>NW_028270187.1:8088803-9313614 GCF_037043375.1 Chiloscyllium plagiosum
GCAGAATTGGGCTGAGAGGTGGTAAATGGAGTTAAATGCAGATAAATGTAAGGTGATTCACTTTGGGGAGAATAACAGGAAGGCAGGATACTAGATCAATGGAAAGATTCTTTCTTGGGAGTGTGGATGTACAGAGGGATCTTGGGGTCCATGTACATAGATCTCTGAAAGTTGTCACCCACGTTGACAGTGCTATTAAGAAAGCATCGGTGTGTTAGGTTTTATTGGTGGAGGAATTGAGTTCCGGAGCCATAATGTTTTGCTGCAAAAGTACAAAATGCTAGTGCGGCCGCACTTGTAATATTGTGTAAAGATCTGGCCGCCCCATTACAGGAAGGATGTGGAAGCTTTGCAAAAGGTGCAGAGGTGATTTACCAGGATGTTGCCTGGTCTGGAGGGGAGATCTTATGAGGAAAGGCTGAGAAACAACTCCGGTTCCTGCATGAATGCCAAAAGAATCGAATCCTTCCACCATGTGTCAGATACAGACCGCCAGTCAACAATCCACAAGCCAGAGACACAGCCAGTTAGAACGGATTCAGGATGATCCAGGTAATGATTACAGACGCGTACAACAGACTTCACAAATACAGACAAGAAATTGCGCGCCAAAAGTCGTTAATTTCAAAAACCACTAATCAGGAATGGACCCAGACCATAGAACTGGCAGTCACCATAGGACATAACAGGACCACACACCGCAAAAAAACGGCACGAAAAGAAAAAATGGCCAAACTAACACACAACAAAGAGGATACCATAACACACACCTGGGTTAAAAACCTCTCCAACAGACAGCTCACAGACACGAAAAGAACAATACTGGCCAAGGGACTCAACTACAACCACAGGGACGCCAAGACAGCAGACTTCCTAGCAGCACTAGAATGCACACTCAGGAACAATGGACTGACAGAAGAGACATAACAAACAGTGAGGCAAAGTATCGTACCTCTGATAACAAGGAAAAGACAAACACATAACCTCAACACCAAGGAGAGGGAAGCACTAGGATAGTGCTTCAAGGATAGTCAGCATGGTTTTGTGAAGGGCAAGTCGTGCCTCACAAACCTTATTGAATTCTTTGAAAAGGTGACGAAGGAGGTTGATGAGGGGAAAGCGGTAGATGTGGTATATATGGATTTTAGTAAGGCGTTTGATAAGGTTCCCCATGGTAGGCTACTGCAGAAAATACGGAGATATGGCATTGAGGGTGAGTTGGAGGTTTGGATTAGGAATTGGCTGGATGGAAGAAGACAGAGGGTAGTAGTTGATGGCAAAGTTTCTTCATGGAGTGCCGTCACTAGCGGTGTTCCGCAAGGATCTGTTTTGGGACCATTGCTGTTTGTCATTTTTATAAATGACCTGGAAGAGGGGTTAGAAGGTTGGGTGAGCAAGTTTGCGGATGATACGAAAGTCGGAGGAGTTGTTGACAGTGAGGAAGCATGTGGCAGGTTACAGCAGGATATAGAGAAGCTGCAGAGCTGGGCAGAAAGGTGGCAGATGGAATTCAATGTAGCTAAGTGCGAGGTGATTCACTTTGGGAAGAATAACAAAAAGATGGGGTACTGGGCTAATGGTCGGATACTTGGTAGTGTGGATGAGCAGAGGGATCTTGGTGTCCATGTACACAGATCTCTGAAAGTTGCCACCCAGGTAAATAGTGCGGTGAGGAAGGCATATGGCGTACTGGCTTTTATTGGTAGAGGAATTGAGTTCCGGAGTCCTGAGGTCATGATGCAGTTGTATAAGACTCTGGTACGGCCGCATCTGGAATATTGTGTGCAGTTTTGGTCGCCATACTATAGGAAGGATGTGGAGGCATTGGAACGGGTGCAGAGGAGGTTTACCAGGATGTTGCCTGGTATGGAAGGAAAATCGTATGAGGAAAGACTGAGGCACTTGGGGCTGTTTTCATTAGAGAAAAGAAGGTTTAGGGGTGACTTGATTGAGGTGTACAAGATGATTAGGGGGTTAGATAGGGTCGACAGTATGAACCTTTTCCCGCGTATTGAGTCGGGTATTACAAGGGGGCATAGCTTTAAATTAAGGGGGGGTAGATATAGGACTGATGTTAGGGGTAGGTTCTTCACTCAGCGAGTCGTTAGTTCATGGAATGCCCTGCCAGTAACAGTGGTGGACTCTCCCTCTTTATGGGCATTTAAGAGGGCATTGGATAGGTATATGGAGGATAGTGGGTTAGTGTAGTTTAGGTGGGCTTGGATCGGCGCAACATCGAGGGCCCAAGGGCCTGTACTGCGCTGTATTCTTCTATGTTCTATGTTCTATGTTCTATGTTCACTAAAATCACTAAGAAACGATAAGAACATAATCATACTATCAGCAGACAAAGGCAGAATGACGGTCATCCTGGACAAAGCAGAATACACTCAAAAAGCACAACAACTACTTGCAGATACCAACACCTACCAAAAGAGGGAGTTTGACCCCACCCCACAGCTCACCAATAGGATAAATAACACAGTGAGGAATCTACAAAAAAAACGGACAGATAACCAGGTCAGACCTACAAAGAATGAAACCTGAAAGCAATAACACCCCCAGATTCTATGGACTACCTAAAGTGCACAAACCAGACATCCCACTCAGACCCATAGTATCACTACCAGGGACACCATCACACAAACTGGCTAAAGAACTACAGCAGAAACTGAAACACTGGTCAGCGGATCCAGACAATCTATACAATCAACACAGGAATTCTTGGACATCATCAGAAATATACATATAGACAAGGAAGAAACTATGGTCTCATTCGACGTAACGGCACTGTACACCTCTATTGACAAAACCCTAGCCAGAGAAACAATAGCCAACCTGCTGGACATACAGAACAGACAACAGGACGTTGAACCTATCAACAAAGACGGCATACTTAAACTACTGGACTTGTGCCTCACAACACACTTCACATTCAACAACCAGATATACGAACAAATCAACGGAACACCCATGGGCTCACCGATCTCTGGACTCATAGCAGAAACAGTTATGCAAAGGTTAGAACAAACACAGTCTTGCCACAAATTCAACCCAAACTCTGGGTCAGATATGTTGATGACACCTTTGTAATCATTAAAAACACAGAAATAGAGAAAACACACCGGATCATCAACGCCACACTAACAGGAATCCGATTCACCAGAGAAGAAGAAAAGGATAACCAACTCCCATTCCGAGACGTAATGGTACAGAGAACACTGAACGGAGAATTCACCACAAAGGTATACAGGAAAGCCACACACACAGACCAAGTCCTGAACTATGAAAGCAACCACCCCAATACACACAAACGTAGTTGCATCAAGACACTATTCAAAAGGGCCACAACACACTGCAGCACACCAAAACTGCAAAAAGGGGAAGAGGAACACCTGTACAAGGTATTCGCCAAAAACGGATACCCCCGCAATTTCATCAACAGATGCCTAAGAGAAAGACAACGGAACGAGGACATGCCGCAACCCAAAAGACTAGCCACACTACCATACATCAGGAGCATTTCAGAACTGACAGCCAGACTACTGCGACCACTAGGACTTATAACAGCACACAAACCAACAGCCACCCCCAGACAACAACTTACCAGAACGAAGGACCCGATATCCAGCATGAGCAAAACTAATGTAGTGTACAAAATCCCATGCAAGTGCTGCACAAAATACTATATAGGACAAACAGGATGACAGCTACCGATCCGCATCCATGAACATCAAGTAGCCACGAAACGCCACGACCAGCTATCCTTAGTAGCCACACACGCAGACGACAAGCAACATGAATTCGACTGGGACAACACTACCATCATAGGGCAAGCCAAACAAAGAACAGCCAGGGAATTCCTAGAAGCATGGCACTCATCCACAAACTCCATCAACAAACACATCGACCTGGACCCAATATACTGGCCACTACAGCAGACAGCTGAAACTGACAAACAGAAGCGGCAGGGACAGGCCACTATAAATGCCGGAGGAAACACCACAGAAGCGCTTCACAGGAGGCTCCCAAGCACTGAGGATGTCACCTAGACAGGGGACGAAACGTTTGCAACAAAAATTTCCAGCTCGGCGAACAGTACCACAACAACGAGCACCCGAGCTAGAAATCTTCACCCAAACTTTGAAAGGCTGAGAAACTTGAGTCTGTTCTCATTGGAAAGAAGAAGGCTAAGAGGGGATTTGCTAGAGACATACAACATAGAAACATGATCAGATGATTAGATAGGGTAGACAGTGAAAGTCTTTTTCCTAGGATGATGACATCAGCTTGTATGAGGGGGCATAACTACAAATTAAGAGGTGATAGATTTAAGACAGATGACAGAGGCAGGTTCTTTACTCAGAGAATGGTAAGGGCGTGGAATGCCCTGCTTCCCAATGTTGTTCACTCAGCCATATTAGGGCGATTTAAACAATCCTTGGATAAGCGCATGGATGAGGATGGGACAGTGAGGGGGATGGGCTTAAATTAGTTCACATGTCCGTGCAACATCGGGAGCTGAAGGAACTGTTTTGCGCTGTATTGTTCTATGTTCTACGTTTAATATAAACGCTTTAGGAGGCATAGTCCATACATTTGTGGAAAGTACCAAAATTGATGGTGCAGTCAGCAGTGAAGTAGGTTATGTAAGATTACCAAAATGTCTTGATCAATTTGGTCAATGGATTGAGGAGTGGTAGGTAAATGTGAGGTCAAGCATTTCGGTTAAAAAAAATCAAGGGCAGGACGTATGCACTTAATAGTAGGGGCCAGTGTGCTGTTGATGAACGGAGAGACCGAGGGGTTTGGTTGCATAGTTTTGTGAAATTTAGGTCACAAGTAGATAGGGTGGTTAAGAAGGTGTCGAACATGTTCATCTTTCATCGTTCAGAGCACGGATTCAAATACCTTTACACCGCTCCCTCCTTAGTTCTGGTGGACATTCACACTGGACCTGAGACATTAACACTGCTTTTTTTCTCTCACTCCACAGACGCTGCCAGACTTGCTGAGTTTCTCCAGTGCTCTGTATTGTTTTCAGATCTCCAGAGTCCTGCATTATATTGTCCTTTGAACCTTACAAGTTATGTTCTTCATTTCAGATGTCAGAGCTTCCACTTCTGGTGAAACTGTGTACTCTGTTGTTCAAGCAAATAGGAAACCTGGAGGTAGCATTTTCCAAAATAACTTTGCATCGTTCTGTCAGAAAGGAAACACAAGATTACTTCTTCTAGGAATGGAATCCGTACCACTATAGGAGCAAAATTAGGCCATTCAGCCCATTGATTCTGTTCCACCTTTCAACAAGATTGCAGCTGATCTAATTGTCTTCAACACCACTTTATCCCAGATAGCACTCAATGTACCTTTCTGCTTAAACATCTCAGCCTTGAATATATTTCATGATCCAGCCTCGACTGTCCTCTGTTGTAAAGAAGTCCACAGATTCGTTTTCTTTGGCATGAAGAAATTCCTGGAGAAAGTGAGGTCTGCAGATGCTGGAGATCAAAGTTGAAACTTTATTGCTGGAACAGCACAGCAGGTCAGACAGCATCCAGGGAACAGGAGATTCGACGTTTCGGGCACAGGCCCTTCTTCAGGAATGAGCAGAGAGTGTTCAGCAGGAGAAGATAAAAGGTAGGGAGGAGGGACTTGGAGGAGGAGAGTTGGAAATGTGATAGGTGGAAAGAGGTCAAGGTGAGGGTGATAGGTCGGAGTAGGATGGAGGCGGAGAGGTCAAGAAGAAGACTGCAGGTCAGGAAGGCGGTGCCAGGCTGGAGGGATCCGGCTGAGACAAGGTGGGGGGAGGGGGATGAAGAAACTGGTGAAGTCCAAGTTCATCCCCTGCGGTTGGAGGGTTCCCAGTCGGAAGATAAGACGCTCCTCCTCCGACCGTCGGGTTGTTGTGGTTTGGCGGTGGATGAGTCCAATGACCTGCATATCCTCGGTGGAGTGGGAGGGGGAGCTGAAATGCTGTGCTACAGGTTGGTTGGGTTGGTTCGTCCGGTTGGCCCAGAGGTGCTCTCTGAATCGCTCCGCAAGTAGGCGGCCTGTTTCCCCAATATAGAGGAGGCCACACCGGCTGCAGCGGATGCAGTAGATGATGTGGGTGGAGGTGCAAGTGAATCTGTGGCGGATATGGAAGTTTCCTTTGGGGCCTTGGAGAGAAGTGGGGGGGGGAGGTGTGGGCGCAAGTGTTGCACCTCCTGCGGTTGCAAGGGAAGGTGCCGGGAGTGGAGGTTGGGTCGGTGGGGGGTGTGGATCTGACAAAGGTGTCGCGGAGGGAGTGGTCTCTACGGAAAGCTGATAGGGGAGGGGAGGGAAATATATCCTTGGTGCTGGGGTCTGTTTGGAGGTGGCGGAAGTGACGGCGGATGATGCGCTGTACATGGAGATTGGTGGGGTGGTAGGTGAGGACCAGTGGGGTTCTGTCCTGGTGGCGGTTGGAGGGGCGGGGCTCAAGGGCGGAGGAGCGGGAAGTGGAGGAGATGCGGTGGAGGGCACCGTCGACCACGTCGGGGGGGAAATTGCGGTCCTTGAAGAAGGAGGCCATCTGTGTTGTACGTATTTTGAACTGGTCCTCCTGGGAGCAGATGCGGCGGAGATGAAGGAATTGGGAGAATGGGATGGCGTTTTTACAGGGGGCAGGATGGGAGGAGGTGTAGTCCAGGTAGCTGTGGGAGTCGGTTGGTTTGTAGTAGATGTCCGTGTTGATTCGGTCGCCTGAGATAGAAACAGAAAGGTCTAGGAAGGGGAGGGAGGAGTCCGAGACTGTCCAGGTGAATTTGAGGTCGGGGTGGAAGGTGTTAGTGTAGTGGATGAACTGTTCAACCTCCTCGTGGGAGCACGAGGTAGCGCCGATACAGTCATCAATGTAGCGAAGGAAAAGATGGGGGGTGGGGCCAGTGTAGTTGCGGAAGATGGATTGTTCCACATACCCTACGAAGAGGCAGGCATAGCTGGGGCCCATGCGGGTGCCCATGGCTACTCCTTTTGTTTGGAGAAAGTGGGAGGATTGGAAAGAAAAGTTGTTCAGGGTGAGGACCAGTTCGGTCAGTCGAAGAAGGGTGTCGGTGGAAGGGTACTGGGTGGTACAGCGGGAAAGGAAGAAGCGGAGTGCTTTGAGTCCTTCGTGATGGGGGATGGAGGTGTACAGGGACTGGATGTCCATGGTGAAGATGAGGCATTGCGGACCGGGGAAGCGGAAATCCTGGAGGAGGTGGAGGGCGTGGGTGGTGTCACGAACGTAGGTGGGGAGTTCTTGGACTAATGGGGACAGGACCGTGTCGAGGTATGCCGAGATGAGTTCGGTTGGGCAGGAGCAGGCTGAGACGATGGGTCGTCCGGGGCAGTCAGGTTTGTGGATTTTGGGCAGGAGGTAGAAACGGGCGGTGCTTCCTTTGTTCCTTTGTTCTTGTATGGGTGAGTCAGGGATCCCCGCTGATCCCAGACTCACTCATAGAAGTGGCCAAGTCTCTTTCTGAATCTCCCCTGTTAAGTCTCTCGAAGAATCTTCAATAAGGTTGCCTCTTCTTCTAAACTCCAATGAGGACAGTCCCAATCTACTCCTTCATCGGACAGGACCAACCTAGTTCGTAGCTGGGATCATACCTTCTCTGAATTGACTCCAATACCCAGCTTATCTTCCCTCAGATATGAGTCCTCCAAACCTTGTCCAAGGCATGGTCTGACTAGTGACTTGTACAGTTTTAGCAGAAACACCCCCACTTTTACACTACATTCACTTTGAAATAAAGGTCAACATTCCATTTGCCTTCCCTATACACATTGGTGGGAAGAAACATAAACGATTTCCTGGGGAAAGACTAGGGAAATCTGAAACACAAAGTACTTTGGGAGTTCTCGTTCAAGATTCTCCTCAGAGTAACAGGCAGTTTCAGTCAGCAGTGAGGAAAACAAACGCAACGTCAACATTCATTTTAAGAGGGCTAGAATACAAGAGCAGCGATATACTGCTGATGATGTATGAGGCTCTGGTCAGACCGCATTTGAAATATTATGAGCAGTTTTAGGCCCTGTATCTAAGGAAGGATGCACTAGCATGCTTGGAGGTGCAATGGAGGTTTACAAGAATGATCTGGGAGATGAAGGGTTTGTCAATTGAGGTGCAGTTGAGGACTCTGGGTCTGTACTTGATGAAGTTTTGAAGAAAGATCAAATTGAAGATTAGAGAATACTGACAGGCCTGAATAGAGTGGGATGAAGAAGACGTTTCCACGAGAAGGGGAGACGAGGATTGAAGGAATGACCGTTTAGAACTGAGTTGAGGAGGAATTTCTTCAGCCAAAAGGTGATGAATCTGTGAAACTCACTGCCATGGAGGGTTGTGGAGACCAACTCATTAAGCGTCTTTAAGACCAAGATGGATAGATTTTGATTAATAAGGGGATCAATGGTAATGGGGGGATAGCAGGAGAATAGGATTGAGAAAGATATTATCCATGTTCGAACGGCAGAGGAGACCAAATGGCCCTAAATCTGCTACAAAATCTTACGATCTGGTCTTACCTGCTGAATTTAAACACTATCATTTTGCGATTCACGGATGAGGACTGTCAAATCCCTCAGACTCATAGCTTTCTGCCATCTTTCTCTATTTAGATAATCTTCAACTCCTCTTTTCTTCCTGCATCACCTTATATTTCCACAAGTTAAAGTTTTTTGCCCATTCACTTAACTCCATCGGTGTCCCACTTAATGGCACGCTCACCACTCGCATTCCCATCTATTTTCACGTTAGCCACAAACTTGGCGATCATCTTACTAACATAAAGTGGGGGAGCTGGTGTTAGACTGGGGTGGAAAAATTTGCAAATTCTCATAACACCAGATTGTAATCCAACAGGTTTATTTGAAAGTACAAGCTTTCAGAGCTCTGCTCATTCATCAGGTAGCTAGTGGTCCTCTAGCTACCTGATGAAGGAGTAGTATTTGTAAAGCTTGCACTTCCAAATTAACCTGTTGAACCATAGCCTGGTGTTGTGAGATTTTTAACTTTGTTTTACTAATAGTGAGTGTAAAACTGTGATAACATATCTCAGAATGAAAAGCAATCTGATTCAGTGGTGTCCTTCAGGTAGAGAAATCTTCTTCCCTATCTAGTCTGGACGTGCACGTGACTTCAGACCCTCAACGACGTGGTTGACACTAACTTCCCTTTTGGACAATTAGGCTTTGGAACAATAAATGGTGGGTCCAATCCGTTGGTGGTTTACTGCACATAGCAGCAGAATCAGGTCATTCAGCCCATCGATTCTGCTCTGCTGTTCAATGTGTTATGGGATTCCTTACTGAACTTCACCATTCCCTTTATATGTGCTGTATGCTTTCAGTGAGCTAATATAGTCCAACACATATACAGCTAACACAAAAGCTTTGTCAACCACAGCTCTACTCCACCAGGAATATTTAGAATTGAATGTATCAGTCAGATGGTACAGGTATGTTACGATTGATTAAAACCAGCATCTTTCTGCACAGCTTGACAGAAGTGTATTCCCTTCTGCCTTTCCTCCCATATACATGTCAGCCCATTTTCATCCAACGCCTCTTCTGCATTGAACCTGTCTCTGCCACATTTTCAAGCAATGGACTCTGCACCCTAACTACTCGCTGGCTGAAAAGGTTTATTTCTCATGTTGATTCCGACCCTCATTTGTTTCCATATCAATTTAAATCTGTCCACTCTCCTCTCCCCACCAACCCCCTTGTTTTAGTTCCTTGTATGAGCAGGAACAACCTCTCCTGTTGCATTTCTACACTATTTTGTGCTTGTATTTCAGATTTCCATTATCTCTAATATTTTAACTTTGTTGATGGGACGACATGTTGAACCCCGTTATATTTGGAAAATATGCTCATTTCCTGTTCCACGTACTTGTGCCGGTGAGACTTGTGTTACACTGAAGTACGTTTCTTCTTTAAGTTCCCCCCCAAAAAATGCACTTATCAATATCATCTTAAATGTGCGAATATAAGCAAATTTATTTTGATTTGGAAGACATTTTAGAGACACCATCTTTTATGAAACAACAGGAATTAAATGATGCGGACACCATCCGTATCCTTGATGAATAACCTTGTCTCTTCAGGCTCTGTAAGCTTTTCGTACATTTCTCAGAATAATTATACCAAAGATGATGGTCACTCCGCCCATCATCTCTGTACTAGCTTGGAATGAGGTACATCCCAACTGTTACTCTACTGTGATCTCCTTGTAACTCTACACATTTTGTTATCTGTGTCTGTTGTTAATTCTGAATATCTTGTCCAGAAAGGAACAATCTAAAACCTGTATGACCTGTGATTATATGTAATATAATTCCCTACATCACATATAAAATTGTCGTGGTGTATGCACATTGCTGTTTGGCATCCATCCCCGAAATATCATTTGTTCTTTGGTTTGCATTGAATTTCATTCTGTTTGTCAGAGATGGAATAGTCGTAACTAGGAGGTCTTACTGTATTCCTCTCTGGTCTCCACAGCCACTCCTTTCTGTCTCTTAGCCAATGCCATACTCATTCTGTCCCTGATTAAGCAATCCATGGGTTGTCCTGCACAAGGACATTCCACATTTGCCTTTGGACTGAAGTCATCAAAATGCCCGTTTTACTACTTTAAAACTAATAAACTCTCTTCTGATGCTTGTGATTTCATATAAAGAAAGCTGAAGTGTGTTGTGTTTTGAAGACATAAAATTGCCTAATTAGAGGAATAAGACGAATGTCCAGACAAATCCACACTTCCCGTGTATGGTCATGGCAAATGTGCCCACTGATAATCTGTTGATTGGCGCCTGATCTAGTAGAGGAGGAATCAGCACAGTAACAACAACTTGATTGTGTTTTTATTGGGGAGTGGATGTCTATGGGAGTTAAGGAGGTTAGAGCATTGCACATGGACAACACAACAGTATTATCTCGCCTGCAATAAGACAACATCCATCATTCTTCCTCACAACTACCTTCGCTAGAGCCATTAGTGATGGGAGATGAGACTAAAGACCAGCGATGTCAACATCCAATCCAGACAAGTTCTTATTGTGATTTGAACGTGTTGTTTTAAAACGGGTTAACTGGAACTGTTTGTTCAGTGACTGTGATTGCCATATGTCTCCATGGATTCTAACTGTGTCACTGGAGGATTTCTCTCTTCTCTTAATAAGGATTTTTTTTTTCCACTGTTTTATCCCATTGTAGCACCAGATGCTTGAACTCCGACATTAAGAAGAATCAGCAGCGGCAGAGACAGGGATGGCAGCAATCAGAACCTGTGAACAGTAGACTGGAATATTACAACAATGGAAAGAAGTTTATCCTGGGGTCTATATTTAATCTCTTCTGTTTGGTCAATATTACCATACCGGATAGAAGGTGTGCTGAGGATTATTCAAGCAGGTTACTATCCCATTCTCGCTATTGTTGGTGTTCCTGGTAAGTCTCTATATCTCTGTCCATTTATTAATTACATAAACTATGTTGAACTTCATTGGTATTTATGATATCTGTACTTGACGAGGACAGAAACTAGTTCCTTCAGTTTCAATTGCAAACTCAATTCATTACCCAAATGTCAGACCCTATTCCCCGCCTTCACAAGCATTTGAGAGCAAGACTGTTCAGAATCCCGAGTGCCCTTAGCCTGAATTGATTTACGTCTCTGCATTCTCTCCATTACCAAAGCTATCAGGTCTACAAAACATCCCCAGTTCCCATCTCACTGTCAATGCAGTTGAAGCCATGCCATTATCTATGCCTTGTTAAAGTTAAGACTTTACGGTTAAAGCTCTCTTCTGAGCATTCTTCCAGTTACAATTGTTTCAATCAAAATATTTTTCTCATTTCTAAAGTAACTTCACGATAGGGGCACTGAGTCAAAGTAGTAACGTCTCTAGACAGGTAATTCACAAGCACAGGTGATTAAGCAAAAGATAGTGTTTCACATCCTTCCACTGTTGCTGTCAGATCTTCAAATAAATGACAGGAATTGGAAATAAAAACGAATTTCACTAATGTCAACCATAAAACCACCAGCATTTTCTCGAAAAGCTGATCTTATTCACTCATGTCCTTTGGTAAAGAAATCTAGCATTATCACCTGGTCTGAATTAAGACTGACTTCAGACCCACAACAATGTGCCTTGAGGAATGGCCTCACGATAAATGGCATTTAATGAGATCAACAAATGCAGATATCCCATATAACAAGCTTAAAGGTTTAAAAAAACAAACATTGATGCTAGAGATCTGAAGCAATATGAACGAGAAAATGCCAGAGCAACGCAAATTTTACAGCCTTGGGTCGAGAGAAAAACAGAGTTGACATTTCAAGTCCACTGACCACACATCAGAACATAACACAGTTAAGAAATGGTATGATTAATGTTTGTGACAGGGATGTCGATTGTGAAGGGGAGCAAGTGTGAGTGGAATAGATGAAGAAAGAGAGAGAGAGAAAAGAAGGAGCAAAGAAAGGATTGATAGGTGGAATGGAAATAAAATACGAAGTTAATATTATTTATTTTCTCATGTTCGCACTTTGCTAAATATCATACTCATATAGGGTACATATCAAAATCCCTCTTTAAAGTTATGTCCCTTTGTCTCTCTTCCCTGAGTGTGATCATCTTCTTTTATTTATTAATGGGATGCTGGGCCAACATTTAATTCTCTTTCCTCATTGTCCTTGAGAAGGTATTGGTGCGCTACTTTCCTGAATCACTGCCATCCTTGGGTTGTAATTAGTCAGTGCTTAGGTCAGTCAGGTTTCACTTATTTGAGATTTTGTAGTGATTGATATAACTGAGTGGCTGGCTTGGCCATTTCAAAGGGAAATTGAGAGTCAACCACATTGTTGTGGGACTGGAGTCACACGTAAGTCCGACCAGGTGAAGATGGCAGAATTCCTTCCCTTGAGGGCATTAGAGTGCCAGGTAAAATTTTTCTGACAATCGACAATGGCTTCATTGTTTCATTAGATTATTTATTCCTGAGATTTTATTGACTCAAATTCCGCTGTTTGACACGGTAGGATTCAAATCCGGACTCTCTGTCATTACCTGGCCCCCTGGATTAATATTCTGGAGATAATAGCGCTAGGCCATCGCCTACCCAACATCTCCATACACCTCCATTGGTAATAATGATGCTACTTTTGGCGTGACTGTGCTTCAAGAACAGCTGTTCGCGAGGTAAAATAAAAAGAATTTGGCAAAAAATGCCATCCTTCTCATTTTGTATTTAGTAGAAGGTAAGAGGATGGGAAGTGTTCTTGGTGAAAAGAAGCTGGATGTCTTTGGTGATGAGTCACTAACAGAATTTGTACTCACGGCAGATAATCAGCACAGTAAATGGTAGGCTGCTCTTCATTGCAAAATGATTATAGGAGTAAAGACACCTTCCTGCAGTTGTGAAGTGTTATTGAGACTCTGTGTACAGAATTTCTCTCCTTTGTAAGAAATGATCTCCTTGCCACAATGAGATAGTGTAAAGGAGTTTTGCCAGACTAATCCCTGCGATTATGCTACAGTGAGGAGAGCTTGAAGGGAATGAGTTTTTAATCTGTGACGCGTGTTTTCAGTTGGACGAACACATGGATTAGAAAACCTGAGATGGATATTGGTCAAGTGTAGGGAAATGGGGTGAGCGTGGGTGAAGAGTTTGGTCAGCATGGATCAGCTTTGGTTGAACTTCCTGTCTCCGTGATGTATGACGCTATGACTCAGTGAAAGTGTAAGTATGTCTGTGGAGCCCCGATTTGGGTTGAAAGAGAGTTCCTGGCATTGAATGAATTTTTGCCATCTCAATGTGCTGTTGGTGTCTGACCCTGCAATATCATGTTGTTTACAAATCTATCAGCAGCCACAATCTGAAAGATTTGGCCGTTCCCACGAGCATCTGAACTCCGTACAGAACACTGCTCTGTCTTCTCAGAGATGGAAGATGTCCCCTTGAGACTTAGCACAAACCGTCCACTTTCCCTCCTCACCATCAGCAAACCACGTTAAAGTAACACGAGTGTGTTAATAGAAATGGAACCAGGACGAACAACATGAAGCAGTCTATCTGTGCAATCTCTGCTTCAGTGGTTAGTCGTGTTGAAGCATCAATGACATTCTCCTATTCCTATTTATCAAATTTGCGGGGCTGAATGGCCTGTGCTGTCCATGTGTTAGATTCTCGAGGGGCTGAAAGTCCTTCTTCTGGTCCCATGGAAGAGGTTCAACGACAGTATTGGACGACCCATGGTTCCTGTTTACCAGTGTGACATGCTGGCAAGACTTGTCTTCCTGTGTAATAGTAGACAAGCAGGAGGCTGGAAGTCAGGTAGCATCAGGAGGTGGAGAAGTCAATGTTTCAGGTATAATCATTCTTCAGATAAAGAGAGAAGAGGGATAGTTCAGAGATCAGCAAAATGATGCAGTCGGGCAAGGCGGTCACAAGTGGTGGGCAAAACTAGGTTGGTCGATGGGATGAATGAATCTGGTGGAATGGAAGAGAGGAGGTGGGAACGGAAAAGGATTTAGAGCATGGCTGGGCAGGTTATTTCAAACTGAAAAACTCACTGGTGAGTCCTCTGTGCAGTAGGCTGCCCAGTCAGAAGATAAGATGCTGTTCCTCTACCTTGCAGACTGTCTCACTATATCAATAAAGGACATGTCAGAGACAGAGTGGGAGGGTGAAATGAAATGGGCACTTGGTGGAGGTTCAGTCAGGCCCTAGGGGCCCATCTGCGATGCTCAGCAAAACGTGCACTTAGTTTACATTCGATCACCCCAATGTGGCTTGTGACCACCTTGGGAGCACAGAATGCAGTAAGCAAGTTTTGAGGAGATGCAGCTGAACTTCTGTTTCACCTGGAAGCAGGTTTAAGGCCCTGGATGGAATTTAGGGGGGTGATGTACCGGCAGGTGCTGCATCTTTTCTGATGGCAGTGCAAGGTACCTGGGGGAACTGGAGGAGATTGTGGTACAAACCAAGGACTGGCGAAGGGAATGGTTCTCGTGGAAGATGTAACAGGTGGTGGGATCCAAAATAGTTTTCTGAATCTGATTCTCCTGATGTGGTTTTCTGTACATCAGGGAGATGGAACGTAAACTTAGTGAATGGTTCACTGAGCTTTGCAGCCAGATCCTCAGGGGCCGACAGGACCTTCCAATTACCATCCATTTTAATTCCCCTTCCCACTCTCCTTCCGGCATGATCACCCTTGGCCTCCACAACGACTCAATCTGCACATTGGATGAATAACACCCAATCTTCCGCCTGGGCACCCTACAGTCAGAACGACTCAATATTGAATTCTCCACTTTCAAACAACCTCCCTTCCTTTGCCCTCCCTCCTCCCTTCCATTCCTCAGAAAGACTCTTTCTTCCAGCTACCAACCAGATTCATTCCTCCCATCAACCAAAAACGTCGTACCCTTTATCTGTGTTCACCTACCCCCACCTCACCACCCCGCTCCACCCTTCCCTATACCTCGTTATCTGCAGCTCCCTTCACCCCCACTTCCAGAACTGAAGAAGGGTTATAAACAAGCTGTTAACTTCTAATCTCCTGATGCTTCTCGGCTTGGTGTGTTCTCCCAGCCTCCTGTTTGTCGACTTTGAATTCCAACATTTCCAGTTTAATTTTATCTCTTCCTGTGTAACAGGCAGGAAAGAGTGCATGGGCTGTGCCTCCTCTTATCCAATAAGCTCGTTTGGCTTAATGGCTTTCTCATATTCTTGTGAAACCAGTTTGAGATGCTGACTGAGCTCTTCTTTTCTTACCCTAGAAGTGTGCACTATCTGGCAATGCTGTTACATGAATGTTACCTACACGTTAAAAACACAAGCTTGAATGTTGTCCAGGTTTTGATACTTTAGCTTCTGAATGGGTGATAAATTATTCTGAACATTGTGCTATCTTCACTGAACATTTCCACTTCTGTTCACATGATGGAGGGAAATGTATTGATTAAACAGCTGAAGATGTTTGTGCCGAGGAAGCTGCTCTGAGGATCGCCCACAGAGATATCCATGGACTGAGATGATTGATATCCAGCAATCACATTGTGTCCTGGATTACCTAACTAGTTGGAAGTTTATAACTGAGTCTCATTAATATCAATTTCGTTCAGACTTCATGACACTTTGCTCAGTCAAGTACCGTCATGATATCAGGGTCAGTCACTTTTATGCTGTGTTCATAGCATTTGTTCATGTCAACAGTTCAAGGCATATGTGTTGGGAGTGCTTCCCTCTCTCAGAGTGTAGTGACTGGTAGGACTCTAATCCCAGATAATTAGTCGAACTACATCACCGAAATATTTGGGGGGAGCGTTGTGTAAATGCATTTTGACACATTAGAGAGTTGAGGGCTGCAAGGAATTAGGCATGAAAGAGAACTTGAGGTGTCAAGCAGATGAGCTCTGATTTTACTGAATGGAAAGGCAAACGTGAGGTGCTAAATAGCCTCGTGTTATTCCAGTATACCCCACTGCAGTGAATCTCCCATTTCCTGTGTTACTTGCTTAAGGAAGCTGATCAGACTGATAATGTTACTGTGTAACAAGGTACTGGTGCTACATGGCCTATTAATTCAGCAGGGGAATTGGAAACCAAACTGTAGTTCCAGTGTCCAGGAGGTTAATAGTAGTGAGGTCAGAAATAAGGTTTCCAGATCTGTGTATGAGTTCACTGGCAGGCAGGAGTGTGGTTCGAAGTGTGTCTACGCCAGGAGCATGTGGAATAAGGTGGGTGAACTTCCAACATGGGTTGGTACCTGGTAATTAAATGTTGTGGCAATTTTGGAGACATGGATAGCGCAGGGACAGGAATGGTTGTTGCAGTTCCTGTGATTTAGATGTCTCAGTAAGAAGAGAGAAGATGGTAAAAGAGGGGGAGGAAGGTCACTATTAGTCACGGGCAGTATTACGCTGGCAGAAAGGACATTTGAGGATTCGTCTAATGAGGTAGTATGGGCTGAAGTTAGAAACAGGAAAGGAAAGGTTACCCTGTTGAGAGCTTTCTATCATCCTCCGAATAGCTCCAGAGATGTAGAGGAAAGTATAGCAAAAAAAGATTCTGTATAGGAGCTAGAGTAATAGGGTAATGTTTTTAATGGGGTCTTTAACTTCCCAAATATTGACTGGAAATGCGATAGTTCGAGTAGTTTGGATGTGTCAGTTTTTGTCCAATATGCATCTGATGGTTTCCTGACACAGTACGTAGACAGGCTAACAAGGGGTGAGGCCACATTGGATTTGGTAATGAACCTGGTCAGGTGTTAGATTTGGAGATAGGTGAGCGCTTTTGTGATGGTGACCACAATTCGGTTATCGAATTTTGAGAAAATGTGTAGCGCACATTAAGGTTCTGGTTGCACGTTTGCTCACTGAGCTGGAAGGTTCGTTGTCAGACATGGTGTCACCATACTCAGTAACATAATCAGAGAGCCTCCAGTGAAGCACTGGGGTTCATGACCCGCTTTCTGTTTATGTGTTTAGGTTTCCTGGGGTTGGTGATGTCATTTCTTGTGGTGATGTCATTTGCTGTGTTGATGTTATTTCCTGTTCTTTTTCTCACGTGAATAGGAAGGGGATAGTGGATGGGCACACTTCAAATGTAGAGTTGAGTCAAGGAACAGCTACCTCGTGTTCTTGGTAAGTACGTACCTGTCAGGCAGGGAGGAAATGGTTGAGCGAGAGAGCGGTGGTTTACTAAAGAAGTTGAATCTCTTATCAAGAGGAAAAAGGAGGCTTATGTTCGAATGAGACGTTAAGGCTCAATTCGGGCATTTGAAAGTTACAAGCTAGCCAGGAAAGACCTAAAGAAAGCCTCGTGTTATTCACCTAAACTTTGAACCTAAAGAAAGAGCTAAGAAAAGCCAGGAGGAGAATATGGTTGGCAGATAGGATCTAGGAAAATCTAAAGCTTTCTTTAAGTATTTCAGGAATCGAAGAATGATGAGAGAAAGTTTAGGGCCAATCGAGGACAGTGGTGCGAAGTTGTGCGTGGAGTCTGAGGAGATAGGGAAATGCAAAATGAATATTTTTCGTCAGTATTCACACCTGTAAGATAATGTTTGCGAGGAGAATAATTAGATACAGTCTACTGGACTAAACAGGATCGATGTTCACAAAGAGGAGGTATTAGCAGGTTTTGAATGTGTGAAAACAGATAAGTGCCCTGGGCCGGGTGGCATTTATCCTAGGATTCTCTGGGAAGCCAGTAAAGAGATTGCATAGGCTTTGGCTTTGATTTCTGTGTTATCATTTTCTACAAGAATAGTGCCAGAAGACTGGAATATAGGAAATGTTGTCCCCTTGTTTAAGAAGGGAAGTAGAAACAACCCTAGTAATTATAGACCAGTGGGCCTTACTTCGGTTGAGGGTAAAATGTTGGAAAAGGTTATAAGACAGAGGATTTATTATCAATTAGAGATGAATAAGTTGACTCAGGATAGTCAACATGCTTTTGTGAAGGATAGTTTTGTGCCTCTCAAACCTTATTAAATTATTTGAGAAGGTGACCAAAAAGGTGGATGGAGGTAAAACGGTTGATGCTGTGCATATAGATTTCAGTAAGGTCTTTGTAAATGTTCCCCACGGTTCAAACTACGGAGGAAAGGGATTGAGATTGATTTAGCATTTTGGATCAGATATTGGCTGGCTGAACGTAGACCGAGTGTGGTGGTTGATGGGAAATTTTCATCCTGGAGTTCAGTTACTAGTGATAAACCGCAAAGATCTGTTTTGGGGCCATTGTTGGTTGTTATTTTTATAAATGACCTGGATGAGGGCATAGATGGAGTGGAAAGTAAATTTGCAGATAACAGTAAGGTCAGTGGAGTTGTGGATAGTGCTGAAGGATATTGCAGTTTACAGAGACACATAGACAGGTTGCAGAGCTGAACTATTTTACAATTACTGGAACTGTGGTCACTGGTCACAAAGTGCTACCCAATGTTACCTCCGTCATGTGTCCTGCTCTATTCCCCAAGCGTAGATTGAGTTTAGCCCCTTCCCACTTTGGATCCTCTATATGTTACTTGAGCTAAATTGACTGAAAACATTTAACATATTTCACCCGATCTGAAACCCTTAACTCTCTGGCACTGCCAGTCTTTGGTAGGAAAATTAAAATCCCAGCTTGGAATATTTATTACAATGAAGGGAAAACCACAATATTGTTGGTGTCATCGAAGCAATACGAGAATAATGTTGCTGCTACTGTTGGATGATTCTGGCACTGTGCACGTGAATGATCATGGATGTTTTCAGAAATGCTGGACTGTCCTTGATTGAGTAAGTGCTGATACTCCATGCAGTGATGCTGATTTGCAGTATAACCATTTAATTAACGCAGCTGAGGGAATAGAACGGAAGCCACTGTTTAGTGCTTCATGGCATATCAGAACTTTCATGGTTGGTACTACATAGAAACATATAATAAAGAAGAGGTCGATGGAATCTGCATCACATAGTGTTGATCTAGGTGGTTGATAAAGTTTGTGAGGTTACCTGTCTCAAACTCCCTCTTAGGTAGTGCATTCCAGACACATACCACTCTCAGGGTTCAAAACCATTTCTAAAAATCATTTATCATCTCTTACTTTAAAAGCGTGTCCCTTATTTTTGACTCTTCGCTGAAGGGGAACATTAGCTATCTGTTCACCCTGCCCAGACCTTAATTGCTCTAATGCACCTCCCTCAGCATCCTGCGCCAATCTTCCCTGCTCCACAGAAAAGTGCGTGCAAATCCAGCCTGTCTTCACATTTATCAGTGTTAAGTATCATTGCATATTGATCTGGCTATCTGAACAACCCGTTCATATCCTCCGGTAACCTCACACATTCCTCCTCACTGTGAACTACCCAGCTAGTTGTTGTGTCATCCACAAACATAACTACCCTACCCTCCAACACCCCCCATTCGCATTGTCAAGATTTATGAATATTACAAATAAACCTTGAGATCCTTCCTGTTCTCCAGATATTATTGGCTGAAGAAGAATTGAGAATTCAAGTTCCCTTTATTTGTTGGAATTCCACCATGTGCCGTGGCCGGTTTCGAATCCAGACTCTGAGCCATTACATAGTTCTATAAATTAATGTTTTAGAGATCATACTGATAGACAATTGCTTCTATACCTAATTCAACCGTCTCCACTGGCAACAGTAATGTTGCTGTTAGCGTGACTGAGGTGCAGAAAATTGTGCAGTTGCATTGTCAAATAAATCTATTGAGAACTGTTATATTTCAAGTCACTGGAACTGTGTGGAGATGGAACAGTTTAGGAGCCAGGAAAAGAAATAGAATAGGCAGTCATTTTCAACACTGAGTAGGTGTGCCATGTATACACGGATTTGACTTTCTCCTGTCATTGTAATCCAGTGGGGATGCTGTGGATGGCTTTCTTGTGTTTGTGTTGTTTGCTGCTGCATTCATTCAGGGAGACCACAGGGTCTGGTGAACCCACTCTGGAAGAAGTATAGGCACGGCATTTACAATATATCTGGGTCTACTTCATGGCTTCAAACATGGAGCAGAAACTAGATAGAATGGAAGCTGTGTAAGCAGAGAGGAGCGGGGCACGGCAGTGTCCTCTCTGGGATTTGAAACGTTGCATTTATTCCAAGTGTAAAATGTAAAGACAGTCTGGTTGAACAATGAGAAGCTCACCGAGCTGTGCCACCTCCTTCAGCATAACCTGGAGGCTCACTCTTGATACGAAAAAATCCTTTTTGATTCTGGAACTTTCCAGGCCGAATGGGGTGACACATCAATCATGTGTCAGAGTTTCGATCTCTGATGTATCACGAGGTGACAGAGGCTCCCTCTGCCCAGTGAGGTGAATGCATTGATTGTGTCTACATACAGGATGGAACAGAAAACCTTCCTGAAATACAAGAGAACTGGGGGAACGGCAGAAATTGCTAAACTGCATAACTATTAAAGCGGAAGTATTCGGAAAAATGATTGTATTGAAGGGTGTTAAGGCGCTGCACCAGATGAGTGATAAATTTAAAAGCTACGGAGATACAGCTAGATGATTCAGCTTTTTGGGTAGCTTAATCAGGAGGCATAGACAAGATGGATCCTTCTGTACTGTAAATTCCATGGTTCTCTGAGCCACATCCCTGATGTTAAGGGAGAACAAAGTTTTTCAAACCTCTTTCTATTCTTGAAAGGATCCCGCAGCTCTCATATATTGTTACGTAGAGAAACAAGAAAGGAGAGAGCAATAGACCGTCGATTCTTACACATGCGAAGTTTTTCCTTCTCTCAGGTAAAATTTCCAAGAATGTTATCCGACCACCAAACTGGACTATGTGAGGTCTCCTTGAACATTCTTTAGATGATATGATTATATCCCTGTTCTCTGCTTCACGTAACAAATTATTTATAATTTATCATTTGAAGGCACGTTTGGATGTGCCTGCACAGTTTCTGTACAACAAATGCATGCGTTTATAATATCTGAGTTAAAATGAATGCATTGACTTCGTTTTAGCCTCCTATCCGTCACCTACGCCCCCGATGTACTCTTCTCAGATGTTATATGGTTCAATATCGACATCTCTCATCCTCAGGTCTTAAGAGGCCCTGAGGGGCAAGGACACTGTCAACAGCCAAAGTTATTTTCCTAGGCTGGAGCAGTCCAGAACTAGAAGGGATTGATTTCAAGTAAGAGTAAAGTTTTAAAACAAAGATTTGAGGTGAAACCTTTTCATGCATGTATGAAACGAGCTGCCAGTGGAATTGGTACAGGTGAGTATAATTGTAATACTTAAGAGACATCTGGGTGTGTATCTGAATAAGAAGGATTTAGATGGCCATGCGTCTATCGCTGGCAGGTGGAACTGTTCAACTGAATCCCTAGATGACTATAAAACGTGTAGGAGTGCACTTAATAGGGGGATCCGAAGAGCAAAAAAGAGCTCTCTGGAACCCAACCTTGAATGTTATTTTAACCCAGTCCTGAATGCATCTTCAAAATGAGAACACCACAGATCGCACAATGCTAAAGATGAAGGCACATCTTCTCAGTCTGAAATAGGTATGCCTTATTCTCAAAACGTGTTCCCCTCACCACGCTTTTCAAATGACAACACAATTAGGACCAGATAGATATCACTCAGCCCCTCAAACATGTCCACTCTTCAATCAAATACCAAATTCAGCCTTCACTGAACAAAGTCATAAGAGCATAAGAAATTGGTTCTGAATTAGTCCACTGGCACATGACGAGTACTGTGCTGTTTGACCAGGGCTGAAATAATTCTAAAAGCCATTCCAGCTTTTTCCAACTGACTACTGATGCCTCTATGAATGAAATACTTACCGATTTCTGCCATAAAGGCACTGCTCTCTCTCTCGGTGTATGGGTGTGCTATGTGTTTCAGTTTGCGTGTTTTGTTTTGTATTTGATTGTTTATTATCACGTGTATTCAATATTAAATACAGTGAAAAGTGCATACGGTTGCCATGCACAGGCGGCATTTACATTTACTCAGAATTTATACAACAAACTTAAAGAGTGTCCAACTTTTCCTTCTCTGCTGCTACATTCTCACTCCAGGCTACACCAGCCTACGCCATGCCATCACCACTGTCTCACTTCGAGTACGTTAACCCATGCAATGCCACTGCCTGGGGCCCAAGCCAGGCTACGCCAACCCACGCTATGCCACTGCAGTTGCCTACTGCAGCCTATACCAACCCACGCCATGCTGCAGCCAGCGGTCCACTCCGTGCTAAATCAGCCCAAGCCATGTCGCATCCATGGGCCCACTCCAGCCTTCACAAGCCTGCCTTCGCTGTAGTCACGCTGCTTCTGAAGACACTGCTCAAATCCCCATCGAAGCTGCTTCCCACAACGACATCTCTTTATCAGGTAATTTTAAGAAAGTAGGGGGAAGATGGAAAAAAAAACAGAAAAGCGGACAGAGTGGGCATGTCTGTGTGTTAGTGTCCAGACCGGTGTGCATTTCTTTATGTATGTGTTGTGTCTATTGGTGTATTTGTCTGTGTATCTGGGTATCTTTGCCAGCATATTTATGCAATGAGGTCTGTGTCATTTTTCGAGTAAATCCATTGAATTTGTGATCAAAGCCTATCCCCGCTTGACGCCCCGTCTCTCCCTGTTGTGTTTGAATCGTACAATATCTCTCTCTGCTCGCTTGTATGTAGCACTGCACAACAGGCAGGTTTTAGTTTTTTGAAAATGCATCAAAGAATGCCTTTGGATGCACAGAGCATTTTCGCCCAAGACCTAGTGATGTTGCTGCTGAGAATTTACTCACCACTGTCGTGTCTATTTCCTGATTTTTCAATCCTTTCTCACTTAAAAAGAAATTGTAAAATATTGCAAGTTAATGAACGTTCAATACAATTCATTTTATCTCCTAACCAAATCGTCCATTCAGGCTGCTTTTATAAAGTTGCAGTGGAAACACTCTTTTTACATTCTGTGACACAAATGATGTTCAAAACCAAATCATTTCCACATTGCAGAGAGAGCTGCATTTTTCCACATGAACGTTTTCCGTTCTCGGGCGCCTTTGTGCAATTCCAATCCTCCCTTTATTAGATGTGTGTGTGTGTGTGTGTGTGTGTGTGTCTGTGGGTTTGTGTCTGTGTGTGGTTCTGTGAGTATGTGTGCGTGTCTATGGGTGTGTGTGCGTGTGTGCGCGTGTGTGTGTCTGTGTGTGCGTGTGTTTGTTGTCAGTTTGGATGGCGCTGTGAGCTGCTTCTCTCCCTCTCTCCCTCCCAGACTGAATCCCTGATGTATTATACTCTCCAAACATGTTAGATGCAGCAGGATGTGAAGTCCAGCTGTTGCTTGGGGGTGGGGGTGGTGCATCACTTTTAACACCACGGAGATTGTCAGACGCGTCACACGCATAGATAAAGGCTAACACAGACTTACAGATATGAGCAGGAATTCGTTGTTGGTAACTTTAAGGAGCTAGTGGTGAGATACACTGAAGCAAGCAAGAACATCTCCACTTTCTTCGCTGTTGCTTATGAAACCAGCTATTACCACTCAGTGTCAATTGCAAACTATCAATCCACAATCTACAAGCTGAAGAGACAGTCAAACAGAATGGCTACAGGATGATACAAGTTTCCTAACACAACAGACTTCACAGATGCAGACGAGAAACTACGTGTCAAAAGTCGTTAATTTTAAGTTTAAACAATCAGCAGTGGGCTGTGCCGTTCGACCAGGCAATTACCATTGGACAGAACAGAACCACACTACAAAAGAACCGCACTACAAAAAAACCTTGCCACACTAACCCACAGCAAATAAGATAAACTAATATACAACTGTGTGAGAAACATTCAAAAAGACAACAGTCAGACAAGTGGAAAAATGTACTAGTGAGAGGACTCAATTGCAACCACAAGGACGCAAGACAGACCGACTTCCGAGAAGCACTGCAAAGCACTCTGAAAACAAACACATTTAACAGCAGACCATCAGTTAAATTATAGTACCCGCACTGACAAGAATAAGATCAACAAACACCTTGAATATAAATGAAAGTAAAGCCCTCCAAGGAATAAGAGATGACACAAACATAGAAATAATACCAATTGACAAAGGCAGAATGACAGTGGTCAGAGCAGATGACATATGTAAGGCAGAGAAACTGCGCATGGATACCAACACCTACCAACAGAGGGAGTCAGACCCGACACCAGTCATAGTTAACAGGATTAACACACGACAGAATCTACAGAGGAGCGGACTCATAACGAAGATGGACGTACAAAGTTAGAAATCAGAAGATACGAACACACCACAATTCCACAGAATCCCAAAAGTATATAAACCAAACACATCCCTCAGACACATTGTTTCCCAACTGAGAACCCTCACGCACAGACAAGCCAAGGAACTACTGCGTTGGGCTTCAACACACTATTGGTGGAGCTCACACTCTCTAGACTCATCAAATGAATTTCTGGAAAACATCAGGAACCTGAATATGGACAAAGGTGAGGTCATGGTCTCACTTGATAATACAGCACGTTTTACTTCAATTGACATAACTTTAGCCAAAGTAAATGTAGCAAAGCTCTTGGACAAAACGAATATGAACTCAACAATAAAGATAGCATTTAAAACTACTTGACCTATGTCTTTATCTTCATTACCAGGTATATGAGAAAATCAATTGGACGCCTACGGGTTTACCAATCTCGGGGCACATAGCTGAAGCAGTAATGAGAAGCCTCAAACAGATAGCTC
This sequence comes from Chiloscyllium plagiosum, assembly GCF_037043375.1. Taxonomy (NCBI): domain Eukaryota; kingdom Metazoa; phylum Chordata; class Chondrichthyes; order Orectolobiformes; family Hemiscylliidae; genus Chiloscyllium; species Chiloscyllium plagiosum. The sequence goes on from NW_028270187.1 coordinate 8,114,080, forward strand.
TCCCACAGATCAAACCCTAACTATGGGTCAGGAAACTTGATGATTCTTTTGTGATAATCAAAAGAGCTGAGATCGAGAAACATAGCAGAAGATCCACAGCGTTTTCACTGGAATCAGATTTTCCAGAGAGGAGGAGAAGAAAAACCAACTCCCATTCCTAGGTGCAATGGCCGCAAAGGAATGATGAATGTCAAACAAACGTGCACAGAAAGACCACAGATACTGATAATCAACGACCCAAAGACTCACAAGAGAAGCTGCATTTGAACGTGTTCAAGAGAGAAGCGACACACTGCAGCACCCCTGAACTGTGAAGAGAGGAAGAAGAACACCAATACAAAGTCTTTGCTAAAACCAGATAACAACTTCGTCAGTCGATGTGTAGCAGAGAAGCAACATGAAGAAGACAAGACACCCCATAACACATTGGCTGCTCTTCCATACATTAAAAGCATGTAGGAATTAGCCAGACAGTTCTGACCATCTTCACAGCACACAATCCGACCGCCACTCAGACAGTTGTTTACTAGAATAAAACTCCTGATACCCACTATGTGCAGGACGAATGTAATTTGCAAAACCCCATGCAGGGACTACAATGAGCACTGAGTAGGACATACACGCAGATAAACAGCGAACCTTATCCATGAGTTACAACCAGCAACCAGTCAGCAAGACCAGCTCTCTCTGCTATCCACACAAACACAGACAGCAAGAACTGTGAGTTTGAATTGGATTAGACAATGATACCTGGACAGGCCAAGCAAAGAACAAAAAGGGAAGCACGATACCTTTCCCTGAACTGCAGCAACAATCACACTGACCTGGACCAGATATACAAACCACTGCAATTGAAAACCCTAACAGGCACCATCCGGAAACATCTCAAATAAAACCACATCAATTCAAAGTGGAACAGTACAACAGTGCTTTACATGAGGTAACAGAGCACCGATGGTGTCATCTAAAAAGGGGACAAAACGTCTGCCAACAAACTGACCAGCTCAGCGAATAGACCAACAATGTAAGCAGACAGCTCTAGAACTACAGATCTTCACAAAAGCTTTAAAAACACACAAATATATTGTCATTCATACAGACATGGGCAATCTGCCAGGAATTATTTTGCTCCTTGATCATTTTGTCAATATTTCACTCGCTCTGTCTGGTATGTGTCAGTATGTCTGTTGCTCTGTGGACAGTCTGTCAAGATGTTACTTTCTCATTCTACTAAGTATGTCAGTATTTCTGTGGAGTGTGTCCCTATGACGATTTCAACGCTTGCAGATACCAAACCTGGATGAATTGTACAGTGTGCAGAAAAGAGTGCGGAACTCCAACAAGTCAGCAACAAGTTGATGTAGTGTTCGGTTATAAGGGAGATGAGGATCAATGCAGAACAGTGTGAGGTGATACACTTTATTGGGAAGAACAGTGAAAACAATATAAACAGGATGTACTGTTATATGAAGGATGTAGGAGCAGAGGACGCTGTGCATATGAACACAGATCATTGATGATGCCAGGACAAGCGAGGAGAGCAGTAAATATTGCAGATTAGTTTCAGTATCTGAACTGTTTACAGGAGGATGTGTAGGAGGGTGACTCTGTGCTCCCTTCCCAGGAGGTGGAGGTGATGATGTGTTGTGAGCCCACCCTCCTGCCTACTGAGACCATGGCGACTCAATTTGTACCAGCTTATCGCAAGAGGGAAATGGCATCATGGTTGCGGCTTTTAAGTTGTGCCAAGGGGAAACGGCACTGACATTGAGTTCAAAGTGAGAATTACCCTTCTCCGAACATTGCTCCTTGTTCTGTTAGTGGGACGTGGATATTTCAGGTTCTCCACACGAGTCGTCTCCGTCCTCTTCAGCTCATGCCATGGTTCTCCCCAAATAGCGGCATAGAGGTGGGGGGAGGCGGGAACAAATATCAGACATTTCACTGCCCGGCTTAGCCTTTTCTGTTCTATTACAGGCTGTTTCTCCCGGAATGGGAGAAAAGGAGGGAGGGCATGAGTGTGGGAGAGGGTGACCCTGATGATAGTGCTTATGTAGGTGGGGAGAGGAGAATGGTGATGTGTCCAGATTGAGTCAGTCCACAGTGTTTTATCCATGCAGTGCTATTTTTGTGGAGGTATAGAGGAGGGAGAGAGAGCGGGAACGTGTTGCATGCTGAAGTGAGAGAGGTGGATCTTGTTCAAAGGTAAGTGCTATAATAGATATACAGTGAGGGTGAGAGAGCCGAGAGAATACGGTGACACTTATCCTGGCAGAGCGAGAAATGTTATTGATGTTTGTCCAGTATTTCTTGAGACCACAGATACCATACTGAGCTGGGTGGGGAGCTCAGGCCATGCCGCCTCTGGTAAGAAAATGGTCCTTCTTTGTACTAGCACATCCACCAGGACTTCTGTGCCCCTTCCGACAAATCGTAGTGCGATTGTCCATTATCTGCCATGCTCGAGGTAAACTGTGCAGGCCTGTTCTGAACTGAGAAAGATAAACAGTGTGCTCATTGTCCTTTTAAAGATGGCACCAGTGCAAAGCATCACGGAATATCCAGGGGCATCCGAGCGATGGTGAGTACATCCAGCCATGATGGGTGGGAAAATCGGGCTGGCGTTGAATGACAGGGCCACCATGGGTTCGCTAAGTCGTTAATGCAGTGAATTCGATAAGATAGCACCAGGAAACTAGCTCAGCCTCGTGCAAACGATCTCTGTGTTTTCAAACTCATTCAAACTCAATGAAAATGTCACTGAGACAAATTATTAGATGCAGCCCAATGAGTCGATGACTCTGCTGACCCCACTGCCAGTTACAAAGCTGCAGAACAAATGTTCATCTAAAACTCTCCGCCATCTGAACTCACACCAACATTCCGTTCACCCATCATTCCTGGCAAAACTGGACCAAGTTGCAGGATGCTATCGAAATGTCTTTGTTTCAGCATTATGAAACCTGTGAACACATGCTTCTATGATATTGTCTCTCAGTCTTCCCCTCTCTGTTTATGTCCCAGATCTCTCAATGGAGATACGGAGCTGTAATTGGATGAGAGCTGCACATCATTTCACGTCCAACATGGGCTGCATGTTTCCCCACGCTGGGCAGTGATCTGACACAGTTTTACTGGGGTGGCATACATTGCTCGACCTGTTGGGAGGAGAACATTTCCAGGTTAACAGATCAATTCACTGGTGATCACTGTACAGCTCCCTGTGCGGATCAGACTATCTCGTTGACTTTTATAGATAATGCAACGATGGGTTCTGTGCACCTCCTCATGCTGGATGGATATTTGTTTCAGGTTTAAACATCAGTGCACTGCCGTGGTCTGCAGTGCGGGACAGATGTCTAGTCTGGGTTTATAGATCAATGCACTTCTGTCACCAGGATAGCTTCCAGTGCTGGTTAGATATCTAGTCCGGGATGCTGCAGCTGCTGATAGCCCACGTTGCCTCATGGATGTTCAGTTTCTATTTGATCGGCCCTTTAGAAGGATGTCCTACTTCGCAGGAGGTAGTGAAACATGACACCGTTGACGGTATCTTCGATATGAGGCTGAGACTTTCCCTCCGCTAGGACTGTGTGCTGGGTGCTCCTCCAGATACCTTTAAGGGCAAGTGACAAGTAATTTGTTTAGAATGTTTCACTCTTGTTGGTTCCCTCATCAGTTCCCACAGTCTGGCTGTTGTATATTTCATACCTCGCCCTGCTCAGTCAATGATGGGCCTGTGGAGACGTTCTTGGTGATGGTCATTGAAGTCCCACACGCAGAGTACGTTCTGTGTTCTTTTCAAAGTCAGTGCTTCCTCCGGTTTGTTTTCAGCATTGAAGGGAAATTATTTATCAGGAGGAGTGGTGTGGAATGCTGCAGATGTAAATCATCAGGTGATTTTCGTGACCATCTTTGAACTGTTACCATGAGATTTTCTGGGTTGTGGAATCAATGTTGGGCAATTCCAGGGTAACCCATTTCCCGTTTGTATCCCACGATGCCCCAACTACTGGTGGGTCAGTCCTGCCGGTGGGACAGTATATACCCAGGTAATGTGATGGGGCTTCATGAAACATTAGCCATCAGGACTGAATCTGTGAGTATGACAGTGTCCACTGTTTACTGTCCGGGTCAATATGAGGAATAAAGGTGACAATGGAAAATGGAGTAATGGGTTAAAAAGCTGTATAAAAGGCACTCGATCTCAATGTGTGTTGTCTACTTAAAACCGACTGGTGAAATCAGTGCACACACTGAGGCAAATGAAAATGATTTAGTGGCATGAGAGACATGGATCAGAGCGATATTGGGAAACGAATATGCAGAACATTTTATATTTGTGAATGTTACACAAAATTGAAAATGAAGTGGGGGTGAGGAATGGCAGGATCTTTCATCAAACACTTAAGGTAATATCTTAACCGTACTGTTTTGTTGCAAAGTGTCAGTTGAGTTGAGTTTGGGGAGAGATTCCCACCGTAAGGCTGACTTGGTCTCACCAAACCTAATGGGCAGAAGGGCCTTTGTGATGTGGGCCTTTTTGACTCCAACAGATTCTATAGCTGACTTTGCCCAGAACGTTCTATAACCTACATTCCCTTGAATGTACTATAACCGACATTCCCTGAAACGTTCTGTAACCGACATGTTCCAGAATGGTCTATAAACACCATTCTGTGGAATGTTCTCTAACTGAATTCTCTGGAACATTCTAATACTGACATTCTCTGGAACATTATATAACTAACATTCCCCAGAGCATTCTGTACCCAACATTTCCCGTAACTTTTCATAACCAATATTCCCCAGAACATTCTATAACTTACGTTTTAGGGAGCATTCTATCCCTGGTATTATTTTGAATGGCTGGCAATCAGTGAATTGAACAAAAGATACAATCCCGAGGGAAGAGATCCCGTTCCAATGAAAAGGGGACACTGGTTCAAATTCCGCTGAGTCAGGGTGACTAAGTTTTCCCTGCATTTCCATTCCTTCACGACAGAGGATTGTCGACACTTGAGACAAAAAGACAGAAATTTCTAACCTCCATTTTCATCAAGAATCTGGGAAAGATTCCTTCAGGTTAGCAACGTTCTCACCCTCCGTTTTAAGAACAGGGAAGAAGTGACCAGTGTCTGGTCTCAAGAGATCGACTGTGTGGGAATGTTCTAGAAACCATTTGTTCTTATGGATGTGTCTTTGTGTGTTTGGGAAGGGATGGTTTCTAGTGATTGTTGAGACATTTTTTTTCAGTAATTCAGACTTCCCTGTTTGTTATTTTAGCTCCAATTATTGGAAGAAATCTCTGAACACAGTGACAAATTTGTATATCTCACTGTGTCCTCAATCAAACTGGTAACTTTGTCTCCAGGCTGATGTATAATTTGTTTGTTTTCCTTACTCATAGTTAACATAGTGACGATCTACGTCCTGCTTTATAAAGATTGTGGATTGTCTCCATGTGTTAGACGTTACCTGGGGGCGATGGCAGTGGCAGATCTACTGGTCATTATCCTTGACCTGCTCTCGAGGCACATTCCCATTGTTTATCGGGAACAGTTTTATTTCCTGTTGGACATCCCCGTGTGTAATATCCATGCCGTCCTGCTTTATGCAGCCATTGACTGTTCTGTCTGGTTCACCGTCACTTTCACCTTTGATCGATTTGTGGCTATTTGTTGCCAGAAGCTGAAAAGTAAATACTGCAGTGAGAAAATGGCAGCTGTGGTTCTGGGAACAGTGACTGTGCTGAGCTGCTTAAAGAACTTTTTCTGGTATTTTATGCTCACAGCTCGGTATCGTCTGGGGAACGTCCCCTGGTTGTGTTGGGTAATACGCCATGTTGCATTCTCCCGTCTCTGGGTCACAATCGAGTTTCTCCACCACATTCTAACTCCAACGCTCCCATTTCTTCTGATTCTGCTGCTCAATGTTTTCACCGTCAGACACATTTTAGTGACCAGCAGAGCCCGCAGGAGACTCCGGGCTTGCACCAATGGGGACACTCAGTCCGACACAGAAATTAGAAAACGAGAAAAATCTATCACTTTATTGTTTGTGATCTCGACCAATTTCATCCTATTATGGTCAACGTTAATGGTGTATTCTATATGGAGACGGATGTATTATATTGGGTATCAGTCTGTGTATCTAGAGAACTTTGTGCAGGAGTTGGGCTTCATGCTGCAGCTCCTCAGTTGCTGCACAAACACCGCGATTTATGCCGTGACCCAAACTAAGTTCAGACAGCAACTGAAGAATGTGCTGAAATATCCCTTTACCCAAATGATGATTACAGAGAGTGGTGAACTCGACCCAGACAGTCGCAAAGGCTAACTTCCCACCTATAGAATCCAACTATCAGACCCATTGTCGAGGAAAAGCCGCCAGCATTCTCAAAGATCGTTGCTTTTCTACAACCTCTATCATTGGGGAAAAGGCACAGAAACCTGAACACATGCACCAGCTAGTTTCGAAACAGTTTCTACTCTGTTGTTGTTAGAATACTGAATGGACTCACAAACTGTTAATATTAGCCTGTCTCTGTGTCTTGACGTTTGACGCTTTTACCTATTATTTACTTATCTGTGCTACTTAATTTCGTGATCTGCCTGTGTTGCTCGCAAGGCAAGGCTTTTCTTTGTGCTTCGGTACATGTGACAATAAATTCGATTCAATTCAATTCAATTCTTCTACCTTTGTGCCAGTTCGGTATCCAAATGGCTATATCTCCCTGTATTCCATGAGATCAAACCTTGTTTCCCTTATTGAACGCCTTATTGAAATCCATATAGATCACGTCTTCACTCAGCCTCGTCAATCCTCTTTTTTACTTTTTCAAAAATCTCAATCAAGTTTGTAAGACATGATTTCCCATGCACAAATCCATGCTAACTATCCTTAATCTGTTCTTGCCTTTCCAAATGCAAGTAAATTCTGTGCCTCAGGATTCCCTCGCACAACTTGCCCACTACCAACATCAGGCTCACTGGTCTATAGTTCCATCATTTATCCTTACCACTTTTCTGAAATAGTGGCATCAAGTTAGCCACCTTCCAGTCTTCCATCACCTCATCTGTGACTACCAATGACACAAACACCCCAGCAAGAAGCCCAACAATTACTTCCCTAGCTTCCCACAGAGTTCTAGGTACACCTGATCAGGTCCTGGGTAGTGATATACTTTAATGTCTTTCAAGACATCCAGCACTTCCTCCTCTGTAATATGGACATTTTCCATGATGTCACCACATATTTCCCGACATTCTATATCTTCCATGTCTTTTTCCACAATAATCACTGACGCAAATTACTCGTTTAATACCTTCCCAATCTCATGTGGCTCTGCACAGATGCCGCCTTGCTGATCTTTGAGGGGCCCTTTCTCTCCCGAGTTACCCTGTTGACCCGAATATATTTGTGGAACCCTTTGGATTCTCCTTAACTCTATTTGCCAAATTGATCTCATGTCCCTTTTTTGACCTCCTGATTTGCCACTTAAGTATACTCTTACTGCCTTTATGCTCTTCTAAGGATTCACTCCATCTATCCTGTCTATAATTGACATGTGCTTCCTTCAGCTTCTTCAACAAAACTTCAAATTCTTTAGTCATCCAACATCCTCTATACCTACCAGACTTTCCTATCACCATAACGGGAATATACTATCTCTGCAAGCTTGTTATGTCATTTCTGAAGTCTTCCCATTTTCCAGCCATTTGCCCCAAACAACTTTTGAAAGTTATTGCATAATACCTTCAAAATTGGCCTTTCTTTAATTAAGAACTTCAACTTTTAGATCTGGTCAATATTTTTCCATCACTTCTTTAAAACTAATAAATTACGGTCTCTGGCCCCAAAGTGCTCCCCCACTGACATCTCAGTCACCTGTTCTGCCTTATTTCCAAAGAGTAGATCGTGTGTTTTGCGCTTTCTCTAGCAGGTATATCTGCACACTGACTCAGAAAATTTTCTTGTATATCCTTAACAAAATACTCTCCATCTAAGCACTTAACACTATGGCAGTCCCAGTCTATGTTTGGGAAGTTAAAATCCCCGACCACAACCGTTCTATTATTCTTACAGATAACTGAAATCTCCTTACAAATTTGTTTCTCAATTTCCCTCTGACAGTTAGGGGGTCGATACAGCAATCCCAATAAGGTGATCATTCCTTTCTTATTTCTCAGTTTCACCCAAATAAGTTCCCTGGATATGTTTCAGGGAATATCCTCCCTCAGTGTAGCTGTAATGCTATTCCTTATCACAAATGCCAACCTCCATCCTCACAGTGGCTCAGTGGTTAGCACTGCTGCCTCAAAACAGTCGGGTCCCAGGTTCGATTCCAGCGTCAGATGACTGTCTGTGTGGAGTTTGCACATTGTCCCTGTGTCTGCGTGCGTTGCCTCCGGGTGCTCCGGTTTTCTCCCACAATCCAAAGATGTGCAAGTCAGGTAAATTAGCCATGCTAAATTGCCCCATAGTGTTAGGTCAATTAGTCAGAGGGAAATGCGTCTGGGTGGGTTACAATTCAGTGTGGACTGGTTGGGCCGCCGGGCCAGTTTCCACACTGTAGGGAATCTAATCGAATCTTGCCTCTCTTTCTATCCTTGCAGGAGCATTTGTATCCTGGAACATTAAACTGCAGTTCCTGTCTATCACTGAGCCATGTTTCTGTAATTGCATGATATCCCAGTCCATGTTCTGAGTTCATCTGCCATTCCAGTTAGGCCCCTTGCATCGAAATAAATACCGTTTAACTTATCAGTCCTACCTTGTTCTTTGCTTTGTCCCTGCCTGACCTGACTGTTTGACTTGCTTCTTTTCTCAACTATACCAATGTCAGATTAATCTCTTTCCTCACAATCTCCCTGGGTCCCAACCTTACTAGTTTAAATCTTCCTGAGTAGCTTTTGCAAACCTCCCTGCCAGTCTATCAGTCCCCCTACAATTTAGGTGCAAGTCGTCTTTCTTGTAGAGGTCACTTCTACCCCAGAAGAGACTCCAATGATCCAAAAATGTGAATCCTCCCATACATCAGCTCCTCAACCATTCATTCGTCTGCTCTATCGTTCTATTCCTACCCTCACTCGTTCGTAACACCGGGAGTAATCCAGATATTACTACTCTCAAGGATCTCCTTTTTTTAAAAAAATCCTGCCTAATTCTTCGTATTATCCCTTCAGAATCTCAACCATTTCCCTTCCTGTGTCGTTGGTTGCAATGTGTAGAACGATCTCCTGCTGGACGTCTCCCTCTTGATAGCATTCCGCACCGTCTCTGAGGCATCCTTGATCCTGACACCAGAGAAGTAACACACCATTCTAATTCTTCGCTGCTGGCTGTGCCTCGGACTAGAGAGTCTCCGAACACAATTGATCTCCGAACACAAAAGAACCCGACGTGCCCCTCATTGCATTACAGCCAGTCTCGATACCAGAAACTTGCCAGTTCGTGCTGCATTCCCCTGAGAATCCATCTCCCCTATATTTTCCAGAATAGCGTACCTGTTTGAAATGGGGATAGCCACAGAAGACTCCTGTACTACCTGCCTACCTCTCTTACCTTCTCTGAGTTAACCCATGCATGTGACTGTATCTGCGACTTTACTGTCTTCCTATAACTGTCAGCAATCACATCCCCTTGCTCTTGTAAATTCCTCATTGCCCCTAACTGCCGCTCCAACAGTTTCATTCGATCTGATAGGATTCACAATGAACGGCATTTAATGCAAATATAATACTCGGTCGCACGTAAAATCTCCCTCAACTCCCACATGCAACGAGAAAAGCTGAGGACATTTTTGCTTCTTCAAATAGCATGCCCTGAAAATAGCCCCGTCTTATTCCTCTACAAAACACTGGTCCAGGCTAACATAATAATTATGGCTTATATTTTTAAGTTTAATCAATAGACATATCTCAATAAAACATATAGTCAAGAAAGATCCCACACTATTCACTATTGCACACTTACAGCAAGACCCCAAGGCCACAGTTAAAAGTATTCACTTATCAGTCTCAGTGCTGTGACATCTCCCAAACAGGTTCCTCCAAGATCAGTTGTGAATTTCACACTTTGTTAATTTTCTCAGATGCACTCCGGTGTCCAGGGATATGTGAATCAACAGCAAACTGCACAGGTTCACTGCTGTCAGTTTGCAGTGTTCTTTTGCTCCCTCTATCCTGTATTGATCTCACCATGTGCTGATTTGACTGATCCTCTCCCTTTTAAAAGTGCTGTTGTTTTGACTTTTATTTTTTCTCCAAAGTTCAAAAACAATTCCTGGAATTCGAGGAAATCGCCTCCAACTCCTAAACTAACTCAAAAAGTAACAGCCTGGTACAGCCAATTTTTTTCCCATTTTTGATTACCCATTGTTGTTTGTCTCTGTGTTGAAGAAGCGGAGCTGGACAGAGACAGATACAGCCCCAAGTCATAGTCCTCAGGGAAATGGAGGATACCAGGCCCCAGCTATTGCAAAGACCTGACTTGCAAAGGCGGTTGAAAATCGATTTGGAGCTCACATGAGACACATATGCGATAAACAGCCTGTTGCTTAGACCTTGGAGTTACAATGTGAGGAAGAGCTTGCGAGTAAGTAGACTAACAGAACACACTGACTGATTTTTGCGGTTTCTGGGAGGATCAAGGAAAACAAATGTATAATTAAAGCCGTTGCTGCAGAGGTCTCAACTTGCATAAATGTAGTCTATATATAAGAAGAAATAAAGCCGGATATCTCAAAAGATCGCAGGCTCGTTCTTTAGTTCTTAGGAACCCAACAATTTGGCATAGTACATAGAACATAGAACATAGAAGAATACAGCGCAGTACAGGCCCTTTGGCCCTCGATGTTGCGCCGATCCAAGCCCACCTAACCTATACTAACCCACTATCCTCCATATACCTATCCAATGCCCGCTTAAATGCCCATAAAGAGGGAGAGTCCACCACTGCTACTGGCAGGGCATTCCATGAACTTACGACTCGCTGAGTGAAGAACCTACCCCTAACTTCAGTCCTATATCTACCCCCCCTTAATTTAAAGCTATAAGCTATAGTCGGCTGTTTAAATGTCTTCAGGTGATAGTGAAAACCCAGATCCACTACGTCTGACACAGTTTGTAACTTGTCCACGATCTCGCACTTGAGCCCATTTTACTTACAGACATCTGTACTTGTCGGAGCAAACAATAAATCTGTACCTCCCCCCAACCCAAGGGATATGTCTAGCCAATGGCCCAAGACCCATTGATGAGTGGAATACGGCTCGTGGTCTCCTAACTGACATCTGAAACTGGCAGAGAGGGCATGTGAACTCTGGCCTGTGGTTCACTGAGTCCATGCAAATTTCCAGAAACAATGTCTCAATCCAAATTACCGACAGCAGATAAAATAGGGTAGGCTTCCACCTCATATTTTTAAAGGAAGTTCTCCAAAAATTAAAGGAATACATTGCATAACAATTTTATCTTTCAAAAACTTTATCAAAAGTCTATGAGGAGAATAAAATCCCCAAGCACCAATGGTCGCTGGATGATATTTGGGGTAAAACAATCTGATAAAAAAATGCATTCGCTGATAATGCAACAAATTGGACAGGGACAAGAGATCATAGCCAAATTCAATCATGATCGGGAAATTAATAATCTAAAGAAAGAATTGAAAATTGTTTGCGAAGACCTTAAAATGATAAAACAAACATTGACTGAAAAGGGAAAGTTCTAGAAATGAAAAATCTTTCACCCTTGCCATATCCAAGTACTCTATTGCCTACAGACTCTCGGACACTGCAAGACCTGGGTAAGGTGCGGGTCCTGGGAAATGAGGGAAACTAATCTAGTTCCAGTGAGCCTGAAGGAGAGCAGTGGTCATTTATTTAACCTGGCAGAAGCCAGACGGAAAGGAAAAACAGGAAAAGAAGTGTTGTGTTAAATATGAAAACCACAATGGCAAATCATCATCCTTCCAAACCTCAAACTGGTGGAAAGATGATCCCTCATCCTAAAGGAACATTACCAAAATTGCAATGAGATAATCAACAAAATAAGTCATGACAAGGAGAAGACAGAGCTGAAAGGCCAATCAAATGCTGTCTGCGAGATATTCAAATGAACCAAAAAGAGGCAAGATAAACCAGAAGAAATTCCCCCAACAAAAGAATCGAGATTCCCCAAGCAGCCGCTCCTAACTCTACCATCCAGGATCCCAGTAGAAGACCTCAGTACTCTTCACTAAGCTAGTTAGAAAGTGAAATACGAGACAGAGAGAGAGAACTGAATCCTCCTCTGAATTCAAGGATGATGAGGAGCCTTGTTCAGTCCCCTTAATGGCCAAGCAGCACAAAACACTACACAGTTTCAAGACCCGTCTTCCTAGCTTACCCCTTGCAAAAGTACAATCTCTGCAAAAGTACAATCTCTTGAGAACAAGATGGACTAACTCAGAACACGGCTCAGATTCCAATGTAAGGTGCAGGACTGCTGCGCACTCTGCTTCACAGAAACCTGGTCAACCCATCCATTACCGACTGTGCACTTCAGGCTGATGGTTCTTCAATCCATCCCATGGACCGTACAGAGTCAAGTAAGACAAAGGTTAGAGGGGTTTGCTTTTTAATCAGTAAGTTGTGGTGCACAGACATTGCAACCCTGGGTATTCACTGCTCCCTAAACCTTGAATTCCTTACCATGAAATGCCACCCCTTCTATCAACCACGGTAATTTACCGCCACCATACAAACTGCTGTGTACATACCGCCACAAGCAAAGGCCGAGGAAGCTCTGGATGTGCTGTACTCCACCACTAACACCCTGGAGACGGAACACCCCGAGGCCCTGTTTATTGTAACTAGCGACTTCAATCAAGCCAATCTCAGGAAGGTGTTGCCCGATTAACACCAGAACATTACCGCCCACTCACCAGGAACCGAACGTTTTAGACCACTGGTACATCTCTGTGAAAGATGCCTAGCGCTCTGTTCCCCTATCATCATTTCGGGAACTCCAAACACAATGCTGTGTTTTATCTCCTGTCTTACAGGCAAAACCTCAAGCAGAAGACCCTCTCGCGGATGCAGCTGTTGTGCTGATCGGAGGAGGCACAGGATCAACTGCGGTGCAATCTGAAATTGACTGATTGGGACATGTTCAGGTACTTGGGACCAGTACGCCACCACTGTCACAGACTTTATCAGCAAATGTAATGAGGGCTGCATACCAAGTAAGTCAATTTGGGTGTTCCCTAACAGGAAACCCTGAATGAATCAGGGCATACAGAACCTGCTAAAAACCAGGCGTGAGTCTTCAGATCAGGAGACACACTCAAATATAAGGACTCCAAGCATGACATTCGCAGAACCCTTAAGACAGCCAAGGACCAATACCTGTCCAAACTAGAGGACCCGACAGACACTCGGCGACTATGGCAAGAACTGAATGACATCCCAGGTTCTAAAGAGAGACAGTGCTCGATATCAGAAAATGACACATCCCTCCACAGATCGTCTCAATGCCTTGTATGCTCGCTTTGAGCAGAATTCCGGCAGAGTGGTCACACCTATACTGACAAGTCCTGACGAACGTAACTCAACAGCAACTGCTTCAGAGGTCAAATCAGTTTGCCTTCATGTGAATCCAAGGAAAGCGATGGGACCAGATGGAGTACCAGCCCGTGCACTCAGACCATGCGCAGATCAACTGGCAGTGGTCTTCACGGACATCTTCAACCTCTCCCCCGCAGCAAACCACTGTCCCTGTCTGTTTCAAGAGGGCCAACATCATCCTGTGCTTAAGGTTCATGCAACATGCCTCAATGTCTACCCCCCACTGGCCCTAACTTCAGCGGTCTTGAAATGTTTGAAAGGCTGGTCATGGCATTAATCAACTCCAGCATCCCCACTACTCTTGACCCACTCCAATTTGCCTATCAGACCAAAACAGTCCCGTCAGAAGACATGTCACTTGCCGTTCACCCCTCCCTAGAACATCTTGACACCAAGAATAGCTATGTAAGAATCTTACTCATTGACTACAGTTAAGCATTCAACACTATTATCCCCTCGAAACTGATTACTGAACTAGGTGACCTCAGACTAAGCCCCCCTTTCTACAGCTTGATCCTCAGCTTCCTGACCCACAGGCCATAATCAGTGAACTTTGGGGATATTATTTCATCTGCACTCCACTCAACACTGGTGCCCCCCAGGGATTCGTGCTCATCCCCCTACTGTACTCTTTGTATACTCGACTGCGTCGCCAAATACCAGACCATTGCTGTTTACAAGTTCGCTGATGACTCCACCATATTCGGTCGAATCTCAGATGCAACGAAATAAACTCCAGAGGGGAGTTGGAAGACGTGAAAAAATGGCAGACTGAGAACAACCTAGCTCACAATGCCAGCAAAACCAAGGAACTCATTATTGACTTTCGGCGGGATGTTACTCATGCCACCCACTACATATTAACAGCACAAAGGTGGAACGAGTGAGAGTGGTTATCAACAACAAGCTTTCTTGGACCCTTGATGTAGACGCATTGCTTACAAAGGCCTAACAACGTCTCTTCTACCTCAGACATCTGAGAAAACTTTGCATGACGGTGAATATTCTTGCCAACTTTTATAGGTGTGTCAACGAGTGCATTCTGTCTGGATATAGCATTATCTCGTCTGGCAACTGTACCATTCAAGATCGGAGAGGATTACAGAGAATGGTGAACTAGGCCTGGGCAATTACAAACGCAAAACTCCCATCTATAGAATCCATCTACTCGGTCCACAAACAAAGAAATGCCACCACCATACTCAAAAGTCCATCTAGCCCTGACAGTGCTTTTCTACAACTTTTACCATTGGGGAGAAGGTACAGAAGGTACAGCTTCTAGCTTATTGTTGTTTGAATACTGAATGGACTCACAAGCTCTTAGCATTCGCCTGTACTTGTGCTTTTGTTTTGCCACCCTTTACCTATTATAGGGTATTTAATTATCTATGCTGTTCAGCTATGTGATCTTCCCGTATTACTCGCAAGACAAAGCTTTTCACTGTGCCTCGGTACACGTGAAAATAAATTCAACTCAATTTAATTCAATTCAAATCCAGTCCCAGCAAAACAAAAAAATAAAAAATTGGAGGAGGATTGAATTCAGATACAAATGACCCAGATGACATGGACATGACCTCACGCTGTCAAAGATGGGAGACAAATGGTCCAAGGAATTAACCCTCGCCATTAGGAAAGCGGAGGCTTAAGTACCTGGGAGCAACTGGAATGGCTGCAAAGCCAAAAGAATCCGAAAGAGAGAGACCAGCTTTCTGGGAGGCATTCCTGAAAAACAAAAGTTTTCGCACAGTTATTGTTGTGCAAGTGGAAACACAGAAACATGGAAGAAAGGAACAGGAGGAGCAGCCTGCCCAGCTATGTATCATGATCCTGGCAGATCGTTCAATTCTAAAGCCGAATCCTGCTTTCTCCTCACAACCTTTGATCTCATCCACCTTAATTGCTATATCTTGTGACTCTTCAATATATTCAATGTTTTGGCATCAACTGCTTCCTTTATTAATGAATTCCACAGGCTCACCACGCTTTTGTTTGACAAATAGCTCCTCATCTCTTTTTAAAATCGTCCACCCTGAATCCTCAGACTGTAACCCCTGGTTCTGGATGCGCCCACCATTAGAAGCATCCTCCCTGCATCTACTCTGTCTTCTAAGTATCTTTAAGATTACCTTCCCAACTCGTCTGAATTAAAGTGAAAACTATTCTAACTTATTCAGTCTCCTCTCATGCATCAGTCCCGCCTTCCCCAGAATCAGTCTGGTAAACCCTAGCTGAACTCCTTTGAGGGTAAGAGCATCCTTCCTCAGAAAAGGAGATCATAACTACCCACAATATTCTAGGTGTGGCATCACCATGCGCCTGTATAATTTCTGAAAATGTGTTGCTGGAACAGCGCAGCAGGGAACAGGAGAATCGATGTTTCGGGCATAAGCCCTTCTTCAGGAAGCCTGAAACATCATTCTCCTGTTCCCTGGATGCTGCCTGACCTGCTGCGCTGTTCCAGCAACACATTTTCAGCTCTGATCTCCAGCATCTGCAGATCTCACTTTCTCCCCTGTATAATTTCAACAACACACCCCTGCTCCTGTACTTGAAACCTCTCCAGTGAAGACCAACATACCATTTGGCCTTCTCCGCTGCCTGTGAAACTCAACCCCGTCTAATTCAGTAGCCTGTATCTCAATTTTCTCCTCGACAAAAGTGTCTTTTTCCATTGTGAATACTGACGAAAAATATTCACTTAGCGCTTCTCCAATCTCCTCTGACTCTACACATAACTTCCCACTACTGTCCTTGATTGGCCCTAATCTTACTCTAGTCATCCTTTTATTCCTGACTTACCTATGAAAACTTCAGGGTTTTCCTTGTTCCTAGCTACCAACGGCTTCTCGTGTCTCCTCCTGGCTCTTCTGAGTTCTCTTTTTAGATCACTCCTGGCTAAATTGTAACCCTCAAGTGCCCTGACTGCGCCTTTACGTCTCATCCTTACATAAGCCTTCATCTTTCTCTTGACATGAGATTCAACTTCTTTAGTAAACCACAGCTCCCTCGCTCGACCACTTTCTCCCTGTCTTACAGGTACATACTTATCAAGGGCACACATTAGCTGTTCATTGTAAAAGGTCAAAACAAGGATTGCAGATGCTGGAAACCAGAGTCTGGATTAGAGTGGTGCTGGAAAAGCACAGAAGGTCAGCCAGGGTCTGAAAAGCAGGAAAATCGATGCTCGGGCAAAAGCCCTTCATCGGGAATACAGGCAGAGTGCCTGAAAAGTGGATAGATAAATGAGAGGGGGTGGGGATGGGAAGAACGTAGCATGGAGTACAATAGGTGAATGGGGGTGGAGATGGAGGTGATAGGTCAGAGAGGAGGGTGGGATGGATTGGTGGAAAGGAAGATAGGCAGGTAGGACAAGTCATGAGGGCGGTGCTGAGCTGGAAGGTTGGAGCTGGGGGTGAGGTGGAGGAAGGGGAAATGAGGAAACTGATGAAATCCACATTGATGCCATGGGGTCGAAGTGTCCTGAGGTGGAAGATGAAGCGTTCTTCCTCCAGGCATCGAGTGATGAGGGAGCAGCGGTGGAAGAATCTCAGGACCTGCATGTCCTCGACAAAGTGGGAGGGGCAGTTGAAATGTTGGGCCACAGGGCAGTGGGATTGATTGTTGCGGGTGTCCCGGAGATGTCCCCTGAAGCGCGCTGCGAGGAGGCATCCAGCCTCCCCAATGTAGAGGAGACCGCATCGCGAGCAATGGATACAATAAATGATATGGGTGGATGTGCAGGTGAAACTTTGATGGATGTGGAAGTCTCCTTTGGGGCCTTGGATGAGGTGATGGAGGAGGTGTGGGCGCAGGTTTTGCAATTCCTGCTGTGGCATGGGAAGGTGCCAGGATGGGAGGGTGGTTTGTACGGGGGCGTGAACCTAACCAGGTAGTCACAGAGGGAAAGGTCTTTGCAGAAAGTGGAAATGAGTGGGGAAGGAAATATATCCTTGGGTCCGTGTGGAGGTGGTGGAAATGTCGTCAGATTTTGTGGTTAGTGCAAAGGTTGGTAGGGTGGAAGATGAGCATCGGAGCGTCTGTCCTTGTTACGGTTGGAGGGGTGGGGTCTGAGGGCGGAGGTGCGGGATGTGGACGAGGTGCGTTGGAGGGCATCTTTAACCATGTGGAAAGGGAAATTGCAGTCTTTAAAGAAGGAGGCCATCTGGTGTGTTCTGTGGGGGAACTGGTCCTCCTGGGAGCAGATACGGTGGAGGCGGAGGAATCGGGAATACGGGATGGCATTTTTGCAAGAGGTAGGGTGGGAAGAGGTTTAATCCAGGTAGCTGTTGGAGTCAGTGAGTTTGTAAACAAATGTTACTGTCAAGTCGGTAGTCATTAATGGAGATGGAGAGGTCCACGAAGGGTAGGGAGGTGTCAGAGAAGGTCCAGGTGAATTTAAGGTCGAGATGGAATGTGTTGCTGAAGTTGATGAATTGTTCAACTTCCTCGTGGGAGTACGAGGTGGTCCCAATGCAATCATCAATGCAGCAGAGGAAGAGATAGGAGTGGTGCCGGTGTAACTACAGGAGATGGACTATTCAACGTAGCCAACAAAGAGACAGGCATAGCTGGGGACCACGCGGGTGCCCATGGCTACCCCTTTGGTCTGGAGGAAGTGGAAGGATTTAAAGGAAAAATTGTTAAGGTGAGGACAAGTTCAGCCAAACGAATGAGAGTGTCGGTGTAAGGGTACTGTTGGAGACGTCGGGAGAGGAAGAAACAGAGGGCTTTGAAGCCCTGGTCATTGTGGATGGAGGTGTAGAGCGATTGCATATCCATGGTGAAGGTGAGGCGTTGGGGGCCGGAGAAACAGAAGTCTTGTAGGAGGTGCAGGGCGTGCTTGGTGTCCCTAACGTATGTGGGGAGTTCTAGGGGGGATAGGATAGTGTCAAGGTAGGTGGAGATGAGTTCAGTGGGGCAGGAACAGGCTGAGACAATGGGTCGGCCAGGGTGGTCAGGCTTGGAGATTTTGGGAAGGAGATAGGATCAGGCGGTGCGAGGTTCCCGGACTATGGGGTTGGAAGCTGTGGGTGGGTGATCTCCTGAGGTGATGAGGTTCTGTATGGTCTGGGAAATGATGATTTTGTGATGCGGAGTGGGGTCATGATCGAGGGGGAGGTAGGAGGAGGTGTCTTTGAGTTGGCGTCTGGCTTCCGCGGTGTAGAGGTCAGTGCGCCAAACTACCACTTTATCTCTTGATCTGCTGGTTTGATGGTGAGGTTGGGATTGGAGCAGAGGGAGTGGAGGACTGCGCGTTGTGACGGTGAGAGGTTGGAGTTGGGTGGGGGGGGTGTAGACAGGTTGAGGCAGTTAATATCTCGGCGGCTGTTGGCAGAGATCAAGGGCAGGTAATAGCCAGCGTGGGGTGTCCAGGTTGATGGAGTGTGTTGGAGGTGGGCGAAGGGGTCCTCGGAAGGTGGGCAGGAATCTTGATTGTAAAAGTGAGCACGGAGGTGGAGGCGATGGAAGAAGTGTTCAATGTCACAGCGTGTATTAAATTCATTGATGTGTGGACAGAGGGTGATAAAGGTGAGGCTTTTGCTGATGATGATCATTCGTCAATAAACTCCACATTTCAATCATGCACATCCCTTCCAGTTTCCTTCCCCATCCAATACATCCTAAATATCGCCTAATCGTACCATAATCGCTTTTTCCCCAGCGGTAACTCTTGCTCTGCGATATATTCCTATCACTTTCGATTGCTAAAGTAAACATAACGAACAGTGATTTTTAACTTATCTCTGGGAATTTAGAAACAGGCAATAACTCTTAGTCCATCCAGTGACACCTAGATTCCATGAATGGAAATAAATCACAGTTAACACCCCATCCAAATCATATCTGATGGCTCATTTTTACTGTCTTATTGAGTACTCCCATTTTCCACATTTTAAATCTGTTATTTTCTTACCCATTTACTTAATCTATCTTCAACTTATTGATCCAACTTTGTGAACTGCCCGCAATTAGTTGCTTCCACCAAGTTTGTAAAGAACAAAGCTTTTTGCTACAACGTACAACGTTCATTTATCCAGCTCATAACGTTAATTGTATTCAGTACTGATCCTTGTGGCTACTTTGTACAGCTTCTCAGTCTGATAAAGACATAGATACCCAATCATCATTCACATGGAATAAAATAGTCAAGACTGGTAACGGAATGCTGGCCTTTATATTGAGAGTACTATAATACAAGGCTGAGGAAGTTATGCTGTAGTTATACAACACCCTGGTTGGAATCCACTTTGAGCAGATCTGGACAACACTCCTTGTGAAGGACAGATTGGTTTGGGGGTGCGGGCGAGGGTGTTGGAAGTAGAACATAGGTCCACACGAACGTTTCTTGAACTTCAGAGTTTTAGGTATGAGGAGAGATTATAGAAATTGTGTATATTATCTCTAGAATATCGAAAGTTAAGGGATGATCTGTTTGAAGTCATCACGATATTAACAAGAAAAAAAAACGAATGGATTATTCGAAATTATTTCAATTGCTTGGAGATTCGTGAAGTAGGGAGAACATAGTCTGAGAATGAGTTCCAGACCATTCAGGAGAGATGTTAGGTAGCACTTCTCCACACAAATGGTAGTGTAGGTTTGGAAATCTCTTCCACAAACAGCAGAGGATGCTGGATCAGTTATTCGTTTTCATTCAGAGAGATACATTTTTGTTAGACATTTCCAATATGGAGTTATGCTACAGATCAGCCAAAATCTCATTGAATGGTAGAAGGTTCAAGGGACTAAATGGTCTACTCCTGTCTTCCATTCTTTTCTGATTCCTAAATAACGGTTTGGGCATTGGGCGGGGGGGGGGGGGGGGGGGGGGGAGAGAGAGACAGAGACGTGGAGATGCTAAAATAAGGCAAGGAGCTGTGGCTGCCAGAAAACTGTTCCAAAATCAAAAAGTACTGAGGAACCTCTGCAGGTCTGGCAGCGTCTGTGGAGATCGAAAGCAGAGTTAACATTTCCAGTCGAGTACTCCTTCTTCAGAACGGTAGAAATAAAGACAGTGCCAAATAAATTAACGAGGAAAGCAAAGGAATGTTAACAGTTGTTGACAGGAAATGTTAAACCCCACCCGCAATGCCTGCATGAGTTATCTTCAGCACTGCCAATCCATTATTACCTCCTCCTTCTCCAGCCTTTCCTCTTCTCTGGTTTCCTACTAATCAGCCGTTTGTCTGCCCACGCCCTTTTCTCTCTTTCTGGGAACTGTCTCCATTTATTTTTCACAATCTCCATTCCCCATTACGAGATACTTCGAGTTCTGTGGAAGGGTCATTCGGCTTCGCAGCTCATTGTCAACCACATCCCTGTTGTTCTGGGTTCACGTGTAGGCCATACCAAAAAGGACAATAGATTTTCGTCTCTCAAGGCTTTGATGAACCAGATCGATTTTTCCTGACAATCTGCATCAGTTTCATGATCACGATTACACTCTTAATTCCAGGTTATCTCTGAATTCAAATTCCGCTCTCTGCCACGGGAGATTTGAACTTCGCACCCCAGAATATTACCTGGGTCCCTGGATTAATAGTGGATCGAAAGTACGCATCATAATAAGTGTGGGAGAGATATGAAACTGTCTTCCGCAAGCTACATTGGATGCTGGATGAATTATTTGATTAAAATCGGAGACAGATACTTCTTTGTTAACTAGACATCTTAAGGAGTGAGGCGCCAAAGGTAGGTCTATGAAGTTAGTTGACAGATTAGCCACTTGAATGAGCTACTTTTATTCTCTGACATTCTAACCTCTAATATTTATTTATATATTTGCTTAGGATGACATTAGTCTGTTTTACCGTATATATCTTGAGTATCTACATGCTTTCACCTTTTCTGGTGTTTAATAGTTCCCCAATCATCTGGCATACATAAATCTTCGCAACATTGGACTTTGTTAGAATCGATTTGACTTTTTAAAAGATTGATAATAAAACGTTCACGAACAACTCTTTAATTAGAAATGAATATCTCAATAATATCTCTCTCGTACTCTAGCATGGCCTATCCTTTGAATGGTCTCTAAAGGGCTTCAGTGGGAAATGTTTGCTGTATTTGTAATCCTGACAATGCTCCGAATTGACATTGAGATTCAGGGAAGCAGGAGCAAATTTCCACCACATGAGTTGACTGAGAGGGGAAATGGTGGGGTTGAATTAATTCACCTTTTGAGCTTCAGCAAGCAACATAGCAGAAGCAAACTTCAATGGTGCAGTGGAGTTGAGGTGCAAAAGTAACGTTTTCACGTCTCTTCTCTGATGACTGAGGCATATTGACTTTGATTCAAACCATCCATGGTCAAGGCAGCGTAAGTTAACCCCTCACATTGGTCGTCGTGCATATCGTAATGCTTGCCCTCCACATTGAGCAACATGGAAAGTGTTGTTTTTTGTCGAGTATACGATGACATCTGTATTGTTCGCATTCTCGAAAGTTTTGCTTTTATTGTCTGTCTATCATAACCTCTTGCTTCCTGTCAACATTTTTCTCACCAATCCCACACTCTTTTTTTATTTTGTCATTTCAGTCTCTCAATTTGGATGAGAATACAGACGGTATGCTTAGTATGTTTGCGATTGCAAAATTAGCAGTATTTGTGAAGAAGATTATCCAAGATGGACAACTGGGCCAAGGAATGGCAGATGGATTTTAAATGCAGGGTGTTGCATTTTGGTAATGCAGACTAGGGGTAAGACGTAGACAGTTAATGGTACATTCTTGTCAAGTGTTGTCAACGAGAGGGACTTAGGGGTGCACATAGCTCCCTGTAAGTGACATTGCAGGTAGACATGGTGGTGATCGTATTTGTCACGATTGCCTTCATTTGACAAAGCATTGAATTGGAACGTCATGTTGCAGCTGTACAAGACATTGATAAGGCATTTTTTTCGAATATTGCATTTAATTCTGATCGCACTGCGATAGGAAAGTTGTTATTAAACAAGAAAGGGTGCGGAAAAAGGATGTTACTGGGATTAGAGGGTTGAGTTACAAGCAGAGGCTGGAGAGACTGGGCATTTTCCCCTGGAGCATCGGAGGCTGAGGGGTAAACTTATAGTGTTTTATAAAATCATGAGGGTTATAGATGAGGAGAATGGCCAACGTTTTTCCCCAGTTTTGGAGAGTCCAAAGTATAGGGCAGCAAGTAATGTGAGAGGGGAAAGATTTAAAATGGAGCTGAGGAGCAACATTTTCCAGAAGAGGTTGGTTCATATATGGGATGAGGTGCCAGAGGATTCGGGTAGAGTTGGTTACAATTACAACATTTAAAATACATTTGGACTGGTGCATAAATAGGCAAGATTTAGAGGTGTATGGATTAAACACAGATCAATGAAACTAGTTCAGTTTCGGAAAATTCTCCAGCATGGACGAAGGGTCCATGGCGGGTCTGTTTCCATGTTCTACGACTTTATGTCTGCTTCACTTCTCAATGTGGTTCCTATGTTTGCCTCTACCTCTGTATTTCATTGCCGTTACCCCCAATCTCGCCACCATCTGCCCATATGTCCCTGTTTTTGCGTTTAATTTCTGCAACCTTCTCCATGTCACTCTTTCTGTTAATTAATCCATACTTGCCCTCATGTTCCTCACCTTCCAAGCATATTCTGTATCCGAGGTTGTTCTCTCTACAAAAGAATCTGTTCAGGCTTTGCATTACAAGGGAATAAGTGATTTGAGTTTGATTAAAAATCGCTTGCTAACCGTCATGATGTGATAGATCAAATTGACGTTGTCACCTGGGATAAAAGAAGGGCAGAAATTGAGATTTTCTCTGCACTTCTTTAAGCAGTGAGACTCAGCATCTACTTTTGGCAATTGTTTCTGTGTACTAAAACTTGGCGGCGATTGAAACACAAACTCAAAATGTTTTAAGAAACCGCAGCCCCACTCTTACTTTGGAAACAGACTTCCGGTGGTTCAACCACAGCTCACAGGAGGGAGGTATGAGAAGGAGAGTCCTCAAGCAGTGTGGCACACAGCCATTAGGGCAAACCACCCTTATCTCGCCTGCAGTCTATTAAATGATGACAAATAATATTGGATCTATAACCTGTCGACCAGAATGATCACTGGGACGGATGGACTGTCTTTTGAGTTAAACAGATTGGCATGCGATTCGCTGGAGTTTAGAACAGTGGAGATGGTATTCTTATTGAAACAAATATGGGCTTTATGGGTTCAATGCTGAGAGAATATTCCCCCAAAGGGCGAGTATGACTGAGATGAAAAAGAATTTCACCACTCGGAATGTTGAGTGTCTTTGTCCTTGCCACAGAGCAATGAGTGTGTGGGTGGAGTCATTGTGTATACTTAGGGCTGAGACAGATGGCATTTTGATCTGAGAATCAAGGGTTGCATGAAAAGTGAATTTGAGGGATGTCAGATCAACCACGATCCTATTGAATGGTGGAGTATGCTCGAGAGGTCAAATGGTCGACTACTGTTTCTATTTCTTATTGTCATATGGAATGTGTCCAATCAAGGATTCTGTGCAAGTTCCAAACATGGTCTATAAGCTGCATCTTTATCCAATCAGTGCAAGCCAGTTTCCCGATGGAGACTGAAAAGCAACATGACGTACACAGATTTTCTCTTTTTTATGGAGAGGAAAAGGCACCACACAGTACTCATTCCAGGATACTGGGTCTTTTCAATGAGATAGTTCTTTTCTCCAACACACTAACACAGTATTAGAAAATCAGGCTGTAATAATGGGTTATAGCTCTGTCAATTACATTTCTGACTTATTTTAGGATACAATTGGATAAAGTTGAATGCAATGGTATCATCTCAAATGGTTGCTTCTACATGATATGTTGGACTTCATTTAAGGGAGTCTCCAGCATGGTATATACAGTGTCCCAAATGTAGTGTATTGTGTTTTGCTGCCAACCTTTTAGATAGCCGTTCTGAAGAAGGGTCACTGGAATAGAAACATTAACAGACTCTCTTTCTCCACAGATGCTACCAGACATACTGAGTTTCTCCTGCACTTTCTGGTGTTGTTTTCTTTCGCTGTTTGATCTCAGCAGTATCCACCACACCAGCATCAAAGTTCTTTTCAATGCTTGTTTCAAGTGTTGTGGCTCTGTCTTTACAGAAAGTGTACAATCATACTGTGAACAGGAATATTGTTTAGAATTTCTCCACTAAAGCCATGTATACGTGTATGACTTTCAGAATCACAAAGAAAAATGTTATAATCTGTCAACAACATTAGTGGTATACTGACAAATGCCATCAATGTCTTTGCTGTGCATACTTTGAACTGCAGAGGGTGCAGTCCTGAAAATAAAGACATATATTGGCTCAAAAGTGTTCCCGATATGATGTGAATTCAAGACATAAAAATCAATAAGGAACAAATACTCGAAATAACGATGTATTAATATATAACTGTATATACAATGTCAAATATCAGATTAAAACTAACCATGTAACGTTCTCATCTCTGAACAATTAGTTGTTGATTTCGGCCTGAGGGATATAATACAATAATGCAATGTTGAAATGTCTCAAACATGATGGGCAAAGCCAATAATTTTTTTAAAAGACCTGCAGGTTGTTGAATATCAGAATCAATAACAGAGAATATGAAAGAAACACAGCAGGTGTGACACTACCTGTATAGAGAGAACAGACAGAAATCTGAAACACATAGCTTAACAAATAGGTTCAGTTGGTAGTTAGGAAGGCAAATGCAACGTTAGCTTTCATTTGGAGTGTTAGAATACAAAAGCAAGGATGTACTGCTGTGGCTTCTTAAGATTCTGGTCAGACTACATCTGTAATATTTTGAGCGGTTATGGGCCCTGTATCTGAAGAAAGATGTGCTGCCTTGGAGGGGGTCCACAAGAACAAATCTGGGATGAAGGCCTTTTCATTTGAGAAGCAAATGAGGACTCTGGGTTTATACTTCGTGGAGTTCAGAAGAATCAGGCAGGGGATCTGATTGAACTTAGGCAATGATAACAGGCCTGGATACCGCGGCCATGGGGGTGTTTGCACAAGTATGAGAGACTGGAACCAGAGGGCACAGTCTCAGAATGAAAAGACCACAATTTAGAACTGAGATGAGGATTTCTTCAGTTAGACGGTGGTGAATCTGTGGAACTGATTGCTGCAGACGTCGTGAAATATCTTTAAAATTGATTGCATATAGATAGGTTCTTGATTGGTAAGGGGATGAGGGATACATGGAATGGGGTTGAGAAATATATCAGCCATGACCGAATAGTGGGGTATGCTGGATGGGCTAAATGGCCTAATTCAGGTCCAATACCTGATGGTCATATTATCCTTTAAACTGCTTGACAGAGTCAATGTTGAGAGGATGTTTCCTTCTCATTATTGGGTCTACGACCTGAAGGAACAGTCTCAGAGTAAAGAGGCGCGAATTGATGACTGAGTCGAGGAGGAATTTCTTCTCTCAGAGGGTTGAGTGTCTGTGGAACTCCTTGCCAAAGGGATTTGCGTGGGGGGGTCAGAGTCCTTGCGTATATCTAAGGCTGAGATATTGCACTTATATTACATCACACTCGAATCTACAGAGTATAGGTAGTTCATTACATGAATTATTGGACCATAACTAACACCTGCTATCAAATTCTATAAAATAAGGTCTCATTTAAGTATAACTATTCAATTTATAAAGTGTATCTGTGTATGTTTCGATATTCTCCAGTTCGAGATTACAATATTTTGCAGAACGAAAATATTTCTGCAAGGTGGAGGCATGGTATATCCTGTAATTTATCAGATAGAGCTAATTTACTATCCCGTTCTGGCAGCAGTTGGTATTCCAGGTTAGTTATTGAAGCAAGGCAAGAAAAGTTGCAAAGTAATTGTTTACCTTGTATTCATTTTTTCTGTCCTGTTATATCAGTGTCAAAAACATTTGTTCTTTATTTTCAACGTTCAATGCTGTTTCGGTGGAAACTGTCCCTGCAATATGAGAGATCAGAAATAATTAAGATTAAGGAATGACCAACTGTCACTCGTTGGGTTGCATGTGTAGTTTAAGGCTTTTTTTATGACACATAATGTCTTATTTCAATCCGTTTTTTACTTCAAGTTACTCGGTCGTTCCTCTTAGCTGTAATGATCTTTCTGGTAGCTGTCAGCGATTGTGAAATTTAACTTCATTCTTTGATCTGAATGTCATCAACCCGTTTGCAGTATAAAGTCATGCTCTTTCAGAAAATCAGGAACTCAGATATGTGGAAATATTTTGATTATACAACACTTGATTGAAAATGTATGTAAGCCTGCAGGCACATTTCCTATTTCTAGTTGCTCCAGATACGTTCATGCTCAAATGTTCAAATGGCACTCCACATTATGTGAAATGCGGATCAGTTGATATCGAATCTATAGCTGTGAATATCTTGCTTGTAAAAGGTGCATTGTCACAAAAACAGCAAATTTAACCTCATTGTGAGCTGTAACACTCAGAAGATCATTCTGGATTTTGTTTAACATACAATGAGCTTTGCAAAGTAATGCAACATTTCTAGATGCATGGAGTATAACCAAAAAGAACAGTACCGTTTCACAGACCTTTTGCACATAAAGGGATCTTGATATGTTCTATGTACTGAAATTGCTGCACGCTTCTATTTTGATCATGAAAATTGTTGATACAATTCATACTTAAATTTAAATAATTGTCTCTGTTAATTTGTTCCAGTCATCAACACGATCATGAAATATATCCAAATTCAATTTTATATTGCAAGTAGAGCTAGAAATATCATAGTTTAATCCATTAAGCTAATTCAGGTGATTCTTTGAAAGAACAAAAGAGTCTATGATGCCCTCAGAGTAATTTTTGCATTTCTTTTTTCTTACAGTTAATTTATCAGCAATTGTGATCTTAGCACGAGGCAAGTGTGGTCTCTCCAAATGCATTACTACATACCTTCTGGCAATGGCACTCGTGGACCTTGCTGTGGTTGTACTCCATGTGATATTATACAGGATTAATATCATGCATATGTCCATTAGTTTCCTTTTTCTAACACCAGTGTGCACTGTAAACCTTGTCACCTATATTGTATGTGTTGATTGTTCTGTATGGTTTACTGTGGTATTCACTTTCGATCGCTTTGTTGCAATTTGCTTTCAGAAGTTTAAGTCAAAATACTGCACGAGGAGAAATGCAATTGTGGTTGTTCTCACTGTATTTGTGTTGAGCTGCCTGAGGACCATCCCCTTTTATTTTATGTTTGCACCAGCTTTTATCATTGATAATGTGCAGTGGCATTGCGTTCAGACGCATGATTATCTCACCTCGCCTTTATGGGCAGCATTTGAATGTATTGACAGCGCCATAACACCACTATTACCAATCCTGTTTATTTTGTCTTTCAATACTTTAACTGTCAGACATATATTAACAGCAAATCAAGTCCGTAAGATACTTCTGAAAAGCACTGAGTGTCAGAATGATTCAGAGATCAAGAATCGCAGAAAATCTATGATTTTGCTTTTCACTATTTCTGCTAATTTTATAATATTGTGGATGGTATATGTTGTGCATTCAATCAAATGGCCAGTGGTAAATACTTTTTACAAAGACAAATATTACAGCACTCCCATATATATTATGCAACAGTTTGGTTTTATGTTGCAGCTTCTTAGTTCCTGCACAAACACTTGTATTTATGGATTGACACAAAGGAAATTCAGAGAGGAGTTGAGGAATGGTTTCAAATTCCTGTTCACGCTCAACAGGAAGTTATGTCAACAACAATAAATAGCTTTGATTGTGGATCAACATGTAGATTGACCATTTACATGCAATTATGTTCGTGCAACTCAGTTGGATCGAAACATATGAATTACGTGTAGAAGTACACGTTTTGACACATGGAGGCTGCTGTAACACTCAATGTGATCAGATCAAGCTTCTGATTGTTATTCAGTCTTGGCTTTCATTTTCAGGATGTGGATATCACCGGCTAGGCCAGTATTTATTGCTCACTCCAGAGGATTAGCAATGAGAAGGTCCCAGGCTTAACCTGCTGGCCCAGGCTCGCAGCCTGAGATAAGACTCCAGGCCTAAGGCTAGTCCAGGGTGCTGAACATGACAAAGATGACAATTTTTATACAAGTGCAGACCTTGTGAACTCAACAGCAGCTGCGTTAGCAAGGTTGGCCCAGCGTGAGCTCATAACAGTGACAACATTAGTGGAGGCGAATTGACACAACAGAGTAGCGCCTCTATGTAACAGGGGCAGCAGCATGTTGAAGTGCAGTTGCAGCTGTATTGTTGGTTTAGCTGCAGGAACTCTAGGCATCACAGTGGAGGAGCCCAGATCCAGGTCTGTTGCTAAACTCCAAGAGGGAACAGTTCCAAATGCCACCTAAATTTATGGTAAAAAAAAAACCTATAATATGAACCTTATTGTTTTATTTTTCTGGTTTCTTGTTCTTTGTTTTGGTTTATTTGCTGTGTATTAAGATGGTGTCAAGAGTGTCAACACTAAACAACATTTTTCACCATATTTGTAAAATGAAATGCAAGTAACAATAATTTCAAAAGACAGCTAAGAGTCAACCATACTTTCATCGATCTAGAGTCCAGCCCAGGTAAGAATAGCAGTTTCCTTCCCAAATGAGCATTAATGTTACTGTTGACTCCACTGCCTAAAAATACTTCTTATACTTCTGCATTAAACGTAAACTTTAAGTGCCTAACAGTATACTTCACTTTGCAATGGAATTATTAATCCTGAACTAGCATTGCTAGATCAAAAGCTTCTTAATGGTAATCAAATTCCTATCCATTTGAGATTCCACTCAGAATGAGCGTAAGTATTGCAGAATGGGTATGCAATATATTGCAGATGCTGGAAACCAGCTTACAAAAACCAGCAAAACCTAATGCCGAGAAACCCATCGAGTCTGCTATCATCTGTATGTGAAGAAAAGTAGTCCACTTTCTATATCATCTGTAAATTACCTTATAAACTGGAAGGGACCAGAATTGACTTTTTTCATGTTGCTGATAGAGATAGAGATAGAAAATATAGCCCAGAGAAAACAGCAAACCTGGATGCACAGGCGCATCAATCATATAAATGCGAAATCCAAATTGTGACATCGAAGCAAAAGCTAAATGTTAAAAGCATAAAGGGGTCTGTTGTGTTGAGAGAAAAAAAATCAAGCCACCATGAAAACACCGAATGGAAGCCAGGGCAATGGTTAGTGTAATAACCTACAGGACAATATACTTGTTCTGGAGGTTTTGAACTCAATATTAGGTGTTCATCATTACAAAGTAACTAAAGAGACTAATAATTTATTTTATACCAATTTGGAGTGCGTTCACTGGAACATTGTTACAAGCATGAAATGGAAATTTGAGCATAGGAGGAAAATGTTGTATTAAATGACATGTAACTGGAAACTCAAGAACAGTTTTACAGACAAAAGTGAATATGAGCCACAATAAGGACACACATTCTGCATGTAGGTTTGCTGATATAAAAGAAAATGCAGTGTTTAGTTTTAATATTTTTATACGGAGATATATTTATAAAATTATGGAGAGAAACAAAGGCAGGTCCAGTAAGCAGACATTCAACCTTTACAACCTAGTTCTATAAGTAATTCTGCCTTTTAAAAACACCTAATTCACACCTGGGACATAGACTTCACTGAATAGGTCAGCATTTATTTTCTACTCC
Source organism: Chiloscyllium plagiosum (assembly GCF_037043375.1). Classification (NCBI taxonomy): domain Eukaryota; kingdom Metazoa; phylum Chordata; class Chondrichthyes; order Orectolobiformes; family Hemiscylliidae; genus Chiloscyllium; species Chiloscyllium plagiosum. The sequence goes on from NW_028270187.1 coordinate 8,144,401, forward strand.
ATCTGCAGTTGATGGGGTGGGGGAGGGAGTTTCCACTGACTCACAACCTCTCCTCATTGGAGAGAATTCCGTCCTCCTTATCTCTACTTTGAAACTACCTCACCCCGTTCAACTGAAATGATCATCTCTTGTTCTACACTTCCCACATGAGAAAACAGCCTCTTTCCATCTCCTTTGTCAATTCCCCCTTTAGCATCCAATATCGCTAGCTTCAATCACCTCTCGCGCAACACCAGAGAACCTGCTCAATATCTGATCTAAAACAAAAAGTTCATCTCTGGAAATGATCGAATCTCCTCTGAACTCCCTCCAATTCAACTGCATCCCTTCTCAAGAAAGGAGACCAAAAACTCTACGCAGTTCTCCGAATGTGGAAACCCCAATACCTTGTACAGTGACAGTAACAATTCAATACTTGCATATCCCATTCTTTTTATTTTTCTTATTACTTGCTGTTTGTAACTGTGTACTATTTTCTGAAATTCATGCAGAAGGACACGCAGACCCTTCTGCACCAATACATTTTGAAGATTCTCTCCCATTCACAAGATGAATTGCCTTTTTCAATTCTTCCAATACAATGGATAGTCTCACCACTGTTGGGACTGACCCACACACAGTTCAGTCTCAAACAGACACTTAGAGAGTCTCCTCGATATGAACTGTTGGGCTTGAGATTCGCAAAACAGCCAGGCACAAACGTCCATTTGCCCCAACTGGTCTGACAAATGTAAAGTGGCTGTGTTTGCACCCCAGAGGGATTCTCAGCCCATTTGGACTGTGTTTGAATGCTGTTAGAAGATTTTTCGACCTCACTAACTTACCTGTGTTGTCGGAAACTGCTGGAAGAATCAGCTGGCGAAAATTAGAGAGAAAAAATATGGGAATGTTTTCCTGTAAGTATTCCCTGTCACGTGCTTGCAAATAAGTCTAGTTTTTTTGACTAATGTGCAAGCAAAAATTATTCGAATGATCACCTTTCACTTATATCTGTGCTGACCAATCCACTGACCACAGCAATTTACTTTGTATGTCAGCACGTTTAAATTTGTCTGCCAGTTATTCGCCCTGCCCACATCCTCACAAAATACCTTTCTACACAGTGTTTCATAATTTGTCTTTTTCATTCACACAACAGACGTGTTTATTGACCCCCATCCCAAGTTGCCCCCTTGAGAAGATAATGGGGAGCTGCATTCTGGAACTGCTGCAGTCCATGTGCTGTAGGTAGATCCACAAAACTTTTATGGAGGGAATTCCAGCATGTTGACCGCAGGAACAGACGATATATTTCCAAGTCAGGACAGTGTGTGGCTCATAATGGTGGTGCCCCAAATATCTGTTGCCTTTGCCATTCCAGATGAAAGTGTCGTGTGTTTTAAAGGGGCTTTCTGAGAATCTTTGGTGAACTTATGCAGTGCATTGTGTTGATGGCCCAGACTGCTGCTACAGAGTTTTGGTGGTGGAGGGAGGAGAGAGGAGGACATGGCACTACACACACACACAATTTCAAATCAACATTACATGAGTGATGTTAGTTTTAAACTCACATTGGGTCCCGATTGGAGAATGATCACTGGCATTACCTGCCAAAGTGTCTCACCCACCTTTATTCCTGTTCTGGAGTTTAATGGGAAACAATGTGAGGAGAGAAATACTAGAAAGAGTGGGACAATGAGTACTGCCATCTCAGCGCTATGTTGGATTTAGAGAGGGATTTCCTGTCAATAAAATCATTCTTTCAGCAAACGCCAATCCCTGTGTTCCCGTTCTCTTTTGTCCCAACCCCCTGCCAACACCCATCCATTTGTCGGGATAAGCTCGCGCCTGTAAAATTCGCTCTGAACCCTCACCATCGCAGTAACAACACTGTTTCTGAGCAGCCTCTCTCATTAACAACATCCCACCAATCCAACCCAGACTAATTGGTATAAACTCAAAAGATTGCTCAAAACCCAATCACTCCAAATTGTCGATGATAAATGATTGCCCCTCATTTTCACTGCTGACATGTATCAAGGCAAAACTTCCATTTGTCCTCAACTTGTCAGTGGCAACTAGGCCATTCACAGAGAAACATCGAAAATAGCATCAGCAGGAAGCTATTCGGCGCCACCAGCCTGCTCCGCCCATTGAATGAAATCACGGATGAACATCCAACTTGGTCCTGTGTCTCCCCACGCACTGTTCAATCCTTGAGAACTCTATCCAACTGCTTCCTGTACAACATTGAGTGTTCTGGCCCTGACTGCTTTCTGTGGCAGAGAATTCCACAGGCTCTCCACTCTCTCGGTGAAGACATTACTCCCCATCTCACTCCTAGTCTGTCTCTGTTAGACTGTCAGTCCCTGGTCCTGGACTCTCCACCCAGCCATCAGGAGCATCCTCCCTGTGTGTACTCTGTCTAGTACATATTCGAATTCTTTCGATTTCTAAGAGATTTCTATCCTCGTTCTTCTCAACTCCAGTGGATATACTCCTAATCCTAACCAATCCAATCTCTCTCCACCTGTCTGTCCTGCCATCCCAGGAATCAATTTGAGAAATGTTTGCCACATTCCCTCCGCTGCCAGAATATTCTTTCTCACATGAAGAGATCCCAAACTGCACACAGAGTTCTCCACGGCGTGGTCTCACCTTTCCAATTTTAGCGACACATCCCTGTTCCTGGACTTGGATCCTCTTACTAAAAGGTCTCATTTATCAAAGAAAGGATGTTACTCTCTCTCTCGCTCTCTAAAGATGTTGCCAGACCTACTGATTTTCTCCAGCACTTTGTGTTTTTAAAATGTAATGTTAACTGTTTCTCTCGTCGTCTCTCCAGATGCTGCCCGATCTGCTGAGTTTTTCCAACATTTTTTTAGAGTGGTCATATCACGTCTTCAGCTCGAGTCCAGTGAAGAATGAGCACGGATCACAGATGAAGAATGGATTACCTGGCACTGTGAGGTCGATGGAATTGCTGGTTAGATTAGATATTGTTCCAGTGGGACCCTTGTTTATTATGACAAACAGGTATCAGTCTTGGTGTTGAGACTGGACGGATTCAATAGCCAGAACTTTCCTGTCTGAGCTAAGGTTATAATTCCCACTGGCACTGTTTAGGGCTTTCTGAAAGTCGGGTCCTGTACATTGGCTCAATACATACTCTAGAAGGAGACGACTTCCAATCGGATCCTCCGTTTTATTGCCTTTGTGAGTGAGGCAAATCCCAGCAACAGCAATTGGAACAAAAGAAGACAAAGAGGACATAAAAGATCAGGTGCTGAAATTGTCTTTTTTCTGGGTGTTATCTCCGTCTCTTGTAAAAGAAAAACGCACTTTGAAAGATGTATTTGAACTATGGATGGCCAAAGGGTACATCATCCAACCATCGCTCTCTTGACTTTCAATGATGTTATCATTACTGTAGCCTACCCCCCCCCCCCTCCCCCGCCCATACTATCAACATCCTGGGGGTTACCATCAGTGACCCCCATCCCACGCCACTCTCAACAGCCTAGGGAATAACATCACTCTCCCCACTCCCACCACTATCTACATCCTGGGGTTACCATCACTGACCCCATCCCCACGCCACTCTCAGCATCCTGGGGCTTACCGTCACCATCCCCACCTCCGCGCCACTCTCAACATTCTGGGGGATACGGTCACTGTGTCCTCACCCTCATCCCTGTATCAACATCCTGGAAGTTATCATAACTGTCCCCACCCTCTCACCATTATCAACATCTTGGGTTTAACTTCACTGTCTCCATCTCCACCCCACTATCAACATCCTGGGGTTTACCGTCACTGACCCCACCACCATACCATTTTCAACATCCTGGGGATACCATCATTAATGCCACCCCCACCCCAGGATCAACATCCTGGGTGTTAACGTCACCCTCCCCACCCCCACCCTACTATCAACATCCTCTGGTTTACTGTCACTGCCCCACACCCACCCCACCATCAACATCCATGGGGTTACCGTCACTGTCCTCATCGGCAACCCTCTATCGACATCTTGGGGGTTACCGTCACTGTCCCCGCCCTCATCCCACTATTAAGATCCTGGGGCTTAATATTCTGGGGCTTACCATCACTGTCCCCACCCCCACCCCACTATCAACATCGTGGGGGTTACTCTCACTATCCTCACCCATACCCCACTATCAACATTCTGTGGGTCACTGTCACCTACCCACCCTCACCCTACTATCAAGATTCTGGATGTTATATTTGCTGTCCCAAACCCCCGCACAATTAACATCTTGGGACAGACCTTCACTGTCCCCAGCCTCACCGCACTATTAACCAGGATGTTGACCATGGGACTTATCCAACTCCTATTGCCTAAGCTTCTAACTTTTTTTGATGAATTGATTTACATGGAATCGTGGATTCAGTGGTCTACAGTATAGAAAAAGTCCCTTCAGCCGACTGAATCCATACCGTTCAAAAGCAAAGGTCTCCCTTTTCTCAAATCTCATTTTACTAGCGCTTGGATTCAAAGAATCATGCAGCACCGAAACAGGCCCAACATGTCAATCCGGACCAGGTCTTACAAACTGAACCCATATCCCTCTAAACCTTTCCTATCCATGCATCTGTCCAAATATCTTTTAAATGTTGCAACTGTTCACTCTTTGACCAGATCCTCTGGTAGTTTATTCCATACATACACCACTTTTTGTGTGAAAAAGTTGTCCATTAGGTCTCCTTTAAAACTTTCCCCTCTCACCTTAAATCAATGCCCTGTAATTATGGACTACCTGCCCGGCGGAAAAGACCTTGGCTATTTGTCTTATCCAAGACCCTATTTCTGCAGGAAAATACAAGTGAAATGTCGAGGGCCATTTAATCTTGGCAGTAGAAGTGCACATCGAAATCGGTTTCTGATTCTCCTATTCTTACACGCAGTGAGTTCCCGATTCCCACCGCCCTCTGGGTGAAAATCCTTTTCTTCACATCCCGCTCCTGCCCCTTAATTTCAATCCACGCTCGTCCCCTTGTCATTGATCCTTCCACCAAGGGGAAAATGTTTCTTTCTGTCTACCTGATCTAAGCTCCTCACCATTGTACACATCTCAATCAATGCCCCCTCGCTCTCTGTCTCCTTTCCCTAAACGAAAATAACCACAGAGTGTCCAATCTCTCTCCATCACCGAAACTCTCCAGCCCCCAAGGCAACATCCTGGCAAATCTCCCTCTGCACGCACCGCCAGTGCTCCGATAATTTGGATTCATATAACATTGCTTAGAAAATCACTAATCATCAAACGGTGATGAATTTGCTGTACTGGAGAGATTCTCCTTCCTGGTTAGAAACAGCAGTGATAATTGCCCTCTAGAGTTTTGCTGATGTTGATGGTTGCATGTGTGATTCTCGAGTGGCTGGAGTATTCCCAGTAAATAGCCTTGCCATCCTTGAAAAAAAATATTGAATTGGGGTCGAACAGCTTAACAAGGTACCATATCCCTCCTCTACCTCGTTTTCAGTGTAGGCACTCAGCTCTGGAACTGACACAGGGATGCCTGTGATTGAATCAAGCTGTTAGGCACTTTTCTAAAGCATGAATTGTTGTGTTCAACAACACGTTTCATTTCTACCATACAGTCAGAGAGAGAGACAGACACAGAGATAGAGACACACAGAGAGAGTTACGGAGACACTTACAGAGTCAGAAACAGACAGCGAGGGTCATCGAGAGACAGGGAGAAACAGAGAGAGACATAGACATAGAGAGAGATATGCGACATGGAGGCATGAGAGTCAGAGAGCGACAAAAAAATCGCAATCATCGAGATTAATCGACATAGTCATAGAGAGTTAAATCAAGTCATGGACAGTCAAACAGTTGTAGAGAGAGAGATAGAGAGAGGGAAACGAATAGAGACAGAGACAGATATCAGGTCTTGTATAGTTCTGACATCAGGACGGATGTGTCTCATCTGCCTTTTAACCTGTCCTGACTCCTTCAGGGATTTGTAGACTTGCTCTCCAAGATCCAACTGTTCCTCTGAACTGCCAGAGGTTGTTGCTAATTCAACACGAAAATGACTCTTAGTCTTTACAGGAAATTCTGACACAAGAAGCGAAAACATTGGTAATGGCAAAATAAAATTGCAAAGCAGCAGGATATTGTGGATAACTGGCGAGGTATGGCCAGCGACTAAAGACGCAAGTAAATACGTGTAAACAAATTCAGTAACAAGAGAGAGAAGCAGACAAAAACTGTATTGTCCTATGCTGACAATGACAGGATGAGCTGATTAACCCTTACATTTTCAACGGTTTGAATAACAGGGAAAAAAATGAAATAAATGGAGATGTAGCTTACGTTTGATTGAGTTGGGAACCATGTTGCTGTTTTAAATCAGTTTACTGTCACGATGGTGACTTTACATTGGTAAGTCCCAGAATGGGGTATATTATTTCCTCTGTTGTATAACTGCTCTTTGAAGTCAAATTGAGAGATTCTCTTTTTTTGTTAAATATGCAAAACGGGAGTGATCATCGTGAAAGGGTTCAATCAAACAGAAAGTGTTCACCAATGGATACTTGCACGTCGACGTCAGCTTGCAGCTTTGGGTCAGAGCAGCGATCTACAAAAGAGCAAATTACACAGAAACATAAACACAACGAATGCTGGAGATCTGAGACAAAGCACCGGAAGTGCTGGAGAAACTCAGCAAGTCTAGCAGCATCTATGAAGAAAGACAGAGAGAGGAAAACAATTAATGTTACAGGTTATAAACACTGGAAAATCTCAGCAGATCTGGCATCATCTGTGGAAAGAGAAACAGAATTAACGTCCGTGGTCCTACCTTCAGAATAGTCATGTTGCCAAAACATTGAATAAGGGGACTGTATCTATTTTTACACATCACACCGTGATACCTTTGAGGAATTTCTAGTGCACGATCACAAAATTCTTCGGAAAACTGCTGGCAATGGTTTTTGAAGCAACATTGACACCTTTGCCTTTGAGCCATCTAACACAAGATGCTTACATCGTTTTATTTGGAGACACTGATGTTGGACTGGGGTGCACACAGTTAAAAATCACACAATACCAGGTTATAGTCCAAAAGTTTATTTGGAAGAATGGTCTGATGAAGAAGCAGCCCTCCGAAAGCTAGTGCTTCCAAATAAATCTGTTGGACAATAGGGAGTCGTGTGATTTGTAACTTTGTACGTTGTGTGAGGTCCATTTCGTGAAAAACAGGTTTTGTTCACATTGATAATTTGCTCCATCTGAAAATCTCACCCTTGCTATCGTGTAGTCCAGTTCTTGTTCCTCTTCAATCAAGGAATTGTTTAGATACGAAAGGAAAGTGTAATCTCTTTCAGATCCCCAGGAGTGCATGGAGTATTTCAGAACAGAGGTTTCACTAAGCAGCAGGGTTCTGTCACTTCCAATGCTGCAAGAAGAATAATAACTTGAAAGATCTGACAAGCTTTATCAGCCCTGATTGCAGCATAAGGGTAGGGAAGTGTTAGTGCATTTGTATCATGTAATTGGAGGCAGTTGACATAACGTTCACCGGGATTATCCTCGTGACTGAGGGTCCGTCTTGTGAGCAAACACTACAGAAGTTGGGATTTTACTCACTGGAGTTTAGAAGAATGGGAGGTGATCCAATTGAAATATGTTAGGACTTGACAGGGTCAATGCTGAGAGGTCAAATCCAACCATGGCAGGGGGTGGAGTTTGAGATCAGTGAACAAAAATCTGGACTTAGAAGTAATTGTAAATTACCTGCTGATTGTCAGGAAAAAATAAACAATCCGTTCACCGCTATCCTTTAGAGCAGGAAATCTCCCAACAGTACCCAATCTGACCGATATGTTACTCCAGACCCACAGCAATGTAGTTGATTCTTAACTACCCTCAGGACAATTTGGGATGGGGAATAGGTGCCGGCCTAGCTAGCATCACATACAGCCCAAAAACACCTTAAAATGTAATGGGATGAAATTTCAAGGCAACAAGTTAATCATCAATTTTAATAAAATGCAAACGATAATGCAGAAGGTATGAAGACTGGCCAGGTGGTTGACAGTGAGGCGTAAGGTGTTAGGTTAGAGGTGAATCGATCAGTTGGGCACGTCAGTGACACATGGAGTTGAAACCTGGTTAATGGGAGCTGATGCATTTTGGAAAAAGGGTGTACTTGATGAATGGAAAGACACTAGGAAGCTCAAGAGCAACAGAGAGATCTTGGGGTGTTTGTCCACGAATCGCTAAAGGTTTCAGGACAGGTTGATAGGGCAGTTAAGAAGACATTAGGGACACTTGTCTTTATCAGTGAAAGTGTAGGTTATAGAAGTGGAGAGGTGATGGTAGAGCAGGACAGGACTTTGTTCAGGCCACAGCTGGAGCACTGTACGCAGTTACACATTTTGCTCTATAGGAAGGATGTGATTACACTAAAGGGAGTGCAGAAGAGATTCATCGGGCTACTGTCTGGATTAGAGCATTTCAGTGATGAAGAGAGCCTGGATAGGCTCGGGTTGTTTAGTTTGAAGCAGAGAAGCCTGAGGAGCAATCTGATAGAAATGTGTAAGATTAAGAAGGACATATATGGGGGATAGGAAGTAGTTGTTTCCTTTAGTCGCAGGTTCAGTAACAAGGAGATGCATAATTTTAAAGTGAACAGCAGGAGGTTCAGAGAGGGATTTGAGGACAGCTTCATCCAGAGGGTGGGAGGGTCCGGAATGCACTACCACTGAGGATATTGGAGGCGGGATACTTCCCAACCATTAAAATGCACTCAGTCACCCATTTGTAAAGTCATAACATTCAAGGCTGTGAGCTCAGTGCAGGACAGTGTGAATAGTATAGGCAGATCTGTGCAGAGACGATGGGGTGAAGGGTCCCTTCTGTACTGTACGTGACCATGACTCGATGACTCACTCACTAAAGCAAATAAAAAGCTAAATTAACTTGGAAGTGAAAAGGATTGATTGATGCAGTTGAATAGGAATTCCCTCTCTGTATTGTGACTGGGAACCGTGAGCAAACCGTGGGAGATGGTGAAACTGGTTTGACACTGCTTCCATAATCAGCTGGGCCCTCAGCAATGTTTAGGATGAGACAGAGTGCACAATGCAGCCCTGTAAATGACAGAATGTGACACAGTGTAACATGGAAAGGACATGCTCCAATGCAGGAGGAGGCCCAGTGAAGGGTGAGGGACAGGGTACGTTGAGGCCCAGTGTAGGGTGACGTACAGTATAGGATGTGCTCCAGTGTATGATGAATCATAGTTTCTTATGGCAGTCAGTTTGCACTGTGGCCCACTGTAGGATCTCTTCTAATTTGGCATGTGGACCAGCGTAGGATGTTTCCCAGCGTAGAATCTTGTCCAGTTTAGGATGAGGGCCAATTTAGGACGTGACCCAGTTTAGAATGTGGCCCAGTTGAGGATGAAGTCTAGCTTGTGGTGTGGCCCAGTGTAGAATGTTTCCAAGATTAGGTTGTATCACAGTCTATAATCAGTTTAGGGTGAGGCCTAATTTATAATAAGGCCCAGTTTATGATGAGGCCCAGTTCAGGATGTGGGCAGTTTAGGACGAAGCCCCGTTTTGGATGTGGCAAGGTGTACTATGAGTCCCAATTTAGGATGGATTCCACGCTAGGATATCGCCCAGTTTAGAATGAGGGCCTGTTTAGGATGTGGCACAATTTCGAGATGTAGCCCAGTGCAGGATGTGACCCAGTTTGGAACGTGGCCCAGTTTGGGGTGTGCTTTAGTTTGGAACATAGCCCAGTTTCGAAAGTGGCCAATTTTGGATCGCAGAAAGCTAAATGGTGAATCCCAATTTAGGATGGGGTCCAATTTAGTGTGAGGCCCAGTTTAGGATCAGGCCCAGTTTGCGATGGGACACAGTTTACAATGGTGCCCAGCAAATTGGTGAAATCTCTGAGGAGTAGCTTGGTTCCAAAACCAGTCCCCAGATCAGTCATATATCTGAATGAATGGCAGAGCATAGTGTAAGGGCCGAGTGGCCTACTCCTGTTCTGATTTCTTCTGGCCCTGACGGTCTACATTAAAATCTGTGGAGCACGAGAATTCACTCCCTTGGGAAGAGGGATGGAAAGCCTCCATGTATCGTCTTGGGACTCAATAAATGGAACAGCATGCAGAACGATACATTCTGGATTCTCTCTACAAAAAGGAATATTGTTCGACACAGAGAGCATACATCAAGACTCAACATTTATATACCAATAGTCACCACTTCCAAAGTTTCACTGTGTGAAAATATGTTCCCAATTTGACACTGGTAAGAGCCTCCACTTTTATTGTCAGCGCTTCTTCAAAAGTAGTTAACATTAACCTTGTAATAGTTATTCTTGTAACAGCCAACCTTGAGGAATCTGCTGTTGCACTGACCTTCAGAGTGAATTACTCCCTTTTTTGATGACTCCATCCCTAGAATTAGATATGACAATCTCTGGGGATTGGCCTGTAGAACAACAATATTAGTCATTTCTAATAAGTAAAACTTCTAGCGAAATCTTTCACTCTTCACCGCAGTGCATGAATTTGCTGTTTCTGCCCAATGCAAAAACTGCTCTCGGCCAATTGATCAGATTTTCTCCTCACCAAAGACTGCCCACCATCGACAAGGCACAAGCCAGGAGTGTGAGGGAATATTCCTCACTTAACTGGTTGGATGCAGTTCCAATGACACTCGAGAAGCTCGGCGCCTTCCAGGGACAAAGCAGCCCCCACATGATTTAAACCACATTCACAAACCTCTACTCGGTCTACCATCAATGATCATTCGCAGCAGTGTGCACCATCTACAAGATGCTTTGCAAAAGTTCACAAAAAATCCTTCGGCAGAACCTTCCAAACATACAATCACTTCCATCTGTTAGGACACGGTCGGCAAATATTTGAGAACACCACCCCCTGCAAGTTCCCCTCCAAACCACTAACCATGCTGATTTGCAAATATATCGGCCATTCCTTCAATGTTGAAAATCCTAAAATTTCCTCCCAAAGGGCATTGTGAGTATACCAATAGCATGTGGACTGCAATGATTCATGAAGGCAGATTAACAGCATTTTTGCAAGGGGGCAACTAGGGACGGGAACAATAAACGATGCGCCCAGCCAATGATGCCCATGTCCAACAGGCAGAAATGAACTTTAATGGGTGTCTATCTCCACAATGACTGCGCAGGGGTCAGTCTTACAGATGCGATCATGGGCAGATGCATTTCCAGCTGGCAGGTTGGTAAGGATGATGTCAGATTGGTTTTCCCTTTTGTTGGTGCTAACTCCACATGGTAAAGGCCCATGCTAACAGCTATGTCCCTTAGGACCCGACCAGCTCGATTAGGAGTGCTGCCACTGAGCCACTCTTAGTGGTGGACAATGAAATTCCCCACCCAGAATTTGTGCCTTTGCCATCCTCAGTTCTCCTCCTGAGTGTTGTTCAAAATGGAGGATTAGCGATTCATCAGCTGAGGAGGGATGATATGTGATAATCAGCAGGAGGTTTCCTTGCCCGTGTATAACCTAAAGCCATGAGACGGCATGCTGTCCGAAGTCAATGTTGAAGACTCGTAGAGTAACTCCCTCCGGTGTGTATCCCACTGTACGACCACCTCTGCTGTGTCTATCCTGCTGTGTGACAAGACATATCCAACGATGGTGATAGTGGTGTTTGGGACATTGTCTGTGTGCATGATTCAGTGAGTATGATGATGACTCTTCCAATTTTGGCACCAGCTCCCAGATGTTAGTAAGAGGTCTTTTCAGTGTTGGCAGGGCTGTTTCCGCCATCGTCTTTTTTGGTTCCTTGGTGATACCAGGTGATCCATCCAGTTTCATTTCGTTGTTGAGATTTCATACCAATAGATACAACTGACTGACTTGCTCAGCCAATTCAATGGACAGTTAAGTGTCAACCATGATAAAGGGTCACTGGACTCGACATGTTAATGCTGTTCCTCTCTGCCATGGATGCTGCTATACCAGTTGAATTTCTCCAGAAATTTAGTTGCTTATAATCAGCAATGTTAATTCTGTCCATCGCTCTCGCGCTCTGTGTCTCTCGCTCCCTCTCTCCTCGCCCACCCACCCCCCCCCCCCCCCCTCCCACTCCCAATACCTTCGTCCACAGACAGATTAAGATGTTGAATTTTGGCATACTTGTTTTCCAGTCCTGATTGGTATGAGACGAGAAGTCTCTAACACAGTCAGTTTATTTTTCGGGTGCAGTACTGCCAAATGAATATCGGCAAAGTTTCCCAACTTCCCAAAGTGGCTGGGATCTCGACAGGGCAGAGCAGGGGTATCAACAACAATGACATCCACGTTCACAGTAACGGCTGGTACAAATTACAGTTTTCTATGGATTTTGAACGTTTGAAAAGTAACATGTCATTGGAAAATTGGTATCACTTACAGATCACAGTAAATTCACCATAGTTTTACTAGACCTTTGGGCTGCTCTCTCATTACAGAGAGATGATTGGGGGATCGTTTAACCTGAGGGTCACCACTCCTCAGGCGAGGGGAGAGGTTGAGAAGGAGAGTCCTTCAAGGTGATCTCAGCTGGTATGGGAACTCAACCTATCGTATTACAAAGCAAATATCCAAACTACACCACCCCATCACAACCCTCCATCAAAGAAACTGATTGATTACAAAGATTTATCTTAGGAAGAGTGATTGAGCAGTTTAGGCCGATACTCTCTGAAGTTTAAAAGGATGAGAGGTCATCTAACTCAGGGATATAGGATGCTAAAGAGAGATGTGACAAAGGAGAAGGAGAGAGGTTGTTGCCTCATGTGGGACAATCTGCAACAAGAGGTTATCATTTCAGGAGCGGGGTTAGGACAGAGTGAGAACAGAGACTGGAGGAATGGCTTCTCTCAAAGGACTCCACAGACTGATGTCCAAATGGAAAGCTGAGACCAGAATGTCAGAATGGAGCCGGGGAGTACTTTATAATGGAGAATAGAAGAGGAAGTGAGAGAGTTTAGCTGAGAAGTGGTAGGGAAGGGTCCTGGGGACATTGCTTCTTTGAATGGAGATGTCTGTTCAATCTGCTCAGATGGATAGCTCAGGGCATCTCACAATAGACAGCCAGGGTCATCCAGCACAGAAACAGACCCTTCGGCCCAACTTGTCCATGCCGACCAGGTTTCCTAAATTAAAGTAGCCGCACTTTCCTGTAGTTTGGCCCATATCCTTCTAAACATTTCCAATCCAAGTCCCTGTTCAAATATATTTTAAATTGTAATTGTACCCGTCTCTATCACTTCCCCTGGCAGTTTGTTCCTTATACGTACCACCCTCTGTTTTAAAAGGTAACCTCTCAGGTACCTTTTAACCCTTGGTCTTTTTACCCTAAACTGATGCCCTGTAGTTATTGACAAAAGCAATATAGAAATTTGGGTGGCAGCACGTGATAAGGAATGTACATTTTAATATGATAGACTCTGACAGGAAAGAGGGGCCCTTTGAACAATTCAGACTGTACCTACCAACACTAAATGATGTTGCCAATCACCGGGTAGGGGTGACCAGAACCAGGAGGGTCACAGTCTAAGGGAGACAGGGTAGCACGGAGATGTGGAGAAATGTCTTCACCCAGGAAGTTGAGAGCCTGTAGAATTCTCTGCCACAGAAAGCAGTCAGGCCAGAACATGGAAGTGCTTCCTTCGCGCGCTCTCTCTCTCTGTCCTGTCACCATCCCTTTCTCTCTCTCAATCCTGCGCCCCACACTCTTTCTCTCCCTCAATTCTACACTCATCTCTCTCTCCCCATCAATCCTGCCCCATCTCTCCCCCTCAATCCTGTTCTCTGAATCTTGCCCCATCTCTCTCTCTCCCTCAATCCTGACCCTCTCTCTCTTTATATGTGTCTCACCCCACAATCCCCTGTCACCATTATTATTTTAACAGCAAGCTCGAACACACACACCAATTTGAATAATTTAACTCCTCCTAAAAGCAGGACACTCGCATCTCAGTAATCCAAGAGACAAACACACAATGTTTCATTTAGATATAAACCTGTAGCAACCGCTTAGAGAAAACAAGCAGGCAAAATACCTTCATATGCATGATCTAATGGAATCCAAACATAAAGTCGACTTCTCTCTCCTCTCTCTCTCTCTATATATCTATCTATCTAATTATCTATCTATCTATCCATCTAGGAATTTAAGTACTTCAGGCAGGTAAATAATTCCTCCTTCTGACTTTCTGAAAAAAGGAAATAAATTGGTGTGTGGCTTCATTGAGTAGGGAATGAGGCCACTCGGTCCATCTACCAGGTGGTGGATACTTGTAATCTGTGACTATCCGTCTCCCTGAGGTGGATTACAAACTGTTTTATCCCTACCTCCCCTTTTTCCAAAATTTTCTCCTTTGTACTGTGGCGAGTAAAGGGAGTTCAGCAAATGTAGAGTCATACAGCATGGAAATAGGCTCTTTGGCCCAACTCGTCCAAGCTGACCAGGATTCCCAAACTGAACGAGCCCCCTATCCTGCTCAACCTGTCCAATCGAATCCAATATAACCCAATACCAATGTATTTAAATGTTGCAATTTTAGCTATCGCTATCACTTTCTCTGTCAGCTCATTCCAAAAATGCACCATCATGTTTGAGAAAAAGTTACCCCTCAGATCCCCTTTAAATCTTTCCCAGCTCACCTAAAACCTATGCCCTCTAGCTTTGGACTCCCCTCCCCTGGGGTAAAGACTTTGGCTATTCACCCTATCCATGTCCCTCATGATCTTAGAAAACTTTATACATTGAGAAGGTTACCCTTCAGCCTCCTACACTCCAGTGTTAGAAAGCCCCAGCCTATCCAGCCTCTACCTACAACTCAAATTATCCAGTCCTTGTCAATCTTTTCTGCACACTTTAACACCTTCCTGTCGCATCTCAGGCATTATTATTTCATTCGTTGGAGGACTTCTCACCTGGATCAATCTCTCCAATCGATTCTTCAAAGAGAGTGAATTGCCTTCAGTTTTCCCTCCCCTTTCTCTCACATCAGTAAGCCGGACAAACATGTCAAACGTGTGCACAGCCTTTACAATGGGTACATGAGCCTGGAGGCATTGAGCGCCACATCTCCCACCCCAGGAACCAGGGAGACAATCCAAAGGGGGAGATCAGGATCTGGCTTCTGCAGATCAGTCTGCAGCTTTGAATCATCAGCTGTGGGGTCACAGGGAAATTCTAGCGGCGTCTGTGGGATGACCTTCAGTTAGAGAGTACAGGAAGTGATGTTAACCACACAGAGACAAGTTTAATAGACTACCTGCAACTGATACACAAAGAAAAGGGAAGTAAGCCTCAGCAGTTGACAGCGAGTTCCTATCTGACAGAAACACTTGCCAACAAGGCAAGCGGATTGATGTGAGTCAACAGAAATTCTCTCTCTCTCTCTTTGCATAAATGTTACCAGATCTTTTATAAACTATGATATAACTCTGTTTACTCTCTCCCTCTTTCTCTCCCTCTCTCTCTTCAGAGATGCCACCAGAGCTGCTGAGTTTCTCCAGTGCTCTCTGTGTTGGTTCCAAATCCGGCAATGTGTTGCTTTTGGAACCTGAGAAAAAAATGTATTCTTTGTATCAGACGCCAATAGCCCCACTCCTGGTGAAAGTGTGTCTGCTGCTGTTCAAGCAAAGAAGAAAGACGGGGGTGACATATTTCAAAATAACTTTACATCGCTCTGTCAGAATAGAAACACAGGATTACGTAACTACACCTTATGGGAGTGGGGTCCATACAACTGTAGAACTAGGAGTAGGCCATTCAGCCCATCGAGTCTGTTCTGCTATTCAAAGAGATTGTGACTGATCTGATCACCCTCAACTCCACTTTGCCACCTTTCCCCTAAACCCTCGATTCCCTTTTTGATTAAAAACCTCTCTGTCTCATCCTTGAATATCCTGCCTTGACAGCCATCTCCGGTAAAGAATTTTACAGATTCAGTCCCTTCTGAAGGAACAAATTCCTCCTTATCTCCGTCTCCAATTGGCGACCACTCCCTTATTCTTAGATGATATCCCTCTGGTCCCATGCTCTTCCCCACAAGGGGAAACAACCTCTCTCCACATCTCTCTAAGAACTTTAAATAAAGTCAGCTCTCATTCTTCTAAACTCCAATGAGGACAGGCCCAATCTACCCAATCTCTCCTTGTCAGACAGTCCCTCCATACCCCGGATCAGCTGAGTGGAACTTCTCTGGACTGCCTCCAATGCCCAGGTCTATCTTTCAGATAGGAATCCCCAAAACTATTCACGGTCTCCCAGCCGTGGTCTGACGAGTGCCTTGTATAGTCTTTAAGCAAAACTTCTGAACTTTTATTCCCTCTGAAATAAAGGCTCCTTGCCTTCCCTATGATCAGCTGAACTATGGTACGCTTATTTGTTGTCCATTGACAATGTCTTCCACATCCCTCTGATAAGGAAATTCTCGATGGGAGTGTCTTTCAGCTTTGTCAGAAGTTGCTTCAGCCTCTGGAATCCAAGCTGGATCGTAAGAACTAGCTTTTTTCAACTGCTTGAGGACCTCAAAGAATCTCCGTACCTTTGCAAAGTGCAGTTGGTGGTTTTGAATGTGTTCCTCATGTACCACAACATCAGACAGCATTGCAGAGTGCCACGATATAATTTGGGATCTCCAGTGGGCAGATGGTATGTTAATCCTACGCAGTGAACGCTATCTTCTCACTGAGGAAAAGATAATCTAGTTCCCTCCCCTCTATAAAATCAGCATTCACCACAAATCTGCATTAGCTGTCCCCTCTTTCTGTCCCTAATCTGTCCCTGCCTTGATTCAATTCTCCTTTTCAATTTGTGTTTAAAACAAACATTTGCTCTTCCCTTTGCTGTTGACTTATTAAAAGTTTTGCTAATTTGTTCATCAAACTTTCTTCGCAACTTATCCATTTGGCTGTTATGTTAGCCCTCTGTTTTCTGTATTTGGGCAGTTTAACGGTTGACTGCACAGCAAGTCAATTTTCACCCGCATTTCGAGTCGTTGTATCTCCAGCTGGCTTCCTTTTGATAAAAGATTTGGGATGCCTTTGTGAATGAATAGGACGTGTGAGAGAGAGGGTGTGCGAGAAAGAGTGGTGTGAGATAGAGTACAGACTTATGAGAGATGGTGTGTGTGTGTATGTTTGTGTGTGTGAGAAAGAGAGAGAGAGAGAGTTTGTGGTTGAGAGAGTGTGTGAGACAGAATCTCTGTGTGAGAGTGTACGTGAGGCAGAAAGAGTTGATGAGAGTAAGTGTGTGCGTGTGAGGGTTAGAGGGAGACTGTGGGTGGGAGGAGAGAGTGTGTGAGGGTATGTGCGTGTGTGAGAGAGAAAAAGAGAGAGAGCATGTGTGTGGATGAGAAAGAGTCTGTGTGTGTGTGACAGTGTGTGTGTATATGCGTCAGAGCGCGTGCATGACAAAACGAGAGAGAGACTGTATGTGTGATAGGTAGAGATAGTGGGTGACAATATGTGTGAGTGTGAGAGAGAGTGGTTGAGAGACAGTGTGAGTGTGAGAGAGAGTGTGTGTGAGACGGAATGTGTGCATGTGTGTGAGAGTGTTTGTGTTTGTGTGGATGCGAGAGTGTGTGTGTGAGACACAGTGTGTGAGAGAGTGTGTGAGACAGAGTGCATGTGTGTGAGTGAGTGTGTGTGAGACAGAGTGAGAGTGTGAGAGAGTCTACGTGAAACAGTGTGTGTGAGAGAGAGTGCGTGTGAGACACAGTGTGTGTCTCTGTGAGGGTTTGTGAGAGACAGAAAGAGGGAGAGAGTTGATGAGAGTGTGTGTGTGTGTATGCATGCGAGAGTGAGAGGAAAAGTGTGAGACAGAGGAAAAAGTGTGTGTGTGTGAGAGAGAGACACAGAGTTTGTGTATGAAAGAGAAAGCGTGTGTGAGACAGTGTGTGTATGTGACAGAGACAGCGTATGTGTTTGAAACAGTGTGAGAGCGAGATAGTGTGTGTGTGTGAGAGAGAGAGAGAGAGAGTACGCGAGAGTAGAGACAGTGTCATATATTTCTACAGTATGGAAACAGTCCATCTGGGCCAACATATCAGTGGCGCCCAGTTTTCACAAATTAAGATAGTCCCATGTGTTTGTGTTTGATTCGTATCCTTCCATACCAATCCTATCCAGGTACCTGCTTAAACGTTTCTGAAATTACAAAACTGTACTAGCTTCCTTCACTACCTCGACCAGCCAGTTCCAGACACTCAACACCCTTTGTGTGAAAAATTGCACCACAGGACTCTTTTGTATCTCTCCCCTCCCACTTTGCTGAAACCCTCATAAACCTGAAGAAGGTTGTAGATGTGCACTTGTGATGACAAGGCTATGTGCCGACTGCTGGGGAAATGGGATTAGACAATAGTGCAATGGTTACTTTTGACCAGCACATTCGCTCATGAGCGAATGTAAAAAAATTTATTTTTTTTAACATGAATTGAATTGAATGATGGCCACATTCTCGTGATTACTAAGGATTTGGCCTTTGGAGTAATAGAGAAGGGAAAGCACAGAAGGAGGCCCTTCAGCCCAATGCCTCTGTGATGGACAATTATGAGTGAAAGTTCAATCTTGACTGATCGATCTCTGCTTTGATTCATCTGGGTGAGCTCCTCCCCTGATAGTAACTAGCCTGCTGTGAAATATGTGACTAACAGTCGGGCTAATCTGAACTCGAAAGGTACTGTGTGATGTGAGGCAGCTCGGTGTGGAAATGACGGTGGGTAATGTCACTAATCTGCTTCCCAGTCACGAGTCAACCTGGTGGGTGTTGTGGGTGTGTGCACGCTAACCAGTCTGTGGTGTATGAGACTACACAACGGAATTTTTCATGTACTTACCCCCCCACTCTGGGTTCCTCAACTGTTCCAGAATCTTCTATCGGCCTCCAAAATCAGTCGGGCGCCATTAACCACGCGGCCGCGGCAGCAACCGCCGCCGCGAACCGTGACGTCACTTCCGCCCCACCGACCTCACAGTCTCCGCGATCGCCGTCCAGACAACCGCCTCCATGATCGCCAGGAAGACCAACGCCGACAGATTCGCGGACTCCGCGGGGTTCACCGCCATCGGGAAAAACACCGTTTCTGCCGTCGCCGCAGCCACTTCCGCTCCCAGTGACATCACTAACCTGCACAACCACCTCGCCACATGCGTCTCCGCCCCCACGCCGAATGTCGTCACCATGCCTAAACCCGCCCCCACGTCGATCTCCGCCCGCACGCTTAACCCCGCCCCCACGCCGATCTCCGCCCGCACGCTTAACCCCGCCCCCACGCCGATCTCCGTCTCCGCCCCAAGCCCAACCCCGCCCCCACTCCCAGCTCCAGCCCCAGACCAGGTCCTAGCTCCCAGCCCTGCCATGTTTTCACCATCCCTCCAGAACTACCCCTCTCTGAGGGTGAAAGATCAGTCCTCGGCAGAGGCCTCACCTTCATTTCCCTACGCTCTCGGATTAA
Organism: Chiloscyllium plagiosum; assembly: GCF_037043375.1. Classification (NCBI taxonomy): domain Eukaryota; kingdom Metazoa; phylum Chordata; class Chondrichthyes; order Orectolobiformes; family Hemiscylliidae; genus Chiloscyllium; species Chiloscyllium plagiosum. The sequence continues at coordinate 8,163,888 of NW_028270187.1, forward strand.
TGAGACATCGAACAATTCTTCCGCCGCCTTTGCCTCCACACCTACTTCTTCACCCATCCTCTGACGACCCCTTCTCCTGCCTCCAACACACCACATCCACCTGGACACCCCGTGCTGCCCTCTTACCTGCCCTCGATCTCTTCATAGCCAACTGCCACCGTGACATTAACTGCCTCAACCTCTCCACCCCTCTCACCCACTCCAACCTCTTACCCTCGGAACGTGCAACCCTCCACTCCCTCTAATCCAACCCCAACCTCACGATCAAACCGGCAGACAAGGGAGGCGCGGTAGTAGTTTGGCGCACCGGCCTTTACACCACTGAGGCTAAACGCCAGCTCGCGGGCACCTCCTCCTACTGCCCCCTTGACCTTGACTCCACCTCCCACCACCAAACCATCATTTCCCAGACCATCCATAACCTCATCACCTCAGGGGATTTCCCATCCACCGCCTCCAATCTCATAGTCCCACAACCCTGCACCACCCATTTCTACCTCCTGCCCAAAATCCACAAACCTGACTGCCCCGGCCGACCCATTGTCTCAGCCTGCTCCTGCCCCACCGAACTCATCTCTGCATACCTCGACACGGTCCTGTCCCCCTTAGTCCAAGAACTACCCACCTACATTCGGGACACCACCCACGCCCTCCACCTCCTCCACGATTTTCGCTTCCCCAGTCCTCAACGCCATATCTTCACCATGGACATCCAATCCCTGTACACCTCCGTTCCCCATCAGGAAGGACTCAAAGCCCTCCGCTTCTTCCTTTACCGCCGTACCAACCAGTACCCTTCCACTGACACCCTCCTTCAACTGACTGAACTGGTCCTCATCCTGAACAACTTCTCTTTCCAATCCTCCCACTTCCTCCAAACCAAAGGAGTAGCCATGGTACCCGCATGGGCCCCAGCTATGCCTGCCTCTTCGTAGGATATGTGGAACACTCCATCTTCTGCAGCTACACTGGCACCACTCCCCACCTTTTCCTCCGCTACATCAATGACTGTATCGGTGCTGCCTCATGCTCCCATGAGGAGGTTGAACAGTTCATCCACTTTACCAACACCTTTCACCCCGACCTCAAATTTACCTGGACCGTCTCTGACTCCTCCCACCCCTTCCTAGACCTCTCCATTTCAATCTCGGGCGACCGAATCAACATGGACATTTACTATAAACAAATCGACTCCCACAGCTACCTAGACTACACCTCCTCCCACCCTGTCCCCATTAAAAACGCCATCCCATATTCCCAATTCCTTCGTCTCTGCCGCATCTGCTCCCAAGAGGATCAGTTCCAATACCATACAACACAGATGGCCTCCTTCTTCAAAGACCACAATTTCCCCCCAGATGTGATCGACGATGCTCTCCACTGCATCTCCTCCACTTCCCGCTCCTCCGCCCTTGAGCCCTGCCCCTCCAATTGCCACCAGGACAGAATTGGTGGCAGACTGGTCCTCACCTACTATCCCACCAACCTCCATATACATCGTCATTTCCGCCACCTCCAAACGGACCACCACCACCAGGGATATATTTCCCTCCCCTCCCCTATCAGCGTTCTGAAAAGGCCACTCCCTCCGTGACTCCCTCGTCAGGTCCACACCCCCCACCAACCCAACCTCCACTCCCGGCACCTTCCCCTGCAACTGCAAGAAATGCAAAACTTGCACCCACACCTCCCCCTTTATTTCCCTCCAAGGCCCCAAGGGATCCTTCCATATCCGCTACAAATTCACCTGCACCTCCACAAACATCATTTACTGCATCCGCTGCACCTAATGTGGCCTCCTCTATATTGGGAGCCTACTTGCGGAAAGTTTCAGAGAACCCCTCTGGGACACCCGGACCAACCAACCCAACCACCCCATGGCTCAATATTCAACCCCCCCTCCCACTCCACCAAAGGCAAGCAGGTCCTTCGACTCCTCCATCGCCAGACCATAGCAACACGATGGCTGGAGGAAGACCACCTCATCTTCCACCTAGGAACCCTCCAACCACAAGGGATGAACTCATATTTCTCCAGTTTCCTCATTTTCCCTCTCCCCGCTTTATCTCAGTCCCAACCCTCGAACTCAGCACCACCTTCCTCACCTGCAATCTTATTCCTGACCTCTCCGGCCTATCACCCTCACCTTAACCTCCTTCCACCTATCGCATTTCCAACACCCCTCCCCCAAATTCCTCCTCCTTACCTTTTATCTTAGCCTGCTGGACACACTTTCCTCATTCCTGAAGAAGGGCTCATGCCCGAAACGTTGATTCTCCTGCTCCTTGGATGCTGCCTGACCTGTTGCGCTTTTCCAGCAACACATTTTCAGCTACATAACGGAATTCCCATATTCTCTCCATCACAGCCACAACGCCAAGGTAATGGGGAACAGGAATGTTGTTTTGGTGTAAAGTTATCTCACCTGGCCACAAAAAAATATGGACACATCACAAATAGGAGTAGCAATAGCCCCTTTCATCCTTCTCCCCTCCTGTCCCACATTCAACAGGTTCGAATCTGGGTCCCTGATGCTGTACGGCAGCAGTGCTAACCATTAAGCTACTGTGCTGAACACAAATAGAAGATAGAGTGAGGTGTAGGGGAAACGGGAGTTGGTAGAGCGGGGCTCAACAGAAATGGGAAGGCAATAGAGATGGGGAGGAGAGAAATGGGAGAGGGCAATAGAGTGGGGGGTGCAAGTTTCAGAGGATGGGTTATTGAGGAGAAATGGGGAGGGGAATAGAGTTGCGGGAGATTGTGGGGACATGGGGTGGAGTGCGATGGAGTGAGGGGAGGGGGATAGATTGTCCCTCTTCCCTGTTTCCTGTGCAACCCACTCTAGCCCCCTCCCCTGTTTGCCCTGCCACCGCCATATCCCCCTCCCCTGTTAACCTGGTCCCCACTTTATTTCCCTCCACCGCCCCCTCTGTCCCTCAACTCTATCGCCCACCCCCGTGTTCTCTGTGCAGTCACTCTATACCCTCCCCTTTCCCCTGCCCCCACTCTATTCTACTCCACTGTTTCCCCTGCCCCCTCACTCTATCCACCTTCAATGTTTCCAATGCCTCTCAGTCTATCCCCTCCCTTGTTTCTAGTGCCCCACTGTATCCCCCTCTCGTTTCCCCTACTACTCCACTCTATCCTCCTCCCTGTTTCCCCGGTCCCCACTCTATTCCCCTCCCCGTTCCCACTGCCCGCCCAACTCTCTGCCAGTTTCGTGTTTTCCATGCCACCCACTCTATCCCCCTCCCCTCATTTTCTCTCTCCCCTAACTCTCCACATTCTATACCCCTTAAGCCCACACGGTTGCGCGGAAAGGTCACTTGACCTGAAACATTAACTCTGGTTTCTCTCCACAGATGCAACGAGACCTGCTGAGCTTTTCAAGCAATTGCAGTTTTTATTTTTGAATTACCACATTAGAATCCTTTTGGTTTGCATTCTCTGATAATCATCTCACATCTCATCAAGAGGGTTCCAGCAGCTTATCTCTACTTAATAAAGAAAATCTCCCAATATGTTATGTACAGGAATTTTGTTCATTACTGAATATAGAATTAATGTGTACAAAAGCAAAGACCACTAAGGCAGATGCAGTTTAAAGTGCATCGACGTGAGGTTAGCCAGTTTGGGAGCAAGAACAGGAAGGTGGATTATTATCCGAATGGCAATGGATTCGGAAAAGAGAATTGAGGACTGGAGTTGGGATGTCATGTTATGGCTGTTCAAGATATTGACCAGGCCATGTTTGGAGTATTGCATACAATTCCTCTCGCCCTGCTGTTATTAATTTGGAAAGAGTGCAGGAAAGTTTTACAAGGATGTTATCAAAGTTCATGGGTTTTAATAATAAGGGGAGGCTGGAGAACCTGGGACGATCATTTTTCCCTGGAGGGTCAGCGTCTGAGAGGTGGACCCTATAGAGATTTGTACAATCATAAGGGACATACATAAGGTGAATAGTCAAGGTCTTTATCCCAGGGTGGGAAAGTGGAAATGAGGGGATAGATTTTAGATGACAGTAGAGAGATTTAAAAGAGACCTGAGGGGCAATTTTTCATGCAGTGGTGGTTGCATATATGGAACCAGCAGCCACAGGACAGGTACATGGATAGGAAAGGTTTCTAGAGATATTGGTCAAGTGCACGAAAATGGGGCTGGTTCAGTTTAGGAAGCCTGGTCAGCATGAATGAGTTAGGCTGAAGTGTCTGTTCCCCTGCTATATGACTCTATGATTAGGGGCATGCATGCTGTCCTTGCTAGCAATGCCCTACATCCTTTACCTGAATGAGGGACTGCAGTGTTTAAAAACCGATAACTCAGTCACTGTCTTTGCTCGCTCTAATGCTTAACAATTCATCGACATAGTCCTGCTGTTCCGTTGAAAGACAAATAGCATCTATGGACCAGAACCTTCTGCCCTCACACTGTTGTTGTCCCTGATGATGTTTATCGGTTTGTAATCAGACCTTTCTTGATGGACAGCAGTTACCAGATCAGTACGAGGGCGGTGATAAAATATTAACATCTTCAATAAAGCCTGTATTTACATCAGTCAGAGCCCTTATGTGGTGCCGTGGCAGTGTCCCTACCTCCGGACTGAGAGGCCAACTTTTCTTTTATTCCTGGGAGGAGGGCATCACTGGAAAGGTCAGCATTTACTGCCTATCCCTAATTGCCCAGAGAGCAGTTACAAATCAATCACATTGCTGTGTGCCCAGAGTCACATGTAGGCCTGACCAGGTAAGGATGGCATTTTCCTTCCCTAAAGGACATTAGTGAACCAGATGGGTATTACTGACAATTGATTATCAGTCACAATCAGTCTTTAAAGTCAAGAATTTTGTTGAATTTAAAATCCACCATCTTTCGTGGTGGGATTCAAACCCGTGTCCCCAGAATATTACTGGAGTCTCTGGATGAATAGTCCACTGATAACACCACCAGGCCAACGCTTCCCCATTCAAAGTTCAAGTCTGCAGCTCTGGATGTGTCTGATACCACCACTCCCATCATCGTGGCGTTTCCAAAACATCTGCAGCAAGAGACATCCCACACACTCACACAATGGAGTACAGAATCTTACAAAGCTGGGCCGATGCATCCGGCAGGGGTTTCGGATTGTTGAGAGTTCTCTTCTCCATGGAGACTCCCTATCCGCCATTCTTCCTCCATCCGGATCTTCAGTGGCTTGCAGCTCAATGTCCATTCTGTCCGTGGGGTAAGAAGGTGCGAGTTCAAGCCGCACGCTCCAAGACACTTTCACCCTGAAAAGTAACCAGTAAAACTGCCTGTTTTTTGTTTTAGTGTCTCCCACCTGTCAGAACCGTCTGATAATTTCTGTTCTAAATTAGTCAGAATGGGACATTCACGTGATCATCCATTCATAGAAAGAGACAGATGATGCATTCCTCCCTTTAAACGTGGACCAAATGAAAAGCTTAATCCTCAGATATGTACATGAGAGCGAAAGGAGAGTCAGATATTAAATATCTAAAGAAAACCAGCAACCAAATAGTTTGATAAATTCAAAACCCAGCGAGGTCCAGTACAGATTGGTGGTCACACAACATGAAAGTAGCTTCCCCGGAAGAAAACGAGTGGAGTCAAAATGCCTTGTGATACACGGTTTCCAACATAAAGTTAAGACGTTTATTATCGGTACACAGGACGTACATTGTATCGCTTCATTAGACGGTGTACTGAATCGAACCAACACCCCCCAACCAATCTGTCTTCTTGCTTCTTACTTCCGCGGAATATTCATGTAAACGTTTCCGTCCCCTCTGTCTTCTTCCTGCGAGGGCTCGCTGAGGTTCAGTGTGGCGTATGTGATACAATAATCATCAAGGTCAGTCTTCGAATCCTGCGATGGAATGATATTGGAATGAAATTGGAATCGAGTGGGAGCAAGAAGCTGAAGGGAAAGGAGAGGTCCATTGGATTACAGGTAGCAGTGAGTCTCTGAGGAAAATGGGAATCACCAGCAGGCAGTTCAAGGTCTGCAAGTTAGAATTCTGGCGGCAAAGTGATACTGTCCCTATCTCTGAGCCAGGAGGACAGGGTTCAAGTCCCACGTGCTGTTGTGGAGTGCCATACGGATATAGAAGAGGGAAGGTGATGCTGGAGTGTGACAGGACTTTGGTGAGCCCATTGTGTGCTGTTCCAACCTCTGCACTATCGTAAGGATGTGATACACTGGAGGGGGTGCAGAGGAGATTCACCAGGATGTTGTCTGGGATGGAGCATTTCAGTGATAAAGTGAGGCTGGATAAGCACGGCTTGCTTTCTTTGGAGCAGAGTAGACGGAGGCGGTTTTGATTTTGTTTTCATTTAATTATGGGACGGCAGCATCGTGGTTGGGCCCAGCATTTGTTGCCTTGTCTCCAGGTGCTCTCTAGAGCCACTGTACTCCCAACTTCTGAAGGTTAACTTACAATTCACTTAGGGAGGGAATTCCAGCATTTTGATGCAGTGACACTGAAGGAACAGCTAATGTAATTCCAAAGAGCGTTGAGTGGCTCAGAGTGGAGCACACAACGGTTGATCTTCCCGTTTGCTGTCACTGTCCTTCCAGGTTGAATTGGCTGTGGATATGGAAGGTGATGTTTGTGAATGTTTTCTGACTTTCTACAGTGCATCTGGTAGATGGTACACACTGCTGCTACCAATTGGGTGCAAATGACAACGGACTGGCAAGTACTTAACGTCAATATCAGTGATGTTGTAATAATGTATGAAAGGGAACTGGAACATCAACACTAATATTGCCCCAATTTTCAAACTCACTTGTCTCTGGGCATTGGAAGTGGAATGCGAAACAGTGAGTAATCTATTCCATTGAGAAAGTGTTGCTGGTTATTTTCCATTGTGTTTAAAGGCAGAACAAAGCTTGGAGGGAGGGGGAGCTGAGAATGAGAATGCAGAGATGCATCAGTGTGATTTGGACATGTTGAATGAGTGGACCAGTTTATTGTGAATCAGCGTGAGATTCCCCAACTGAGAGAAAAAACAGGGTGGTGAAATACTATTGAAATAGTGATGGATTGGGAAAGAGTGAGGTGTAATAAGACTGGGTGCCCCTCATACACCAGTCACTGCAAATGAACGTTGCAGAAGGAGGTAAATGGAATGTTGACTTCCATAGTGAGAGAATTCGAGTCCAGGAGTAGGGATGTCTTAGTGCGCTTGCACAGGGTGAGACCACAGCCTGGAGTACTGTGTGCGCAGTTTGGGGTCGCCTTATCTGAGGAAGAACGTTCTGGCTATGGAGGGACTGCAGGGAAGAATTCCCAATGTGATTCCTGTGATGGCAGGACAGATGGATAGAGAGAAACTGTATTAATTAGGATAAGATTCACAGCAGTTTAGAAGAATGACGGGGATTCTAATAGAATTGTAAGAGGAGTAAGCAGGGTAAACACAGGAAGGATGTTCCTGGTGAACAGGAGGGAGTACAGAACCAGGACGTCACAGTCTGAAGGAGATTGGGTAGGACGGAGATAGGGCTTAATGCTTTCACACAGAGAGTGTGGGAGCCTGTGGAATTCTCTGCCACAGAAAACAGTCAGGGCCAGAACACTGAATGTCGTTCAGGAAGGCGTTTGGATAGAGTTCTTGGGGCTAAAGGGAGAAAATGGGGAACAGGAGACTGAGTTGGATGATACTATTGAACGGGAAGAATAGTTTGGAAGGGCTGAATGACCTATTCCTGCCCCTACATTTTACGGTGTATTCTTCAATTAGTCTGATAATAATCCATAGTTCATGTTTTACACTGTGGATGCAAATCTACCTGCGCGTTCTGTGGCAATTGCCGTGGTCTATTTAGACATAAAATGTGACATACCTTTTTCAAATCGGAGGAGAAAGCAATTCTGTTGCCTGAAAATCAAATAGGAAAAGATGAGAAGGGACTCTCTGCAGGCATTAGCGTTTCAATCTGGACCCATTAAGGGCTGATCAACACTAAAGACAGAGCTGCATCTTAGGAAAGTGTAGCTGTGCTTTTGTCAATCAAAAAACAATCAGTGCAACACTTTCTGAATTGTGTCCCTCTCAATCAATCCAGACATTTCAGAATATCGCATTTAGAAAAGTCGGCTCTGTTGAAATCCAGCAATTGGTTTTCTAACCATTAAGACGGTGTATCAGTTTTTACGATACTTGTCAGCGCAATATGTTCGACAGGCCGTCTTAATCTCGTCAGCCTTTGCATCACTTGCTCATAAAAGACAGGAGTGAACTATTCAGGTTCCATACATTTGGGTTTTAACTGCTGTGCACTGCTAGTTCAGTGTGATTCAGCTGGCTGCATTGCTAGTTTTTGCAAAGCATTATATGCCAACCTTTGCCATCAACATGGTTACAATTCCCACACCAGCTGAAGTTGCCCTGAGGGACTCTCCGTCTGAACGTCTCCTCCCTCATGACGCACGATGACCGGCAAATTAATTTTGATGATCCTCCCACTTCTCTCTCTCTCTCTCTGTGTGTCTGTCTCTCGCTGTCGAATGAGAGGACAGGATAATGGCCTGGAATAACATGACTTTTACAGCTCATCCCCTGACATGGTGATTAGAATGTGATCTGAGAGACAGATTTCATTGTAGATAAGACCAATTTCGGTCCAAATGTCGCTTATAGGTGTTGAGAAGTATCTGAATGATAATTGTAAGCTCAACTTTCTGAGCAACAATATGATTGGTGATGCTTTTATTTTCTCGGCTATCTCAAAACATTGAGTGGCAGTATTTGGTAAATTGGCCTTGAGTATTATGTAACAAAAACAGGACTTGCTTTCTCTCTCTCCACAGATGCTGCCAGACCTGCTGAGTTTCTCCAGAATGTCCGAATTTGTTTCAGATCTGCAGCATCTGCAATTCTTAGTTTTATTTGAGAATGATCTGTTTCTGCCTCTGAGAAGAATAAGGTACGTGTTGCACTGCCATTCTCACCCACAGAATCCCTCTCTAATTGCTCTGTGAGTTTGTTCTGGGTCACTGACAACATGTAAACTATCTCTGAATTCTTTGTCTTTACCCTATCCGAAGGAGAAGAAAGGGACAGAGCAGATCAGATTAAAACTTGTTACTGAATGGCTGGTTTACTACACAATCTTTCTAAGTGCTGGAGATTTCTTTTGCGCATGCTCCAATCCCTCACACTCCCTTCACTGCAAGCACCATGCTACTGGATTTTCCTGTTTGGAATTGGTCTCTCTCTCTCTCTCTCTCTTTCACTATTTCTCTCGCTCGCTCGCTCTCACACACACAACTTCCCCAGCAACTAGGATCGTGCTATTGTTGGAGCTTCAATGATTCCACCCCCCCCCCCACCACCCCCATCACCGACACCCACCCCTCCCATCCCATCTCACACGATCGTAGTATTGAAGTAAAAAGATCTTTACCGGGCTCTTTTCTCTCTTTGATGGTGACCTCTGAATAAACCAGATCCGCAGTTGTGTTTTCTACAAAGAAATAAAGTGCCACAAGAAACACACATCAATCCGACAGCTTCACTATAAAGGGCTAAATGATTCATAGATAAAATGGATAGATAGATAAGAGAGATTGATAGACAAATACATTTTAGACTGAGATAGATAGGAGCTTGGTTAGAAAGGGGGATGAAGGTTAAAGGGGAGAAAGGAGAATGAGGTTGAGGCACACACTAGCTCTAATTGAGGGAGCGAGGTGTCTTGATCGGCTGAATTGCCTAATTCTGCTCCTATATCTTATTTTACCTTGACAGATTGATAGATAAACATGCATACAGAGACATTTCATTAGGAAGCATTAAGTTAGCCACGACTTCTCGAAAGACTATTGTACCGGAAACCTGCACCTCGTCATAATCAATTGTCCGGTTGCTCGTGTGTCTGAGGAACCAGATCTTTGCACATAATCGTTCGTTGTAAACAACCTCTGTTGGATTTCTCAACACCAGAGAACTCCGCCCTCAGTTTCCAATGTTACTTGAGATAAAATAAGCATTAGTAAGTCGAGCAAAACAACCTAACGGAGTTCCAATCACAGAATATTAACAGCAGTAGCCATTTAGAAAAGAGATTGGTTGAAGATAAAGGTTTACAGCACAGAAAAAAAGCCAGTGTGCGCCAGTCAAAAACAAGCACCTCACTACTTTCTGATCCCATCTCCCCTGCGCTTGACCTGTAGGTTTAGCATCGCAAGTGCACATTTAAATTCTTCTTCAATGAGGATTGCTGCCTCTCCCACCCTTACAGGCTGTCGTTTTCAGACTTCCCACCACCCTCTGGTATTCCTCGCATTCCCTCTGAATCTCCTGCTCCTTACTTCAATCTATGGTGGCCAAGGTGATGTAGAAGGCATATGGCATGCGTGAATTCATCAGACAGGGCATGGAGTACAAGAGTTGGCAATTTATCTTGCAACTATATAAAATCCTTGTTAGGTCACAATTGGAGCATTGTGTACTGCTTTGGTCGCCACACTACCAGAGGACATGGAAGCTTTAGAGAGAGTGCAGAGAAGGTTCATTAGGATGTTGTTAGCTCTCAAGGACATTGGCCAGGAGGAAAGGTTCAAACACTATGATTGTGTTCATTGGAAAGACGACAGCTGAGAGGAGACCTGATAGAGGTCTTCAAAATTATGAGAGGCACATAGGGTAGATTGTCAGAGGCTTTTTTCCCAGGGTTGATGTTTTAATTTACAAGGGGGCACAGATTCAAGGTGAGGGGGGAAATTTACGGGAGATGTGCGAGGGAAGCTTTTCATGCAGTGTGTAGTCGGAACCTGAAAAACATTGCCAGAAGTGATGGTGGAAGCAGGAAGAAGTGATGATCAGCACAGGCTTGGAGGGCCAAAGGGCCTGTTCCTTTCCTGTACTTTCCTTTCGTTCGTTTTTTTTTCTTTTCATGGCCCCTATTGATCTTTCCACCGGGAAAGGAATGTTTCTTCCTGTTTACCTTTTCTAAGCACGTTATCATTTTGTACATCCCAAACAAGAAGCAGTTGGCAACTTTGGGGGTTAAAGGGATTGAAGGGTATGGCGGAGAAAGCAGGGAACCTGGGACTGAGTTGGATGTTCAGCCGTGATTCTATCAAACAGGCGGAGCAGGCTAGAAGAGCCAAGTGGTCTATTCCTAGTTTCTATGGGAACCGGAGGTTGAGTTGAATGGTCAGCCATGATTATAGTGAATGGCGGGGCAGTCTAGAAGGGCTGAATGGCCTCCTCCTGTTCACTGCTTTCTGCATTCCCCTTCAGCCACCGCAGATTCAAGGAAATCGGCCCCTCATTTGACGGCTCGGATGTTTATCCAGAATTTCTAAAAGGTTACAGTGCACTGTCACTGTGCGGGGCTCTTTACTCACACCGATACAATGACACTCACCAGCATTGTGTACTGCTCCAACTACCGCATACTCCAGATTGCTGGCTGCTGCCCCTTCACCAGAAGGTTGGGATTTAGTTCCAGTAGAAAGGGGAACAAAAGGAAGTCATCATTTAGAACACAAAGCTTTCAAAACCATGTTCAACTTCAACAAAACGGCAAAGCTAGCAAACAAAATACAAAACCCAGCGAGATCTGGTATTCCCTGGTCCCATGTCTTTGGTTTCCATCCGAACATGAAGTTTTCTCACCCTCAAGGAGCTGCCCAGTTCTCCATCTTGTTGTCACTTATGGCCTTTGGGGGAAGGTAATCCGCCATCCTTACCTGGTCTGTGCCTACATGCGACTCCATACTCTGGTTAAATATTTCTGCCCTCTGGGGCATTTAGGGATGGACAACAAATGCAGTCCTAGCTAGTGACAGCATCATCCCCTTGAATAAGTAAAAAGCTGTCTGGGACCTTCCTGGAGTATGGTTTCCTGGTTTGTCGATAAGACGCATGTTAAAAGGATGCAGTCATATCCAAGTCATATCTATGACTTCTTCATTTCTGTTGTCTTTCCCTGATTGTGAGGAATCGGGATAAACAGTGACAAATATAAAAACTGTAGTTTCAATCACTTACATCCTGGGCTGTGGCACAATTGAATTGCCTGCAGGGAAAGAGAGAATATTCTCAGCATAATTTACAGTAGCTCTGCACTGTCACAGACAGGAGCTGCCAAAGTGTTATCTCAGTCATAAAGAGGGAACATACATATCAATAGGTGATAATTATCAAACCTGTCTTAATGCATCAAACAGCTTAATATTAAACAGCTGCATTGGGTTAGGATAATGGGTAGGGCTAGGACTATGATAAGATTAAGGCTAGTGTTAGGGTGTTTGGTTGAGGGCCACGGTTAGAATTATGTTAAGGGTTAGGTTTAAGGTTAGAGTTATAGTTCGGTTTATGGTTTGGATTAAGATTAGGGTTAGAGACAGGGTTAGGTTTAAGGTTAGGGCTAGGGCTAGAGTTAGGGTTAGGATTAGCGTTAGCTGTTTCATTAGGGCCAAAGTTAGAGTTAGGGTTCAGTTGAGTTACGTTTAAGTTTAAGGTCAGAGTTTGCGTTAGAGATGGGTTTGAGTTTATGGTTAGGTTTAGGATAAGGATTAAGGTTGAGCTAGGTTTAAGTTTAGTGTTAAGCTTCGGGCTAGGGTTCAATTTACAGGTAGGGTTAAATCAGCCTGCCCAGTGGACACTGAATAAATTTAATGAAGAGATAGACAATGTTTTAACGAGTCATAGTTTAAAGAGGGTGAGGCAGGAAAGTGAAGTTGATCCAGGTACATTGCATTAAATAATAGAGCAAGACCCTGAGGAGCTGAACGGGCTCTTCCTGTTCCCGACTGTCATGGTCTTACGTCTCTCCTCCTCCCTCGGGTGCTCTGCCACAGTGTGGTGGGTCACAGTTACCCCGATCCAGCAGGCCAACATTTGTGAGTACTCTTCCTCCCGACTGTCAGGAACGCTTTTGCCCGAAACGTCGATTTTGCTGCTCGTCGGATGCTGCCTGAATTGCTGTGCTCTTCCAGCACCACTGATCCAGAATCTCGTATCCAGCATCTGCAGTAATTGTTTTTACCTGTCAGGAACACGGTCTACTTTAGTTCCTGACCCACCACTTCCTTCCCCCGGCTCCCCCCATTCAGCTGTAAGGTTACATTGTGACGGAGATGGCAGTGTCATGGTGTGGGGACGTGGAACAAATCTCATTCTCATGGAATGTTACAGAGCTGTGGCCCTCCGGTGGATGCAGCACCCTAACACAATCAGGCCAGCCAATAGCAGAACTGGGAAGAGCGACTCCACGATTTCCTTGGAACAAAACCGAGCTGGAACCCAACAAGAATATTCAGCTCACGTTAACAAATTCACCAGGAAATTTTATCACATCAGTCCTCCGTGAGGTACACAGTTAACACCAGACTGACCAACACTCACATATATATAACTCCCTGCCACCATGGAGGTTTTGCGAGTCTCACTGTGTAGGAGAATTCGGCCCATTGAGCTACCTAACCAATTCCACTTTCCCATCTACCACCACTTCCCCACCCCCCACCCCTCACAACAGCCTTCAATGTTTGACATTTCAAGTGCTGATCCAGGTAGTTTGTAAATGTTATCCTGTAAGGCATTATGTTACAACTCCCACCACCCTTTGGGTGAAACAATCCTCAAATCCCCCCTTTAAACCTCCCATCCTTCACTTTAAAGTGACGTCTCCACCCCAGCCCTTGTTACTGACCCTTTGACAATGGGGAACACCTGCTTCCTACTGCCCAGTCCCTTCCCCTCACAATCTTACACATCTCTATTGGGTTCACCTCTCAGCATTTACTCTAAATATCATAAGGTTATCCAGTCTCCCTCTCTTCCTCGCTAAACTCCCGGGAACATTCTAGTAAATCTCCTCTGCACACTGCCCCCTCCATGGGGCGTGCAATTCCAGATTTTTATTGTATTCAAATTTCACCATCTGGTACAGGTGGGATCCCAGGAACACCATGCACCATCACTTTGGATCAATAGACTATTATAATACCACGCAGCTATCACCTCCCCAATTGAGATGGTTAACAGTGTCTGATTGGCACAGACTGGATGTAACGAATGGCCTTTCTCTGTGGTCTGTCTATGTTCGATCCGAGTGTCACTGTTACCTCGCAGCGTGAATTCGTTGTAGTCGCTGGTCACATTAAAAATGGTGTTGATGGCTCCTTTGTTGATTGCTGCACAGTGATTCCTCCCGACATCGTCTCTCTGGAATGAATGAATAACCAGCTCTTCACCATCGGCAGTCACATGGTAGCTTGCGCTGCCGTTTCTTAGCAGGACGTTGTCACGGTACCAAAGGAACTGGGGCTCTGTGCCTTCCCTCACCAGACACCGGAGAATAAGGTGGTCCGCTGATTGTATCTCAGTCCCATTAATGAAGAAAATTAGCACAGCATCTGTGACAGGAACTGAGGAGAAAACACACCGTGATCAAAAAGCATGGAGTTTACCCATTGATTCAGATCGTCAGTGGGAATCAATTTGACACAATGATTTCAAAACAGAGTTAGGTCAGAATATAGAGTGACAACTGCAAAAATCCAGGAAGACACGTGACAAAGCACAACCCTGACAATATGGGACAAATAAGGAACTTCAACAACAATGAGGAGGTAACAAGTCAGTCTTCAAGATAACTTTTAAAAAGTGCTCTGTAGACATTGAATGTTGTAATTAAGCAAGTGTCTAGATGCTATAGTTGGTAGAATATGGTAAGAGCTGAAAATGTGTTGCTGGAAAAGCGCAGCAGGTCAGGCAGCATCCAGGGAACAGGAGAATATGGTAAGGTAAGACAAATGAAATAACCAAAACCATTAATTGTAATTGAATGTTGGTAACCTTAAAACAAGTGTATACTATTGATTGGTACATGTAAGCTGTTCTTCAATTGACAACAGCATATAAAACGGATGTATTTTTTTATTTGGGGAGTTTGTTGCCACCTTGTGGAAATGGCTCTGCAAGCTTGGATGAAAGCAGTGTAAGAAGAACGTGTCCACGTGTCATCCGGTCAGTTACAGAGTCCAGGCAGTTCTCGAATCCCTACAGCGTGCAAGCAGGCCATTCAGCCCGTCGAGTTGACACTGACTGACCGTCCCACCCCACTATCCTATCCCTTTAACTCTACATTTTCGAAAGCCAATCCACACCAACCTACACATTATTTGGAATATGGGAGGCAGCCGAATATACTGAAAACCCGCACAAACAAGGGGGAGCCGAATGCGCAAACACCACCCAGACAGTCGCCCGAGGCTGAAATCAAACCGGAGTCCCTGATGCTGTGAGACAGCAGTGCTAACCACAAGGCCACCACCCCATGCTGCTCGCTGGAGAAGTGAATTCCAAAGACTCGGGAACCCCTGAGAGAAAAACAAAACTCTCCTACCTTAAATGAGAGGACACTTATTTCTTAACTGCGTCAACTCATGTTTAGTCCCTCGCACAAAGGGATTCATACATTCACATTGTTAAGTCCTTTCGGGATGTTGTATACCTCCATTAGATCATTTGATTATTCTAAGTTGTAACTGATGCAAGCCCGGCCCGACATTCCCTTGCCCCCAATTGTAAGTTGAGTAAGTCAGCTCTGAGCTGCTTTGAACCACTTTACAGATTCCTTAAGCCCTGTTTGTACTTAAGTTTTGGGCCATCACCAAATTTAAAACCTTTGCATATGCTTCTTTCATTAAAGCTGTGAACAGATATTGGAAGAAAAAAAACTGAAGCACTTGCATTGTATCCCATTCATCACCTCTTGACAACCCTAAACGTTTTGACGACTTTCTTTCCTGTTCATTTAGTAATGCTGTTAATGTTATTCACCATTAACATTGTTAAATGACCTGAACATGATGACCTCTTCTTTGAAATGATGACTATCAATGTGGGACAATGCCGAAAGACTTCTGGAATAGAAGGGCATCCATGGGTTCCTCTACTCCATAAGAACTAGGAGCAGGAGTGGGCGGTCTGGCCCTTCGAGCCAATTTTACCATTCAATATTGTTGTGGCTGATCCTTTCATGGCCTCAGCTCCACTTGCGCACCCTCTCGCCATAACCCTTAATTCCATCATTGTTTTAAAACATATCTATCTTAGCTTTAAAAACATTTACTGAGGAAGCCACAAATACTTCACTGGGCAAGGAATTCCACAGATTCACAACCCTCTGGGCAAAGAAGCTCTTTCTCAATTCTGTCATAAACCGGCTCCCCCTAAATTTGAGGCTATGCCCTTTTTTCCCAGTTTCACCCACGATTGGTAAAATCCTCTCTACACCTGTCTTGTCTATTCCCTTCATAACTTTATATGTTTCTATAAGATCCTATCTCATTCTTCTAAATTTCAATGAATATAATCACTGCCTACTCAGACTGTCTTCATAAGCCAACCACCTCAACCCTGGAATCAACTAGTGAACACTCTGCACACCCTCCAGTTTCAGTACATGCTTTCTTAAGCAAAGAAACTAAAACTGCACGCAGTACTCACGGGTGGCCTGCATCCTATACAGCTGCAACATACCCTCCCTGCTCCTAAATTTTATCCCGTTAGCAATGAACGACAACATTCTATTTGCCTTCTTAATTACCTTTTGTAACTGCATACTAACCTTCTGTGATTCATGCACCCAGGTCCCTCTACTTACCAGCATGCTGCAACTTTTTGCCATTCAAGTAATAGTCCTTTTTACTCTTATTCCTACTTAAATGGATGACTTCACATTTATTAACATTGTACTCCAACTGTCAGATCTTCGATCACTCACTTATCCTAGCTCAGGAGGTTCAGCATATCTGTAAAGACTCTTACGAATTTAAAAGATGCACCGGAGAAGGAATTCTATCCAGATGCATCGTGGCTTAGTATGGCAACTGCTGTGTCGAGGACCATAAGAAACTACAGATAGTTCCAAACACAGCCCAGTCCATCACAGAAGACAACCTGTCATCCATTGACTCAACATGTACTTCCTGCTGCCTCAGGAAAGCAGCCAACATTATCAAAGACCCCTCTTACCCCAGGTATCATCTCTTCCAACGGGCAGAAGATGCAGAAGCTTATACAGATGGACCAATAGATTCAAGAACAGCTTTTTCCCTTCTGCTATTGGACTTCGGAGCAGCGAGAGGCGGGAGCCGGGAGGAGGTGACGTTGGTGCGAGGTGATTGTCGGGAAGGCCGTAAGTATGTTTAAACTTCTTACCTTCAGGCCAGTGAGGGAGGAGCGAGCAAAGGACTTCTGGGAAGAGTAAGTAGAACAGTTTATATTTGCGTGATTATTGACAGGACTTACAGAGAGGTAGTCACTCTCCAGGTAAAAGAAAAAGATAGATGAGTGACAGGAGACAGAAAAGGAACTGGCAGGCAGTGCAGGGATCCCTGTGGCCATTTCCCTCAACAATAAGTATACCGTTTTGGATACTGTTGGGGGGGATGACTTACAAGGGGAAAGCAGTGGGGCATCTGCTGCTCAGAAGGGAAGGGGGAAGAGGAGCAGAGCAGTAGCCATTGGGGACTCAATAGTTAGAGGGACAGAGAGGAGGTTCTGTGTGAATGAAAGAGACTCACAGTTGGTGTGTTGCCTCCCAGGTGCCAGGGTCCGTGATATCTCTGATCATGTTTTTGGGGTCCTTCAGGGGGAGGGAGAGCAGCCCCAAGTCGTGGTCCACATTGGCACCAATGACATTGAAGAGAGATGGGATCTTGAGGCAGAAATTCAGGGAGCTAGGATGGAAGCTTAGAGCTAGGATAAACAGAGTTGTTTTGTCTAGTTTGCTGCCCGTAAAACGTGCTAGTGAGGTGAGGAATAGGGAGAGAAAGGAGTTGAACACATGACTACAGGGATGTTGCAGGAGGGAGGGTTTCGGGTTTTTGGATAATTGAAATTACGAAGCAATTAGGAAAGATTTAGGAAGCGTAGAATGGGGAAGGAAACTGCGGGGGATGAGCACATTAAAAATGTGGAGTTTATTCAAGGAAAATCTCCTGTGTGTCGCAGATAAGTATGTACCTGTCAGGCAGGGAGGAAAATATAGAACGTGTGAGCTGTGGTTTACTAACGAAGTGGAATCCCTGGTCAAGAAGAGGAAGAAGGCTTATGTTAGGACAAAATGTGAAAACTCAAATATGGCGTTTGAGGGTTACAAGGAAGTCAGGAAAGACCTAGAAAGAGAGCTCAGCAGAGTCAGCAGGAGATATGAGAAGTTGTTGGCGGATGGGATCAGAGTTAACCCTAAGGCTTTCCATAGGTATGTCAGGAATAAAAGATTGACGAGAGTTAAATTATGGCCAATCAAGGATAATAGTGGGAAGTTGTGTGTGGAGTCCGAGGAAATAGGGAAAGCACTAAATAAATATTTTTCGACAGTGTTCACTATAGAAAATGAAAATGTTGGCAAGGAAGATACAGAGATACAGAGATTTCCTGAAGAAGGGCTAATGCCCGAAACGTCGATTCTCCTGTTCCCTAGATGCTGCCTGACCTGCTGCGCTTCTCCAGCAACACATTTCCATCTCTGATCTCCAGCATCTGCAGACCTCATTTTCTCTACAGAGATACTTGCATCTAGACTAGATCAGATTGAGGTTCACAAGGAAGAGGTATTAGAAATACTGCTGAAAATGTGTTGCTGGAAAAGTGCAGCAGGTCAGGCAGCATCCAAGGAGCAGGAGAATCGACGTTTTGGGCTTCTTCAGGCTGAAGAAGCGCTCATGCCCGAAATGTCGATTCTCCTGCTCCTTGGATGCTGCCTGACCTGCTGCACTTTTCCAGCAACACATTTTCAGCTCTGATCTCCAGCATTTGCAGTCCTCACTTTCTCCTATTAGAAATACTGCAGAGTGTGAAAAAAGACAAGTCCCCTGGGCCGGATGGGATCTATCCTAGGATCCTCTGAGAAGCAAGGGAAAAGATTGCCGAGCCTTTGGCATTGATCTTCAAATCATCATTGTCTACAGGAATAGTGCCTGAGGACTGGAGGATAGCAAATGTGGTTCCCTTGTTCAAAAATGTTAGTAGAGACAACCCTGGTAATTACAGACCAGTGAGTCTCACTTCAGTTGTTGGTAAAGTGTTGGAAAAAGTTATAAAAGATAGGATTTCTAACCATCTAGAAAAGAATAATCTGATCTGGGACAGTCAGCATGGTTTTGTGAAGGGTAGGTCGTGCCTAACGAATCTTATTGACTTTTTTGACAAAGTGACCAAACAGGTAGATGAGAGTAAACCAGTTGATGTGGTGTATATGGATTTCAGCCAGGCGTTCGATAAGGTTCCCCACAGTAGGCTATTATACGAAATGCAGAGAATGGGATTGTGGGAGACATAGCAGTTCGGATCAGTAAGTGGCTTGCTGAAAGAAAACAGAGGGTTGTAGTTGATGGAACATATTCATCTTGGTGTCCAGTTACTAGCGGCGTACCGCAAGGGTCGGTGTTGGGTTCACTGCAGTTCGTCATTTTTTTTAAATGACCCGGATGAGGGCTTAGAAGGGTGGGTTAGTAAATTTGCGGACGACACTAAGGTCGGTGGAGTTGTGGATTGTGACGAAGGATGTAGTAAGTTGCAGAGAGACATAGATAGGATGCAGAGCTGAGCTGAGAGGTGGCAAATGGAGTTTAATGTGGGCAAGTGTGAGATGATACACTTTGGATGGAGTAATCAGAATGCAACGTACTGGGCTAATGGTAAGATTCTTGGGAGTGCAGATGAGCAGAGAGATCTTGGTGTCCATGTACGCAGATCCCTGAAAGTTGCCACTCAGATTGACAGGGTTGTTACGAAGCATAGAGTATTTTGGCCGTTAGTAATAGAGGGATTGAGTTCTGGAACCAGGAGGTTATGCTGCAGCTGTACAAAGCTCTGGTACGGCCACACTTGGAGTATTGTGTACAGTTCTGGTCACCACACTATAAGAAGGATGCAGAAGCTTTGGAAAGAGTGCAGAGGAGATTTACTAGGATGTTGCCTGGTATGGAAGGAATGTCTTACGAGGAAAGGCTGAGGGCCTTGAGGCTGTTCTCGTTCGAGAGAAGAAGGTTGAGAGGTGACTTAATAGAGACATACAAGATAATCAGAGGGTTAGATAGGGTGGACAGGGAGAGCTTTTTTCCAAGTATGGGAACAGCAAACACGAGAGGACACAACTTTAAAGTGAGGGGAGATAGGTATAAGACAGATGTCAGAGGTAGTTTCTTTACTCAGAGAGTAGTAAGGGTATGGACTGCTTTGCCTGCCACGGTAGTAGATTCGCCAAGTTTAAGTGTATGTAAGTCGTCATTGGACAGGCAAATGGACGTACATGGAATAGTGTAGGTGAGATGGGCTTCAGATTATTATGACAGGACGGCGCAACATCGAGGGCCGAAGGGCCTATACTGCGCTGTAATGTTCTATGGTCTGAATGGACACTTCAAATTTCAAAGTTGATATTGATCTCACCCTTTCTGCACCCTCTCTGTAGCCTTAGCATTCATTCCTCACTCTGCTCTATTACCCTAATGCATTTGTGTTACATAACCTGCCTGCATTTTCACTGTACGGAGGTACGTGCAACAAGAATAAAGCAAAACAAATCAAATTGAATGATCCACATTGTTTGTTTGTTTTTCTACAAATAAAACTCCTATTAAATGATTCCCTTTTGCAAAGCAATGTCGACTGTGCCGGATTGTAACTAGATTTTATGTGTTACATTTGTCTTCCTTCACGACTGATTGCAGCATTTTCCACCGTGACTGATGTTAAACCCAGCAGCCTATACATTCCTGCCTTTTGTATCCCTGCTTCCATGAAGAGAGGAATATCCTGCCGTCTGCTGTGGCCACTTAAGAACCTCGAACATTTTGCAAGATTAAAACTCATGTTCTGCCCCCTTCCGGATTGAAGATGGGATGATGAACTCTCTTGTAGCATTGCATGACTCACAGAAAGAACATGCACATTTCGGGCAGGTGGATCACCTCACACTGTGTGACATTCCACTGCAAAGGTTCTTCCTTCACCTCAGTAGTCAGAGTGCAATGTGTGGACACGCAGTCAGCCTCACGTCATGTTATAGTCATGTGATGCATCAATAAGCACACGGTAGTAGATTCGCCACATGTGTCTCAGCCTGAGGTCTTGCAATATTGAGTGTTGTTAATAAATTTCAAAACATCTGTCTCAACAACAACACAGACTACACGCTATTGGGATGATTCTGCCCCTTTACCAGTGTTATGTTGTCCTTGTTTTGTTTTTTCAAAAGGGTTTGTAAAGGCAGTGGTGCCGAAATAGTGAATAGACACAGCCTGACTCAACAACCAGGGGAAGCCTTGATGTTTTTTTAAGTTGTACAATGAAAGGCGAGTGGCCAGTTCTCTCAGCTCAGGTGTTATTTCAGTTTGATTTAATATTACTGGAATAAAAAAAACGGCTGAGGACCTAGAGAAGCAGCTACAATGAAACAAAGTTCTATGCTCTCAGAGACGTTTTCTTGATTGACTCTACTCTCTGAAACAACCAATACTGACCAGAATGTGTAGGTTAGGGTGAATTGGCCATGCTAAATTACCTATAGTGCCCAAGGATGTGATGGTTGTGATAGATTGGTTGTGCGAAATAACACATGTGCGGGTTATTGTGGTTTGCCATGCTAAATTACCGATAGTGTCCAGGAATATGTAGGTTAGGTGCATTAGTCAGGGATAAATGCAGAGGGGTAGGGAAATGCGTCTGGGTGGGTTACCCTCCGGAGGGCCGGTGTGCACTCGTTAGGCCGAGTTACCAGCTTCCACATTGTAGGATTTCTCTGAAAGGAAGGGATTTTTGCAAACTGTTCTCTCCTCCTGGTGCACTGCAGGGAAACGCAGGCGCAGTGTGGGTTCCGCCGTCGACCTCGCCATGACTCTCCCCCCCCCCCCATTATGACGTCACAACGCGGAAATGCTTTGTCAGTTTCAGAGTGAATCTCCCTTCTCTGGGCAAATCCTCGACCTGGAAGGCAGAGAGAGAGAGAGAGAGAGAAGGGGGCAACTGGAGTGAATGCAGGGACAGAGCAGATTTGCAAACTCGGGTATGTGTGTTAATTACCCGGGTGAGGAGGGACGGAAGGACAGAAATTGGGAAGGGGGAGGGATAGAGATCTTTTCTGTTTTTACTTTTAAAATGCACAAGGTCCCCACAACTAAATACAGTAGTTAAAAGTGCATGCAATATGTCTCATTGCATCTTCAAGCTGGCTGCAACGGTTTTGCATCCTCTGTTCGTCCTCCGCCTTGTCTCCACCACATTCTGCTTTCTTCCCCCATCGCCAACCCCCGCCCCCAGGGGTTGATGCTCAAAATTTCGGTTTGTTCCTCCATTCTTTCCCGGTTGTCTTTTCTAATTATTGAGAACTTTCCCAATCCTCTGAGTATAGGAGAAGGATGTTATGTTGAGGCTGTGCAGGACATTAGGTAGGCCACTCTTGGAATATTGTGTGCAATTCTGGTCTGCCACCCCCTCCCCCATCGGAAGGATAAAGAACAAAGAACAAAGAAAATTTACATTCCAGGAACGTGCCCTTCGGCCCTGTAAGCCTGAGCCGATCAAAATCCACTGTCTAAAGATGTCGTCGAATTCCTAAGCATTCCTTGCTCCCTACCTACTCATGCATCTGTCCAGAAGCATCTTAAATGAATCTACCATGCCTGTCTCCATTACCTCTGCAGGCAACGCGTTCCAGGCATCTACCACCCTCTTGCTGCATGTATCCCACTTTATCTTTTCACCTGTCACCTTGAAAGCTATCTCTATCTCCCCTGTCAATACCCTTCATGATTTTGGTAAAAACAATGACTGCAGATGCTGGAAACCAGATTCTGGATTAGTGGTGCTGGAAGAGCACAGCAATTCAGGCAGCATCCGAGGACAGGCACAATCGACGTTTCGGGCAAAAGCCCTTCATCAGGAATAAAGGCAGAGAGCCTGAAGCGTGGAGAGATAAGCTAGAGGAGGGTGGGGTGGGGATAGAGTAGCATAGAGTACAATAGGTCAGTGGGGAAGGAGATGAAGGTGATAGGTCAGGGAGGAGAGGGTGGAGTGGATAGGTAGAAAAGGAGCTGGGCAGGTCGGACAAGTCCGGACAAGTCAGGGGATCGTGTTGCTGGAGGTTAGAAACTAGGATGAGGTGGGGGAAGGGGAAATGAGGAAGCTGTTCAAATCCACATTGATGCCCTGGGGTTGAAGTGTTCCGAGGCGGAAGATGAGGCGTTCTTCCTCCAGGCATCTGGTGGTGAGGGAGCGGCGGTGGAGGAGGCCCAGCACCTCCATATCCTCGGCAGAGTGGGAGGGGGAGTTGAAATGTTGAGCCACGGGGCGATTTGGTTGATTGGTGCGGGTGTCTTGGAGATGTTCCCTAAAGCGCTCTGCTAGGAGGCGCCCAGTCTCCCCAATGTAGAGGACACCGCATCGGGAGCAACGGATACAATAAATGATATTAGTGGATGTGCAGGTAAAACTTTGATGGATGTGGAAGGCTCCTTTAGGGCCTTGGATGGAGGTGAGGGAGGAGGTGTGGGCACAGGTTTTACAGTTCCTGCGGTGGCAGGGGAAAGTGCCAGGATGGGAGGGTGGGTCGTAGGGGGGGGCGTGGACCTGACCAGGTAGTCACGGAGGGAACAGTCTTTGCAGAAGGCGGAGAGGGGTGGGGAGGGAAATATCTCCCTGGTGGGGGTTCTGTTTGGAGGTGGCGGAAATGTCGGCGGATGATTTGGTTTATGCGAAGGTTGGTGGGGTGGAAGGTGAGCACCAGGGGCGTTCTGTCCTTGTTGCGGTTGGAGGGGTTGGGTCTGAGGGTGGAGGTGTGGGATGTGGACGAGATGCGTTGGAGGGCATCTTTAACCACGTGGGAAGGGAAATTGCGGTCTCTAAAGGAGGAGGCCATCTGGTGTGTTCTATGGTGGAACTGCTCCTCCTGGGAGCAGATACGGCGGAGGCGGAGGAATTGGGAATACGGGATGGCATTTTTGCAAGAGGTAGGGTGGGAAGAGGTGTAATCCAGGTAGCTGTGGGAGTCGGTGGGTTTGTAGAAAATGTCAGTGTCAAGTCGGTCGTCACTGATGGAGATGGAGAGGTCCAGGAAGGGGAGGGAGGTGTCAGAGATGGTCCAGGTAAATTTAAGGTCAGGGTGGAATGTGTTGGTGAAGTTGATGATTTTGTCGACCTCCATCCGGTTCCCCCTCAATCTCCCTTTTTCTAATGAAAACAAACTGAACCTACTTAACCTCTCTTCATAGCTAGCACCTTCTATACCAGGCAAAATCCTTGTAAACTGTTTCTGCATCCTCTCCACATCCTTTCGGTAATGTGGCGACCGGAACTCTGCACAGCATTCTAAATGAGGCCGAACCAATGTCATGTACAATTTTAACATAACCTGCCAGCTCTTATACTCAATACCCTGTCCGATGAAGGCAAGCATGCCATATGCCTTCTTGACCACTCTACCCACCTGTGCAGCAACTTTCAGGGTACAATGGATCTGAACTCGCAGATCTCTCTGGTCATAACTTTTCTCAAGGCTCTTCCAGTTACTTTATAATTTGCTCTAGAATTAGACTTCCCAAAATGCATCACCTTACATTTACCAGGATTGAACTCCATCTGCCATTTCTCCACCCAACTCTCCAGTCTATCTATATTCTCCTGTATTCTTTGACAGTCCCCTATGCTTTCTGCTACTCCACCAATCTTCATGTCATCTGCAAACTTGCTGATCATACCAACAGTGCCCACTTCCAGATCATTTATGTATCACAAACAACAGTGGCCCCAGCACTGATCTCTCTGGAACACCACTGGTCACCTTTCTCTATTTCGAGAAACTCCGTTCAACTACTACTCTCTGTTTGCTGTTGCTCAACCAGTTCTTTATCCACCTAGCAAGAACACCCTGCACACTATGTGACTTCACTTTCTCTATTCGTTCATCAAACGCCTTACTACAGTCCATGTATATGACATCTATAGCCCTTCCTTCATCTATCAACTTGGTCACTTCCTCAAAGAACTTTATTAAGTTGGTAAGTCACGATCTCGCCCACACAAAACCATGTTGCCTATCACTGATAAACCCATTCTTTTCCAAATGTAAATATATTTTATCCCTCAGTACCTTCTCCAGCAAATTTCCCACCACTGACGTCAGGTTTATTCATCTGTAGTTACCTATAATATCCCTTCTTGTACAGGAGACAATATGAGCAGTCCTCTAGCACCTCACTTGTGTTAAAGGATGCTACAAAGATAGCTGTCAGGACCCCAGCTATTTACTCTCTCGCCATCCTCAGCACCTGGAATAGATCCAATCCAGTCCTAGGGATTTATCAACCTTAAAAATCTCTAGCCTACCCAACACATCTTCATTATTTATGTCAATGTGATCCAGAATAATCAAACTTCTATCTCTAATCTCAACACTCATCATGTCCCTTTCATCCGTGAACACTGATGCAAAGTAATCATTCAGAATCTCACCCATTCTCTCAGGTTCGACACACAGCCTTCCTTCATTATCCTTTAGTGTACCAATCCTTTCCCTCGTTACCCGCTTGCATTTTATATAAGAATTAAAAGCTTTGGGAATCTCCTTAATCCTGCTCACTATAGCTACTTCATGACGCCTTTTAGCCCGCTTGATTCCTCGTTTAAGACTGGTCCAAGTCTCCCAATGTTCCTCCAGGGAGCGTTCTGTTCTTAGCTGCCTGGATCTTATGTATGCTTCTCTTTTCCTCTTAGCGAGTCATAAGATTTCTCCTGTCATCCACGGTTCACGAATCTTGCCTTTCCTATCTTTTGTCTTCAACAGAACATGCCTATTCTGCGATGTCTTTAACCTATCTTTGAAAGCCTCCCTTATATCAAATGTGGACTTCTCTTCAAATAGCTGTGTCCAATCTGCATTTCCCAGCTCCTGCCTAATTTTGATATAATTGGTCTTGCCCAGTTTAGTAATCTTCCCTTAGGACCACTCTCATCTTTGTCTACCAGTATTCTAAAACTTACAGAATCGTGGTCACTATTCCAAAAAAAACCCCAAGGTAACTTTTCCCCACCTGGCCTGGCTCATTCCCCCAAACCCAGTTCCAATATGCCCCCTTCCCTCGTCCTACTATTGACATATTGTTCAAGAAAACTCTCCTGGATGCTACTTACAAATTCCGCCCCATCCAGACTTCTGACACAAAGTGTATCCTAGTCAATGTTGGGAAAATTGGAATCTTCCATCTCCACCACCCTGTTGCCTTTACATCTTTCCATAATCTGTTTACCTATTTGTTCTTCTCCCTCACGCTAACTGTTGGGAGGCCTGTAATACAGCCCCAACAATGTAACGGCACACTTCTTATTTCTCAGCACCACCCATAATGCCTCACTATTCAAGCCCTCCATAGTGTCCTCCTTTAGCACAGCCATGAGCAGCAATGCAACTCTTCCTCACCCCTGCTTTTTACTTCCCTCCCTGTCCTGTCTGAAGCATCTATATCCTGGAACATTTAGTTGTCGATCATGTCCTTCCCTCGAACAAGTCTCTGTGATTGCAATAACACCATACTCCCAGGCACCAATCCAAGCCCTAAGTTCATCTGCCTTACCCACTGTACTCCTTGCATTGAAGTACATGCACTTCAGGCCACCAGTTCTTTTGCGTTCATCTGCTCTCAGCCTACTCTTTCCCCTTATTAATGCTATCTTCATCATTCTTACAGTCTCCAGTTTCCACCTCACTCTCTACTTGTCTTCTCTTCTGGCCCCCTGCCACATTAGTTTAAAACCTCCCCAACAGCAGTAGCAAAAACTCCCCCAAGGACATTAGTTCCAGTCTGATTCAGATGTCGACCGTCCAATTTGTAATAGCCCCACCTTCCCCAGAACCGGTCCCAATGTCCAAAAAATCTGATCCCTTCCCTCCTACACCATCCCTCAAGCCATATGTTCATCTTGCCTATTCTTTGATTTCTACGCTGGCTAACAGTGGCACTGGTAGTAATCCTGCGATCACTACGTTTGCGGTCCTCCTTTTTAACTTCTCTCCTAACTCCATGAATTCTGCTTTCAGGACCTCATCTCGTTTTTTACTTATGTTGTTCATGCCTAAATGGCTGTTCACCCTCCCCTTTTAGAATGCTCTGCAGCCGATCAGTGACATCCCTGACCTGAGCATCTGGGAGGCAACATACCGCCCAGGAGTCCCATTTTCGGCCACAGAACCGACTATCTACTCCCCTTACAATTGAATCCCCTAATACTATGGCCTTACGAATCTTTTTCTCGCCATGTGCCATGATCTTGGCAACTGCTGCCCTCCCCTGGTGAGCCATCTCCCTCAACAGTATCTGAAGCGGTATACCTGTTTTGGATGGAGATGACCACAGGGTACACCTACACTGCCTACCTACTCTTTTTTTCTGCCTATTGGTCACCTATTCACTGTCTCCCTCAGCAATTCTAATCTGCTGTGTGACCAGTTCACTAAACGTGCTCTCCAAGCTTTCCTCAGCATTGTGGATGCTCCACAGTGAGTCCATCCGCAGCTCCAGAGCCATCATGCGGTCAAACAAGAGCTACAGCTGAACACACTTCTTGCAAGAAGTCAGGAATGTCCGCAACTTGCCTGAGCTTCCACATCAAGCAAGAGGCACATGCCACGGGTCTGAGTCCCTGCCATTGTAAGCCTTAGCTTTAAATCAACTAACTAAAACCAAACAATACACTTAAATATATGAAAGAAAAGAAAGAGAAAATTTTAAAAAACATACCTTACAGAGTCTTTTTCTTTTGGCTAGCGGAGGGGGAATGCGGGAGGGAGATGTCACACGTCTAGTATCTCGGGTTTAGCCGTTGCCCAAAATACATACTAAGTCCTTACCTTCCCGGCACCCTCCTGGTCTCCACGTCACCTTCGCTCTGTCTCCTGCTGCTCCTGAACAGGAAAAAGGCTGTGGGTTCCGAAAGTAAGAATTTAAACAGTGTCCTTACCTTCCCTGCACCCTCCTGGACTCCACGTCACCTCCGCTCTGTCTCCCATTGCTCCCGTACTGGATATTGTGTAACTTGAAAGAGTTCAGAAAAGATATACAAGGATGTCTCCACGGTTTGAGGGTTTGAGGTGAATATGCTGAGGCTGTTTTCCCTAGGGCACCGGAGACTGAGGGGTGACCCGAGAGACATTTAGAGTCATAGAGATGTACAGCATGTAAACAGACCCTTCAGTAAAACTAATCTATGCTGAACAGTTATCCCAACCTAATCTAGTCTCTTTTGCCAGCACTTGCTATATCCCTCTAAATCTTTCCAATTCATATACTCATCCAAATGTCTTTTAAATGTTGCAATTACCAGCCTCCAGCACTTCCTCTGGCAACTCATTTCATACATTCACCACTCTCTGTGTGAGAATGTTAACTCTTAGGTCCCTTTTATATCTTTCCCTGGTCACCGTAAATCTGTGCTCTCTAGTTCTGACTCACCCACCTCAGGGAAAAATACTTTGTCTATTTATCCTATCCATGCCCATCATGAATTTATAAATGTCTATGAGATCACCCCTCAGCCTTCGACTCTCCAGTGAAAACAGCTCCAGTGTATTCGTCCTCTCCCTATAGCTGAATCCTCCATATTGGTGGTGGAGTCCAGAAGTAGAGGATAATAGGTTTAGGGTGATTGGTGGGGAGTGGGGGGGGGGGGGGGGGAGGAGTGTTTTAAAAGTGACCTCATGGGGAACTGTTTCGTTCAGAGGGTGGTCTCTGTGAAGAATCAGCTGCCAGAGGAAGTGGTGGATGCTGGTACAATTATGACATTTAAAAGGTGGGTATATGAAAAGAAATGGTTTAGAGGGATATGGGCCAATCGAACGAGATTAGGTTGGGATATCTCTATGACTCTCGCTTGCCCTCAAGCACGTTTGTATGTTCAGTTTCTCTCTGATATCAGTGTCAATGCATTGATGTCTTATTCATCCCAACCCCTTTCTGGGGACGTTAACTATTTCATGTACAGTTGTTTCTCAAGAAGCTGCATTGCAGGTTCATCCTGAATTTACACACTTTTTTTTGCCTCCCAAAATCAGGCCCGCTCAATCCCAGCAGTATCTCAATGTCGTGAAAGATATTAACTTTCAGGTGGAGTTATCCAAAATTCAAAGAGATGCCAGTCTTGATGTTTTTGCTTTTCTGTCTCTGTAAGATCCTGAATCAGCACCTTCAGGAGAATTAGTTAGAGCAGAGTGAGAACAGAGCGGGAGAAAGAGGTCGTGGGATGGTGCTTTCAATGTTTCAGAATAACAAAAGAAAAGAATTTTCCATAGAAAGTGAAACTGCTTTTTCGAAATTTCTACCTTGCACTAATAGTGATGAGTTTTGTAATCTCTTCTTACAGAGTATTTGAAGATCTAAAGGTGGATGTTTCAAAATTAACAGATGAAAGGCTTATGCCTGACTCTCCTCGTCTGTGGATGCTGCCTGAACTGCTGTGCTTTTCCAGCAGCTCACTTTTTGACTTTAACTCTCCAGCGTCTGCAGTTCTCACTTTCACTTCAATGTCTGCAAGTCACTCCAATCCATCGGGACTGCATCGATTTTAGACTATGATCCTGTGAGATGGAGCAAAGCTTTTTTCTTCCTGTTTCAGTATGTTTTCAGCATCAGTGGGACTGGGTGAGAGAGCCCAGTGTTGCAGCGCACTGAGTGTGGAACCTGAAACATTTATACAGCCTGGAAAGAGGAGTTCAAGGAGGGAAGCGGCTGTACACGCGTTTGTGTATAGCTGAAGCTTCAGCCATGGAGAAACCCGAGGAATCCCAGCCCATAGGGAAACCATGGAAGTGTGGAGACTGCGGGAAAGGCTTTTGTGTCCTATCTGTCCTGGAAAGTCATCGACGCAGTCACACCGGGGAGAGGTCGTTCACCTGCCCTGAGTGTGGGAAGGGATTTACCCACTCCTCCCACCTGCTGCCCCACTGGCGTCCCCATGCGTCCACCCTCTGGGCCCACCGAGGGGTCCACAATGGAGAAAAGCTATTCTCCTGCCCTGAGTGTGGGAAGGGATTTCCCTGCTCCTCCCACCTGCTGTCCCACCAGCGGGTCCACACAGGGGAGAGGCCATTCACCTGCTCCCTGTGTGGGAAGGGATTCAGTCAGCTGGGCAACCTGCAGAGGTATGAGTGGGTCCACACAGGGGAGAGGCTTTTTAGGTGCCCTGAGTGCAGGAAGGGGTTCGCATGTTCAGCTAAGCTAATGACCCATTAGCGGATCCACACCGAGGAGAGAACGTTCACCTGCTCTCAGTGCGGGAAGGGATTCCTCGATTCTACCACCCTGCTGACCCACCAGTGTGTCCACACCGGAGAAAGGCCATTCACCTGCTCTGTGTGCAGGAAGGGGTTCAGTCAGGTGGGCAACCTGCGGACACACCAGCGGGTCCACACCAGGGAGAGACCATTCACATACTCTCAGTGCGGGAAGGGATTCCTCGATTCTTCTACCCTGCTGACCCCACCAGCGGGTCCTCACTGGAGAAAGGCCATTCCCTTGCTCCGTGTGCGGGAAAGGATTCAGCGGTGTGCACCCACTGGTGGGTCAGTCAGGATCCATACTGGGCGACGCTTTTCACCTGCCCGAGTTCAGAAAGGGATCCATTAATTATTATGGCCTACTGACCTACCAGCAGGTCCACACCGGGGAGCAGCCGTTCACCTGCTCCGTGTGCAGTAAGGAATTCAGTCAGGTGGGCGACCTGCAGATGCACCAGTGGGCCCACACCAAGGACAGCCCTCTCATCTGCTCTAAGTGGGATTTATCCACTCCTCCCACCTGCGGAGGTACCAGTGAGTTCATGTACCATTGCAGGGGGATTGAAGGAGCAACGGCCTCATGCCGTTCATTGGCTGGACAGTCAACCCAGCTCTGGGGACTTCCAGGTTCAAATCCCGCAGTGCAAGATGGCAGAGTTGGAATTCGGGCAGGATCTGTTTTCCCTGGAGAGGGACCTTTTATAGAGGTTCATAAAATCACAAGGGGCATGGAGAAGTGGTGGAGGCTGGTACAATTACAACATTTAAAAGGCATCTGGATATGTATATGAGTAGGAATGGTTTAGATGGACATGGGCCAAGTGCTGGCAAATGGGACTAGATTTGGTTAGGATACCTGATCGGCATGGACGAGTTGGATCGCAAGGTCCATGCTGTACATCTCTATGACTCAATGATTCCTTGTGCTCACCAACACGACAGGAATTGTGCCGCACTGCACCTTGTCTGGAGATTGTGTTTGATTTTTCATATGATTCGATACCAATTGAGTGAGACCTAGAAACTGACCAACTACTGCACAGCTCCATGAATGGGACTACTCACCACCGGGATGCTAATACAGTTCAATATCCTACTCCCAATATACTACCTGTTGGCGAGAGGAAAAACGATGCAATATCGAATGGATTTACCAAGACCCATATGTTTGTCCTTTTAAAGGAGTATCTCATTCCTACAGTCGGTCTGCGATTCCACTATTGATTGCACACTTTCAACAAACAGTGGGAAACAGAATGAAATTTCAACAGGGTTCAGAGGATTGTAAACCCCAAGAATGTCCCACAGCAGCTTCTTCCCGCTCTTCCTCCCTCAGCAGGCCCACACACAGCCCGAGAATGGTCTCTCTCTTCCCCCCAGCCCACTCACTCCAAGTTCCGGGACCAGTTCCTGCTCCGCTCGGCCTCTTACAAACAGTCCCCAGTTCTCCCTGAACTCACCCCGAATCAATCCCGGTCTCGGAGCCCCCTGTGTCCCAGGCTACCATCCCGATGTGCTGCTGGAAGGAGCTGTTCCCTCACTTCCCTGGGCGCTGATCTCTCCATTGCGGTCTGTTTCAAACAAACCTCTTGTACTCACTGAGTAAATGCTCCTCAATGGCAGCACTGGGGGAGGGCCTCACGCATGTGCTCCTCTACTCAGGAACAGTAAGCTTTGTGGACAAAAGGCTCAGTTCCAGATACAGTTGGGGCTGGAGTGAGCTGGAGGTGAAGCTGGATGATCAAAGACATTTCCCTGCTTTGTCTGTCACTCAATTTCGTCTCCGGAACCGCCTCTCACTCTCTGACACGCCCCCCCACAGATCCCACTGTCACCATTCCCGGCCCCCAGAACCCTGAGGGGAACACCACCCCTGCTCATGACTCCACCCCCATTCCCCCCACCATTACACCCACTCCAATTACAGGCTCTGCCCCTACTCCCAGCTCCACACCCACACCAGATCCCAGCTCCCAGCCCTGCCGAGTTTTCACCATCCCTCCAGACCTTCCCCTCACTGAGGATGAGCGATCAGTCCTCAGCAAAGGACTCACCTTCATCCCCCCCCGTCCATGCATCAATGAATTTAATACATGCCGTGACGTCGAACACTTCTTTCTGCATCTCCGAGCTTACTTTCACAATCAGGACTCCCGCCCACCTTCTGAGGACCCCTTCACCCACCTCCAATACACTGCATCCACCTGGACACCCCACGTTGGCCTATTACCTGCCCTTGACCTCTTCATTTCCAACTGCCGCCAGGACATTAACCGCTTCAACCTGTATACCACCCTCCACCACTCCAACCTCTCACCCTCACAACGCGCAGCCCTCCAATCCCTTTGCTCCAATCCCAACCTTACCATCAAGCCAGCAGATAAAGGTGGCACAGTGGTAGTCTGGCACACTGACCTCTACACCGCTGAAGCCAAACGCCAACTCGAGGACACCTCTTCCTACCACCCCCCATCACCAAACCATCATCTCCCAGACCATACAGAACCTCATCACCTCAGGAGATCTCCCACCCACAGCTTCCAACCTCATAGTCTGGGAACCCCGCACTGCCCGGTTCTACCTCCTTCCCAAGATCCACAAGCCTGACCACCCTGGCTGACCCATTGCCTCAGCATGCTCCTGCCCCACTGAATTCATCTCTACCTACCTCGACACTGTCCTATCCCCCCTAGCCCAGGCACTCCCCACATACGTTTGAGACAGCACCCATGCCCTCCACCTCCTCCAAGACTTCTGTTTCCCCGGCCCCCAACGCCTCATCTTCACCATGGATATCCAATCTCTCTACACCTCCATCCGCCATGACCAGGGCCTCCAAGCCTTCCATTTTTTTCCTCTCCCGATGTCCCCAATAGTACCCTTCCACCAACACTCTCATTCGTTTGGACAAACTGGTCCTCACCCTTAACAATTTCTCCTTCGAATCTCCCACTTCCTCCGGACCAAAGGGGTAGCCATGGGCACACGTATGGGTCCCAGCTATGCCTGTCTCTTTGTTGGCTACGTAGAACAGTCCATCTTCCATAATTACACCGGCACCACTCCCCACCTCTTCCTCCGCTACATTGATGACTGCATTGGCGCCACCTCGTGCTCCCACGAGGAGGTTGAGCAATTCATCAACTTCACCAACACATTCCACCCTGACCTTAAATTTACCTGGACCATCTCTGACACCTCCCTCCCCTTCCTAGACCTCTCCATCTCCATTAATGACGACCGACTTGACACCAACATTTTTTACAAACCCACTGACTCCCACAGCTACCTGGATTAGACCTCTTCCCACCCGACCTCTTGCAAAAATGCCATCCCGTATTCCCAATTCCTCCACCTCTGCCGTATCTGCTCCCAGGAGGACCAGTTCCACCACAGAACACACCAGATGGCCTCCTCCTTTAGAGACCACAATTTCCCTTCCCACGTGCACATCCCGCATCTCCACCTTCAAAGCCCACCCCTCCAACTGTAACAAGGACAGAACGCCCCTGGTGCTCACCTTCCACTCTACCAACCTTCGCATAAACCAAATAATCTGCCGACATTTTCGCCACCTCCAGTGGACCCCACCACCAGGGATATATTTCCCTCCCCACCCCTTTCCACTTTCCGCAAAGACCGTTCCCTCCGTGACTACCTGGTCAGGTCCATGCCCCCCTACGACCCACCCTCCCATCCTGGCACCTTCCCCTGCCACCGCAGGAACTGTAAAACCTGCGCCCACATCTCCCCCCTCTACCTCCATCCAAGGCCTTAAAGGAGCCTTCCACATCCATCAAAGTTATCACGGAGCACTTTGCGGTGCCGCTTCGCTCCGCCTTTTCCCAGGCCTTTGCCTCCTTTACCTCTTCCAGACACCACGCTTCTTCAGTCCAATCGCTGCGCATCCACCAATATCATTTATTGTATCCGTTGCTCCCATGCGGTCTCCTCTACATTGGGGAGACTGGACGCCTCCTAGCAGAGCGCTTTAGGGAACATCTCCGAGACACCCGCACCAATCAACCACACCGCCCTGAGGCCCAACATTTCAACTCTCTCTCCCACTCTGCCGAGGACATGCAGGTCCTAGGCCTCCTTCACCGCCGCTCCCTCACCACCAGATGCCTGGATGAAGAACGCCTCACCTTCTGCCTCAGAACACTTCAACCCCAGGGCATCAATGTGGACTTCAATAGCTTCCTCATTTCCCCTTCCCCTACCTCACCGCAGTTCCAAACTTCCAGCTCAGCGCTGTCCCATGACTTGTCCTACCTGCCTATCTTCTTTTCCAGCTATCCACTTCACCCTCCTCCCTGACCAATCACCTTCATCCCCTCCCCCACTCACCTATTGTACTCCATGCTACTTTCTCCACACCCACACTCTCCTCTAGCTTATCTCTCCACCCTTCAGGCTCTCTGCCTTTATCCCTGGTGAAGGGCTTTTGCCCGAAACGTCGATTTTACTGCTCATTGGATGCTGCCTGAACTGCTGTGCTCTTCCAGCACCACTAATCCACACCTCTTTCTCAGTCAGGTCGGGCCTGGCTGCATAAAAAAGGAAGGGGAGGCAGCTCTGCTCTCATTCAGCAGCGATTGGAGTGAAGAAGCGTGATGTCTGGAAGAGGTAAAGGAGGCAAAGGCCTGGGAAAAGGCGGAGCGAAGCGGCACCGCAAAGTGCTCCGTGATAACATCCAGGGCATCACGAAACCAGCCATCCGGCGCCTGGCTCGCCGTGGCGGGGTCAAGCGCATCTCGGGCTTGATCTACGAGGAGACCCGCGGGGTGCTGAAGGTTTTCCTGGAGAATGTGATCAGGGATGCGGTCACCTACACTGAGCACGCCAAGCGCAAGACAGTCACCGCCATGGATGCGGTGTACGCTCTGAAACGCCAGGGCCGCACTCTCTATGGATTCGGCGGCTGAGGATAAAGCGACCCTTTTCCAGCGAACCCAAAGGCTCTTTTCAGAGCCACCCAAACCCTCCCATAGAGAGCGGAGACCTGAGGACGGTTCTTTAACGTGTCATTTTGCCCAGACACTGATGCGGGACTATTGCGGTATTTATTTCATTGACCCGTCCAGAATACTTTCATGAGTTGTGATGCTGGGACACAGCGGATATTTTCATAGCCTGCTCTGTCCATGTGCCTGTTACAGACCGTTCAGGCGGCCATTAAGTTGTGTTTCGGCTGATTATAATCTGGTTGAAACAAAATATCGATTCGGTGAGCTTCTGTTATTTTATCGTGGTACAATTTCAAGATGTTTAACTCGGCGGGGTTATTTAATTGTTTCACGGCGGGTAGACGTTCGGCTGTTCAGTTTGTCTGGGCTGTTTTAAACCAGCCTTTTCTCCTGCCTGTTACAGACAGATCAGGCAATAATCCCGCCTCCTGTCCGCGCTGACAGCTAACTAGGTTTTAATCGATTACTATAAAGTATCTGAGTTGCGAATGAGTGGCGTAATATGTCTTAATATGTTATTTGATTTCAGGGTTTGAGAGGGTGATTTTGGCGGGCATTTTGAAATTCACCAACTGTCATTTCACGTTACCCAATCAGACTCCAACAATTCTTTTCCTGTCTTTTCTGTGCCTTCCGGAGCTGTTTCTCTGTGGGCTGAGGGACAGGGCTGTATCCAATCCCAGCTCTAGGGCGGGCTCTCCGTTCCCTTAAATAGGCAGCACCGCAGCATCCTCAGCATTGACAGTAGTAACCTGTGTGTTACAGCGAGTAGAAGAGAATGGCCAGAACCAAGCAGACAGCGCGCAAATCCACCGGAGGGAAAGCCCCTCGCAAGCAGCTGGCGACCAAAGCGGCCCGCAAGAGCGCTCCGGCCACGGGCGGAGTGAAGAAGCCTCATCGCTACAGGCCCGGCACGGTGGCTCTGCGGGAGATCCGCCGCTACCAGAAATCCACCGAGCTGCTGATCCGCAAACTGCCCTTCCAGCGCCTGGTGCGAGAGATCGCTCAGGACTTCAAGACCGACCTGCGCTTCCAGAGCTCGGCGGTGATGGCCCTGCAGGAGGCCAGCGAGGCTTACCTGGTGGGGCTGTTTGAGGACACCAACCTCTGCGCCATCCATGCCAAGCGGGTCACCATCATGCCCAAAGACATCCAGCTGGCCCGCCGGATCCGCGGGGAGCGCGCCTAAACGGAGCATAGCCGGCCCTACACATTCACCCCGAGAGAGAGAGAGAAAAACACAACGGCTCTTTTCAGAGCCACTAAACCATCCAGAGAGCGGGAAACGATGGGTTGCATTAGTATTGTAATTATAAAACAAGGAAGTAAATACGGAATTAGTTATAAGCGATATTGACATGGGCAGTGAAGTCATATATCTAATGAGATCTCCTGTATTCGCAGAATTTATTATGACAGATTGTGAAATATAATTTTAACGTCACATTGTGGTAGTAGATTATGAATTCCCGCAACTCTCCTTCTCTGTCGCGGTATTCATATGGCTTGTCGTTGGAGGATGGGAAAGATTTGGTGCTAAGAGATTGATTTGTAACGTGCGGACATAGGTCCTGTGCACTTCCTAAAATACGATACCAGAGTAAAGCATTGATGGGGAGTCAGTTAAACAACAAAGTTGCAGACAGCGGCAGTCAAGTTCCGACTACAGAGATCTCCGGTGATCGCAGATTTTGATATAATAGATTCCAGAATTTAACTAATGGGGGATGGGATAGAATTGGTGCCGAAAGATCAACGGCTCATTTTCAAATTTGAAAAGCCCAGTAACATGTAGAAAAGACGTTTTACAGAGGAGAATGCCTAGGTACTCAGACGTTGATTTGTCTATCGATTACAGAAGTGTAGTTTATACAATCTCACTTAACTCCTTCCCTCCTTTACAGCTGAAAAACATCACTCACGGGTATTTAATATGCTCTCTCTCTGGGGACAGAGAAGAAAGCCTGTCTCTGAACACACGAGTGAACAAAGTACAGTGGGAAAGGGACCGCTCAGTAGTATTTGCTATATCGACTGTGTACTTAATGCACTGGGTGAATTCAGCTCTTCCTGATGCAGTTGAAGGGAATGTGAAATAAAGTCAAACATTTCTCGTTCTGCAAGTACAAATTCACCATGTGCGTGCGTGTTTTGCCGAGGGATGGGGGTATGAGTGTGTTTGTGTGCGCGAGTGTCAAGGAGTATACGCGTACGTCTGTGTGGGGGTGCATGCCTGAGTGAGGGATAGTATGTGTGAGCGTATGAGAGAGGGTCTCTGTGAGTGCCTGTGTGTGGAGAAGTGTCTGTGTGTACTTCGTTCAAAAGCTGTATGAATCCAAGATTCTGTAAATTCATTTTTTTAGATTAGAATCAGTCTGACCATTGTGGCACAGAGTCTCACACACGGCAGCTTACAGCTTAAAGGCATTAGCTGGGCCAACGTGGCACCAGTTGTTCAGGTTCACTTGAGAATGTAACATTTAGTTGTTCTGCGATTTACATTTGTAAAAACTGAAACCAACATGGTCATTATAAAAGATTAGAGATTAACAGACAATCCAGGCCTTTTTAAATATGATTTCAGTAACATCACACTGTAAACGTTTGCGAAAAGTTGTCTTACGATCTTAGATTCCACAGGCACGTGAGGAAAGCTCCGAAAGCTAGTGCATACAAATAA
Source organism: Chiloscyllium plagiosum (assembly GCF_037043375.1). Classification (NCBI taxonomy): domain Eukaryota; kingdom Metazoa; phylum Chordata; class Chondrichthyes; order Orectolobiformes; family Hemiscylliidae; genus Chiloscyllium; species Chiloscyllium plagiosum. The sequence goes on from NW_028270187.1 coordinate 8,201,839, forward strand.
ACTTGTTGGGCTATAAGCTGATGTTGCGTGATTTTTAACTTTATACACCCCAGTCCAACATCAGCATCTCCAAACCACAAGCGTTCAATAACAAGACGATAGTATTTGAATGATCTCAGGTTCAAAGTTCAAGCTTCTCCACATTAAAAGTAAAATAAACCCAACAGAAATGACAGTGTAGCTCCCTTCACAGATGCTGTGAGTGGCTCTGAAAAGAGCCTTTGGGTTGTCAGATTCAAGAACACTTCACTTTTTAGCAGATCCAGCAGCGGCGGTTTTCTTGGGCAGCAGCACGGCCTGGATATTAGGCAGCACCCCGCCCTGAGCGATGGTCACCCCTCCCAGCAGCTTGTTGAGCTCCTCGTCGTTGCGCACGGCCAGCTGCAGGTGCCTGGGGATGATGCGGGTCTTCTTGTTGTCCCGGGCCGCGTTGCCGGCCAGCTCCAGGATTTCAGCCGTCAGATACTCCAGCACCGCAGCCAGATAGACCGGCGCTCCGGCACCCACACGCTCAGCATAGTTACCCTTTCTCAGGAGCCTGTGAACACGGCCCACCGGGAACTGCAGGCCAGCCCGGGACGACCGAGACTTCGCCTTGGCGCGACCTTTCCCACCGCCCTTTCCTCTTCCGGACATGGTCACAATCTCACAAGCACTTTCACAGAGAACGCTGCACTCCGCCCACATCGCGGTCTCTTATACCTTCGGGAGGAATGGTGGGGCGGCCATTTCTGATTGGTCCCATTGTCCAGCCCCGCCTAATGTTGTTTCAATTCCCAATCAGATATCTGCCTCATTCCCCAATCCGGGGAGGAAGGCGGAAAGTCCCGGCGCCAAATCATCAACCGCCTTCTTTCCAATTGGAAAATCCCGCCAATTTCCAAACAAAGGTGTGTTTTACATTGGAAAATGAAGTACAAAATACGGAGGAAGTTTTTATAAAATACTTGTACCTTAATTTACTTTTAGTTTATGAATGTATGCTTCACTCGATCTGTCTCTTCCTCATTTGCCGACCTGTATCCGTCCATTTCTGATCTCGAGTGGGTAATTTTCTAAACCTTAAGAAACTGAAAAGAAACAGGCCAAACACTTCAGTCCGCACTTGACTTCTCACTTCACATTTCAGTAGCAACCCGGCATGCTGATAAAGCAGCACACAACATTCTTCCGGCACAGTATCGATGGCGAACACGGTGTTTAGACGATATTTTAAAGCTGTCCTCCCTTATTGCTGTCGCTCTCAGATTCAGCAAAATCATCACATTTCAATCCGGCAGCTGTTTTGGTGTTCTCTTGATTCCCTTTGAAAACCTCTCACCGACGGCAGAAAGTGCTTTGCTTTTTGCATTCTGAAAAATCGGATTGCAATAAACCCGCGCACTGCAATTTTCTTTTTTAAAATCAGATGAAAATGCGTGAGATGAAAGATGAAACACGTATTATTTGCCAAGTTTAAAATCACACAGCACCAGGTCATAGTCCAACCAGCCAATTCGGAAGCACGAGGTTTCGGAGTGCTACTCCTTCATTAGGTGGCTGTTCGTAAGTTATGAAAATAAGTATTAACATTGTACCAGGGATTTTAGCAACTTTAAACTAAGATGAAAAAATGATTCTGTCTTTTAATCTGCCCACTATCTACAGGCAGGGAATAGGCTGTTTATGCTATCACCCCCCCCCCCCCACCGTACCTCATTAATTTGCAAACCCTTTTGTATAAACAAATATAGTACTAGGAGTAAAATTATCCGGTGAAGAATCATATGTAAACTAAAACGATGGTTCAGCTCTCTCTGGGAAGTTGTGGGTGGCCTTTGGGTTGTGGATGTGTTTGTTTCAATGCGGTACTTCACTTGGAGCTGGTGAACTTGGTCACCGTCTTTGTGCCCTCCGACACGTCGTGCTTGGCCAGCTCCCAGCAGCCGCACGGCGGTCTGGATCTCCCGGGAGCTGATGGTGCTGCGCTTGTTGTAATGGGCCAGGCGGGAAGCCTCCCCCGCGATGCGCTCGAAAATATCGTTGACGAACGAGTTCATGATGCTCATGGCCTTGGAGGAGATGCCGGTGTCGGGGTGAACCTGCTTCATCACTTTGTAGATGTAGATGGCGTAACTTTCTTTCCTGGTCCTTTTCCTCTTCTTACCGCCCTTCGCTGGCGCCTTCTTGATGATTTTCTTCGCGCCCTTCTTGGAGGCTTGCTGTGCTTTCTTCTCATCAGCCATAGCGCCGCTCACTCTCAGACACAGAATAAGGGAAAGCGGGCTCGGAGCTCCCTTTTTATAGACTGACGACGTCAGCAATGCTAATGAGGGATGGGGAATCCTGGTTCCTGATTGGGTGGCTTAGACGGAGTCATTCCCAAACACTCAGTTTCTGTGATTGGTTTGTGTGCGATCCAATGTGGATCTGTCAGAATCGACAAAATGTGAAGTGGATGGTGATTCTGTTCATGTCAGTCTGACTGAGGGAGATGTGTTTTGTGTCTGGAACACAGAAAGTGACTGTGGTATTGGCTCGGTTTCCTTTTGCTCGTTGTTGTGCTGATGTGGGAGTGGAAGGGTGTGTTTGCAGCTCAGCATGTCTGTTTCTGTTTTTATGTATGGGGGCTAGGATTAACAATGATTTTGCCACTTTTTCTCAGTGGTGAGCACTACTGCCTCACCGCGCCAGGGACCCTGGTTCGATTCCAGTTTTGGGCGACTGTCTGTGTGGACTTTGCACATTCTCCCCGTGTCTGAGTGGGTTTCCTCCGGGTGCTCAGTTTCCCTTTCACAATTCGAAGACGTGCAGGGAGTTGAATTGGCCATGCTAACTGCCCATAATGTTCCGGGATGTGTAGGTTAGTTGCATTAATCAGGGATAAATGCAGAATAATGGGGAATGGGTCTGGGTGGATTACTCTTCAGAGGGTCGGTGTGGACTTGTTGGGCCGAAGTGCCTAATTCTACACTGTAGGGATTCTAAGACTGTGAATGTTTTCTAGGTTTGGGGTTGATGGAATTCGTTCTCAACTGCACGGAGTTGGAGAGAGATGAAAAAAAAAGTCCCTCAAGAACCCCAAACTTTTCTTGAGTTATGGGTTGAAAATGTCTGTCTTGACTGTGGGATTAATATATTTCTGAGAACTTGATTGCTAACTGTGGGCCCAGAGACCGATATATAACTGTTTGCTCTGCAAGTAACTACAGTATATCAGAACCACGTTGCTACTCTTTTTATTTAGGAGTATTGAACTTTCACGCAGGGATTTAGAGCAATTCTCCTTCTCATACGAATGCCTGTTAACCAGCAACCGTTAGCATGCTATATATGTCTCACTTTAACTTTATATCTATCTTAGACATTTGGCATGAATTCAACACCAGAGGCTCTGGTCCTCTGTGTAATAGTCAATTAGTGTTACTTCAGGACAGGTTTAATTCTGTATCCATCAAACACTGATGGAAGCGGTAAAACTTTACACCATTTGCCTGCCACTTGGAAATGTTCCTCCAATCTGTGCCTATCCATTACTGGGAGGTTTTTGTTTACTCTATTTCACAGTCCTTACATGTCAGTATATTACTGGACTGTAACTCAAACCTTCTGAAGTGTAACCTGTTGTTTCTTATTCTGTAGGTGTCAGTCATTAACATAAGAATGTGTCTCATTTAGTATCTACAATTTTGAGTGTGACCACACACCACTTTAGACAGTCTCAGGTAGGACTCCCTCCCCTCCACAGCAAATCCTTACAATCAACTTCTGCGATTTGACAGTAAGTTTGTATTTATAACTGCAGCATTTGGCAAGAGGCAATATCTTGTACATTGCAGAAATTGGCAATAACAATTTACTGATGTTACATGTTTGTCAGTTTCTCACCAATGGATAGTTGCATTGTATCCTAACAATTTAATGCTTTGCAACTGACTCCATATTTCATTCTGTAACTGCCAGTTTGTTGTTTCTAATCTTGTTTTTACTCAGTTTCTGTCGATGAATGGCATGTGAGAGAGCAAATATCTTAACATTTCTAACTTTCAGATGAAATGAATGTTTTTTTTTCACTCCATCCCTGTTATATTACGGTGACTTGTAATTGAATCTGTCAGTATGTGGCCTGTGAGCACACACAGTAAGTTAGAGATAAAGCTAAAGGTGAATGTTGCCTCCCATTTCTGTCATGCAATTGCAGAGTATACACTACAGTTATGAATTTATTTCAGGATTTTGTCAGTTTAAATGTCTCAAAGTAGAGGACAAAAAGAATAATGAGAATTCTGTGACAGTTTTATCTGCCTGTGTGTACTTAGCTCTGAGAATATGTGAGTGCTATCAAAATGTACCTGTCAGTTTTTTTAATGAATGAGAACATTGTTTTAAACCTACACCTGTCAGTTTCTGCAATGTGAATGTTTATGTGCAGTTTTCATTCTGCACCTGAGTTTCAACTACATGAATGAATGAGTACATTTGAAAGTATCTATACCTTTCAGTGTGTGCTCTGTGAATAAATGAGTGTAATTACAATATTTGTCTCTGTTTAACATGACACTTGCCAGAAACTGCAGAAGCTCTTTTTATTTCAAATCTCTGTTGCTCAACATGCAAAAGTATTTATCATTTGCCATCCATGTCTGGGTAGCATGGTGGCACACTGGTGCCAGGGACCCAGTTTCAATTCCAGCCTTGGCTCATTGTGCAAACTGCACATAGATATGCTCCCCATGTCTGCATTGGTTTTGTTACAACAAACCTCTTTACTAATTTAAAACCAGCAACACAAAAAAGATTTAGCCCATGCAGTAATCTGTGAAAATTCAATAGACCAAGAACTCATTAAAGATTAACAGCTTTATTTATTAAAGTATAACAGAGAGTGATTAACTAACAACTACTTACAACTCCTTCCTCGAACCTATCTTCTATAATACTACTCTGATAGAACTCCTGATTAAGATTTACAAAACAAAACTTCATACCTCAAAACCAGGCAACTTTCGGTTCTTTTCTGTATTCCTTTCTTTTGTTCTTCTTGGAGATTGTGCTTCACAGGTCACTGATCGATAAAGGTACCTTTAAGAGAGCTATTTTTCAGGCAGTCATTTTACATGCTGGTGGTTTGGCAATTCTCCTCCCAACAGTTAATTTTTTTCCCGGTCTTGTACCTCCAGAGCATCGGCTTATAAGATTGTCAATATACTCAATTCATACTGGATTGGAATTTGGTATTTTCGGGATATAATTTAAACTGATTGGTTGAATTCAATTTTGTTTTTGTCTCCAGGCAAGCAGCTACTTGAGTTGTTTGACCAAATGTTACTTTTTTCTCAGAACACTTGGTGCTGTCCAGAAGTTCAACTGGCTTAAAGGTAGTTATACTCACGTCTTCATAACAGTTTCCTCTGGGTGTTCCAGTATCCTTCCACAGTCCAAATAAGCAGTTTAGCTGGATTATCCATGGTAAATTGCCCTATAATGGTGGAGGGTTGTGTTTGTGATTGGAAGCCTGTGACCAGTGGTGTATCACAGGGATCAGTGCTGGGAGCCTTGCTGCTTGTTATGTACATATTAACAATTGGATGTGAATGTAGAATGTATAATTAGTAAGCCTGCAGATGAATTTTTCATGTGGAAATATTACACGTTTCAGTGCAGCCTTGGAGTGCAAAGGGCCTGTTCCTGTGCTGCATTGTTCTTTGCTCTATGACATGAAAGTTGGTGGTGTTGTTAACAGTGAGGGAGATGGTCTCAGGCTACAGTATGAGGACATTGGGTACTGCAATGACAGATGGAATTTAATCCTGATAACTGTGAGGTAATGAATTTTGGGCGGTCTAATAAGGGAAAGAATTACACAATGAAGGATTGGTCCCGAGGGAGTACTGAGGAACAAAGAGACCTTGATGTTTTTTTAGATTAGATTACTTTACAGTGTGGAAACAGGCCCTTCGGCCCAACAAGTCCTCACCGACCCGCCGAAGCGTAACCCACCCATACCCCTACATTTACCCCTTACCTAACACTACGGACAATTTAGCATGGCCAATTCACCTAATCTGCACATCTTTGGACTGTGGGAGGAAACCGGAGCACCCGGAGGAAACCCACGCAGACACGGGGAGAATGTGCAAACTCCACACAGTCAGTCGCCTGAGACGGGAATTGAACCCGGGTCTCTGGCGCTGCGAGGCAGCAGTGCTAACCACTGTGCCACCGTGCCGCCCACTATAAGTCTATAGATCACAGAAGGTGTCAGCACAGGCAGACAGGCTGCTGAAGAAGGCATACAGAATGCTTTCCTTCAGTACCGGAGCTGTTGAATAGAAGAGCAAGGAAGTCTTATTACAACTTTATAAAACAGATCAAATACTGTGTGCAGTTCTGACTGCCACACAATTAGAAGGATGGGATTGGCTGGAGAGGATGCAGTGGGTTGGAAAGTCTCCTGAATAGGGGAGACTGTATGAGCTGGGTTTGGTTTCCTTGGAGCAGAGGAGGTTGAGGGAGGATCTGACTGAGATATACTAAATTGTGAAAGATGCAGACAGAGTAGATTGTGAGAACCTTTCTCCCCTTGGCAGATGTGTCTGAGACCAGAAGGCAAAAGTTGAAGTGGAGGAGAAAGCAGTTTAGAGGATATCTGAGAAAAATATTTTGACGTAAAGTTTGTAATATGCTGCCTGAGAGTGTGATGGAATACTCTCACAGCATTTAAACAGCATCTGGATATGCCCTTAAGAAACCAGGGCATAGTCGGCTATGGGCCAAGTGCCGGTAAATGGCATGAATGCAGTTTGGAGTTTGTTGGACATCATGGACATGGTGGACTGAAGGGTCTGTTTTTCTGCTGTATGACTCTATAACTATAAAATCCTTGTAAATGTTTTCTGCACCATCTCAAGTTTAACAACATTCTTCCTGGAGAAGGGTGATGAGCATTGTACACAATCTTGCAAAAGTGGCATCACTGACGTCTTGTACAGCCACCACATGACATCCCAACTCCTACACTCAATGTTCTGACCAATGAAGGCAAGCATGCCCAATGCCTTTTCACCGCCCTGTCTACCTGTGACTCGACTTTCAAGGAAATATGCACCTGCACCCCTCGGTCTCTTTGTTCAGAAACAATCCCCAAGACCCCACCATCAAGCGTAAAGGTCCACTCCTGGTTTGTCTCATCAAAATCTAACACCTCATGTATCCAAACTAAACTGAATTCTTCTCGCAAAAAGATAAAATGAGCAGCTCGGGGGTGGGGGTACACTTACCAGTGGTAAGCCACAGGGTACAGGTCTCTGGCACAGAGTCTGTGAAGCGGGGAGAGGAACATCGCATTAGTCATTGGGTTCTCCATAGTTAAAGGGACAGATAAGGTGTTCTGTAGGAAAGAGACTCATGGTTGGAGTGTTCCCTCCCAGGTGCCAGGGTGCATGATGTCTCAGATCATGTTTTTGGGATCCTTGAAGAGGAGAGGGAGCTGCCCCAAGTCATGGTCCACATAGACACTAACAACATAGGTAGGACAAGGGATGTGGATTTAAGGCAGAAAGTCAGGGAGCTAGGATGGAAGCTTGGAGCTAGAACAAACAAAGTTGTTATCTCTGGTTTGTTGCCTGTGCCACATGCTAGCGAGGTGAAGAATAGGGAGAGAGAGGAGTTGAACACGTGACTAAAGGGATGGAGTGGGAGGGAGAGTTTTGGATATCTGGTTAATTGTGGCTCACTCTGGGGTAGGTGGGACTTCTACAAACATGATGGTCGACACCTGAAGCAGAGGGGTACCTGGGGGAAGTTTGCTAGTGCTCTTTGGGAGGTTATAAACAAATTCAGTAAGGGAATGGGAACCTAAATTGTAGTTTCTGTGTCCAGAGGTTGAGAGTAGTGAGGTCAGAAATATGGTTTCAGTGTCACAGGAGTGCACCGGCAAACAGGAAAGTGGTTTGAAGTGTGTCTACTTCAATGCCAGGAGCATCCGGAATAAGGTGGGCGGCACGGTGGCACAGTGGTTAGCACTGCTGCCTCGCAGCGCCAGAGACCCGGGTTCAATTCCCGCCTCAGACGACTGACTGTGTGGAGTTTGCACGTTCTCCCCGTGTCTGCGTGGGTTTCCTCCGGGTGCTCCGGTTTCCTCCCACAGTCCAAAGATGTGCAGGTCAGGTGAATTGGCCTTGCTAAATTGCCCGTAGTGTTAGGTAAGGGGTAAATGTAGGGGTATGGGTGGGTTACGCTTCGGCGGGTCGGTGTGGACTTGTTGGGCCGAAGGGCCTGTTTCCACACTGTAAAGTAATCTAAAAAAAAAACTTGCAGCATGGGTTGGTACCTGGGACTTTGATGTTGTGGCCATTTCAGAGACATGGATCAAGCAGGGACAGGAATGGTTGTCGTAGGTTCCGGGATTTAGATGTTGCAGTATGAACAGAGAAGATGGTAAAAGAGGGGGAAGGTATGGCAAGGACAATATTACAGTGGTGGGAAGGATGTATAAGGACTCATCTAATGAGGTAGTATGGGCTGAGGTTAGAAATAGGAAAAAAAGAGAGGTCACTCTGTTGGGAGTTTTCTACAGGCCTCAGAATAGTTCCAGAGATGTAGAGGAAAGGACTGTAAAGATGATTCTGGATAAGAGTGAGTGTAACAGGGTAGTTGTTATGGGAGACTTTTCAAAATATTGACTGGAAATACTATACTTTGAATACTTCAGATGGACCAGTTTTTGTCCAATGTGTGCAGAAGGGTTTCCTGGCACAGTATGTAGACAGGCCAACCAGGGGAGAGGCAACAATGGATTTGATACTGGGTAATGAACCCGACCAGGTGTTAGATTTGGAGGGAGGTGAGCACTTTGGTGAAAGTGACCACAATTTGGTTATGTTTACTTTAGTGAAGGAAAGGGAGGTCGGTATACACCGCAGGGCAAGATTTATAACTGGGGGAAACGGCAATTATGGTATGAGTAGGCAAGACTAATGACGCATGGATGGGAAAAGAAACTGCAGGGGATAGGCACAATTGAAATGTGGAGCATATTCAAGGAACAGCTACTGCGTGACCTTGATTAGCACATACCTGTCAGGCATGGAGGAAGTGGACAAGTGAGGGAGTCTTGGTTTACTAAGGAAGTTGATCGCTTGTCAAGAGGAAGAAGGCGGCTTATATTATAATGAGACGTGAAGTTGCAGCTAAGGCGCTTGAGAGTTACAAGCTAGCCAGGAAAGACCTAAAGAGAGAACTAAGAAGAGCCAGGAGGGGACAAGAGAAGTCTTTGGCAGATAGGATCAAGGAAAACCCTAAAGCTTTCTATCGCTTTATCAGGAATAAACGAATGACTAGAATAACTTCCGGGCCAATCAAGGACAGGGGTGGAAAGTTGTGTTTGCAGTCCGAAGAGATAGGAGAAGTGCTAAATGAATATTTTTCATTGGTATTCACACGGGAAAAAGACAATGTTGTTGTGGAGTTACAGGCTATTGTGGAGTTACAGGCTATTAGACTAGATGGAATATAGGTTCACAAGGAGGTGGTGTTAGCAATTCTGGGAAGTGTGAAAATAAATAATCCCCTGACCAGATGGGATTTATCCTAGGATTCTCTGGGAAGCCAGGGAGGAGATTGAAGAGCCTTTGGCTTTGATCTTTGTTGTCATTGTCTACAGGAATAGTGCCAGAAGACTGGAAGATAGCAAATGTTGTCCATTGTTCAAGAAGGGGAGTAGAGACCACCCTGGTAATTATAAATCAGTGAGCCTTACTTCGGCTGTGAGTAAAGTGTTGGAAAAGTCTAGAAGAGACAGGATTTATAATCCTCTCGATAGGAATAAGTTAATTAGAAATAGTCAATATGATTTTGTGAAGTGCAGGTCATGCCTCAAAAACCTTATTGAGTTCTTTGTGAAGGTGACCAAACAGATGGATGAAGGTAAAGCAGTTGACGTGGTGTATATGGATTTCAGTAAAGTGCTTGATTAGGTGTTTTCAGTAAGGTTCCCAATTGTAGGCTATTGCACAAAATATGGAGGCATGGGATTGAGGGTGATTTAGCGGTTTGGTTCAGAAATTGGCTAGCTGAAAGAAGACAGAGGGTAGTAGTTGATGGGAAATGTTCAACCTGGAGTTCAGTTACTAGTGGTGTATCGCACGGATCTGTTTTGGGTCCACTGTTGACCTGGATGAGAGCACAGAAGGATGGGTTAGTAAATTTGTGGATGACACTAAGGTCAATGGAGTTGTGGACAGTACCAAAGGACATTGCAGATTACAGAGGCACATGGATAAGCTGCAGAACTGGGCTGAGAGGTGGCAAATGGAATTTAATGTGGAAAAGTGTGAGATGATTCACTTTGGAAGGAGCAATAGGAATAAAGAGTACTGGGCTAATGGTAAGGTTCTTGGCAGTGTAGATGAGCAGAGAGACATCCATGTACATGTGCGTAGATCCCTGAAAGTTGCCATCCAGATTGATAGGGTTGTTAAGAAGGCATACGATGTGTTAGCTTTAATTGGGAGAGGGATTGAGTTTTGGAACCTTGAGGTCATGCTGCAGCTGCACAAAACTCTGATGTGACTGCACTTGGAAAATTGCGTCCACTTCTAGTCACCGCATCACAGGAAGGATGTGGAAGTTTTGGAAAGGGTTCAGAGATGATTTACTGGGATGTCATCTGGTCTGGTGGGAATGTCTTATGAAGAAAGGCTGAGGGACATCAGGCTCCATTAGAGAGAAGAAGTTTGAGAGGTGACTTAATAGAGACACATAAAATAATTAGAGGGTTAGATAGTGTGGACAGTGAGAGCCTTATTCCTCTGATGGTGATGGCTGGCAAAAGGGGACATCGCTTTAAATTGAGGGATGATAAATATAAGACAAATGTCAGAGTAGTCTCTTTACTCAGAGTAGTAGTAGAGGCATGGTATGTTCTGCCTGCAACTGTAGTGGACTTACCAACTTTACAGGTATTTAAATGGTCATTGGATAAACATATGGATGAAAATGGAATAGTATACTGTGCTGTCATGTTTTATGTTCTATTATCTCACTAAATCTTTCCTACTCCATCGTTTCAAATTACGTTTATGTGATCGCATTGATTATTTGAGAAAATGGTATTGATTTTCTTGTATTTAATATCAGACTTCAAGGACTACTTGTAGGGCTACTTGTAGAAAATGAAAGTTAATTTGAAACAATGGCACAAGAAGCCTTTTTGGTGAAGATAGAGTCATAAAGAAAATCTGTTCCTGCAAGTTGGAGAAATGGAGAATGACGTTGGGCTAAAGGTGGGGATGGCAGCTCCTCTGCCACCATGATACATTGATGGAAATGGAATGCTGTCTGAGTGGGAGTAGAATTGTTAGCTGGATGTCTCTGACTGCTGCAGACCACAATGACTCCACATGAGAGTGATCATTTCCTGTTGTCTGCAGTGTATATGGAACTCCATAACTATCAGTCCCTGCTCTGCAGTTGTGATGTTTGTATTTTGAAATAATTCTGAATCAGTCAGTTGCTGTGTGCGTCTGCAGTAATTATTTTCCACTGTCAGGAACAACATTAGAAATTCCTGGAGAAACTCAGTTCTGAATAATAGTCACTGGCCCCAATACATTAACTCTACTTTCTATCAACAGATGATGCCGGACGTGCTGAATTTTTCCAGCAATTTCTACATTTGTTTCCAGCCCCTAGCATGTTCAGTTTTATTTGTCAGGCTTTGGCACACAATGGCTGTTTGGAATTCACATTATTTAATTGCCAAATGTGACAAAAATTCATTAAAGGTTTAACTCTGTCCTGCCCAATCACTAGTAAACTTAATAACACTGTTTCATCCAGTAAATTGGTGACTTTTGTCTGGTTTCCTTCTATCTCTGTATTTAACATCTACGTTATATATGGTTTTTGAAATGATGTTACCGTCTGATTTTCTTTTCCATCTTGATTTTAACTTTTAAAATGTCATATTAAATGTAGATTTAACGCCTTTCCCAGGCATCTATTTCAGATAAGAATTCAGTCTAAACCCCTTGAAAAATGGTGTAAAATATCAATGGGCTTGACAATATTAGGCAAGAACTTTCAAAAGCTGATTGGCAGCAGATGCTCGCAGGTAGAGTGATGGCTGGAAAATAGGAAACCTTCAAAAATGAGATAACAAGGGTCCAGAGACAGTCTGTTCCTGTTCGGGTGACTGGCAAGTCTGGAAGTGTAGGGAATGCTGGATGATGGAGAAATTGAGGTTTTGGTTAAGAGAAAGAAGGAAACATATGTCAGGTATAGACAGCAGAGATCGAGTGAATCCTTAGAAGAGGAAAAGACAGTAGGAGTATACTTAAGAGGGAAATCAGGAGGCCAAAAAGGGGGCATGAGATAGTTTTGGCAAATAATTTTAAGGAGATTCCCAAGGGATTTTATGAATACATTAAGGACAAAAGGGCAACTAGGGAGAGATTAGGGCCCCTCAAAGATCAGCAAGGTGGCCTTTGTGTGGAGACACAGAAGATGGGGGAAGATACCAAATGAGTATTTTGCATCAGTGTTTACTGTGGAGAAGGACGCAGAAGATATACAATGGGGAAAAATAGACGGTGACATCTTAAAATGTCCATATTACAAAAGTAGTATTACTGGATGTCTTGAAACGCATAAAGATGGATAATCCCCCAGGACCTGATCAGGCGTACTGTAGAACTCTGTGAGAGGTTACGGAAGTGAGGTTGGCTAACATGGTGCTACTATTTAAGAAAGGTGATAAGGAAAAGCCAGGGAACGATAGGCTGGTGAGCCTGCCATTGGTGTTGGGCAAGATATTGGAGGGAATCTTGAGAGACGGAACTTACACGTATTTCGACAGTCAAGGTCTGATTCCGGACAGTGAACATGGTTTTGTCCAAGGGAAACCATGATACACAAACTTGATTGAGATTTTTGAAGAAGTAATGAAGAGGATTTCCCCATGCGAGACTGGTTAGCAAAGTTAGACCTCATGGAATACAGGAAGAACTAGCCATTTGGAAACAGAACTAAAAAACCCAAGTGGCAGGTTTTTCATGTAGAGGGTGGTACATAAATGGAATGAACTGACAGAAGAAGTGGTGGAGGCTGGTACAATTGCAACTTTTAAAAAGCACCTGAATGCATATATGAATAGGAAGGGTTTGGAGGGATATGGGCCGGATGCTGGCAGGTGGAACTAGATTGGGTTGGTTTATCTGGTCTGCATGGACGAATTGGACTGAAGCTGTACATCTCTTTGACTCTATGATTGATGATGGTAGAGCGGTGGACGTGATCTATAAGGACATCAGTAAGATGTTTGACAGGTTTCCTCGTTGTAGACTGGTTAGCAAGGTTAGATCAAATGAAAATCGCAGAGAACTAGCAATTTGGACACAGAATTGACTTGAATGTGGAAGACAGAGGGTGGCGGCGGAGGGTTACCTTTCAGACTGGAGACCTGTGATCAGTCATGAGCCACAAGGATCAGTGCTGGGTTCACTGCTTTTCATCATTTATATAAATGATTTGAATGTGAACATAAAAGGTTTGCAGATGACACCAAAATTGGCGGTGTAGTGGACAGCAAAGAAGGTTCCCACCGAGTACAACAGGATCATAATCAGATGGGCCAATGGGCTGAGCAGTGGCAGGTAGAGTTATTTCAGATAAATGCTCGGTGCTGCACTTTGGAAAGGCAAATCAAGGCAGGAGTTATATACTTAATGGTAAGGTCCTGGGGAGTATTAATAAACAAAGAGACCAGAGAGTGCAGGCTCATAGTTCCTTGAAAGTGGATTCCCTGGTCGATAGGATAATGAAGAAGACATTTAGTATGCTGTTCTTTATTGGTCAGAGCATAGAGTTTAGGGGTTCGGACATCATGTTGATGCTGTACAGGTAATTGGTTCAGCCGCTTTTGGAATATTGTGTGCAATTCTGGTCTCCTTCCTATCGGAAGGATGTTGTGAAACATGAAACATTCAGAAAAGATTTACAAGATGGTTTCCAGGGTTGGAGTGTTTGAGTGAAAGGGACAGGCTGAAGAGGCTGGGGGTGTTTTCCCTGGAGTGTTAGAGGCTGAGAGGTGACCTTATAGTATTTTATAACCTTTATAAAATTCTGACCTTTATAAAATCAGGAGGATTATGGATAGACTAAATAGACAAGGCATTTTCCCTGAGGTGGGGGAGTCCAGAACTAGAGGGCACAGGTTTCAGGTGAGGGGGAAAGTTTTAAAAGGGACCTAAGAGGCAATGTTTTCACGCAGAAGGTGGGGTGTGTGTGTGTGTGTGGGGAATGAGTTGCTAGATGAAGTGGTGGAGGCTGGAACAATTCCAACATTTAAAAGGCATGTGGATGCGACATGAATAGGAACAATTTAGAGGGATGTGGGCCAAGTGCTGGCAAACGGCATCTGTGTTGGCTAATGGGATTTGATTAGTTTCGAATATCTGGTTGGCATAGGTGGGTCAGACCGAATGGTCTGTTTCTGCGCTCTACATCTCTAAAACTCCATGGCTGTGATTTATAACAATTATTGGCAAATGGGGTGATGCACGTAAAGGATGGTGAGAGAAAGAAAAAAATTAATTCCTCCGAGGGAGTTGACTCTTGATTTGAAAATTTCTCTCTGGAAATTGAGTCAATGTGTGTCTAATTCAATCTGCTCTGTAACTGTGGAAATGATGTTCTTCAGTCTGATTGTAGTAACATACCTGCTGTTTGTTAGAAGGAAGTGATCACGCTTGGCTTTGTACCGAGGACATATTACACAGTCTTGGTCCTTCAAGTAATTGTCTGGAGGGAGACAGAAGAGACATTGTCTGTAAATCAACATTAAGTCAATGGAATAATTTAATAATCATTTGGCTGTTCTTCCTTCAAGACAGCAATTCCAACAGGATCAAAGGGCTGATTCTAGTATTGGCCTGAGCTGCTCTTTGGTGACTGTATAAAAAAACTGTACCAATTTGTCGAGAACCAGATACTAACCAACTCCTCTACAAATGGGATGGGATAATCTAATGCAAGTGCGTGTCTGGATATGAAAGTTTCCTTATCTATCCATACCTGTCAGTTCCTGCTCAGCGAATGTGTGAAGACAATTATCAAGATGAACCTGTTAAATGCTGCTCTGTGAACATCTGAGTGTAATTATCAAACTGTAATTATCAATCCATATAATCTGCGCAAATATGCGAGTGAATACAGTTATCAATCTGTCCCTGTCACTCTCTGGTAAATATATTTACATTTTCTCACCACAGAGACAAATAGGGACAGACTGATAACTACACTCATACATTCATATAGCATAAACCGACAGGTGCAGATTGGTAACTGAACTTGTGTATACACATAGAGGAAACTGCCAGGGACTGGTTCATAAATACATTTCACACATTTTAAATAAATACGATCAGTCCCTATGTGTTTGTCTGATGTGGATATGTGAGTTTAGTTATCTATATATACCTGTCAGTTTCTGTCCTGCAAACGTGTGTGTTTGCTTTACCAATCTGTCCCTAATAGTTTCTCCTGTGTGTCTGAGAGTGTAGTTATCAACATGAACATGTAAGTTTCAGCTATGAGAACGTGTCAGTTTCTGCTGTATGAATATTAAGTGCAGTCATCAATTTGAACCAATCAGTTTAATCTGTGAAAATGCAGATATTCACCTCTACCTGTTAGTTTAAGCTATATCAATATGTGAGTGCAATTATCAAACAGTCCCGGTCAGGTTTTGCTATTTGACACCAGAGTGTCATTGTCAACCTGTTCCTACTATGTCAATATGTCAGTGTAGATACTAATGGGTCCCTGTCAGTTTCTTTCCTGTCAATAAGTGAATACAGTTATTGAGCAGTACCCATCAGCTTCTGCTCTGTGAATGTGGGTGTATTAATCAAACTGTAGCTGTCAGTTTCAGTGATGTGAATGTGGGAGTACTGTTATCATTCTCTACCTGTCATTTTCTTCCTTGTCAAAGTGAGTGTAACTGTCAATCTGTATCTTTCAGACTCTGCTGTGTAAATACATAAATATAGTAGCAATCTGTAGCTGTCAGTTTCTGCTTGGCAAATATGTTTGTGTAATTGTCAATCCTTCCAGTTTCTACTATGTGAATGTGTGAGCTGAGTTTTCACCTGTCGCTATCAGTCTCTGCTTTGTGAATGTGAGAGTTTAATTATCAATCTTTCCCTGTCAGGCTCTAATGTCAGTGTTTGTGTATATTTATTCATCTTTTCCTGTCAGTTTGTCTGACTGTAATTATCAAACTGTACCTCTCAGATTCTGCTATATGAATATGTGAGTATAGTTATTCATTTGATTTGATCTGATTTATTATTGTCACATGCACTGAGATACAATGGAAAGTATTGTTTTGTGTGCTTTACAGGCAGATAATATCATACAAAATGCATCAGGGTAAAAGAACAGAATCTGCAATACAGTATAAAAGCTGCAAAGAGAGAGAGATTAATGTTAAAATTTGAGCCAGATTAGAGTGGTATTGGAAAAGCACAGCAGGTCAGGCAGCATCTGAGAAGCAGGAAAATCGACGTTTCGGGCAAAAGCCTTTCATCAGGAATGTCCGAAACGTCAATTTTCCTCCTCCTCGGATGCTGCCTGACCTGCTGTGCTTTTCCAGCACCACTCCAATCTGGACACTAATCTCCAGCATGTGCAGTACCCACTTTCGTCTTAAAATTTGAGCAGTCCATTCAAAAGTCTGATGACAGCAAAGAAGCTGTTCTTGAGTTTGTTGGGTGATGTATTCAAACTTCTGTATTTTCTGGTGGTAGGTAGGAAAATATTAGCTTTTATACAGAAGATAGGCTGGGTGGAAGGGTGACGAGTAAAAGATAGATGGAGATAGAGTCCAAAGAAAGAGAAGAACAGTTGGACAGACAAAGGAGTGGGGTGACATGGTGGCACAGTGGTTAGCACTACTGCCTCACAGCATCGGGGACCCGGGTTCAATTCCCACCTCGGGCAATTGTCTGTGTGGAGTTTGCACATGCTCCCCGGGTCTGTGCGGGTTTCCTCCAGGTGCTCCGGTTTCCCCCCACAGTCCAAAAATGTGGTTAGATGAATTGGCCATGCTAAATTGCCCGTAGTGTTAGGTGAAAGGGTAAACGTAGGGGAATGGGCCTGGGTGGGTTGCTCTTCGGAGGGTCAGTGTGGACTTGTTGGGCCGAAGGGCCTGTTTCCACAATGCAACTAATCTAATCTGCCAGACTAAGTGGGTGAAAAGCTTATTAATAGGGCCTGTTAGTGGCTAACAATTGGTAGCGTATAACAGCAGATTAAATGTTAATAAGGCCGGATATGTGGGTTTTTGGGTAATGACATGGGAGAGCTCAAGCCCTGTAGTTGTTGAACTCAATATTGAGTCAAGAAGGCTGTCAAGATCCCAAGCAGAAAGTGAGGTGCTGTTCTTCCAGCTTGCACTGAGCTTCACTGGAGCACTGAAGCGAGCCTGAGACAGAGATCTTGGCCAGGGAACAGGGTGGTGTGTTGAAGTGGCAGGCAACTGGAAGCTCAGGGTCTTTTTGTCTGGACAGAATGTAGGTGCTCTGCACTGTGGACATCCAATCTACTCTCAGTTTCCCCAACATAGAGGAGACCACATTGTGTGCATTTTCCTTGCCACCATCAGTTCTGAGGACCGGTCACTAGACCTGAAACACTGCCAGACCTGTGAATTTTCCACTAATTTTTGTTTTGTTATCAATCTCTACCTGTCAGTTTCTTCTCTGTGAATATGTGAGAGTCGTTATACAAGTGTACCCACGTCAATTTATGTGATTTGAAATTGGGATCATAATCAATCTATTCCTGTCAGTTTCTGCTTTATGAATATGAGAGTGTAGTTATCAGTTTTTCTCTGAGATTTACTGCCAACTACATGTGAGAGCTATTTACCAACCTGTCCCTGTCAGATTCTGTTCTGTGCAAATGAGAGTGCAGTTATTAATCTGTATCTATCAGCTTCTTGTTTATAAATGTGCAAATTCATTTATCATACTGTACCTGTCAGGTTTTGCTATGCGAATGTGTTAGTCTAGTTATCAACCTGTACCTGTCATATGTGTGTGATTATTGTTCTCTCCCTTTTAGGTGCCACAGTGTGAATATTGTGAGAGCAGATATCAATCAATGTCTGTCAGTTTTGGTTGTGTCCATACGAGAGTTTAGGACTTGATGTATACATGTCAATTTCTGCTGTGTCCATGTAAGAATTTAGGAATTGGTCTATACATGCCAGTTTCTGCTGTGTGACTGTGAGAGTGAAGTTCTCAATGACTTCCAGTCATGTTCAACTCTTATATATCAAAGTTGCTCAATTCTCTGGCAGCCAATAATATTCTAAGGGTCTAATGACGTCCATGAATCTATTGTTGATTGCCAGAAAAACTCATCTGGTTCATTAATGTCCTTGAATGTAGGAAACTGCCATCCTTCCCTTGTCTGGCCAGCATGTCACTCCAGACCCACATCAATGTGGCTGCATGGGTAGTTAGGGATAGGCAATAAATGCTGGCCGAGTCAGTGATGCCCCCATCCCATGAATGAATTAGAGAAAAGAAAATCTGTGACTGAGATTCAATCCAATAATAGTGTTTAGGGTGTTGAGATTGGGCCTTAATCTCTTATGCATTTTGTGATTTATGACTCAATCACAGAATTGGTACAACCATTCAGCCTGTTGTGTCTGCACTTGGACATTCTATTCTTTATCTGTTCTCCATACTAGTTTCCACTAATTGTTGGGATTCTAATCTTCATTCACTCACTGCCAGTGTCTCCGTGTAAATGCCAATTTGAGATTAGTTCTGCAGTTATTAAACTTTGAATACCTTGAGTGCCAGTTTTGCTCGGTGTGCAACAGTGACAAGTCGAGTATATGGATGCCATTCTCTATGTTCAGTTGTGTTTTTTCAGCAGGGTGTAGGATAAACCCGTTCAATATTTGATAAACCTGTGTGATTGAGGCATTAATGTTGGTTCAATACTTATGTTTGCCAAGAATCTGAATTTTATTGCATTCAATCTCAGCTTTCTTTTTACATTTTGTGCATGCAGTAGTCTTTGGCAGTTGCTGCTGGGCACTGCAATAATGTAATATCTAATACTAACATCTTCTGAAGTGATTAATAATGTGGACAGTCAATTTATTACTGTCCATATCTGGAAGTAGTTGTGGGCCTAAATTGCATTTTTTTTCCCTTTTACCATTAACTGGCTGAGTGAGAGTGAGTTTTCTGTTGTGCTGCCAATATGTATCACTTTAAAGAGTGGTACTGGTCGAGATCACACCAACATTGTCTGTATGCCTCTGTGTGATTCCAGTTCTGATACACTTTATGACGTAGTTTTAAGGTCTTACCAATCAATGTTTCATACATTAAAAAAGTATGGAAATGCTTCTGCATTACTGAGGCGCTCAACCAGAATGGGAGCATTCATAAAGTGTGTTTTCATCAACACTAGGCTGAGAGTGAGAATGAGAGAGACAGAGACAGACACAGATGTGTATGTACGTATGTGAATGAGCATTAAGCATCCTCTCTAGAAGCATCTTCTGTAGATAAGGCTTGACCAAGAGGTTCATTTGAAATTTACATTGTTTGATTATTGTCTTTGTACAGGACAACTGTCTATCTAAAGAATAATTTTGTCCTGCTCAGTTACTTATAAATGTCCAACATTGCTTCTATATCTGCACTCAAATATACACTTCATATATATATTTGTGATAACCATGTAACACCATGATCGGTTTGTTCCAATTGATTGTAACTTTAAAAATGCCAAATCTACATATGAATTTAATGCAGCTCATAAATGTATATTTACTATAAGCATACAGTCTAACCTGCTTCTAACCTTATGAATGATAATTGGCTTTGAGTAATGGAATTTACTGTCACTGAGGTGGTAAACACTGAGAACAGGTCAAAGTAATATAAATTTACATATCGTCAGTTGTGTTTAACTCTTGGATTGAATGTGTACTTCTGGAAATGGAGCTCAATGTGTGTCTGACTCAATCCACTCTGACTGTGGAAAGGACATTCTCCCCTCTGACAGTGGTAACATACCTGCTGGGTGTGAGAAGCAGTTGGTCACTCTTGGATTGGTCCATCAAATATTTGCCTGGAGAAAGACAAAAGAGAGATCTCCTGTAAATCACTAGCAGCTGAGTAGGAAGATATTAAATAATCAATGCAATATTCAGGTCATGATCATTACAATTCTTTGTTTTGGAACAGGGCAAGGTGAACAGTGCAGATCCTGGTTCCACTCGAGCCCTGAGCTCCTTCCAGTCTTTTTCTGTTTCCCAAATTCTAAAACATTTCACTTAGATAAAATAAACTCACCAACATATGGACATCTCCACAAATGGAATGATTGCACAGTTCAATGTCCAGCTCCCAATACATTAACTGTTGAAAAACAAATATTGGGCAGGATTTCACATACTTGGAGATGTTTATCCAGGGCCTGCTATATTTATCTTACACAGGATTATTCGCAATAAACAGCATGAAATAGAAGCCAAACAATGAATTCCCATCAGTGTTTCGGGGATTAAGAACCACAAGAATGTTCCACAGCAGCTTCTTCCCGCTCTGCCTCCCTCAGCAGGCCCACACACAGCCCGAGAAATGCCTCTCTCTTCCCCCCAGCCCGCTCACTCCAACTTCCGGGACCAGTTCCTGCTCCGCTCGGCCTCTTACAAACAGCCCCCGGTTCTCCCTGAACTCACCCCGAATCAATCCCGGTCTCCGAGCCCCCTCTGTGTCCCAGGCTCCCATCCCGATGTGCTGCTGGAAGGAGCCTGCTGTTCCCTCGCTTCCCTGGGCGCTGATCTCTCCATTGCGGTCTGTTTCAAACAAACCTCTTGCACTCACTGAGTAAATGCTCCTCAATGGCAGCGCTGGGGGAGGGCCTCACGCATGCGCTCCTCTACTCAAGAACATTTCTGCTTTGGAGGAAGGGCAGTATCGCGCATGCGCCAAAGGATGCAGGAATATTTTATTCACATTAAACTGACTGACAGCAGCGGTGATAAATCCAGCGCAATGTTAGCGATTGGGATTAAAGCACAAATATTACTTCCAAAAAAAGGAATGTTTTCTCTAGAGCAGAGATGACTGCGGTGGGAACACATGATTGAAGTATAAGCGATTTATGAGGCGTGTGGGACAGAGTGAATAGAGAGAAGCTGTTTCCCTTGTTTGAGCGAGCAATCACAAGTGGTGCTTAGGTAATGATATGGTGAGGGTAAGGATTCTCGCTATACTGAAGGGTTAGATGTAAAGATATTGAGGGAATTTCAGAAAATCTTTTCACTCAACAAGTGGTGGAAATTTCCGAAGACACTGCATGCGAAGATGGTGGAGGCCAGAAACCTTAACCTTTAAAACGTATTTGAATGAGCACTTCAAATGTCAGTTCCGGAGCCACCATTCACGGTGGGATATGAACGGTGAATATCTCCCCAGGTAAACCAAAAAGAAACGTGTCTTTGAGTACTAGGAGCAGATACATCTTACGATTGGTGGTCCATGCCTAGTAGACTCGAACCTGGGTCTCTGGCGCTGTTTTCTCCGATTTCAGATTACAGGAAATGAGGTTTTCTGCTGTCGGTGAGAGATTATCAAAATGAACGGAGATCAAATCAGAGGTGCTGCAGGACTAGGATGGCAAATGTGGCTTTTGCTGATGTCAGAACTAGGCTGGGCGACATTAAAATATTGTCTAAAGACGATAAGAACGTTCTGTAATATTTAATCAACATATCGGACTGCTTTCGAAATGTGAAATGAAGAGATTAATTGCAGATTGCAGTTCTTAGCGCTTGTTTTTGTTTCTGCCAGTTCTATAGGTCCAGAAAAGAAGTAGAAAGAGATAGATGCAGTTAGGCAAATGAATGAGCGAGAGAGATTGTCTGAAGTATATATTTATAACCTAATTAACAACTATTGATGAATTCCCCTCTGAACAACATTCTCCTTTTTTATACATCATTTTTCTTTGTAAAACATACTCCGTTATTTGTGAATTGGTGGCCTTTTCAAATCGGAAGGAAAGGTGTTGTTGATTTGGCGCTGGCGTCAAGAGTAGAGAATGTGCCCTCTCTTCTCCCTGCCTCTCGGGAGCATATTGAACACCAGTGAATCTATTTTCTTTCTGATTGCTGCTATTTGCTCAAGTCACTCTCTAATGTTTGATTATTCCGGGAGCAACAAGCCCGGTTGGGGTGTGAGCCCTGAGTGTCACCACTGGGAAACAAAACAAGTGCTCCCTTTCTTACAGACCCACGGGTAGATACGTTACAAATTCATTTTTTTTTAATTTCCAGAACTCCGCGCGGGTTCTGTTGCAGAATAGTGTAAATGGGGCTTTCTGCTGTCGGTTAGAAGCTTTCGAAACGAACCGAGATCAAACCAGAACAGTCGCCGGAGTGGAATTGTTAATGTGGAGCTTTTGCGATAAGGGAGCACGGTATTAAAATAATCCCTAAAGGCGGCGTTCGTTATTAATGCGCTCACGCCGAAGAACGTTCATGAAATCCTCACAGGGCTGAATGAGAGTGTTGGTTCTCTCCGAAGACAATCTCGAATCTTTCAAATAGCTTCTAGACCCGAAAGAAAAATTGCAAATTAATGACTAAATACGAATGCATTGTTTTGCGTAAAGCTCCCTTCTCTGATCTACATTTCGGCAGGATTTTCAAATTTGAAAGAAAACGGTTGATGATTTGGCGCCATGTTTTCCCGCCAGCTTCCTCAGCAATGATCATACCAGCTGTAACTGGTGGGAACACCAAGGGAGACAGTGAGAACAAAGGGGAGGTAATCCGGAATTAATACTGCACTACTATTATGAAAATTACATAACATTCACAGCAGCGTATATTCTAGTCACTGCTGCTCCTGCGAACTGTCTTCAACCAACTCCCATGAAATGTATTACTGACGTCACGCCCCCCCCCCGTTTAATATTATTCAAAGCCATGTTCCAACGTCTGCGATCGCTTCCCGCTCTCTCTGGATGGTTTAGTGGCTCTGAAAAGAGCCGTTGTGTTTCTCTCTCTGTCGGGGTGAATGTGCAGGGCCGGCAATGCTCCGTTTAGGCGCGCTCCCCGCGGATCCGGCGGGCCAGCTGGATGTCTTTGGGCATGATGGTGACCCGCTTGGCGTGGATGGCGCACAGGTTGGTGTCCTCAAACAGCCCCACCAGGTAAGCCTCGCTGGCCTCCTGCAGGGCCATCACCGCCGAGCTCTGGAAGCGCAGGTCGGTCTTGAAGTCCTGAGCGATCTCTCGCACCAGGCGCTGGAAGGGCAGTTTGCGGATCAGCAGCTCGGTGGATTTCTGGTAGCGGCGGATCTCCCGCAGAGCCACCGTGCCGGGCCTGTAGCGATGAGGCTTCTTCACTCCGCCCGTGGCCGGAGCGCTCTTGCGGGCCGCTTTGGTCGCCAGCTGCTTGCGGGGAGCTTTCCCTCCGGTGGATTTGCGCGCTGTCTGCTTGGTTCTGGCCATTCTCTTCAACTCTCTGTAACACACACAGGATACTGCGTTGCTGCCTATTTAAGGGACTAGAGAGACCGCCCTAGAGCTGGGATTGGATACAGCCCTGTCCCTCAACCCACAGAGAAACAGCTCCGGAAGGGACAGAAAAGGCAGGAAAAGAATTGTTGGAGTCTGATTGGTTCACTGGAAACGACTGTTGGTCAGTTTCCAAATGCCCGCTGAATTCACCCTCACAAACCTTGAGATTAAAGTCACCCTTAAAACGCAAAAACGCCTTCCGTCCGCAACTAAGATAAAATTTACTATTTTATAGCAACTCTTTAAAACCTCGTTAGCTGTCAGCGTGGACAGGAGGCGTGATTATTGCCTGATCTGTCCGCAACAGGCAGGAGGAAAAGGCGGGGTTTAAAACAGCCCAGACAAACTGAACAACCGAACGTTTACCCGCCGTGAATCAATCTAAACAACCACGCCAATTTAAACATCTTCAAAGCTAATGCAGTCTCCATCGATAAAAGGACAGAATCTCACTTTATGATTAGATTACCCACAGTGTGGAGGCAGGCCCTTCGGCCCAATAAATCCACATAGACCCATTCCCCTACATTTACCCCTGACTAATCCACCTAACACTACGGGCAATTTAGCACAGCCAATTCACATAACCTGCACATCTTTGGACTGTGGGAGGAAACCGGAGCACCCAGAGGAAACCCACGCAGGCACGGGGGGAATGTGCAAACTCCACACAGACGTCCTTGGCCCTGTGAGGCAGCAGTGCTAACCACTGAGCCACCGTGCTACCCCCGGGACTTTTTTTAACCCCAATTAACCCCAAATTGTAATTAGCCCGAAGACAATTAGATTACATTACAGTGTGGAAACACGACCCGCCGAAGCGAAACCCACCCATACCCCTACATTTACCCCTTACCTAACACTACGGGCAATTTAGCATGGCCAATTCACCTGGCCCTGCACATCTTTTGGACTGTGGGAGGAAACCGGAGCACCCGGAGGAAACCCACGCAGACACGGGGAGAACGTGCAAACTCCACACAGTCAGTCGCCTGAGGCGGGAATTGAACCCGGGTCTCAGGCGCTGTGAGGCAGCAGTGCTAACCACTGTGCCACCGTGCCGCCCACCAATGTGGAATTGCTACCTGAACTGTCTGTAACAGGCAGATGGAAGGAACACGCCATGAAAACATCCGCAGGGTCTCAGAATCAAAACTGAACAAAGTAACATTCCTGAACGGGTCAATGAAATAAAGATACTATAATGTCACATTCGTGACTCGGTAGAGTTATAAGTCGCGAAGTGAAATAACCAGATGGAGATCAATAAACCCTCCCTATATGATACCTTCCCCATTCACAAGTCTCCGCTCTCGTAAACCATGGCATGAGTGTGTATTTGAGTTATTCAGATCAAATAATATCTAAGGTAGGTCTGCGCTTGGCGCCGGGACAGGGAACATTTGATCCGGGCTCAGCTCTTTCCTGAGAGATGTGGGTGGCTCTGATAAGAGCCTTTGGGTTCAGATGGTTATATATTACACTGACTGGTTCATTTTTTTGCTGCTGTCTTGGTCACTTTCGCTTTGGGTTTGGCCTTGCTTTTAGCCGGTTTGCTGAGGGGTTTGGGGGTTTTAGGGACCTTGGCCTTTTTCACCTTCTTCACGGGAGTCCGTTTCTTTGGCGCTGCTTTGCTCACCGCTTTCTTTGGCGGTGCCGCCTTCTTGCCGCTCGCTTTCTTGGCTGGGGATTTCTTGGTTGTCGCTCTCTTGGCTGGGGATTTCTTGGCTGTCGCTTTCTTGGCCTGGGATTTCTTTGCTGTCGCCTTCTTGGACGGTGATTTCTTCACGGCCGGTTTCTTGGCGGCTGCTGATGTTCCCGCCTTCTTTCCCGCTTTTGCCTTGACTGGATTCTTAGGGAGTTTGAAGGAGCCGGAGACGCCCTGGCCCTTGACCAGAACAAGGGAGCCGTTCGCCAGGCACCTCCTGATACTCATCTTGATCTGTGCCTTTCGCTTTCCCACATCGATCCCGCTTCTCTCCAGCGCCTTCTTTACAGCGGACAGAGACGCCCCTCTGCGATCCTTCATATCCCCGACAACCTTCAGAATCAGCTCTCCCAACCCGGGACCGGGTGTTTTCTTCCTGGGAGCTGCCGCCTTCTTCTTGGGAGCCTTGGCTTTGGTGGGAGCGGCGGCTGGAGGAGCCGTTTCGGCGGCTGCACTGTCGCTCATGTTGAGAACTCTGCGCTGAATCTTTCTCTGGGTCAGTCTGAACTGGGTCAGCAATGAAACTGTTGGCGGCGGCACTGAGCAACTTCAAGGCAGCGAGCGGACGGCGCAGGGACAACCAGCCGTCAGCTCCCTGCTCCTGCTGCCTCTCTGTGTTTCTCTAACGGCCTAAACTCTCCGATTCCTCTGAAATTCCGCATCTCCAGAGAGCCAAGCTCGATCGCTCCTCACCCTGACATGGTAAGGTTTACGACTGAAAAGTTTTCACTCGAATAGACGGCTCCGTTGTCGAGTTAAACTCATTTTGCTGCCGCACAGATCGAGCTTTTTGAGCTGAGCGCTGACATTGTCGGTACTTTTAGACTAAAATCTTGAAATCAACAAATACATTGTCTTAAATTCTACCTTTGGGGTCTATTGGGGGAGCCGGGGAATAAGTTGAATTGAAAATGTTTTTGATTTTCACAAGAGAGACCCAGAAATATCATAATATTCGCGGATACACAAACACAGTTACGTTCGACTTACCGTCCGCCCTTTTCCGACAGCCTCTCTGACATAGTATTCACATTCACACAGTCACACGCCAGAAATATCACCAAATGTAAGTGTGGAAGGACAGAATGTCTCCTCCTTTCAGCCTTTGCTGCGGTGTCCAGGGAGTTAGTTGTAGTTTTTCTCCTCAGTAGCTGTTACACTCTCATCAGCTCTATTGTTTACACCCTCAAAGATGGCCAGTCGGTTTGCCAAGCTTAGAAGACAGAACAGTGTGCACTGGAACAGGCCCTTCATGTTCATGCTGATTCTAGCAGATCCTGAATACTGTTTTGTCAAATGCTTCGCAATTGAAGCTTTCATTTTGATTTTTTTTCCCTGAGGCTGACTGGCCTTTAGTTCATAATTTTATATCTACCACCCTTTTCGATTGGATTGCTTACACTAGCTAGCCCCCAATCTGTGTAAATTATTGCAGAGCTTGTAGAATCTTGGAACATGACCATCCCTGCATCCAGTATTACTCAGCCCATTACATCTGGGACGTAGATTATCAAGGCCTGGTGTTTCCCAACCTTCAATCCTATCCACTGTCCCAACATCATTTCCCAAATAATACTGATTTGGTTCAGTTCTTCCCTCTCACTAAACTCTCCAATACCACTACTGTGTTAGTTGTGTGAATATTTGTGAACAGAGAACAATAGTATGTTTGCGATTTTTGAGACATTTTCATTCCCCATTTTGAACTCCCGTCTTTAATGTTGTAAGTGGCATGTGGTCCTCTTTGTCAACATATTTATGTTCATTTCTCTCTTTACACATTTATTAGTGTTTCAGCAGTATTTTAAATGGTTTCCACAACATTACTCTTTTCTTCATTTGTTCTTTGTTAGTTAAATCCCTTTTAGCAGTCATTTGTTAAATCTGGATCTGTTTGCAGCCTTCCCGTCTCGCTATATTACCAAATTTGGACAATAAACTATCTTAAATAGTCATTTCAAGTTTCACAACATTCTTTTTATAGGAGAGAGACCAGAATTGCACATAATATTCCAAAAGTGGCATTACCAATGTTCTGTACACCCATAACATGTTCTCTTAAGTCACATACTCAAAGCTCTGACCAGTAAAGGAAAACATAAATGCCTTCTTTGCTATCCTATCTAACTATAACTCCACGTTCAAGCAACAACGAACCCGCATTCCAACGTCTGTTTGTTCAGCAACACTCCACAGGACCTTAATATTAAGTGTGTAAGTCCTGCCCTGATTTGCCTTTCCAAATTGCAGCACCTCATATTAATTTAAATTGAACTCAATATGCCACTCCTGGGTCCAGTGGCCCTTCTGATCGAGATCCTGCTGTATTCTGAGGTAGCCTTCTTTGCTGTTTAGTATACCTACAAATTTTGTGTAATCTGCAAACTTACTAACAATAACTGGAACCTCACATCCAAATCATTCATAATAATGTGGAGGTGCCGGTGCTGGACTGCGGTGTGCAAAGTTAAAAATGACAACATCAGGTTATAGTCCAACAGGTTTATTTGGAAGTACAAGCTTTCTAAATACAGACACCTGATGGAGGAGCAGCAGTCTGAAAGTTTGTATTTCTAAATGAACCTGTTGGAATATAGCTGAAACTGTGTTGCTGGAAAAGCGCAGCAGGTCAGGCAGCATCCAAGGAACAGGAGAATCGACGTTTCGGGCATAAGCCCTTCTTCCTGAAGTCCTCACTTTCTCCTGTTGGAATATAACCTGGTATTCTGACATTTATTAACTAAAATCATTCATATAAATGATGAAAAGCAGTGGACTCAGCAGTGATCCTTGTAACACATCACTTGTCACAGGCCTCCACTCTGAAAAGCATCCCTCCACCACCATCCTCTGTCTTCTACCTTCAAACAAGTTCTGTGTCCAAATGGCTAGTTCTCCCTGTATTCCATGTGATCCAATCTTGTGAATCAATTTCCCATGGGGAGCTTTGTCAAACGCCTTACTGAAGGCCATTTAGATCACATCCACCACTTTGCCCTCATCAGTCCTCTTCCTTACCAATTCAAAAAAACTCAGTTGAGTTAGTGATACATGACTTCCCACGCAGAAAGTCATGTTGACTAACCCTCATCAATCCTGGCCTTTCAGAAAGATGTAATCCTGTCTCTCACAATCCCCTTAACTGTTTGCCTCCTGTTGATGTTATGCTCACTGTTCAATAGTTCCCTGACTTTTCCTTGCCCCTTTTCTTAAATAGTGGCACCACATTAGCCAGCCTCCAGTCTTTTTGCACTTCACCTGTGACTGTGACTTTGCTGAGATACGAATATCTCAGCAAAGGGCCCAACAATCACTTCCCTAGCTTATCATCATGTTCCAGGTCCACCTGATCGGATGTTCTTGCTTTATCCACCTTTTCTGTTTAAAATCATCCAGCAGCACCTCCTCTGTTGTATGGACATTTTTTAAGATGTCACTATTTGTTTCCCCATGTTCTATATCTTCCATTTCATTCTCCTCAGTAAGTACTCGCTTAGTATCTCCCACTTTTCCTTTTCTTCCACACATAGGCTGCCTTGCTAATCTTTGCTGGGCCCTCTTCTTTCCCTGGTTACCATTTTGACCTTCATGTATTGATAAAGTCTATTTGAATTCTCCTTAACACTATTTGCCAAAGCTATGTTATGTCCCTTTTTTGCCCTCCTCATTTCCTCCTTAAGTATATCCCTACTGCCTTTATACTCTTCGAAGGATTCACTCAACCTCTCCTGTATTTAACTAACATATGCTTCCTTCTTATTTGTACCAAAACCTCAACTTCTTTTCTTATGCAGCATTTCCCACACCATGAAAGTCATACCTTTCACATGAACAGGAACATACTGTCTCTGTACCCTCATTTTCTCATTTTTGAAGGCTTTCCATTCTCCAGCCATCACTTTGCCTGTGAACATCTGCCTTCGGTCAACTTTTGAAAGTTTTTGCACAACACTCTCAAAATTGGCCTTCCTCCAAATTAGAAATTTAAGTTTTAGATCTGGTCGATCCTTTTCCATCAGAGTTTTAAAACTAATAAAATTATAGTTGTTGGCCCCAAAGTGCTCCCCCACTGACACATCATTATATCACAAGAGTAGGTCAAGATTTGCACCTTGTCTAGACGATGCATTCACATACTGAATCAGAAACTTTTTTTGTACACACTTCAGAAATTCCTTTCTGTCTAAACCATTAACAATATGGCAGCCATAATCTATGTTTGGAATGTTAAAATCCCTCACCATAACCACATCATTATTCCTGCAGATCTAAGATCTCCTGACAAATTTGTTTCTCAATTTCCTGCTGACTGTTAGGGTGTCTACAGTCCAATCCAAATAAGGTGATCAAACCCTTTCTTATTTCTCATTTCCCCATCCAAATAATTTCCATGGACATAAGCCCAGGAATATCCTCCCCCAGTAAAGGTGTGATCTTATCTCTTACCAAACATGTCACTCCCCATTTTCTCTTGCTGACCCCTCCCCCCATCCTTCCTTTAACAATTGATTCCTGGAACATTAAGCTGCCAGTTGTGTCATCCCCAAACCATGTCTCTGTAGTTGCTATGATATCCCAATTCCAATCCCATTTTCCTAACCATGTCCTGAGTTCATCCTCCTTCCCTGTTAGGCCTCTTGCATTGAAATAAATGCAGTTTAAGTTATCAATCCAACCTCATTCTCTTCTATGTTCCTGTCTGCCCTGGGTGTTTGACTTAATGACTACCAGCCTCAGATTGATATCTTTGTTCACTATCTCCCCGGTTCCCACTGACCTCACCCCATACCCACACCTTACTAGTTTAACCCCTCCCCAGTAGCTCGAGGAAGTGACCCTGCCAATATAGTAGATCCCTTTCAATTCAGGTGGATTCCATCCTTTTTCTACAAGTCACGTTTTCCCCAGATGAGATTCCAATGATCCAAAAATTTGAACACCTCTCCCCTGCACCAGCTCCTGAGTTGGGCATTTCTCTGCTCTATCATCCTATTCCTACCCTCAGTCGCTTGTAGCAGCGGGAGTAATCTAGATATTACTACCGGAGAGGACCTCCTTTCTAAATTCTTGCCTCTCTTCCTTATTTTTCCTTCGGAATCTCATCTCTTTCCCTTCCTGTGTAGTTAGTTCCAATGTGTAAGCCCCTTTGTGAATATCCTGCACTCTCTCCGAGATATCCTTGATCCTGACACCAGGGAGGCAATACACTATTCTGACTTCACTCTATCGACCAGACAGACGTCTGTCCATGCTGCTGACAAAGAGATTCGAGTTTTGTAATTTGTAAAAGGAGGACCTTCCAAATCGCGACTACCTCCATCTGAAATGACAAAGGCAGCTGATGTCAGGAAACACCACCTTGATGTCGGACAAGTTCCCCTCTAAGGCACTCACCATGCTGACTTGGAAATAAAACCACTTTCTTTCACTGTCACTGGATCAAGACCCTGGAACTCCCTGCTCATGGCATTTTGGGCAGCACATGGACAACAGCTGTTCCAGAAGGTGGCTCAACACCGCCTTCTCCAAGGGATGGAGAATAAATGCTAGGCTCAGCCAGCGACATCCACGTTCCAGGAGTGAATAAACAAAAACAGCTGGGATCTCTCGTTGTGGCAGACAATACATCACAAGGTTTATGTCTGCAGCATACCTGACACTAAAATGTATCATCCACGACAAACTAAATCGAGTCCCAGAGATGTTGTTGCACACCTGGTCTGACTTTTGCACGGGCCTCATGACCCAGAAATAAGCTCAGACACTGTGACGCAAGACTCTCTCCATCAGTTATTTTCTGCCTTCATAAGAATGTTCCACTTATTCCATTTGTATGTTACTTTGGGCAAGGAGTTAATATTTCTGGATGAGGGGTCAGCAGGATTAAATACCACAGTTAACATTCGATCAGACGTAATGTTATGGAATGGGGGAAGCACAGGGGATGGGCCGAGTGGCCGCCAGTTTCCCCGCCCCCTGATCAGATTGTGAGAGAGCCGGAGGGAGGAGTTATTAACATGACCCGGGGGTGAGCTCCATTGGAGCTTCATAAAGGGGCAGTGTCCCAGCTTGAAACCTTCTCTGCCCTTTCCCCCACAGCCGCAGTTCCTTTGGTCAAACTGGGAGAAAAGGGAATTGGGGAAATGACCAATTGATGTTTGTTTCTGGGAATCATTGGGAAAAGCAGCGCATGCGCGATGATTGATCCTGAGTAGAGGAGCGCATGCGTGAGGCCCACCCCCAGCGCTGCCATTGAGGAGCATTTACTCAGTGAGTGCAAGAGGTTTGTTTGAAACAGACCGCAATGGAGAGATCAGCGCCCAGGGAAGCGAGGGAACAGCAGGCTCCTTCCAGCAGCACATCGGGATGGGAGCCTGGGACACAGAGGGGGCTCCGAGACCGGGATTGATTCGGGGTGAGTTCAGGGAGAACCGGGGGCTGTTTGTAAGAGGCCGAGCGGAGCAGGAACTGGTCCCGGAAGTTGGAGTGAGCGGGCTGGGGGGAAGAGAGAGGCCTTTCTCGGGCTGTGTGTGGGCCTGCTGAGGGAGGCAGAGCGGGAAGAAGCTGCTGTGGGACATTCTTGTGGTTTACAATCCCCTAAACACTGATGGGAATTCATTGTTTAGCTTCTATTTCATGCTGTTTGTTGCGAATAGACATTGAAGAGTAGGTCATTAAAGGATAGTATATCTAAATGTGAGAGTAGTGCCTGTTGTTCTTCCTTCAACAGTTAATGTATTGGGAGCTGAATATTGAACTTGCAGATGTTGGTTAGTTTTTGTACCTTAGTAAATTGTTTGAGAATTTCGTAAACAGAAAAACAAAGACCGGAAGGGGCTCAGAGCCAGAGTGTAACCAGTCCTTGCTCTGTTCTCCTTGCCCTGTTTAAAAACAAAGAATTATCATGATCATGACCTGAATATTTCATTGATCAGTTGATGTCTTTCTATTTAGCTGACGGTGATTTAGAGGAAATATCCCTCTTGTCTTCCTCCAGGCAAATGTTTGATGGACCAAGACAATGTAATATTCCCTCAGTACAAAGCCAAGTGTGACCAGCTGCTTCGAACAACCAGCAGGTATGTTACTGTTGTCAGATTGGAGAACATCCTTTCCACAGTCAGAGTGGATTGAGTCAGATACACATTTCTCCAGCTTTCCCATTTCCTCTCCCCCCAGCTTTTCTCAGTCCCAACCTTCAGACACAGTACAGCCTTCTTGACCTGCAATCTTCTTCCTGACCTCTCCGCCCCCATCCCCAATCTGGCCTATCACCCTCACCTTAACCTATCATATTCCCAATGCCCCTCTCCCAAGTCCCTCCTTCCTACCTTTTATCTTAGCCTGCTTGGCACACCCTCCTCATTCCTGAAGAAGGGCTTATGCCCAAAACGTCGATTCTCCTGCTCCTTTGATGCTGCCTGACCTGAGGCCCTATTCTCTCCCTAGTTATTGTTTTGTCCTTAATCTATTTCTAAAAACTCTTTGCATTCTCCTTACTTCTATTTGCCAAAGCTATCTCATGTCCCCTTTTTGCCCTCAGGATTTCTCTCTTAAGGATACTCCGATCTTTATACTCTGAGGATTCATTCAATTTCTTCTGTCTATATCTGACATATGCTTCATTTTTTCTTAACCAAAAGCTCAATTTCTATCGTCATCCCACATTTCTGCCACCTACCAGCCTTTCCTTTCACCCAAACAGGAATATACTAACTCTGGACTCTTGTTATCGCATTTTCAAGGCTTCCCATTTCCCAGTCTTCAATTTACCTCCAAACATCTGCCCCCAATCAGCTTTTGAAAGTTCTTGCCTAATGCTGTCAAAATTAGCCTTCCTCCAATTTTGAAGTTCAGCTTTTAGATCCGGTCTATCCTTTTCCACTGGTGAAATCTCAGGTCATCCCTTGTGGTTGGAGGGTTCCTAGGCGGAAGATGAGGCGCTCTTCCTCCAACCGTTGTTTTGTTGTGGTCTGGCGATGGAGGAGTCCAAAGACCTGCATATCCTTGGTGGAGTGGGAGGGGGAGTTGAAGTGTTGAGCCACAGGGTGGTTGGGTTCACCTGCACCTCCACACACATCATCTATTGCATCCTCTGCACCCGATGTGGCCTCCTCTATATTGGGGAGACAGGCCGGCTACTTGCGGAGCATTTCAGAGAACACCTCTGGGACACCCGGACCGACCAACCCAACCACCCTGTGGCTCAACACTTCAACTCCTCCTCCCAATCCACCAAGGATATGCAGGTCTTTGGGCTCCTCCATCGCCAGACCACAACAAAACGACGGTTGGAGGAAGAGCGCCTCATCTTCCGCCTCGGAACCCTCCAAACACAAGGGATGAACTCGGATTTCACCAGTTGCCTCATTTCCCCTCCCCCCACCTTGTCTCCGTCAAATCCATCGAATTCAGCACCGCCTTCCTAACCTGCAATCT
Organism: Chiloscyllium plagiosum; assembly: GCF_037043375.1. Lineage (NCBI taxonomy): Eukaryota > Metazoa > Chordata > Chondrichthyes > Orectolobiformes > Hemiscylliidae > Chiloscyllium > Chiloscyllium plagiosum. Next base: position 8,235,596 of record NW_028270187.1, read on the forward strand.
TCTTCCTGACCTCTCCGCCCCACCCCAGTCTGACCTATCACCCTCACCTTGACCTCTTTCCACCTATCACATTTCCGACACCCCTCCCCCAAGTCCCTCCTCCCTACCTTTTATCTTGGCCTGCTGGACAAACTTTCCTCATTCCTGAAGGGCTTATGCCCGAAACGTCGATTCTCCTGTTCCCTGGATGCTGCCTGACCTGCTGCGCTTTTCCAGCAACACATTTTCAGACATGAGTAATATCCCAACAATTAAAGGGAGTCAGGGGGCTGAGTTGAGTATGGTTGCCATTACAAAAGAGAACGTGCTAGAAAAGCTAAAAGGTCTTAAAATTGATAAATCTCCTGGCCCTGATGGGTTACATCCTAGAGTTCTGAGGGAGGTGGCTGAGGAAATAGCGGAGGCATTGGTTGAGATCTTTCAAAAGTCACTGGAGTCAGGGAAAGTCCAGGATGATTGGAAGATCACTGTTGTAACCCCCTTGTTCAAAAAAGGATCAAGACAAAAGATGGAAAATTATAGGCCAATTAGCCTAACCTCGGTTGTTGGTAAAATTCTAGAATCCATCATTAAGGATGAGGTTTCTAAATTCTTGGAAGAGCAGGGTCGGATTAGAACAAGTCAACATGGATTTAGTAAGGGGAGGTCGTGCCTGACAAACCTGTTGGAGTTCTTTGAAGAAGTGAAAAGTAGGTTAGACCGGGGAAACCCGGTGGATGTGGTCTACCTAGACTTCCAAAAGGCCTTTGATAAGGTGCCACACGGGAGGCTGCTGAGCAAGGTGAGGGCCCATGGTGTTCGAGGTGAGCTACTAGTATGGATTGAGGATTGGCTGTCTGACCGAAGGCAGAGAGTTGGGATAAAAGGTTCTTTTTCGGAATGGCAGCCGGTGACAAGCGGTGTCCCACAGGGTTCAGTGTTGGGGGCACAGCTGTTCACATTATATATTAATGATCTGGATGAAGGGACTGGGGGCATTCTAGCGAAGTTTGCTGATGATACAGAGTTCGGTGGACAGGCAGGTAGTACTGAGGAAGTGGGGAGGCTGCAGAAGGATCTAGACAGTTTGGAGGAATGGTCCAGGAAATGGCTGATGGAATTCAATGTGAGCAAATGCAAGGTCTTGCACTTTGGAAAAAAGAATAGAAGCATGGACTACTTTCTAAACGGTGAGAACATTCGTATAGCCAAAGTACAGAGGGATCTGGGAGTGCTAGTTGAGGATTCTCGAAAGATAAACATGCAGGTTGAGTCCGTGATTAAGAAAGCGAATGCAATGTTGTCAATTATCTCAAGAGGGTTGGAATATAAAAGCACTGTTGTGCTACTGAGACTTTATAAAGCTCTGGTTAGTGTTGAAACTTTATTGCTGGAACAGCACAGCAGGTCAGGCAGCATCCAGGGAACAGGAGATTCGATGTTTCGGGCACAGGCCCTTCTTCAGGAATCCTGAAGAAGGGCCTGTGCCCGAAACATCGAATCTCCTGTTCCCTGGATGCTGCCTGACCTGCTGTGCTGTTCCAGCAATAAAGTTTCAACTTTGATCTCCAGCATCTGCAGACCTCACTTTCTCCTCAAAGCTCTGGTTAGGCCCCATTTGGAGCACTGTGTCCAGTTTTGGTCCCCACACCTCAGGAAGGACATACTGGCACTGGAGCGTGTCCAGCGGAGATTCACACGGATGATCCCTGGAATGGTAGGTCTAACATATGAGGATCCTGGTATTGTATTCATTGGAGTTTAGAAGATTAAGGGGAGATCTAATAGAAACTTACAAGATAATACATGGCTTGGAGAGGGTGGACGCTAGGAAATTGTTTCCATTAGGTGAGGAGACTAGGACCCGTGGACACAGCCTTAGAATTAGAGGGGGTAAATTCAGAACAGAAATGCGGAGACATTTCTTCAGCCAGAGAGTGGTGGGCCTGTGGAATACATTGCCACAGAGTGCAGTGGAGACTGGGACGCTAAATGTCTTCAAGGCAGAAATTGATAAATTCTTGATGTCACAAGGAATTAAGGGCGACGGGGAGAATGCGGGTAAGTGGAGTTGAAATGCTCATCAGCCATGATTGAATGCAGAGTGGATTCGATGGGCCGAATGGCCTTCCTTCCGCTCCTATGTCTTATGGTCTTATTGCTTCCTGAAACAGAGCATCCAGGTAACTCTGATCCCTCCCTGATATGTGGAAGTGTTCAGAGCTCAGACTTCAGCTCAACAATCTGACCTGGAATCCCTCTACCAACACTTGTTATGGTTGTAGTAGCTATGAACCACAATGGGGTCCACCAGCTCTGACATCATGCAGTTACAACACCTCGCCTGGTCTGGCCCCCTCCATTTCAATGACTTGGTGCTTAATTTGATTTTTAAACATTTCATGGTGAAAGAACATCCACTGTTGTTGGGGAGATTAATTGACTATGTTCAAGAGGCCAAAATTAAGTGCAGATATCTTGAAAGATTGTGTGGCTGGCAGAGATTAGTGATAGAAATGATCACTATCATAGAAAGATTTGAAAAGAAGGACAAGAAATTTGTTAAAATGTTGCTTTTCCTCAATTTGTGACCTCTTCAGGTCAGTGAGCTCAGGGTGAGGAGAACAAAACCCAGTGTGAGCGAGTACATGGGCAGCGGGGTGTTGGATGAGCTGAAGATTACAGGGAGGTTGAAAGTGGGAGGTGGATCAGGAGTGTGTTAGGGTCATTCAGTCTTGAGGTTGCAAAGGACTGGATGAGATTTTCAGCACCTGGAGCTGAGACTGTTGGAGTCAGGCCACGTTACTGAAATGGAAATAGCACGTCAAGGTGAGGGTGTGGCTCTGTGGCTGAAAGCTGATCTCCTTAATGTTGGGAAGAGCCTGGTTCAGATAGTTACCTGAGGGGGTGATACAGTTGGAGTTAGGAAGTTTTGTAACAGGGACTGAAGCCAGCAGTCTTCAGTGAACAAAGGATCAGGAGTAGGCCTTTCAGCTGTTCCACTATTGAATGAACTCATGGCTGCTGGGTGGAGTTCAGCCTTTGGCCCATATCCCTGAATACCTTTGCTGAACAAACTTTTATCTGTCTCAGACTGAAAACTAACAACCTTTTCCATCCTTTTCATATCGAAATCATTCCTCACATCTCTCTCGAACAGACTCTGCTCCCAAGTTCTTGATTAAGTTGGAGGCAATTTCTATTCATCCAGCACTGGATGTTGGGATATTGTGGGAGGAGTTGGAGGGATCTCCAAGGGAGTGCTGGTCACATACACATGCTCCCCGGACTTCGTGGTGGTGAAAGTGGCTGGTTTGGGAGGTTATGCTCAAGGCATGGTTGATAAAACTACTCTCATTCTAGTCCTTCCAGAGCTGTGGAATATAATGTGGGATAATATATGCATTTTGGCAGGAAGACGAGGAGAGGTGAACATTATTTAACAAGGGGAAAACCTCAGCAGCAAGCTGCAGCACAGAATTATGGGTCCTTCTGCTTGAAAGATGAAAAACTAGCATCCAGGTTCAGTGGGTATTCAGGAAGGGAAATAGTCAGTTGGCTTTTATTTAAAGGGAATGGGGAGAAAAATGGAAGTTTTGCTAAAACTGTACAAGACACGAGTCCGATCACATTTGGAATCCTGTGAATAGCTTTTGTCCCTTGTTTTGGGAAAGGCAGACCATAGAGTGTTCAGGACATTGATCCTGGATATGGGAGGAATTTCTCAGGAGATGAGATTGAGCAGACTGCTTCTGTACTCATTGAAGTTCAGAAGACTGAGACAAGACCTTATGGAAAGATTCTGAGGAGCTTGACATTGTAGATTCTGGGAGATTATTACTATTTATTTGAGAGTTGAGGACTTGAGGACATAATCTCAGAGTAAGGAATCACCTATTAAAAACAGATGTGGAGGAATTCCTTCTCTCCAGGTACTGAATACTGCAATGGCCTGTAAAGGCTGCTCAGTGTGTCCAAGGCTGAGATAAATAGATTTTCAATTAGTAAGGAATTCAAGGGTGCGGGCATAGGGCAGGAAAATCGAGCTGAAGATTATTGGAGCAGCTCTGATCTCACTGAAGGGTGACAGCAGACTTGCTGGGTTGAGTTGCATGTGATGTTTTTTAATCATTTTTTTTGGGCACTTGATTTGCCTTTTGTTTTCAATGAATTTCACAGGGTATTGGAAGAAGATGATTTGCAATGAGGAGACTTAAAACCAGGCATCACTTCCCAATCTGACCAAGCTGCCGAGTTTATTGTCGTCTGAATATCTTTGGGTTTTGCAGAAAAAAAGCACCGTTCACAGTGGGGGAGAAACCGTACCTGTGTTGTACATGTGAACAAGTCTTCAGCAGATCATCTGCCCTGTCACAATACAAATACAGCCACACTGGGGAAAGGCCACTCATCTGTTCCAAGGGTGGGAAAGGATTCACTCAATTATCCACCCTGCTGAAACCCCAGCAAGTTCACACAGAAAACAGACCTTTGAAATGCTCAGAATGTGGGATATGCTTTAAAAACTCTGGAGCACTGATATCCCAACAACATCCTCACTGTAACGAGAGACCCTTCATGTGCTCTCACTGTGGGTGTGGGTTCAAGCCATCGTCCAACCTCCTTCAACAGCAGCAGATCCACACTGGGGAGAGACTATTCACCTGCTCATATGACAGGAAAGGATTGTCTAATAAATCCAACCTGTTAAAACACCAGCGATCTCTCAGAAGTTCGAGGCTGTTCTGCTGTACTGACTGTGGGAAGAGATTCATTGTGAAATCTAAGCTGCTGAAACAAAAGCGTATTCATGAGAAATGACAGTGCCTGGCTTTTACTGTGAACATCTCCCTGCTTCATAGTCTCAGCCAGAAGATTTTGTTTCAAGTCCCACCTGATAAGGAGCTATGTCAAAGAACTTAATTATTTTTGTAATTGATAACTGAATGATATCCACTGGGGCAGGTTTCTGCTGAAGTTAATGAATTCCAGCTCAGTTAAAGGGAAGACTGATCCGGATGACAAGGAAATAAATGCACTTTGTGTTAAACACACTGTACCAAACCTATTTCTCGTTTGTAAGTGGTCTTCCTTTGAAGTGATATCCCTTTGACTGTGTTGTGGAAGAATTACTTAATGTTTTATTAAAAATCACCAGGAGACGTAGAAAATCTTTCACAAAATTAAACATTGATCTTGCAAAATCAAAGCTGTGGGAGCCAGCAAAATGTCTTCCTTGGCTCCCCACAGGCTCTTTGTTCTCCTGCAACTTATACAGTTGTTCTTCCTGCGCTTATTGGACACATTAGCATAGCCAATCATGCTGGCTCGCTTTTTCTTTCTAAGCTAATCACCGTCTGCCACACAGGTTAAGTGTGATGCAGGGAACCAATCAGTCGACAACCTCATTGTCTTTAGCATTAGCTCATGTACCAGTGATTCAGCTAACCTATCACAATGCACTATCATTATCTGTTACTGGAGCCCTATAACATGATCCCGGGCATGCGTAAGTTAACTACATAACTGCCAAAGTAACTTCCATAAATGAAGGAGTTGGAATTTGCTGTTGATCACATCCAGCATCCAATTTGATTCATTGTAGTCTTTTTCAATTGACCTTGTGAAAATTCTAGCTTGGTTACAGGTGTTTATTAAAGGTCAATTATATCAAATTTATGGGAAACACCCAGTTCGCTAACACTTTCTAATGTCCTTTGCACTTCCTTTTGAAAAGGTTCCCTTTCTCTCTCCTCCATCTTGTAAGGAGCTCATGCAATTGCTTTGTCATTCAGATTCAGGTAATCTGAGCAGCTGTCTCTTCCATGTCCCTCCTTTCCCTGAAATTGTCTCTGAAGTTCCACTTGTCAGAGTCCTGAATACTCAACTTCCTCCAGCTCCCCTCCTACCTTGGGAGCTCCTCCTGTCCATGAGAATCAACTTCTCATCTCTTGACCATTTTTCCACTTAATGGCCAAACATCCAACCTCCTCCCATTCCCTGATATTGTTACCAGTTCTTGCTCTCATCTGGTAAGGTCCCTGTCACTTTAATTCCACCATCATCATCCATCCAGTGAAAACCAACGTGGCCTCGTTTCCAAACTCCCTTTCCTTTCCAAAAACCTCGAACTTTGTAACCCCCAAGGGAGGAGCCTATCCCTGGCTCCTGCTGTTCTCAACCACATGACACCATGAGGTGAGCTCATGACATTAGTTTTCACACGTCCGCTGACATTACCCATTCTTCCCCAATTTCTCCATTATTCCACTGTTGCTAAATTATCAGACAGTGTATTCTACAGCACTGGATGTTTTATTAATTTATTGAGTCACAGGATGTGGGCATCACTCGCTCATCCAAGGCAGTTAAGAGCCAACCACATTGCTGTGGATCTAGAATCACATATAGCAGACTGGGTATGGACAGGGTTTCCTTCTTTTAAAGGACTTCAGTATACCAGGTGGGATTTTCCAACAATCAACCAGGCCAGTGTTAGTCTGTTAATTCCAGATTTTCATTTAATTCAAATTCCATAATCTGTCACAGTGGATATCAAAACCAGATCCCCCCCAAACATTACCTGGATCCCCAGTTTAATAGTTTGTTGATAATACCACTAAGCTACTGCCTCCATGAGCAGAAATTTGCTCCAGTTAAAAATTGCAAACATCCCTCTTGATCACTGTAACATCGAGTCCGTAACTCTCTGTGATATCTGCATATAGGGCAGTGTTGCTCCCTGCCTCTGTTACCTGCACTTCCTCACTGAGATACCTGCATTCCACTCATTCTGCCCTCTTTAGCATCTCTGATTGTCAATACTCCATTATAGCCTTGCCTGAGCAGGGCGTTCTGATATTCCATCCTTCAACCAGTCTGCCTCTCTCCTTGTGAATATTTGTTCAAAACTTGCCCTGCAATCAAAAGTTTCATCATTCAAGAGAATACCATTCAGTGTGTCGGTGCCCAATGTTTATTTTGCAAACTCTCCTGAAGGATGTTGAGATGTTCTGTTACTTAAAACATGTTCCATGTGACTGATCTTCTTTTACAGTGTTAGGCCAGAGATTGCTTGTGTGCCTGAGGAGTCTCAAAAAGTGCTACACATTGTGTAATCAGAGTACCAACATGGACTTTCATTCAAATGTAAAGTCATTGAGGCAGCTCAGAGCGATTGGGCCAAGGATACTAACCTGAGAAACTCCTGCAGTGATGTTCTAGGTTTGGGGTGATTGACCACTAAGAATTACAAACATAAGAACCCGGAGTAAGAGTCGGCCATCTGGCCCTTTCAGCCCGCTCCACCATTCAATAAGACCATGGCTGATCTTTTCCCAGCCTCAGCTCTACTTACCCAGCCTCTCACCATAACCCTGAATTCCTTTACTCTTCAAAAACATTATCTTAGCTTTAAAAACATTCAATGAGGAAACCTCAACTACTTCACTGGGCAGGGAATTCTACAAATTCACAACCCGCTGGGTGAAGAAATTCCTTCTCAGTTCAGTCCTAAATCTGCTCCCCCTAATTTTGAGGCAATACCCTCTTGTTCTAGTTCCACTCGCCAGTGGAAACATTCTCCCTGCTTCAATCTCATCTATTCCCTTTATGATTTTACATATTACTGTAAGATTTCTCCCCTCTGCCCCTCCGCCCCCATTCTTCTAAATTCTAACAAATATAATCCCAGTCTACTCAGTCTCTCCTCAGAAAGCAACACCCTCAACTCATCAACTCAGGAACCTAGTGAACCTCTGCACCCCCTTTAGTGCCAGTATCTCCTTTCTCAAGTAAGAAGACCAAAACTGCACGCAGTACTCTAGGTGTGACCTCACCAGCACCCTACATAGCCGTAACATATCCTCTTCACTTTTAAACTTGATCCCTCTACCAAGAAAGGACAATATACAATTTTTTTAGATTAGATTAGATTCCCTACAGTGTGGAGACAAGCCCTTTGGCCCAACCAGTCCACACCGACCTTCCGAAGAGTAACCCACCCAGACCCATTTCCCTCTGACTAATGCACCGAACACTGTGGGCAATTTAGCATAGCCAATTCACCTGACCTGCACATCTTTGGACTGTGGGAGGAAACCGGAGCAAACCCGCACAGACACGGTGAGAATGTGCAAACTCCACACAGACAGTCGCCCGACGCTGGAATTGAACCTGGGACCCTGGTACTGTGAGGCAGCAGTGCTAACCACTGAGCCACCATGGTGCCCATTGCCTTAGTATTTAACTGTTGCACCCGCAGACCAGCCTTCTGCAATTTATGCACAAGGATACCCAAGTCTCTCTGCACAGCAATTTACTGCAAATTTTTCCCATTCGAATAATAGTATATTATTCGACTATTATTGCTACTAAAATGGATGACTTCATATTTACCAACATTTTACTCCATCTGCCAGAACTTCACCCACTCACTTGAACAATCTATATGCCTCTAAACATTTGTTATCTGCAAACTTTAACACACTACATGTGGTCCTCAAATCCACACCATCTGTGCAAATTGTAAACAATTGTGGTCCCAACACTGGTCCAATAGGCTGAGGAGTGGCAGATGGGGTTTAATTTAGATAAATGCTGGATTTTGGGAAAGCAAATCTTAGCAGGACTTATACACTTAATGTTCAGATCCAAGGGAGTGCTGCTGAACAAAGAGACCTTGGAGTGCAGGTTCATAGCTCCTTGAAAGCAGAGTCCCAGGTAGATAGAATAGTGAAGAAGGCATTTGATATGCTTTCCATTATTGGTCAGAGTATTGAGTATAGGAGTTGGGAGGTCATATTGCGACTGTACAGGACATTGGTGAGGCCACTTTTGGAATATGGCATGCAATTCTGGTCTCCTTCCTATTGGAAAGATGTTCTGAAACTTGAAAAGGTTCAGGAAAGATTTACAAGGATGTTGCCAGGGTTGGAGGATTTGAGCTATAGGGAGAGGATGAATAGGCGAGGGCTATTTTCCCTGAAGCATTGGAGGCTGAAGAGTGACCTTGTAGAGATCTATAAAATCATGAGGGACACAGATAGGGTAAAATAGACAAGGTCTTTTCCCTGAGGTGGGGGAGGTCAGAACTAGAGGGCATAGGTTTAGGGTGAGAGTGGAAAGATATGAAGAGACCTAAGGGGCAACCTTTTCACACAGAGTGTGGTGCACGTGTCGAATGGGCTGCCAGAGGAAGTGGTGGAAGCTAGTATAATTGCAACATTTAAAAGGCATCTGGATGGGTGCATGAATAGGAAGGGTTTGTAGGGATATGGGCTGGGTGCTGGCCAGGTGGGACTAGTTTGGGCTGGGATATCTGGTCAGCATGGATGAGTTGGACCGAAGGATCTGTTTCCTTGCTGTACATCTCTACGACTCAAAGATCCCTGAGGCACACCACTATCATCGATTGCCAACCAGAAAAGCATTCAATTATCCCCAGTCTTTGCTTTCTGTTCATTAACTAATCCTCTATCCATGCTAATGGATTGCCTGTAACACCTTTATCTTATGCAGCAGCCTTTTGCTTGACACCTTGTCGAATGCCTTTTGGAAATCTAGATATATCACATCTACTGGGTCCACATTATTCAGTGCAATTATAATAGCTTCATAGAATTCCAAAAGATTAATTAAGCATGACCTGTTGTGCCTGCTAAATGGGACAATTTCTATTGAGATGCTTTGCTATTTCTTCTTTATAGTAGATTCGAGCATCTTGCCCACTACATATGTTAAGCTAACTGGCCTATAATTCCCCATTTGTTTTCTCTACCTCCCTTCTTAAATAGTGGCATCACATTTGCTGTTTTCCAATCTGCTGGAACTGCCCCAGAGTCCAGCTAAGTTTAGAAAATTACCAAGAGTGCCATTTCTTTTAGTCCCCTCAGATGCAATCCGTTAGGGCCAGGCGACTGGTCTGCCCTTATATCCGTTAGTTTGTCCAACATTGACCTTTTCTCGTTGGAACGGCGAAGGATGAGGGGTGTCTTGATAGAGGTTTATAAGATGATCAGATGAATAGATAGACAGTCAGAAACGTTTTCCCCGGGTGCAACAGAGTGTTACAAGGGGACATAAATTTAAGGTGAAGGGTGGAAGGTATAGGGGAGATGTCAGGGGTAGGTTCTTTACCCAGAGAGTGGTGGGAGCATGGAATGCGCTGCCTGTGGGAGTGGTAGAGTCAGAATCTTCGGTGACCTTTAAGCGGCAATTGGATAGGTACATGGATGGGTGCTTAAGCTAGGACAAATGTTCGGCACAACATCGTGGGCCGAAGGGCCTGTTCTGTGCTGTATTGTTCTATGTTCTATGTTCCATTGTTAGCCATGTGAGGTCACAGAAGAGTAGAGGGTGACAAATGTTATTGTGTTAGTGTTCACAGCACAAGATACAAATACCGTACCAGTAATTGACAAGGAGATGAAGGGAGATGTCATAGAGTCCTACAGCACAGAGGCAGGCCATTTAGCTCAAACTGTTCCATGCCAACAAAAATGTCCATCCAATCCCATTTCCCTGTAATTGGCCAATTATTATTCAACAATGGCTGCAAAGAAAAACCTGCGAAATACAGATCAGTAAGCCTTAATCTGTGGTAGGTAAACGACTTGAAAATTCTGAGAGATACGATTTACATGCATTTGGAAAGACAGGGTTTGATATGGAATAGTCAGCATAGCTTTGTGTGTGTGTGAGGTCTTGTATTTTGGAAAAACAAATCAAGGTAGGAGTTTCATGGTGACTCATAAAGCCTTAAGGAGTGTAGTGGAACAGAGGGAACTTGGAGTTCAAGTTCACAGTTCTGTCAAAGTGGAGTAATAGGTAGACAGCAGTGAAGAAGGCTTTTGGCATACTGGCCTTCATTAGTCAGGGCATTGAGTATCGAAGTTGGGAAGTTATGTTGCAGTTGCACAGGACATTGGTGAGGCCACACTTGGAGTAGTCTGTTCAGTTTTGGTCACCTTGTTATAGAAAGAATGTTACTAAACTGGAAAGAGTGCAGAAGAAATTTAGAATGATGCTGCCAGGACTCAGTGGTCTGAGTTATACGTAGACAAACTAGGACTTCACTCTATAGTGCATAGGAGACTGAGGGGGTATTTTATATAACTGTATAAGATTACGGGAGGAACAGATTGGATGAATGCACTCAGTCTTTTTCCCAAGGTTGGGGAATGGAGGATCAGAGGGCATCAGTTTCACGTTAGAGGGGAAAGTATAAAAGGGAACTGGAGGAGCAATGTTTTTATACAGACGGCGTATGCACATGAAATGAGTTGACAGCGGAAGTGGTTGAGGAAGATACATTAACAATATTTAAAAGGCGATTAGTCAAATACATGGACAGGAAATGATTAGAAGGATATGGGCCAATTACAGGGAATGGGATTGGATGGACCTTTTTTTGTTGGCATTGAAGAACTTGGGCTAAAAGGCCTGTTGCTTTGTTGTAGGACTCCATGACATCTCCCTTCGTCTCCTTGTCAATTACTGGTACGGTACTTGTATCTTGCACTGTGAATATTAACACAAAATACCTGTTCAATGCTTCGGCCAATTCCTCATTATCTCAATGTGAAATCCCCCTTCTTACCCTCTAAAAGACCAATATTTATCTTAGCCAATCTTCTTCGCTTTATATACTTGAAGAAATATTTGCTGTCTGTTTTTATATTCTGAGCTACTTTAATCTCATAATCTATCTTACTTTCTTTATAGCTTTTTTGTGCCTTTCTGATGACCTTTAAAATTTTCCCAATCCTCTGGCTTCCCACTGGTCTTTGCTACTTTGTGTGCCTTCTCTTGTAAGTTGAGAGCCTCACTTACTTCCTGAGACACCCATGACAGATTAACCTCGTTTTCAGTGGTGTATACTTTTGTGGAGCACCTTGGAAAATTGCTTTGAAAGTCCTCCACTGTTCGGCAATTGTCCCACTATAAAGTCTGCTAACTCCTCCGTCATCCTATTGTAGTCTCCCTTGTTTGAGCACAGGACTCTGGTATTGGATTTTTATTTTTCTTTCCATCTGTATTCTAAATTCAACCATACTGTGATCACTCCTTCCAAGAGGATCTGTAACTATGACATCTTTAATTAATCCCATCTTATTACACAGGACCAGATCTAGAGTAGTTTAGTCCCTCGTCAGTTCCATTACATACTGTTCAAGAAAACCATTGTGGATACATTCAATGAACTCCTCCTCAAGGCTCTATTCACCAACGTGGTTTCACCAATTGACATGTAGTTGAAAGTCCCCCATGATAATTACCATACCATTTTTACAGGAATTAGTTATTTCTATGTTCATTTCCCTCCCCAGTGTGATGTTATTTGGTGCCGTATAGACTTCGCCACACAGTGACTTATTTTTCTTTGCGTTTCTATTTGCCACTCAAATGGATTAAACCTTATTCTTCATGGAACCTACTTCACCATAGCTTTAATGTCATCCTTAAATATCAGAGTTACACCACCCCCTTCCCTTTCTGTCTCTCCTTCCAAACAGTCTGATAAGCCCTGCATATTTAACTCCCAGTCCTGACTATCTTGCGATCCTGTTCCATAATAGCTACTAAATCACACTAATTCACAATGAACTCATCTACCTTGTTTTGAATGCCATGAGCATTTAGGTAAAGTGCCTTTATGCTAATTTTTTACACCTTTTTGAATTCCACTAATTTTCACTAATACCTCCTGACTCATCCTTCCTTTTAACGTCTTTCATAGTCTTGGATGTAGTTAAACCTTTCTACACACACGCTAATCTGCTGCTTTCCTTTCTATTTACCATGATACTTCCTGTCGCTCCCCCCCAACCCACCCTCCATCACTAAAGTCCTAGTGATCACCTCATTTCTCCTTTTCGCAAGAACACTGGTTCCAGATCAGTTCAGGTGGAGACCGTCCCAATAGTATAGATTTCTCCTGTTCCAAAACTGATGCCAATGCCCCATGAAATAGAGCCTCTCGTTCCCACACTACTCTTTTAGGAATGTGTTTAATTCCCGAATTTTCTTTTACCTAATCCAATTTGCACATGGCTCGTGTAGTAATCTGGAGATTATAACTCTTGAGGACCTGTTCCTTAAGTTTGTTCCCCGTGCTTAATAATCCCCAAACAGGTCATTCGTCCTCACCTTGCCTATGATGTTTATACCAATGTGGACCAGACTAATTGGATCCTTGTCCTTCCACTTAAATATCCTTTCAAGGAAGCCAGGGATGTTCCTCACCCTGGCATGGGGAAGGCAATACACCATGCAGTACTCTCAATCCTGCTTACAAAGGATGCTGTCAATACTCCCAGTTAAAGAGTGCCCTACAACTACCACTTGCCTTTTTGCTCTCCCCTCTTGAATGACCTCCAGGAAAGTGGTTACTAAAATGCAGATCAGACTGAAGAGCTATGAACTGAGGCACTGCTTGTGCACAATCACAGATCGCATCAATTGCACGTCTGACACAGGACTTTCAAAGCAGCTCAGTAGTTTGAGCAAGCATCCTCACTGAAAAAGATTTCCAGGTTGGCAGATAACTGTGTTCAGTGTGACACCACATTTTCTCTTAAAAACAAAAATGGAATGCCCCCAAACACTTAGGGGAATCTTTGTCCCAATACCATGCAATTTGGCAAAGAAGTATCATTGAAGAAGACAACAATTTTGAGTATCTGAAATATCCCCAGATGGAAAACAAAGGTTATCACTGGAAGAAGCATGTGAAAATGTACCCATCACACCCACACTTGCTTCAGCAAATATCATCTGCCCCACATGGGCAGTATTTGCGGATTCAGCATTAAACCATTCAATAATCCCAGGACGCATAGAAAAAGAATCATCCTTGATGCATAGTCACTACTCAAGAAGAATAATATGTTTTTATAAATACAGGCTGGACATTCCAAACACATTATTCTACATGGTCTGAATATACTTCCCAGTCTATGTATATTAATCACTATATCCCGCATATTCCCTCACTGTCTAATTTTGGACCGCTAATTCATCTGATGATCTCTTTGCTATTAGCCCAAATCTCCTTCCCTGAAGATGCTTCTGGTATTCACTGTCATAGTCACCTATTTCGCTGCTCCCCCAAAAGCTGCCACCGAGGTCTCTAAGCCTTTATAAAAGCCGCCAGAAATGCGGCCGGTGTAAATGAGAAACAAAAACAGGAATTGTTGGAAAAGCTCAGCAAGTCTGGCAGCATCTGTGAACAGAAAGCAGAATTAACGTTTCAGGACTCCTGTTCCCACCAGGTTCCGACCCATACTTTTCATCCACTTCCCGGAGACAGGGCACCAGTAGCTTCATGGGGACTACAACTCCCACAATCCCTGTCTCTGCTTCTCATGTGACAGGGTCACGATCTGAACCCACAAAGCGTATACTGCGCATCTGCAAAAACGTTTTTGCGGCAGGGACAATTCCTTCAATGTCATTGGTCAGTTATCATAGCAGCCTCTTTGTCTCCTGGCAAAAAAAGCATACAAACTTCATTTCGTCACGTCCGCTGCTATTCCACGTGTTTCCGTCTTCCATCCCAGCGCCATCAAAAGCGGCAAAGTGACCAATAGAAAGCACTGGAGGACCGGAAGCAATCTGGATCTCCAACCAATCAGAACGCCCTATTGTCTGAGCGCGAACGTGCAACCATGAGTTTGGAAAGCTGCTCCGTCCTACCCAGCATAAGCTGGTGCTGCTGTTTGTCTTTGTCTGAATGAAGATGGAGCTTTACTCAGACTGACAATTCCTCCTCTCTCCCATATCTGTGAGTAAACCTTTTCACCCGGTTTCTTCTTCTTAAAGTTCTGGTCTGAAATTATCTATTTGCAGCAACTGAAAGAGAAAGGAAATGAACCCAGGGAGGGACAGAATCTGTCCAGGGCAAGAAATGATGATCACTCAGATTTGATTGTTCTGAATTTCGAACTGAATCGTGATGACTTTTATAACTTTTTTCCAGGATGTTAGAAAGGGAAGATTTTCAGACAACAATCTAAAAACAACCAACACTTGAAGATCTTATTGGTTCACTGAAATAACTGGCACTTAAATATCATTGACTGTAAACCATAGATCAAGAATGTCTGTCTCTCTGGTTCAAAATATTTGAAACAACAATTTGGCTGGAAAAGAACTGAGGCATACTTACCAACTGCGAGTCTTTCAATGAATTGATAAACCTTCAAACAGTCTCATACCCGAAAGAAACATCGCACCATTCATAGTAGGAACTTACAGAGACACAAGGCCACCCTTAATATGGAGAAACCATGGAAATGTGATGACTGTGGGAATGGATTCCATTCCCTATCAAATCTGGAGTTTCATCGACGTGGTCACTACAGGGAGAGGCCGTTCACCTGCACCGAATGTGGGAAGGGATTCCCTGATTCGTCTGCTTTGCGGATACACCAGCGTGATGCTACTGCAGAGAGACCATTCACCTGCTCTGAGTGTGACAAGACGTTCTGTGAGTATTTCACCCTGTTGACACACCAGCAAGTTCACACAGGGAAGAGGCCACCAACCTGCTTGGAGTGTGGGAAGGTATTCACGCAGGTATCCAGCCTGCGTATTCACCAACGAGTTCACACTGGGGAGAGGCCATTTCCCTGCTCTGATTGTGGAAAAGAATTCACTGTGTCATCAGCTCTCGTGAGACACCAACGCATCCACACAGGGGAAAAGCCATTCAAATGCTCCAAGTGTGGGAAGCGATTCAGATATTCATCTGTCCTACAGGCACACAAACTAGGTCATACTGGGAAGAAGTCATTCATATGTTCTGAGTGTGGGAAAGAATTCACTCAGTATTCCAGTCTGTGGAGGCACAAGAAAGTTCACAAATGATCAGAGGATTTGGATCTGTTGTTACTCTGTATTATTAAATCTTTGGTACAGCACATTTCAAACCCACACCTTCACCATCTAGAAGAACAAGAGCAGCAGTTACCTGGGAACATTACCACCTGCAAGCTCCCCTCCATGTCACACGCCATTCTCATTAACAGGCTGTTAGAAAGGGAGGGTTTGCAGACAGAAATCTCAAAACGACTAGTACATGAAGATCTAATGGAGTCACTGAAATAACTGGGATTGAACATCATCAGTCTCCACATTGGCTGTTCCTTCACTATCAATGAGTCAAAATCCTGGAACTGCTCCCTAACAGCATTGTGGGTGAGCCAACACCACAAGCACTGCAATCCCAGAAGACAACTCACCATCACTTTCTCAAAATGAACAACTCAGATGGGCAATGAATGCTGACCCAGACATTGATACTATACCCCATGAATTGATATCAAAATGAGGGAAAATCCAGCTCAAGACTAATCCATCTTCATTCTGACAGAAGGTGAAATGGGACGACCAAAGGATTGCTTTCTGCTGGACAGGCCTACTTTGCTTCCAGTAAGGCTGATGTTCTTTAAACATGGAACTGCACATTCCCAAGGAAATGATCCCCTGAGGAAGGACATTTAATTTATCCTGGATAGGAAATAATGTTTTCCTTACCACTCTAATGAGATGAAAAGTAAATATGTTTATTTTTGTTCCATTAACTTTGTATCCAGGGCCAGGCTAATTGACTAAATTGGTCTCAGTCAGTATATATGCTCCACATGAACCTTCACCCTCCCCTCTTCAACTCCCCATCAGCAGATCCTTCTATTCTGTAATGTGGAAAGATTAAATGGGAATATCTTTCTGGACATTAATTAAATATTAAGGGTTAAACTACACTGAGTGAATGTTCTGGAAGTGGGTGGGGACAACAGTCAGGCAGGAATGCGAATGACCCTAACTCCAATTACACAGTCATTTGCTACTGAACTCCCTACTATCAAGTTAAATTACTGTTGAATCTCTATCATACTTTTATAGCCATCCCCAGCCAATCAGGTACGCTTGCTTGATCATCCCCCCCAATGCTGAGGCCCATCACACCTACGTTGTCTGAGGCAGAAGCAGGACCAGAACTCATTTTTAGGGCCACTCCGAAGTTTGGATACATCACACCTATGTTGTCCTTGGGAATCACTGAGTCAGGAAATCTTCTGCATTATGATTCCCAGGATTAGGGCATTAGCATTTGCATTATCTCCGAGGATGATCTCATCCTACCATAGTACCTGGGGTAATATGTGACTGTGAGGCTGGGGGTTGTCTTCAGTGGCATGTGACTATGGGGGAGTGGCCAGAGTATCTGTAAACATTGTCAACTGACTTGTAGAGAGGAAATGTATTTTCTTTGGTTGGGGTCTCTCTTCTGATTCAATTTTGCACGCCAGGAAAGAGTATCAGAGGAGTCACCTAACTTGTACAAACTTTATTAAACTTTTACTGTTTGCAGACGTTGGTGTGTGTGAATTGCATCTCGTGTGTGAAACCTCAAGAAAAGAACCAAGCAATCTTTTTTTACTCCCTCCCTGGTATGTCATGGTCATTTGAAACTGAATCTGTCAGTGTGTGATCTGTGAACACATACATATCAGTACGTTACAGATAAAGTGGAAGGTGAATGATGTCTCCTATTTCTGCTATGCTGTTGTAAGGTATACACTATAGTTATTAATTTCTTTCAGGCTTGAGTCAGTTTAAATGTCTCAAAGCAGAAGACCATAAGGAAAATGAAATGTTTGTGGCATTTTTTTTTTTGCCTGTGTTCTGTCATAAGAAAAGAATCACAATTGTTTTTAACTCCATTTTTATGTTTATTGTCCATAATCAAAGACTCCCTTATGTATCGTGAAAGATATATAGCTACCTGAGCTGATGTTAAGCTGATAAACCAACCCAAACTGCTCTCTGTGGAATAGAACAAGGGCAGCATGTTCTACATTTTCATATTATTAGACAGAAGGCTTCCTGTTCAAACTGTCTCTTTACCCCGGATTCTCTGATGAGCAGTGACGTTCACCCAGCATCTACATACTTTGTCAACTCCTTTCAGATCATTTTCTCTTCCGCTAAAAAGTTACACATTGTTCTTCAAACCTCCAATGAGAATATGCCCAAATGTTTATACTTACAGTTTCTGTGATGTGAAGATTACTGTCCAATTATCTATCTGCCCCTGTCAGATTCTGCTGTGTGAATATGAGTGTCATTATCAGTCTCTACCTGTCAGCGTTTGCTATATCAATCTGCCCCATTAGGTGAATGTAAGAATGTAGTTATCAGTGTATACCTGTGAGATTCTGCTCCGGGGATGTGTGTGTTATCAAAATATACCTGTCTGTTTCTGTAATGTGGATGTGTTTGTGCAATTATCAGTCTATCCCTGACAGCTTCAACTAGATGAATAGATGAGTGCATCTGTATGTGAAAGTAAATGTACCTGTCAGTTTATGTTCCGTGAATAAATAACTCATCTGTTACTCTCAAAATTAGTCTTTCTTTCCTCAGTGCACAGTAATATAATTATTGGAAGACTGTTGAAGTAAAGGTAAGTGCATTGTGTGCTCTGTATTGTGACAGTGCTCATCCTCATTGGGCCACTTGTGTAGCTCTATTGGGGAGGTGGAAGGAAGGCAAAAGGACTTTGATTTTCTCTCATGCAGTGGAGGAAATTGGAATGGTCAAAATAGATGTATTGAAGAATGAAACTGTTCAACTTTTCTCACAAAAAGAAAATTGAACAGCTTTACTAATCTACCTGATCGCACTAAATCTTTCCTACTCCACTGTTTCAAAATATTATGTGATCACATTGAGTATCTGAGAAAATGGTATCAAGTTTTCTTGTGTTTTATATCAGAATTCATCAGGAGGATCAAGAAGAACACAGTAGAAAATTTAAGTTAATTTGAAACAAAGGCACAAGACGTCTTATTGATGAAGATAGAGTTAAAGAGAAAATCTGTTCCCGCAAGTTGGAGAAATGCAGAAGGATTTTATGATAAAGGTGGCAACAATTATAACTAACAAAACCTTCGGTGACTGCAGAATTTATTATAATAGGCGTGACACGGTGGCTCAGTCTTAGCACTGCTGCCTCATAGTGCCAGGGACCCGCCAATTCCTGTCTCGGGCAACTGTCTGTGTGGAGTCTGCACATTCTCCCCGAGTCTGCGTGGGTTTCCTCCGGGTTCTCCGGTTTCCTCCCACAGTCCAAAGATGTGCAGGTTAGGTAAATTGGCCATGCCTGTAGTGTTCGGTACATTAGTTAGGAATGAATGTAGGGGAATGGGTCCAGGTGGGTTGTTCTTCGGAGGGTTGGTGTGGACTTGTTGGGCCGAAGGGCCTGTTTCCACACTGTAGGGAATCTAATGTAATCTAGTCAGGATATTATAAAATATAATTTTAACATATTGTGGTACTGGATTAGAAATTCTGGGAAACACTACTCATTCTCTCTGTTGCTGTTAATATGGCTGTCATTGGGGAAGGAGAAAGAATTAGCACCAAGTGATCAACTGCTTTTTTAAAAAAAAGCCAGCGAACATGTGGAAAAGAGCAGATAGTTTGAGGAGAGTGCATCAGTCCATAATCGTTCGTTTGTTTTTCTATTACAAAAGAATAGTTAATACAATCCCACTTTACCCCATTCCCTCCATTACAGCTGAGGACTGACTCACTATTGTCTGATATGCTCTCTCTCTGAAATCAGTGAAACCAGTGAATAATGTGCAGAGGGTCAGGGACCGTTCGTTATCGTATGCTGCATCGACTGACTACTTATTGCACTGGGGATTAATTCAGCCTTTCTTAATGCATTTAAAGGAAATGTGAAACCAATGTGAAGTCAAACACGATCAGGGACGCTCACGTCGCCATTCTACATGTATCGGACATTTATTAAGGGCTGAGAACACTCAGGCAATGAACGTGCAATAAGAAATAATGTCCTTACAGACACTGTCACAATTGTATTTTATGATTTTTTTTTGCTGCTCCTGCAGCCAGTGACAGTAGAGTATCTAATAGCAAGGAGATCATGATTGACCGATGCCAGATTGAAAGTCCAGGGCTCTCCACATTAAAAGGAAAATAAATTAATCTGACAGCGAGTGTAATTGTCAATCTGTACCTTTCAGACTCTGCTGTGTGAATACATTAAACATAGTTATCGATCTGTTCTTGGAAGTTTCTGCCTGGTGAATGTGTTGTGTAATTGTCAATCTCTCCCTGCTATGTGAATGTGTGCGCTGAGATTTCATCTGTTGCTATCAGTTTCTGCTTTGTAAATGTGGGAATTTAGTTGTCAATCTTTCCCTGTCAGACTCTGTAATGTCAATGTTTGAGTGTATTTATTCATCCTTTCCTATTAGTTTGTGTGACTGCAGTGATCAGCCTGTACCTCTTCGATTCTACTCCATGAATATTTGATTGCATCTGATTTATTGTTATTACATGTACCGAGATAAAATGAAAAGTATTGTTTTGTGTGCTTTACAGGCAGATCATATCATACAAAGTCCATCAGGGTAACAGAACAGAATTTGGAATACAGTGTAAAAGCTGCAGAGCCATTGCAGAGAGAGTGAGATTAACATTAAAATTTGGGAGGTCTAATCAAAATTCTGATAACAGCGGAGAACCTTTTCTTCAATCTGTTGGAAAGTGTATTCAAAAATCTATATTTTCTACCTGACAGACCAGGTGGAGGAGAGTATTACCAGGGTCGGATGGGTCTTTGATGTTTTTGGTTGGTTTCTGAGATGGGGAAGTGTAAATGGAGCCTTTGGAGGGAAGGCTGGTTTCAGTGATAGACTGGGCTGTATTCACAACTCTCTGTAGTTTCTTGTGGTCTGGGGCAGAACAGTAGCCATACCACGCTGTGGCACATCCAGATAGGATGCTTACTATGGTGCGTCCATAAAAATTTGCAAGAGTCTTTATGGACATGCTGGATTTACTTAGCCTCCTGAGGAAACTGCATGGTGAATGTGTTTGGGTAATTGTCAATATAAGGGGAGAAAGTGAGGTCTGCAGATGCTGGAGATCAGAGCTGGAAATGTGTTGCTGGAAAAGCGCAGCAGGTCAAGCAGCATCCAGGGAACAGGAGAATCGACGTTTCGGGCATAAGCCTGAAGAAGGGCTTATGCCCGAAACGTCGATTCTCCTGTTCCCTGGATGCTGCCTGACCTACTGCGCTTTTCCAGCAACACATTTCCAGCTAATTGTCAATATAAGCCTGCCAGTTTCTGCTCTGTGAATGTGAGAATTTAGTTTTTAACAGTCACTGTCAGTTTTTGCTTTGTGAATGTTTAGTTAAGAATCCTTCCCTGTCAGGCTCTGTAATGTGAATGTGAGTATATTCGTCACTGTTTGCCTGACAGATATTCTTTTGTGAATACGTGATTGTGATTCATTCTGTGATAGTAGTTTTTAGGGTGTTGTAATTGGGCTTTATGACAAAGTCACAGAATTGGTACAGCCATTCAGCCCATTGTGTCCAGACTGGGACATTCTGTTCTTCACCTGTTCTCCATACTAGTTTCCATTAACTGTTGGGATTCTGAACTTTATCCACTCTCTGCCAGTATCCTTATGTAAATGCTAATTTGAGATTATTTCTGCAGTTATGTATCTTTGAATAACTATGGAGCCAGTTTTGTTCTATATGCAACAGCATCAGGTAGAGTATGTGTATCTCATTCTCTTTCCATGTTCAGTTGTGTTTTCTTTTGGTCTAAGTGTTGGATAAACTCAATCAATATTCACTAATCCTTTCTGATTGAGGGAGTAATGTTGGTTAAATGTTTATCTTGGCCTGAATCTGAATTTTATTGCATTCAGACTCCTTTTTTTTAATGTTTTGTGCATGCAGTCGTCTTTTCAGTTGCTGCTGGACACTGTAAGATGTAACATTTAATACTAACTGAAGTGACTAATAATATGGTGAGTCAATTTATAACTGTCTATAAAGACCCATCTTTGTCTGGTTATAATTCCATGTCCCTCATAATTTTATAAACCTCTATAAGGTCACCCCTCAGCCTTTGACGCTCCAGGGAAAATCAGCCTATTCAACCTCTCCATATAGTCCAAATCCTCCAACCCTGCCAACATCCTTGTACAAGTTTGCTGAACCCTTTCCAAGTTCACAACATCCTTCCAATAGGAAGGAGACCAAAACTGTATGCAGTATTCCAAAAGTGGTCTAACCAATGTCCTGTACAGCTGCAATATGACCTCCCAACTCTGCAGTATTCAATACTCTATGACCAATAAATAAAAGTATACCAAACACCTCCTTCAGTATCCTATCCACCTGCGACTCCACTTTCAAGGAGCAATGAACCTGCACTCCAATGTCTCTTTGTTCAGCAACTCTCCCTAGGACCTTACCATTAAGCGTACAAGTCCTGCTAAGTCTTCTCAAAATGAAGCACCTCGCATTTATCTAAATTCAACTCCATCTGCCACTTCTTCCATTCGGCCCTTGAAGACACTCCACATTTCTATTGTGCCCATCGCCTGCAGTTTCCTTCCCCATCCTATTCATCCTTAGTCTTGTGTAACCGTATCATAATTGCTTTATCCCCAACTGTAGATTTTGCCGTCCGGTGTATACCTATCCCTTTCCAGCAGTAAAGTAAACATAATTGTTTTGTGATCACGATCACCAAAGTGGTCACCTACCTCCAAATCTAACACTTGGACAGGATCATTACCCAGTACCAAATCCAATGTGGCCTCACCCCTTGTTGACCTGTCTACATACTGTGGCAGAAAACCCTCCTGCACACAATGGACAAAAACTGACCCATCTAAAGTACTTGAACTATAGTATTCCCAGTCAATATTTGGGAAGTTGAAGTCCCCCATAACAACTACCCTGTCACTCTCATTCCTGTCGAGACTCATCTTTGCTATCCTTTTCCTCTAAATCTCTGAAGCTATTCAGAGGCCTATAGAAAACTGTCTCCTTTCCTATTTCTAATCTCAGCCTATACTACCTCAGTTGATGAGTCCTCAACCTTTCTGCAGCTGTAATACTGCACCTCTTTATTACCATTGTCTCTGTTCTTCCCAAAACATCTAAATGGTGGAACCTGCAACAACCATTCGTGTCTCTGCTCCACCCAGGTCTCTGAAATGGCCAGAACATCAAAATCCCAGGTACCAGCCTATGCTGCAAGTTCACCTACCTTATTCAGGATGCTCATTGTATTGAATTAGACACACTTCAAACCAACTACTTTCTGACTGGAACGCTCTTCTGACCCAGAAACCTTAGTTTGGACCTACCTAATCGCAACCTTATCTATATGCGAACTATAACCAAGGATCCTGAAAACACGACGAACCTGGCACCTGGGAAGCAACACACCAACTGTAAGTCTCTCTCATTTCCACAGAACCTTCTGTCTGTCCCCCTAACTATGGACTCCCCGATAACTAATGCTCTGCTTCTCTTCCCCCTTCCCTT
Source organism: Chiloscyllium plagiosum (assembly GCF_037043375.1). Classification (NCBI taxonomy): domain Eukaryota; kingdom Metazoa; phylum Chordata; class Chondrichthyes; order Orectolobiformes; family Hemiscylliidae; genus Chiloscyllium; species Chiloscyllium plagiosum. The sequence continues at coordinate 8,258,979 of NW_028270187.1, forward strand.
CTGAGCAACATGGACATACTCTATGCCAGAGACCTGTGCCCCATTGCTTATCCTTGGTAAGTCGTTTGTTACCTCTCCCCCCTTTTCCGCCTCCCCCCACCAGCCCAACAGTATGTCAGTTCTAAAGAGACATCCCTTCACTCTGAAGCTGTGCTTTTGGGTCCTCATCTCTCCTACTCATAGAAACATCTTCTCCATGTCCACTCTATCCAGGCCTCTCAATATTCTGTAACTTGCAATCAGTTTCTCCCTCACCCTTCTAATTAAGAACCAGAGTCCTCAATGTCTCATCATATGACAAGTTCTTCATCCCTGGGATCTTTCTTGTAAACGCCCTCTGGACCCCTTCCAAGTTCAGCACATCCTTTCTGAGATAGGGGGCCCAAAACAGCTTACAATGTTCCAAATATGGTCTGACAAGTGCTTTATATTTGGAATGAGCTGCCAGAGGAAGTGGTGGAAGTGGTACAAAAACAACCTCTAAAAGAGATTTGAAAAGATACATGGATAGGAAAGGTTTCAACTGATTTGGGCCAAACGTAAACAAATGGGACTAGTTTCGTGAGTGAGACCTGGTCAGCATGGACACGCTGGGCCGACAGGCCTATTTCCATGCTGTGTGACCTTATGATTGGGAAAATGGTATTAGAGAATAGAGAGTTGGCTACTTTTGACTAACATGGATTCGGTCAGCTGAAGGTCCCGTTTCTTAGATTAGATTAGATTACTTACAGTGTGGAAACAGGCCCTTCGGCCCAACAAGTCCACACCGACCCGCCGAAGCGTAACCCACCCATACCCCTACATTTACCCCTTTACCTAACACTACGGGCAATTTAGCATGGCCAATTCACCTGACTTGCACATCTTTGGACTGTGGGAGGAAACCGGAGCCCCCGGAGGAAACCCACGCAGACACGGGGAGAACGTGCAAACTCCACACAGTCAGTCGCCTGAGTCGGGAATTGAACCCGGGTCTCTGGCGCTGCGAGGCAGCAGTGCTAACCACTGTGCCACCGTGCTGCCCACTGTGCTGGAGATCTGAGTTTACAATTCCTTGTTAAACAATCCATCAGAAAAAGGTCAAAGCTGAGACAATACGAGCTGAAGGAGGCTGAAGTTAATACCAAAGATGTTCATACTAGGGTGGGGTTGGCCACAGTGATGGTAACCCCCCAGGATATTTATAGTGGGGTGGGAGTGGGAACAGTGAGTAACCCTTAGGATGTTGTTAGTGCAGTGGGATGGGGACAGTGACGATAACCCCCAGTATGTTGATAGTAGTCTGGGGTGCAGACAGTAACAGTAACCCCCAAGGATGTTGTTAGTGCAGCGGGGTGGGGACAGTGATGGTAACACCATTGAACATCAAGAGGCAATGGTTGGATGATGTACCATTTGGCCATCCATAGTTTACACAAATCTTTCAAAGTGTAGATTGTACAACACAGGAAGACTTTGCAATGATGTGAAATCTCGCTTGTTTTATGTCTCCCTTCCATCAATTATCATCATGTCATCGATGATAACATCCATGAAAAACAGAGACAATTTCAACATCCAATCTTTTATTTCCTCTTTGTCTTATTTTGTTCCAGTTCCTGTTGCTGGGGATTTCCTCACCCCCAGAGCCACTATAACGGAGATTCTGATTGGGAGTTGTCTCATTCCAGAGTGTGTAATGAGCGGAGGTACTGGACCCTACTTTCAACAGAAAGCCTTAAACAATGCCAGCGGGAATTACAACTCTAGCTCAGACAGGACAGAGCTGGCCACTGAATTTTTCCAGTCCCAGCACCAAGGCCAATACCAGTCTGTTGTGATCAACAGGGGTCCCAGTGCAACAATACTTAATGTGACCAGTAATTCCGACCACACAGTGCCAGGTAATCCATTCTTCATCCGTGATCAGTACTCGTTCTTCACTGGGGACCGGCTGAAAACTTGACATAAACACTCTTTAAAAACTTGCTTCAGAAACTCAGCAGGTCTGCAGCATCTGTGGAGAGAGAGAGAGAGAGAGAGTTAATGTTACAGGTTATAAACCCAAAGTGCTGGAAAAATCCAGAATGTATGGCGGCAGCTATGCGATTTGGAGGGGGTGGGGGGAGCGATGAGGAGAGTAACATCCTTTCTCAGATAAGGGAGGCCTTCATAGCGAGAGGATTCAAGTCCAGGAGCAGGGCTGGCTGGCTACCTTGGAGAACTGTGTGCGTATTTTGGGATCTCATGAGGTTGTACAGCAGATTTCCATGTGTGATTCCTGGGATGGCAGGACTGACAGATGGAGAGAGACTGGATTGGTTAGGATGATATTCACTAGAGTTTGGAAGAATTAATGGGAAATCCCATAGAAACCTCTCAATTTGAACAAGGACGAGACAGAGTGAACACAGGAAGGGTGTTCCCAGTGACCAGGTAGAGAGTCCAGAACCGAGGGGGTCACAGTCTAATGGAAACTGAGCAAGACTGAGATGGGGAGAAATGTCTTCATGCAGAGAGTGGAGAGCCTGTGGAATTTTCTGCCACAGAAAGCAGTCAGGGCCAGAATACTGCATGTTATTCAGGAAGGAGTTGATAGAGTTCTTAGGGGCTAAAGGGATAGCGCAGGGAGATACAGGATCAAATTGGGTGATCAGCCATGATCTCATTGAATGGGCGGAGCAGGCTGGAGGGGCCAAAAGGCCTCTTCACGATCATATTTTCGATGTTTTTCTGTGAATGGCCCAATTGCTGCTGACAGGTGGAGGACAAAGGGAAGTTTTGCCTCGATATATGTAGGCTGTGAAAATGAGGGACAGTAATTTCTATTCGACAATTTCGAGAGATATGAGTGCAGAGTGATCTTTTGAGTTTAGCATTGAATAGTCTGGGTTGGATTGTTGGGATGTTGTTAATGAAGACAGGCTGCTCAGAAACAGTGATGTCACTGCAATGGTGAGGAAATGGAGTGAATTTCACAGATACAGGGGTTTCCCTCCAAATGGATGGGTGTTGGCAGGGGATAAGGGCAACAGGAAACACTGGGGTTGGTGTTTGCTGAAGCAATGATGTTGTTGACAGGAAATCCCTCTCTGAATCCAGCACAGGAACACAGTGCTGAGATGGCAGAACTCATTGTCCCACTGTTTTGTGATCCTTTCTCTTGTCACATTGCTTCCCATTAAACTCTGGACCAGGAAACAAGGTGGGTGAGACACTCTGGCAGGTAATGCTAGTGATTGTTCTCCAGTTGGGACTGAACGTGGGTTTCAAATTAATGTTGCTCACATAGAGCGTATGAGGGTGTGTGTCTGAGAGAGTTTGGGTGCGAGTGTGTTTGAATGAGTGTATGAAGGTGTGCATGTGTGTGTCAGAGAAATACAGACATTCTATTGACACACACACACACACACTTTCATGTGCACGCACATAGACACTCACTCACTTCTGCAATGCACCTTGTCGACAACACTTGAGAAGCCAAACACCATCCAGAGACAACACAGCCCATGCTTGATTGGCACCACATCCACTCTCTCCACCATCCGTGTTCAGTAGCAGTGTGTACCATCTGTGAGATGCACTGCAGAAGTTCCTCAGACAGCATCTTCTAAACCCATAATCACTTCCATCTAGAAGGGCAAGGACAGCAGGTACATGAGAATACCACCTCCTGCAAGTTTCCCCCTGAGCACTCACCATCCAACTTGGAAATATATCAGCTGTTCGTTTATAGTGTTGCTGGGTCAAAATCCTGGAATTCCCTCTCTAATGGTATTGTGGGTCTACCAACAGCACAGGGACTGCAGTGGTTCAAGAAGGCAGCTCACTATCTCATTCCCAAGGGGTCAACTTGGGATGGATAATAAATTCACGGCCCAGCCAGTGATTTCCACAACCCATCAGTGAACTTAAAAAAAAACACGGTGTGGAACGTGCTTTGTGAGGATGAGGACAGGCTGAACAAGTGGCAGATGAAATTACTTTTTATGTCTCCTCAAGTAATGTGTTGTGTTCAGAAGAATGGTCAGCACAGTTATAAACTAAAGATGACAATTGGAATAATTGTTGCTTGCGCATCAGTCAAGGAATCCAGATTCATTTGCTAGCAGGTGAAGCTGAATATTTACAGTAAAACATGTTCTTTCTCCCTTATTTTCTCCAGCTGATTCTTCCAGCAGTTCCCGGTGGCACAGGTAAGTTAGTGAGGTGGTTAACAACTTGTAACAGCATTCAAACACTGTCCGAATGGGCTGAAAAATCACTCTGGGGTGCAAAGCCAACATTTTTACATTTGTGAGACAAATTGGAGCAAATGGATCATGGTGTCTGACTCATTTGCAAATCTAAAGCATAACAGTTCAAATCGAGGACACTCTCTCAATTTCCGTTAGACACTGAACTGAGCGTTGGTCAGTCCCATCAGTGGTGAGGTTATCCATTGCAGTTGGAAGAATTGAAAAAGGCAAGTTATCATCTGAACAGGAGAGAAAGTCCAAAATGTCAGTGCAAAGGGAACAGGATGTCCGTGTGGATGAATCTCAAAGTAGTGTACAGGCTACAGCAGGTCACAAGGAAGGCATTTAATGTGAAAGGAATGGAGTATGGAAGTAGATAATTGTTACTGCAACTGTACAAGCGATTGGGGTTTCCCGGAGTACTGTGAATAGTTTTGGTCCCCTTCCTTGAGGAGGGATGTAGTTGAATCCCTCCAGGAGTTCAAAGGAGATCACTGAATTGATCGCCAAGATGAAAAGGTAAGTCTTATGAAAACAGACTGGTACAATTTTGTATAGAGAGGAGAACTGACTGAGGGCTATAAGATGCTAAAGGGGGTATTGACAATGGAGATGAAGAGAGGATGTTTGCTCTTGTGGGAGAATCTTGAACGAGAGGTTATCGGTTCAGGATCAGGGTGTGGGAAGATTGAAAACAGAGATATTGAGGAATGAAATCTCTGAAGTGAGGAAGGGGTTGTAAATCTGTGGGATCACTCCCCCCACCCTCCAGGACACTGCATAAGTTGGAGGAGGAGACAGACAGACTGTTAATCAGTGATGGGTCAAAGTGGGGTTGAGGCTGAGTGTTTGCAGGAAAGTGGGGTTGAGGCTGAGATGGGATTGAGGCTGAGATGCGATCAGCTGCGATCATATGGAATAGCGGAGTAGGTTCCTGATAGGCCAAATGGACTCAACCTGATCCTACACTGTACGTTCTTGTGGAGTTATATTGTTCGTTAGTAGCAAAACAACTAGGATGGAGAAAATGAGGTTTGATTTAACAAAATAGGTTTTAGATTAGATTAGATTAATTACAATGTGGAAACAGGCCCTTTGGCCCAATAAGTCCACACCGCCCCACCGAAGCGCAACCCACCCATTCCTCTACATTTACCCCTTACCTAATACTACGGGCAATTTAGCATGGCCAATTCACCTGACCTGCATATCTTTGGACTGTGGGAGGAAACCGGAGCATCCGGAGGAAACCCACGCAGACACGGGGAGAATGTGCAAACTCCACACAGTCAGTCGCCTGAGGCAGGAATTGAACCCGGGTCTCTGGCGCTGTGAGGCAGCAGTGCTAACCACTGTGCCACTGTGCCACTCTTGGCTTAGTGACCTTTAATTCATGAACATCCTAAAATAAAGACAAAATTGATTCAACACAAATTTGGGGAATGACATTGGTTCAAAGAAATGGAAAACAATAGATTTGGGGGGGGGGGGTAAAAAAACTAAAGCAGGTGTAGGAGCAGAGGGAGTCTGGGGGTATATGTCCACAGATCAGTGAAGGTAGCATAACAAGGGGAGAGCAGTTAATAAAACACACAGCATCCTCGGCTTTATTAATAGGGGCATAGAGACTGAGAACAAGGAGGTGATGTTGAAGGTGTACAAGACACTGGTGGACCTCAGCTGGAGAGTGAGAGTGAGACAGAGATTTAAACCCACGCTGTCAATCTTACTCCACATTTCAGCCAATTGAGCTAACCCAACACAAAGCAGAGGGCAGAAAAGAAATTAATTCCGGTGACAGCACAAGCATTGAATGGAGAATATTAGATCGCATTGGAGATAAACCTTTGATCTGTTGGATATTTCTTTGTAAGTGTATAACACCTTACCGACGCAGGCAACAGAAGCTGAATTTAGAAATACATTTAACAAAGGGAGTTGGCCTTCTCTTACCCAGGCTGATATTGTTCTGTTCTGGATACCTTATTTAAGGAAGGCTGTTCAAACCTGACAGTGTGAAGGAGATGGTATCCTTTTCATACAACAATGAGGGATTTCAGATGAAGTGATGACCTTATTGAGGCGTTGAAAATTTGAACAAATTCTGACGGGAGAACAAGTTATTGTTTCCCATTCATTTGTTTATTAGAAACTGGCTGGCTAGAATTTCAAGATTGTCAGTGAGAGAGTGAGATGGGGAGAAACTTATTGGGTTGTTGGGTTTGGAATGTGCTGCTTGGGAGGTGGATTCCATAGGAGGTTCGAATAGAGAGCTGGATATAAATTTGATGTTGGAGGGCTACAGAGATAGGGCTGGAAAGTGGGACTAGCTGGGTAGCTCTTTCAGGAGCTGGTACAGATATGAATGGCCTCCTTCCCTACAGTAAAATACTATGATTCTATGAACATATAAGTTCTGAACCAGATTCTGGACAATTCCAGGAGGTCATTCCTTGGGACCTTGGCTCAGTGACCTTGTTGCCAGGGATTTTTACATGCAAACAGAAGGACTCGGTTGGGTAATGGTCTGGAAATATTTCATTCCAAGGGAGGTGATGGGAAATCGACAGACCTGCAAGAAATTTTGAATATGCAGGAATCTGGTCAAGTCTATTGAATGGTGAGTGTGAATCTGTGAGCTGCTGATCTTACATCATCATGTATTGGTCAGTGTTCATGCTGGTATTCGTCTGATTGGGAAGATCAACAAAAACAAATCTCTGGAAGTGTTGGAAGGAAGTTTGGGTTGTTTCCTGAACAACAGAGATGGTTGATGGTGGAGGGGTCATGATAGAGGTCTGTAAGATTGGTAGTGTTGTACAGCAGAAAGACCTACGGGTTCAGGTATATAATTCTTTGGGGTTTGTGTCACAGGTAGACAGGGTGTTTGAGAAGGTGTTTAGAACACTTGCCTTCATTGCTCAGACCATTGAGCGTTGGGGTTCGGACACCATGTTGTGGTTGTACACGACACTGGTGAAGCCTGTTCTGGTGTATTGTGTCCAGTTCTGGTTGCCCTGTTATGGGAAGGACATTATTAAGTTGGAGAGAGTTCAGAAAAGATATATCAGTATGTTGTTGGGAATGGAGTGTTTGAGTTATGAGGAGAGGCTGGATGGGCTGGGACTATTATCACTGGAGTGCAGACGTTTGAGGGGTATAGAGGTTTATGATGGGCATAGATCAGGTGAATGGTAGGTGTCTTTTCCCAAGGGGGGGGGGGGGGGAGCGTCAAGACCAGGGGACATAGTTTTCAGGTGAGAGGAGAAACATTTTTAAAAATGACATGATGGGTAACTTTTTTTATAGCTAGCGGTACACGTGTGGATTTAACTCCCAGATGAAGTGGCGGATAAAAGGACAGTTATAATGTTTAAAAGACATTTAGATAAGTACAAGAATAGGAAAGATTTAGAGAGATATGGGCCAAGTGTAAACAAGTGCGACTAGTTTAGGTTGAGATTATGGTCGGGATGGACTAGTTGAACTGAAGGGTCTGTTTCCTTGCTGTATGACTCTATGATGCTATTATGAGGACAGGGGGCAGGAAACAGCTGTTTCCCTTAATCGAAGGGTCAGTAACAAGGGGGGACATCATTTTAAAGTGAACGGTAAGAGGTTTGGAGAGGGATTTGAAGATTGTTTCACCCAGACGATGGTGGGGATCTGGAACATGTGAAAATAAAATATTTGGACTTTCAGTTTCTATTTGAAATCACTAATTGCTCTGATGTGTGGAAATGCTATTTTGTAACTGCAGGGGATTCCATGATTTATTAATGTGGAATATTCATATAAAGGAGCAGGATGAAGCCATTCAGCCCCTTGATCCTGTTCCACCATTCAATGGCAGATCTGTGTCCTGACTCCATTGACCTGTCTGTGCCCCATCCCCTTTAATAACTTTGTTGAACAAAAGAAAATTCTCTCTCAGATTTAAAACTAACAACTGATCCAGCAATGCCTGCTGTTTATGGAAGAGAGTTCCAAACCTTTCCCAGCCTTTGTGCGTAGTAGTACTTCCTAACATCTCTCTTGAACAGTCTGGCCCTAATTCTCCAGCAATGCTCTCCCTAGTTCAAGGATCCCCAACCAGTGGAAACACTTTCAATTTCTATACCCTGTCTTCTCCTGTTAATATCTTTGATCAGATCATCCCTAAACCCTGTAAATTCTGGACAGAACAGGCTTACTTTTTGTAATCTCTCCTCCTAACCCCTGAAGCCCAGGTATCAATCTTGTAAACTCACGCTGTACTCCCAGGCCAATCTATCCTTCCTCAGGTGTGGTGCCCAGATCTGCTCCAAGTGGGGTCCAACCAGGGTTTTGTATAACTGCAGCATCCCTTCTGCATCCCTGTACTCCAGTCCTCTCAATATAAAGGCCATTAGCTTTCTTCAGGCAATGAATGTCAGAAATGAAAAGAAATACAGAAATTGTTGGAGAAACTCAGCAGGGATAGATATTATTTGCCACCTGGGGACTGTCTGACTGCTGTTGAAGACAATTTTCCATCTTTTCTTTTGACTCTTTAGTTTTGAGCTGTGCTGGAGCCATGTACTCTTCAGTGAAGAACATAGGGATACAGCATGGCAACTAATCATTTTATTTACAAACCTCGAGATCCACGAAAAAGGGACATACTTTGAGAATTATTACTCAACGGCAGAAAATCAAAGGCTTTCAGTATATGTGAGGGAGGCTGTGTGTGATGGGTGTGACTCATACTGGAGTTTGTAGGGTAGACCCTGGGATCCATCTGAAGAAGATAGAACAATATTGATTCTTCATGATTTTATTCCTTTATTCCTTAGAGGGATACATACGGTCAGAGTCTTCCCTGATTGAGCCATTCCAAGTATCTCAGTCTCAAGTCAGGAGTGTGATGGAATGCTCCCCACTTGCCTGGATGGTTGCAGCTCCAACAATATTTGAAAAGCTCAACATCCAGGGAAAAAGCAGTCCCCACTTAATTGGAACCACATCCACTCCCTCTACTACCAATGCTCACTAGCAGCAATACCAAGACATATTGCGAAAATACACCAGAGATCCTCAGGCAACACCTTCAAAACCCATGACCACTTCCTTGTGGAAGGACAAGTGCAGCAGATACGTGGGAACACCCACCCTCTACAAGTTTCCCTTTGGGCCATGCAGTGTTCTGACTTTGAAATATAACACTATTCCTTCAGTGTCATTGGGTTAAAATCGTGGAATTCCCTCCCTCAGGGCAATGCATTTCTATCCACAGCACATGGACTGCAGCAGTTCAAGAAAGCAGCTTATCCCTATCTTCTCACGTAGGCCACCGGGAATGAGTTGGGCAATAAACGCAGGGTCCAGTGGGTGTTACCCATGTGTCATGAGTGATTAATAATAAAAAAATTGTAAATTACCCCAGGGCCTTCACCTTCCCTCTGTGAGCTTGTTCTGGAAGGGTAGGTGCAAACTTTGTAGTGAATGTTGATGCAAAATAAATATTCGATGTTATTGAATCACCTGGTTCGTGAACTGCTTTGAAAATGTTCCTATATCGCCAAGAGCTTCAGTTTATATTATTGTTGGGTTGGGGCTGTGACCTTAATTATCACTCCATATTTAATTTTGAGGCATTATTGTTTTTTTGATTATAGATGACTCCAAAACAGATAGCAGTTTGGTGTACTCAGTTTTCACTATCTCAAACCAAGAAAGGCTGGTAAAGAATATAATATATATACATTTTATAACATTTCTGGTTCAGTGAAAGTGGAGATTTTCTCTGGTTAAGATTTTATCTTATCCCTCAGAAACCCAGCCACATTTAAACATTGCTCGTATTTCTCTTGTTTATAGCATGAAGCGAAGGTCCGCCCAAGCTTTTCAAATTTTTTAACATTTGAATTTATTAATCATCGATAGTGTTTGCAATCATCTAAATCATAGAGATGTTCCATATCATCTGTCAACTAAATTATCAACAGGGCAGTGTGAATTGGAAGAGGGAACTGATGGCTAATTGCTTTATCTTTCATCTTGTTTTCAGGGGATACCTACTTTTTAGAACCTGGGACATCAATCTGTTGATTGCCTCAGTCCAACAGTGGTCCCTTCTGGCCTTGGTCTTTGGGGGCAAGGAGCCATTTTCTCTAGGTCTAGCATCATTCACATGAGGAACATTGCCATTTCATTGTACTGAGTGTTTCTTTGATGACACAAAGATAGCTGGAAGGACAGGTAGTATTGAGGAAGGGGTGAGGCTACAGAAGGGTTTGGCTAGGAGAGTGTGCCACAAAATGGCAGAAGGGGATAGAACAGATTGAAACAGGAGATGTTGAGAAATGGGAACATGGGCAGTTATGTACTTTAGTAGGAAGAATAGAGGGGTTGACTTTTCTAAATGGTGAAAAGGTTCAAAAATCTGCAGCACAAATGGAGTTGGGAGTCCAGGTTCAGGATTCTCTTCAGGTTGATGGGCAGTTACAGTTGGCAGTTAAGCAAATGGAATGTCAGCATTCATTTCAAGAGGTGTAGAATACAAGAGCAGGGATGTACTGCTGAGGCTGTATCAGGCTCTGGTCAGACCATATTTGGAACATTGTGAGCATCCTAAGGAAGGATGTGCTGAATGTGGAAGGAGTCCAGAAAAATCCCAGGGATGAAGAGCTTGTCATATGAGGAGAGGTTGAGGAATAGGAGTCTGGATTCGGTTGTGTTTAGAAGGGTGAGGGAGAATCTGGTTGAAACTTGGAGAATACTGAGAGGCCCGGATAGAGTGGACATGGAGAAGATGTTTCCACGAACAGGAGAGACTAGGACTCGAAGGCACAGCTTCCGCGTGAAGGGGACTCCTTTTATAACTGAGATGAGGAGGAATTTCTTCAGGCAGACAGTGGGGAATCTGTGGAATTCATTACTGCAGACAGCTGTCATTTATGTCTTTAAGACAGAGATAGGTTCTTGATCAAGAGGAGGATTAACCATTACAGAGAGAAGGCAGGAAAATAGGGTTAACAAACATATCAGCCATGATGGAATGCAGAGCAGACTTGATGGGCCGAATGGCTGCTATATCTTATGGTCTTGGTTACTAAGAGATGCATGGACTGTGGTGCATCACACAGTTTAGGCCCTCAGATTCAGAGCTTTCTGAGCATGTGCTATGAGGCACCCACACTAAAAAGTGTTCAGGCAGTTGGACAATCAATACAACATGCGGGCTAGGAGCCCTCGGGACCCTGCTTCCCCCATTCTATACAGCTGCGGCTGATCTCATCCCAGCCTCACTGCAGTTTCCTGCCCTCGCTCCCTTCAGCCCCTCACTGATTAACAATTTGTCTGTCCCCTCCTTCAATTTATTGAGTGTCCCGACATGCCTACTTGGAAGTGAATGCCCAGAGATTCCCACCCCCTCTGCCGTGGAGGGGAGACATTTCTCAACATCTCTCGTTTCAATCTGTTCCATTCCCTTCTCCTGAAACAATGACCCTCTCGTTCTAAATTGTCACACCTGAGGAAACATCCTCTCTGTCTCCTTTGTCAATCCCAACCCCTTTATCGCCCTATATCCCTCAGTTGGATCTCCCTTATTCATCTAAACGCCAGAGAACATTGGCCTTAACTGATGAATCTCTCTTTCGATGACAAACCTCTCATCTCTGAACATCAAATGTACAAAATCACGCAAGATGGTATCTTGGATGTAGAATACACATCTGAAAGTGAGTTAGTCATATTTTCTGAGAAATCTGCAGCCCAGAAAAAGGCCAGAGTCTGTGCTGGTCAGAAACAACCATCTCGATATTCTCTAATCCCATTTCCCCAGCACTTGGCGTCACGAGTGCACATTTAAATCCTCCTTCAATGTGATGAGAGTTTCTGCATCTCCCACCCTCACAGGCAGTGACTTACAGATTGCACATCACCCTCTGGGTGAACAAGATTTTCCTCACATCTCCTTGAAACCTCCTGGCCCTTACCTTTACTCTATACCCCTTCCCCACCTCCATTAAGCGGGGAAAGTTTCTTCCTGCCTCCCCTATCTTCATCCCTCATCATTTTATACATCCCTCTCTTTCAATCTACTCTGCTGTAAAGACAACAACCCCAGTCTGTCCAACCTCTCTCAATCACTGAAACTCTGCAGCCCCCAAGGCAATATGCTGGTAAATCTCCCTGTGCACCCTCTCCCACTTCATTTAGATAGGTAAAGTGTCTTCTCTTTTATTTACAGCTCACTCCAATAGTGCATCAGGGAGGAAAAATACAAGTTATTTTGCAGTGAAAAAGAGGGCAGTTAATTTTTAATCAGCAAAGTTATGTTTTTAGCAGGTGATTAATGTGAAGTCACCATTGTCTCATTAGAGAGAGGGAGAAAGAGGTGTGGGGGAGAAAAGACAAACAACTGTTTTATGGTTTAACCTGAGGGACACCACATCTAAAGCACAGGGAATGATCACTCACAGCAATCTCTACCAGACCAGCAATTGAACGCAAGCTGTCAATGTGACTGTACATTGTAAGCCTACTATAGAATCAACTGAGCTAACCAACCCCTGCATGGCCAGTGGCAAAAACATTGGGCACACACACACTCTCTCACATTCACTCTCACATTCACTCTCACATTCACTCTCACATTCACTCTCACATTCACTCTCACATTCACTCTCACATTCACTCTCACATTCACTCTCACATTCACTCTCACATTCACTCTCACATTCACTCTCACATTCACTCTCACATTCACTCACACATTCACTCACACATTCACTCACACATTCACTCACACATTCACTCACACACTCACACATTCACTCACACACTCACTCACTCACTCACTCATTCACTCTCACACACTCACACACACACTCGTTCACTCTCACACTCGTTCACTCTCACACTCGTTCACTCACACACATATACACACATATTGGGAGTTTGCACATTCTCCCCTTCTCTGCATGGGTCTTCTCCAGGTTCTCCGGTTTCCGACAAAAGTCCAAAGATATGCAGTTTAGATGGATTGGCCTTGCTAAGTTGCCCATAGTGTGAGAGTTATGCACGGTAAGAGGTATAGTCATGGGAAATGCAGGGTTACAGGGATTGGAGAGGTGGTGGGTCTGGGTCGGATGCTATTCAGAGGGTCAGTATATGGTCCTGACAGGCAAAAGGTCTGCTTCCACGCTGTAGGATTCTATGACGTGCAGGTTAGAGAGAGGGATTGGCCATGGTTAATGCAGGGTTACAGGGGTAGGGTAGGGGTCTGGGTGGGATCCTCTTCACTGGCTTGCGACAGACTGGATGGGCTGAATGGTCCCTTTGCACACTGTATGGATTCTGTCGACATCAATGTTTAGCTCAGTGGTGTGGGGCAACTTGTTCTGGTCTCAATTTTGATGAGATTCACTTTCAGTTTCTGAAATAATGGGGAAGCAAAATCCTATATTTTCAGCTCCCCAGGGTATGCCCTGCAGATGTGAATTTGAATCTTGCTTTGGCAGGTGGTGGATTTGGAATGCAATTTTAAACAAAAACAGATCTGGAGTTAAGACTCTAATGATGACTGTTGTCAGGAACAAACAACCATCTGGTTCAAAATTGAAGACTGGGGTGAGGAGGAGTTTCTTCTTTCAGAGGGTTGAGAGTCATTGGAACTCCTTGCCACAGAGAGCTGTGTGTGGAGACAGGAGCAGGAGATTCTTGATCAGTCAAGGTATTGAGGGTTACATGTTAAATGCAGGAAAGTGAGCATGAGGACAGCCACAATGCTATTGAATGGCTGAGCAGGCTCGAGGGGCTGAATGGCCTTCTGCTATTCCTGTCTGTGATAGTCCTTAAGGGAGTGAAATCTGACCTCCTTACCTGCTCTGCTCTGCAAGTGATTCCTAACCCTTTGCAAACTCTTCACTGCCTTCTGGCTGAGCAAGTCGATTGGTTCAAGGACATTTCGGAATTGCATTCACTTCCCACCTTGGCAGAGATGGCCACATCCTGTTCAGAATACAGGGAAATAACATTTGTCAGGGTCAGTTTTTGATTTGTTCCAATCATATGTTTTGCCAAGAGAAATTGGTCTTGTATAATGACCCCACATAGTCACAGCTCCTCCTGTACATTCAGGCAAAGTTTGTTATTCTCATCCATTTTCATAGAGTCATGCAGCACGGAAACAGGCCCTTCAGCCCAACTCGCCCATGCTGACAAGGTTGTCCAAACTCAACTAGTCCCATTTATCTGCATTTGACGCATACTTCTCTGAATCTTTCTTATCCATGTACCTTTACAAATGTCTCTTCCATGTAATTGTACCTGCCTCTACCACTTCCTCTGGCAGCTCATTCCATATACTCACTGCCCTCTGTGTGATAAATTTGTCTCTCAGGTCCCTTTTTAATCTTTCCACTCTCACCTTAAACCTATGCCCACTAGTTTGGGACACCCCTACATTGGGGAAACGACTATACCTATTTACCTTTTCTGTGCCCCTCGTGATTTTATAACCCCACAGCCTCCAACGCTCCAGGGGAGAAAAGCTCTCAGCTTATGAAGCTTCTGCTTACAACTCAAACCCTGCAACCTTGGTAACATCTTTGTAAATCTTTTTTATAACCTTTCAAGTTTAACGAGATCCTTTCTACAGCAGGTTGACCAGGACTGTACACAGTATTTTAAAAGTGGCCTCACCAACATCCTGTACAGCTGTAACATGATGCCCCAACCCCTGTCGTCAGTGCTCTGACCAGTGAAGGCAAGCATGCCAAACGCTCACTTCACCACAGTGTCAAGATGCAATGCCACATTTAAGGAACTGTCTTCCTACACCCCGTAGGTCTGTTTGTTCCCCAGACGATAGCATCAATAAAGATGTATCTAGACAGATACATGAATGGACCTCTCAATATTCTGTAAGTTTCAATCAGGTTCTCTCTCATCTTTCTAAACTCCACCAAGTTAAGAACCAGAGTCCTCAACCTCTCCTCATATGAGAAGCGTTTCATCCCTGGGATTTTTCCCTTTAAAGAGCCTTTCCCCTGAAGCAGCTGCTAACGGTCACTTGGGGCACGAGGCGGCCGTTAACCGCCATCTCGCGCGGGGCCTGAAGCTAAAATGGCGCCGGGGCCACGCGGGAAGGAAAAGCGCCGAGGGACAGCGGACTGTATCAACATGTCCCGTTCCCGAGGGTCAGGATGGTGGTTATTGGGGGGTGGAGGGGGACAGGAGAGATCCCCCCCGCCCCCGGTGAGGCACCTTGTATAAACCGCGAGGTCTCTATCTCTCTCTGTCGGACTGTCTATGACTTACTTTAACTCTATGTCGATTAATCTCGATGACGCTGTGATCTTGTGCCTCTTTCTGACTCTGACTATGTTTCTATATAACTCTATATGCCTCTGTGTGTCTATGTCTCTGTTTCTCCCTGCCTCTCTGTGACCCTCTGATTCTCTCAGACTTTCTCAGTGACTCTGTAACTCTCTCTGACTGTATGGTGGGAGTACTGTTTGTTGTTGAAAACAGCAATTCCTGCCTTAGAAAAGTGCCGAACAGTTTGGTTTAATCACAGGCATCCCTGTGTCAGTCCTAGAGCTGAGTCCCCACACTGGAAATGAGGTAGTGGAGGGAGACAGCACCTTGTTAAACCAGTCGTTTCAACCCCAGTTGAATATATTTTCTACAAGGATGGTAAGGAGGCTTACTAGGAATACTCCAACCACTGCAGAACCGTACACACAATCATCAACATCAGCAAACGTCAAGAGGGCAATTAGCACTGTGCTGTTTCTAACCAGCAGGCAGGGTCTCTCCTGAACAGCAAATATATCGCCATTTCAGTGAGTTTTTAAGCAACTCTATACATATCGACATCATCAGAGCAATGTGATAGCACTGGGGGAGCATGCAGAGGGAGATTTACCAGGTTATTGTCTTGGGGGCTGGAGAGTTTCAGTGATGGAGAGAGATTGGACAGACTGGGGTTGTTTTCCTTAGAGCAGACGTGATTGAGATGTATAAAATAATGAGGGGTGTAGATAGGGTAGACAGGAAGAAACCTCCCCTGCCCCCTTGAAGGAGGGATCAATGACCGGGGGAGGGGCATAGATTTAAAGTAAGGGGTAGGAGGTTTCAAAGGGTGATGGAGATCTGGAACTCACTGCCTGTAAGGGTGTGAGAGGCAGAAATCCTCATCATATTGAAGGATGATTTAGATGTGCACTTGCAATCCAAGGCTAGACTCACATTAAGTGGTCTTTGATGTTTCATATGCATATTGTTGCAGAAATAGGGGCTTGGATAAGGTGAATAGTCAAGGTCTTTTCCCCAGGACAGGGAGTCCAAAACTAGAGGACATTGGTTTAAGGTGAGAGGGGAAAGATTTTAAAGCAACCTGAGGGATAACTTTATCACACAGAGGGTGGTGTGTTTTTTGGAATGAGCTGCCAGAGGAAGTGGTAGAAGAGGATACAATAACAACCTCTAAGAAACATTTGAAAAGATGCATGGATAGGAAAGGTTTTGACGAATATGGGCCAAACACAAGCAAATTTAGCTCGTTCTGTTTGGAGACTTCGTTAGCATGGACGAGTTTCGGTTCTGTGACCTTACAAATGGGAGTCTGGTATTTGAAAACAGAGAGATGGTTGCTTTTAACTGGCATGGAAGATGTTCAAATTGGGGTGCGGGATGGGGACAGTGATGGTAACCCCAGGATGTTGACAGGAGGTGGGTGTGGGGACAGTGACGGTAACTCCCAGGACGTTGATAGTGTGGGTGTGGGGGGAACTGTGATTAACCCCCAGGATTGACAGTGGGGTGGGGGTTGGGACAGTGACGGTAACTCCCAGGATGTTGAATGTGGTTTGGGGGTGGGGACAGTGACAGTAACTCCCGGGATGTTGATACTGTGGGGGGTGGGGTTAGTGATGGTAACCCTCAGGATTTGATACAGCAGGGGTTGGGGACAGTGATGGTAATACCATTAAACATCAAGAGGGCAATGGTTGGATTTTACCATCGTTAACACAAATCTTTTGAAGTGTAGATTTTATAACAGATGGAAACTTTGCAACAATGTGAAATCTCAGTTGTTTTATTTCTCCTTTCTGTCAGTTATTATCCTGTCATAGAAGATAACATCTCTAAAAAGAAAGACAGTTTCAACATCCAATCTTTTATTTCCTCTTTGTCTTGTTTTGTTCCAGTTCCTGTTGCTGACGTTTTCCTCACCCCCAGAGTCAATAAAATGGAGTTTCCGATTGGGAATCGTCTTGTTCGAGAGTGTGTATTGTGTGTATCGAGGTACAGGACCGTACTTTCAATGGTACCTTCAAAGGTAAGCCTTAAACAATGCCAGCGAGAATTACAACTTTAGCTCAGACAGGAGAGAGCTGGCCATTGAATCCTTCCAGTCCCAGCACCAAGGCAGATACCTTGTTGCGATCACCAGGGATTGGAACAATATTTAATGTGACCACGAATTCTATCAACCTCAGAGCTAGGTAATTCATTCTTCATCTTTGATCTGTGCTTGTTCTTCACTGGGGTCCAGCTGAAGTCTTGACAGGAACACTCTAAAGAATTACTTCAGAAACTCAGCAGGTCGGCAGCATCTGTGGGGGGAAGGGAGAGAGAGAGAGAGAGAGAGAGAGAGAGTAATATCCTTTCTTAGATAAGGGAGGCCTTCATAGTGAGAGGATTCAAGTCCAAGTGCAGGGATGTCTCTTTACAATTGGACACTGTGAGACCACACCCTGGAGAACTGTGTGAGCAGTTTGAGGTTTCCTTATTTGAGGAAGGATATTGTGCCTATGGAGGGAGTGCAGTGAAGGTTTCCCAGAATAGGATGGCAGTCCTGGGATGGCAGGACTGACAGATGGAGAGAGACAGGAATGGTTAGGATGATATTCACTGGAGTTTAGAAGAATTAAGGGGGAAATCTCATAGAAACCTATAAATTTGAAGGATGAAACAGTAAATGCAGGGAGGGTGTTCCCGGTGACTGGGCAGAGAGTCCAGAGCTAGAGGGTCACGGTCAAAAGGAAATGGAGTGGGACTGAGATGGGAGAAATGTCTTCACCCAGAGAGTGGGGAGCCTGTGGAATTCTCTGTCACAGAAAGCAGTCAGGGCCAGAATACTGAATGTTGTTCAGGAAGGATTTGGATTGAGTTCTTAGGGGGTAAAGGGAGAGTGCGGGGAGACAGGGGACTGTGTTGGGTGATCAACCATGATCCCTTTGAATGGGCAGAGCAGACTAGAGGGCCTGAATGGCCCCCTCCTGATGATATTTTTGATGTTTCTCTGTGAACTGCCCAGTTGCCGCTGACAGGTGGAGGACAAGGGAAGTTTTGCCTCGATATATGCAGGCCGTGAAAATGAGGGACAGTAATTTCTAGTTGACAATTTAGAGAGATTATGTGCAGAGCGATCTTTTGAGTTTAGCATGGAATAATTTCTGTTGGATTGGTGGGATATTCTTAATGAGACAGGCTGCACAGAAACAATGATGTTAATGCAATGGTGAGGGTTTGGAGAGAATTTTACAGACACGAGTGTTGGCGGGGGTCAGGGCAACAGGGAACAGGAAACACTGGGGTTGGTGTTTGCTGAAGGGATGATGTTATTGACAGGAAATCCCTCTCTGAATCCAGCACAGGCACACAGCACTGAGATGGCAGTACTCATCGTCCCACTGTTTCTGATCCTTTCTCTCCTCACATTGCTTCCCATTAAACTCCGGGATTGGAAACAAGGTGGGTGAGACATTCCAGCAGGTAACCCAGTCTGCACTCGATGTAGGTTTCAAACTGATGTTGCTCACATAGTGTATGAGGGTGTGCGTATGAGAGAGTGTGTGTGTAGTGCGTTTGAGTGAGAGTATGAATGTGTACATCTGTGTGTGAGAGAGAGAGACACACACACATTCTCATTGACACTTAGACACTCACTCACTTCTGCAGTGCACCTTGTAGACCACACTTGAGAAGCCAAACACCATCCAGGGACAACGCAGCCCCTAGTTAATTGACATCACATCCATTCCCTCCACCACCCGTGTTCAGTAGCAGCTATGAGATGCCCTTCAAAGATTCACCAAAGATCCTCAGGCAGCACCTTCCAAACTCACAACCACATCCATCACGAAGGACAAGCACAGCAGGTACATGAGAATACCACCTCCTGCAAGTTTCCCTCTCAGCCACTCACCATCCCAACTTGGAAATATATCAGCATTTGTTTAGTGTCGCTGGGTCAAAATCCTGTCGTTCCCTCTCTAATGGTATCATGGGTCTACCAACAGTGGTTCAAGAAGGCAGCTCATTACCTCCTTCTCAAGGGCCAACTAAAGATGGATAATAATTTCTAGGCTAAGCCAGTAATTTTCACATCCCACCAGTGAATTAAAAAAGAAATAAAGCACTATTTGGGAACATGCTTTGTGAGGATGTGGGCAGATTGAACAAGTGGCAGATGAAATTACTTGGGGAGACATACAAAGAAATGCGCTGTGTTCAGAGGAATGGTCTGCACAGGTATAAACTAAAGGTTAAAATTGGAATAATTGTTGCTTGTTCATCAGTCAAAGAATCCAGATTCTTTTACGAGCAGGAGAAGCTGAATATTTACAGAAAAACTTTTCCTATGTTCTTTCTCTCTTATTTTCTCTGGCTGTTTTTTTTTTCCCTGCAACACAGGTAAGTTAGTGAGGTGGTTAGCAACTTCGAACAACACTGTCCAAATGGTCTGAAAATCACTCTGGGGTGCAAACACAGCAATTTTACATCAGTTAGCCAAATTGAAGCAAATGAACTGTTGTGTCTGACTCATTTGCAAATCTAAAGCGCAACAGTTCAAATCGAGGGCACACTCTCAATTTCCGTTAGACACTGAACTGAGCGTTGGTCAGTCCCATTAGTGGTGAGGTTATTCATTGCAGTTGGAAGAATTGAAAAAGGCAAGTTATCATCTGAATACGAGAGAAAGTTCAAAATGTCAGGGCAAAGGGATCAGGATGTCCGTGTGGACGAATCTCAAAGTAGTGTACAGGATACAACAGGTCACAAGGAAGACATTTATTATGAACGGAATGGAGTATGGAAGTAGGTAATTGTTACTGCACCTGTACAAGGGATTGGGGTTTGCACATCCGGAATACTGCAGACAGTTTTGGTCCCATTCCTTGAGTAGGGATGTAATTGGAGGGAGTTCAAAGGAGATCACTGAATTGATTGCCCTGATGAAAGTTTAGTCTTATGAAAAGATACAATTTTGATCTCTTTACTTGAGGACAGATGCAGTTTATACTGGAGGTAGTTCAGAGGAGATTCACCCAATCATTTCCAGAGATGAAGGGTTTGTCTTAGATGAGAGATTGAGCAGTTTCTCTAGAGTTTGGAGGAGAGGAGATCTAATGGAAGGTTATAAGATGCTAAAGGGGGTATTGACAAAGGAGTTGGGGAGAGGATGTTTGCTCATGTGGGCGAATCTAGAATAAAAGGTTATCATTTCATGATAAGGGGCTGGGCAGACTGAAAACAGAGGTAAGGAGCAATGAATTCTCTCAAATGAGGAGGGGGTTGTACATCTGTGGGAACATCACCCCCCGTCCAACTCCCCACCACCACTGCATAAATTGGAGCAGGAGACAGACAGATTGTTAATCAGTGATGGGTCAAAAGGAGTGTTTGCAGGAAAGTGAAGTTGAGGCTGAGATGGGATCAGCTATGATCGTATGAAATAGCAGAGCAGATTCCTGAGGGGCCAAGTGGACTCGACCTGATGCCAGCCTGGATGTTCTTTTGGAGTTATATTGTTATATTAGATTGGAGTTATATTATATAGCAAAACTGCTAGGAGGGAGAAAATTAAGTTTTATTTAACAAAATAGATTTTAATTCATGAACATTCGAAAATAAAGACAAACATGATTCAACACAAATTTGGTGAAGGGCTTTGGTTGAAAGAAATGGAAAGACAATACATTTAGGGAGTTAAAAAAAAGTCGAGCAGGTTTGGAGCTGGGGGTATATGTTCACAGATCAGTGAAGGCGGCATAACAGGGAGACAGCAGTTAATAAAACACAGAGCATTCTTGGTTTTATTAATAAGGGCATAGAGTCTGAGAACAAGGAAGTGATGTTGAAGTTATAAAAGACCCTGGTGGACCTCAGCTGGTGTGTTAGAGAGAGAGAGAGAGAGATAACTGGTAGGTGGTGGTTTAACCTGAGGGTTACCATGCCTCACACAAGGGGAGAGATGGAGAAGGACAGTTCTTCGTGGTAATCTCAGTCAGTGAGAGATTCAAACCCACGCGGTCGATGTTACTCCATATTTCAAACCAGCCATCCAGCCAACTGAGCTAACCCAACACAAAGCAGAGGGCAGAAAAGAAATTAATTCCAATGACAGCAAGTATTAATTAGAGAATATTAGATCATGTTGGAGATGCACCTTTGATCTGTTAGATATTTCTTTGTGTGTAACACCTTACCTTCACAGGCAACAGGAGCTGAATTTAGAAATGCGTTTGACAAAGGGAGTTGACCTTCTATTACCCAGGCTGGTTTTGTTCTGTTCTGGACACCTTACTAAAGGAAGGAGGTTCAAACCCTGGACACAATGTGAGGGAGATTTACAAGAATGATACCAATGATGAGGGATTTTACAAAAGTTCAGGAGATTGAGCTTATTCTCCTTCGAGCAGCGAAGATGAAGTGGTGACTTTACTGAGGTGTGGAAAGTTTGAACAATTCTGACGGGAAAGTAAGTTCTTGTTTTTCACTCATTGGTCTATTAGTAACTGGCTGGTAGAATTTCAAGATGGTCAGTGAGAGAGTGAGATGAGGAGAAACTTATTTGGATTGTTGGGTTTTGAATGTGCGGCTTTAGGGTGTGGTGGAGGCAGATTTCATAGGAGGTTTGAAAAGAGAGCTGGATATAAATTTGGAAGGGATGATGTTTGAGGGCTACAGAGATAGAGCTGGAGAGTGGGACTACCTGGTACAGACACAAATTGCCTCCTTCCGTACAGTAAAACTTTATGATTCTATGAACGTAGAAGTTCTCAGCCACATTCTGGACAATTCCAGGAGGTCATTCCGTGGGACCTTGGCTCAGTGACCTTGTTGCCAGGAGTTTTCGTACACGCACAGCAGCAAATTGTTGTCGCGATTGGGATTGGAACTCGGTTGGACGATCTGGAAATAGTTCATTCCAGGGGAAGTGATGGGAAATCGAGCTGAGGGCCCGAGTGAGGACAGACCTGCAAGAAATTTCAAACACGCAGAGATCGGGTGAAGTCGATTGAATGGTGAGTATGAATCTGTGAGCTGCTGATCCTACACCGTCACGTATTAGTCAGTGTTCATGCTGGTATTCGTCTGATTGGAAAGATCCACAATAACAAATCTCTTCCTGGAAGTGTTGGGGAGGGAAGTTTGGGTTGTTTCCTTTTACAGCATAGAAGGTTGATGGGTGAGAGGGACTTGAGTGGGACTTGACATATAGACTTCCTTGTCTATATGTATATTTCTGATGATGTTCAAGAATTTCTGTGTTGACTGTATAGAGTGTCTGGATCCGCTGATCAGGTGTTTCAATTTCTGTTGTAGTTCTTTAGCCAGTTTGTGTGATGGTGTCCCTCATAGTGATACGATGGGTCTGAGTGGGATGTCTGGTTTGTGCACTTTAGGTAGTCCATAGAATCTGGGGGTGGTGTTGCTTTCAGGTTTCATTCTCTGTAGATCAAACCTGGTTATCTGTCCGTTTTTTTGCAGGTTCCTCAGTGTGTTGTTTATCCTATTGGTGAGCTGTGGGATGGGGTCAAACTCTCTCTTATGGTCGGTGTTGGTATCTGCAAGTAGTTGTTGCGCTTTCTGGATGTACTCTGCTTTGTCCAGGATGACCGTCATTCTGTCTTTGTCTGCTGGTAGTATGATTATGTTCTTATCATTTCTTAGTGTTTTTAGTGCTTCCCTCTCCTTGGTGTTGAGGTTGTGTCTTTTCCTTGTTATCAGGGGTACGATACTTTGTCTCATGGGCGGCACGGTGGCACAGTGGTTAGCACTGCTGCCTCACAGCGCCTGAGACCCGGGTTCACTTCCCGCCTCAGGCGACTGACTGTGTGGAGTTTGCACGTTCTCCCCGTGTCTGCGTGGGTTTCCTCTGGGTGCTCCGGTTTCCTCCCACAGTCCAAAGATGTGCAGGGTCAGGTGAATTGGCCATGCTAAATTGCCCGTCGTGTTAGGTAAGGGGTAAATGTAGGGGTATGGGTGGGTTTCGCTTCGGCGGGTCGGTGTGGACTTGTTGGGCCGAAGGGCCTGTTTCCACACTGTAATGTAATCTAATCTAAATCTAATCTAAATGTTGTGTCTGAGACACAACAAACAAAGTATCGTCACACAATCACACAAACTGGCTAAAGAACTACAACAGAAACCGAAACACCTAATCCAGACACCATACAGTCAACACAGGATTTCTTGGACATCAGAAATATACATATAGACAAGGAAGAAACTATGGTCTCATTAGATGTAATGGCACTGTACACCTCTAGCAACAAAACCCTAGCCAGAGAAACAGTAGCCAGCCTGCTGGACATACAGAACAGACAACAAGACGGGGAACCTATCAACAAAGACTGCATACTCAAACTACTGGACCTGTGCCTCACAACACACTTCACAGGCTTGCTGCAGTGCTCCAGCTAAAGCTCAGTGCAAGCTGGAAGAATAGTACCTCATTTTCTGGTTGGGAACACAACAGCCTTCTGCACCCAATATTGAGTTCTACAACTAGGGCTAGAGCTCTCCCATGTCGTTACCCAGAACCTCTCACAACAGGCCTTGTTATTGTATTGGGTAGCCCCATTGTGGAGCTGTAGAGGTGTTGGTTAGCATCTGGTTCCCAGTGAATTGGTGTAGATTTCTTTTGTTACAAATCATGAGACAAAGAACAACTCAGGCCAAGAATGGAGTCATACCTGTAGTTCTGTTTGAAATACTGGCTTGAAAGAAACACGGCCTCATGATTATAAAATGAATATTACATTGAAAGGTTGATACTGTCAAACTCACTTAATGTTGATTTACGGGGATGTCTCTTCTCTCTTCCTCCAGACAATTACATTAAGGAGCAAGACAATGTAACATTCTCTCTGTACGAAGGCAAGTGTGATCAGTTCCTTCTAACAAACAGCAGGTATGTTATCGCTGTCAGACAGAAAAACTTACTTTCCACAGTCACAGAGCACTTGAATTAGACACACATGGAATTCGATTTCTAGAGAGAATTTTTCACAAGAATAGTCAAATACCACCAAGCAATTATAACTTTTTTTATCCCTCTCCATTCTCAATTCACGTCACCCGATTTCCAATAAATGTTATCATTCACAGCCATTTAGTCATCGAGATGTACAGCACTGAAGCAGACTCTTTGGTCCTGCTCATCCATGCCAACCAGATGTCAGCAACTAATCTAGTCCCATTTGCCAGCACTTGACCCACATCCTTTTGAACCCTTCCTATTCATGTCCCCATCTCAATGCCTTTTAAATGTTGTAATTGTACCAGCCTCCTCCACTTCCTCTGACAGCTCATTCCTGACTCATACCATCTTATGCATGAAAACGTTGCCGCGTAGATCCATTTAAAATTTTTCCCCGTTTACCTTAAACCTATGCCTCTAGTTTTGTACTCTCCCGCCTCAGGGAAGAGACATTGTCCCTCATGATTTTATAAACCACTATGTGGTCAGCCCTAGCCTGTTCAGCCTCTCTGTATAGCTCAAATCCTCCAACCCTGACAAATTCCTTGTAAATCTTTTCTGAACCCTTCAACATTTCATAAAATCCTTCCAATATGAAGGACCCCAGTATTGTATGCACTATACCAAAACTGGCCTCACCAATGACCTGCACAGCCACAACATGACCTCCCAACTCCTATACTCGATGCACTGATCAATGAAGAAAATGTACCAAATGCCTTCTTCACTGTCCTATCTACTTGCGACTCCACTTTCAAGGAACTATGAACCTGCATTCCAAGGTCTCTTTGTTCAGCAACACTCCCCACGATCTTACCATTAAGTGTACCAGTCCTGCCCTGATTTGCCTTTCCAAAATGTAGCACCCCAGATTTATCTGAATAAAACTCCATCTGCCACTCCTCAGCCCATTGGCCCATCTGATGAAGACTCTGTTTTACTTTGAAGGAACCTTCTTTGCTGTTTAATTTTGGTGTCATCTGCAAACTTATTAACTATACCTGCTATGTTCAAATCCAAATCATTCACATAAATAATGAAAAGCAGTGGATCCAACATTGATACTGGTGGCACACCATTGGTCACAGGCCTCCAGTCTGAAAAGCAGCTCTCCTCCACTACCACTCCGTCTTCTACCATCGAGCAAGTTCTGCATCCGATTGGCTACCTTCCCTGTATTCCATGAGATCTAACGTTGCTAACCAATCTCCCATGAAGAACCTCATCAAACACCTTACTGAAGGCCATATAGATCACATCCGCCACTCTGACCTCATCAATCCTCTTTGTTACTTCTTCAAAACAACTCATTCAAGTTCATGACACACGTTTTCCCATGCACAAAGCCATGCTGACTATCCCGAATCAGTCCTTGCCTTACCAAAGTGAGGACTGCAGATGCTGGAGATCAGAGCTGAAAATGTGTTGTTGGAAAAGCGCAGCAGGTCAGGCAGCATCCAAGGAGCAGGAGAATCCTTGGATGCTGCCTGAAATGCTGCACTTTTCGAGCAACACATTTTCAGCTCTTACCAAATGTATGTCAATCCTGTCTCTCAGGATTCCCTCCAACATCTTGCCCACTACTGATATCAGACTCACCGGTCTATAGTTCCCTGGCTTTTCCTTACCACCTTTCTTAAATAGTGACACCACGTTAACAATCTTCCAGTCATCCAGCACATCACCTGCAACTATCAATGATAAAATATCTCAGCAAGGTGCCCAGCAATCACTTCCCTACCTTCCCATAGAGTTCGAGGGTGCACCTGATCAGGTCTTGGGGATTTATCCATTTTTCTGCATTTCAAGACATCCAGCACTTTCTCCTCTGTAATATGGACATTTTTCAAGATGTCGCTATCTATTTTCCCACATTCTATATTCTTCCATGTCCTCCTTCACAGTGAACACTGATGAAAAATACTCATTTAGTATCTTCCCCATCTCCCACGGCTCCACACAATAGGTGCCTTGCTGATCTTTGAGAGGCCCTGTTGTCTCCCTAGTTACTGTTTTGTCCTTAATCTATTTCTAAAACACTCTTTGCATTCTCCTTACTTCTATTTGCCAAAGCTATCTCATGTTCCCTTTTTGCCCTCAGGATTTCTCTCTTAAGGATACTCCTACGACCTTTATACTCTAAAGATTCACTCAATTTCTTCTGTCCATACCTGACATATGCTTCATTTTTTCTTAACCAAAACCTCAATTTCTCTCATCATCCCACATTTCCGCCACCTACCAGCCTTTCCTTTCACCCAAACAGGAATATACTAACTCTGGACTCTTCTTATCGCATTTTGAAGGCTTCCCATTTCCCAGCCTTCAATTTACCTCCAAACATCTGCCCCCAATCAGCTTTTGAAAATTCTTGCCTAATGCTGTCAAAATTAGCCTTCCTCCAATTTTGAACTTCAGCTTTTAGATCCAGTCTATCCTTTTCCATCACTATTTAAAAACAAACAAGATTTATGGTTTCTGGCTCCAAACTGCTCCCCCACTGACACCTCAGTCACCTGCCCTGCCTTATTTCCCAGGACTATGTCAAATTTTACATCTTCTCTAGCAGGAACATCCACATACAAAATCAGAAACTTTCCTTGTACACACTTTCCTCTCCTTTTAAACCCTTAACACTATGGAAGTCCCTGTCTACGTTTGGAATGTTAAAATCCCCTACCATATCCACCGTATTATTCTTATATTGAACTGAAATCTCCTTACAAATTTGTTTCTGAATTTCTTGCAATCAGGGAGTCTATAATATCATCCCAATAAGATGACCATCCCTTTCTTATTTCTCAGTACCATCCAAATAACTTCCTGGATATATTCCCAGGAATATCATCCCTAAGTACAGTAGTAATGCTATCCCTTATTAAAACTGACACTTCCCTCCTCTCTTGCCCCCACTTTCTAAGCTTCCTGTAGCATTTGTATCCTGGAACATGAAGCTCCTTCTCACGGAACATTTATATGTTGATTAAGAAATTTTCTTCGAATGTTAAAAGTCTCTTCTCCATCCAAGCCTTTAACACAATGGTACTTCCAGATAATGTTTGTAAAAACCTACTATTACAGTCTTACATATTCTTACATATATCTGAAATCTGTGTGTGTTTGTTCCTCAGTTTCCTTCTGACTGTTGGGGGGCCTATAGTACAGTCCCATCATGGTGATTATCCCTTTTTTATTTTAACCCAGATATTTTCACTGGATGATCTTTTTCAGAAATATTATCTCTAGTTAGAGCAGCAATGTTTTCCTTAATCAAAAACACCACTCCGCCTTCGCCTTCTCTTTTACCTGCCTTTCTATCATTCTTATATCCCCCTCATACTTCTCTAACCTATTGAATACAGACCCAGAGTTGTCCTCAATTGCTGTTTTTCTGACAAGTCCTTCATCCTGGGCTCCCTCCCAGCACGAGCACATCCTTCCCGAGATAATGGACCCAAAGCTGCTCACAATATTCCAAATGCAGTCTGACCAGAGCTGATAGAGCCTCAGCAGCACATCTCTGCTCTTGTATTGTAGCGTCCTTGAAATAAATGTTAAAATGGCATTTGCCTTCCAAACTGCCAACTGAACCTGCCAGTTAACCTTCAGAGAATTCCTGAACTAGGACTCCCAAGGTCCCTTGCCTTTGAAATTTTTGAAGACTTTCCCTGTTCAGAAAATTATCAACAACTTTATTCCTTCTACCAGAGTGCATAACCTCACAATTTCCCACATCGTATTCCATCTGTCACTTCTTCGTCCACTCTTGCAGCCTGTCCAAATCCTTCTACATCCTCTGCACCTCCTGAGCACTACCTGCTCCTCCACCAACATCTAACCCATGTGCAAACGTGGTAAGAATACCCTCAGTTCCTTTGTCCAGATCATTAAGGCATAACAAGAGTAGTTGTGGGCCCAACACTGACCCCTGTGGAAGTCCACGAGTCACCGGCTGCCAATTCTGTAAAAGACCTTTTTATCCTGACTCTCTGCCTTCTGCCAAGCAGCCAATTCTCTGCCTTTACCTTGTTTAGCAGCCTGCTGTGTGGTACCTTATCAAAGGCCTTCTGGAAATGCAAATCGATTACATCCACCGGCTCTGTGTTGTCTAACTTGCTTGTTACTTCCTCAAAGAATTTGAACAGATTTGTCAGGGAAGACCTCTCCTTAACAAAGCTGTGCTGATTCTGCCCTATTTTACCATGCACTTTCAAGTACTCTGCAGCCTCATTCTAAACAAGGGATTCTCAAGCCTTAGGAATGACTACATTCTAGCTACGTAGCCTATAGTTTCCTGCCTCTGCCCCCCTTTCTTAAACACGTGTTGCATTAGCCATTTTCCAGTCATCTGGGACCCTGCCTGACTCCAGTGCTTTATGAACAATCATCACCAATGCCTCTCCAATCTACTCTGCTGTCTCCTTCAGTTATCTGGAGTGTAGTCCATCCAGTCATGGTGATTTATCTGCCTTCAGCTTCACCGCACCTTCCCCTTACCAATGGCCAATGCACTCACTTCTGTCCCCAAGTTTCCCTTGAAGTTCTGGTCGGTTGCTGGTGTTTTCCACTGTTAAAAACTAATGGAAAGTACCACTTCAGATCCGTGCCGTGCTGTGGTTCCCCATTACTACTTCTCCAGCATTGTTTTCAAGCTGTCCAATGTCCACTCTTGTCTCTTTGTAACTGTTTAGATATCCAAGAAAATTGCCTGCAGCCCTCTTCTGTATTAGTAATATTTCACTTCTTTCCCCGTCCCCACCTTTTTTTTTAAAAAGTTATTTCTGTTTTTTTAAAGAGTTCCCAATCTTCTGGCTTCCACTGATCTTTACCACACTATATGCTGCTTGTGTTGCCTTTATGCTCTCCCTGACTTCCCCTGTTAACCAGGGTTGTCTCATCCTCCCCTTAGTATTTTTCTTTTTCCTTGGGATGAATTTCTGCAATGTCTCCTGAATTAAACCAGAAACTCCTGCCATCGCTGCTCCACTGTCTTCGCTGGTCGGCTCTCCCTTCCAATCAACTTTGTCCAGCTTCACCCACATGTCTTTGTAGTTACCTTTACCCAATTGTAATCCTGTTACATCTGATTCAGTCTACTCCCTCTCAAGCTGCAGGGTGAACTCTATTATGTTATGGCCACTGTGTCCTAGGAGTTTCTTCACCTTTGAGCTCCCTAATCAAGTCTCCCTCGTTACACATCACTAAATCCAGAATTGCCTGTTCCTGAGTGGGCTCTACCACAAACTGCTCCAAACAAAAAATCTCTCACATAATTCCACGATTTCTTGAGAACTGCTACAAACCTGTTTTACCCAGTCCACCTGCATATTCAAGTCCCCATTGATTATAGCAACAGTTCCTTACATGCTTTTATAATCTACTGATGTATTTTCTCCCCCACATCGTGACAATGGCTTATGGCTTGTACACAAGTTTCTTCGGAGTCTTTATTCCTTTGTGGTTCCTGATCTCTACCTTCATGGATTCTACACCTTCTGACTCTATTTCGCTGTCAATTTAATTTTATTTCTTACAAACAAGGCAACCCCTCTGACTCTGCCAGCCCTGAACCCCCTGCAGCCTTTTCTCTGATACCTACAACATTGTGAATGCCAACGTTACTCTGGCATACCAGCTGATTTACCTTGTTCTGTAGACCGTGTGTATTTAGTTACAAGTCCCTCAGCCCTGCGTTAATTGTCCATCTTCTTATATTTGTCCCCTTATCTGTTGTGCCTGAAGTTAGATTCCTGATCCTTTCCATACTTTCTGTCTTGCAACATGTTGTGAAAGCTTTCACCTGTGCTGAGCACTTCCCCATTTTGACTTTTCCATAATTTTGCATGCAGCTGAAAAACAACCCCTGTTTTAGTTTAAAGTCCAATATATAGGCCCTGGTTATGCCATTCTCCAGGACTCTGATCCCAGTATCATTCACATGTAGCCTGTCCCTTCAGAACAGTTCCATCCTTCCCCAGTACTGACTCCAATGTCCAGTGAATTCAAACCCCCTGTTTGCCACACATCTTACTGTTGTAATCTTGCTGACTTTATGGCTCAGGTAGTAATCCAGAGATTATTACCTTTTTGATTCTTTTAAAAGATTTATCCGAGCTGCACGTATTCCTTCAGCAGAACTTCTTCTCTCGATCTCAGCCCAGATGCCTATTGGGACGCCAGGCACCAGGTAGGTAAATCTGCCTTCGGGACTCTCAATTCTGGCAACAGGGAAGAGTCTCTATTCCCCTGACTACATTGTTTCCAATTACACTTGCATTTCTCTTTTCTCCTTCCTCATGAATGACTCCCTCTCCCACAGTGCTGTGGTCAGTTTGCTCATCCTCCCTACAGACCCCACAGATAAGAGTACAGATAAGAAACTTGAAGGGAAATTAGCAGAGACCCTGTTTGATCAGACAGTTGAGACAAACCAAGAACAGAGATGACAAAGCAGACATCTTTAGCTCAGGTAAATTAACTGAGTTACAGCAAAAAGTTGAAAATTTAAAGCAATTGTATCAAAAAGCATACACAATGAATCCAAATGTATCCCCGATTGTTATTATCTTAAAAATGATGTCTTAATGCGGAAATGGAGAACATCACATTCAGGCAGATGAGAAATGGGCAGAAGTTTATCAAGTCGTATTGCCAATGGGTTATAGAAAGGAAATGTTGCGAGATTAGCACATGAGCTACATGTATAGATTGTCTGTTTGAAATTCACATTATTTAATTGTCATCTTGGTATGTGACAACTATTCAGTAAAGGATTAATTCTGTCCTATTCAGCCACACATAAACTCCATGTAAATGTGCTTCATCCCGGTTGGAGAATTTGAGCTGTAGGCAGAGGCTGAACACGCTGGAACTGTTTTCCCTGGAGAGTGACCTTATAGAAGTTTATAAAACTATAAGGCTCATGGAGAAGTGGTGGAGCCTGGTACAATTATAACATTTGAAAGGCATCTGAGTGAGTATAATGAGAAAGCCTTAACATTTGTCCTTAAATACTTAAACTAAATGTAATGTTGAATTATAGAACACAAGAAAATAAACAGGGTAGGCAGAGAGGCATCAAGCCACAAAAGGGGGAACCTAGGATGTGCAGAAGATAAAAAAAATTTGTTCTCACCAAGTGATAACAGGATGCTCTAAAGCAATTAAGAACATTTGCCTTAACGTCAATGAATCTGTGTTAAAAAGACACAGAGTGATAACATTCACAGTTGTTAACTTATTAATTTAATGACAGTGTTTGATTGTGATCTCGGAAACTTTGTATCATCTCAGAAGCATGTCAAAGGCCTTGTAATAAACGGTCAGGTCCTATCAATTATAATGGATTCTTATTACGAGCGTGTGTGTGTGTGTGAGAGCGCGAGCATTTGGGACTTTATGATGATTTTGAGTAGCCATTATGAAATGCAAACTCTAAAATGTAATATTGATGAAGCTTTAACTTACTTGGTGTTCCTACACACCACGACTGCCCCGCAGTCAATTCTAACTCGTCAGATCTTCTGTCTTCTTGAATTTGAATCACAACCCTGCAAAGAAAGCATGTTTAATTTGAGACTAATGAATCATTTAAAATTTAACCTTTCAGCCTCAGATACAGAATGATTTTGTGCTTAAGATTAAAAAGCAGGAGTCTGTTCCTAGTTTAAAAACTATTCTAAACCTAACATTGAACAGATTCTGGCACAATCTGTCAGGAAGCCATTTTATGGTCAAAGTTTGCCCTCCTCGCTAGGATGCCATTTTATAAAACAATGATCTCTGATATGCAAGCTGTTCAAGGTTACCTTATGACCTCTCCCACTCAGTTTAGACTGATACCCCTTTATGACAGGGACCTACCTCACCAACGGGCACTGACGAGGCTGGATCTGTTTTTCCCACCTGATGGATGGCTAAGGGCCTACAGGAGTGATCAGTTAAGCGCGTACAGACCTGTTAATTAACTTCTCTTCCTTTCGAATTGTTGCCTTTCCACTGTCTGTTTAATTAAGAATAAATAAAGGGCAAGGCTAAAATTAAACTAAACTGTTTGTAAGAGGTTTTTATTTCAGACTACCAAAGTGTATGATCTCCAGGACGAACCAAGAGAGGCTTATAGATCCGAGTCCACAAGGGATTCTATGGGCTGTCTCAAATCTATACTTTAACAATATGAACAGGAATGGTTTAGAGGGAGATGGGCTAAGTGCTGGCAATGGGACTAGATTAGGTTAGAATATCTGGTCGGCATGGACAAGTTGGACCATAGAGTTTGTTTCCATGCTATACGTCTCTATGACTCAACAAATCTTCGGTAACTCTTGCCCTGTCAGTGAGCACAGTTTCCCTCCATCTCTGTACTTAACCCATCCTTCATAGATGGTTCTTGAAACAATGCAACGATGTGGCCTATTTGTCTATCTTCATTGTAACTTTGAAGATGCTCTTAATAATTACAGATTTTAATGTTGTTCCTGAATGTCTATTTTGGATGAGGATTCAGTTTATCTATCTTCAACACTGGTGTGTCAACGTCAATGGGCTACATACCTTCCGTTTGTTAGAGACAGCTGGTCACTTTGTGCTTTGAACTGAGGAAGTATTACAGTGTCTTAGTCCCTTAGGTGTTTTTCTGGAGGAAGACACAAGGACACCACCTGTAAATCAACATGAGGCTAGTCTGGCAATATTGAACTGATCATTGTCATATTCATTGAATCTTCATTAGGATGTGTGTTGTTTTTTTTCTTTAAAGCCAACAACTTAATCAGAATTAAGTTGATCTGATTCCATTGTTGCCCTGAGCTGCTCTGGTGTTGTGTGATTTTTAACTTGATATCAGTTGAGTGAGATCCAGAAACTGATCAACAACTGCCCAGCACCATGAATGGGAGTACTCAATCACCAGGATGCTTATACAGTTCAACATCCAACTCCCTGTTGGAAATGGGAAAAATGTTTTCTAATGTTTCTAATGTTTTTACCAAGACCCCAGTATGTCCTTTTACAAGAATAACCCATTCCTACCGTTGGTCCACACTATCTCAAGAAAGAGCGGGAAACAGAATGAAATTAAGACAGGGTTCAGAGGATTGCAAACCACAAGAATGTGCCACAGCAGCTTCCTCCCACTCTGTCTCCCTCAGCGGGCCCACACACAGCCCGAGAAAGGCCTCTCTCTTCCCCCCCGCCCGCTCACTCCAAGTTCCGCGACCAGTTCCTGCTTCACTCGGCCTCTTACAAACAGCCCCCGGTTCTCCCTGAACTCACCCCGAATCAATCCCAGTCTCGGAGCCCCCCTCTGTGTCCCAGGCTCCCATCCCGATGTGCTGCTGGAAGGAGCCTGCTGTTCCTTCACTTCCCTGGGCGCTGATCTCTCCATTGCGGTCTGTTTCAAACAAACCTCTTGCACTCACTGAGTAAATGCTCCTCAATGGCAGCACTAAGAGAGGGCCTCACACATGTGCTCCTCTACTCAGGAACAGTCAGCTTTGGGGAGAAAAGTTAAAAATCACACAACACCAGGTTATAGTCCAACAGGTTTAATTGGAAACACACTAGCTTTCGGAGCGCCGCTCCTTCATCAGGTGGTAGTGGTGGGCTCAATCCTAACACACAGAATTTATAGCAAAGATTTACAGTGTGATGTAACTGAAATTATACATTGAAAAATTATGCCTTTCATCTGTTAGAATATCATGACAGTTTCACTTCTTTCATCTGTAAATCACAAAACCTTTTTTGAAAAAGTTGCATTCTCAGGTTAGCTGTTAACAATGGTGATAGCTACACAATATGTTGAAGGTGTTAGCCCCCTGTGTTCTCTGTCTATGCCATGATGTTTAGATGGATTCTAATCTAAAAAGTGAGATAACGGAGTTTTACATCAATTCATGCAGTTTTTGAGCTCAGAATTGTACATGAACGCATGCACTTTTTGAGTAAATTACAATGTAACCCTGCAAGTACAAATCCATCCCACATAATATGTGTGTGTGCATGTGGGTCTTTGTCTGTCTATGTGTGTGTGTCTGTCTGGGTGGGGGTTGTGAGTGTGAGAAAGTGTGTGTGTGTGTTTAGTGAGTGCAGAGTGTCTTAAGTCTGTGAGGGGATGCATGTGTATGTGTGTATCTCCATAAGGGTGTGTGTGTGTGTGTGTGTGTGTATAGTGCAATAGTGGTCACCTGTAATGTGACATGAACCCAAGCTTCCAGTTGAGGCCCTCCCTATGGGTACTGAACTTAGCTATCAACCTTTCCTAGGCCACTTTTTGCTGCTGCCTGTCCCGAAGTCTGCCTTGGAGGATGGTCACCCGAAGGTCCGAGGTCGAATGTCCTGGGCCTCTGAAGTGTTCCCCAACTGGGAGGGAACACTCCTCTCTGTTGATTGTTGTGCAGTGCCCATTCATCCGTTGCCGTAGCGTTTGCTCGGCTTCCCCAGTGTACCATGCCTCCGGGCATCCTTGCCTGCAACGTATAAGATAGACAACGTTGGCTGAGTCACATGAGTACCTGCCGTGTACAAGGCGGGTGGTGTCCCGACGCGTAATGGTGGTATCTATGTCCACACTCTGACACGTCTTGCAGCGCCTACCATGACAGGGTTGTATGGAGTTGTCCTAAGAGGCGGGCAGCTTGCTACGAACAACGATCTATTTGAGGTTTGGCAGTTGTTTAAAGGCAAGTAGTGGAGGTGCGGGGACGGTCTTGGTGAGGTGCTCATCGTCATTGATAATGTGTTGCAGGTCACGAAGAACCTGGTGTAGTTTTTCAGCTTCTGGGAATTACTGAACAACGAAGGGTACCCTGACGGTTGCAGCACATGTCTGTCTCCTGAGGAGGTCATTACGGTTCCTTGCTGCGGCACGTCGGAACGATGAGTTGGGAATCGTACCCCGTTCTTGAGGGCATCCCTGAGTACTTCCAGGTATCCGTCACATTCCTCCTCTTCTGAGTAGATCCGGTGTACGCGTAGGACTTGTCCATAGGGGATGGCTGTTTTAATATGTTTTGTGTGGAAGCTGGAGAAATGTAGCTTTGTGAGGTTGTCTGTGGGTTTGCGGTAGAGTGTGGTGCTGAGGTGTCCATCCTTGATGGAGATGCATGTGTCTAAGAATGAGACAGATAGTCGAGAGTAGTCCATGGTGAGTTTGATGGTGGGATGAAACTTGTTGATGTCACTGTGTAGTTTTATCAGTGACTCCTTGCCATGAGTCCAGAGGAAGAAAATGCTGTCAATGTACCTGGTGTACAATTTTGGTTGGAGATCCTGCATAGAGAAGAAGTCTTGTTCAAACCTGTGCATAAAAATGTTGTCATATTGGGAGCACATTTGGTCCCCGTGGCTATTCCATGTGTCTGGATGAAGAACTGGTTGTCAAAGGTGAAGACGTTGTGATCAAGGATAAAGTGGATGAGTTGTAGGATAGTGTTTGGAGGCTGGCAGTTGTTGGTGTTGAGTACTGAGGCTGTTGCCGTGATGCCATCATTGCGGGGAATGATGGTGTCGAGTGCGGAAACGTCCATTGTGATGAGGAATGTTCCCAGTTCGACTGGTCCGTGGGTGCTGAGTTTCTGTCAGAAATCCGTAGTGTTTCAACAGAAACTGGAGATCCCCTGTACAATAGGTTTCAAGATGCCTTCTATGTAGCTGGACAGATTCTCACATAGGGTCCCATTGCCCGACACGATGGGACGTCCTGCTGTGTTGGCTTTGTGTACCTTTGGAAGGCAGTAGAAGCCACCTACACGAGAAGTACGTGGGATGAGAGCACGTAGGGAACTCTGAAGGACTGGATCCAAAGTTCTGATCAGTGTGTTTAATTCACGGGTGTGTTCTTTGGTCGGATCAGCTGGTAGTTGCCTGTAGTGTTCCTGGCTGTTCAGTTGTTGGTACACTTCCTTGCAGTAATCTGTTCTATTCTGAATGACAATGGCTCCTGCTTTATCTGCTGGTTTGATGACAATGTTGTGATTGGTTTTGAGAGCCTGGATGGCATTGCGTTGTGAACAGGTGATGTTTTGCTCTACCTTATGGTACGGCTGATGAATCTGGCATTTTATATATTTCCTGACGGTTTGAGCATACATGTCAACCCCAGGGCAAGCAGCAGGTGGTGTCCAAGTTGACACCTTCTTTGGTCGCTCCTCTACAAATCCCTGTGATTTTTGTTTGAGTTCATCAGCGGGCTCATTGGGATCACTGCTGGCACCTTGAAAGAATTCCCAGAGTCTCATTCGTCTGATGAACTCCTCAGTGTCTGCTGCCAGAACCAACGGGTCCATTTTGGCGGTGGGGCAGAAGTTGAGACCCCTACTCAGAACTTCACTCTCTTCCGGTCTAAGGTGTGGTCCGATAAGTTGATAATAGACTTCCCCGCAGTGATTATGTTGTCTACTGTGGTTCCAGGGTGGGCTTTGCTATTACTGGTGAGAATCCAGTGTTTTGCTCTGATTTTAAAATTGATTTTAAAATTGCAAGTATTCCTGCAGTGTAGATAAGAGGCTATTCGGCCAATCGAAACTCTACTGTTGTGCAACCTGGTTATTCCATGGAAAGAATCGCATCGTAACTTTGTAATAGGATGTAGCAGCCGCATTAGACCATTCTGCCCGTCCAGTTTGTTCTGCCATTCGATGAAACTTACTCTTGCGCCTGCTCCCCGTAACCTTCGATCCTCTTTCTCGTGAATACCTGTCTATCTCAGTAATGTTATCAATGTGTACTTGGCTCTCCATGCCATGAATAATTATTTTTATTTATTGTGCAACCCAGATGTTAATGTTACGTATTACAGTATTTATATATCCCAGGCATAACACTCAGCTGTTTTGTCACTGGGAGCCTGCAGATGTGTTACGTGGCGCGTTGTTTCCACCTGCCCGCTCAGGCAGTGATAACAAATTATCTTCGGGCAAGTAATAATTTGGATGAAATAAAAATTAATGATAAAGTGTGGTTCTGTAATTTTACCGGTGTACACTGTTAAATTTTAAGATGTTTAAATCGGCGGTTTTTCGATTGATTCACGGCGGATAAAAGTTCGGTTGCTCATCGAGAGCGCAGGAAGCGATAGAGGACATTAGAACAGTATTTCTCTTGGAATTTAATTAAAAACAAAAACGGAAGGTAGCAGCAGTGAATTTGCAACTAATGAGATCTTCATTCAGGGATTGCGGAAACATAGTAATTAGAAGAGTGACGTTCACATCAAATTTTGGTATTGGGTTAGATATTTCTGGAAAATCCCCATCTCCTCATTGATTCCCTTTGCGATAACATGGCTTGGTGAGGTGGATGCAGTAGAGAAAAGGGGAAAAATGGCGCCAAGAGATCAACGGCTTATTTTCAAATTTGAAAATGCCTGCCATCACGTATAAAAGAGCAGGAGGTTATAGAGGAGAATACACAACCACGTACACGTTGATTATGTGAAGTTTAGTTTCGTAATCGAAAAAACAATCTCACTTTACCGTATTCCCTCCTTTCACGGCTAAAAAATGACTGACTGCTCTTGAACACGCTCTCTCTTCAGCGGCAGGCGAAAAAAAAAAGAGTGGATATGAACCGAGCAGAGAATAAATTGCAGAGGTGTATGCTGCAGAGACAGCGGGAATATTCAGCTCTTACTGATGCGGTTAAAGGAAATGTGAAGCCAAACCCGATCGGGAACATCCGTGACACTATTCTAAACTCATAGAACATTACACAGTCACTGCCTGAGTGAACAATGAGAAATAATGTCGTTCCAGACACTTACAATTGTATTCAATGATAGAATCTTCCCCTGCTGCCAGACAGTAACAGTATCCAATAAAAAGGAGATAGAAATGTAGCGATGTCAGGTACAACGGCCAGGGCTCTACACAATTCAATCTGACAGAGTTCAGCTCCTTTTACAGATGCTGTGAGTGGCTCTTAAAAGAGCCTTTGAGTTGCTAGATTAAAGGATGGTCTCTTCATTTTTTAGCAGATCCAGCAGCGGAAGTTTTCTTGGGCAGCAGCACGGCCTGGATATTAGGCAGCACCCCGCCCTGAGCGATGGTCACCCCTCCCAGCAGCTTGTTGAGCTCCTCGTCGTTGCGCACGGCCAGCTGCAGGTGCCTGGGGATGATGCGGGTCTTCTTGTTGTCCCGGGCCGCGTTGCCGGCCAGCTCCAGGATTTCAGCCGTCAGATACTCCAGCACCGCAGCCAGATAGACCGGCGCTCCGGCACCCACACGCTCAGCATAGTTACCCTTTCTCAGGAGCCTGTGAACACGGCCCACCGGGAACTGCAGGCCAGCCCGGGACGACCGAGACTTCGCCTTGGCGCGACCTTTCCCACCGCCCTTTCCTCTTCCAGACATAGTCACAAGCACTTTCAGAAACTGCTGTAATCTCCCACATTGCGGTCTCTTATACCTTCGGGAGGACTGGTGGGGCGGCCATTTCTGATTGGTCAGCATCTAATGTTGTTTGAATTCCCAATCAGATATCTGCCTCATTCCCCAATCGGGAGAGGGCACGGGGAGGAGGGCGGAAAGTACCAGCGCCAACAGCTTTCTTTTAAATTTGAAAAGCCCGCCAATTTCTAAACAAAGAAGTATGTTTTACCCGAATAATGAAGTACAAAAAAGTGAGGAAGTTGAAAAAACATTAATACTCATGTTAATTTACTTTTAGTTTACAAAATGAATAATTCACACGGTCTTACTCTCCCTCATTTGCCGATCTGTATCTGATCATTTCTGATTTTGAAAGTGGGTTAATTTCTAAACCTTGAGAAGAAGCTGAAACAAAACAGGCCAAACATTGCAGTCTGCAACCTGTCTTTTCTTTTCACATTTCCGTCCCACCCCGATATGCTGATAAAGCAGCACACAGCATTCTTCCGGCTCAGCATCGAGGGCGAACACGTTTAAGACAATATTTTAAATCTGTCCTCCCTTATCGCTCGATCAGATTCAGCTCCACGTTTCAGTCCGGTAGCTGTGTTGGTGTTCTCTCAGTTCGATTTGAAAGTCTCTCACCGACAGCAGGAAGATTTATTTTGCATTGCGAAAAATCGGATCAAACCCGTGGATTGGAAATGTAAAGTAAATCACACGGTAAAATGCATCAATCGTGGGGCAGAAAGACGTGGGCATTTGTCTGCCAGGTGTGAACAAGCAAGATGAAAAATGACTCACTGGCGCTTGATTTGCTCTATCCACCCCACTCCCGAATAATTTGCAAAGCACTTGTTAACACAAAAACATATAGCACTAGAAGTTAAAACGCCTTATCAATAATCACATGGAAACTAAAACAAAGAACTCATATAGAAATGGTTCAGCTGTCTCAGGGATGTTGTGGGTGGCTCTTAAAAGAGCCTTTGGGTTGTGGATGTGTGTCTCAGTACAATGCGATCCTTCACTTGGAGCTGGTGTACTTGGTCACCGCCTTTGTGCCCTCCGACACGGCGTGCTTGGCCAGCTCCCCAGGCAGCAGCAGCCGCACGGCGGTCTGGATCTCCCGGGAGCTGATGGTGCTGCGCTTGTTGTAATGGGCCAGGCGGGAAGCCTCCCCCGCGATGCGCTCGAAAATATCTTTGACGAACGAGTTCATGATGCTCATGGCCTTGGAGGAGATGCCGGTGTCGGGGTGGACCTGCTTCATCACTTTGTAGATGTAGATGGCGTAACTTTCTTTCCTGGTCCTTTTCCTCTTCTTTCCGCCCTTCGCTGGCGCCTTCTTAATAATTTTCTTCGCGCCCTTCTTGGAGGGTTGCTGTGCTTTCTTCTCATCAGCCATAGCGCCGCTCACTTTCAGTCACAGAATAAGAGAAAGTGGGCTCGGAGCTCCCTTTTTATAAGGTAAAAACAATGACTGCAGATGCTGGAAACCAGATTCTGGATCAGTGGTGCTGGAAGAGCACAGCAATTCAGGCAGCATCCGAGGACAGGCAAAATCGACGTTTCGGGCAAAAGCCCTTCATCAGGAATAAAGCTCCCTTTTTATAGACTGACGGCGTCAGCAATGCTAATGAAAGATGGGGGAAAGCCTGGGTCCTAATTGGGTAGTTTTCACGGAGTCATTCCCAAACATTGAGTCTCTCTGATTGGTTAGTGAGATCCAATGTGAATCTGCAACGAAATGTGATGATGATTCTGTTCATGTCAGTCTGACTGACGGAGATTTGTTTTGTGTCTGTGATACAGAAAGTGACTGTCGTATTGGCTCGGTTTCCTTTTGCTTGTTGTTGTGCTGATGTGTTTCTAGCTCCGCATGTCTGTTTCTGTTTCTCTGTATAGGCTGGAATTAACACAGAACTTGTCACGATGTGAAAAAAAAAGCTCTCATCCATTCGAAATTGCGATTACATTTGTTGTCAAGTTACACAAACCACTGGAACTTGACTGAATGTTTTCTATGCTTGGGGTTGATGCAACTCGTTCTCAATTGCACGGAGTTGAAGAGAAATGAGAAGAAAAAGTTTCGATGTAATACTTTTCTTGAGTCATGAGTTGAGTCACGTCTTGACTGTGGGATGGATATATTTCTGAGACCTTGACTGATAACTGTGGGCCCAGAGACGTATCGATAACTGTGTGCTTTGCAAGTACCTGCTGTGTAACTGAACCACGTTGCTGCACTTTTCATTTAGGCGTCTTGCAGGTTCATGCAGGGATTTATAACATTTTTCAGTCTTATGCGAATGCCTGTTAACCAGCAACTATTAGCATGCCATACATATGTATCACTTTAACTTTATATCTGTCGAGTCCTAATTTACATATTTTGCATTAACTCAACATCTGTCCAATGAGGCTCTGGTCCTCCATCTAATAGTCAGTGTTATTTCAAGACAGGTTTTATTCTGTAACCATCAAACACTGATGTGAGCGGTAAAACGTTACATTATTTGCCAGCCACTTAGAAATATTCCTTCAATCTGTGTCCCCAGGAGAAAGTGAGAACTGCAGGTGCTGGGAGTCAGAGGCTTACGCCCAAAACGTCGAGATGAAGGGCTAATGCTTGAAAGATCGATTCTCCTGCTCCTCGGATGCTGCCTGACCTGCTGTGCATTTCCAGCACTACACTCTCGACTCCAATCTGTGCCCGTCTGTTTCTAGGATGTATTTTTTGTAAACTCTATTTCACAGTCTTAACATATTACTGGACTGTAACTCAAACCTTCTGAAGTGTACCTTGTTGCTTTACTCTGTCGGTGTCAATTTTGAAAGTACCAAATACCACTTCGGATAGGCTCAGGTAGGACTCACTACCCTCCACTCCCAAACCCTATGAATATCAGCTTCTGCAATTTGAAGTTGGGTTTGTATTTATAACTGCAGCATTTTGATAAAGGATAATACTTTGTACATTGTTACTGACAATATCTGCAATGTCACTGCGGATGTTACATTGTTTATGCCAGCTTCTAGCTAATCAATAGTGGTATTATATCCTAACAATTTATTGCTTTGCAAGTGACTCAGTATTTCATTCTGTAACTGCCAGTTTATTGTTTCTAATCTTGTATTTACTCAGTTTCAGTCAATCACTGGCATGACAGAGAGCAAATATCTCAACATCTCAAAGTTTCTGATGAAATGGATGGTTAATCTTTTTTTTTCACTCCATCCTTAATACATCAGGGTAACTTATAACTGAATCGATCAGTATGTGATCTGTGTGCACACACATCTCAGAAAGTTAAAGATAAAGTGTATGGTGAATGATGCTGCAGTGTATATGCTGTAGTTATTAATTTCTTTCAATCTTGTGTCACTTGAAATATCTCAAAGCAGAAGACCATAAGAAGCATGAGAATTCTGTGACATTTCTATCTGCCTGTGTGTACTCTGTCATGAGAACAGATCACAAAGGCTTTAGTTATGGTCTTCATCTCATTTTGATGTTTAGTGCCCATAACCAAAGACTCCCTTATGTATCAAAAATGATATATGGCTACATTAGCACAAATTAAGCTGATAACTCAACCCTAACTGCTCTCTGTGGAACTGAACAAGGGGAGAATGTTCTGCATTGCTTTCTTAGACAGAAGGCTTCCTGTTCAAAACTGTGTCCCTTACTCGGGATTCTCTCAAGAGCAGTGACATACTCCCAGCATCAACTCTGTCAACTCCCTTCAGATCTTTTTTTTTGCTCTAAAGGTTGTTCTTCAAAACTCCAATGAGAATATATCCAACCATTTTATACTTACATTGAGAGCCTATGTATCAATCTGCAGCTCTAAGCTTCTGCTATGTGAATATGTGAGTACAGGTATCACCCTCTCTCAGTAAGATTCTGCTATATGCATACTTGAGTCTACTGTGTGAATATGACAGTTTCTAGTCTGTAAATGGGATAGTTTAATCAATCGTCCATGTCAGTTTCTGCATTGTTAAAATGTGAACATAGTTATCAATGTCAACCTGCCATCTTCTGCGAAGTGAACATGTGGGGGTCCATATTGAAATGTATCTATTGCTTTTAGTGACAGGAATGCATGAGTTTAATTATCATTCTTTCCCTGTCCGTTTCTTCGATATGAATGTATTGGTGTAGTTATCCATCTGTAATGATGAAGCGCTTTTAAACAAAACGTCGATTCTCCTGCTCCTTGGATGCTTCCTGACCTGCTGTGCTTTTCCAGCACCACACTCCCGACTCTAATCTCCAACATCTGCAGTCCTCACCTTTGCCTATCCATCTGTACCTGTAAGTTTCTGATCTGTGAATATGGAAGTGTAGTTATTGATCTGTCCATTAGTTTCTGTAATTTGAATATGACTGTCTAGTTTTCTATCTCTCCCTGTCAGATTCTGCCCCTGTGAATATGAGAGTGTCATTTTCAGTCTTTACCTGTCAGCTTTTGCTATGTCAATGCAATTTTAGTTATCAATCTGCCCCATTAGATTCTAGGTGAATGTAAA
The DNA here is from genome assembly GCF_037043375.1 of Chiloscyllium plagiosum. Taxonomy (NCBI): domain Eukaryota; kingdom Metazoa; phylum Chordata; class Chondrichthyes; order Orectolobiformes; family Hemiscylliidae; genus Chiloscyllium; species Chiloscyllium plagiosum. The sequence continues at coordinate 8,302,358 of NW_028270187.1, forward strand.
AATGTACTTATCAATATATACCTGAGAGATTCTGCTCTGGGAATGTGGGTGTGTTATCAAAATGTACCTGTCTGTTTCTGCAATGTGAATGTGTTTGTGCAATCATCAGTCTATCCCTGACAGATTCAACTATATGAATGGATGAGTACATCTCTACCTGAAAGTATCTGTACATGTCAGTTTGTGCTCTGTGATTAAGTGAGTGTACTTGTCTCTGTTTAACATGACACTTGCAGAAACTGCAGGAGCTCTATTTACTTCAAATCTCTGTTGCTCAACATGAATAAGATTTTATCTATTGCCATCCATGTCAGGGTGGCATGGTGGCACAGTGGTGCCAGGGACACAGATTCCATTCCAGCCTTGGTTCATTATCTGTGTGCAGTTTGCACATTCTGCCCGTGTCTCCATGAGTTTCCTCTGAGTGCTCTAGTTTCTCTGCATGGTCAAACATATGCAGGTTTGCTGGATTAGCCATAATAAATTATCCTGTATTATTCAAGGATGTGCAGTGTCAGTGGGTTAACTATGGTAAACGTGGAGTTATGGGGATAGGGTGGGGTCTACATCAGCGTGGGATCCACTTTGGAGAGTTGTTGCAGGGGGATGGGCCAAATGACCTCTATCTGCACTGGAGAAATTCTATGTACTGTAAATGAAAGTGCGGCTTTTTCTATCATTGTCAGTCTCGACAGTATAAAGCAGTTTGGATAATTTCCACAACTTTTATTCAATGGTGTAGTTTTTGATTGTAAGTTATATTCTGCATCTGTATTTTGAATTTATTATTCACATGTTTATAACCAGACCACTTTATGAGAGCTTTCGCACTCTGTGTCCAATAACCTCTGGGTATCTGTCTGAATGTGTACCTCTTCATGTCAATATTTGATTTCCTTTTGGACAGGTATGATGTTTTGGAAAGTGTTGGGGGGGGGGGGTGTGATGGCTGTTCATGCTACGTTCCCCTGAGAATCCAAGTTTCTGGTACTGAGACTGGCTCTAATGCAATGAGGGGTACATCGGCTTCCAAGAGATTAATTGTGTTAGGGGATTCTGTAGTCTGAGGTACAGACAGACGTTTCTGTGGCCAGCAGCGATACAGCAGAATGGTGTGTTGGTTCCCTGTTGCCAGGATCAAGGATGTCTCAGAGAGGGTGCAGAATGTCTTACGGGGGAATAGGGACAGTAAGAGGTCATTGTCCACATTGGAAACAGTGACATAGGAAGGGAAACGATTGAGATCATTTATTGTATCCGTTGCTCCCGATACGGTCTCCTCTACATTGGGGAGACTGGACGCCTCCTAGCAGAGCGCTTTAGGGAACATCTCCGGGACACCCGCACCAATCAACCAAACCGCCCCGTGGCCCAACACTTCAACTCCCCCTCCCACTCTGCCGAGGACATGGAGGTCCTGGGCCTCCTTCACCGCCGCTCCCTCACCACCAGACGCCTGGAGGAAGAACGCCTCACCTTCTGCCTCGGAACACTTCAACCCCAGGGCATCAATGTGGACTTCAACAGTTTCCTCATTTCCCCTTCCCCCACCTCACCGCAGTTCCAAACTTCCAGCTCAGCACTGTCCCAAGACTTGTCCAGATTTGTCCTACCTGCCTATCTCCTTTTCCACCTATCCACTCCACCTCCATGACCTATCACCTTCATCCCCTCCCTCACTCACCTATTGTACTCTATGCTACTTTCTCCCCACCCTCACCCTCCTCTAGCTTATGTCTCCACGCTTCAGGCTCTCTGCCTTTATTCCTGATGAAGGGCTTTTGCCCGAAACGTCGATTTTGCTGTTCCTTGGATGCTGCCTGAACTGCTGTGCTCTTCCAGTACCACTAATCCAGAATCTGGTTTCCAGCATCTGCAGTCATTGTTTTTACCTTTGGGGAGAAAAGGTTCCATCCCAGATACAGCTGGGGCTGGAGTGAGCTGGAGGCGGAGCTGGATGATCAAAGACATTGCCCTGCTCTGTCTGTCACTCAGTTTCCTCTGAATTCTGAATTAACACAGAACTTACCACTGTGTGAAAAAAAACTCATCCATCTAAAATTGACTTTACATTTGTTGTCAAGTTACACAATCCGCTGGAACCTGACCGTGAGTGTTTTCTACGCTTGGGGTCGATGCAACTCATTCTCAATTGCACGGAGTTAAAGAGAAATGAAAAGAAAAAGTTTCTGTGTCATACTTTTCTTGAGTCAAGAGTTGAGTCTCGTCTTGAGTGTGGGATTAATATATTTCTGAGAATTTGATTGATAACTGTGGGCCCAGAGACCTATCGATAACTACTTAAGCGTTGTGCAGCTTCATTTAGAGATTATAGCATTTCTCAGTGTTGTGCAAATGCCTGTTAATCAGCAACTGTTAGCATGATATATATATATGTGTCACTTTAACTTTGTATCTGTCGCGTCCTTGTTACACATTTTGCATTAACTCAACTGCTGTCCATTCAGATTCTGCTCTTCTCTGTAGTAGTCAACTGTGTTACTTCAAGAGAGGTTTTATTCTGTATCCATCAAGCACTGATGTAAGCAGTAAAACGTTATGCTATTTGCCAGCCACTTAGAAATATTTCTGCAATCTGTGCCCCTAGGAGAGGTGAGTTCTGCAGATGCTGAAGATCAGAGGGCTTATGCTTGAAACATCGAGATGAAGGGCTTCTGCCCGATACATGGATTTTCCTGCTTCTCGGATGCTGCCTGACCTGCTGTACATTTCCAGCACCACACTCTCAACACCAATCTGTGCCCATCTGTTTCTGGGATGTAAACCATTTTTGTAAACCCTATTTCACAGTCTTCACATGTCAGTATGTTACTGGACTGTAACTCAAACCTTCTGAAGTGCTCTGTAGGTGTCATCCATTGACATAAGAATGTGTTTCATGTAGTACCTACAATTTTGAATGTACCAGATAACACTTTGGAGAAACTCAGGTAGGACTGACTACCCTCCACTCCCATACCCTATGAATATCAGCTTCTGCACACAGACAGTCACCCAAGGCTGGAATCGAACCTGGGACCCTGGTGCTATGAGGCATCAGTGCTAACCACTGAGCCACTGTGCCACCCCAAGAGCAGGGGTGAGATCTCCAGGGAGAATATGTCCAACCATTTTATACTTACAATGAGACCCTATATATCAATCTGCAACTCGCAAATTCTGCCACGTGAATATGTGAGTACAGTTGGCACTCTCTCCCTGTCAGTTCTGCGATGTGCATACTTGAGTGAAGTTATCTGCCTGTACCTGTGGGTTTCACTCACTGAATTTACGAGTCGAGGTATTACTCTCTCCCAATAAGATTCTCGTATATGTATACTTGAGTGAAGTTATCACCCCATACCTGTTGGCTCCTGCTATGTGAATATGACAGTTTTTGCTCTGTGAATGTGATTGTTTAATTATCAATCTGTCCATGTCAGTTTCAGCACTGTTAAAATTTGAACATTGTTATCAATATCTCCGGTGGGGGTCTACATCTGGGTGAGATCCGCTTTGGAGAGTTGTTGCAGGGGGTTGGGCCAAATGACCTCTACCTGCAATGGAGAAATTCTATGGACTGTAAAAGAAAGTGAGACTTTTTATACCATTGTCAGTCTCTGACAGTATAGACCAGTTTGGACAATTTCCACAACTTCTATTATATGGTACGGTTTATGATTGTAAGTTATATTCTGAATGTGCATTTTGAATTTATTGTTCACATGTTTATAACAAGACCACTGTCTGACAGCTTTTTCATTCTGTGTCCAATAATCCCTGGGGATCTGTCTCAATGTGTACGTTTTCATGTCAATATTTCATTTCCCTTTGGACCACTTGAAAACAACGTTCAGTTGTTTTGTAAGAGGTGTGTTCTGTTTTCACTTTGTGGAAATGAATTAAATTGTGATATTTGTTTCAATCTGACACTTGGCCTGCTATCTAATTCCTCCAGTTTGGACAAACAGAATTGGTACATGAATTACATACAGTCGTAGAGTCAGACAGCAAGTTTAAACCATGGTGAGATAATTGGATGAATACTTATTCTGAATGTTTATTTACTTCTTTCCCTATTTAACTGGAATATATTGTGACCATGCAATAGGGGGCTCAGTATTTCTGAATAAACAAGTGGAGTTTACTTTTTGACCAATGTGATACCATGCATTTAAATTTGATTAGAAGTTCACTTGTACACTGAGACTAACATATTTCACTCTTACCCTGTCCTGTTTAACTTCATTAATAAAAAGCTAGCTCTCCCAACTAGGCGATCCTTGTGGGCATGATTTTTCTATTTTTGACTATCACCTGATGAAGGAGGGTCGTTCCGAAAGCTAGTGCTTCCAATTAAACCTGTAGGACTATAACCTAGTGTTGTGTGATTTTTAACTTTGTACACCCCAGTCCAACACCAGCATCTCCAAATTATCAGAAATGTAGGCAGAGTAGATTGAGAGAATCTTTCTCCCAGTGACCGATGTGTCTAAATCCAGAGGACACAAATTGAAGTTGAGGAGAAAACAGCTTTGAGGAAATGTGAGAAAAATATTTTGACCCAGAGGGTGGGTAAAGTTTGGAACGTTCTGCCTGAGAGGGTGATTGAGTACTCTCGCAACATTTAAGCAGCATCGGAACGTGCTTTTAAAAAGCCAATATATAGTCAGCTATGGGCCAAGTGCAGGTAAATGGGATGAATGCAGTTTGGTGTTTGTTGAACATCATGGACATGGTGGGCCAAAAGGTCTGTTTCTAAGCTGTACTCTATATCTCTATAACATCCTTGTAAATCTTTACTGTACCACCTCAAGTTTAACAACATCCTTCCTGCAGCAGGTTGATGAGAATTGTACACAATCTCCTGAAAGTGGATTCACCAATATCCTCCCATAGCCACCAGATGACCTCCCAACTCCTACACAATATTCTGAACAATGAAGGCAAGCATGCCAAATGCCTTCTTCACCTCCCAGTCTATCTGTGACTACTTTCATAGATTTGGAAGTACCAGTGTTGGACTCGGATGGACAAAGTGAAAAATGACACAAACCAAGCTTTCGTCCAACAAGTTTATTTGGAAACACTAGCTTTTGAAGCACTGCACCTTCATCAGGTGGTTGAAGAAGGAACAGTGCTTTGACAGCTAGTGCTTCCAAATAAACCTGTTGGAGTACATTCAAGGAAATCTTCTGAGGTTTCTTCGTTCAGCAACACTCCCTAATGCCCTACCATTAAATGTGGAATTCATGTCTTGGTTTGCCTTTTCAAAATGTAAACTAAACTACAAATGCCACTCCTCATCCCACTGACCCACCTGACAAGAGGTATAGTTAGTAAGTATGCAGATGACACCAAAGTTGGTGGTGTAATGGACAGCGAAGAAGATTACCTGGGATTACAACAGGATCTTGATCAGATGGGCCAATGGGCTGAGAAGTGGCAGATGGAGTTTAATTTAGATAAATGTGAGGTGCTGCATTTTGGGAAAGCAAATCTTATCAGGACTTATATACTTAATGATAAGGTCCTAGGGAGTGGAGTGTTGCTGAACAAAGAGACCTTGGAGCGCAGGTTCATTGCTCCTTGAAAGTGGAGTTGCAGGTTGATAGGATAGTGAAGAAGACGTTTGGTATGCTTTGCTTTATTGGTCAGTGAATTGATTACAGGAGTTGGGAGATCATGTTGTGGTGTACAGGACATTGGTTAGGCCACTGTTGGAATATTGCATGCAATTCTGGTCTATCGGAAAGAGATTGTGAAACTTGAAGGTGTTCAGAAAGGATTTACAAGGATGTTGCCAGGGTTGGAGTATTTGAGGTATCGGAAGATGTTGAATAGGCTAAAGGCTGTTTTCAGACGGGTAACCTAATAGAGGTTTATAAAATCGTGAGAGCTATGGATAGGATAAATAGACAACATTTATTCCCTGGGGTAGGGGAGTCCAGAGCAAGAGGGCATAGGCTTAGAGTTAGAGGGGAAGATTTAAAAGGAATCTGGAGGGCAGTTTTTTCAATGTGACATAGTGTGTGTATAGAATGAGCTGCCAGAGAAATTGTTGGAGACTGGTACAATTACATCATTTAAAAGGCACTTGGATGGATACATGAATAGGAAGAGTTTAGAGGGATATGGGCCATGTGCTGGCAAATGAGATTGGATTAGTTCAGGATATCTGGTTGGCATGGATGAGTCCAGCCGAAGTGTCTGTTTCTGTGCTGTATAAATCTATGACTATTTGGCTGGGAATAATAACATATATTGGAAATGGGGTGATGTGCATGGAGAATGGACAGAGATAAAAACATTGTAATTCCTTGGTGGTATTTGACTCTTTGTTTGAAATTGAGCTGAATGTGCGTCTAATTCATACAGCTCTGTGACTGTGAACAGGACGTTCTTTAGTCTGACAACGGTAACATACCTGCTGTTTGTTAGAAAAAACTGATCACACTTGGCTTCGCCCCGAGGGAATGTGTCCTGGTCCTTCAAGTATTTGTCTGGAGGAAGACAGAAAAGACATCTCCTGTAAATCAACATTAAGTTTGACAATATCAAACCTTTGAATGCAATATTCATTTAATAATCAGTAGGCTGTTTTTCTTTCAAACCGGAAAGTCTAACTATAGGTCTGATTCTATTCTTGGCCTGAGCTGCTCTTTGTCTGGTGATTGTAATAAAAATATCTATACCAATTCACTGAGAACCAGATACTAACCAACACGTCCACAATAGGGCAAATCAATTCAAGTGTGTATCTGGATCTGAGAGTTTCCTTATCAATCCATAGCTGTCTGTTCCTGCAAGGTGAATGTGGGAGTACAGCTGTCAACGTGTATCTGTCAATATAAGCTGTGGAAATGTGTGAGTGAATGTAGTTATCAATCTGTCCCTGTCACACTCTGATAAATATAGTTACATTTTGGCATTGCAGAGACTGACAGTTTAGATTAATAACTACGCTCACACATTCACATAGCATAAACTGACAGGTATAGATTGATAACTAAATTCATATATCCACACAGAGTAAACTTGCAGGGACTGGTTGTTAAATACATTTTATATAAATAAAATGTGTTTCACTGATGGGGATGTGAGAGTTTAATGATCAATATGATCAGTTTCTGCCCTGTCAATGTGTGAGTTTACATATCAATCTGTCCGGAAAAGTTTCTACAGTGTGTAGACTGTAGTTATCAACCTGAAGCTGTCAGTTTCAGCTATGAGAACGCAAGTGTCATTATCAGTATCTACCTGTCAGTTTCTGCTGTATGAATATTAAATGCAGTCAAATTGTACCCATCAGTTCTTCTGTGTGAATGTAGATATTGATCTCTATTTGTCTGCTTTAGCTATACCAATGTGTGAATGCAATTATCAAACAGTACCTGTCAGGTTTTGCTATTTGACACCAGAGTGTCTTTGTCAATCTGTTTCTACCACATCAATTTGAGAGAGTCGATACCAATCTGTCCCTGTCAGTTTATTTCCTGTCAATATGTGAATACAGTTATTGATCAGTACCCATCAGATTCTGCTGTGAATATGGGTGTATTAATCAAACTGTAGCTGTCAGTTTCAGCGATGTGAATGTGGGAGTACAGTTATCATTCTCTACCTGTCAATTTCTTCTTTGTCAAAGTGAGTAACTCAATCTGTACCTTTCAGACTCTGCTGCGTGAATACATAAATATAGTTATCAATCTGTAGCTGTCAGTTTCTGCTTGGTGAATATGTTTAAATAATTGTCAATCTATCCCTGCTATGTGAACGTGTGAGCTGAGTTTTTATCTGTTGCTATCAGCTTCTGCTTTGTGAATGTGAGAGTTTAGTTATCAATATTACCCTGTCAGGCTCTGTACTTCCAGTGTTTTGAGTGTATTTATTCATCTTTTCCTGTCAGTTTGTGTGACTGTAGTTATCAGCCTGTACCCTTCAGATTCTGCTATACGAACATAAGACTGCAGCTATTCATTTAATTATATCATTGTTATCACATGTCTTGAGATAAAGTATTGTTTTGTGCACCTTACAGGGAGATCATCTCATTCAAAGCCCATCAAGGTAAGAGAACAGAATACAGTGTTAAAGCTGCAGAGAAGGTGCAGACAGAGCTTAGCATCAAAATTTAGAGATCTATTCAAAAGTCTAATAATAGCGGAGAAGCAGTTGTTCAACCTGTTGGATAGTGTGTTCAAACTTCTGTATTTTCTACCTGGCAGACCAGGGGAGGAGCGTATAACTGGGGTCAGATGGGTTGTTGGTTGCTTTCCCGAGACAGGGGGAAGTGGAAATGGAGCCTTTGGATGGAAGGCTGCTTTCAGTGATGGACTGCGCTGAGTCACAACTCTCTGTAGTTTCTTGTGGTCTTGGGCAAAGCAGAAGCCATACTACGCTGTGACACATCCAAATGGGATGCTTTCTGTCGTGCAGCTATAAAAATTTGCAAGAGTCTTTATGGACATGCTGAATTCCCTTAGCCATCTGAGGAAATCTGCTTGGTGAATGTCATAGAGATGTACAGCACGGAAACAGACCCTTCGGTCCAACTTGTCCATGTCAACTAGATAACCCAACCCAATCTAGTCTCACCAGCCAGCACCCGGCCCATATCCCTCCAAATACTTCCTATTCATATACCCATCTCGATGCCTTTTAAATGCTGCAATTGTACTAGCCTCCACCACTTCCTCCTAGCAGGTCATTCCATACAAGTACCACCCTCTGCATGAAAATGTGCCCTTTAGGTCTCTTTTATATCTTTTCCCTCTCACCCTAAACCTATGCCCTCTAGTTCTGGACTCCCCCCACCCCAGGGAAAAGACTTTGTCTATTTATGCTATCGATGCCCCTCATGATTTTATAAACCTCCATCATGTCACCCCTCAGCTTCTGATGCTCCAGGAAAAACAGCCCTAGCCTATTCAACCTCTCCCGATAGCTAAAATCCTCCAAACCTGGCAACATCCTTGTAAATCTTTTCTGAAACCTTTTAAGATTCACAATATCATTCCTATAGGAAGGAGATCAGAATTGCATGCAATATTCCAACAGTGGCCTAACCAATGTCATGTACAGCTGCAAGGTGATCTCCCAACAACTGTACTCAATACTGAATGTGTTTGGGTAATTGTCAATCTAAGTCTGCCAGGTTCTGCTATGTGAATATGAGAATTTACTTTTTAAACAGTCCCTGGCAGTTTTTGCTTCATGAATGTTTTGTTTAGTTAAGGACCCTTCCCGATCAGGCTCTGTAATGTAAATGCGAGTGCATTTATCAATGTTTGCATGACAGATTTTCTTTTGTGAACATGTGAATGTGGTTATCACTATTCCCTGGTAGTTTCTGCTCTGTGAATATGAAAATGTAGTTATTAATCTCTAAATGAAAACCAAAGAACTGTAGATGCTGGAAATCAGAAACTAAAACAAATTGCTGAAAAAGCTCAGCAGGTCTGACAGAGTCTGTGGACAGAAATCAGAGTTAAAATTTCCAGTCTAGTAACCCTTCCTGAGAAGAGATGGTAGCCAGGAAAATATTAGTTTTACTGCAGAAGATAGGGTGTGTTGAAGGGTAAGGGAGGAAATGGTGGATGGATATAGAATCCAAAGAGTGGGAAGAGCAGTTGGACAGATAAACTAGTGGATCACAGTCAGACGAGGATGGTAATAGCTATTAATAGAGACTGTTAGTGAGTTGTGGTGTACAATAGAAGACCCTATGATAACACTGCGTGGTGTGAGAGGTTTTGGGTTATGATACGGGAGAGCTCTAGCTCTAAAGTTGTAGAATTCAATAAATGAGTCCAGAATGCTGTTGAGTTCCCAAGCAGAAAATGAGGTGCTGTTCTTCCAGGTTGCACTGAACTTTGTTGAAGCACTGCAGCAAGCCTGAAACAGATGTTGGCAGGGAACTGGGTGGTGTGTTGAAGTGGCACGCTACTAGAAGCTCAGGGACATTTCTGCTGGACAGAATGTAGGTGTTCTGCACAGTGGACACCCAATCTACTCTCAGTTTCCCCGGCACAGAGAAGACCAAATGGTAGCTAGGAAAATGCACACAATCAGTTCCGAGGAGGGGTCAGTAGACCTCAAATGTTAAGTCTGATTTCCCTCCACAATGCTGCCAAACCTGTGAATTTTCAAGCAATTTTTGTTATTAATTATCTACCTGTCAGTTTCTGTGCTGTAAACATGAGTGTAATTATCAAACTGTATATGTCAATGCATGCGATTTGAAACAGCGAGTGTTATTAGTGGGCGGCACGGTGGCACAGTGGTTAGCACTGTTGCCTCACAGCGCCAGAGACCCGGGTTCAATTCCCGACTCAGGCGACTGACTGTGTGGAGTTTGCACGTTCTCCCTGTGTCTGCGTGGGTTTCCTCCGGGTGCTCCGGTTTCCTCCCACAGTCCAAAGATGTGCAGGGTCAGGTGAATTGGCCATGCTAAATTGCCCGTAGTGTTAGGTAAGGGGTAAATGTAGGGGTATGGGTGGGTTGCGCTTCGGCGGGTCGGTGTGGACTTGTTGGGCCGAAGGGCCTGTTTCCACATTGTAATGTAATCTAATTCTGTTCCAATGAGTTTTGATGATGAGAATGTAGTTATCAGTCTTCCTCTGAAATGTCCTGCCATGTGCACATGTGTATGATTGTCCAATCTGTCCCTGTTATATTCTGCTCTGGGTATCTCAGGATTGAGTTATGAATCTGTATCTGTCAGCATCTTATTTATCAATGTGCAAGTGCATTAAGCAGACTGTAGCTGCCAGTGTTTGCTAAGTGAATGTGTTAGTTTAGTTGTCTGTGTGTGTGCAGCACGTGTATATTTATGTATCATTCTCTCCCTTTCAGTTTCTGCAGAATGAATATGAGAGAGCAGTTACCAGTCTACACCTGTCAGTTTCTGTTGTGTCCACTTGAGTGTTTTGGAATTGATCTATACTTGTCAGTTTCTGCTGTGTGACTGAGAGAGTCAAGTACTCAATCAGTACCAACTACTTTCAACTCTTTTATGTCTGAAAGTTGCTTAATTCTCTGGCAGCCAATAATATTCTAAGAGTCCAATCATCACCAGGAATCTATGGTTGATTTTCAGGAAAACCCATCTAGTACACTAATGTCCTATAAGGAAACTGCCATCCTTGTGTCTCCAGACCCAAGAAAATGTGGTTGACTCATAACTCACCCCTGAGTAGTTAGGGATGGGCAACAAATACTGGCCTAGCCAGTGATGCCCTCATCCCATGAATGAATTTAGGAAAAAGAATTCTCTGTGACTGAGATTCATTCTGTGATAGTAGTTTTTAAGGGTGTTGTGATTGGGCCTTTAACTCTTCTGCATTTAGTGATTTATGACAGAGTCACAGAATTGATATAGCCATTCAGCCCATTGTGTCTGCACTGGGATATTCTGTTGTTCATCTGTTCTCCATACTAATTTCCACTAATTGTTGGGCGTCTGAACTTCATCCACTCACTGCCAGTATCTCAAGGTAAATGCTAATGTGAGATTAGTTCTGCAGTATTCTGCCATTGAATAACTATAGTGCCAGTTTGGTTTTGTATGCAACAGCATCAGGTGGAGTGTGAGAATCTCATTCTCTTTCCACATTGAGTTGTATTTGTTTTGTCTGAGTATTGGATAAACTTGATCAATATTCACTAACACTTTGTGTGTGAGGGATTAACATTGGTTCAATGTTTACCTTTGCCATGAATCTGAATGTTATTGTTTTCAGACTTTTCTTCACATTTTGTGTATGCAGGAGTCTTTATCAGTTGCTGCTGGACACTGTAAAACGTAACACATAACACTAATTGAAGCTATTAATGGTTTGGTGTGTCAATTTACAACTGTCCATATTTGGAAATATCTGAGCCTAAATTTCATTATTTTTCCCCTTTCACCATTAACTGGCTGAGTGCGAGTGAGTTTTCTGTTGTGCTGCCAATCTGTATCACTTTGAAGGTGCGGTACTGGTCTATATAACACTGACATTTTCTGCATATCTCCTTATGTTTCCAGTTCTGCATGTCATGATCTGATACACCGAGGTAGATTTAATGCCTTATAAATCAGTGTTTCATTCATTAAAGTGTATGGAAATGTTTCTGCATTACTCAGGCCCTCCAACAAAATGTGAGTGTGGATAAAGTGTGTTTCCATCAGCACCAAGCTGAGACTGAAAACTAAATTCAATCGATCAGTCTCTGATACTTGATACCAATGTGGTCCTTATTCTTGGTTATTGTATTTCACAGTGGTTCAATGTTGTCTAAATTAAAACATGTCATTTTTAGTAAGTGCAAACACAATTAATTGTTTCAACTTCTGCTACTTGACATGAATGAGGTTTTATCCATTGCCACTGAAGTCAGCTTCCGTCAGTGAAAGTGGATGTGTTTCTATATCTGCTAATATTTGGCCTCGTATATGTAGTTGGATAATGTCCACAGCCTATGTTCTTTAGTTTTAGAGCCTATAGAATCCATGGACAGGTGAACATGCAACACATTACAACAGAAAAGCATCTGTGCTTTTCTTCAGAATCAAGGGGAGAAAAGCAATCGACTTTTGTAATTCATATAATGCAGAGTCTAACCTTGAACAGGGATATCAAGGTCTGGTTTTCAGGATGCTATCAATGTTTGCATTGTGACATACTTTACCAATGAATTAATGATCAGTATTAACCGAATCAATTTGCAACTAAGTGAACACTTCAACTGCATTGCAGCTGACTGAAGACAATGCTCCTTGTGCAGAAACGAGAATTGGTCAATTCTATTTTATTTACCAATCTGGACAGGATCTGGTGCAAACCATTAGCAGTATTCTTGTGTTGCTCTCTGGTAGGGCAAGGGGAAAAAAAAGGCCTTTTATTTTCCACTATCGGTGAAAGTATTTAAACAGTCAAATTCAATTTAATGAACAATCAACTCGTGTTGGTTAAAATAAAGGAGCAGCTTGACAAACCTATCAATTTTCTCTTTTTCTTTCTTTCTGCACTACTGTAAATAGTAATGATCTGATTCTATTGACTCCTTGGCAAAACTATATCCTGATTCCTTGATTTATTTTTGTAGTTTAATGAAGAAATAGTCAAGATGAATGCAGGGTTCTTCACAGATTTCTTGAAACAAATTTTTAAAGACACAGAAGAAGACAAAAAATTTTTCCTGAAATGAAAAAACAAACTCCAACAAAATGATGAAATGGAGAATGGCGTTATGATACAGATGGGGACGACAACGTCTCTGCTGTCATGAAAAATCTATGGAAATGGAATACTCATTGAGTTAACAATTCTAATCCCTTTAAACTGTTCTTGATCAGTGCAGACTTAATAATTTGAATAGACGTATTCTGTGCTGTTGATCTCTGACTTGAGATCCAAAAGTAGAAATCAGTTTGATGAAATGTTTTCTGCTAGTTGCGGTGTATCTTCATCACTGTTAGATGTTGTAATGTGTATTTCAGGATGGTGTACAAATTTGCAACTATTGTAAATTAGTCAGTAGCTCTGTATGAGATAGAATGGTGTGTGTGCGTGCGTGCACAAGCACACATATGGCAGTGGGATGGAGATGGTGGTTCTGGGTGTGTACACACACGATGAGCACTCTCTCCACATCAGGCTTTGGCCCAGAGATTCATTTGGAATTTACATAGTTGAATTGTTATGTCTTTTCCAGGACAAATTCTTTATTAAAATGTAAGATTGACTTTCTCAGTTACTGAAAATATCAAAGTTTCCTTCTGCATCTGCATTCAATATCTTCTTCATACATTCCTGTTGTAATAATGTAACAGCATGACTTGTTTGTTCACCTTGATTATAACTTTAAAATTGCCTTTACTACATGTGGATTAATGTAATTCCTGAATGTATATTTCATAAGGATACAGTCTATCCCTCTTCAGATATTGCAAATGATAATTAGCTATGCATAATGGAATTTATTGGAACTGAGCTTTTGAGCATTGAGTATTCATACAGTCATAAAGATGTACAGCATGGAAACAGACTCTTCGGTCCAACCCGTCCATGCTGACCGGATATGAGTATAAAGAGAATTTTTTGAAAATATATTTCATCAGTTGTGTCCGACTCTTGGATTGAATGCATACTTCTGGAAATTGAGCTCAATGTGTATCTGACTCAATTCACTCTGACAGAGGAAAGAATGTTCTCCAATCTGACAATTGTAACATACCTGTTAGTTGTTAGAAGCAGATGGTTATACTTGGCTTGTACTGAGGGAATATTACATTATCGAGGTCCATCAAACATTCGCCTGGAGTAAGAAAAAAAGTGATATTATCATTTGAGTAGAAAAAAATCAACTGATCAACACAACATTCAGGTCGTGATCATGATACTTCTGTTTTTAAAAAGAACAAGGTCTGGTTCCAAAGCAACACTGAGCTCTTCCCAGTCTTTTTCTGTTTGCGAAATTCTGAAACAATTTACTCAGACGAAAGAAAACTAACCAACATATGCACAGCTCCAACAATAGAATAATTACACAGTTCAATATTCAGACCCCCCAAAAAAACACTAACTGCTGAAGGAAGAACAAGGGGCACTTTTATCACATTTAGATACACTCCCCTCTATTTCCCAACAATTCAATGTTTATTCGGAACAAACAGAGGGAAACAGAAGCCAAACAATGAATTCCCATCAATATTCAGTGGATTGTAAACCCCAAGAATGTCCCACAGCAGCTTCTTCCCGCTCTGCCTCCCACAGCAGGCCCACACACAGCCCGAGAAAGGCCTCTCTCTTCCCCCCAGCCCGCTCACTCCAAGTTCCGGGACCAGTTCCTGCTCCGCTCGGCCTCTTACAAACAGCCCCCGGTTCTCCCTGAACTCACCCCGAATCAATCCCGGTCTCGGAGCCCCCTCTGTGTCCCAGGCTCCCATCCCGATGTGCTGCTGGAAGGAGCCTGTTGTTCCCTCGCTTCCCGAGGCGCTGATCTCTCCATTGCGGTCTGTTTCAAACAAACCTCTTGCACTCACTGAGTAAATGCTCCTCAATGGCAGCGCTGGGGGAGGGCCTCACGCATGCGCTCCTCAGCTCAGGAACAATCAGCATTGGGGGAGGCGAGCGTGCGATAAGGCATTGCGCATGCGATGTTTTCCCAAAAATTCCCAGAAACAAACATCAATTGGTCAGTTCCCCAATTCCCTTTTCTCCCAGTTTGACGAAACCAACTGGGACTGTGGGGGAAAGGGCAGAGAAGGTTTCAAGCTGGGACATTGTCCCTTTATGAAGCTCCAATGGAGCTCATTCCCGGGTCATGTTAATAACTCCTCCCTCCGGCTCTCTCACAATCTGATCAGGGGGCGGGTAAACTGGCGGCCACTCGGCCCATCCCCTGGACTTCCCCCATTCAATAACATCTCGTAAACTGTGGTAATCCTGCTGACCCTCATCCACAAATATTAATTCCTTTAAGAAAGTAACATAAGTGGAAAATAGTAACACAAATGAAATAAGTGGAACACTCTTACTCAGGCAGAATGTAACTGTTGGAGAGAGTCTTGCATCACAGTGTTCGTCCCTGTTTCTGGTTCAGGATGAGTGTGTGCAATAACGTCTCTCGGCCTCGATTTAGTGTATTGTGGACAACAGATGTTAGTGTCATGTATGCTGCAGACAGAAACCTTGTGATGTATTGTATGCCACAACGCGAGACCCCAGGTGTTTCTGTTTATTCACTCTGGGACGTGGACGTCGCTGGCTGAGCTTCGCCTTTATTCCCCTTTGAGCAGGCGGTGGTGAGCCACCTTCTGGAACAGGTGTTGTCCATGTCCTGCCTACAATGCCATGAACAGGGAATTCCAGGGTTGATCAAGCGACAGTGAAGGAAAGGGATGTATTTCCAAGTGATTATGGTGTGTGGCTTAGAGAGAAACTTGCTCTCTATTGAGCTGACGTTTCCCTACATCAACTGCATTTGACTTTTCTAATGGAGGTTGCCCTGAGTTTGGAAAGTGTTACAATTTACAAGTTATTACTTCTGTAAATTTAACAAAACTTTAGGGTTCTGTGAGATAACATTTGATCCCAAGAATAGGCATACAAATTGGGAAAAAAAAAAGACAGGGAAGAGGAGATGACCTGGCGGTTGCAGTGAGAGAGAAACTCACTGAGATCTTTGTAGAGAGAGGAGGAGAACTTCTTCAAGGTAGCATCCTTACAAGAGGATTCACAGTAAGCTTAGAATCAACTTCGTGGACTTCACCAGTTTCCATATTTCCCCTCCCCTCCCCCCCATCTTGCACCAGTTCCAACCTGCCAGCTCAGCAGCATCATCATGACCGGTCCTACCTGCCAATCTTCCTTCACATCTATCCGCTCCACCCTCCTCTCTGACTTATCGCCTTCATCTCCACCTCCACCCACCTATTACACTCTTAGCTACCTTCTCCCCAGCCCCACCACGCTCCCATTTATCTCTCCACCCTGGAGGATCCCAGCCTCATTCCTGATGAAAGGATTTTGCCCGAAACGTCGATTTTCCTGTTCCCCAGATGCTGCCGGACCTTTGTGTTTTTCCAGCACCACTCTAATGTTGACTCTGATCTCCACCATCTGCAGTCCTCACTTTTGCCATCATTTAGAATTCAGCAAGCGATGAGATAAAGGGCATTGATCAAGAAAGAGATAATGAGGACTGGAGTAAGCTTGCAGATGTTTTGAAAAAGAAACTAACTGGTAAAGTATTGATAAATGTGTAAAGGGAAAATGGAAGAAAACATGGGTTGGTTAACACAAAGATAGGTCTCTTACGATCAAAAAGAGGTAGTCCATATTAGGGAGCAAAAGCGGCTACCCATCCAAATATCTAACTGTTGTTCTCTGATTACAAAGGACAACACAAATGATGCACCAGGAATGTTGGGGAACACAGAGTTCAGTGAGAGGGAAAAACTGAAACAAATCAGTATTGTTTGGAAAATTGTGTTGGGACAATGGATAAGATTGAACCTGGGAAATAGCAGGGCCTGGTCATCCACATCCCAGAGTACTTAACTTAGTGGTCACAGAAATAGTGAATGGTCATGTTCCAAGATTCCATAGACATTGTAATATTTTCCACAGATTATGAGTTAGCTAATGTAACCAATCTATTTGAAAAGCAAGTTAGAGATAATCTGGGAATTATAGGCCACTCAGCCTGCAGGAAAAAAAAATACTTGCAGAGTGTCTGCGGAAAAAAAAAGATTGGGACCAAACAAAGTCAGCATGGATTCGAAATGCCTGTTCCTGTGTCATAATGTTCTATGTTCTCAGCTTGGCAAATCTGCTGGAGTAGAGGTGATAAGCAGATGGCGACATTCGAATGTTTCTTTTGACAAAATCTCACATAAAACAAAATAAAGAACATGGTGTTGAGATGGATTTAAAAAACTGCTTGGCTGAAAGAAAACACAGAGGGAATAAATGGATCATTTTTTCAATGGCAGGCAGTGACTAGGAGTCAATGCAAGAATCATGATTATAATGCTACTCTTCACAGTATAGTCACAATGATTTAGAAGAGGACACTAAAATGTAACATTTCCAGATTGACAGATGACATAAAATAGGTCGGATGGTGAGTGTGAAAGAAAATGCATTGTGACTGTGTTGAGGAGAACTCAATGGGCAAAAGCAATGTAATGTGGATAAATGTAAGGTTTTTAGTAAGGACAGTCAGAGTTGATAAAATTGAAATTGGAAAAGCACAGCATCAAAGGAGCAACAAAGTCAATGTTTTATTTGCAAGTACAAATAAATCATATATTAGACATAGACAGCTGGAGTGAAAAGCATCTCTTGAACATTATGCATTCTTGAGAGGGAGATTAGGAAATCAAAGAGGGGGATACCAAAGAGGGCGTGGCACGGTGGCAAGTACTGCTCCCTCACAGCGCCAGAGACTCGGGTTCAATTCCCACCTAAGGCGACTGTGTGGAGTTTGCACATTCTTCCCGTGTCTGCGTGGGTTTCCTCCGGGTGCTCTGGTTTCCTCCCACAGTCCAAAAATGTGCAGGTGAGGTGAATTGGCCATGCAAAATTGCCCGTAGTGTTAGGTCAAGGGGTAAATGTGGGGGAATGGGTCTGGGTGGGTTGCGCTTCGGCGTGGACTTGTTGGGCCAAAGGGCCTGTTTCCACAATGTGGGTAATCTAATCCAAAGGTAGTCTTGGCAGATAAGGTTAAGCATAATTCAATGAGATTCTACAAGATCAATCAAAGCAAGTTAACAATGAGAGAGAAAGAGAGTAGGGCACCTTAAAGATCAAGGAGGTAGTTGTTGTTGTC
The DNA here is from genome assembly GCF_037043375.1 of Chiloscyllium plagiosum. Classification (NCBI taxonomy): domain Eukaryota; kingdom Metazoa; phylum Chordata; class Chondrichthyes; order Orectolobiformes; family Hemiscylliidae; genus Chiloscyllium; species Chiloscyllium plagiosum. The sequence goes on from NW_028270187.1 coordinate 8,320,682, forward strand.
GGAGTCTTTTCCCCCCGAAACAGAATGCAAACTCAGCAGGCAGGCAGAGCTCAGGTTTATTCATACAAAACTCAGTTAAAGGAGGGACAAAAGATCCTCTCCAGAGACCAGCCCTGAAAGAGAGATCATGACACACTCTGAATTTATAACATAAAGCAGTATTTTTATAAATTTGCTGATAACAATTGCATACAACTTGATCACTTTGATCCTCCCTCATACTTTGTAAACCCAATCCTATAAGACACCGAATCAATGACAGGCATTCCTTTAAAAAGCCTCAGCTTCCCATGGCCTCATGGCATTGAACAGACACTTTCATCACTCATCCTTGCCATCTTTCTATGCATGCTCCTCATTCACATTCCAAATTTAATTGCTAGACTCCTTCAGGCCTCTCAGGTTGGCTTTATCTGTGAGTCAGTTGTATCTCGTGTGCTTTCTTTATGAAATTCTGTTTTTTCTCTTATATTTCCCATTGTCCTAATTATGTGTGTGTTAAAAATACCAAAGACATTTAGTTTTAACTAGTTGCTATAAGATTTGTAAGAATGCTTTCTGTTCTAGTTAGTTAAGCTTAGGTCTGTTTTCAAAGACTTCCAGCATAGATACATGGAACCAAAACATTTATGCCTGTGTGTGAAAGTTAGTCAGTTTTCAGAAATACCCTGATTTTCCCTGGACAAAATAGATTACTCACAGCCATTCATGACAATGTACTAAGGGTAGACATTTGTCAGCCATTTTGTGGGAGCAGACATGGGCCATTTTGTTACCAGCAAATCCAGTTCACCTCTGCAGTTCTCTTTGAATTTCAGAAGACGCGAGGCAGAAAATGAATTTTCACATCAGTTTTTACAGGGAAGCAGGCAAACTCAGGAAAATGAATATTGATGTTTTGAAAATAGTTCACATTACATAAGAGGAAATGCTGGAGGTCTTTGAAAACAAAGTTGGATAATCTCAGAGACCTGATCTAGTGTATCCCAGGACATTGTGGGAAGTTAAGGAGGATATTGTGGTGCCCCTTGCAGAAATATTTGTATCATCTGTAACTATGGTGAGGTGCTGGATGATCAGATAATGGGTAATATTTTGCCATTATTTTAAGAAGGGATGTAAGGAGAAGCCTGGGAAGTATAGACCTGTGAGTCTGACTTGTGTGATGGGTACATTGTTGGTGGTGATTCTGAATGATAGGATTCAAATGTACGGTTTGGGAAGAAGTGGTAGGAGAGGGCAAGGAATAATTAGGAATTGTCAGGATTGTTTTGTAGAAGAAAATTATTTTTCCCAAAGTTGAGATTGTTGAGGGAGTATCCAAGAAGATTGAGTGCACATTGGTAACCATTATTGACTTGAAGTTTGGTAAAGTCTTTTACAAGATTCTGCATGGTAGACTAAATAGCAAGGTTAGATTATGTGGGATTCAGGTTGAGCGTGCCAATTGAATATAAAATTAGCATAACAGCAGGAGATGGAGGGGAGGTGGACAGTTGCTTATTAGACTGGATGCACGATATCAATGATGTTCCACCCCAATCGGTGCTGGGTCCACTTTTGTTTGTTTTTTTTAATGTAAATGACTTAGATGAGAATACAGAAGGCATGGTTAGTAATTTTGCAGATGTCATCAAAATTAGTGGTATAGTGAACAGTGAAGGCTATCTCAGACTAGAAACAAATCTTGATTAAATCAGTCAATTATGTGACGAATGGCAGATGGAGTTATTGAGGCATTACATATTTACAAAGCAAACAAAGGTAGGACTTATACAATTCCAAGTAGAGCCTTGGGTAATGCTGTTGAACAGAGAGATCGAGTTGGCCAGCTGCATATTTTTGAAATTTGCTTCACATGTAGACAATGTGGTGAAGAAAACATCTAGCGTGCTTGCCTTCATTGCTCAGACCTTTGAGTACAGGAGTTGGAAGGTTGTATTGGATGTTGATGAGTCCTCTTCTGGATTACCGTACCAAGTTCTGATCACCCTGTTGTCAAAAGTATACTATTGAGCTGGAAAAAGTTCAGAAAAGATTTACTAGGATGTTGATGGGAATGGAAAATTCCATTGTAAGAATAGGCTGGGACTTCTGTTCTCTGGAGCCTAAGATCTTGATGGGTGATAGAGTTTTGACAATTATGAGGGCTAAAGGTAAGGGGAATGATAGGTATTTTTTCTACGGTAAGAGACTGCAAGACTATGAGACACATTTTTAAGGTAAAAGGAAAAAGATTTTAAAACTAAGTTTGTGTAATATAGTATAGATTTTGTGGAATTAACTTCGAAAGGGGGTGATGCATATGGACACAGTCACAATGTTGAAAAGACATTTGGATAAGTATATCATTAAGATTTGGGAAGGTTATTGGCCAAGAACAGGCAGGTGAGACTTGTCTAGGTTGAGACTACCCCTGCTCATGACTCTTCCCCCATTCCCCCCACCATCACACCCACTCCAGGTACTGGCTCCGACCCCACTCCCAGCTCTACACCCACACCAGCTCCCAGCCCTGCCAAGTTTTCACCATCCCTCCAGACCTCCCCCTCACTGAGGACGAATGATCAGTCCTCAGCAAAGGACTCACCTTCGTCCCCCTCCGTCTACGCATCAATGAATTTAATACACGCCGTGACATTGAACAATTCTTCCGTCGCCTCCGCTCTTACTTTCACAATCAGGACTCCCGTCCACCTTCCGAGGACCCCTTCGCCCACCTCCAACACACTGCATCCACCTGGACACCCTGCGCTGGCCTATTACCTACCCTCGGCCTCTTCATTTCAAACTGCCGCCGGGACATTAACCGCCTCAACCTATCGACCCCCCTCCTCCACTCCAACCTCTCATCTTCACAACACGCAGCCCTCCAATCCCTCTGCTCCAATCCTGACCTCACCATCAAGCCAGCGGACAAAGGGGGCGCAGTGGTAGTCTGGCACACTGACCTCTACATCGCTGAAGCCAAACGCCAACTCGAGGACACCTCTTCCTACCGCCCCCTTGACCATGACCCCACCCCCCATCACCAAACCATCATCTCCCAGACCATACAGAACCTCATCACCTCAGGAGATATCCCACCCACAGCTTCCAACCTCATAGTCCGGGAACCCCACACTGCCCGGTTCTACCTCCTTCCCAAGATCCACAAGCCTGACCGCCCTGGCCGACCCATTGTCTCAGCATGCTCCTGCCCCACTGAACTCATCTCTACCTACCTCGACACTGTCCTATCCCCCCGAGTCCAGGAACTCCCCACATACTTTCAAGACACAACCCACGCCCTCCACCTCCTCCAAGACTTGCGTTTCCCCGGCCCCCAACGCCTCATCTTCACCATGGATATCCAATCCCTCTACACCTCCATCCACCATGACCAGGGCCTCCAAGCCCTCCGTTTTTCCTCTCCAGACGTTCCCAACAGTACCCCTCCACCGACACTCATTCGTTTGGCCGAACTGGTCCTCACCCTTAACAATTTCTCCTTTGAATCCTCCCACTTCCTCCAGACCAAAGGGGTAGCCATGGGCACACGTATGGGCTCCAGCTATGCCGGTCTCTTTGTTGGCTACGTAGAGCAGTTGATCTTCCGTAATTACGCCGGCACCACTCCCCACTCCCCATTGATGACTGCATTGGCGCCACCTCGTGCTCCTGCGAGGAGGTTGAGCAATTCATCAACTTCACCAACACATTCCACCCTGACCTGAAATTTACCTGGACCATCTGTGACACCACCCTTCCCTTCCTGGACCCCTCCATCTCCATCAGTGACGACCGACTTGACACTGACATTTTCTACAAACCCACCGACTCCCACAGCTACCTGGATTACACCTCTTCCCACCCTACCTCTTGCAAAAATGCCATCCCGTATTCCCAATTCCTCCGCCTCCGCCGTATCTGCTCCCAGGAGGAGCAGTTCCACCACAGAACACACCAGATGGCCTCCGTCTTTAGAGACCGCAATTTCCCTTCCCACGTGGTTAAAGATGCCCTCCAACGCATCTCGTCCACATCCCGCACCTCCGCCCTCAGACCCAACCCCTCCAACCGCAACAAGGACAGAGCGCCCCTGGTGCTCACCTTCCACCTTCCACCCTACCAACCTTCGCATAAACCAAATCATCCGCCGACATTTCCGCCACAGACCCCACCACCAGGGATATATTTCCCTCCCCACCCCTCTCCGCCTTCCGCAAAGACTGTTCCCTCCGTGACGACCTGGTCAGGTCCACGCCCCCCCCATGACCCACCCTCCCATCCTGGCACTTTCCCCTGCCACCGCAGGAACTGTAAAACCTGTGCCCACACCTCCTCCCTCACCTCCATCCAAGGCCCTAAAGGAGCCTTCCACATCCAAAGTTTTACCTGCACATCCACTAATATCATTTATTGTATCCGTTGCTCCCGATACGGTCTCCTCTACATTGGGGAGACTGGGCGCATCCTAGCAGAGCGCTTTAGGGAACATCTCCAGGACACCCGCATCAATCAACCACACTGCCCCGTGGCCCAACATTTCAACTCCCCCTCCCACTCTGCCGAGGACATGGAGGTCCTGGGCCTCCTTTTCCACCTATCCACTCCACCCTCTCCTCCCTGACCTATCACCTTCATCTCCTTCCCCACTGACCTATTGTACTCTATGCTACTCTATCCCCACCCTCCTCTAGCTTATCTCTCCACGCTTCAGTCTCTCTGCCTTTATACCTGATGAAGGGCTTTTGCCCGAAACGTCGATTTTGCCTGTCCTCGGATGCTGCCTGAATTGCTGTGCTCTTCCAGCACCACTGATCCAGAATTATATTGGGTATGGACTGGTTGGACAGAAGGATCTGTTTCTGTGCTATTTGACTGACCCGTGCAGTGAGGCAACTGTCCTGGTTTGATCTCAGTTCATTTTGAAAGCTTCGAAACGACAGCAGAAAGTGTCATTCAGAGCACTGTGCAATCAAACAACACTCTCGGTGTTTAGAAATGTGACAAAAATGAATCTATCCATGGAATTCAAAGATAGGGCACTTCTATTCGGCGGAGGTAGGTATTGCAAATGCTGGAGATTAGAGTGGTGCTTGCAAAGTCCAGCAGTTCAGGCAGCATCCGAGAAGCAGGAAAATCGATGTTTCAGGCAAAAGCCTTTCCTGATGAACTTTTCACGGTCCTTGTGCTACGGCTCAAACGGTGAACACCCATGAGGAAAGGCTTCACATTAGATCACACACACAGTGACAGTACAGTATCGAAAAAGGCAGGGACTGACATCGATATCAATTAAATGAAGGTAATTCAATCCGACAGATGGGAGTGTTTAACTCCTTTCACAGATGTTGTGAGTGGCTCTTAAAAGAGCCTTTGGTTTGTCAGATTCAAGCACACTCTCTTCACTTTTTAGCGGCGCCCCCAGCGGCGGATTTCTTGGGCAGCAGCACGGCCTGGATATTAGGCAGCACCCCGCCCTGAGCGATGGTCACCCCTCCCAGCAGCTTGTTGAGCTCCTCGTCGTTGCGCACGGCCAGCTGCAGGTGCCTGGGGATGATGCGGGTCTTCTTGTTGTCCCGGGCCGCGTTGCCGGCCAGCTCCAGGATTTCAGCCGTCAGATACTCCAGCACCGCAGCCAGATAGACCGGCGCTCCAGCACCCACACGCTCAGCATAGTTACCCTTTCTCAGGAGCCTGTGAACACGGCCCACCGGGAACTGCAGGCCAGCCCGGGACGACCGAGACTTCGCCTTGGCGCGACCTTTCCCACCGCCCTTTCCTCTTCCGGACATGGTCACAATCTCACAAGCACTTTCACAGAGAATGCTGCACTCCGCCCACATTGCGGCCTCTTATACCTTCGGGAGGAATGGTGGGGCGGCCATTTCTGATTGGTCCCATTGTCCAGCCCCGCCTAATGTTGTTCCAATTCCCAATCAGATATCTGCCTCATTCCCCAATCCGGAGAGGGCACGGGGAGGAGGGCGGAAAGTACCAGCGCCAAATCATCAACCGCCTTCTTTCCAATTTGAAAATCCCGCCAATTTCCAAACAAATGTTTTCCATGAAAAATGAAGTACAAAAAAGTGAGGAAGTTTAAAAAACATTAATACAATTGTTAATTTACTTTTAGTTTACAAGTGTATACTTCACTCCGTGTTACTCTCCCTCATTTGCCGACCTCTACCTGTCCATTTCTGATTTTGAAAGTGGGTTATTTTCTAAACCTTGAGAAGAAGCTGAAACAAAACGGGCCAAACACTGCAATCTGTAACCGGCCTTTTCACTTCACATTTCTTTAGCACACCCAACATGCTGAGAACGTGGCACACGTTCTTCCGGCTCAGGATCAATGAAGAACACGGTTTTTAGACGATCTTTGACAGTCGTCCATCCATTGTCACTCTCGATCAGATTCAGCAAAAGCTCCACATTTCAGTCCGGGAGCAGTGTTGGTGTTCTATCGGTTCACTTTGAAAGTCTCTCTCCGACAACAGGAGACGAGGGCACTTACTTTTGGTCTGCCACGGGTGAATATACAAGATGAAAAATGACTCACTGGCACTTAATCCGCATTCTTCAAACCAACCCCCATTAATTCGCAAAGTACTTGTAAAAACAAATGCATATCGCACTAAAATTAAAAATACCTCGTCAAGAATTATAAAGCAAATCAAATCGTAAAGAATTGGTTCAGCTGTCTCAGGGAAGGGGTGGGTGGCTCTTATAAGAGCCTTTGGGGTGTGGATGTGTTTGTTTCAGTACAATGCGGTCCTTCACTTGGAGCTGGTGTACTTGGTCACCGCCTTTGTGCCCTCCGACACGGCGTGCTTGGCCAGCTCCCCGGGCAGCAGCAGCCGCACGGCGGTCTGGATCTCCCGGGAGCTGATGGTGCTGCGCTTGTTGTAATGGGCCAGGCGGGAAGCCTCCCCCGCGATGCGCTCGAAAATATCGTTGACGAACGAGTTCATGATGCTCATGGCCTTGGAGGAGATGCCGGTGTCGGGGTGAACCTGCTTCATCACTTTGTAGATGTAGATGGCGTAACTTTCCTTCCTGGTCCTTTTCCTCTTCTTTCCGCCCTTCGCAGGCGCCTTCTTGATGATTTTCTTCGCGCCCTTCTTGGAGGGTTGCTGTGCTTTCTTCTCATCAGCCATAGCGCCGCTCACTTTCAGATACAGAATAAGGGAAAGCGGGCTCGGAGCTCCCTTTTTATAGACCGACGGCATCAGCAACGGTAATGAGGGATGGGGCCGGGGGAAGGAGCCTGGCTCCTGATTGGCTACGTTGTAGGCATGGTAACCTCTCTCTGATTGGTTAGTTTGTGACTCAATGTGAATCTGTGAAGATCTGCAATACCATCGGAAACACAAACCGAAATTTTGTGAAGGGATCAAATTCCGAGCTCACTCTAAAATGTGAGATTCTAATTGTAATGTATTCTGCATCTTTTGATAATGGTTTTCTTTTCTCTTCCATTTTAAAATGGCATCACATTTGTTGTCAAGTGAGAAAATGCACTGCAATCTGACAGGAAGTGTGTTTTACTGCTGGAAGTGATGGAACTACTTGACAAATGCATCGCGTTGGAGGAACATGGGAGTTAAGCAATGTTGTCTTTTGCTTGTTTCTTGCTCTACACTCTGAAGATGAAGGACATTCTAGCATTATCTACTCTGTAAACTCCCTTCAGTTATCTTTTCCCCTATTCTTCTTCAAATCTCCAATGAGTATCAGCCAAAGTATTCATACGTTACTCAGAATAGCTGCCAGTGTGTGTATCATTGTCAGTTCTACTCTGATTACCTCAAATGACTGAAGGGAACTGATGTACTGTGACCTGTGCCTTTTGCTTCCTGCTGACAACATGAATTTTACTCCCTGACTGTTTGGCTCCTCAGTCAGTGTCAGCAGCCTCCTGCCAATATTTCAGTTCCTGAAGTCTTACTTTGCACTACATTAGAATACATATTATTTGGTGCATTTCAGTTTCTAGCAGAAGTTTTTTTTCATTATGAACTTTGCTATGTAGATTTTCTCTGAACTTTATTTGGTCACAAGTCATTTGTACTCACTCTGAACTGGTCACTGTTATTTAAAGATTATTTTGAACATGATACCTGTGTAAATTTTAATTGTGACAATCTCATGTTATTTGTTTTATCACTGTGAATCCCTGCTTACACTATGAGATAGTGTTGTTCAGAATTTCAGGTTGGTTAAGGGTTAGTTTACCTCTCATTATTGGCTGTGTAAAACTGAAGTAAAACGGGAGGTGAATGATTATTACTCGCTCACAATCGGTCCCTGTCAGTTTCTGCCATCTGAATGTGTGAGTGTAGTCATCAGTCTGTACTTGTCCGTTCTTCCACAGCGATTACTTTAGTGTAATTATCACAATCCCAGAATGTCTCTGATGTGAGAATGTGAAGGGTATTTATCATTGCAATGCCTATCAGTCTTTGCTATGAGACTGTTCGACTGGCTTTATCCATCTGTACCCGTTTCTTTTTGCTCAATTAATTTGTCTGTGTAATTTTCAGTCTCCCAATATCAGTCTCAGCTATGTGAATGTGGGAGTGCTTTTATCAGTGTTACCTTGTCCATTTCTCTGTTGGAAATATGTCAATGTGGTTACCAACATGTACCTGCCAGCTTCTATTTTTTGAGTATCTCAGTTTAGTTAAACTTTTCCACACAAGTTGTGATAGAACATAGAAAAATACAGCGCAGCAAATACAGCCTTTGGCCCTCGATGTTGCACCGATCCAAGCCCACCTAACATACGCTAGCCCCCTATCCTCAATATGCCTATCCAATGCCCATTTAAATGCCCATAAAGAGGGAGAGTCCACCACTGCTACTGGCAGGGCATTCCATGAACTCTAATGTGCGAATATGGCGGTCTAGTCATCAATCTGTACCTGTCTGTTCTTCCACTGTCATTATGTTTGTGTAATTATCAGTCTATCCTTAAAGTCTCTGCTGTGAGAGTATATGTAATTGTAGTTATCAATCTATCCCTCTCAGTGTTTGCTCTGTGAATGTGAGAGTGTATTTACTAATTGGTCCCTGACAGTTTCTGCTATGTAAATGGGGGTTTTGCTATCCATGTCATTATGTTCATTTCTGTTATGTGAAGTTTGAGTGGCATTTTCAATCTGTACCTGTCAGTTTCTGCACAGTGAATATGCCTGTGTAATGAACAGTCTATCCCTATCAGTCTCTGCTATGAGTCTGTGTGAATGCTTTTATCAGTCTCACCTTGTCAGTTTCTGTGTTGTAAACATGGTCATCGATCTTTACCTGACATTTTCTGGTTTGTGAATATAGGAGTCTGTACCAGTCTGTTTCTGTTATGTGAATATGAGGGCAGTTATCAGTTAGAATGATTGTGTGGCTTTAAAAGGTGCATTTTGTCCTGTGCACAGTAGTTAACATACAACACAATAAAGAAGAAATTGGAATAACTTAACTCTACTGGAATACTTAACAGAATAATGGATACAGTATCACTTCCTAATAAACTGTTCCAATACAGTAATATCCCATAAACACCCTTGGCAAAAGACAAATTCAATAAAATATATAGTCTCACATCTGACTCCAGTAGCAGAAAGAGAATCTGCAGCTTCTGACTGTAACTGAGAGGGGAAAACTAGCTTTCCTGTCTTCAAGATGCTGACAGTTTTGCTGAAAGCCAAAACTAAAAATGTCATTCTGTGAGAGTTTGACCACACCCATTCAGGCTGCTTCTATTGTTCCAACTTTAAAAGAAGCCTCAAACTGTTTACTCTAGTGCAGACTTCTTGACACTTCTGCCATAAAACCTCTCTTCAACAAGAAAGAAAGAACAAAATAAATATCTTCAAGCCACAATATCATCAAACCTTCCACCCCTCTTAAAAAGAGCCAATCAATATACAGAGAAAGCCTAATTTTTAAAAACTCCTTAGCCTTACATTGTTAGTAAACAATATGTACACATTATGTATTCCTGTCAGCATGCAAACACTCACTACGACAGTTCACTTTTTCCTGCTATGTAACGCTTCCATCTTTGTTCATCAAAGTCACAACAACACCTTGGCAATTAGGTTCCCTCGCCCTGCCATGTATGTAATTTGCAAATTAAATGGCTGTGATAGAAAGCTTCATCTAAACAGTCTGTAATTTTTGTTCTTAAATTTCTCCAAAAATAATAAACTGAAGGTGTCCTTCTCAAACATGAAGTATTTCTGTTGATGAGTCTTCAGCTTTCTGTAAAGATGCCCAATAGGCCTCAAACTGTTTGCTCTCGTGGCTCGGTGGCTCTGCCTTAAATTTGCTCTTCAAGAACAAAAAGACAAAAACCTGTTAAAGCCACAGTCTCAATCTCTCATTTCCTGCATTATGGAAATGCAAAGTCATTTATCAACCTGTGCCTGTCCATTCTTGTCACATGAACATGTAAATGTTGTCATTAATGGTCCCTGTCAGTTATTCCAATTCAAGCACGTGACTATTGTTATAAATTTACCCTCTCAGTTTCTGCTGTGTGAATTGAGTTTAGTTATCAAACTGTACCTGTCAATTCATGTTCTGTGAAATTGGAGTGTTATCAACTTATTCCTGTCAGTTTCTGCATTGTGAATATGGGAGTGCACTTATAATCTTTCTAGGACAATTACTATTGTGTAAAAGTGCGAGTCTACTTACCTATCTGTCCGTGTCAATTTCCGACATCTAAATGTAATTTTAGCTATCCTAACGTACCTGTCAGTTTGTCTTTTATCTCTGGGAATGAGCGTGTCACCTTCAGTCTCTACCTGACAGCAGTTGAGTTTGGTTATTGATCTGTAATGCCACTTTCTGATAGGTGAACATTTGAGCACAGTTATTCATCTGTACACGATACTTTCTGATATCTGAATATGAAAGTGTAGTTGTCAACCCATTCCTGTTGGTATGTGCAATGAAAATAAGAGAGTGTGTGTCACTTTGTCATGTGAACATCTGAGTGTTATGAATCTATCCATGACAGTGCCTGCAAAAGATTGTGTGTGTGTGTAACTACCCTGTTAATACGTGTGTCGTCATCAATGCGTTTTTGCCTGTTTCTGCAAAGTGAAAGAGTGAACAAAGGTATCAATGCATGCTTGTCAGTTTCTATTTGGTAAAGGGATGTATCTCTCTGGCAGCCACTAATATTCTCTGTGAGGGTGTGTTTCGTTATGTGATACTGTTGTGAGGGTGATTATAGGCAGATCTGTTTCAGTTCATGAGTGCATAATTTGGACAAGAATTCAGATATTCCAGTTTCAAATTTTGCAAATATCAATGAGCTGTGAATGGTGAATTTGTTCAAACTGGCCATACGTGCATTGTGAAGTGTGAGAAAGAAACAAACTGATAATTTTCTCAATTGTTTGAACATCTCTCTCAAACTGAGCTCAATGTGTAGCTGACTCAATTCACTCCGACAGTGGAAAGAATGTTCTTCGCTCTGAGTGCACTAACATACCTGCTGTTTGGTAGAAGCAGCTGGTCACACTTGGCTCTGTACCGAGGGAATATTACATTGTCTTGATCCTTCGATATTTGCCTGGAAGAAGACAGAAGTGAAATCTCCTGGGAATCACCATCAGCCAAGTTTGACCATCTTTAACTGATCAATGCAACATTCTGTTAATAATCATGAGGATATTGTATTTAAAGCCAGGAATTCAAACAGAACAACATGTCTGATTCTACTCTTGCTCCATGTCTGGTGATTTTTCTTTTTGTTAATTCAATACCAATTGACTTAGGTCCAGAAACGAACCAATAACTGTACAGCTCCATGAATGGGACTATCCAATGCAAGTGGGTTTGTGAATATGAGTTTAGGTATTGAACTATTCATGTCAATTCCTACTTGATGAATAACAACCACACTCTCATATTCTGTCCTTCTAAGCCTTGCTTAAATTAATTATGTATTCAAATAGCAGTGACTCACAGTGACAGATTGATATAGAACTATAGATCCATTGAAATGACATTGCACATAAGAGGGCCATTTGGCTTATCTTGTCCATTCCAACACAAACACACCAGATGGCCATTTACTCCCATCTTCCTGCTAACAGCCCATAACCCTGCAGCTGAGAGCACTGCCTATTTCTGCAATCTGAATTTATTTTTCAATTTGTTCCTGCCAGTCTCAGTTTCATGGATATGTCAATATTGCTATCAATTTGGACCAGTCAATTTTTCCTGTATGAATATTTGAATGGAGTTATCCATCACTACTTGTAAATGTCAAAATACAGTTATAAATACATATTTGTCAGTCTCCACAGTGTGAATGTGTGAGTTTATTGAGCAGCCTGTCCCTGTCAGTTTCTGCTCTGTTAATTTGAGAGTGTCGGTAATAACCTGTACCTGTCAGTTTCTGGTTTGTTAATAGATGAATGCAGTTATCAACATATACCTGCCAGTTTCAGTTAGTGTGCATGTGGGAGTGCTGTTATCAATCTGTACCTGTCAGATTTTGCTGTGTGAATGTGACTGTCATTTTCAGTCTTTGTCAATTCTGTCATGTGAACAAGAGATTGTCAATCAATGTATTGCTATCAGATGCTGCAATGAGAATGTGCGACTGTAGTTACCAATCTGTCCACGTCACTTTCTGCTATATGCATACAGGTGTGCAGTTATCAATTTGTACCTAACAGTTTCTGCTGTGTCTGTGGGTGTATTTATCAATCTATTGCTGTCAGTGTTTGCAATGTGAAAGTAAATTGATCAATATTTCTTCATTAGTTTCTGTTCTCTAAATCAGAGTGTTTAATTATCAATGAGTAACTGTCAGTTTTGGGGTTTGTGAATGAGTAAATGCATTTATCGTTCTGTACCTATCAGATTCTGCTTTGAGTTTTTCTGAGAGCTTAGTTTAATCTGTCCCTGTCAGAATCTGTAAATGTAGTTACCAATCCATGCCTGTCAGTTTTTCTGGCTGAATATGTGTGTGAAATTGTCTATCCCCAACCAATTACGGTGTGAATATGAGAAATTCGGACGCAATGCTTCCTGTCAGTCTCTGCAATGTGAATATGAGAGTGTATTTATCAATATTTCCCTGACAGCTTCTGCTCGGTGAGACAGTGCTGTGATCAATACATTCTGCCCTATGAATATGAGTGTGTTTATCAAATTGTACTTGTCAGAAAATTTTCTCTGCATATACAGAAGTTTAGCAGTCAGTTTTGTCAATGTGAATATGTGAGCACAGGTTTGAATCTATGCCTATCTGTCAATATGAGAGAGCAGTTTTCAATCTCTACCTGTCAGATTGTGTGTGGAATTGAGTGTACTTAACATAAACTCTCAGATACAGTTTGATAAGTGAAAGTGGAAGTGTTGTTATCAAATTGTACTTGTGATTTTCTGTTATGTGACTAGAAGAGTGTAATTTCCAATCTGTCCCTGTCAGTGTCTCCTCCATATATCCGAGGAAGTAATTAAATTATACCTGCCAGTTTTTGCTATGTGAATGAGAGCGTACATCTCAATCAATATCTGGCAGGAATAGTTTATGAGAATGAGTGTGTTGTTATCAATCTGTACCAGTCAGTTTCTGCTTGGTGAATATGTGAGTGCATATATCAATCAGTTCTTGTCAGGATCTGTGTTGTAAATAAGGTTATCAATTTGTAAATCTGTCAGTTTCAGACATGTACATATGGAAATATACCTGTCAGATTCTGCTCTGTGAATATGGTGCAGTTATCAATCTGTCTTTGCTTTGTGAACATCCAAATATAGTAATTAATATGGACATATAATATTTACTGTATCCGCTGCACCGATGTAGTTTTCTCTACATTGGGGAGACAGGCCGCCTACTTGCGGAACGTTTCAGGGAACACCTCTGGGACACCCGCACCAACCAACCCAACCGCCCCATGGCTGAACACTTTAACTCCCCCTCCCACTCCGCCAAGGGCATGCAGGTCCTTGGCCTGGTCCATCGCCAGATCCTGACCACACGACACCTGGAGGGAGAGCGCCTCATCTTCCGCCTCGGAACCCTCCAACCACACGGGATGAATGTAGATTTCTCCAGCTTCCTCATTTCCTCTCCTCCCATCTTATCTCAGTCCCAAACCCCGGATTCAGCACCACCCTCTTGACCTGCAATCTCCTTCCCGACCTCTCAGCCCCCACCCCCTCCCCGACCTCTCAGCCCCCACCCCCTCCCCGACCTCTCAGCCCCCACCCCCTCCCCGACCTCTCAGCCCCCACCCTCACCTCCTTCCACCTATCGTATTCCCAGCCCCCCTCCCCCAAATTCCCTCCACCCTCCCCTTTATCTCAGCCCACTTGGCACACCAGACTCATTCCTGAAGAAGGGCTTATGCCCGAAACGTTGATTTTCCTGCTCCTCAGATGCTGCCTGGCCTGCTGTGTTTTCCAGCAACACATTTTTCCACTCTGGCATCCAGCATCTGCAGTCCTCACTTTCTCCTAATTAATATGGACATGTCAGTTTCCACTATGTGAATACGTATGTGTATTTCCTGACCTACCCCTGTGAGTTTCTGCTGTCTGTCTATGACAGTGTTGACATGAACACGTAGCTGTAAGTTTTTGGTTTGGTAACGTTCGAATGCCTTTATCAAAATGTATGTCAGTTTCTGTAATGTTAATGTGTCAGTCCAGTTATCAATTTATGACTGTAACTTTCTGTTCTGTGAATATGTAAGTGCTGGTTATCATCTGTACCTGTTAGTTTCTGCTTCACAAATGAATGAGGGTAGTTGCCCACCTGTTCCTGTCAGTTTGTGCTGTGAATGTGTCAGTGTAGTTATCAGTCTGCATCTGTCAATTTCTGCGAGGTGAATGAGAGAGTGTAGTTCCTAATATGTACCTGTGAGATTCTGATCTGTTATGTTTGAGTATCATTATCAAACTGTATATGACAGTGTGTTTATCCCTCTGTGAATTTGGAAGTGTAGTAATAAATTTTTACCTGTTTGGTTATGCTGTGGGAAAGTTCTTGTCAGTTTCCTCCAAGAGAGTGTAGTTATCCATCTGTGAGGAGAAAGTGAGGTCTGCAGATGCTGGAGATCAGAGCTGAAAATGTGTTGCTGGAAAAGCGCAGCAGGTCAGGCAGCATCCAAGGAGAATCGACGTTTGGGGCATGAGCCCTTCTTCAGGAATGAGGAAAGTTTGTCCAGCAGGCTAAGATAAAAGGTAGGGAGGAGGGACTTGGGGGAGGGGCGTCGGAAATGCGATAGGTGGAAAGAGGTCAAGGTGAGGGTGATAGGTCAGACTGGGGTGGGGGCGGAGAGGTCAGGAAGAAGATTGCAGGTTAGGAAGGCGGTGCTGAGTTCGATGGATTAGACTGAGACAAGGATGGGGGAGGGGAAATGAGGAAACTGGTGAAATCCGAGTTCATCCCTTGTGGTTGGAGGGTTCCTAGGCGGCTCTTCCTCCAACCGTTGTGGTCTGGCAATGGAGGAGTCCAAAGACCTGCATATCCTTGCATTTGCACACGATGTGGCCTCCTCTATATTGGTGAGACAGGCCGCCTACTTGCAGAGCGTTTCAGAGAACACCTCTGGGACACCCGGACCAACCAACCCAACCACCCTGTGGCTCAACACTTCAACTCCCCCTCCCACTCCACCAAGGATATGCAGGTCTTTGGACTCCTCCATCGCCAGACCACAACAACACGGCGGTTAGAGGAAGAGCGCCTCATCTTCCGCCTAGGAACACTCCAACCACAAGGGATGAACTCAGATTTCACCAGTTTCCTCATTTCCCCTCCCCCCACCTTGTCTCAGTCTAATCCATCGAACTCAGCATCGCCTTCCTAACCTGCAATCTTCTTCCTGACCTCTCCGCCCCCACCCCAGTCTGACCTATCACCCTCACCTTGACCACTTTCCACCTATCGCATTTCCGACGCCCCTCCCCCAAGTCCCTCCTCCCTACCTTTTATCTTAGCCTGCTGAACACACTTTCCTCATTCCTGAAGAAGGGCTTATGCCCAAAACGTCGATTCTCCTGTTCCCTGGATGCTGCCTGACCTGCTGCGCTTTTCCAGTAACACATTTTCAGCTAGTTATCCATCTGTGCCTGTCAGTTTCTGCTATCTGAATGTATGAGTGCAAGTATCAATCTGTGGGTCTCAGTTTCTGCTATGTCAATAAGCGAGTTAAATTTTTGATCTGTACCTGTCAGTTTCAGATATGTGACTGTATAAATGCAGTTATTAATATATCCCTCAATGTTTCTGCTTGTAAAAATGCAAATATATTCATTAAATCATCCCTGCCATTTTCTGCAAAGTGAATATGAAAATGTAGTTATCAATCTGTAATTGTCAGTTTCTATTCTGTGAACATACAAGTGTTGTAATCAATCTGTACCAGTCAGTTTCTGCAGTATGAATATTCTTGTATAATGCGGCACATTATACGGCACAGTGGCTCAGTGGTTGGCTCTGTTGCCTCACAGCACCAGGGACCTGGATTTGATTCCAGCCTCAGGCAACTGTGTGCGTGGAGTTTGCACATTCTCCCCGTGTCTGTGTGGGTTTCCTCTGGGTGCCCCGGTTTCCTCCCACAGTCCAAAGAACAGATTAGGTGAATTGGCCATGCTAAATTGCCCATAGTGTTCAGGGAAGTGTGGGATAGGTGCATTAGTCAGGGGTAAATGTAGAGTGTTAAGGGAATGGCTCTGGTTGAGATAATATTCAGAGGGTCAGTGCAGACTTGCCAGGCTAAACGTCCTGCTTTAAACCTGTATGGATTCTAATTCTAACTAAAAGACTATACCTGAATGTTTCAGCTAGATGAATTACTAAATATAAATTGATTAGTTATTAATCTCTCCCCATCAGTTTCTGATTTGATAATGTATGAATGCATTTATCAATCTGAATCTGCTATTTTTTGTAATATGAATATGGGAGTACAGTTACTGTTCTATGCCTGGAGACATAGGAGTGGAGGCTAGGAAACTTGGGGAATTATATATTGATATCTTGAAAAATATTTGATATCAGTCCACATGCCAAAAGTGGAGGTGTTCGAGATGTTAAAAAATATATAAAGGTGTATCAAACTCTCAGACCTGATCAAGTATATCCCTTGATGTTGTAGGAAGCTGTATTGGTAATTTGAATAAATGATATTGTTTTCTTACCTTTTTTAAGAACATCTCATAGGGAGGGTCAATCTATCCCTGTCAGTTATTGCAATATGAATGTGTGACTGTAGTTATAAATCTGTACCTGTCAGTTTCTATGTGAATATGTGGGTGCAGTTACCCATTTCAGTTTCTGCAATGTGAATGGGAGTATAATTATCAGTCTCTAGCTGTCAGCTTCTCCTACATCTATATGTGATGTTAGTTATGGAGCTGAACCTCTGTTAGTTTCTGTCATATGAATGTGAGTGTCATCATCAACCTGTCCCATATCAACAGCGGGAAACAGAAGTCAAACAATGAATTCCCATCAGTGTTGAAGGGATTAAAAACCACAAGAATGTCCCACAGCAGCTTCTTCCCGCTCTGCCTCCCTCAGCAGGCCCACACACAGCCCGAGAAAGGCCTCTCTCTTCCCCCCAGCCCGCTCACTCCAAGTTCCGGGACCAGTTCCTGCTCCGCTCGGCCTCTTACAAACAGCCCCCGGTTCTCCCTGAACTCACCCCGAATCAATCCCGGTCTCGGAGCCCCCTCTGTGTCCCAGGCTCCCATCCCGATGTGCTGCTGGAAGGAGCCTGCTGTTCCCTCGCTTCCCTGGGCGCTGATCTCTCCATTGCGGTCTGTTTCAAACAAACCTCTTGCACTCACTGAGTAAATGCTCCTCAATGGCAGCGCTGGGGGAGGGCCTCACGCATGCGCTCCTCTGCTCAGGATCAATCAACTTTGGGAAGGGGCAGCATCGCGCATGCGCTGCTTCAGGTTGCAAGAATAAATCATTCACAATGAGCCGACAGTGATAGCAGCAATGTTAAACCCAAACCCAGTATGGGGGTTAGGATCAAAACACATATATTACTTCCAAAAAAAGGAGAGACTAAATGAGCTTGGATTGTTTTTTTCTAGAGCAGAGATGTCTGAGGTGGTGGCACATGATTGTGGTGTGGAAAATTATGAGGCGTATGGAGAGGGTGAATGTAGAGAAGCCGTTTCCCTTGTTTGAGCGATCAATCACAAAGGCATCATCACCCTCATCTACAAGCAGAAGGGGGAGAGGGAGGAAATTAGAAATTGGAGACCGACCTCACTATTAAACACAGACTACAAAATCTTGTCAACCGGGTCAGGTCTGCTCTGGGATCGGTGTTCCACCCTGACCAAACCTGTGCTGTCCCGGGCAGGAAGATCGCTGAGAGTCTCGCACTCAGAGATACGATTGCCTACGTGCAGGACGGGGTTGGACACTTGCCTCATCAGCCTGGACCAGGAGAAAGCCTTTGACAGGATATCGCATACATATATGAGGGATGTTCTCTCCAAAATGGGCTTCAGGGAGGGAATCGCTAATTGGATCAGACTGCTCTACACCAACATTGTCAGTGCAGTCTCAATCAATGGGTGGGAATCAGATAGCTTCCCAGTCAGATCTGGAGTCAGGCAGGGCTGCCCTCTCTCTCCTGCCTTGTTTGTGTGTTGCATAGAGCCATTTGCCAAGTCCATCAGGAAGGATGCGAGCCTGAGAGGGGTGACTATTCCTGGCAGCGGGGGTCTGCAGGTTAAGGCCTCCCTGTACATGGATGATGTCGCCGTTTTCTGCTCGGATCCGCTGTCCGTGCACAGACTCGTGTGCATCTGTGACCAGTTCGAATGGGCCTCGGGGGCCAAGGTAAACCGAGGCAAGAGCGAAACCATGCTCTTCGGGAACTGGGCCGACCAATCCTCTATCCCCTTCACCGTCAGGACTGACCACCTGAAGATGCTGGGTATTTGGTTCGGGGGGGCGGGGAGCTGGGGCATGCGACAAACCTTGGTAGGAGCGTACCAGCAAAGTGAGGCAGAAACTGGGCAGATGGAAGCTACGGTCGCTCTCCATTGTGGGAAAAAACCTGGTCATCAGGAGTGAGGCACTGTCATTGCTATTATACGTGGCACAGGTCTGGCCTATCCCCAGAACCTGTGCCGCTGCAGTCACCCGGGCCATCTTCCAGTTTATATGGAGGTCAAAGATGGACCAGGTCTGAAGGGACTCGCTGTATAAAGATCTGGGAAACGGGGGAAAAAAATACACCCAATGCCACCCTCACCCTGATGGCCATCTTTGTGTGTGGCTGCATCAAGCTGTGCGTGGATCCCCGGTACGCAAACACCAAGTGTCACTACGTACTGAGATCCTACTTGACCTGGTGTTGCGAAGGATGGGCCTGGCCTCGTTGCCGCGGAACGCTCCAAGTAGTTGGACCGTTCTGTATCACCTGTCCTTTGTGGAGAAGTTTATGAAGAAAAACACCTTTAACCACAAGTCCATCAGGAAGTGGTCAGCACGTAGTGTCCTTGAGACCCTTCGGGAAAAGGAGAGGGCGGATCCTATCGAGCGGTTCCCTGAGCAGACTGTCAAAGCCATTTGGGAGAATGCCTCATCGCCAGAACTTTCCAACAAGCACCAAGACATGGCTTGGCTGGTGGTGATAAGGGCTCTGCCTGTGAGATCCTTTATGCACGCCCGGACTCTCAGCCGCACGACATGCTGCCCTCGAAGCGGCTGTGGGAGGGACAAGACTTTCACACACTTCCTTCGGGAA
This sequence comes from Chiloscyllium plagiosum, assembly GCF_037043375.1. NCBI lineage: Eukaryota > Metazoa > Chordata > Chondrichthyes > Orectolobiformes > Hemiscylliidae > Chiloscyllium > Chiloscyllium plagiosum. Next base: position 8,340,430 of record NW_028270187.1, read on the forward strand.
TGTGCCTACGCAGAAAAAGTCTGGAGAGGAATGCAGTGGTGTTTGTCGAGGTTCGTCCCGAGCAGCGCCGTGACGCGGGACTCCGTGCGGTCTGTTCCCCGGGACGCACACCGAGACGAACATCAACTGTGCCTGGAGGATCATCAACTCGGTGAAGGACGCTCTCTGGGCGGTCCGAAACCTGCTGATCTTCCAGCTGAAGGAGTTGACCCCAACTGAGTGCTGCAGACTGGCACATTCCAAGGTCCAGGACTACGTGTTGAGGGACGCGCTGAAGCTTGGGGCAGCTGCTGCCAAGGCGCGGTGGGGAAACACCACCGTGTAACATCTGCCTGCCTAAGAGGAACAGGGGGCCCGCGCAGTCATATGGGCTCTGCTGATGCCTCAGCTAAAAATGTAATCATACAGACCTGTAAATAGGAATGATTACTCTGTTTCGGTATGCAAAGAAATGGAATGTTTACATATGTATGGCATGTCCAGTTGTATAGATCATCAAACTATTTATGAATAAAGTATATTTTTGAAATCATAAAAAAAGTGTACTGCCTGCAGGATTTCCCTGGGGCAGGCTACTTTGACGTCACCTTCAGGAGCATGAACCAATGCGAGCAGCTCCTGAAGGTCTTCAAGGAAAAGGAAGAGGAGCTGCTGTTCTGCATCTTGACGGCGGTCCCATTGTGTGTGCTTCCTGCACAGAGGAGTCGGGTTGTTATGATCCATATGTACAGCCCTTATGTTCCAGCAACCGATGTACTGGTGTTCCTGAGAAGATACATGCAGGTTGAGGGAGAAAGCACTGACATGGTTGACCCTTTCGGGATCTGGATCAGCAAACAATAGGTCAACGTAACCCTGAGGGTTGATGCCAGTAGGAACATCCTCCACCTACCCTCCAGCTTTGCTGTCGGAGGGAGCAGAAGCTACCTGATGTACGCAGGGCAGTCGAAAGTGTGCCGAACCTGCGGGAGGTCAGGCCACTGGCAGCGGACTGCAAGGTCACGATCTGTCGAAACTGCAAGAAGGAGGGCCACCTGACCAAAGAATGCAACGATGCCAAGAACTGCAATCTGTGTGGGGAGGTGGGCCACGTGTACAAGGCCTGCCCAAGACGAGGGGCCACCACCTACGTGCAAATGGCCGGTAGTGGACCGCAAAAGAACAGCAAGGCACCACAAAACAGCAAGGGAACGGTGTCTGGGGGCAGGCCGGAGTGGAGCAGATGACAGCCACTGGAGAAATACAGCTACCGATAGAAGCTCCTATTGGACAGACGAAGGAGGAGGAGGGAATGAAGGAGGCAGATCAAAAGATTCCTGTACAAAACAGGAGGAAGAAAACCCGCCAGGCCGCCAAAATCTCCCAGGAAAGGGGAAAATGGCAGCTGCATGGGGAAGGTACTGACAGCTCTTCAGAAGGTGAGGACGGGCGCAAGGAGGGTCATCACCAAAAGAAGAGCCAGAGCTCTGCGGGGAGAAAGGAAGGCAGCACCTGCCAAACAAGAAAGGACGAACCACCTGAGGCAATGGGAAAAGACCACTCTCCAACAGGTGAAAGTCAGGAGGGCCCACCGCTACATATTTCCAGGTTACTGGGAGCAGCGACCCTCTGACAGCCCTGCTGTTAGATATAGAACTGGACTGCGCGGATCCTGGTCCCAGCCCGATGACACCGGAGCGGGCAAATGGGCCCAGTGAGGAGCTAGACAGCTACCTCAGCCCCGCGAGGGTCCAGCCGTTCGTGTTCACCACGGGGATGCAGACAGCTACCGCAGAGGGGCAGGACCAGCGGCAAATGGACACGGGTAATCTCACAACCTGTTAAAAATGGGGATAAGAATTGCAAGCATTAATGTGCGCAACATGAAATTTGCTGCACGATGTGTTTCAACGTTGGCCTTCCTCACCAACGTTAAAGCCGATGTCCTGTTTCTGCAGGAGTGTGGGATACTGCACATCAGCAGTTACAGGATATGGTCGAGTTTGTGGGCCCATGAGCCGTCAGTTTGGTCAGGGGGCAACAATAACCGCTCCTCAGGACTGGGTATCCTGTTGCGAGGAGGCAACTTCACCATCTCCGAGGTTAAGGAGGTGGTGGGCGGGCGCCTCTTCATCGCTGATGTTACGTACAGAAATGATCCCTTGAGACTAATCAACGTGCACGCCCCAACGGGTAAGGGTGAACGGTTGGCCATCCTGCAGCAGCTTCCACAGTTGCTGGCTACGTGCAGGCCGGTCATTCTGGCTGGAGACTTCAACTGTATCATTGATGCAGCTGGACGATCCGGCAGGGGGTGGGGGACAGTAAACTGGACGCCACGTCCAGAGCCCTGATGGACACAGTAAAAGATGCCAAGCTACATGACGTCTTCAGCACCCTTTCAGATGGAGTGCAGTGTATATACACCTGCTCAAGGGCAGACGGGTCTATCCGCTCAAGAATAGATTACCTGTTTGTGTCCCGAATGTTCTTGGTCAGATCCACTGACGCCAAGCCAGTGTTCTTCACTGACCACCGCCTCCTGCTGGCCGACTGTCACCTACAGCACGAGCAGTGGGCTGGTAATGGAACGTGGAAGCTGAACACTAAGGTGTTGACCCCGGGAAACATTGAGGAGCTCAAGAGGGATTACGCAGGTTGGAGAACCGTGAAGCCCCTCTTTGAGACTCTAACGGACTGGTGGGAGACAGTAAAAGGGAACATCAAGAGGTTTGGGAGGCGAGAGAGAGGCAAGTAAAACTGTCCCAACTCTAGGAAAGTATGCAGAACCTGCTCCTGCTGCAGACGTTGGGGGTCGATGTCACGGAGGACCTCCAGAAGGTGAAGAGCCAGCAAGCCTCGCTCTTTTGCCTTGGAGGCCTCCAAGATAATCTTCAAGTCCAGAGTCCGCTCTGTGGAGCAGGACAAGACGTGCTCACGTTTCTTCTTCCAGAAGGTGCACAAAGAGAGCTCCGTGCCCAGCAGCCTGAAGGAAGAAGATGGCTTTGTAACGTCATCTCAAGCTGATATCATGAGGATCAGCAAATCCTTCTATGCCAGTCTGTATGACTCGAAGCCAACCGACGGCGCGGCCTCCAAGTCATTCCTGTTCTCTATCTTGGAGGTCTTAGATGACGGAACACGAGAGAGGCTGGACCAGCCGGTATCTCTGGATGAGCTGACCAAGGCCCTCGAGTCCTTCAAAAAGAATAAAACTCCCGGAAGCAATGGCTTACCATTCGAGCTCTATTCTGCTCTTTGGGACTTGATTGGCCAGGACCTGCTGGAGGTGTATGTCAGTATGCTTCTGGCAGGTACCAGGAGTGAATACATGAGGGGAGGCATCACCACCCTCATCTACAAGCGGAAGGGGGACAGGGAGGAAATTAGAAATTGGAGACCAATCTCACTGTTAAACACAGACTACAAAATCTTGTCAAAGGTTATCGCCAACTTGGTCAGGTCTGCTCTGAGACCGGTGTTCCACCCTGACCAAACCTGTGCTGTACTGGGCAGGGAGATCGCTGAGGGTCTCACACTCCTTAGAGGTACGATTGCCTACATGCAGATCAGGGGGGTGGACACCTGCCTCATCAGCCTGGACCAGGAGAAAGCCTTTGACAGGATATCACATACAAATATGAGGGATGTACTCTCCAAAATGGGCTTTGGGGAGGGAATTTGTAATTGGATCATACTGCTCTACACCAACATTGTCAGTGCAGTCTCAATCAATGGGTGGGAATCAGATAGCTTCCCTGTAAGATCTGGAGTCAGGCAGGGCTGCTCTCTCTCTCCTGCCTTGTTTATGTGTTGCATAGAGCCATTTGCCGAATCCATCAGGAAGGATGAGAGGGGTCACTATTCCTGTCAGTGGCAGCCTGCAGGTTAAGGCCTCCCTGTACATGGGTGATGTCATCGTTTTCTGCTCGGATCCGCTGTCCGTGCGCAGACTCGTGTGCATCTGTGTCCAGTTCGAGCAGGCCGCGGGGGCAAGACCAATCTCGATCTCCTTCACCGTCAGGACCAACTACCTGAAGGTGCTGGGTATTTGGTTCGGTGGGGCTGGGGCGTGCGCCAAGAACTGGGAGGAGCGGATCAGGAAAATGAGGCAGAAACTAGGCAGACGGGAACAATGTTCATTCTCCATTGCCGGGAAAAACCTAGTCATCAGGTGTGAGGTCCTGTCAGTATTGTTATATGTGGCACAAGTCTGGCCTATCCCCAGAACCTATGCAGTCACCCGAGCCATCTTCCACTTCATGTGGAGATCAAAGATGGACCGGGTCCAAATGGACACAACATACAAAGACCTGGGCAATGGGGGAAAAACACGCCCAATGCCACCCTTACCTTGATGGCCACCTTTGTGTGTGGCTGCAACAAGCTGTGCATGGATCCCTGGTACACAAACAGCAAGTGTCACTACGTACTGAGATCCTACCTGACCTGGTGTTGCAAAGGATGAGCCTGGCTTGGCTGCTGCGGAACACTCCGAGTAGTTGGACTGTTCCGTATCACCTTCCTTCGTGGAGAAATTTATGAAGAAAAACACCTTTGACCACAAGTCCATCAGGAAGTGGTCAGCACGTAGTGTCCTTGAGACCCTTTGAGAAAAGGTGAGGGTGGATCCTATCGAGCGGTTCCCTGAACAAATTGTCAAAGCCATTTAGCAGAATGCCTCATCGCCAGAACTTTCCAACAAGCACCAAGACATGGCTTGGCTGGTGGTGATAAGGGCTCTGCCTGTGAGATCCGTTATACATGCCTGGACACGCTGCCCTCGAAGCGTCTGCAGGAGGGACAAGACTGTCACACACCTCCTTCTGGAATGTGCCTATGCAGAGGAAGTCTGGAGAGGAATGCAGTGGTGTTTGTCGAGGTTCGTCCCGAGCAGCGCCGTGACGCGGGACTCCGTGCTCTACGGCCTGTTCCCTGGGACGCACACCGAGACGAACATCAACTGTGCCTGGAGGATCATCAACTCGCTGAAGGACGCTCTTTGGATGGTCTGAAACCTGTTGATCTTCCAGCTGAAGGAGGTGACCCTGACTGAGTGTTGCAGACTGGCACATTCCAAGGTCCAGGACAACGTGTTAAGGGACGCGTTGAAGCTTGGGGCAGCTGCCGCCAAGGTGCAATGGAGAAAGACCACCGTGTAACATCTGCCTGCCTAAGTAGAAGAGGGGGCTCATCCAGTCATCTGGGCTCCGCTGACACTTCAGCAGAAGAGCTGGAGAGCAAATGTACAGACTTGTATATCAGAAAAATAAATTTCGAAGTCTGTACGTAAAGCAATGTAATGTGTGCACAAGAATGGCATTGTAGAGATCCAAATAATTTTATGAATAAAGTATATTTTTGAAATTAAAAAAAGGCAATCACATCCTATTGTACAGAGTATCAGTATAAAAATATCATGTAGCAATGGACAGATCAGCTTATTTAAAAAAAAACTGGTCCTGTCAATCAGTATAAGATGTTTCCTTGCTTAGGGTTCTGTGTTATCACGGAGACATTTGGTTTCGACTTGAACGTAGACATTGTTGAAGTTTCTTTTGTTTGAAAATGAGATTAATTCTGCATTTGTCTGTTCATCCTGCATATTTTTTTTATTGTTGCACATTATTTAATTATTGTGTCTTCAGTGCCGTTTTCCCTTGCTGTGGAGCATATGAACATTCGTGAGTCATTTTTCAGCTGTTTCTATTTCTTGAAGTTACACTTTAACACTTGATCAGTTCCGGAGCCACCATTCACGGTGGGATATGAACAGTGAATATTACCCCCGGAAACGAAAAAGAAACGTGCCCCCGTCTTTGACTATGAAGAGAAGATGCATCTTACGATTGGCGGTCTAAGTCTTTAGTTCTATGCCTGGTCAACTCGAACCTGGGTCTCTGGCGCTGTTTTGTCTGATTTCAGATTGCAGTAAATGAGGCTTTCTGCTGTCGGTGAGAGATTTTCGAAATGAACCGAGATCAAACCAGAGCAGCTGCAGGACTGGGATGGCAAATGTGGAGCTTTTGCTGGTGTCAGAACTAGTGCGAAAGGGCTGGGCGACATTAAAATATTGTCTAAAGACGATTAATGAGCTCACCCGGAAGAACGTTCTATGATGTTTAATCAACATACCGGAGTGTTTTTGAAATGTAAAATGAAGAGATTAATTGCATATTGCAGTTCCTGGCACTTCTTTTGTGTTTCTGCCAGTTCTTCAGGTCCAGAAAAGAAAAAAAAAATGTAGAAAGAGATAGATGCGGTTAGGCAAATGGATGAGCGAGAGAGATTGTCTGAAGTATGATTTGGAGATGCCGATGTTGGACAGGGCTGTACAAAGTTAAAAATCACACAACACCAGGTTATAGTCCAACAGCTTTAATTGAAAGCACTAGCTTTCAGAGACATCCACCTGATGAAGGAGCAGTGCTCCGAAAGCTAGTGTGCTTCCAATTAAACCTGTTGGACTATAACCTGGTGTTGTGTGATTTTTAACTTTGTCTGAAGTACATATTTGTAACCGAATTAACAAGTATTGATTGATTCTCCTCTGAACAACGTCCTCTTTTTCAATGTAAAACATACTCCGTTGTTTGTAAATCGGAGGGCTTTTCAAATTGGAAAGAAAGTTGTTGATGATTTGGCGCTGGCTTCAAGAGAAGGAAACGTGCTCTCTCTCCTCCCTGCCTCTTGGGAGCATATTAAACACCAGTAAATCTTTTTTTTCCTGTTTGCTGCTATTTGCTCAAGTTACTCTATAACATTTGATTATTCCAGGAGCTACAAGCCCCGATTGGGATGTGAGCCCTGATTGTCACCCCCGGGAAACAGACCCACGGGTAGATACATTTACACACTGATTTTTTTCAATTTCCAAAACTCCTCTGCGGGTTCTGTTGGGTGGGAATGATGATTGAATGATTTAAATGAGGCTTTCTGCTGTCAGCTAGAAGCTTTCATAATGAACGAGATCAAACCAGAACCAGAACAGTTGCCGGACAGGAAGTTAATGTGGAGCTTTTGCAATAAAGGAGCACGATATTAAAATAATATCTAAGAGCGTTGTTCGTTATTAATGCGCTCATGGCAAAGAACGTTCATGAAATCCTGACAGGGCTGAATGAGGGCATTCGGCCCATCGAGTCTGAACCTTCCCTTCGAAGAGAATCTCGAATCCTTTAAATACTTCTGGATTCAGTACCCTAAAGAAAGATTGTGTGAATTGGACTTTTATAATCGAAAAGCAAATTAATGACTCAGTACGAATGCGTTGTGTTCTGTAAAACGGCCTTCTCTGATCTACATCGTGGCGGGATTTTCAAATGTGAAAGAAAAAGGTTGATGATTTGGCGCCATGTTTTCCCGCCTGCTTTCTCAGCAATGGCCATATAGTTACAGCTGGTGGGAACACCAAGGGAGACAGTGAGGAGAGAGGAGATTTCATCCGGAATAAACATTCCCCGACCTAATATATTGTGTGAAAATTACATAACATTCATGGCAATGTACTCATCACTGCTGCTGAAAGCCGCGTGTCTTCCAACTAACCCCCAACTAACAAACGCAAAACAGCATTCGTCTGCAACTAATATAAAGTTTAATATTTTATAGTAATTCTTTAAAACCTAGTTAGCTGTCAGCGCGGACAGGAGGCGGGATCATTGTCTGATCTGACTGTAACAGGCAGGAGGAAAGGCGGGGTTTAAAACAGCCCAGACAAACTGAACAACCGAACTTGTACCGGCCGTGAATCAATCTAAACAACCCCGCCAATTTAAACATATTAAAGGCTAATGCAGTGTACACCGATAAAAGGGCAGAATTAACCCCAAATTGTAATTAGCCCGAAGACAATGTGGAATTGCTACCTGAACTGTCTGTAACAGGTAATTGCAAGGAACACGCCATGAAAACATCCGCAGGGTCTCAGAATCAAAACTGAACAAAGTAACATTCCTGAACGGGTCAATGAAATACAAATACTACAATATGTCACATTCGTGACTCGGTAGAGTTATAAGTCGCGAATTGAAATAACCAGATGGAGAGCAATAAACCCTCCCTATGTGACACCTTCCCCATTCACAGGTCTCCGCTCTCGTAAACCATGGCATGAGTGTGTATTTGAGTTATTCAGATCAATTAATATCTAAGGTAGGTCTGCGCCCGGCGCCGGGACAGGGAACATTGGATCCGGGCTCAGCTCTTTCCTGAGAGATGTGGGTGGCTCTGATAAGAGCCTTTGGGTTCAGATGGTTATACATTACACTGACTGGTTCATTTCTTTGCTGCTGTCTTGGTCTCTTTCGCTTTGGGCTTGGCCTTGCTTTTAGCCGGTTTGCTGAGGGGTTTGGGGGCTTTAGGGCCCTTGGTCTTTTTCACCTTCTTCACGGGAGTCCGTTTCTTTGGCGCTGCTTTGCTCACCGCTTTCTTTGGCGGTGCCGCCTTCTTGCCGCTCGCTTTCTTGGCCTGGGATTTCTTCACGGCCGGTTTTTTGGCAGCCGCTGATGTTCCCGCCTTCTTTCCCGCTTTTGCCTTGACTGGATTCTTAGGGAGTTTGAAGGAGCCGGAGACGCCCTGGCCCTTGACCAGAACAAGGGAGCCGTTCGCCAGGCACCTCCTGATACTCATCTTGATCTGTGCCTTTCGCTTTCCCGCATCGATCCCGCTTCTCTCCAGCGCCTTCTTTACAGTGGACAGAGACGCCCCTTTGCGATCCAGTCACAAGTGGAGTTCCGCAGGGATCAGTTGCTGTTTGTAATTTTTGTCCTCTGCTGTTTGTAATTTTTTTAATGACTTGGAAGAGGGCGTCGAAGGGTGGGTCAGTAAATTTGCAGATGATACGAAGATTGGTGGAGTTGTGGATAGTGAGAAGGGCTGTTGTCGGCTGCAAAGGGACTTAGATATGATGCAGAGCTGGGCTGAGGAGTGGCAGATGGAGTTCAACCCTGCCAAAAAGTGTGAGGTTGTCCATTTTGGAAGGACAAATAAGAATGCGGAATACAGGGTTAACGGTAGGGTTCTTAGTGAGGTGGAGGAACAGAGGGATCTTGGGGTCTATGTTCATAGCTCTTTGAAAGTTGCCATTCAGGTGGATAGAGCTTGTAAGAAGGCCTATGGTGTATTAGCGTTCATTCGCAGAGGGATTGAATTCAAGAATCGTGAAGTGATGTTCCAGCTGTACAGGACTTTAGTTAGGCCACATTTGGAGTACTGTGTGCAGTTCTGGTCGCCTCACTTTAGGAACGATGTGGAAGCTTTGGAGAGGGTGCAGAGAAGATTTACCAGGATGTTGCCTGGAATGGAGAATAGGTCGTATGAGGATAGGTTGAGAGTGCTAGGCCTTTTCTTGTTGGAACGGCGAAGGATGAGGGGTGACTTGATAGAGGTTTATAAGATGATCAGAAGAATAGATAGAGTAGACAGTCAGAGACTTTTTCCCCGGGTATAACAGAGTGTTACAAGGGGACATAAATTTAAGGTGAAGGGTGGAAGGTATAGGGGAGATGTCAGGGGTGGGTTCTTTACCCAGAGAATGGTGGGGGCATGGAATGCGCTGCCTGTGGGAGTGGCAGAGTCAGAATCATTGGTGACCTTTAAGCGGCAATTGGATAGGTACATGGATGGGTGCTTAAGCTAGGACAAATGTTCGGCACAACATCGTGGGCCGAAGGGCCTCTTCTGTGCTGTATTGTTCTATGTTCTTTGTATCCCCGACAACCTTCAGAATCAGCTCTCCCAACCCGGGACCGGGTGTTTTTTTTTCCTGGGAGCCGCCGCCTTCTTCTTGGGAGCCTTGGCTTTGGTGGGAGCTGCGGCTGGAGGAGCCGTTTCAGTGGCTGCACTGTCGCTCATGTTGAGAACTCTGCCCTGAATCTCTCTCTGGGTCAGTCTGAACTCGGTCAGCAATGAAGCTACTGGGGGCGGCACTGAGCAACTTCAAGGCAGCGAGCGGACGGCGCAGGGACAACCAGCCGTCAGCTCCCTGCTCCTGCTGCCTCTCTGTGTTTCTCTAACGGCTTAAACTATCCGATTCCTCTGAAATTCCGCATCTCCAGAGAGCCAGGCTCGATCGCTTCTCACCCTGACACGGGAAGCTTTACGGCCGAAACGTTTTCACTCGAATAGACGGCTCCGTTGTCGAGTGAGAGGCATTTTGCTGCTGCACTGATGGCGCTCTCTGAGCTGAACGGTGACATTGTCGTTACTTTTAGACCGAAATCTTGAAACCAACAAATATACTGCCCTCAATTCTACTTTTGAGGTTAGAAGGGGAGCAGGGGGATAACCTGAATTGAAAATATTTTTGAGTTTCATAAGAGAGACTTGGAAATATCATAATATTAGCGGACACACAAACATAGCTACGTTAGATTAACCGCCCGCCCTTTCCCTACAGTCTCTCTGACACAATATTCACATTCACACAGTCACACGCCGAAATATCACCAAATGTAAATGTGGAATGTCTCCACCTTTCAGCCTTTGCTGCGGTGTCCAGGGAGTTAGTTGTAGTTTTTCTCCTCAGTAACTGTTACACTCTCATCAGCTCTAATGTTTACATCCTCAAAGATGGCCAGTCGGTTTATCAAGCTTAGAAGACAGAACAGTGTGCACTGGAACTGGCTCTTTATGTTCATGCTGGCTCTATCAGATAATGAATACTGCTTTGTCAAATACTTTGCAATTGAAGCTTTCATTTTGATTTTTCCCTACAGGCTGACTGGTCTATAGTTCCCAATTTTATACCTACCTCCCTTTTCCATTGGATTGCTTACACTAGCTAGCCCCTAATCTGTAAATTATTGCAGAGCTTATAGAATCTTGGAACATGACCACCACTGCATCCACTATTGCTCAGCCCACTACATTAAATAGTCTGGGACGCAGATGATCAAGGCCTGGTGTTTCACAACGTTCAATCCTATCCATTGTCCCAACATCATTTCCCTCATAATACTGATTTGGTTCAGTTTCTCCCTCTCACTAAACTCCCCAACATTACTACTGTGTTAGTAGTGTGAACATTTGTGAACAGAGAACAACAGTATGTTAGTGATTTTGGAGATTTTCGTCCCCCATTTTTAACCCCCCTCTTTCATGATGTAAGTGACATGTGGTCCTTTTTACCAACCTATTAATGTTCATTTCTCTCTTTACACATTTCTTGGTGTTTTAGCAGTTTTTTTTTAATAGCTTCCACAACATTACTCTTTTCTTCATTTGTTCTTTATTGGTCAAATTCCTTTTTGCTGTCATTTGCTGAATTTGGATCTGTTTGCAGCCTTCTCTTCTTTTGTTATATTTCTTCCCAAATTGTAGGCCTTTTCTTTGCACCAAAAAGTATCTTGAATAGCAGTTTCAAGCTTCACAGCCTCCTTTCTATAGGAGAGAGACCAGAATTCACATAATATTCCAAAAGTGGCATAACCAAGGTTCTGTACACCCACAACATGTTCTTCTATGTCACATTTTCAAAGCTCTGACCAGTAAAGGAAAACATATAAATGCCTTCTTTGCTATTCTATCTAACTATAACTCCACTTTCAAGCAACAATGAACCTGCATTCCAACGTCTCTTTGTTCAGCAACACTCCACAGGACATTAATATTAAGTGTGTAAGTCCTGCCCTGATTTGCCTTTCTAAATTGCAGCACCTCATATTGGTATTAATTGAACTCAATATGCCACTCCTGGGTCCAATGGCCCATCTGATCGAGATCCTGCTGTAGTCTGAGGTAGCCTTCTTTGCTGTTTACTACACCTCCAATTTTTGTGTAATCTGCAAACTTACTAACAATACCTGCAACCTCACATCCAAATCATTCATAATAATGTGGACGTGCTGGTGCTGGACTGGGGTATGCAAAGTTAAAAATGACACAACACCAGGTTATAGTCCAACAAGCTTTCTAAATACAGACACCTGATGGAGGAGCAGCACTCTGAAAGCTTGTACTTCCAAATAAACCTGTTGGACTATAACCTGGAGTTGTGTAATTTTTTAACTAAAATCATTTATATAAATGATGAAAAGCAGTGGACTCAGCAGTGATCCTTGTAGCACATCACTTGTCACAGGCCTCCAGTCTGAAAAGCATCCCTCCACCAACACCCTCTGTCTTCTACCTTCAAACAAGTTCTGTGTCCAAATGGTTGGTTCTCCCTGTATTCCATGTGATCCAATCTTGCTAACCAATCTCCCATGGGAAACCTTGTGAAATGCCTTATTGAAAGCCATATGGATCACACCCACCACTTTGCCCTCATCAATCCTCTTCCTTACCAATTAAAAAAAATTCAGTCGAGTTAGTGATACATAATTTCCTACGCAGAAAGCCATGTTGACTACCCCTAATCAATCCAGGCCTTTCAAAAGATGTAAATCCTGTCTCTCACAATCCCCTCAACTGTTTGCCTACTGCCGATGTTACGCTCACTGTTCAATAGTTCCCTGGCTTTTCCTTACCTCCTTTCTTCAATAGTGGCACCACATTAGCCAGCCTCCAGTCTTTTTGCACTTCACCTGTGACTATTGATGATACAAATATATCAGCAAGGGGCCCAACAATCACTTCCCTAGCTTATCACCGTGTTTCAGGGTACACCTGATCATGTGTTTGTGCTTTATCCACCTTTTCTATTTAAAAACATTCAGTAGCACCTCCTCTGTATTACGGACATTTTTTAAGATGTCACTATCTGTTTCCCCACGTTCTATATCTTCCATTTCCTTCTCCTCAATAAGCACTCACTAAGTATCTTCCACATTTCGTGTTGTTCCACACATAGGCTGCCTTGTTAATCTTTGTTGGGCCCTATTCTTTCCCTGGTTAGCCTTTTGATTTTCATGTATTTATAAAATCTATTTGAATTCTCCTTAACACTATTTGCCAAAGCTATGTTATGTCCCTTTTTTGCCCTCCTGATTTCCTTCTTAAAGTATATCTCCACTGCCTTTATACTCTTTGGAGGATTCATTCAAACTCTGCTGTATTTAACTAACATATGCTTCCTTCTTATTTGGACCAAAACCTCAAGTTCTTTTCTCATGCAGCATTTCCCACATCTACCAGTCAAGTTTTTCTCCCTAACAGGAACATACTGTCTCTGGACCATCCTTTTGTCATTTTTGAAGGCTTTCCATTTTTCAGCCATCCCTTCTCAAGTGAACATCTGCCCTCAGTCAACTTTTGAAAGTTTTTGCACAACACTCTCAAAATTGGCCTTCCTCGAAATTAGAAATTTAACTTTTAGATCTGGTCTATCCTTTTCCGTCACAGTTTTAAAACTAATAAAATTATGGTCGCTGGCCCCAAAGTGCTCCCCCACTGACACAGCATTATATCCCAAGAGTAGGTCAAGATTTGCACCTTGTCTAGAAGGTACATTCACATACTGAATCAGAAAATCTTCTTGTACACACTTAAGAAATTTCTGTCTGTCTAAACCATTAACAATATGGCAGTCCTAATCTATGTCTGGAATGTTAAAATCCCTCAGCATAACCACACCATTCTTCCTGCTGTCTAAGATCTCCTGACAAATTTGTTTCTCAATTTCCTGATGACTGTTGTGGTGTCTACAGTTCAATCCCAATAAGGTGATCAAACCCTTTCTTATTTCTCAGTTCCACCCAAATAATTTCCATGGATATAAGCCCAGGAATATCCACCCTTAGTAAAGGTGTGAGTTTATCTCTTACCAAACATGTCACTCCCCACTTTCTCTTGCTGACCCCTCCTCCCATCCTTCCTATAGTATTTAATTCCTGGAACATTAAGCTGCCAGTTGTGTCATGCCTAAGCCATGTCTCTAATTGCTATGATATCCCAATTCCAATCCTAACCATGTCCTGATTCATCCTCCTTCCCTGTTAGGCCTCTTGCATTGAAATAAATGCAATTTAAGTTATCAATCCTATCTCATTCTCTGCTATGTACCTGTCTGGCATTGGTGTTTGACTTACCGACTACCAGCCTCAGATTGACATCTTTGTTCACTATCTCCCTGGTTTCGACTGACCTCCCCCACCTCCACACCTTACCAGTTTAATCCTTCCCCAGCAGCTCAAGAAAATATCCCTACCAGTATATTAGATCCATTCCAATTCAGGTACAATGCTTCCTTTTTATACTGGTCATTTCTTCCCCAGAAGAGATTCCAATGATCCAAAAATGAGAGCACCTCTCCCCTGCACCAGTTCCTGAGTTGGGCATTCCTCTGCTCTATCATCCTATTCCTTCTCTCAGTCGCTCGTAGCAGCGGGAGTAATCTAGATATTACTACCGGAGCGGACCTCCTTTCTAAATTCTTGCCTCTCTTCCTTATTCTTCCTTCGGAATCTCATCCCTTTCCCTTCCTGTGTAGTTAGTTCCAACGTGTAAGCCCCTTTGTGATTATCCTGCACTCTCTCCGAGATATCCTTGATCCTGACACCAGGGAGGCAACACATTATTCTGATTTCTCGCTGTCGGCCGTAGAGACGTCTGTCTGTGCCGCTGTCAAAGAGATTCAAGTTTTGTAATTTGTAAAAGGTGGACCTTCCAAATTGCGACTACTTCCATCTAAAAGGATAAAGGCAGCTGATGTCAGGGAACACCGCCTTGATATCGGACAAGTTCCCCTCCAAGGCAGTCACCATGCTGACTTGGAAATAAAAACACTTTCTTTCACTGTCACTTGATCAAGACCCTGGAACTCCGTGTTCATGGCATTGTGGGCAGCACATGGACAACAGCTATTCCAGAAGGTGGCTCAACACCGCCTTCTCAAAGGGATGGAGAATAAATGGTAGGCTCAGCCAGCAACATCCACGTTCCAGGAGTGAATAAACAAAAACAGCTGGGGTCTCTCGTTGTGGCATACAATACATCACAAGGTTTATGTCTGCAGCATACATGACACTAAAATCAGGTCTGACTTTTCCACGGCCCTCTTGACCTAGAAATAAGCTCAGACACTGTGATTCAAGACTCTCTCCATCAGTTATTTTCTGCCTTCGTAAGAATGTTCCACTTATTCCATCTCTCTGTATGTTACTTTGTGCAAGGAGTTAATATTTGTGGATGAGGGTCAGCAGGATTAAATATCACAGTTAACATTCGATCAGACGTGATGTTATCGAATGGGGGAGCACAGGATAGGGCCGAGTGACCGCCAGCTTCCCCGCCCCCCGATCAGATTGTGAGAGAGCCGGAGGGAGGAGTTATTAACATGACCCGGGAATGAGCTCTATGGAGCTTCATAAAGGGGCAGTGTCCCAGCTTGAAACCTTCTCCGCCCTTTCCCCCCACATCCCCAGTTCCTTTGGTCCAACTGGGAGAAAAGGGAATTGGGGGAAATGACCAATTGATGTTTGTTTCTGGGAATTTTTGGGAAAATATCGCATGCGCGATGATCGCTCCTGAGCAGAGGAGCGCATGCGTGAGGCCCTCCACCCGCGCTGCCATTGAGGAGCATTTACTCAGTGAGTGCAAGAGGTTTGTTTGAAACAGACCGCAATGGAGAGATCAGCGCCCAGGGAAGCGAGGGAACAGCAGGCTCCTTCCAGCAGCACATCGGGATGGGAGCCTGGGACACAGAGGGGGCTCCGAGACCGGGATTGATTCGCGGTGAGTTCAGGGAGAACCGGGGGCTGTTTGTAAGAGGCCGAGCGGAGCAGGAACTGGTCCCGGAACTTGGAGTGAGCGGGCTGGGGGGAAGAGAGAGGCCTTTCTCGGGCTGTGTGTGGGCCTGCTGAGGGAGGCAGAGCGGGAAGAAGCTGCTGTGGGACATTCTTGTGGAATTTAATCCCCTGAACTCTGATGGGAATTAAATGTTTGATTTCTATTTCACGCTGTTTGTTACGAATAGACATTAAAATAAAGGACAGTAGAATCAAATGTGATAATCCTGTGAAGGGTAAATATAGCAGGCACCGGGAAACGTCTCCAAGTATGTGAAATCGGGCCCAGTGTTCGTCTTTCAACAGGTGGTGTATTGGGAGTTGGATATTGAACTCCCAATTGTAATCATTTCATTTATGGAGATGTCCATATGTTGGTTAGTTTATTTTTATCAAAGTAAAATATTTTTGAATTTCGCAAATAGAAAAAGACTCGAAGGCGCTCAGGGCTCAAGTGGAACCAGGATCTGCTCTGTTCACCTTATCTTGTTCAAAACAAAGAATTATAATGATCATGACCTGAATATTGCATTGATCATGTCTTCCTACTCAGCTGCTAGTGATGTACAGGAGCTCTCTCTTTTGTCTTTCTCCAGGCAAATATTTGATGGATCAATCCAAGAGCGACCAGCTGCTTCTCACACCCAGCAGGTATGTTACCACTGTCAGAGAGGAGAATGTCCTTTCTACTGTCTGAGTGGATTGAGTCAGACACACATTGACCTCAATTTCCAGAAGTACACATTCAATCCAAGAGTTAAACACAACTGACGATATATAAATCTATATTATCTCACCCTGTTCTGAATGCATACCACCTCAGTGATGGTAAATTCCATTATTCAAAGACAATTATCATTCATAAGATTAGAAGCAGGTTAGACTGTATGCTTGTTATAAATATACATTTGAGCTGCATTAAATCCATATGTAGAATAGGCATTTTTAAAGTTATAATCAATAATCAATCATGCTGTTACATTGTTATAACAAGTATATATGAAGTTGATATTGAGTGCAGATATAGAAGCAAAGTTGAATATTGAGTAACTGAGCAGGACAAATTTTATTCTTTTGATAAATATTGTCTTTGTACAGGACAACTAATCGAACAATGTAAATTCCAGATGAACCTCTTGGTCAATCCTGATCTACAGAGGATGCTTCCAGAGAGGATGCTTAAAGCCCATTCACACACGTGCATACACATCTGTCTCTGTCTCCCAGCCTGGTGTTGATGAAAACACACTTTATCCACACTCCCATTCTGGTTGAGGGCCTGAGTAATGCAGAAGCATTTCCATACTTTTTAAATGTATGAAACACTGATTGATAAGACATTAAACCCACCTCATAAAGTATATCAGATCATGACATGCAGGACTGGAAACACAAGGAGACAAATAGACAATGTCGGTGTGATATAGACCAGTACCACTCTTCAAAGTGATACAGATTGGCAGCACACCAGAAAACTCACTCTCACTCAGCCAGTTAATGGTTAAAGGGAGAAAAATGTAATTTAGGCCAACAACTACTTCCAGATATGGACAGTCATCAATTGACTGACCAAATTATTAATTGCTTCAGAGGATGTTAGTGTTAGATGTTACATTATTGCAGTGCTCAGCAGCAACTAACAAAGATTAGTACACACACAAAATGTAAAAATAAAACTGACATTGAATACAGTAAAATTCAAATTCTTGGCAAAGATAAGTATTGAACCAACATTAATCCCTCAATCACACAGGTTTAGCGAACGTTGAACTGGTTTATCCTACACCCTGACTGAAAAAAACACAACTGAACATAGAAAGAAAATGGCATCCATATACTCGACTCATCACTGCACACAGAGCAAAACTGGCACTATAGGTATTCAAAGGCTGATAACTGCACAACTAATCTCAAATTGGCATTTACACTGAGACACTGGAAGTGAATGGAAGAAATTCAAAACAGTTATTGGAAACTAGTACGGAGAACAGATAAAGAATAGAATGTCCCAGTGCAGACACAACAGGCTGAGTGGTAGTACCAATTCTGTGATTGAGTCATAAGTCACCAAATACATCAGAGATTCAGGCCCAATCGCAACACCCTAAAAGATTGCTATCACAGATTGAATCACAGTCACAGATAACTTTTTTTTTCCCCAGTTCAGTCATGGGATGGGGGCATCATTGGCTAGGCCAGCATTTATTGCCCATCCCTAACTACCCATGCGGTACTTAGGAATCAAACCCATTGATGTGTGTGCAGTCATATGCAGACAAGGGAAGGATGGCAGTTTCCTTCATTCAAGGACGTTACTGAACCAGATGAGTTTTTCTGGCAATCAACAATAGATTCATGGACGTCATTAGACTCTTTGAATATTATAGGCTGCCAGACAATTGAGCAACTTTGATATATAAGAGTTGAAAGTGACTGGAACTCATTGAGAACTTCAGTCACACAGCAGAAACTGGCATATGTAGATCAATTCCTAAATTCACACATGGACACAGCAGAAATTGGCATGTATACATCAAGTCCTAAACTCTCGTATGGACACAACTGAAACTGACAGTCATGGGTTGATATCTGCTCTCACATATTCACATTGCAGCAACTGAAAGGGAGAGAACAATAATCATGCACACACATATGACAGGTTGATAACTAGACTGACAGATTTGCATAACTAGACTGACAGGTACAGTATAATAAATGAATTTGCATATTTATAAACAAGAAGCTGATAGATACAAATTAGTAACTGCACTCTCAGATGCACAGAGCAGAATCTGACCGGGACAGGTTGGGTAATAACTGACACATGCAGGTGGCAGTAAATTTCGGAGAAAGAGTGATAACTACACTCTCGTATTCATAAAACAGAAACTGACAGGTAGAGATTGATTATGCTCCCAATTTCAAATCACCTTTATTGACGTGGACACTTTGGTAACAACACTCTCATATTCACAGAGAAGAAACTGACAGGTAGAGATTGATAACAAAACAAAAATTGGTGGAAAATTCACAGGTGTGGCAGGTCTAGTGACTGGTCCTCAGAACTGATAGTGGAAAGGAAAATGCGCACAATGTGATCTCCTCTATGTTGGAGAAACTGAACGCAGAGTGAGTGTCCACTTTGCAGCACGCCTACATTCTATCCACACAAAAAGACCCTGAGCTTCCAGTTGCCTGTCTCTTCAACACACCATCCTGTTCCCTGGCCAACATCTCTGTGACAGGTTCGCTGCAGTGCTCTAGTAAAGCTCAGTGCACGCTTGAAGAACAGCACAGCATTTTCTGCTTGGGAACTCGACAGCCTTCTGGACTCAGTATTGTGTTCTACAACTTTAAGGCTTGAGCTCTCTCATGTCATTACCCAGAACCCCACATATCCAGCCTTGTTAACATAAAGTCTGCTGTTATACACCACCAATTGTTAGCCATTAACAGGCCCTATTAAGAGGCTATTCACCCACTTAGTCTGACAGTTATCCACTCCTTTGTCTGTCCTACTGTTCTTCTCTTTCTTTGGACTATATCTCCATTTGTCTTTTACTTGTCACCCTTCCACCCACCCTATCTACTGTATATAAACTAATATTTTCCTAGCTACCCCCAGAAAATACAGCAGTCTGAATATACCACCCAACTAACTCAAGAACAGCTTCTCTGCTGTTATCAGACTTTTGAATGGGCTGCTCAAATTTTAAGGCAAAAGTGAGTACTGCAGATGCTGGAGATTAGAGTCAAGATTAGAGTGGTGCTGGAAAAGTACAGCTGGACAGACAACATCCGAGGAGCAGGAAAATTGACGTTTTTGGCATTCCTGATGAAAAGCTTATGCCCAAATCGTAATTTTTCCTGCTCCTCAGATGCTGCCTGACCATTTGTGCTTTCCCAGCACCACTCTAATCTCGCTCAAATTTTAATGTTAATCTCTCTCTCTCTCTCTCTCTCTCTCTCTCTCTCTCTCTCTCTCTCTCTGCTGTATTGCGGATTCTTTTACCCTGATGCATTTTGGATGATATTATCTGCCTGTAAAGCACACAAAACAATACTTTCCTTTGTAATTCAGTGTGTAAGAATAATAAATCAGGTCAAATCAAACGGATAGCTACATTCTCAGAGAGCAGAAGCTGAGAGGTACCAGTTGGTAACTACAGTCACACAAACTGACAGGAAAAGATTAATAAATACACTCAAACACTGACATTCGAGCCTGACAGGGAAAGATTGATAACTAAACTCTCACATTCATAAAGCAGAAACTGATAGTGACAGGTGAAAACTCAGCTCACACATTCACATAGTAGAAACTGAAGGATTGACAATTACACAAACACATTCACCAAGCAGAAACTGACAGCTACAGATTGACAACTATATTTATGTACTCACAGAGCAGAGTACTCCCACATTCATACTGCTGAAACTGACAGCTACTGTTTGATTACTACACCCACATTCACAGAGCAGAGGCTGATGGGTACTGATCAATAACTAATAATAACTAACTGCCCAGTTCTGCAGCTTATCTATATCCCGCTGTAACCTGCCACATCCTTCCTCACTGTCTACAACTCCTCCGACTTTCGTATCATCCGCAAACTTGCTCACCCAACCTTCTAACCCCTCCTCCAGGTCATTTATAAAAATGACAAACAGCAATGGTCCCAAACCAGATCCTTGCGGAACACCGCTAGTAACGGCACTCCAAGATCAACCTTTGCCATCAACTACTACCCTCTGTCTTCTTCCAGCCAGCCAATTCCTAATCCAAACCTCCAACTCACCCTCAATGCCATACCTCCGTATTTTTTGCAGTCTGTGATGAGAAAATGTAAATATATTTACCAGAGCGTGACAGGGACAGATTGATAACTGCATTCACTCGCATGTTTGCACAGATTATGTGGATTGATAATTACAGTTTGATAATTACATTTGGATATTCACAGAGCAGCATTTAATAGGTACATGTTGATAATTGTCCTCACACAGCAGGAACTGACAGCTTTGGATAGAAAAGGAAACTTTCATATCCAGACACAGAATATCCCATTTGTAGAGGAGTTGGTTAGTATCTGGTTCTCAGTGAATTGGGACAGATTTTTTTGATACAGTCACCAAAGAGCAGCTCAGGCCAAGAATAGAATCAGTCCTGTGGTCCTGTTGGAATTGCTGTCTTGAAGGAAAAAAAGGCCTAATGATTATTAAACTATTCCATTGACTTAATGTTGATTTACAGATTATGTCTCTTCTGTCTTCCTCCAGACAATTACTTAAAGGACCAAGACAGTGTAATATGTGCTCGGTACGAAGCCAAGTGTGATCAGTTCCTTCTAACAAACAGCAGGTATGTTACTGCAGTCAGACTGAAGAACATCCTTTCCACAGTTAGAGAGCAGATTGAATTAGACACACGTTGACTCAATTTCCAGAGAGAAATTTTCAAATCAAGAGTAAACTACCTTGGACAAATTACAATTATTTTTCTCTCTCTCCATTCTTTATATAACTCACCCCATTTGCCAATGATTGTTATAATTCACAGCCAGAGAGTTATAAAGATGCAGAGCACAAACGGACCATTCGGTCTGACCCATCCATGCCAACCAGATATCCAAAACAAATCAGGTCCCATTTGGCAGCACTAGTGCCATTTGCCAGCACTTGGCCCATATCCCTCTAAACCATTCCTACTCATGTACGCATCCAGATGCCCTTTAAATGTTGGAATTGTTCCAGCCTCCACCACTCCCTCTGGCAGCTCATTCCATACACACACCACCACCTGCATAAACAAGTTTCCCCTTTAGCCTTTTTTAAATCTTGCCCCTCTCACTCGAAACCCATGCCCTCTAGTTCTGGACTCCCCCACCCCAGGGAAAATACCTTGTCTATTTGGCCTATCCATGACCCTCCTGATTTTATAATCTCCAAAATGTCACCCCCTCAGCCTCCAACACTCCAGGGAAAACAGGCCCAGCATCTTCACCCTGTCCCTTTCGCACAAACACTCCAATCCTTTCTGAATGTTTCAAGTTTCACAGCATCCTTCCGATAGGAAGGAGATCAGAATTGCACACAATATTTCAAAAGCAGCTGAAGCAATTACCTGTACAGTTGCAACATGATATCTGAATCCCTATGCTCTGTGCTCGGACCAATAAAAACAGCATACTAAGTGCCTTCTTCATTATCCTATCGACTGGTGACTCTACTTTAAGGAACTATGAATCTGCACTCCATCATCTCCTTGTTCAGCAATACTCCCCAGGACCTTACTATTAAGTGTATAACTCCTGCCTTTCCAAAATGAAGCACCTGAGATTTATCTGAATTAAATTCCATCTGCCACTGCTCAGCCCAGTGGCCCATCTGATCACGATCCTGTTGTACTCTGAGGGAACCTTCTTTGCTGTCCACTGCATCGCCAATTTTGTTGTCATCTGCATACCTTTTATGTTCACATTCAAATCATTTATATAAATGATGAAAAGCAGTGAACCCAGCCTTGTGGCATACCACTGATCACAGGTCTCCAGTCTGAAAGGTAACCCTCCACCACTACCCTCTGTCTTCCACGTTCAAGTCAATTCTGTGTCCAAATTGCTAGTTCTCCCCGATTTTCATGTGATCTAACCTTGCTAACCAGTCTACAATGAGGAAACTTGTCAAACATCTTACTGAAGCCCATATAGATCACCTCCACCGCTCTACCCTCATCGATCATAGAGTCAAAGAGATGTACAGCACGGAAACAGACCCTTTGGTCCAACTTGTCCATGCAGACCAATTAAACCAACCAATCTAGTTTCACCTGCCAACACCCGGCCCATATCCCTCCAAACCCTTCCTATTCATATCCGCATTCAGATGCTTTTTCAAAGTTGCAATTGTATTAGCCTCCACCACTTCCTCTGGCAGCTCAATCCATTCATGTACTACCCTCTGCATGAAAACCTTGCCACTTAAGTCTCTTTTATATCTTTTCCATCTCACCGTAAACCTATGCCCTCTAGTTCTGGACTCCTCCACTCCAGGGAACATACCTTGTCAATTTATCCTATCGATGCCCCTCGAGATTTTATAAATCTCGATAAGTTCACCCCTCAGCCTCTGAAGTTGCAGGGAAAACAGCCCCAGCCTATTCAATCTTTCCTTCTAGCTCAAATCCTCCAACCCTGGCAACATCCTTATAAATCTTTTCTGAATCCTTTCAAGTTTCACAACATCCTTCTGATAGGAAGGAGACCAGAATTGTATGCAATATTCCAAAAGTGGCCTAATCAATGTACAGTACGGCATCAACATGTACTAAATATTCTGACCAACAAAGGAAAGCATATCAAACGTCGTCTTCACTATCCTATCTACCTGCAACTCTATTTTGAAGGAACTATGCACCTGCACTCCATGGTCTCTTTGTTCAACAACTCTCCCAAGGACCTTACAGATTAAGTGTTTAAGTCTTGCTAAGGTTTCATTTCACAAAATGCAGCACCTCACATTCATCTGAATTAAACTCCATCTGCCACTCGTAGGCCCATTGGCCCATTTGATCAAAATCCCATTGTAACTGAGGTAACCTCCTTCATTGTCCACTACACTTCCAATTTTGGTGTCATCTGCAAACGTACTTACTATACCTACTATGCTCACATCCAAATCATTTATATAAATGAGAAAAAGTAGTGAATGTAGCACTGATCCTTGTCGTACTCCACTGGTCACAGGCCTCCATTCGTAAAAACAACCCTCCACTACCACCCTCTGTCTTCTATTTTGAGCCAGTTCTGTTTCCAAATGGCTAGTTCTCCCTGTATTCCATGAGATCTAACTTTGCTAACCAGTCTCCCATGGGGAAATCCTCTTTGATACTTCTTCAAAAAACTCTACCAAGTTTGTGTATCATGGTTTCCCATGCACAAAACCATGTCCACTGTCCTGAATCAGTCCTTGACTGTCGAAATATGTGTAAGTTCTGTCCCTCAAGATTCCCTCCAATATCTTGCCCAACACCAATGGCAGGCTTACCAGCCTATAGTTCCCTGACTTTTCCTTATCACCTTTCTTAAATAGTAGCACCACGTTAGCCAACCTCTAGTCTTCCGGCACCTCATCTGTGACTATCGATGTTAAAAATATCTCAGCAAGGGACACAACAAAAACTTCCGTAACTTCCCAAAGAGTACTACGGTACACCTGATCAGGTCCTCTGGAATTATTCACCTTTATGCATTTCAAGACATCCAGTAATACTAGTTTTGTAATATGGACATCTTTCAAGATGGCACCATCTATTTCCTGACATTGTATATCTTCCATGTCCTTCTCCACAGTAAACACTGATGCAAAATACTCATTTAGTACCTTCCCCCATCTTCTGTGGATCCACACAAAGGCCGCCTTGCTGATCTTTGAGAGGCCCTAATCTCCCAAGTTACCCTTTTGTCCTGGATGTATTCATAAAGTCCCTTGGGAATCTCCTTAAAACTATTTGCCAGAACTATCTCATGCCCCCGTTTTTGCCCTCCTGATTCCCCTCTTAAGTATACTCCTACTGTCTTTTCCTCTTCTAAGGATTCTCTTGATCTCTGCTGTCTATACCTGACATATATTTCCTTCTTTCTCTTAAACAAAACCTCAATTTCCTCCATCATCTAGCATTCCCTACAATTCCAGACTTGCCGTTCACCCTAACAGTAACAGACTGTCTCTGGACTCTTGTTACCTCATTTTTGAAGGTTTCCCATTTTTCAGCCATCACTTTCCCTGTGAACATCTGCTGCCAATCAGCTTTTGAAAGTTCTTGCTTAATATTGTCAAGCCCATTATATTTTGCACCATTTTTCAAGGGGTTTAGACTGAATTGTTACAGATTACTTAGTGTGGAAACAGGCTCTTCGGCCCAACAAGTCCACGCCGAAGCGCAATCCACCCAGACCCATTCCCCTACATTTACCCCTTCACCTAACCAACGGGCAATTTAGCATGGCCAATTCACCTAACCTACACATTTTTGGACTGTGGGAGGAAGCCGGAGCACCCAGAGGAAACCCACAAAGACATGGGGAGAATGTGCAAACTCCACACAGTCAGTTGCCTGAGGCGGGAATTGAACCCGGGTCTCTGGCACTGTGAGGCAGCAGTGCTAACCACCGTGCCACCCACCTGAAATAGATGCCTGGGAAAGGCGTTAACTCTATGTTTAATATGACATTTTTAAAGTTAAAATCAAGATGGAAAAGAAAATCAGACTGTAACATCATTTCAAAAACCATATATAACGTAGATGTTAAATACAGAGATAGAAGGAAACCAGACAAAAGTCACCAATTTACAGGATGAAACAGTGTTATTAAGTTTATTAGTGATTGGGCAGGACAGAGTTAAACCTTTAATGAATTTTTGTCACATACAGAGACATGGCAATTAAATAATGTGAATTCCAAACACCCATTGTGTGCCAAAACCTGACAAATAAAACTGAAGATGCTAGAGGCTGGAAACAAATGTAGAAATTGCTGGAAAAATTCAGCACGTCCGGCAGCATCCGTTGATAGAAAGTAGTGTTAATGCATTGGGGCCAGTGACTATTATTCAGAACTGAGTTTCTCCAGGAATTTCTAATGTTGTTCCTGACAGTGGAAAATAATTACTGCACACGCACACAGCAACTGCCTGATTCAGAATTAGTTCACAATACAAACATCATAACTGCAGAACAGGGACTGACAGTTATGGAGTTCCATATACACTGCAGGCAACAGGAAATGATCACTCTCATGTGGAGTCATTGTGGTCTGCAGCAGTCAGAGACATCCAGTTAACAATTCTACTCCCACTCAGACAGCATTCCATTTCCATCAATGTATCATGGTGGCAGAGGAGCTGCCATCCCCACCTTTAGCACAACGTCATTCTCCATTTCTCCAACTTGCAGGAACAGATGTTTTTTATGACTCTATCTTCACCAAAAAGGCTGCTTGTGCCATTGTTTCAAATTAACTTTCATTTTCTACAAGTAGCCCTACAAGTAGTCCTTGAAGTCTGATATTAAATACAAGAAAACTCAATACCATTTTCTCAAATAATCAATGCGATCACATAATCGTAATTTGAAACGATGGAGTAGGAAAGATTTAGTGAGATAATAGAACATAAAACATGACAGCACAGTATACTATTCCATTTTCATCCATATGTTTATCCAATGACCATGTAAATGCCAGTAAAGTTGGCGAGTCCACTACAGTTGCCGGCAGAACATACCATGCCTCTACTAAACTCTGAGTAAAGAAACTACTCTGACATTTGTCTTCTATTTATCATCCCTCAATCGGAGGAATAAGGCTGTCACTGTCCACACTATCTCACCCTCTGATTATTTTATATGTCTCTATTCCAAAACTCAATCCCTCTCCCAATTAAAGCTAACCACCGTATGCTTCTTAACAAACAGATCAACCTGGGTGGCAACTTTCAGGGATCTACCACATGTACACAGATGTCTCAATTCTCATCTACACTGCCAAGAACCTTACCATTAGCCCGGTACTCTTTATTTCTATTGCTCATTTCAAAGTGAATCATCTCTCACTTTTCCACATTAACTCCATTGCCCAGTTCTGCAGCTTATCTATGTCCCTCTGTAACCTGCAAAATCCATTGGCACTGTCCACAACTCCACTGACCTTAGTGTCATCCGCAAATTTACAAACCCATCTTTCTGCGCCCTCACCCAGGGGTTAGCAATGGACCCAAAACAGATCCTTGCGGTACACCGTTAGTAACTGAACTCCAGGATGAATATTTCCCTTCAACTACCACCCTCCATCTTCTTTCAGCTCGCCAATTTCTGAACCAAATCGCTAAATTACCCTCAATCCCATGCCTCCATATTTTGTGCAATAGCCTACCGTTGGGAACCTTACTGAAAACACCTAATCAAGCACTTTACTGAAATCCATATACACCACATCAACTGCTTTACCCTCATCCATCTGTTTGGTCACCTTCACAAAGAACTCAATAAGGTTTTTGAGGCATGACCTGCACTTCACAAAATCATATTGACTATTCCTAATCAATTTATTCCTACCGAGATGATTATAAATCCTGTGTCTTCTAGCCTTTTCCAACACTTTACCCACAACCGAAGTAAGGTTCACTGATCTATAATTACCAGGGTGGTCTCTACTCCCCTTCTTGAACAATGGACAACATTTGCTATCTTCCAGTCTTCTGGCACTATTCTTGTCGACAATGACAACATAAAGATCTAAGCCAAAGGCTCTGCAATCTCCTCTCTGGCTTCCTCGAGAATGCTAGGATAAATCCCATTCTGGCCTAGGGATTATCTATTTTCACACTTCCCAGAATTGCTAACACCTCCCCCTTGTGAACCTATATCCAATCTAGTCTAGTAGCCTGTAACTCTGTATTCTCCTCAACAACATTGTCTTTTTCCCCTGTGAATACCGATGAAAAATATTCATTTCGCACTTCTCCTCTGACTGCACGCACAACTTCCCACTCCTGTCCTTGATTGGCCCGAAAGGTATTCGAGTCATTCTTTTATTCCTGATATAGCGATAGAAAGCTTTAGGGTTTTCCTTGATCCTGTCTGCCAAAGACTTCTCTTGTCCCCTCCTGGCTCTCCTTAGTTCTCTCTTTAAGTCTTTCCTGGCTAGTTTGTAACTGCTGTGCCTTAACGTCTCATCGTAACACAAGCCACCGCCTTCCTTTTGACAGGAGATCAACTTCCTTAGTAAACCACGGCTCCCTCACTTGTCCACTTCCTCCCTGCCTGACAGGTATGTGCTAATCAAGGTCACGCAGTAGCTGTTCCTTGAATAAGCTCCACATTTCAATTGTGCCATCCCCTGTGGTTTCCTTTCCCATCCTATGCATCATAAATCTTGCCTAGTCGCACCATAATTGCCTTTTCCCCCAGTTGTAAATCTTGCCCTGTGGTATAAACCTATCCCTTTCCTTCGCTAAAGTAAACCTAACCAAATTGTGGTCACTCTCAGCAAAGTGCGCACTTACCTCCAAATCTAACACCTGGCCGGGTTCATTACCCAGTACCAAATCCATTGTTGCCTCGCCCCTGGTTGGCCTGTCTACATACTGTGCCAGGAAACCCTTCTGCACACATCAGACAAAAACTGACACCTTAAGTACTCATAGTATAGTATTTCCAGTCAATATTTTTGAAAGTTAAAGTCTCCAACAACAACTAACCTGTTACACTCGCTTCTATGCAGAATCATCTTTATAATCCTTTTCTCTACATCTCTGGAACTATTCTGAGGCCAATAGAAAACTCCCAACACAGTGACCTCTCCTTTCCTGTTTCTAACATCAGCCCTTCTACTTTTCTCCTCCCCTCCGTTCAGCTACACAAGTGTCCCAATGATGCGGAGCACCATCACAATACTGTGCAGAGTAATTAACACCTACCTTTTGACACCTACCCCATTAGATGAGTCCTCAAACGTCCTTTCTGCTACAGTAATACTGTCCTTGACTAACAATGTCACGCCTCCCCCTGTTTTACCATCATCACTGTTCTAACTGAAACATCGAAATTCCAGGACAACCATTCCTGGTCCCTGCTCAATCGAAGTCTCTGAAATGGCCACAGCATCAAGGTCCCAGGTACCAAACAGTGCTGCAAGTTTACCCACTTATTCTGGATGCTCCTGGCGTTGAAGTAGACACACTTCAAACCACCTTCATGCTTGCCGGTGCACACTTGCGACACTGAAACCATATTTCTGACCTAACTACGCTCAACCTCTGGACACGGGAACTACAATTTAGATTCCTATGCCCCTACTGAATTTGATTGAACCCTCCCGAAGAGCATTCGCAAACATCCCCCAGGATATTGGTATCACTTTGCTTCAGGTGTAGACCATCATTTTTGAAGAAGTCCCACCTACTCCAATTATCCAGGTATACAAAACTCTCCCTCCCACATCATCACGTGTTCAACTCTTTTCTCTCCTGTCGCTGTCATGTGGCACGGGCAACAAACCAGAGATAACAACTCTGCTTGTTCTAGCTCCAACCTTCCACCATAGCTCCCTGACTTTCTGCCTTAAATCCGCATCCCTTTTCCTACCTACGTTGTTAGTGCCTATGTGGATCACACCATGCTGTACATCTCTATGACTATATGATCCCTGAGGCACACCACTATCATCGATTGCCACCCAGAAAAGCATTCAATTATCCACATTTTTGCTTTCTGTTTGTTCACCAATCCTCTATCCATGCTGATGGATTGCCTGTAACACCTTTATCTTATGCAGCAGCCTTTTGCTTGACATCCTGTCAAATGCCTTTTGGAAATCTAGATATATCACATCTACTGTGTCCATGTTATTCAGTGCAATTATAATGGCTTAATAGAATTCCAAAAGATTAATTAAGCATGACCTGTTGTGCCTGCCGAATGAGACAATTTCTATCGAGAAGTCTTGCTATTTCTTCTTTATAGTAGACTTGAGCATCTTGCCCACTACATATGTTACGCTAACTGTCCTATAATTCCTCATTTGTTTTCTCTACCTCCCTTCTTAAATAGTGGCATCACATTTGCTGTTTTCCAATCTGTGGAACTGCCCCAGAGTCCAGCGAAGTTCAGAAAATTGCCAATAGTGCCATTTCTTTTAGTCCCCTCTGATGCAATCCGTTAGGGCCAGGTGACTGGTCTGCCCTTATATCCATTAGTTTGTCCAACATTGACCTTTTTGTGATAATTATTTCTAGGTCCTCACTGCAACTGGCTGGAGAAGAAATTGCGGGGGGACCTGGCTGATATTTTTGCACCATTGTTAGCCATGGGTGAGGCCACAGAATAGTGGAGGGTGACAAATGTTATTGTGTTAGTGTTCGCAGTACAAGATGCAAGTACCGTGCCAGTAATTGACAAGGAGACGAAGGGAGATGTCATAGAGCCCGAGAGCACAGAGGCGGGCCTTTTAAGCCCAAACTGTTCCATGCCAACAACCATGTCCATCCAATCCCATTTCCCTGTAATTGGTCCATTATTATTCAAGAATGGCTGCAAAGAAAAACCTGGGAAATACAGATCAGTAAGCCTTAATCTATGGTAGGTAAACTACTTGAAGATTCTGAGAGATATGATATACATGCATTTGGAAGTGATGCAGCCAGGATTCAGCAGTTTGAGTTATACGTAGACAAACTAGGACTTCACTCTTCAGAGCATAGGAGACTGAGGGGGGATTTTTAACTAACTGTATAAGATCATGAGAGGAACAGATTTGGTGAATGCACTCAGTCTTTTTCCCAAGGTGGGGGAATGGAGGATCAGAGGGCATCAGTTTAATGTTAGAGGGGAAAGATTAAAAGGGAACTGGAGGATCAATGTTTTTACACAGATGGTGGTACACGCATGGAATGAGTTGCTAGCGGAAGTGGTTGAGGAAGATACATTAGCAATATTTAAAAGGCATTAAGATAAATACATGGATAGAAAATGATTAGAAGGATTTGGGCCAATTACAGGGAAATGGGATTGGATGGACCTTTTTGTTGGCATTGAAGAGTTTGGGCTAAAGGGCCTGTCTCTGTGCTGTAGGACTCCATGACATCTCCCTTCATCTCCTTGTCAATTACTGGCACGGTACTTGTATCTTGCACTGTGAATACTAACACAAAATACCTGTTCAATGCCTCGGCTAATTCCTCATATCTCAATGTGAAATCCCCCTTCTTATCCTCTAAAAGACCTTAGCCACTCTTCTTCATGTTATATATTTAAATAAATATTTGCTGTTTTTATATTCTGAGCTACTTTAATCTCAACTATCTTACTTTGTTTAAAGTTTTTTTTGTGCCTTTCTGTTGGAGCTTCCCACTGGTCTTTGCTACGTTGTGTGCCTTCTCTTGTAACTTGAGAGTCTCACTTACTTCCTGAGACACCCATGACAGATTAACCTCGTTTTCAGTGGTGTATACCTTTGTGGAGCACCTTGGAAAATTGCTTTGAAAGTCCTCCATTGTTCGGCAATTGTCCCACTATAAAGTCTGCTTCCAGTCTACTTTAGCTAACTCCTCCCTCATCCTATTGTGGTCTCCTTCGTTTGAGCACAGGACTCTGGTATTGGATTTTTATCTTCCTTCTTTCCATCTGTATTCTAAATTCAACCATACTGTGATCACTCCTTCCAAGAGGATCCGTAACTATGACATCTTTAATTAATCCCGTCTTATTACACAGGACCAGATCCAGAGTAGTTGAGTCCCTCGTCAGTTGTGGATACATTCAATGAACTCCTCCTCAAGGCTCTATTCACCAACCCGGTTTCACCAATTGACATGTAGATTAAAGTCCCCTATGATAATTACCACATCATTTTTAGAGGCATTAGTTATTCCTATGCTCATTGCTGTCCCTGATGTGATGTTATTATTTGGTGCCGTGTAGACTATGCCACACAGTGACTTATTTTTCTTTGCGTTTCTATTTTCCACTCAAACGGATTAAACCTTATTCTTCACGGAACCTATATCACCATAGCTCTAATATCATTCTTAAATATTAGAGTTACACCTCCTTTCCCTTTCTGTCTCTCCTTCCAAACAGTCTGATACCCCTTGGATATTTAACTCACAGACGTGACCATCTTGTGACCCTGTTTCCATAATAGCTACTAAATCACACTAATTCACAATGAACTCATCTACCTTGTTTTGAATGCCATGAGCATTCAGGTAAAGTGCCTTTATGCTCATTTTTTACACCTTTTTGAATTCTAATTTTGACTAATATTTCCTGACTTGTCCTTTTCTTTTAACATCTTTCATAGCCTTGGATGTAGTTAAACCCTTCTGCACAAATGCTAACCTGTTCTTTCTTTTCTATTTACCATGGTACTTCCTGTTGTTTCTCTTTTTCCCCCCCCCACGCCCTCCCGGGCCGCCCCCAAAACCCTCCATCACATGAGTGATCACCTCATTTCTCCTTTTCGCTACAACTTTAGTTCCAGATCAGTTCAGGTGGAGACTGTCCCAATAGTACAGATCCCTCTTGTTCCAAAACTGATACCAATGCCCGTTGAAACGGAGCCCCTCGTTCCCATACCACTCTTTTAGGAACGTGTTTAATTCCCTAATTTTCTTTTACCTAAACCACTTTGCACATGGCTTGGGTAGTAATCTGGAGATTTTAACCCTTGGAGGACCTGTTCCTTAATTTTGTTCCCCGTGCTTATTAATCCCCAAACAGGTCCTCCTTCCTATCCTTGCCTACGATGTTTATACCAACGTGTACCAGAATAACTGGATCCTTGTCCTCCCACTTAAATATCCTTTCAAGGAGGCCAGAGATGTTCCTCACCCTAGCATGGGGAAGGCAATACACCATGCAAGACTCTTGATCATGCTTAAAAAGGATGCTGTCAATACTCCCAGTAAAGAGTCCCCTACAACTACCACTTGTCTTTTTGCTCTCCCC
Organism: Chiloscyllium plagiosum; assembly: GCF_037043375.1. Taxonomy (NCBI): domain Eukaryota; kingdom Metazoa; phylum Chordata; class Chondrichthyes; order Orectolobiformes; family Hemiscylliidae; genus Chiloscyllium; species Chiloscyllium plagiosum. Next base: position 8,372,584 of record NW_028270187.1, read on the forward strand.
TCTTGAATGACCTCCAGGAAAGTGGTTATTCAAAATACGGATCAGACTGAAGAGCTTTGAAGTGAGGCACTGCTTGTGTACAATCAACTGCTGTAGGTAGATCACATCAATTGCACATCTGACACAGGACTTCCAAAGCAGCTCAGTAATCTGAGCAAGCATCCTCACGGAAAAAGACTTCCAGGTTGGCAGATAAGTGTGTTCAGTAAGACTCCATGTTTTCTCTTAAAAACAAAAATGGAATGCCCCCAATCACTTGGGGTAATCTTTGGCCAAATACCATGCAATTTGGCAAAGAAGTATTATTGAAGAAGTCAATTTTGAGTATCTGAAGTATCCCCAGATGGAAAACAAAGGTTATCACTGGAAGAAGCATGTGAAAATGTACCCATCACACCCACACTTGCTTCAGCAACTAACATCTGCCCCACATGGGCAGTACTTGAGGATTCAGCATTAAACCATTCAACAATCCCAGGACGCATAGAAAAAGAATCATCCTTGATGCACAGTCACTGCTTAAGAAGAATAATATGATTTTGTAAGTACAGGATTGACATTCAAAACATATTATTCTACAGGGTCTGAATATATTTCCCAGTCTATATATATTAATCACTATATCCCGCATATTCTCTCATTGTCTAATTTTGGACCGCTAATTCATCTGATGACCTTTTTGCTATTAGCCCAAATCTCCTTCCCTGAAGATGCTTCTTGTATTCACTGTCACAGTCACCTATTTCGCTGCTCCCCCAAAAGCTGCCACCCAGGTCCTAAGTCCTTATAAAAACCGCCAAAAATGCGGCCGGTGTAAATGAGAAACAAAAACAGGAATTGTTGGAAAAGCTCAGCAAGTCTTGCAGCATCTGTGCAGAGAAAGCAGAGTTAACGTTTCAGGACTCCTGTTCCCACCAGGTTCCGACCCATACTTTTCATCCACTTCCCAGAGACAGGACACCAGGAGCTTCATGGGGACTACAACTCCCACAATCCCTGTTGCTGCTGTTAATGTGACAGGTTCACGCTCTGAACCAACAAAGCGTGTACTGCGCATGTGCAAGTACAAAGTCGGGGCGGGGACAGCACCTTCAATGTGATTGGTCAGTTATCACAGCAGGCTCTTTGTCTAATGGCAAAAGCATTCAAAAGTCAAAAGAGAAAATGCTGGAAAATCTCAGCAGGTCTGGGAGCATCTGTAAGGAGAGAAAAGAGCTGACGTTTCAAGTCTAACTGACCCTTTGACAAACTTGAAACAAGGCCACCCTTAATATGGAGAAACCATGGAAATGTGATGACTGTGGGAATGGATTCCATTCCCTGTTAACGCTGGAGTTTCATCGACGTGGTCACTACAGGGAGAGGCCGTTCACCTGCACCGAATGTGGGAAGGGATTCCCTGATTCGTCTGCTTTGCGGATACACCAGCGTGATGCCACTGCAGAGAGACCATTCACCTGCTCTGAGTGTGACAAGACGTTCTGTGAGTATTTCACCCTGTTGACACACCAGCAAGTTCACACAGGGAAGAGGCCACCTACCTGCTTGGAGTGTGGGAAGGTATTCACGCAGGTATCCAGCCTGCACATGCACCAGTGAGTTCACACTGGGGAGAGGCCATTTCCCTGCTCTGATTGTGGAAAATAATTCACTGTCATCAGCTCTCGTGAGACACCAAAGCATCCACACAGGGGAAAAGCCATTCAGATGCTCCAAGTGTGGGAAGTGATTCAGAGATTCATCTGTCCTACAGGCACACAAACTAGGTCATACTGGGAAGAAGTCACTCATATGTTCTGAATGTGGGAAAGAATTCACTCAGTATTCCAGCCTGTGGAGGCATGATCTGCTGTTAATCTGTTTTATTAAATTTGCTTGACAGTACATTTCAAACCCACACCTTCACCACATAGAAGAACAAGAGCAGCAGTTACCTGGGAACATTACCACCTGCAAGCTCCCCTCCATGTCACATGCCATTCTCATGAGCAGCATGTTAGAAAGGGAGGATTTGCAGACAGAAATCTCAAAACAATGAGTACATGAAGATCTAATAGAGTCACTGAAATAACTGGGACTTGAACATCAAGTCTCCACATTGGCTGTTCCTTCACTATAAATGGGTCAAAATCCTGGAACTGCTCCCTAACAGCATTGTGGGTGAGCCAAAACCACAAGCACTGCAGTCCCAGAAGGCAACTCACCATCACTTTCTCAAATAGAACAACTCAGATGGGCAATGAATGCTGACCCAGACATTGATACTATACCCCATGAATTGATATCAAAATGAGGGAAAATCCAGCTCAAGACGAAGCCATGTTCATTCTGACAGAAGGTTTCTGTCAGAAATTAAATGGTTTCTTTCTGTTGGACTGGCCATTCTTGCCACTTTGCTTCCAATGAGGCTGATGTTCTTTGAGCATGGAACTGCACATTCCCACGGAAATGATCCCCTGAGGAAGGACATTTAGTTTATCCTGGATAGGAAATAATGTTTTCCTTACCACTCCAATGAGATGAAAAGTAAATATGTGTGTCATTGTTCCATTAAGTTTGTACCCAGGGCCGGGCCAATCGACTCAATTGGTCTCAGTCAGTATATATGCTCCACATGAGCCTTCACCCTCCCCTCTTCAACTCCCCATCAGCAGATTCTTCTATTCTGTAGAGTTGAAAGATTAAATGGGCATATCTCTCTGGACATTGATGTAATATTAAGGGTTAAACTACACTGAATGACCATTCTGGAAGTGGGGGGAGATGACAGTCAGGCAGGAATGCGAAAGACTCCCACTCCAATTAGACAGTCATTTGCTACTACTTTTCCTATTATCAAGTTAAACTATTGTTTTATCTCTATCATAATTTTATAGCTATCCCCAGCCAATCAGGATCGGTTGCTTGATCATCCCCAATGCTGAGGTCCATCACACCTACTTTGTCTGAGGAAGAGGCAGGACCAGAACTCATTTTCAGGGCCACTCCAAAGTTCAGACACATCACACTTACATTGTCCTTGGGAATTACTGAGTCAGGAAATCTTCTGCATAATGATTCCCGGCATTAGCATTGCCATTATCTCCGAGGATGATCTCATCCTACCATTGTACCTGTCGTAATATGTGACTGTGTGGCTGGGGGTTGTCCTAAGTGTCATGTGACTATGGGGGCGTGGCCAGAGTATCTACAAACATTGTCAACTGACCTGTATAGAGGAAATGTACTTTCTTTGTTTAGGGTCTCTCTTCTGACTTGACTTCGCACACCTGGAAAGAGTTTCAGAGGAGTCCCCTCACTTGTACAAGCATTATTAAACTTTAACTGTTTGCAGAAGTTGGTGTGGACGAATTGCATCTTGTGTGAAACCTCAGGAAAAGAACCAAAAAATCTTTTTTTCACCCCATCCCTGGTATGTATGGTATTTGTAACTAAATCTGTCAGTATGTGATCTGTGAACACACACACATCAGTACGTTACAGATATTTCTGCCATGCTGTTGTAAGGTATACACTATAGTTAGGCTTAAGTCAGTTTAAATGTCTCAGAGCAGAAGACCATCAGGAAAATGAAAAGTTTGTGGCATTTTTATTTGCCTGTGTGTGCTCAGTCATAAGAAAACATCACAATTGCTCTTAAACCCATTTTCATGTTTATCGTCAATAACCAAAGACTCCATTATGTATCGAGAAAGATATATAGCGACCTGAGCTGAAATTAAGCTGATAAACCAACCCAAACTACTCTATGTGGAGTAGAACAAGGGCAGCATGTTCTACGTTTCCTTCTTCCACAGAAGGCTTCCTGTTCAAAACTTTAACCCTTACCCTGGATTCTCTGATGAGCAGTGACATTCACCCAGCATCTTTGTCAACTCCGTTCAGATCATTTTCTCTTCCAGTAAAAGGTCACGCATTGTTCTTCAAATCTCCAATGAGAATATGCCCAAAAGTTTATACTTCCAGTTTCTGTGATGTGAAGATGACTGTCCAATTATCTATCTGCCCTTGTCAGGTTCTGCTGTGTGAATATGAGCATCATTATCAGTCTCTACCAGTCAGCTTTTGCTACGTCAGTGCAATTTTAGTTATCAATCCGCCCCTATTGGGTGAATGTAAGAATGTAGTTATCAACGTCCACCTGTAAGATTCTACTCTGGGAATGTGTGTGTTATCAAAAACCTATCAGTTTTTTTTAATGGATATGGGAATGTTGTTTTAATTCTGTACCTGTCAGTTTCTGCAATGCGAATGTGTTTGTGCAATTATCAGTCTATTCCTGACAGTTTCAACTATATGAATGGATAAGTGCATCTGTATGTGAAAGTATCTATATCTGTCAGTTTGTGCTTCTTGAATACATAACTCATCTGCCACTCTTTGGCCCATTGACCCATCTGATCAAGGTCATAATTAGTTTTTCTTTCCTCAGTGCACAGTGATATAATTATTTGAAACTTGTTGAAGTAAAGGTAGTTGTTAATTACCCTGCTCTCTATTCTGATGGTGCTCATCATCATTGGGACGTTTGTGTGGCTCTATGGGGGGTGGGGGTGGGTGGGGGAAAGGAGTGGAAGGAAGGCAAAAGGACTTTGATTTTTCTCTCATGTAGTGGAAGAAATTGGAATGGTCTATTCTATCAGACTCTATGACTGTATGTAATTCATGTATCAATTCTGTTTGTCCAAACTGGAGGAATTAGATAGCAGGCCAAGTGCCAGATTGAAACAAATATTGCAATTTAATTTGTTTCCACAAAGTGAAAACAGAACACATCTCATACAAAATGGCTGAATGAATACTTTGTTTTCAAGTGCTCTAAAGGGAAATTAAATATTAATATGAAAAGGTACACATTTAGACAGATCCCCAGAGATTATTGGATACAGAATGCAAAAGCTCTCATAAAGTAGTCTTGTTATAAACATGTGAACAATAAGTTCAAAATGCACATTCAGAATATAACTTACAATCATAACCTGTACCATAGAATAAAAGTTGTGGAAATTATCCAAACTGCTTTACGCTGTCAGAGACTGAAAATAGTATTAAAAAAGTCTTACTTTCAATGACAGTAAATATAATTTCTCAGTGCAGATAGAGTTAATTTGACCCATCCCCCAGTAACAACGCACCAGCCAGATGTAGACCTCACCCTATCCCCATAACTCCACATTTACTATAGTTTACCCACTGACAGAAGAGGGGTACTGGAAAAGCACAGCAGTTCAGGCAGCATCCGAGGAGCAGGAAAAGCGATGTTTCAGGCAATCTGGTTTCCAGCATCTGCAGCCCTTTTTTTTTTACCCTGTTTTAACCCACTGACACTGCACATCCTTGAATACTACAGGACAATTTACCATGGCTAATCCAGCAAACCTGCACATGTTTGGACCATGCAAAAAACCTTGAGCACCCAGAGGAAACCCATGCAGACATGGACAGAACATGCAAACTGCACACAGGTAATGAACCAAGGCTGGAATTGAATCTGCATCCCTGGCACCACTGTGCCACCATGCCACTCTGACATGGATGGCAATAAATAAAATCTTATTCATGTTGAGCAACAGAGATTTGAAGTAAAAAGAGCTCCTGCAGTTTCTGCAAGTGTAATGTTAAACAGAGACAAATGTGTAAGTACACTCACTTATTCACAGAACACAAACTGACAGGCACAGACACTTTCAGGTACAGATGCACTCATCCATTCATATAGTTGAAGCTGTCAGGGATAGACTGATGATTGCACAAACACATTCACATTGCAGAAACGACAAGTACATTTTTATAAAACACTCACATATTCCCAGAGCAGAATCTCACAGCTATATAATAACTACATTCTTACATTCACCGAGAACCTAATAAGGCAGATTAATAACTAAAGTCACATTGACGTTGCAAAAGCTGACAGGTAGAGACTGATAATGACACTCTCATATTCATACAGCAGAATCTGACAGGGGCAGATAGATAATTGGACTGTCATCTTTGCATCACAGAAACTGACAGAGGTAGATAGATAAGTAGGTTGTCATATTCAAATTGGAGAAACTGATGGACAGATCAATAACCAAACTTCCATATTCACAGATCAGAAACTGACAGATACAAATGGATGGGCAAAAGTGAGGACTGCAGATGCTGGAAATTAGAGTTGAGAGTGTAGTGCTGGAAAAGAACAGCAGGTCCGGAAGCATCCGAGGAGCAGAAGAACCAACATTTTGGTTAAAAGCCCCTTCATCAGTACAGATGTATAACTATGTCAATACATTCACATAGCAGAAACTGACACAGAAAGATTGATAACTACACTTATGCATTCGTGTCACACAGCGACAAATAATTTCAATACGGACCCCCACATGTTCATTTAGCAGAAGATGGCAGGTAGACATTGATAACTACGTTCACCTTTCAACGATGCAGAAACTGACATGGACAGATTGATAATTAAACTATCACATTCACAGAGCAGAAACTGACATATTCACACAGTAGAAACCAACAGGTTTAGGGTGATAACTTTACTCAAGCGTGCACATAGCAGAATCTTACTGGGACAGATTGATCCCTGCACTCTCATATTCACATTGCAGAAACGTAGAGCTGTAGATTGATATGTAGGCTCTCATTGTAAATATAAAATCGTTGGGCATATTCTCACTGAAGATTTGAAGAACAATTTATCATCTTCAAGGCAAAAGAAAATGATCTGAAAGGAGTTGACAGAGTTGATGCAGGGAGATTGTCACTGCTCATGAGAGAATCCAGAGTAAGGGACACAGTTTTGAGCAGGAAGCTTTCTGTCTCAGAAAGAAATATAGAACATTTTCCCCTTGTTCTGTTCCACAGAGAGCAGTTAGGGTTGGGTTATCAGCTTAATTTATGCTAATGTAGCCATATATCTTTTTTGATTCATAAGGGAGTCTTTGGCTATGGGCGCTAAACATCAAAATGAGATGAAGATCATAACTAAAGCCTTTGTGATCTGTTCTCATGAGAGAGTACACAGGCAGATAAAAATGCCACAGACTTCTCATGCTTCTTATGGTCTTCTGCTCTGAGATATTTAAAGTGACACAAGCCTGAAAGAAATTAATAACTACATCATATACACTGTATCGGCATGACAGGAATGGGAGGCATCATTCACCATATACTTTATCTTTAACTTACTGATATGTGTGTGCTCATAGATCACATACTGATCGATTCAGTTATAAGTTACGGAGACATACCAAGGATGGCGTGAAAAAGGATTAGCCATCCATTTAATCAGAAACTTTGAAATGTTGAGATATTTGCTCTCTGACATGCCTGTGATTGACTGAAACTGAATAAACACAAGATTAGAAACAACAAACTGGCAGTTACAGCATGAAATACTGAGTCACTTGCAAAGTAATAAATTGTTAGGATATAATATAACTTGATTAGCTAGAAACTGGCACAAACAATGTAACATCGGCAGTGACATTGCAGATATTGTCAGTATCAATGTACAAAGAATTATTCTTTATTGAAATGCTGGAGTTATAATTACAAACCCAACTTCAATTTGCAGAAGTTGATTTTCAGAGGGTGTGGGAGTGGAGGGTAGTGAGTCCTACCTGAGTCTGTCCAAAGTCAATGGATGACACCTACGGAGTAAAACAACAATTTACACTTAAGAAGGTTTGAATTACAGTCCAGTAACATACTGACAGGTAAAGACTGTGGAATAGAGTTTACAAAAATACATCCCAGAAACAGACAGGCACAGAGCGGAGTCGAGAGTGTGGTGCTGGAAAAGCACAGTGGGTCAGGCAGCATGTGAGGAGCAGGAGAATCGATGTTTCGAGTCTTTCATCTCGACGTTTTGGGCATAAGCCCTCTGATCCCCTGCATCTGCAATCCTCACTTTCGCCTAGGGGTACAGATTGGAGGAATATTTCTACATCAGTGTTTGATGGTTAGAGAATAAAACCTCTCTTGAAGTAACACTAATTGACTATTACACAGAGGACCAGAGCCTCAGTGGACAGATGTTGAGTTAATGCCAAATGTGTAAATAAGGACACAACAGATACAAAGTTAAAGTGACACATACATAGCATGCTAACAGTTGCTGGTTAACAGGTATTCGCGTAAGACTGAGAAATGCTATAAATCCCTACATGAAACAGCAAGACGCCTAAATGAGAAGTGCAGCAACGTGGTTCAGTTACACTGCAGGTACTTGCAAAGCGCAGTTATCGATCGGTCTCTGGGCCCACAGTTATCAATCAAGTTCTCAGAAATATATTCATCCCACAGTCAAGACGTCACTCAACTCGTGACTCAAGAGAAATATTACATAGAAACGTTTTCTTTTCATTTATCTTCAACTCCGTGCGATTGAGAACGAGTTGCATCAACTCCAAGTGTAGAAAACACTCACGGTCAGGTTCCAGTGGATTGTATAACTTGACAACAAATGCAATTTCAAACGGATGAGAGTTTTTTTTTCACACAGTGACAAGTTCTGTGTTAATTCCAGCCCATACAGAGGAACAGAAACAGACATGCGGAGCTGCAAACACACCCTTCCACTCTCACATCATCACAACAACAAGCAAAAGGAAACCGAGCCAATACCACAGTCGCTTTCTGTGTGACAGGGACAAAATAAATCTCCCTCAGTCAGACTGACAAGAACAGAATCAGCATCCACTTCATATTTCATTGCAGATTCTGGCAGAATCACATTGCAAATCATAGTAACCAATCAGAGAGACTGAGATTGTCCGACATCGTCAGTGTAAACTACCCAATCAGGAACCAGGCTTTCCCCCATTCCTCATTAGCATTGCTGACGCCGTCAGTCTATAAAAAGGGAACTCCGAGCCCGCTTTCCCTTATTCTGTGACTGAAAGTGAGCGGCGCTATGGCTGATGAGAAGAAAGCACAGCAACCCTCCAAGAAGGGCGCGAAGAAAATCATCAAGAAGGCGCCAGCGAAGGGAGGCAAGAAGAGGAGGCGGACCAGGAAAGAAAGTTACGCCATCTACATCTACAAAGTGATGAAGCAGGTTCACCCCGACACCGGCATCTCCTCCAAGGCCATGAGCATCATGAACTCGTTCGTCAACGATATTTTCGAGCGCATCGCGGGGGAGGCTTCCCGCCTGGCCCATTACAACAAGCGCAGCACCATCAGCTCCCGGGAGATCCAGACCGCCGTGCGGCTGCTGCTGCCCGGGGAGCTGGCCAAGCACGCCGTGTCGGAGGGCACAAAGGCGGTGACCAAGTACACCAGCTCCAAGTGAAGGACCGCATTGAACTGAGACAAAACACATCCACACCCCAAAGGCTCTTCTAAGAGCCACCCACAACATCCCTGAGAGAGCTGAATCAATTATTTACGATTTGATTGTTTGCATATAATTCTTGATGAGTTATTTTTAATTTTAGTGCGATATATATTTGCTTTTACAAGTTGTTGTGGTTCTGTTCGCCGAGCTGGGAATTTGTGTTGCAGACGTTTCGTCCCCTGTCGCGGTGACATCCTCAGTGCTTGGGAGCATCCTTTGAAGCGCTTCTGTGACCTTTCCTCCGGCATTTGTAGTGGTTTGAATCTGCCGCTTCCGGTTGTCAGTTCCAGCTGTCCGTTGCAGCAGAACAACAACTCACCAGAACGAAGGACCCGATCCCCAGCATGAGCAAAACCAATGTAGTGTACAAAATCCCATGCAAGGACTGCACAATACACTATATAGGACAAACAGGAAGACAGCCAACGATCCGCATCCATGAACACCAACTAGCCACGAAACGATACGACCTTAGTAGCCACACACGCAGATGACAAGCAACATGAATTCGACTGGGACAACACTACTATTATAGGACAAGCCAAACAGGGAATAGCCAGGGAATTCCTAGAGGCATGGCACTCATCCACAGATTCAATCAATAAGCACATCGACCTGGACCCAATATACCGACCACTGCAGCTCGGCGAACAGAACCACAACAACGAGCACCCGAGCTACAAATCTTCTCACAAACTTTGCGAATTAATGTCCGGAAGAGGAAAGGGCGGTGGGAAAGGTCGCGCCAAGGCGAAGTCTCGGTCGTCCCGGGCTGGCCTGCAGTTCCCGGTGGGCCGTGTTCACAGGCTCCTGAGAAAGGGTAACTATGCTGAGCGTGTGGGTGCCGGAGCGCCGGTCTATCTGGCTGCGGTGCTGGAGTATCTGACGGCTGAAATCCTGGAGCTGGCCGGCAACGCGGCCCGGGACAACAAGAAGACCCGCATCATCCCCAGGCACCTGCAGCTGGCCGTGCGCAACGACGAGGAGCTCAACAAGCTGCTGGGAGGGGTGACCATCGCTCAGGGCGGGGTGCTGCCTAATATCCAGGCCGTGCTGCTGCCCAAGAAATCCGCCGCTAAAAAGTGAAGTGGACATTCTTGAATATGATAACCCAAAGGTTCTTTTAAGAGCCACTCACAGCATCTGTGAAAGGGGCTAAACTTTCTGTCGATTGATTGTTACCCTTTTAATGTGGAGAGCGCTCGCCTTTGTACTGGACACCAATAAATTCCACGCTCCATTTAATTGGATACTGTTACTGTCTATGGGAAAACAAGGACTACTGATGCTGGAAACCAGAGTCTCGATGAGTGTAGTGCTGGAAAAGCACAGCAGTTCAGGCAGCATCCAAGAAGCAGGAAAATCGACGATTCGGGCAAAATCCCTTCATCAGACTGTCTATGGGATCAGAGAAAGACTATATCATAAAATGCGATTGTAAGAGTGTCCTGGACTACAGGATTTCTTATTGAACGGTCACTGTCTGAGTGATCTGTCTTTAGTTGTAATATCCTATGAGTTTCGACTGTCCCCTATCGCGTTTGACCTCATTAGATTCACATTTCCTTTAAGTACAGTAACGAGTCAGGCGCTGCAGAATATAGTAAGGAACGGTCCCTGAGCCTCTGCGCTTTATTCTCTGCTCGGTTCCTATCCAGTCTTTTATCCCCTGCCTCTGAAGAGAGAGAGAGAGAGAGAGCAAATTGAATAGCAGTGAGGCATTCTTCAGCTGTAAAGGCGGGAATGGTGTAAAGTGAAATTGTCTGAACTTGAATTTCGTAATCGAAAAAGAAATCCAACACTCGTGTGTTCTCCTCTGTGAAACTTGCTGCTCTTTTTATACGTGATAGCGGGCATTTTCAATTTGAAAATGAGCCGTTGGTCTTTTGGCGCCATTTTATCCCTTTCTCTCCTGCCTCCACCTCACCCCAAGTCATGTTAACGCAAAGGGAGTCAATGAGGAGATGGGGTTTTTCCACAAATATCTAACCCAATACCAACATTTTGATGTTAAAATCACATTTCTTATTCCTATATTTTTTGATAAATTCAGCAATCCCTAAATGAAGATCTCGTTAGTTGTAAGTTTCACCGCCGCTTCCTGTGGTTTTTGATTTTTAACTAACTTTCTATAGAAATACTAATGACTCCTATCGCTTTCTCTGGCTGAGCATACGAACTTGTATCCGCCGTGAATCAATCAAAAGCCCGCCCATTGAAACACCTTAAAAGCCAATACAGTGTACACCGAAAAATTAAAGAACCACACTTTATCAATACATTTTCATTTCATCCAGATTATTACTTGCCAGAAGACAATTTGTAATCGCTGCCTGAACGGGCAGATGGAAAGAACGCACCATTAAGATATCCATAGGCTCCTACAAACAAAACTGAGCCGAATATTATGCTTCGGAAATAGGAATACTGTAATTTTTAACATTAACGTCTGGGTTCCACAAAAAAATAAGACAATTCATGGCATGGACAGCCAAGTACACATTGACGTTATTACTGAGACCGACAGGTACTCACGAGATAGAGGAACGAAGGTTACGGGGAGCAGGCACAACAATACGTTTGAGAAATATCAGCCATGATCGAATGGTAGAACAAACTGGATGGGCAGAATGGCCGAATACTGCTCCTACATCTTACAATTACAAGTCACGATGCGATTGGTGACACGGATTAATCAGATGGCAGAACAGTTGGCTCGATTCGCCGAATAGCCTCTTACTTACACTGTAAGAATACTTATAATTAGAAAGGCATTGGCCATGTTAAATAGCAAAGAAAAAGTGAACCGTCCACTCTGAATGGTCCCTGACGCACCGCAGAATACGTTATTAGTACATTTTCGGAATGGAAATAATTTTAAAATTACGGCATATATGAAATAACCAGCAACACTAACTACGTTCTTCCTATGCGCTGCCTTCCCCGTCCTCAGGTCTCCGCTCTCTATCGGAGAGTTTGGGTGGCTCTGAAAAGAGCCTTTGGGTTCGCTGGAAAAGGGTCGCTTTATCCTCAGCCGCCGAATCCATAGAGAGTACGACCCTGGCGTTTCAGAGCGTACACCACATCCATGGCGGTGACTGTCTTGCGCTTGGCGTGCTCAGTGTAGGTGACCGCATCCCTGATCACATTCTCCAGGAAAACCTTCAGCACCCCGCGAGTCTCCTCGTAGATCAAGCCCGAGATGCGCTTGACCCCGCCACGGCGAGCCAGGCGCCGGATGGCTGGTTTCGTGATGCCCTGGATGTTATCACGGAGCACTTTGCGGTGCCGCTTCGCTCCGCCTTTTCCCAGGCCTTTGCCTCCTTTACCTCTTCCAGACATCACGCTACTTCACTCCAATCGCTGACGAATGAGAGCCGAGCTGCCTCCGCTTCCTTTTTTATACAACCCGGTCCGACCTGGCTGAGAAAGAGCTGACAGAGAGTGAGAGGCGGGGCCGGAGAGGAAACTGAGTGACAGACAGAGCAGGGAAATGGCTTTGATCATCCAGCTCCACCTCCAGCTCACTCCCGCCTCAACTGTGTCTGGGACTGAAGCTTTTCTCCCCAAAGCTGACTGTTCAGTCGAGCGCATGCGTGAGACCCCCCACCCCGCCTCCCCAACAGCGCTGCCATTGAGAAGCATTTACTCAGTGAGTGCAAGAGGTTTGTTTGAAACAGACCGCAATGGAGAGATCAGCGCCCAGGGAAGCGAGGGAACAGCAGGCTCCTTCCAGCAGCACATCGGGATGGGAGCCTGGGACACAGAGGGGGCTCCGAGACCGGGATTGATTCGGGGTGAGTTCAGGGAGAACCGGGGGCTGTTTGTAAGAGGCCGAGCGGAGCAGGAACTGGTCCCGGAACTTGGAGTGAGCGGGCTGGGGGGAAGAGAGAGGCCTTTCTCGGGCTGTGTGTGGGCCTGCTGAGGGAGGCAGAGCGGGAAGAAGCTGCTGTGGGACATTCTTGGGGTTTACAATCCTCTGAACCCTGTTTTAATTTCATTCTGTTCCCCGCTGTTTCTTGAGGTTGTGTGGACTAACTTTAAGAATGTGATACTTTTGTAAAAGGACATACACTGGGGTCTTGGTAAAAACATTCGAAATAGTGCCGTTTTTCCTATTTCCAACAGGTAGTTGGGAAGTTGGATATTGAACCGTGTCAGCATCCTGGTGGTTGAGTACTCCCATTCATGGTGCTGGGCAGTTGTTGCTCAGTTTCTGGGTCTGACTCAATTGGTATCAAGTTAAAAATCGCACAACACCAGGTTATAGTCCAACAGATTTTTTTGGAAGCACCTGATGTGTGATTTTTAACATTGTGCACCCCAGTCCAACATCAGCATCTCCAAATCAATTGGTATCGAATCACATGAAAAACAAACACAATCCCCAGACAAGGAGCAGCTCAGGGCAACAATAGAATCAGATCCGTGGTTGTGGTTAAGTTGTTGGCTTTAAAGAAAAAAAAATACATCCTAATGAAGACGCAATGAATGTGACAATGATCAGTTCAATATTACCAGACTAGCCTCATGTTGAGTTACAGGTGGTGTTCCTGTGTGTTCCTCCAGACAAATACCTGAGGGACTAAGACACTGTAATACTTCCTCAGTTCAAGGCAAAGAGTGACCAGCTGTCTCTAACAAACGGAAAGTATGTAGCCCGTTGACGTTTACACACCAGCTTTGAAGATAGATAAACTGAATCCTCATCCAAAATAGACATTCAGGAACTGCATTAAAATTTGCAGTTATTCAGGACAGTTTCAAAGTTACAATGCAGATAGACAAATAGGCCACATTGTTGCATTGTTTCAACAACCATCAGTGAAGTTGGGGTTAAGTACAGAGATGGAGGGAAACTGCTCACTGACAGGGCAAGAGTTACCAAAGAGTCGTCGAGTCATTGAGATGTACAGTGTGGAAATAGACCCTTCGGTCCAACTTGTCCATGCCAACCAGATATCCTAAGCTAATCTAGTCCCATTTGTCAGCACTTAGCCCATCTCTCTCTAAACCATTCCTATTCAAATTGTTAAAGTACAGATTTGAGACGGCCCAGAGAATCCCTTGTGGACTCAGACCTATAAGCCTCTCTTGGTTCATCATGGAGTCTGGAATGAAAACCTCTTACAAACAGTTTAGTTTAATTTTAGCCTTCCCCTTTATTTACCAATAGCATCACTGTTACAACGTAACATTGACACCTAAGGACCGGGCGAGCTAAGGTTCTAAAACCTTAGAAGATTAGGATACCGGCTCTTCCTTTAAGAGCCCTCACAGGCTACTCCAATCTTCTATCTCAAACAGGCTTCCTTTTTACAAAATTTCACAAAAAGCACTGCATGTTCTTAATTAGACAGACCGTGGAAAGGCAATAATTTGTAAGGAAGAGAAGTTAATTAACAGGTCTGTGTGCACTTAACTGATCACTCCTGTAGGTCCTCAACCATCCATCAGATGAGAAAGACAGCTCCAGCCGAATCAGGTGCCTGTTGGTGAGGTAAGTCCCTATCATAAAGAGGTACCAGTCTAAACTAAGTGTAAGAGGTCATAAGGTAACCTTGCACAGCTTGCATGTCAGATATCATTGATTTACAAAATGGCATCTTAGCGAGGAGGGCAAACTTTGACCATAAAATGGCTTCCTAACAGATTGTGTCAGAATCTCTTCAATGTTAGGTTTCGAATAATTTTTAAACTGGGAGCAGGCTCCTGCTTTTTATCTTAAACACAGCATCAAATTGTATCTAGGGCTGAAATGTTACGACAAGGTTGAATTTTAAATGATTCATTAGTCTCAAATTAAACATGCTTTCTTTTCAGGGTTGTGATTCAAATTCAAAGAAGACAGAAAATCTGATGAGTTAGAATTGACAGTGGGGCAGTCATGGTCTGTAAGAACACTAAGTTAAAGCTTCGTCAATATTACATTTTACAGAGTTTGCCTTTCATAATTAGCGATGGCTACGCAAAGTCATCATAAAGTCCAAAATGCAAATAAATTCAAACATGCATCTCTCTCACACATAAGGGTAATAAGAACCCATTATTATTGATAGGACCTGACTGTTTATTACAAGGCTTTTGACCTGCTTCTAAGATGATACAAAGTTTCTGAGATCGCAGTCAAACACTGTCATTAATTTCACAATTTAATAACTGTGAATGTTATCACTGTGTGTCCTTTTTACACAGATTCATTGATGTTATGGCAAATGTTCTTAATTGCTTTCGAGCATCCTGTTATCACTTGGTGAGAACAGATCTTTTTATCTTCTGGACATCGTAGGTTCCCCCTTTTGTGGCCTGATGTGTCCCTGCCTGCCCTGTTTATTTTCACCTGTGCAGCAAGTGTGTTCTATAATTCAACATTTCATTTAGACTAAATGTTTCAGGACAAGTTTTGAGGCTTTCTCATTATACCCACCCAGATGCCTTTTAAATGTTGTAATTGTACTAGCCTCCACCACTTCTCCATGCACCTTATGATTGTATAAACGTCTACAACGTCACTCTACAGGGAAAACAGTTCCAGCCTACTTAGCCTCTGCTTATAGCTCAAATCCTCCAACCCGGATGAAGCATATTTATATGGAGTTTGTGTGTGACTGAGAAGGACAGAATTAATTCTTTGCTGAATAGTTGTCACATACAGAGATGACAATTAAATAATGTGAAGTTCAAACAGATAATCATGTGCTACTCGCAAGATGTCCTTTCTATAACCCACTGGCAATAAAAATTGGTAAACTTCTGCCCATTTCTGATCTGCCTGAATTTGTGATGGTCTTCATTTCCTCATTAAGACATCATTTTAAAGATAGAAACATTCAGGGATACATTCAGATTCGTTATGTGAATGCCTTTTGATACAATTACTTTAATTTTTCATCTTTCTGCTGTAACTCAGTTAATATACCTGAGCTAAAGAAGTCTGCTTTGACATCTATCTGTTCCTAGTTTGTCTCAGCCATCTGATCAAACAGGGTCTCTGCTAATTTCCCATCAACTTTTTTATAGAGTCATAGAGATGTACAGCATGGAAACAGACCCTTCGGTCCAACCTGTCCATGCCGACCACATATCCCAACCCAATCTAGTCCCACCTGCCAGCACCCGGTCCATATCCCTCCTAACCCCTCCTATTCATATACCTATCCAAATACCTCTTAAATGTTGCAACTGTACCAGCCTCCACCACTTCCTCTGGCAGCTCATTCCATGCACGTACACCCTCTGCATGAACAAATTGCCACTTAGGTCTCTTTTATATCTTTCCCCTCTCACCCTAAACCTATGCAAGTTCTGGACTCGCCAACACCAGGGAAAAGACTTTGCCTATTTGTCCTATCCCTGCCCCTCATAATTTTGTAAACCTCTATAAGGTCACTCCTCAGTCTCCGACATTCCAGAGAAAACAGCCCCAGCCTGTTCAGTCTCTCCCTATAACTCAGATCCTCCAGCCCTGGCAACATCCTTGTAAATCTTTTCTGAACTGTTTCAAGTTTCAAAGATCTTTCCGATATGAAGGAGACCAGAATTGCATGCAGTATTCCAACAGTGGCCTAACCGATGTCCTGTACAGCCGCAACATGACCTCCCAACTCCTGTACTCAATACTCTGGCCAATAATGAAAAGCATACCAAACACCTTCACTACCCTATCTACCTGCGACTCCACTTTCAAGGAGCTATGAACCTGCATTCCAAGGTGTCTTTGTTCAGCAACACTCCCTAGGACCTTTCCATTAAGTGTATAAGTCCTGCTAAGATTTGCTTTCACAAAATGCAGCACCTTGCATTTATCTGAATTAAACTCCATCTGCCACTTCTCGGGTACACCTGATCAGGTCCTGGGGATTTATCCACCTTCACCTGTTTTAAGACATCCAGCACTTCCTACTATGTAATCTGCATATTTTGCAAGATGTCACTATCTATTTCCCATCTGGTGCAGATCCTGTTGTAATCTGAGGTAACTCTCTTTGCTGTCCACTACACCTCCAATTTTTGTGTCATCTGCAAACTTACTAACTGTACCTCTTACGCTCGCATCCAAATCCTTTATGTAAATGACAAAAAGTAGAGGACCCAACACCGATCCTAGTGGCATTCCATTAGTCACAGACCTTCAGTCTGAAAAACAACCCTCCATCACCACCACCTTTGAGCCAGTTTTGTATCCAAATGGCTAGTTCTCCCTGTGTTCCATGAGATCTAACCTTGGTAATCAGTCTCCCATGGGGAATCTTGTCGAACGTCTTACTGAAGTCCATATGGATCACATCTACTGCTCTGCCCTCATCAATCTTCTTTGTTACTTCTTCAAAAAACTCAATCAAGTTTGTGAGACATGTTTTCCCACACACAAAGCCGTGTTCACTACCGCTAATCAGTCCTTGCCTTTCCAAATACATATACATCCTGTCCCTCAGGATTCCCTCCACCACCGAGGTCAGGCTCTCCGGTCTATAATTCCCTGGCTTGTCTTTACCGAACTTCTTACAAAGTGGCACCACGTTTGCCAACCTTCAGTCTTCCGGCACCTCACCTTTGACTATCGATGATACAAATATCTCAGCAAGAGGCCCAGCAATCACTTCTCTGGCTTCCCACAGAGTTCTCGGGTACACCTGATCAGGTCCTGGGGATTTATCCACCTTTACCTGTTTCAAGACATCCAGCTCTTCCTACTATGTAATCTGCATATTTTGCAAGATGTCACTATCTATTTCCCTACAGTCTATACCTTTCATATCCTTTTCCAAAGTAAGTACTGATGTAAAATATTCATTTAGTATCTCCCCCATTTTCTGCAACTCCACACAAAGGCCGCCTTGCTGATCTCTGAGGGGAAAGTGAGGTCTGCAGATGCTGGAGATCAGAGCTGGAAATGTGTTGCTGGAAAAGCGCAGCAGGTCAGGCAGCATCCAGGGAACAAGAGAATCGACGTTTCGGGCATAAGCCCTTCTCTGAGGGGCCATATTCTCTTCCTAGTTACCCTTTTGTCCTTAATATATTTGTAAAAACCCTTTGGATTCTCCTTAATTCTATTTGCCAAAGCTATTTCATGTCCCCCTTTTGCCCTCCTGATTTCCCTCTTAAGTATATTGCTACTTCCTTTATACTCTTCTAAGGATTCACTCGAGGAGAAAGTGAGGTCTGCAGATGCTGGTGATCAGAGCTGAAAATGTGTTGCTGGAACAGCGCAGCAGGTCAGACAGCATCCAGGGAACAGGAGAATCGACATTTCGGGCATAAGCCCTTCTTCAGGAGTCATTCCTGAAGAAGGGCTTATGCCCGAAACGTCGAATCTCCTGTTCCCTGGATGCTGTCTGACCTGCTGCGCTGTTCCAGCAACACATTTTGACTCCTGAAGAAGGGCTTATGCCCGAAATGTCGATTCTCCTGTTCCCTGGATGCTGTCTGACCTGCTGCGCTGTTCCAGCAACACATTTTCAGCTAAGGATTCACTCGATCTATCCTTTCTATACCTGACATATGCTTCCTTCTTTTTCTCAACCAAACCCTCAATTTATTAGATTAGATTTAGATTACTTACAGTGTGGAAACAGGCCCTTCGGGCCAACAAGTCCACACCGACCCGCTGAAGCGCAACCCACCCATACCCCTACATTTACCCCTTTTAACCTAACACTATGGGCAATTTAGCATGGCCAATTCACCTGACCCGCACATCTTTGTGACTGTGGGAGGAAACCGGAGCACCCGGAGGAAACCCACGCAGACACGGGGAGAATGTGCAAACTCCACACAGTCGCCTGAGGCGGGAATTGAACCCGGGTCTCTGGCGCTGTGAGGCAGCAGTGCTAACCACTGTGCCACCGTGCCGCCCTTTAGTCATCCAGCATTCCCTATACCTACCAGCCTTTTCTTTCACCCTGACAGGAATATACTTTCTCTGGAGTCTTGTTATCTCATTTCTGAAGGCTTCCCATTTTCCAGCCGTCCTTTTACCTGAGAACATCTGCCTCCAATCAGCTTTCGAAAGTTCTTGCCTAATGCCGTCAAATTTGGCCTTTCTCCAGTTTAGAACTTTCAACGTTTAGATCTCGTCTATCCTTTTCCATCAAGATTTTAAAACGAATAGAATTATGGGGTCGCTGGCCCCAAAGTGCTCCCCCGCCCCGACACCTCAGTCACCTGCCCTTCCTTATTTCCCAAGCGTAGGTCAAAATTTGCACCTTCTCTAGTAGGTACATACACCTACTGAATCAGAAAATTGTCTTGTATGCACTTAAGAAATTCCTCTCCATCTAAACCCTTCACACTATGGCAGTCCCAGTTGATGTTTGGAAAGTTAAAATCCCCTATCATAATTACCCTATTATTCTTACAGATAGCTGAGATCTCCCTGCAAGTTTGTTTCTCAATTTCCCTCTGACTATTAAGGGGTCTATAATACAATCCCAATCAGATAATCATTCCTTTCCTATTTCTCAGTTCCACCCAAATAACTTCCCTGGATGTATTGCCGGGAATATCCTCCCTCAGCACAGCTGTAATGCTATCTCTTATCAAAAATGCCACTCCCCCTCCTCTCTTGCCTCCCTTTCTATCCTTCCTGTAGAATTTGTATCCTGGAACATTAAGCTGCCAGTCCTGCCCATCCCTGAGCCATGTTTCTGTAATTGCTATGATATCCAGTCCCATGTTCCGAACCATGCCCTGAGTTTCTCTGCCTTCCCTGTTAGGCCCCTTGTATTGAAATAAATGCAGTTTATTTTATTTGTCCTACCTTGTCCCTGCCTGCCCTGACACACTTCTGTTTTCAAGTGTACCAGTCTCAGATTGATCTTTTTCCTCACTATCTCCTTGGGTCTCCGATCCCCCTCCCGCCATTGGTCCAAGAAGTAGAAGCCCATGGGATACAGGGTAATGTGTTGAATTGGATCCCACGTTGGCTCAGTCACAGGAAAGAAAGGATGATGGTCAACGGTAGCGCTTGTGAATGGAAAGCTGTTACAAGTCGTGCTCTGCATGACTCAGTGTTGGGACCTCTGCTGGTCGTTTTGTACATTAATGATTTGGAGTTGAATATGATGGGCAAATTTGTGAAAATTATAAACAATACAAAAATTGGCTGTGTAGTGGATAGTGTGGAGGATAGCTGTAAGCTCCTAAACTATATAGATGGTTTGGTGGCGTGGGCAGGAAAATGGCAGATGGAGTTCAGCTCTGAGAAGTGTGAGGGAATGCATTTTGGGAAGTCAGACGGTAAATGGGAATAGCTAATAAATGGGAATATACTCAGAGGGGCAGGTGAAGTGAGAGATCTTAGTGTGTAAATGAACAGGTCCCTAAAGATAGATGGGGTTGTAAAGAAGGCACATGGAATACGCTCCCTCATAGGGAAATAACAATGAAACGATATGAGGCAGTGATGGCTACAAGAGGAGTATTGTGTGCAGTCGGGTCACCACATTACAGGAAGGACGTCATTGCTGTGGAGAGAGTGCAGAGGAGATTTACTAGAATGTTGCCAGAATTGTAGCTATCAGGAGAGATTGGAGTTGTATTCCTTGGAACAAAGGTGCTACGACTAAGGAATACAGGGCGACCCCGTTTTGTGAGTGCGGTTATAGCTGCATACCATGGACCGGGTATATCAAAGGGAATGTTCCCGAACCACGGACCAGGAGGTTGCCGGGAAGGCATATTTCCCATTTAAATTAATGGTTTTGCACCTATCTGCGGTTTTGCGTTTCCGCTGTAGGTCCTGGAATATATCTCCACGTGTACGGGGGGTCTACAGTACTAAATAGTGAGCGGCACGTTGGCACAGTGGTTAGCACTGCTGCCTCACAGCGCCAGAGACCCGGGTTCAATTCCCGCCTCAGGCGACTGACTGTGTGGAGTTTGCACGTTCTCCCCGTGTCTGCGTGGGTTTCCTCCGGGTGCTCCGGTTTCCTCCCACAGTCCAAAGATGTGCAGGTCAGGTGAATTGGCCATGCTAGTGTCAGGTAAGGGGTAAATGTAGGGGTATGGCTGGGTTGCGCTTCAGCGGGTCGGTGTGGACTTGTTGGGCCGAAGGGCCTGTTTCCACAATGTATGTAATCTAATCTAATCTAATCTACCCGATGAAGGAGGAGAACTCTGAAAGCGTGCACTTCCATATAAACCTATTGAATCATAACCTGATATTGCGTGATTTTTAATTAACTTGTGAGAGGGAGACATTAGACAGGAGGAACATGTTTACTTTAGCAGAGAGTTCAAAAATCAGGGATCACTGATTCAAGCTCAGTGGTTGTGGGATTAGATGATATGTGGAATTTTTTTTTAAAATGTAGACTGCGGTGGGTATCTGTAATTCACTGCCTGATTTGGTGGTGAGTGGACGGGTGGACTGAAAGTTTAAAAACAGAATGGCCTCTTCCAGGGAGGTTGACTAAAGTTATATCCAATAGTGTGAGGCAGCTCAAGACATCCACAGCAGCCAGTTGGCTCCTGGGGGGTTCTGCAACTTGTGATCTGAGGCACTGAGAATAAGGACCGACAGGTGAATTCGACCAGAAGCTAATGGGTGACACAGCTTTGTCTTCTTTACCTCGCACATCAGAAGTATGTGGTCCATTGCCAAGTTCAAGTCCATAAAAATATTGTTGGAAATTTATTACCCCAAAGATGACTGCCAAACCTTCTCTATCTCAGCATATTTGCATGTAGCATCAGCCAAAGCCCAGGCAGCGTTCGCTGTTGGGCGATCCTCTCCATTGGGACACCTGCAGAATCCCTCACCATCATGCTCACTCCTCCACACACTCCCACACTGTCACGCTCAAACACCCACACATTCCTCACCTTCATGCTCACTTCCGCCCACACTCGCCCACCATCATGCTCACTCTCCCACAAACTCGCCCGCTGTCACGTTCACACTCCCACACACTTCCACACGGTGACACTTACTTGCCCACACATTCACACACCATCACACTCCCATACAGAGCCCCACCGTCATGCTCACAAACCAGCACACTGTCCCATTGTCATCCTGACTCACCCATACGCTCCCACACCATCACACTCACTGTTCCTCATACATCCCAAACTCACCTTCACTCCCGTGCACGCTGCCCCACTCTCACCTTCACCCTCATGCACTCCTCCACTGTCACTCTCACTCCCCCACGCCACACACCACCAGCATCATGCTCACTTCCCCACACAGTCCCCCACAGTCATGCTGACATCCCTGCACACTCACCACCATCATGCTCACTTACCCGCACACTTATCCAAAGTCAGGCTTACTTCCCCATACATGCCTACACCAAACATCGCTCTCCTCACTCTCGCCAACTGTCACATTCACTATGAGTTGAGAGAGAACAAAGGCGTTAAGATTAATTCTGATGAGGCCAGGTCCGACTGGATGGAGCAGGTTTGAAAGCAAGGGCAGAGTGACTTAAAAGAAAATCCTGAGCTCCATCCCAAAACCCTGCCCTTCCCTGAGAACCAGAATTTAGATCTGTGTCTAGATTAGATTAGATTAGATTAGATTCCCTACAGTGTAGAAACAGGCCTTTGGCCCAATATAGAACATTAAAGTGAATTACAGCCCGTCGGCCCTCAATGTCACGGTTTCCGTGTAACCACTCTGAAGCCCATCCAACCTAAACTATTCCATTTTCATAAATGTGTTTATCCAAACTCTACTTAAATGCCCTTAAAGTTGATGAGACGTCTGCTGATACAGACAGCGCATTGCACTCTCCTACTACTCTCTGAGTCTGCCTCTCTTCAGCTCAGATTCTTCAACACGAAGACAAACATCAATGTATTTCACTTTTGATTGACATTTTTATTGTTCACAAATTCAAGTGATAGATACATTCAGTGGGATGGTGTCGTCTTTCACTGTGCCTTGTGTTGAGAGAAACATTAAAATGTGTCCCTGTTACGCCGTATGGGATATGGTTGGACAAACCAGCAAAACTGTTTCTCTCTCTCTCACCACAGCCACTGCTGCTTCATTGCTGGAATGAGAAAAACATGGATAGATTGGTTAATGAATGAATTTGATTGCTTGATGAATTTTGTTAAAGGGATGTGTCAGCACATGCTTCAGCTGCTCTCTGAACTTTGTCTGGGTCACGGCATATATCGTGGTGTTTGTGCAGCAACTGAGGAGCTGCAGTGTGAATCCCAATTTCCGCATACAAGGACGGAGATGAACAGAACGATACCCAATCCACTTCATCTCTATCCATATAGAATACACCATTAACGTTGACCATAACAGTATGAAATTGGCCGAGATCGCAAACAGTAAAATGATTGACATTTTTCGATTTCTCATTTCTGCGTCACACTGAGCACCCCTGTTGGTGGGAGCCCGGAGTCTCCTGCGTGCTCTGCTGGTCACTAAAATGTGTCTGACGGTGAAAACATTGAGCAGCAGAATCAGGAGAAATGGGAGTGCTGGGTTTAGAATGTGGTGGAGGAACCTGATTGCGGCCCAGGCACGAGATTCAAGAACACCAATTCTTCCCTCACAAAACCAGGGGGAGTTCCACATCCAATACTGACCTGAGACCATAAAGTACCAGTAAATATTCTTTAAGCAGCTCAGTACAGTCAGTGTTCCTAGAACCACAGCCACCGTTCTCTCATTACAATATTTCATTTTCAGCTTCTGGCAACCAATGGCCACAAATCGATCAAAGGTGAAAGCGACGGTGAACCAGACAGAACAGTCAGTGGCTGCATAAAGCAGAACAGCGTGGATATTACACACGGGGATGGACTCCAGGAAATAAAACTGTTCCTTATAAACAATGGGAATGTGTCTCAAAATCAGATCAAGGATAATGACCAACAGATCCGCCACTGCCATGGCCACCAGGTAACATCTAACACATGGAGACAATCCACAATCTTTATAAAGCAGGATGTAGATCGTCATTACGTTAACTGTGAGGAAGGAAAACAAACAACTTATACATCAGCCTGTAGTCAAAATTCTCAATTTGCTAAAGGGTAGGGATAGATTTTCAAACAAGTCACCGCATTCAGAGATGTACTGAAATAATTTGAGTTGAAATTACAAGTGGGATTTTCTGCATTACTTAGAAAAATGTGATGTAAGTCAAAATATACCCTCCTTCCCCAAGCACACAGACAAACATGCATGAGAATAGATAGTTTCTAGAACATTCCCACACCCTCAATCACTCGAGCGCAGACACAGGCCACTTATTTACAGTTACTAAGACGGAGATTGAAAACATAGCAGCCCTTAAAGACTCGCTCCCAGCTCCTTGAAGACAAGTGCAATTTGGAAATTCCTTTTTTTCTAGTCTAAATTGTATTTGACCCTCTGATACGAAGAAAGTTAAATGCAGGTAAAATGTATTCACCCCTTTAACTGCCTGAGTTGGCTTCGGAACAGTGCCTTCTTCTCCCTGGAAGAGGTTGTCTTCCCTTGAGGATCCTATCATTTGTTCAATTCACGGGCGTCCGGCTGTTCACAAATAATATTAGCTCTAGAATAATCCAGGGAATGTTGAATATAGAATGTTCCATGGAATGTCGCATACAGAATGTTCTGGGAAATGTCACATCTTGAATATTACCGGGTATGTCGGTTATAGGATGTTTCAAATAATTTGGCTATAGAATGTTGAAGGTAATGTCGCGTATAGCATGTTCCAGCGAATGGCTGTTATAGAATGCTCTGGCGCATTCAGATATAGAATGTTCTGGGATTTTGGCTACAGAATATTCCGGGGAATGTCGGGCATACAATGTTCCGGGGAATGTTCGGTACAGAATGTTCCGTGAAATGTTGGGTATAGAATGTTCTGGTGAATGTGGGGTATACAATGTTCTGCAGAATGTCGACTATGGAATATAATAGAGCCATAAAGACCCACATCATAAAGGCCCTTCTGCCCATAACTTGTGGTCATTCTCACTCAGCCTCACGATGGGACACTCTCTCTAAAGCCAACTCAACTGGCACTTTGCATACGAAAACAATAAGATGAAGACAATTATTTGATGTAAGATACCCATTTACGATCATACAGATGTCATCCTTTATTCCGAGACCTCCCCCACCTCCTTTTCAATTTTATATCACCCTCCCAGCTGCAAAATGGTCTGGTTTTTCAGTTCCCAATATCGATCACAAATGTCTCTCTAATGCCATTATAACATTACCAATTACCTCGATGGATACACTGAATTCCTCCAACTGTTTTGAGAATACAATGGACACTCAGAGTGTTGTTCACTCAGCTTTTTAAACCGTTATTCCCTGCTCTATTATCAACTTGATTCCACAATTTGACTGGTCAGAAAGCAGTCTGACACCGTCATACTCACACAATCAGTCCTGATGAGTAATGTTTCATGAAGTGCCATCACGATCCCGGGGTAAATCTCCTGTCCCACCAGCAGGACAGACCCACCAGTGGTGGGGTCGCCATGCTATACGGTAAGGAAAGGGGTTACTTTTTATGACCGGGGACATCTCATGACAACAGGTCAAAGATAGTGAAGCAAATCTCGTTATGGTGGAGGGCATCTCCTGCCCCCACACAGCCCCCGGTGATAAACCTGCTCCCTCGATGTTGAAACAAATCTGAGGAAGCACTGATGGGGACAAGTACACAGAAAGTACTCTGGGTGTGTTGCTTCACTGTCCATCACTAACAGTGTCTCTACAGGCCCACCGCTGACTGCAGCACGGCACGGTGTGGGCGGCACGGTGGCACAGTGGTTAACACTGCTGTCTCACAGCGCCTGAGACGCGGGTTCAATTCCCGCCTCAGGCGACTGACTGTGTGGAGTTTGCACGTCCTCCCCGTGTCTGCGTGGGTTTCCTCCGGGTGCTCCGGTTTCCTCCCACAGTCCAAAGATGTGCAGGTCAGGTGAATTGGCAATGCTAAATTACCCGTATGGGTGGGTTGCGCTTCGGCGGGTCGGTGTGGACTTGTTGGCCCGAAGGGCCTGTTTCCACGCTGTAATATAATCTAATCTAAGGGCGAGGCTTCAAAGACACAGTAGGAAGTGATGGGTGAACCAACTAGAGGGAAACATTCTCAACACATTTCTCAGAGATGTATTTGTCACTAACAGCACCCAGCACACTGTCTGAGTAGAGGGAACATCTTAGCCTCATACTGAAGATACTGAAAATTGTGTTATGTTGAACTACCTCCTGCAAAGGAGGACATATTTCCAAAGGACCGAATAAATAAAAAACTGGACATCCATGAACAACAGTTAGCCATCAGTAGCTGCAGCATCAATGACCTTCCATTTTTGATAACGTCAGAAGTGTGCTGTTCTGTCATGGTTCCAAAATTATCAGCACTGTTCACAACAGCACTTGCACTGAAAAGGCTATTGGGCTCATCAGATGTTTTAAACAGGAACATAATGAGGCCATTCAGACATTTGATCTTGTTACTCAGCAATTGGAGCAGATAGTTTAATCTCACATCACTGTTACACAGGAAATGGAACGAAATTTTCGCCATTTAAATGCTGCTGCACAAAAATACGGGGAAGACTGGTTACTGAGCCAGAAGCAAGGTTACATTAGGGATAAACTGATCTTTGTCACTTAAACATAAAAATACCAGTTGTAATAACTAGTGCTGGGTCCTCAGCTATTTGAAACTGACATCAACAATTTAGATTAATTGAATTATTAGGGTGTCCCAGTGGCTCATTGGTTAGAACTGCGACCTCACGG
Source organism: Chiloscyllium plagiosum (assembly GCF_037043375.1). Lineage (NCBI taxonomy): Eukaryota > Metazoa > Chordata > Chondrichthyes > Orectolobiformes > Hemiscylliidae > Chiloscyllium > Chiloscyllium plagiosum. The sequence continues at coordinate 8,399,655 of NW_028270187.1, forward strand.
CTCAATTCTCTTCTGAGAGCAGACCACACCACCAGTCCCATGCATGGTCTCAGCTCACCACGCAGATCAGTGCAGTGTCAGCGTTCTGAAGGTCTGCTTGACAAGGCAGCACCAGCATCAATAACCTTTCCCATTCTGTATCACCATATTCTCTCTGTTCCCTCAGATTCACTGTACATCTGTTTTTGCACCTTGTTACCACACTGGCATCCAACATTTCCTCTGGAAGTTCATTCCTCATCAAGCAAGTCATTGTGCAAAATAATTGCCCCCATCTCCTTTTAAAAACTTTCTCCTCTTAAAATAAAATATCACTCTAGTCTTCAAATCTCCCACCCTGTCCTTCAACTTACCAATACTCCTCATGATTTTATAAACCTTTATAAGGTTACGCTTCAACCTCCTACTCTCCAGTGAAAAAAAAAGTTGCAGCCTATGGAACCACCTTATAACTCAACGGGTTGGATGGTCGACCCAGTCAATGGGGCGGGGAGGCTAGAACGCAATCAGCTGCGTTGTGTCATTTTATGGTTTTCGGATGAGGGCAGTCACAAGTTCGAGGCAAGAGATAGTTATCGGTGCTTGGTGCCAGAAATTCTACTCTTGCTTCCTCCCTGGTGTTCTAGAAATATCTAATCGAGACCCTTCATAGTGCGGAGTGTGTCTGCAGGATTTCTTTTCCTAATATTGCAGACTACACGTAATAGGCATTGAACCTGGAAAACATAGTCAAACAAGTAAAGATGTTAAAAGTTTATAGCAATAGCACAATACAAGCATTCAACATCCTACCGATGAAGCAAATATGTGTTTTCTTAAGAATGCAAGATGTTTCATGTAGTTCAGTAAAGTTAACCAGATTTTAATAAATCTATAGTACGTTGAAAATGTCACCTGACATCTCAGCATGATTTAGATGCTGTGAAGTTGGTAGCGGCTCTGCCTCTGAGCCAGAGCGCTGGATTTGGTTCCAGTCCTTGAATTTGCACGATAACGTCCTTAACACTAGGCCAGATTGTTTGGATTCAAGTCCTGCCTGTTGCAGAGGTGTGTCACAGCATTTCAGAGCAGGCTGATGAACAACATACAGGGCTGTAATGTTGCAGCTTTAGGGGGTATTGTTGAGTGGTGGCAGTGTTCCTAAAACTGGACACAAATGTCTATGTTCAAATCCCACAGATGTGTTTCGTTTTATGTCTGAACACATTGAGTTTTTGTTTTATATAATTGTGACTTGACTGAAAAGGTAGAGTTGACAGTTTTGAATTTCAGAATTTAGGCATGGGTTGATTCAAAGCCCAGCCATTCGTATTGATTGGAGTCAAAGATGCACCTTACTGAGATTTATAAAATCATGAAGGCCCTGGAAAGGTTGAACAGTCAAAATCTTTTCCCGGGAGTAGTGGATTCTAAAAGTAGAAGGCATTGTTTTGAGGTGAGAGGAGAAAGATTTACAAGGGAACTGAGGGTCAACGTTTTCTCTCAGATGGTGGTATGTTTATGGAATGAGCTGCCAGACGAAGTGGTGGAACCTGGTACAAATACAACATTTAAAAGACATCTGGATGCTGCCAGACCTGATGAGCATTTTTATATCAATATCTGTATTTGTTAAATAATAAGATGTATCCATTTAACACAGGTTCTGTATTCTGAACACATTAAACAGATTACTTTTATATTACGCAGGCAAATGTACACATAGATGAATGTGCTGCATTTTGTAAGGATAAAGCTTGGCACGGTTCATACACTGAATAGTATGGTTCTGGACAGTGTTGCGAAACAAAGAGACCGAGTGGTAGTGGTGCATATTTTCTTGTGTCGTCTCAGGTAAACAGGGTGGTTAAGAACGTGTTTAGCACGCCTGCCTTAACGGGTCAGAGCTCTAAGTAGAGGAATGGGCTGGCATGTTGCACCTCTGCATGACTTTGGTGAGGCCACTTTAAGAATACTGCATGCAATTTAGTTCACCCTGACAAAGGAAGGATTTTGTTAAACTTGAGTGGATACAAAAATGATTTACAACGATGTTCCAAGACTGAGGGTTTGAGCTATAAGGAGAGGCTGAACAGACTGAAGTTTATCCCCCCCCTGGAGTTTTTCAGGTTGAAGGAACATTATAGACGTGCACAAAATCAAAAGGGCATGGATAGTCTGAATAGTCAAAGTCGTTTTCTCAGGATAGAGAATGTGAGGTTAAACGTGAGAAGGGGAAATATTTACAAGGAATCTCAGCAGCTACCTTTTCATGCGCAACGAAGTGCATGTACCGAAATTGCTGTCAGAGGAAGAGGTGCAGGCCAGTACAATTGTACATTTAAAATGTATCTGGACAGGTACATGAATAGGAAGCTTTTAGAGGGAACGGGACCAACTGCAGGCAAGTCAGACTATATCAGATTAGAATGACTGTTTGGCGTGGACAGCTTGGACGACAGGGCGTTTCCATGCTGTATGACTTGCTGATTCTATAAGAGGTTTGAGGAGAAATCCAGCCTCTCAAAATTCTCACACACGTTATGGCAAAATTTGGAAAATGTAGTTAGAAAACCCAGGCTGGGTATGAAAGAGGCACCTCATCTCTCTTTACAGAGATTTCCCCCTATGCAACTTGTGCTTCATTTGTTGGTTATATTGAAGACCCAGATTCACTGTGATAACAGGCCCCATGAGTAACCCAGATATGGCTTTCAAAATCCACAAGATTTCCTGCCTGCAACATTCAATAACAGAACCTTGAGGAAAATAAAGCCCGCTAAATTTCCAATAACAGAATATGAGAACATTAGAAATAGAAGCAGGAGGTTCACCAAAGCGCCGCCTCCCAACCCGCCAACCCTTAAGCCTGTCTCGCCTTTCACTAAGATCATGGCTGATATACTCGAAGTCTCAAATCCTCTTTAATGCTCAATTCTTCACTGCTTTCACGTCTCTGACAGGTCAAAATCCATTTACCTCCTCTTTAAACGCTTGCAGTGATCTAGCACCACTAGCTCTCTGGAAGAGAGAATTCCTGACATTCACTGCTGTCTGTTTAAAAAAAGAAACTTTCCCTGCCCCACACCATGAATTTTTGATGTGAACAGAGGAGGCTCTGGTAAGAGTTAACTGGTCCTGATATCAAACAGTATTTAACTGAGGTAGTATCAAGGAGCCTGATAGAAATTGCAGGTCGTGGGAAATAGCTATAAACTGCCCACTACTGGAGTGATTTCAAGCACAAGGGAAGGTGATTGTGGTTGGTGGAAATCAATATTCTCAGTACCGGTCACCTCTGCAGGTGATCAGCAGGGTCTCTTCATCAGTGCAAACATCTTCAGCTGCTTCATAAATGTCTCTCCCTCATCAGAAGATCAGAAGTAATCATGTTCAATGAAGGTCACACAAGATTCAGAACAATTTGTGCCCCCTCAGCTCCTGAAGCAGTCTGTGTCTGTGTGCAGTAAGACCTAGACAATATTCAAGCATGTGCTGTTAAAGTGACGTTAGCATTCGTGTTATAGTGCTGTTAGACACTGCACATTTCCATAGTAAAAGAAGGAGCACATCCAGCACCTCAAGCTCACTTCACAGGAATATGAGCAAGGCATTTAGCCTAATGAATCTATTCGACCTAAAGAGGTTCAGCCTCTTCAGTCCTTCCAGCTTATTTCACAGGAAGGTGAGAAATACAATGTTATGGATCAGACTAAAGCCACTCAACATTATTTTAAGGCTGTACTCTAGACCGTAACGTTTTCTTATTTTAAAGGCAAGATTAAAATGTCTTTTCCAGATGCAATATGACTGGCACATTATTCGATGTAAAGCAAAACAATTTGTTCAAACTCTCATAGCTAAAATACAACAAAAGGAAACAGAATTTAGAATAATGTAACCGTTGGAAAACTTACGTAATAATGGAGGCAGTACATCTTACCCATGAAATATTCCAAATTAGTAACATCCCATAAACACACCTTTTGGAAAAAAATAACATCCAGACGCAGATTGTTGCATGCACTTCTCCAATCCAAGAAAATACATGAAGAGAATATTCAGAGAGAGTAGCAGCCAATGGACATTCAATGAAGCTTCCAACTCTGTTGAGACCACAATAGTTTCTGCTGTTAAAGAGAAGCCAAAGCGCAGGTCTCGTAATCTGTGAGAGTGGGCCACACTCATTCAGGCTGAAATAAATTCAAGGCCTCATCAGCTGTTTGCTCAAGTGATCTGAACCAGCCAGGCTTTCACCTCTCGTTCGATCACTCTCTTAAAAGAAATAAGAATAAAGTAACTCCTTAAGGTGATAGCATCTTCACACATCGGGCTGTTAAACAGGAACCAGGGAAACCCATCCAGGTCCATAGACCTGCCCAATCAGGTGAGGAAGAACCCATTCAATCACTTGTGTCAAGTTCACAGGTAGAGGAGGAGGGCATTCAGTCTCTCGAGTCACTTACACAGGGAGACCATGAGGTAACTGCTGTTACAACATGACAAACAAATGCAACTGAGGCTGCACATATTGACTGCTCCACGTTGTTCCTCATGCCTCTATTGCTCGTGGTAAAAACGTCGGACTTTAACATAGTTTTTTTTAACAGTGAGGAGAGAAGCCAAATGTTTTGTACGAATTCTCAATGCGGCATCTTCCATCTCCAAGAAGATAGACTGTGTTGTATATGGAGGTCAGAAGCTGGTGGGAATGTCTGAATGTTTGAGAACGAAGGTTTTGTGCCTGCCATTGCGATTGTGGACAACATGATGTTTTGTGCAGGGTCACACACTAACTTCATATTAATTTAGGGGAGTCCACCCAAAGCCTGTGCCTCTGTCTCAATCCATTGCGTCATACAAACTATTAGAAATGACCTATCCAATTTAAACTATGGAACCTTTCACTCTATCAATGTCTCTTTGGAATATAATGAGTGATCAGCCGAAACCATCCAGTTTCAGTGCAATCATCTGTTCTTCTCTCACAGCTCTACAGAATAAACACTCAGTTTCTTCACTCGCTTCTCAAAATGCTATCACCTCAGGGATTAAACAGGCGATAGTTGTTTGAACTGTGTCTGTGGTAAGGAGTTCATTCCTTACAAAGGAGATGAAAGTTGTATGCAGTGCCCCAAATACTTCCTCATCAAGTGTTCACGATATCAAGAATATGGCTTTACTTACATACTTGAATCATCTTATAATCAAGGAGGAGAAAGTGAGGTCTGCAGATGCTGGAGATCAGAGCTGAAAATGTGTTGCTGGAAAAGCGCAGCACGTCAGGCAGCATCCAGGGAACAGGAGAATCGACGTTTCGGGCATAAGCCCTTCTTCAGGAATCCATTTGTGCCTGAAGAAGGGCTTATGCCCGAAACGTCGATTCTCCTGTTCCCTGGATGCTGCCTGAGCTGCTGCGCTGTTCCAGCAACACATTTTCAGATTTTATAATCAAGGACAACATAACTTTTTACTGCCCGATTTACTTACATCTCTGTTTGAACTATTTTGGTGAGACATGTGATTAAGGACATGCAGGACCTTTTGGACAATAATATTTCCCAACCTTGCGCCACTTAATCGATTCAAAATGAGATGTATGCGATTGTTGCTCACATGCATATCATTTGTATACCTTGTAAATGGCAATAATCCAAACATTGAGACATGTTATACCTGTTATTGACCAGGCCTGATACCGTAAAACACTTTTAAGCAGGTAACCCAGACGTAAATTTATTATGTTTTCTTTCGGTAAGCGTACACTGGATTTTCCCCGAGTGAGTTAGTTTGCTCGACTGCCCAGTTTTAAACAAACAGATTTTTTTTTTGTCCAAGATTGCGGAATGAAACACAAAGTACAGAAAATAGATTACGGGATACCTGATCCTGTCCGAAAACTCGACTGCCCAGTTTTAAACAAACATTTTTTTTTGTCCAAGATTACGGAATGAAACACAAAGTACAGAAAACGACTGCCCAGTTTTAAACAAACAGATTTTTTTTTTGTCCAAGATTGCGGAATGAAACACAAAGTACGGAAAATAGATTACGGGATACCTGATCCTGTCCGAAAACCGCCAAAGGCTACCCTGACTTAGTGATGCTGTTTCGAAAATACTTGCAAAAGTCCTAATAAACACATCACTTCGCACAAAGAGTAAAAATGAAACAGGGCTTACAGGCATTAAGTTAGAGAGAGAGATTTGCCCCAGCAGCCTTTCATCACACACACACACTGTGAATGAAATGAATCAAACAGTCTAACCTAAAGAAAGGCTAGTGCACCACACCCCTTTGATTAAATCAGTTTTGTTTAAGACATGAAAGCCTTAGGCCAGAGGCATTTTCTGTTAGAGGTTTACAAAAAGGGCGCCAATAAATCTTTCAAACCCAGCCTAGTTGGAGCCCCACGCTCGTTTCAAAACTACCCAAGGGCATAATATTCTTGTTAAAAAAAAAGACCAGCATTGTGACATGCCCCAGCTTAAAAAAATGATGCAATAAACCTGCATAAACGTGAATTTGCCAAAGCCCAAATCACCTTCCTGGGCCATGCTATTGGACACGGGCAGATGGCCCCATGGGATGTGAAGACGAAAGTAATTAGGAAATGTCTCATACCATCGTGGGCGGCACAGGAAACGTTTTTGTCGATGGATTAGATTAGATTTTTTAGATTAGATTACATTACATTACATTACAGTGTGGAAACAGGCCCTTCAGCCCAACAAGTCCACACCGACCCGCTGAAGCGCAACCCACCCATACCCCTTACCTAACACTACGGGCAATTTAGCATGGCCAATTCACCTGACTTGCACATCTTTGGACTGTGGGAGGAAACCGGAGCACCCGGAGGAAACCCACGCAGACACGGGGAGAACGTGCAAACTCCACACAGTCAGTCACCTGAGGCGGGAACTGAACCCGGGTCTCCGGCGCTGTGAGGCAGCAGTGCTAACTGCTGTGCCACCGTGCCGCCCACGATGGTATGAGACATGCAATCACTCTCTAAAATTTGACATATAGTCCAAATGTGTAGTCCCTGAATTTTGACTTACTAAGTTCTCCTTAATCAATTTTAATGGTCCTCTCACTTCATGCACACAAACTAATTCAAATGGATTGAATTTGCTTGATTCATTTGTTGCATCTCGGATCGCAAGAAGCACAGGTGAAGTCCCTTGTACCGATCATCTGGATTGCCCTGACTTTAAGCCCTCAACATGGTCTTTGGTATTTGATGCCATCTTTCAAGCCCTTCATGCGATTCTGGATGGTACGCAGTAGATCTGATTTGTTTTGTTCCTGAGCTGCCCAATAACTTCCTTGAATAGTTTGGATGTGAAGTTTGACATTAATCTGACTGTATCCATATCGATGGTCTATATCTAGTAAAAAAAAAGAGTAATTCCTACACGATCCTTTTCGCTGTGATATTGTCTAATGGGATGCTCTCAGAAAACCTAGTAGACATATCCATTAGTATTAACACATAATGATTCCCAATTTCTGAGATAGGGGACCAACACAATCAATTAAGACTCTTGTAAAATGTTCCCCATATGCTGGAATATGTATTAAAGGTGCATGTCTATTGCTCCTTCCTGCAGTTTTCTGATACGTGTCATATAATGTATGAGGTGTACAGCAAAATTCATCTACATCTTTGAGAAATCCAAAATGTGTTTGTATATTAAACTGCGTTTTCCTCACTTCTAAACGACCTCCAAGTGGTAGTTCATGCGCCACTCTCAACACCTCCCTTTATACCCCACTGGTAATACGATTTGATGGATTTCTACACATTTCTCAACTGCTAGAATACGTGATGGTCTCCATTTCCTTATTACATCATTTTTCAGGCAATAACACTGAGGGATACATTCAGAATGCGTTTTGGTGTTTGCCTTCTGATGGAACTGATTTCAATTTTCATCGTTCTCCTGCCAATCAGTATTGCAGAGCTGAATAATTTCTGATCCAAACCGCTAGCCAATTTCAGCTTGGTAACTTCTGATCCGCTAAGTCACCCTGAATCCCATGCCTCCGTATTTTGTGCAATAATCTACCGTGTAGAACCTTATCAAAAGCATTATTGTAATTCATATACACCACATCAACAGCTTTACTCTCATCCACCTGTTTGGTCACCTTCTTAAAGAACTCAATAAGATTTCTGAGGCACGACTTATCCTTCACAAAACCGTGTTCACAATCCCCAAACCAACTTATTTCTTTCTAGATGATTATATATCCTATCTCTCATCACCGTTTCCAACACTTTATCCACAACTGAAGTAAGGCTAACTGGTCTATAATTACCAGTGTTGCCTCTACTCCCTGTCTTGAACATTTGCTATCCTCCATCAACTGTCACTATTTATGTAGACAATGATGATATAAAGATCAAAGCCAAAGGCTCTACAATCTCCTCCCTGGCTTCCCAAAGAATCCTAGGATAATAGCAATCCGGCCCAGGGGGCCTACCTATTTTTACACTTTCCAAAATTGCTAACACCTCCTCCTTGTGAACCTCAATTTCATCTGGGCTAGTAGCCTCTATCTCACTATTCTCCTCGACACATTGTCTTTTTCTAGTGTGAATAGTGTCGAAAAATATTCATTTGATGTTTCCCATATATCCTCTGACTCCATGTGCGACTTCCCACTACGATTCTTACTTGGCACTATATATACTCTAGTCATTCTTTTATTCATAATATACCAATAGAAAACCGAATGGTTTTCCTTGATCCTATGCACTAAAGACTGGGATTTATGAGGACGTTGCCTAGTATGGAGGAAAGGAGTTACGAGGAAAGGCTGAGAGACTTGAGGCTGTTTTCTTTAGAGAGAAGAAGGTTGAGAGGTGACTTAAGTGAGACATAAAACATAATCAGAGGGTTAGATACCGTGGACAGTAAAAGCTTTCTCCTTGAATGATAATCTTTGGCAGCAGGGGACATATCTTTAAATTGAGGCGAAATAAATATAAGGCAGATGTCAGAAATAGATTTTTTAAAAATCAGACAGTAGTAGGGGATTGGACCGACCTGCCTGCAACAGTAGTAGAAGAAAGTGAGGACTGCAGATACTGGAGATCAGAGCTGAAGAAGGGCTTATGCCCGAAACGTCGATTCTCCTGCTCCTTGGATGCTGCCTGACCTGCAACAGTAGTCGACTTGTCAAGTTTAACGGCATTTAAATGGTCATTGAATAGACATTTGGATGAAAATGGAATAGTATAGGTTGGGTGGCTTTGGATTGGTTTCGCAGGTTGGCGCAATATCGAGGGATGAAGGGCCTGTAAGGCTTTGTAATACGATATGTTCTCTGTTCTAAATGTGTGATCGCCTCATTTCAAATCAAATTGGCTTCATATTTTCCTTTTGGCATGAGTCCAGGGAGAGTCAAGAATAAGTTCACGATGAATGTGTATGTGACTCGAAGTGTGGCCAGAAGAGAACTGCAGCCGGACAGGTGTAGATAATGGTTTACTCAGAAACACCTTTGAGGGAGAAGTGAAGATTGGGGATATTGTGGAGGTGCTTGTGAGCAGGTTAAGTGATAGAGGGGTTATTGAGATTTAAATCAGCCAAAATTGGCCACGTTGGTTGTGGAAACGTTTGCCCCTCCTTTAATGATTCTAAGTTAAAGGTAAGAAATTCATGGAATAGCAATGGAGTTTTTGATTGGAAGTGGATAAAATAGTTTACATCTTCGTCAAATGTAGACGACAGAATTAGGTATGGCGTTCAGAATGGTTTGCAGAATTATGAAATGGACAGTGATACACTTAGCAGGGGAACAATAATTAGCAAGAATGGGATCGTATCCTGCCTGAATAATCATCAGTACACTTCGATTTCGCAATGTTAACGATCTTCAATCCTTAGAAAGATATTGAAGACCGCAGGATAAACTCCTGTCTATTTTTGTAACATTCCAGTGTATTTTTGTCAGATTCTGATCCGATTTTGAACATTCCAGTCTAACGTTCTAAGATTCTAATCTTAACCTCCCTCTGGAGCTGCTGATCCCAATCATGTTGAGGATGATGCTGTCGTCGATCCAGTGATAATACGTGAACGAAGCCCCTTAATAGAAAGGGAAACCCTCCAGTGGCACAGTTCTGATCCATGGAGACTGACATCAATCAACGTAACTGAACAAACAGCTCCAGTAATCCCTTTTCTCTACAGCACTCCTAATGCAACAACCTGGTCTGGGTGGAATGTTGACATCGCCTGTTATTGGTCTTATCGCCCATTTCCAATGAGAATAACAATGTTGCAAGTAAAGGAGAAAGGTTCTGGTTTCTCTTCACAAGCTCGATTATTCTGCTGTGTTATCTCCATGCAGTGATCTAAGTGACCACGTATAGGAGCTAATCGAGAGATTGTTACTGCACTGAAATCTCCTCCCACCACAGCAACCAATATAAAAACTGTGTCTGGACACAACTGCCTGAACACACACAGGAAGTGAGTATTTTTCTGAACTCCCCGCTCACTGCTTTAATAAGGCAACATTGTATCTTGAACACAATACACGTCAATAATTTCTAAAGCTGCAAACATATTATTGCACGCATACATGCCTTTTCTTTTTCAGCTTTTCTGGCCTGAGCCCAAAAGGAACCGTTGTATTAACAATTGTCTTCTTTATTGAGATTAAAGACTCAGAGCCAGTATGTATCTGCCATTGGTTACAAACAGAAAAGAATCGGAAACAGTGCCTGTCGAGTCTGGTCGGGAGTAAAGAGATATCCCCAATCATCAATATCCTCTTGATAGACAGAATAAAGTAAAATATCGAGAAAGAAACGGAAATGCATGAAATAAGGAATGGCAAGTGACAATCTCAACAAAACCGTAATTTCAAATGGAATGGAGGAAAATCATTTAATACACACTGTTTAATCAGTGCGTGTGAAGATAGATGGAATTGTCAATATGTGCACAAGACCTTCAGAATGAGCAATGGAGATACAGTTACTAAAATATGCTGCAAATAATGTACAAAATGTAGAAAATGTTAAAACATTATTTAATTCTCAGCTGTGATCTTAAGTCCCCATTTTCTCGATGTTCTCCCAACCCTCACCCCCTCCGCTTTCAAGTATTCCCTGCTGTCGCCTGCCATTCTTATCAGGATGTGAGTTACAAATTCCTGATGCTAATGTCGTACTTTATTTCAATTAATCTACTTCCTACCGGGAAATCAATATATTGGCCTGCTGAGTTCTGCCAACAACTGGTGCGTGTTATTTTATTGGTGATAAAATTTCTATCATCAGACCCAGCTTTTGAACATATTGCTCTGCGGTACACACTGTACAAAGTGCAACAGCACATGGGAATTGCCGAAACAAATAGGAAGTACATGTACTTCTATTGGCAATCTAGTATTTGCTTCTTTATGAGATTTTCTCATCATCTATATTCTCTCTCTCTCTCCCTCTCTCTTTCTCTCTTTGCATCTAGTTAATAGATCTCTAATCATTCTCCGTGCCCCATCTCTGAAAACTTCCTCTTTCAGTTATAGCTATTGTTAACTTTTGGACGAGACACGATTAAAATTGAGTAATGTAAATATATGGACAAGAGGGAGGAGCTGAGCTGTCTGGAGTCATTTGGAAGGGGAGAAATTGAAGATTGCAAATTCTGGGCGTCAGAGTCGAAATGCATGGCGCTGGAAAAGCACAGCATCTCAGGCAGCAGGGGAATCGACGTTTCGGCCATTAGCCTTTCATCAGGATTGTGGGGTTGCAAAGGAAGGGAGCTGAGAGATAAAAAGAAATATGTGGGGCTGGAACAAAGGTAGCTGGGAAAGCGAAAGGTCGATTCAGGTGGGGAAAATGATGATAGATCAGAGAGAAGGATGGCGCATGAAGGAAGATGGACAGGTAGGACAGATCAAGAGGGCAGTGCTGAGTTGGAAGGTTACATCTGGGTTGAGGTGGGTGTAGGGGAGGTAAGGACACTGGTGAAATCGACATGGGCGCTGTGTTGTTAGAAGGTCGCAAAGAAGAAGATGAGGCATCCTTGCTGCAGGTAAGGAGGTTGAACAGTTCATCAACATCGACAAATATCTTCCATCCTGATCCCAAGTTCCTCTGGACCATCTCGGACCCCTCTCTCCCTTTCTGGAACTTCCTGTCTTCATTTTCAGTGACCGACTCAACACAAGATATCTACTGCAAACGCACCGAATTCCATGGATAACTGGATTACACCTCTTCCCAAACCAATTCCTCCCACCTCCAATCCTGTGAAAAAACGCAATCCATTACTCTCAATTCGTCCACCTCAGCCTCATCTCCTCCTAGGAGGAACAATTCCACTCCAGAGTAACGCAGATGGCCTTCTATTTCAAAGGTCACAATTTCACAACGCAGGTATTCAACTATGCCCTCCAGCGCATCTCCTCCACTTCCCACACCTCTGCCCTTGAACCCCATCCCTCCAACCGCAACAAGTTAGATTCTACCTGGTTTTCAACTTCTACCCCGCTAATCTCCGGATACAGTGCATCATCCTCTGCCATTTCTGCTACCTAAAGTTTGACCCCACCACCAGAGATATATTTTCTTCCCCACTCCCTTCAGCATTCCGCACAGACCATTTCCTCCACAAATCCCTCCATCAGTCCACACTCCCCACCCCCTACTCCCAAAACCATTCCTTGCCATCGCAAGAAGTGTAAAACCTGCGCCTACACCTCCCCTCTCACCTCCATCCACGGTCCCAAATGATTGTTTGACATCCGGCAGACATTTCCCTTCACATCCAAACACCTCATTGACACTGTCCATTGCCGTCCATGTAGTCTCCTCTGCATTGTAGAGACTGAACGACATATCGCAGAACATTTGAGGGAACATCACAACACACAACTCCATTGCCCTGTGGCCGACCACTTTAAATCCTCCTCCACTGCGCCAAGGATATTCAAGTCCTGCTCCTCCAGCACCGCCAAATTCAAGCCTGGAGGAAGAAAACCTCATCTTGAGCCTGAAGACCCTCCCACCACATGGCATCAGCATTGATTTCGCCCATTTTCTCATCTCTCCTCCCGCCACTTTATACCAAATCCAATCTTTCAACTTGGCACTGCCCTCTTCAACTGTGCTACCTATCCATCTTCCTTTCCTCCTATCCGCTCCACCCCCTGATCCAACCTACCACCATCACCGCCCATCTGTATCTACCGATCGCCTTCCAAGCTGCCTTCAACCCGTCTCCACCCGCCCTCTATTTGCCTCTCAGCTCTATCCCGTACCACACCCCGAAAATTCCTGATGACGGGTTTATGCCTGAAACGGTAATGGAAGGGAGGTTTGGCAGCGTAGACAATGAAGGATCAATTGCAGGAGTTTCTGGGGTTAATTCAGAAGTATAGTTGGCATTCATCCCAAAGAAGAAGAAACATACTCAGGAGTGGACAAGGTAACAGTGGTTGAAAAGTGAAGTAAGGGACAATATCAAAACAAAAGAGAAATCATACAATGTGGTAAAGGCTATTGGGAATCCGCAGGATTAGGAAGGCTTTAACTACTAGTGGAAGAACACTAAGAGAAAAAATAAGGAGGAGATGATAAACTTGTTAATATGATTAGATTATCCACAGTGTGGTAACAGGCCCTTCGGACCAACAAGTCCACACCAACCCTTAAAAGAGAAACCCACCCAGACCTATTTCCCTCTGTCTCAAGCACCTAACACGATGGGCGATTTAGAATGGAAAATGCACCTGACCTGCACGTCTTTGGACTGTGGGAGAAAGCAGAAGCACCCGGAGGAAACCCACGCAGACACGGGGAGAATGTGCAAACTCCACACAGACAGTCACCCAAGGTTGGAATCGAACCTGGATCCCTGGTGCTGTGAGGCAGCAATGCTAACCACTGAGCCACCATGCCGCCCCATAAAGCAATTGAAAACTGCATGAGGATTTTAGATAAATAAAAAGGAGGACAGGGAAACAATAAAAAATGTTAGACTGGTGGGAAATGTGTCTGGAGTACTAATAGGAAACAAATAAATGTCAGTTGAGCTGAAGAGTTACTTTGCATCAATATTTACGGTGGAAGACACCAGCATCCTCCCAGAACTTCAAAAATGTCAGGGGACAGAGGTGGGTATAGAAGCTGAAAGTTCTGAAGGTACACAAGTCGCCCAAAACCAGTTGGACTACACCCCATTTTTCTAAGATGGTAACTGAGGAGATTGTGGAGGCCTTTATAGTGGTCTTTCAGGAATCATGGGAATCAGGGAGCGTCCTCAATTTGCCTTTCAGCTCTATCCCGTACCACACCCCGAACATTCCTGATGACGGGTTTATGCCTGAAACGGTAATGGAAGGGAGGTTTGGCAATGAAGGATCAATTGCAGGAGTTTCTGGGGTTAATTCAGAAGTATAGTTGGCATTCATCCCAAAGAAGAAGAAACATACTCAGGAGTGGACAAGGTAACAGTGGTTGAAAAGTGAAGTAAGGGACAATATCATCCTCTGCCATTTCTGCTACCTAAAGTTTGACCCCACCACCAGAGATATAGGGAGCGTCCAAGTGGGTTGCCAAAAATTTAACATCCTCAGTTTAAGATGAGACGGATACAGACGACAGGAAGTTATAATGATCAGGCAAGTTGAAACTGTTCTTAAGAAGTCTTAATGGTTCCTTAAGTTTTTATAAAGAGGTACAGTGCATAAAAGCTAGGAAGTTGTGGATTAGGTTGAAAATTGTGTGTTTAAGCCAAAGCATAATAAGCATTAAATTTAAAGATGTTATTGCAAGGAGCAGACTAGCAAGTGCTATTTAAACAAAGGAAACTGTTTCGAGCAGATAGGTGCATATGCAACAAACTGCAGCTTAGCCCTGATTTTTAGGGTGTAAGGAAACAGCTTGTGAGTAAATAGACGAAAAGAACTCAATTACGCACGATTAACGCCAGGTATTTGACTAGTTTTCTTTATTGCTTCACAACCCAAAACACACTTTCGGGTTGAAGCAGCATTTCACTTGTATTCTTTCAATCCAATCTTCTTTCATTATGGCTCACACTGCCGTCTTCTTTACATTGATGAGAGCAAACAGAGACTGTTTTGAGAAACACTTCCACTCTATCCATAGGTATAATCCTTTCCTTTTCAGTCCTGCCCATTCCACTAACCTGCCTTGCTATCATGCTAACTTTTTTATCCGAGACTGCTGCAATGTTCAAACGAAGCACAACCCAAGTACAAATAACACTTTACAATTTGTTACAGCCTGTCGGGCAAAATATTCAATTCCATAATTTCACAGCCTGTCCGATTAAAATGACTTCTCTCCATTTTTTTTCATACGTTCTCCCACCGAACTTCAAATGACATCGTTTCGTTTGCATCTTCTTTCTCTTACACGCAGTAGTGGCCATTCACATTTCCCCAAGTCCATTTTCCCCATTCACACCTGAATTTACATACATTTTACATCTGTTTCTCTTTCACCACAATTAAAGCCCATTTGTCTTTTGCACTGCGCCACAACACCCTCTGTTTTCTGTCACCCGCCCTTTACTTCTATGACAGGATTAAAGAGTCTATTTTACAATTCCGATTAGTTCTGACGAAGTGTCACGTTGGAGTTGAAATGTTAAGTCTGTTTCTTGCCTCCAAAGATGTTGCCAGACCTGCTGAGTTTCTCCAGAAATGGACAGGCAAGGAAACATTTTCAGTAAAACAAAGTACTGTGGATACTGGAAATCTGTAACGAAAACAAAAAGTTGCTGGAGAAACTGGGAGCTTTGAAAAAGGGTCACAGGTCTGGAAAAATTAACTCTACTTTCACTCAACTGATGCTGCTTGACCTCTTAATTTCGCCAATTGTTTCTGTTTTGAACAAGTTTTAATGGCACTTCCTGTGGCAAAGCTGCTTCTATTCCATAGTCGACATGGAGCGCTATGCATGGGTAGTGAGCGATAATGCAAGGTGCACAAATTAACTGGTTCTGAAACAGCATGATGTTGACATCACTGACACTACAGAGCTCTTAAACATGGTCAGGGTGAGAAAGAGAGAGAAACACATTCACTTTAAATGCAAGATGGCATCACTGAAGGGAAAAGATTGAAGTGAATATTTTAAACAGTTTTGAGGAATGTGTTAAATTAGAAGATTGACAACATGGAGATAACACCCAGCAGATTGAAAATGTTAAAATGAAAGTGTTACACATCAGAAAACAGAGCAGGTCACTAAGTACAGGGCTGATGGGTGAATGGGACTAGGTGTGAATTGGGGGACAGGCAGCATAATTGTATTGCAGAAGTTGCACCTCAAAACTGAGCATTCACGTGGTGCTGTAGACCACAGCAGAACGGAAACAGAATTATTTTCAACCACAATCTTCAACTTTTCGCCCAGGATAATCCCATAATCTATCATTGTCAACAATCTGATCTAAGTTTCAGTGACGAGTGTGGGTGAACATGCCAGGATCAGAACTATGCGTACCTAAACCTGATGTTAAACCGTTAAAACTACCGCAATCGACTGCTTACATCCCAAACAGCAGGAATAATATCTGATACAGAGGACAAAATGATCCACATGTCAACAGATCAGATCGAAGTTCCGCAGTCCTGCGAAATGCCAGTCATAAATGATGATGGACTATTAAGCAACATACTGGAGGAGAGGGCTCCACAAATTGCCCATCCTAATAAGTAGTTCTGGAGCTACATATGACTGGCATCACTGGCACTACACAGCTCTTAATCGGGGTCGGAAAGAGAAACAGAGGGAAACACAAACACTTTACACACAGAAGCTGGCGCAACTGTGTCAAAGACAAGGATGCAGTATCTGAAAACTCCTCAACCAGAGGTGTTGATGGATAATCCATCTCACTCTCATCATGATGCCTACAGAATCACAGATGTCTGTTTTCAACCAATTCGATTCGCTGTACGTGACATCAAGAAACAGCTGAACATAGCTGATACGACAAGACAATGATCTGCCCCCTGCAATAGGACTCAGGACTAGTCCTGCACAACAAGCCATGTTCCTGCAGAAGCTGCTTCATTCCAGCTCCAACTCTGACATCTAACTGGCCTGTTGAAAATTACACAACGATGTCCAGTCCCCTCAGAGGGGAATAATTACAATCTGATCGATGCCACATAATCAGTTAACAATAATAAAATTGGTGGAAGTTGTTTTATTGACAACAGCTGACGAGCAGCATAGAAATAACTCTGTTTCTGATAGGTCTCATGCGTAGCTGCTGTTGTGGAAATGCCACTGGATTACAAATCCAGATCAGGCTAATGTTCTGGCAAGTGGCGGAAATTAAAAACAACTAATAAAGTCTCGAGATCGAAAATCTTGTGTTAGTAATAGTTACCTTGAAGCCAATGTCGATTGTAAACACAAATTTGCTTCTCCAAAATATTTTCAGGAAACAAATCTTTCCTGCTTTCCTGGTCTGGCCTAAAAGTGACTCCAGGCACAGAGAAATGGGATAAACACTTCAATGGTCTCTGGAATGGCCAAGCAAGATACTCAATTGCATCAAACTGCTCCAAGGTCTTAAAGTATAAAACAGACTGTACATGCAGCACCAGCCTCGGTATCGGAAAAGGGAACCGGAAACACAGCCCTGTTGACCCTGCAGAGGCCTTCTTCCTAACATATGAGAGCCTGTGGCAACACTTACAGATCTTTCCCACAGACTGCACAGAAACATCGGGTAAGGCGTAGGCCATTCAACGCACTGAGCCTTCCCCATTCGAGTTCATGGCCTAACATCTCCCAAATGTACTTTTCCCACAAATGTACACATCCCTTAATGTGATCAACAAACGGGGGGAAGAAAAGGAACTGCTGTACTCTCCTCTGTCCATCATTTTTCTCTCCTTTCAATATAATGATGCCTGTCCTCTTTCACCACTCCATAGTCCTGCTCTACCCCTATCCCCTCACTGCCTAAAAATCCTTATTTATATTCAGTCCCTTGGATTCCACAGACCTATGTGGGAGAAAATTCTGTGAGAGCAGACATTCATTCTCATCTCAATGCAGAATGGAATGTCTGTATTTAGTCCTGTGGGCCATTGTTTTAGACGTCTTAGCCGGGGGATTTTCATCCCTGCTTCCAATATGTCTCACCCTGTCAGAGGGTGAGACACGTTAGAAGCAGGGATGAAAATATTTATGTATTTCACTGAGATCTCAACTCATATTCCTGAACCGCATGTAATACAGGCCCAGTCGAACAATCTCTGCTCTCACAACAAGCCTGTCATCCCAGAGATCAGTCCAGTCATCTTTCGCCACATTTCCTCAGTGTCAGGTTTGTTCTTTATTACATAAAGAGACCAAAACTGCATGCAATACTGCACAATATTTGAGGTGGTACAGCTACAGTAAGACACCCTGACTCCTGTATTCAAATCGCCTCGAAATAAAGGTCAACACACAACCTATCTTCCTAACTGCTTTCTGCTCCTGCAATATTGCTTTCACTGTCTAGTGTACCAGGAGATCCAGTTGTTTTCAGTGTTACAGCTACCCACTTGGTAGGACTATGTACACTGGTCAGCGTGCTATTGCCATTCCCAGTATTGGCTCCTGTCTTCAG
This sequence comes from Chiloscyllium plagiosum, assembly GCF_037043375.1. Classification (NCBI taxonomy): domain Eukaryota; kingdom Metazoa; phylum Chordata; class Chondrichthyes; order Orectolobiformes; family Hemiscylliidae; genus Chiloscyllium; species Chiloscyllium plagiosum. Next base: position 8,418,272 of record NW_028270187.1, read on the forward strand.
AACTCACTGCCCTGCGTGTACCTTGGAGGTCAGGTTTAAATTCTATCTGTCATTGATCTGCCCATCTGACTTTTCAAATTCTATAGAACATAGAACAAGAACAGCGCAGAGGAGTAGAGGCCCTTTAGCACTTAATATTCTGCAGTCCTTTTATCCTCCTCTAAGATCAAACCAAGCGACATACCTTTCATTTTACTTTCATCCATGTGCAGATCTAAGAGATGCTTATATATCCCTAACGTATCTGACTCTACTACGTATGCTGGCAGTGCATTGCAGGCACATATCACACCCCTCTGACATCTCCCCAGACCTTCCAACAATCATCTTAAAAGTATGTCCCCTCATGTTAGCCATTTCTACCCTAGGAAGATTTTTCTGGCTATTCATTCTATCTGTGTCTCTTATCATCCTGCACACCTCAATCAACTCACCTCTCATCCTTCTTCGCTCCAACGAGAAAATACCTAGCCTTCTTAACCACCCATTCAACTTGGGTGACAAGTTTGAGGTATTTATAGACGTTGACCCCAAGATCCCTCTACTCCTCCACACTGTCAAGAGTCCTGCCTTTAACCCGGCAAGAACCCTCCACACCATCCACAACTCCCTCAAACTTCGTGTCATTGGCAAACTTACTAAACCACCCTTCCACTTCCTTATCTAAATAATTTATAAAGCTCACAACGAACAGATGTCCCAGAGCAGGTCCTTGCAGAGCTGGTCATCGATCTCCAGGCTGATTACGTTCCACCTACTACCACGCTCTTTCTTCTATGGACCAACTAATGCTGTATTCAGTCATCTAAATGTCCCTGTGGCCCAAGCCTTCTTACTTTCTGAAAGACCCTACCATGGGGAATCTTATAAAATGCCTTGCTAAAATCCATACACAAAACTTTGTGTACATTAGATGTTTGTCCTCACTGCCAGCCACTCAAACAATCTTTGTGTGAAACACAAGTTTACTTATCACACTCCCGCTGCACCCCTCCTCCCCCTTCCACACTCACATTTACCTCATTTATGAATAGAACAACAATATGGAACACTGGACTGATCCAGCTGATACACTGCCGAACAGTCGCCTCCAGTCACACAAACAGCCTTCTACTACCACACTCTGTCTTCTGCAACAAAGTCAATTTTGGATGTAACTTGTTGTTATCCTTGATACCTTCCGATTCTATTTTATTATTCAGCTTCTGTTTTGGGGCTTTGTCAACAGCCTTGTTGAAAATGTATATAAAAACCTCCTCGTTAGGCATGAGTTCCCTCTGATGGAGTCACGATGACGATCTCTGATCAATCATTGTCTCTTCAAATAAAGATGAATTTTCGTTTTCCATATTTTCTCCAATAGTTTCCATAACACTAATCTGATGCTCTCTGGTTTACATTTTCCTGTTAAATCGCTCCACGTTAGCTGTTCTCCAATCCTCTCGCATCTCATTTGTGGACAGATTCTACTGAAATGTTTGGGTCAGTGCCTTTACTCCTTTGTGTCAAAGAGCAGCGTGAGATACAACTCATTCAGACCTGGTGATTGATCCAATTTTGGACCAGCAAAAGCCTCCAATCCCTACTCTAATTATCCATCAATGTGTTCAAGAGCTTCAAAGTCCAATTTCTCGAATTCTGTACCTGCAACCTCCTTCTCCCAAATACAACAGATGTGAAGCGCTCATATAACTATATATCAATGTTCTCCAGATACACACGTTGATGCCCCCTTGATTTCCAATCGGCCCTAATTGTTCCCAAGGTATTCTGTTCTGCTTGATGCACTTTTAGAGTATCCTGGCATTCTCTCTTACGTTGCCTGCTTGTAATTCCCCATGCCTTGTGTTAGTCAATCCTATCTGTGTGAATTTTCTCAGTTTCTCAGAGATCACCTTGCATTTTCTGAATCACGAGAGAACAAAGATAGAGTTTCCACATCAAAGAATCTTTCTCCTATGAAGGTAGACATGAAAATAGCTGCTTAGTTGTTCTGTAATTTCTCAGTTCTCTGGAATAAATTATCCTGTCCGGATATTCACCACTCCGCCTTCACTTTCCTTTCTTTGTGTTTCTTCTAAGTTTGCATTCTTATTCTTTTTGATTTCCATGTCAGTTTATTGGTGCACCATTGCTGGGTCCTAAATGACGTTAAATCCATGGCTTCTGACTATATCAGGCATTTTTCTGAGCCGTTTCCTTAGATCCAATTCAATCGCTAACTTATGTTGTTAACCATCATTGAGTCACCTTATCTTTTTGCTCTTCTCACTGTTGTGGGAATATGCATATTACATATCTTGCGGTGTTTAATTGAACAACAGCCATGTCCTGTCTTCCATTAAATCTTTTTTTTAATGTTCTTTTCTAATTCGCTGAAGTAAACTTGGTCCTTATCATAGCTTGCACGCATCAGGTGTCTTACCGTTATAAAAAAGTGTTTTGCATTCAGATGTCATACAAAATTTTTATCACCACTATTCCCAAAAGTTCCTTTATGGCAAGGTTTAAATTAGCTCTTCTGATCACATGGCATCATTTCCAAACTCGCCCAATATCTACCTTGGTGCTCAAAATAATGTTAAAGCTCTTAGATGCGAATAAATCCATTTTCCCCAGCAATAGCATTCAGTTGGGTTAAGATGGTTTAGATATAAGTTGAAGCTGTCCATTACTACTGCAATACGCACAAACCTGTATATCTAATTTCCTGTTTTACAGCATGCCCATTTGTGTTGCAGTTTTCACTTTGACATATAGCTCTCATCAATGTTTGCTTCTCCTTGCTGCTTCTAACCTCTGCCTTAGCAGATTCTATATAATATGAGCGACATGGCCACTGGGGAGATTAATGACAGATACAGGCGAGGTATATGGCGAGGTCTGTCGAGACATTGATACACGAGAAGAATGATTAAGATATGATGAGATGATCTCATTGTGACATTATCACCAGAAATACAGTTATGCCTGTAGATTAGAGAAGGACATGCCCTTTCAACGATGCTGTGCATTCCCCCAGAGAAATGAGACTGTTATAACCTAAATGGGAACCTCACAGCAGGCTGGCAAAGTGTTGCCCCGGCTATACATGGTCTTAGTGAGATCACATCTGCAGTATTGTGTTCAGAATTGGTCTCCTCAGTGAGGAAATGATATTGTTGTTTTGGAAGTAGCTCAGATATGGTTCCCTCAGTTGACCTCTGTAATGATGATGTTAACTTATAAGGTCAGGAGAATCACGTTGATCCAATATTGGAGCTACAAGAATGAAAGATGGTCTTATTTTTACAAAGAACACCAGAAGGAGTCAGCAACAGAAGGCTGACTCACACACAGTAAATTCAAGAATCCATTTCACTTCTCCAGCCTGGTTGGCAACTTTTGGGGTGCCTCAGTGTTCAGACAACAGGCCTTTACTTTTTTTCATTTATTGTATCATTTAAATGAGAGGTAGAAAACACTGCCGCCAAACAGTCAGATGATACGAAAATTGGTAGGTTTATGCAGTAAATATGTGAAAAGAAACCCAAAATGACTTGAAGAGTTTCGATGAATGAGCCAGGTTTTGGCAGATACAATTTAACATGAATAACTATGGGTCTGTCCTTTTTGATCAGAGTAACAGAATTGCAACTTATTATCTGAATGGAGAGAAACTTCAGAGTGCTTACATGGAGTAGTATCTGGGTGTCCTCATCCATATCACATAAAACTCACATGCAGGTACTGCAGGTCATGAGGAAGGCAAGTTAAATTTCAATGTTTTTTGCAAAAGAATAGGCTATAAAACAAGAGAACAATAGCTGCAAATCTGCAAGGTATTAGTGAAACTGGAATTGGAATACTTTGTAGTTTTGCTGCCCTGACTGCAGATGAAATGCAGTTGCATTAGAGGCAACTCAGAAGAGACTCACTAGATTGATTCCAGAGATGACAAGTTTATCTCGTGAAGAGAGATTGAGTATCTCAGTCCTATATTCTCTGGAGTTTAGAAGGATGAGAGATCTCATTGAGGTCCTGAAGATACTGCAGGTGATTGACAATGTAGAAATGGAGTGGACGTTTCTTCATGTGGGGCTATTTAGAACAAGAGACGATAGTTTTAGGATAAGAGCGAGAAGATTTAAAACAGAGATGAGGAGAACATTACTTCTCTCAAAGGTTTGTGACTCTGTGCAATTTACTGCTACAGCATGCAGAGGATGCTAGGGCATTGAGTAATTGTAGGGTTATGTAGAGCGAGCAGGAAAGTGGAACTGAAGCCAACATGGCATCAGCCTTAATCGTATTAAATGATGGAGAAGGCTCGAGTGGCTGAATTGCCGACTGATGCTCCTAGCTCTTATTCAGCCCATATGTGCTACACAGGAATGGGGAAGAACTGGTTATCAAACAGAAAGTAGGTATCGGGATAACCCAGAGTTCATCAGTTTGACAGAACGTAACCAGTGGAGTCACACAGTGACCAGTGCTCAGTCCTCAACAATTTATAATGCATCAATGATCTTGAGGATTGTAACCATTGTATTCGAACTAAGTTTGGTGATGGCACGAAGCTGAGAAGACAATTAAATGATCAAGAGAAGGTGGAGAATCCGCAAATAGATAGAGATAGGAAAAGTCAATGTATAAGAGTTTGGCAGGTGGACAAAACGTGAAATATAACCTGTCTTTTTTCAGGAAGAATGGAAGGCGGTATGTTACTGAAATGGAGAGAGATTACAGAACTTAGCGATACAGTGGGTACCGTTTGCTTCAATCTGACATGTTCAGACATCAGAAGTGTTGCTCCATCTTCCTGATGGTCTGCTCCTTGATGTTCCCAGTGACCCAAGTGTTCTCCGTACAAACGGGATATTTTGATGTGGTTGTTCAGTTGTGATATGTATTGAAGGGGACCGTTGGACATTATCAAATATACCAACCTTTCTTCCTACGTGTAGCTCCGAAGATGATGGGAATGCCTGTCTGTTTCTGAATGAAGAGACTGAGGCTGCTGCCAGGACAATATGTATGCACCAACATAATATAACATACATGGTTATACTGCAACATTAATGGTAAGAGAGTTCCTTCAGTTCCTCTACTTCTTCCTATTGACAGTGGGACTCCGCAGAGCCATGTACAAGACCGGGAATCCTGCTATTCTGGGAAAATAAGGATGTACCCACAATGTCCATGCTGAGGGAAAAAAATAACATTGTATTTACCTCATCCACCATCATGTATCCACGGTCACCGAATGGAAACAGAATGTGGAGAGCCCAGTATGGAGAGCTATATAGAGCATGCTAGTACTGTATATTGTTCCATAAACTAGGCTGTCAGTCCAGCATAGGGAGCATTGCAAACATTTGCCAGAATATTAGTACTATGTTTATATAAGATAACCACATACCTTGGGAAAATTCACAGCTCATACTGTGAGTGACAGTAAGTGGGGTCTCCAGTAATTTATGTTCTTCTATCTCCAGTTCACGACAACTAGGCACAGAAGTGTGTGTTGGAAATGTGTTGCTGGAAAAGCGCAGCAGGTCAGGCAGCATCTAGGGAACAGGAGAACCGACGTTTCGGGCATTAGCCCTTCTCCACATTCCTGAAGAAGGGCTAATGCCCGAAACGTCGATTCTCCTGTTCCCTAGATGCTGCCTGACCTGCTGCGCTTTTCCAGCAACACATTTCCATCTCTGATCTCCAGCATCTGCAGACCTTAATTTCTCCTCACAGAAGTGTGTGTGTCTGTGTGCGGTTTTAGGTGTAAAAATCATTCTTTGAGATAGAACATTGATGCAGGAAATATGTTTCAATGTGGGAAGGTGATTCAGGAGATGAGTGACAGTAATAGGGTGGTTGTTATGGGGGACTTTAACTTTCCTGATATTGATTGGGAAAGCTATAGCTCAAGTTCGTTAGATGGGTCAGTGTTTGTTCAATGTGTGCAGGAGAGTTTCCTGACACAATATGTAGACAGGCCAACAAGAGGTGAGGCCATACTGGATTTGGTTCTGGGTAACGAACCAGGCCAGGTGTTAGAATTAGAGGTAGGTGAGCACTTTGGGGATAGTGACCATAATTCGGTGATTTTTACACTCGTGATGGAGAGGGATAAGTGTGTACTACAGGGCAAGAATTATAGCTGGGGTAAGGGAAATTATGATGCGGTGAGGCATGACTTGGGATGTGTGGCTTGGAAAAGTAGACTCCAAGGCAAGAGTGTAAATGATATGTGGAACTTGTTCAAGGGGCAACTATTGAGTGTCCTTGATAATTATGTACCTGTCAGGCAGGTAGGAAAGGGTCGTGCGAGGGAGCCGTGGTTTAATAAGGAATTGGAATCCCTTGTTAAATGGAAGAGGGCGGCCTATCTCAAGATGAGACGTGAAGGTTCAATTGGGGCGATTGAGAGTTATAGGGTAGCCAGGAAGGACCTGAAGAGAGAGCTAAAAGCAGCAAGGAGGGGACACGAAAGGTCCTTAGTAGATAGGATTAGGGAAAACCCTAAGGCTTTCTATAGGTATGTTAGGAATAAAAGAATGACTAGGGTAGGAATAGGTCCAGTCAAGGATAGTAGGGGGAAGTTGCGTGTGGAGGCGGAAGAGATTGGGGAGACACTGAATGAATACTTTTCTTCAGTATTCACTCAGGAACAGGGCATTGTTGTCGATGAGAATACTGAGGCACAAATAAGTAGAATGGATGGCTTTGAGGTATGTAGAGAAGAGGTGTTGGAAATCCTGGAAAAGGTGAAAATAGATAAGTCCCCTGGGCCTGATGGCATTTATCCTAGGATTCTCTGGGAAGCAAGGGAGGAGATTGCAGAGCCATTGGCCTTGATTTTTATGTCCTCTTTGTCTACAGGAGTAGTCCCAGAAGACTGGAGGATAGCAAATGTGGTTCCCTTGTTCAAAAAGGGGAGTAGGGATAGCCCTAGTAACTATAGGCCGGTGAGTCTCACTTCTGTTGTGGGCAAAGTCTTAGAGAGAATTGTAAGGGATAGGATTTATGCACATCTAGATAGGAATAATGTGATCAAGGATAGTCAGCATGGTTTTGTGAAGGGCAAGTCGTGCCTCACAAACCTTATTGAATTCTTTGAAAAGGTGACGAAGGAGGTTGATGAGGGGAAAGCGGTAGATGTGGTATATATGGATTTTAGTAAGGCGTTCGATAAGGTTCCCCATGGTAGGCTACTGCAGAAAATACGGAGATATGGCATTGAGGGTGAGTTGGAGGTTTGGATTAGGAATTGGCTGGATGGAAGAAGACAGAGGGTAGTAGTTGATGGCAAAGTTTCTTCATGGAGTGCCGTCACTAGCGGTGTTCCGCAAGGATCTGTTTTGGGACCATTGCTGTTTGTCATTTTTATAAATGACCTGGAAGAGGGGTTAGAAGGTTGGGTGAGCAAGTTTGCGGATGACACGAAAGTCGGAGGAGTTGTTGACAGTGAGGAAGCATGTGGCAGGTTACAGCAGGATATAGAGAAGCTGCAGAGCTGGGCAGAAAGGTGGCAGATGGAATTCAATGTAGCTAAGTGCGAGGTGATTCACTTTGGGAAGAATAACAAAAAGATGGGGTACTGGGCTAATGGTCGGATACTTGGCAGTGTGGATGAGCAGAGGGATCTTGGTGTCCATGTACACAGATCTCTGAAAGTTGCCACCCAGGTAAATAGTGCGGTGAGGAAGGCATATGGCGTACTGGCTTTTATTGGTAGAGGAATTGAGTTCCGGAGTCCTGAGGTCATGATGCAGTTGTATAAGACTCTGGTACGGCCGCATCTGGAATATTGTGTGCAGTTTTGGTCGCCATACTATAGGAAGGATGTGGAGGCATTGGAACGGGTGCAGAGGAGGTTTACCAGGATGTTGCCTGGTATGAAAGGAAAATCGTATGAGGAAAGACTGAGGCACTTGGGGCTGTTTTCACTAGAGAAAAGAAGGTTTAGGGGTGACTTGATTGAGGTGTACAAGATGATTAGGGGGTTAGATAGGGTCGACAGTATGAACCTTTTCCCGCGTATTGAGTCGGGTATTACAAGGGGGCATAGCTTTAAATTAAGGGGGGGTAGATATAGGACTGATGTTAGGGGTAGGTTCTTCACTCAGCGAGTCGTTAGTTCATGGAATGCCCTGCCAGTAACAGTGGTGGACTCTCCCTCTTTATGGGCATTTAAGAGGGCATTGGATAGGTATATGGAGGATAGTGGGTTAGTGTAGTTTAGGTGGGCTTGGATCGGCGCAACATCGAGGGCCCAAGGGCCTGTACTGCGCTGTATTCTTCTATGTTCTATGTTCTATGTTCTAAGGGGTTTGTGTAATTGACAGACAAACTGAGGGACATTTCATGGACAGATATGATGACGTCCTTGAGAATATTAAAACAAAGATGTTGCAGACCCAATAGCAATATCGTTGGGTTTAAAGATCAAACAACACCAGGTTGTAGTCCAACACGTTTATTTGAAGACTGCAAGCTTTCGGAGTTGAGCTCAATCCTCAGGGTTGGAGGAAGTATAAGCACTCCAAAAGCTTGAAATCAGGAATAAATCTCTTGGACCGTATCCTAGTACAGTTTGATTTTGACCTTGTCTACACCAGTCAAACTCCAGCATCTCTATAATACAGATCAGGGTGCACAGTGTGACAGATGGATGAGATTTAGGTGTTAGTTCAGATACGAGCCGTGGAGTATCGACTCAGATTTGCTTCTGCAGGTTTGAAGCTGGGAGAGTCAAAAGCAGATTAGTGGTATCATTGAGGCTGTAGTTCATAGATCAAGTTTCAAATACCCAGTGAAGCATATTCTGGAGGGGATGATAGTTACAATTAGGAATGGTCAGGGGATTTTGTCAGGAATCAGCTCATGGCCAAAGAAATCACCACAGTTGTGATTCGTCTGTCTCAGCATCAGATATTGGCCAGGAATGGTATGGAGTCAGAGCAAGGAAATGGAGATTGTAACCAGAACAGAAGGCAGTAATCATGCTAACAATATTTAAATTACAAGGGCAGTGGTACAATGAATCATTGTATACAGCTAAAGCTGTGTAGGTCAGCAGAGAGACCCACCCAGGACACTGTCAGAAGCAGAAGGACAGAGCGAATGAATATATTCACTGTTGCAGTTTGTAGCGGTTTGTGGACTGAATATCTAGATTCAGAGTCCCTGCAGGAACAATGGTGGCAAAGAAAGTAAAAGGTAAGAACAGTAATATAGTGATACTTTTTTATACAAATACTTACTGGACATTAAGACTTATCAGCAACACCAAGGATAGCCAGGATACAGTTGTAAAAATATTAAGCAATCAAAGGTAGAAAATAGATCAACAATAATAATGACACCTAATAATATGCAGAAATCGCTCAAATATGATTGGATCAACCCAACCCATTGTTGTAACATTCTAGTCTAATGTTCTTAGATTCTGATATCTCCTCTCCCTCTCTCTGGAGCTGTTGATCCCTGTTAGTGCTGTTGGTGATGCTCCCGCACATATTATGGGATAATTCATTAAACGGAGCCAATTTATCATTAAAAGATGGAAACCCTCCACTCGGGTTAAAAAAAAAATCCACAGAGATTGACATCAATGATAATCGCTGAACAGGTTCAGTTAACCCCTTCCTTGCATCACTTATCATGTCAAAATGAAAGGTAACGTTTACTCTGTCTGGATGAATGTGTGAGGCTTGCTGAGAGATGGAGCATAGTTATTCCATTCCTTTTAACCTTTCCACCTTCGGTGTTCCAGAGTAGATCCAGAACACTGCAGGAGTTCATATTCCACTCTGTTTGTAAAAGGAGACGGGATGAAATAACAGACAGCTGCATGCAACATCTAGTCGAGAAATTTCTGAAGACCATAAATAAGGGTAAAAATAAGTACTGCTTTATCAGGAATTCCTGATGAAAGACTTATGCCTGCAACGTCGAATTTCCTGTTCCTCAGATGTTGTCTGACCTGTTTTACGTTTCCAGTGGCACACGTATCTAATTCTCGGAAAAAATAACTCGATCAAGTTAGTGAGATACGATTTTGCAAATACAACTCCATGTTGGGTGTCGCTAATCAGTCCTTGACTTTACAAATACATGTAAATCCTGTGCCTCATAATCCCCTCCAATAACTTGCCCACCACAGACGTCAGGTTCACCAGGATATAGTACCCACAATTTTCCCTACCACTTTCATAAATTCTTTAAATAATAGCTGCACGTTATCGAAACTCCTGTCTTCTGGGATCTCACCTGTGGGTATCGATCATACAATTATCTCAGCAAGGGTCTCAACAATCACTTCTCTAGCTTCCCACAGAGTTCTAGGATGCACACGATAGTTCACCGGGGATTTACCCAACTTTATACATTTTAAGATCTCCAGCATCTCCTCCTCTCTAATACAGACACTTTTCAAGATGTCATTATTTAGTTATCAAGTTCTCAAGCTTCCATATTCTCCTACACAGTAAACATGAATGAAAAACCCTTGCTTAGTATTTCCCCATGTCTTGTGGTTTTGCACATCGGCAACATTGCTGATCATGAAGGAAGCCTATTATCTCCCCGAGTTACTATTTCGTCCTTATGCAGAATTCCTTTGGTTTCTCCATAACCCTATTTGCCAAAGCTACTCATGTTCCATTTTTGGCGTCCCGAGTTTCCTCATAAATGCACTCCAAATGTCTTTAGATTCTTCTACGGTTTCACTTTCAATCTGGAATTAAGAGTCCAATGATGATCATGATTCCATTTTCGAATTCAGAAAACCCATCTGGTTCACTAATCTTCTGTGAGGAAGCAAGCTGCCACCCTTACCAGGACTGGCCTATATGTGACTCCGGATCCAAAGCAATCCGACTCACACTTAACTGCCGTCTGGGCTGTTAGGGATGGGCAATGGGAAGGCTGGTCGAGCAAGCGCCACCTTCATCCCGTGAATGGATATTGAAAGAAAAACTCGACACTTACTCTCTCCCTGACATATGATTCCCCCTTATCGGTGACTGGGACTTAAATGTATCTAATCATCCAGCATTCCTTACACCAATCAGCATTACATTTCACCCTAATAGGAACATGCTGTCTCTTGGCACTTGACATCTTATTTTTTGAAGGCTTCGCACTTCTCATTTGGCCCCTTACTTGCGAATATTTGTCCCAATTGATTTGTGAACGTTTTTGACCAATATCATCAAAATTAACCCTCATCCAAATTAGAACATTAACTATTACATCTGGTTCATCTTTTTACATTTCTTTGCAAAACTAATAGCATTATGAGTACTTTCCATAACATAGCTATGGAGAAGGAGAGGATTAGGCAAAATGGGAGGACATTTAATTGGGGAAGAGGAAACAATGATGCGATTAGACATGAGTTAGGAAGCATGGATTGGGAGCAATTGTTCCATGGTAAAGGCACTATAGACATGTGGAGACTGTTTAAGGAACAGTTGTTGTGAGTGATGAATAAATATGTCCCTCTGAGACAGACAAGAAGTGGTAAGATAAAAGAACCTTGGATGACGAGAGCGGTGGAGCTTCTCGTCAAAAGGAAAAAGGTAGCTTACATAAGGTGGAGGAAGCTAGGGTCAAGCTCAGCACTAGAGAATTACAGGCAGGCGAGGAAGGAGCTCAAAAATGGTCCTAGGAGAGCCAGGAGGGGTCGCAAAAAAAGCTTTGCAAAACGGATTAGGGAGAACACAAAGGCATTTTACACGTGTGTGAGGAATAAGAGAATGGTCAAAGAAAGAGTAGGGCCGATCCGGGATAGCATAGGGAACTTGTGTGTGGAGTCTGAGGAGGTAGGGGAAGCCCTCAATGAGTTTTTTTTTGTTTCTGTCTTTAGGAAAAAAAAAACGAACTTTGTAGTGAATTAAACCTTTGAAGAGCAGGGGTGCATGCTGGAATGGATAGAGATAGAGGAAGCTGATGTGCTGAAAAGTTTGTCAAACATTAAGATTGACAAGTCGCCAGGCCCGGACCAGATTTGTCCTCGGCTGCTTTGGGAAACGAGAAATGCAATTGCTTCACCACTTGCGAAGATCTTTGCATCCTCGCTCTCCACTGGATTCGTACCTGAGGACTGGAGAGAGGCAAATGTAATTCCTCTCTTCAAGAAAGGAAATAGGGAAATCCCCGCAATTACAGACCAGTAAGTCTCACGTCTGTCTCTGCAAGGTGTTAGAAAGGATTCTGACAGATAGGATTTATGACCATCTGGAAGTGCATGGCTTGATTAAATGCAGTTAACACGTCTTTGTGGGGGCAGGTCATGCCTCACAAACCTTATCGACTTATTTGAGGATGTGACTAGAAACGTTGATGAGGATCGAGCCGTGGATGTGGTGTATATGGACTTCAGCAAGGCACTTGATAAGGTTCCCCATGGTAGGCTCATTCAGAAGGTCAGGAGGAATGGGATACAGGGGAGCTAAGCTGTCTGGATACAGAGTTGGCTGGCCAACAGAAGACAACGAGTAGTAGTAGAAGGAAAATATTCCGCCTGGAAGTCTGTGGTGAGTCGTGTTCCAAAGGGCTCTGTCCTTGGGCCTCTACTGTTTGTAATTTTTATTAATGACTTGGATGAGGGGATTGAAGGATGGATCAGCAAGTTTGCAGACAGCACAAAGGTTGGAGGTGTCGTTGACAGTATAGAGGGCTGTTGTAGGCTGCAGCGGGACATTGACAGGATGCAGAGATGGGCTGAGAGGTTGCAGATAGAGTTCAATCTGGATAAATGCGAGCTGATGGATTTTGGAAGGTCGAATTTGAAAGCTGAGTACAGGATTAGGGATAGGATTTTTGGCAGTGTGGAGGAACAGAGAGATCTTGGTGTGCAGGTACATAGATCCCTTAAAATGGCCACCAAGTGGACAGGGTTGTTAAGAAAGCATATGGTGTTTTGGCTTTCATTAACAGGGGGATTGAGTTTAAGAGTCGTGAGATCTTGTTGCAGCTCTATAAAACTTTGGTTAGACGCACTTGGAATACTGTGTCCAGTTCCGGTCGCCCTATTATAGGAAAGATGTGGATGCTTTGGAGAGGGTTCAGAGGAGGTTTACCAGGATGCTGACTGGACTAGAGGGCTTATCTTATGAAGAGAGGTTGACTGAGCTCGGACCTTTTTCATTGGAGAAAAGGAGGAGGAGAGGGGACCTAATTGAGGTAGACAAGAGAATGTGAGGCATAGATAGAGTCAATAGCCAGAGACTATTTCCCAGGGCAAAAATGACTAACACGAGGGGTCATAGTTTTAAGCTGGTTGGAGGAAAGTATAGAGGGGATGTGAGAGGCGGGTTATTTACACAGAGAGTTGTGAGAGCATGGAATGCCAGCAGCACTTGTGGAAGCAAGGTCATTGGGGAAATTTAAGAGACTACTGGACATGCATATGGTCACAGAAATTTGAGGGTGCATATATGAGGATCAGTGGCTGGCACAACATCGTGGGCTGAAGGGCCTGTTCTGTGCTGTACTGTTCTATGTTCTATGTTCTATAATGTGCTCCACTGCTGACAGCTCAGTCACCTACCCTGCCTTAGTTCCCAAGTGTAGGTCAAGTTTAGCTCGTTCTCTGTGATGGAGAGTATTGACAAGCAGATGCAGCTTTGTAACTGGGAGTGGTTTCAACAGAGTCTTGGATTCGTTGGGCTAAATCTAACAATAATTTGTCTCATCGTCATTTTCACTGAGTGTGGCAGAGAGATCATCTGGACGAAGACGAGCTAGTTTCCTAGTGTTATTTTATCGAAACCACCTCATTAACTACCTACCCCACCCCATGGAGTCCATCTCATTGAATGCCAGCCCGAACCTCCCAAAAATCATTGCTGATTGTACTCAACACCTCCCAGACGCCTCTGCAGGTGCCTTCAGTAAAAGACCAATGGGCACATGGTTAAGCTTTCTCTGTTCAGAGCTTCCCTGCACAGATTACCCCGAATATGGCAGATAAGGGACTATTGCATCATGATTTGTTGACAGGGTGACAGACGTCCTGGTGGATGCGCTAGTACAGAGGAGGACCATTCTGTTTCCAGAGGATGCCGCAACACCAAACCGACCAAGCATATTCTGAGCTCACCATCGAATTCTGTGCAGGATCTGTAGTCTAAGGAATTGTCCAACACTACAGAACAAGCATCAATAACATTCCCTGCTCTGCCAGGATAAGTACCAACATATTATCTCTGCTGCCTCACAATCATTGTGTATCTGTTACAACACTGACCCGTGAGCAAGGCTCATGCTCCACCACTCTTACCACTGCATGCCGAACATTCTCTCTCTCTCTGTCTCTTTCTCTGTCCACTATTCTCGCTCGCTCCCCTCCACTGTACATCCACACGAAAAAAAAAGCATAGATACAACATTGCTGACTAACTCTGCCCAGATACCTCAGCATTTCCCTCCCTACCTACACGAGCACTGACAGCAGGGTCACCCACTGACACCCTCACTCCCTCTCTTCGTTTCTCCCATTCCAGAAGATAGACCCTATAATAGGGCAAAAGTGGCAAGCCAGGTGGTGGAGTGACTGATATTCATTCCCTCAGCTTCCCCCCTCACCACGTGGGGAGGACACCGGCACGAGCTGCAGAGGACCAGATCGACTCGTGTGGAGATTCTGAAACATCCACATCATAAACTACAATCCATAAGGTACAGGAACGCAAGTAGTGCCATTTTGCCCATTAAGTCCGTTTCGCTATTCAATCATGGCTTTCTCACTGTAACCCTTGATTCCCTTGATACTCAAGAAACTATTTGTCTCTGTCTTAGGTATACTGAGTAACCTGGCTCCACCGCTTTCGGTAGCAGTGAATTCATCAGATTGCCTACTCTCTGGCATAAAAAGGTCTCCTTATCTCTGTTCTAAAAACTCTTTTCTTTACTCAAAGCCTTCGGGTCCGAGTCACTCCTTTCAATGGAAACAGTTTCCCAACATCTACTTTAACAAAGAAACCAAGTAAGGAGCAATGTTCAGTGAAGAACCATTCTGACTTTAAACCCACTATCAGTTCTGTTTCCCTGTGGCACAATTTAGAAGCCGTTGACCTAATGCCACCTCTCTTTGTGTCAAATTAGTGTAAATGAAGTCTCCATGGCCTTGATCTCCACCACCTCCCAGGAAGGGTGTACGGAGGGTCCCTTCTGCACATCTTCCAGTAAACAGCACAGATTCTAAAACTGATCTGCGATAAGTACTGCTCTCCCTATTAGCCCTGACATCTTCAATAGTCTGTGCTAATATACACCCAGCGCCCTCTGCTCCTGCAGCATCTTTATAACTGTGCAGTCTGTTTATATTGTCTTTCAATGTTCTTGCTACCAATAAACATCATCTCACACAGCTCTGTATTGATCCTCATCTGCCATATATATGAACGCTACATTAACTTGTTGCTGTTCTGTTGGAGTTCCACACTGTCGTCCATTCACTTTACAATTCGTCCAGGTTTGGTATCTATCAACATTGCAATTGTACTACAGTCACACTCGACACAGAAATATTGACACAACTATTAGTGTGAGCAAGTGCAATGCTGATAGATCCCCCAAGGACAGACTGCAATACTGACATCGCACCACACAGAGCGACTGAAATATTGAAAAGCCCGCCATGCAGCAAGAAATGTACTGACAGACTCTACATGTCTGCATTAGAGTCAGTGTATTAGTGAATGTCTCTATGTCTCTGAATTCGTGTGTGTGTGTCTGTGTGTATATGTATGGGGCTATTGGCAGTCTCTGTTGTGTTTAAAGTGATGTAATATCCCCTTGATATGAGTTCTGAGGAACAGTCTCTTGATGCGGAATGTTAACTTTCATTTCTCTCTACAGATGCTACCAGACCTTAGAGATTTCTGTTGTCAGACTTTGTTGAGCTCCCCTCGCCACTATTCAAGGTGTTTGGGCAGAGGGTGAAAACCTTTTGGGTATCAGGCCGGGAGGGCGATAGGGAGAGCAGCAGCTCACTGCACCATCCAAACTGACAACACCATCAACACACACGTACGTACACATATACATACACACACACATACACAGACAGACAGACAGACAGACAGACACACACACACACACACACACACACACAGACACAGTTGGATTGGCGAGGATTGTCATGGTACTGAGGACGTCAGAGCAGAACTTGCACATATAGTGAAATGCCTGTGCTCCATCTGCAATGTGGAAATGATTTGTCTTTGGGCAGTATTCCTGGCACATATTATACATATTAAACAGCGTTTCCATTTCACTTATATCCAAGAAAGTCTGAGAGAACCATTTTGTAAAGAGATGAGATTAATTTTATTGCACTTTCCATAACTTGTCATGTTTAGCGAATTACTGTTAAACTACTCATGCATGTGAAAAACGATTGAAAAGTCCTAAAACAGACCAGCAGATTGTAACATTGTTTTATTTTAAACAAAAGAGGGACAGACAGAGGGAGAGGGAGGGAGAGAGGCTTTGACCTCCATTTCAATGATTCACCCATAACCAAAACGGGTTTCCATTACAGAGCGATGCAGAGACAGAGATACAACCATACATACACACACTAATGCAGGAATAACATAAGATGCACTGAGAAACAGGTACACACACATATATATACACATGGAAAGAGACAAACAGGGACAGAACTATGCAGGCACGTACTAGGACACACAACACATACAGAGTCTTAGTGTTATACAGGTGTTTTGGAAACAGACCTATCAGCCCATGCTGACCATAATCCCAAACTAAACCAGACACACCTGCCTACATTTGGCCCATATTTTTCCAAACTTTCTCTTATTCTTGTATTTAATCAAATGTCTTTTAAACATTGTAACTTTACCCACATCCTTCACATCTTCAGGAATTTCATCCCATATACGAACCACATGCTATGTTAAAAAAGAAATGCGCCTTTGGAGCCTGATTGGTATACGCAAGAACTCTGTGGAAAGCTGTGGAACAGATTGCTGGGTTCCTTCCTGAGATGTTTTGATCAAACGATAACCATAGATGAGGTGCTGGAAGACATTAGGTTACGAATATTGGGCCGTTATTAAACAAACTGAGAAAGAAAAACCAGGGGACAATAGCCTGGTGATCCTGACATCGGTGGTGGACAAGTTGGTGGGCATACCAAACGCCTTCTTCACTATCCTATCTACCTGCGACTCCACTTTCAAGGAGCTATGAACCTGCACTCCAAGATCTCTTTGTTCAGCAACACTCCCTAGGACCTTATCATTAAGTGTATAAGTCCTGCTAAGATTTGCTTTCCCAATAATGCAGGACCTCGCATTTATTTGAATTAAATTCCATCTGTCTCTTCTCAGTCTATTGGCCCATCTGGTCCAGATCCTGTTGTAATCTGAGGTAACCCTCTTCACTGTCCACTACATCTCCAACTTTGCTGTCATCTGCAAACTTACTAACTGTACCTCTTATGCTCGCATCCAGTTCATTTATGTAAATAACAAAAAGTAGAGGACCCAGCACCGATCCTTGTGGTACTCCATTGGTCACAGGCCTCCAGTCTGAAAATCAACCTTCCACCACCACTCTCTCTCTTCTACCTTTGAGTCAAAGGTATCCAAATGGCTAGTTCTCCCTGTATTCCGTGAAATCGAATCTTGCTATCCAGTCTCCCATGTGAAGCTTGTTGAACGCCATACTGAAATCCATATAGATCACATCTACCGCTCTGCCCTCATCAATACTCTTTGTTTCTTCTTCAAAAATCTCGATCAAGTTTGTGAGACATAATTTCCCACGTACAAAGCCATGTTGACTATCCCTAATCAGTCATTGCCTTTGCAAAATCATGTTCATCCTGTCCCTCGGGATTCCCTCTAGCAATTGCCCACCACAGAGGTCAGGCTCTCTAGTCTATAGTTCCCTGGCTTGTCATTACCACCCCTCTTAAACAATGGCATCACCTTAGCCAATCTCTAGTCTTGCAGCACCTCACCTGTGACTATCGATGATACAAATACCTCAGCAATCACTTCTCTAGCTTCCCACAGAATTGTAGGGTACGCTTGATCAAGTCCTGGGGAATTATCCACCTTTGTGTGTTTCAAGACATTCATCACTTCTTCCTCTGTAACCTGGATATTTTGCAAGGTGTGACCATCTATTTCCCTGCAATCTATATCTTCCATATCCTTTTCCACAGTAAATATTGATGTAAAATACTCATTTAGCATCTCCCCCATTTTCTGCGGCTCCTCATAAAGGCTGCCTTGCTTATCTTTGTGTGGCCCTGTTCTCTCTCTAGTTACCCTTTTGTCCTTAATGTATTTGTAAAAACCCTTTGGATTCTCCTTAATTCTATTTGCCAAAGCTATCTCATGCCCCCTTTTTGCCCTCCTGATTTTACTCTTAAATATAACTCCAATTGTCTTTATACTGTTCTAAGGATTCACTCGATCTATCCTGTCTTTACCTTACATATGCTTCCGTCTTTTTTCTTAACCAAACCCTCAATTTCTTTAGTCAAATATCCCTGTCAGCCCTTCCTATTTATAAAACATGCCTGATTCATTTTAAATGATAACAATCACATAATACCTGGTTATAGGCCAAGAGGTTGATTTGGAAGCACCAGATTTCAAAGCGTTGCCCCCTTCATCAGTAGTTACTGCAGCAAGATCATAAGACACAGATTTTAAAGCACAAGATCATGCAACTGATACGATACATTAAACAAACCAAACTTGCTGTTAAGTCTTTCATCATTTAGAATGGATTGCAGGTTTCGACTTATTAATATGTAAATTTCAGAACTTCTTACCGGTCACATTCCCGAGATTACTTAATAAGAAAAAAGGTGACACCTCAGCTCAGACAAGGCGTTAAATGTGTGAGGTTACAATCTGCCCACATTCAAAACAACAGTCATTCTGATTCTATCTCCAAACTAGGATGTTACAAAATGTGACATGTATTGACTATCTACGTTGTCGGCCTGCAAATTGTGGACTTTTTGAGCAATACATATTGTATCTGCAAATATAATTCTGCAAGTACAATTTCACCACACATACTGATATGTGTATATGTGAATGTGAGCGTGAGAAAGAGAGAGAGAGAGAGAGAGCACGCTCGTGCATGAGAGAGTGCGAGTCTGTGTGCGTGTGAGTGTGTGTGTGTGAGTATTTGGTAGAGTGTGTGCGTGAGTGAGACGGAGTAGAAGTCTGTGAGAGGGTGTGCACGTGGGTGTGAGTGTAGGATGCACGTGTGTAAATCTGAGAGAGAAATGTGAGAGGGTCTGCATGAACGTGTGAGTTTGTGTGCCTGTTTATGTGTTTATGAGAGAAAGTGAAGAGAGTAGTGTGGTCACCTGCAGAATGACATGAACCCCAGGTCCCGGTTGAGGCCATCCTCACGGGTATCGAACTTCGCGATTGGCCTCTGCTCGACTACTCCCTGTTGCACATCCCTTCAGGTCTCTGCTGCGTTCCTTCTCATCTGAACTATCACGGTGTATGAGTAGGGCTTCTATATCGGTGTTGGCAGTTTTAATGTGTTTGGGGTGGAAGTTAGCGAAGTGCAGCATTTTGTGGTTATCTGTGTGTTTGTGGTATAGTAAGGCACTGAGGTGCCCGCCCTTGATGGGCATGCGTGTATCGAAGAATGAGACTGATGCTAAATAGTAGTCCATGGTAAATCTAATGGTGGGATGAAAATTCTTGATGTCACTGTGTATGTGCTTCAGTAACTCCTCGCCGTTGATCCAGAGGAAGAAATTGTTGTCATTTTATCTGTTGCACAGTGCTGTTTGGAGTTCCTGTGCAACAATAAACTTATGCATGATTATGTTGGCATATTGTAGTGTAGATTTGGACCCAATGCTGTTCTGTGTGTCTAGACGAAGAGCTAGTTCTCAAAGGTGAGGATGAAGCAGATAAGTGGTAGACTGGTGCTCGGAGATCGGCAATTGTTGGTATTGAGTGTTGAGCTGTTATAGCAATGCCATCATCGTGGGGGATGTTGCAATTGTATCAGACACCACCACTTCCTCTGGCAGGTCATTTCGTACACACACCACCCTCTGCGGGAAAAAAAAAGTTGTCCCTTATGTCTCTTTTAAAGCTTTTCCCTCTCACTTTAAACTTATGTCCCCTAGATTTGGACTTCCCCAATCTGGGGAAAAGAACTCTATCCATGTCCTTCATGATTTTCAAAACCTTTATAAGGTCACCACTCAAAGACAGCTTCTTTTTATTTCAATGTGTAGGGACTGCTGCAATTTTTCCACACAACGCCCTCAGCCAAAAATCAAATTAATGATGATGATTATCTGTATTGGTGTTGTTGTTAAAAAAAACATATCTTCACTAGGCTGATAGGAAATCTCCCCTCATCCTGAACACATGTTCAGGGAAAATTTAGCACCTGACTGTGAGGGAAGACATGATGTTTTGCTGCATCTGAAAGACAATATTTTTGGACCGTGCAACGGTCTACTCAAATGTTAATACATATGTTGTGCTCGTCTTTTAAACTCTCGTGGATCATGATGATTGATAGTACGACATCTACCTGACGATCTGAGAGCAAATAGCTCTAATGGAGGTTTGCTGAGATCAGAAACATCTCGACAACCAGCAAAACATCATAGCAGGAGTCCATGTAAACTTTCCAGGCTGCTAACTCAGGAACAGGGAGCTGAGGTTAGCCAGCAGGGAAGACCAAGTAGACAGAATTATTGATTTCAAGGTTGGAAAGTTGTACTTCGTGCAATTCCTAAAGGGTCAGTGTGTAGTCATCAACAATTTACAATCTAGATTAATGACTCAGAATAGGGGCTTGAATTGGAGCTCAATTTGCTCATACGCTAGAATAGTATTTAAATATGATGTCAAGTTGTGACTAAAGCGCTTGCAATGGCGTGCAGACAGGGGAGTTTCATGAGAAAACTTTCAGCAAAAAAGAATACACAACGTGGGTTGTTGGAAGTTTGTGTTTTGTCAAAAGAATAAAATGACAGCTAATTATATAACTGGAGAGAGAATGGAGAACTTGGTGGTAGAGAAGGATTTGTGTGTCCTGGTTCATGAATCACATCAAGTTAGTCTGAAGGTGGAGCTGAAGGGAACACAGCTCAGTGACTCCCTCATGTTTGAAATATGTCTCTGTACACCAATTTTCCCCAGTAATGTTTCCATTTAATATATATTTCGCTCTTGAATTCCTTCTTCCAAAATACATCACCTCACATTTGACCATACTGAGATCCATCTAGCATTTCTCTACCAAACTCTCCAGTCTATCTATACTTTGCTGTATTCTCTGACAATCTCCTTCACTGTCTAATACTTCATTAATCTAAGTATCATCTGCCAACTTGCTAATGAGGCAATCTACACCTTCCTCCAAATCATATATGTATGTCGCAAACAGCAGTGGTCCCAGCGCGGATGCCTGTAGGACACCACTGGTCACATATCCTCTTTTTGAGAAGTTCCCTTCTACTACTACTCTCTGTCTCCTGTTGCCCAACCAGTTCTCTATGCATCTAGCTAGAACACCCTGGACCTCATGCGACTTCACCTTCTTCATCAGCCTATCATGACGACCCTTATTAAACTGCTTGCTAAATTCCTTATATATGACATCTCCATCCCTTTACTCATCAATAATTCTTTTCGCCTGATTAAAGAATTCTATTAGGTTTGTAAGACATGGCTTTCTCTGCACACACGCATGCTCTCTATCACTGATAAGGCAATTTTCGACCAAATGAGTATATTTCCTATCACTTAGAATCTTCTCTAGTAGCTTAGAACATAGAACATAGAACAATACAGCACAGAACAGGCCCTTCGGCCCACGATGTTGTGCCGAACATTTGTCCTAGCTTAAGCACCCATCCATGTACCTATCCAATTGCCGCTTAAAGGTCACCAATGATTCTGACTCTGCCACTCCCACAGGCAGCGCATTCCATGCCCCCACCACTCTCTGGGTAAAGCACCTACCCCTGACATCCCCCCTATACCTTCCACCGTTCACCTTAAATTTATGTCCCCTTGTAACACTCTGTTGTACCCGGGGAAAAAGTTTCTGACTGTCTACTCTATCTATTCCTCTGATTATCCTATCAACCTCTATCAAGTCACCCCTCATCCTTCGCCGTTCCAATGAAAAACGTCCTAGCACTCTCAACCTATTCTCGTACAACCTATTCTCCATTCCAGGCAGCATCCTGGTAAATCTTCTCTGCACCCTCTCCAAAGCTTCCACATCTTTCCTAAAGTGAGGCGACTAGAACTGCACACAGTACTCCAAATGTGGCCTAACCACGGTCCTGTACAGTTGCAACACCACTTCACGACTCTTGAATTCAATCCCTCTGCTAATGAACGCTAATACAACATAGGCCTTCTGACAAGCTCTAGCCACCTGAGTGGCAACTTTCAAAGATCTATGAACATAGACCCCAAGATCCCTCTGCTCCTCCACTTTACTAAGAACCCTACCATTATCCCTGTATTCTGCATTCTTATTTGCCCTTCCAAAATGGACAACCTCACATTTGACAGGGTTGAACTCCATCTGCCACTCCTCAGCCCAGCTCTGCATCATATCTAAGTCCCTTTGCAGCCGACAACAGCCCTCCTCACTATCCACAACTCCACCAATCTTCGTATCATCTGCAAATTTACTGACCCACCCTTCGACGCCCTCTTCCGAGTCATTAATAAAAATTGCAAATACCAGAGGACCCAGAATTGATCCCTGCAGAACTCAACTTGTAACTGGGCTCCAGGTTGAATATTTACCATCTACCACCACTCTGACTTCGACCAGTTAGCCAGTTTTCTATCCAACTGGCCAAATTTCCCTCTATCACATGCCTCCTGACTTTCCGCATGAGCCTACCATGGTGAACCTTATCAAAGGCCTTACTAAAATCTATGTACACTACATCCACTGCTCTACCCTCATCCACATGCTTGGTCACCTCCTCAAAGAATTCAATCAGACTTGTAAGGCAAGACCTACCCTTCACAAATCCGTGCTGGCTCTCCCGAATCAAGCAGTGTCTTTCCAGATACTCATAAATCCTATCCCTCAGTACCCTTTCCATTACTTTGCCTAACACCGAAGTAAGACTAACTGACCTGTAATTCCTGGGGTTATCCATATTCCCTTTTTTGAACAGGGGCACAACTTTCGCCACTCTCCAGTCCCCTGGTACCACCCTCGTTGACAGTGAAGACAAAAAGATTATTGCCAACGGCTCTGCACCACTGACGCCAGACTCACAGGTCCGTAATTACCTGGGTTATCTCTGCTACCCTTCTGAAACAAGGGAACAATATTAGCAATTCTCCAGTCCTCTGGGATCTCCACCGTATTCAAGGCTGCTGCAAACATATTTGTTAAAGACCGAACTACATCCTCTCTCGCTTCCCTCCGTACCCTTGGATAGATTCCATACGGTCCTGGAACCTGTCCACCTTAATGCCTTTTAGAATATACAATGCTTCCTACCTCATTTGGCCGACTTGAAAAACAGTAACAAACGATCTATCCCTAACCGGAACATCCACCATGTCCCTCTCCACGGTGAATACAAACGCAAAGTACTCATTAAGAAACTCACCAATTTTCTCTGACTCCACGTTTATCTTTCTTCCTTTGTCCTTGAGTGGACCAACCCTTTCCCTCCTTATCCTTTTGCTCTTTCTGTATGAATAAAATGTTTTGGCGTTTTCCTCAACTCTACTCGGTATGTCCACTGACTTTCCAATGACAGGACCAGATCAAATAAACACAAACACGGTGTCTGTGTTCAGTGTTGAAAATTCTTGCCTCTCCTCAGTATCTCGTCTGGCTGAAAAAACGGCATTGCATCCCTACACTGCCCCACAATAACAGTTCCTCTGTGCGCAGATATTGTAGACATTGAAATGTTACCTTTCTCTGTATTTCAGCACCGAGAACGGCAGCACCAGTGTTGCTGGTGTAGTTGGATAGTACACTCAGAAAAGAGAGACAGAGGGAACATCACTCACTTTCAACAGGGAGATAACAAAACAGACCTTGTATTCGTGAACGTGGGGAAAAAGGGAAATGTTAGAATAAACTTCCATTTTATTGTTTTTCCAGTTCATTATCTGCAATGCCTTTGCTTCTCTCTCTCTCTCTCTCTCTCTTTCCTTCCCTCTCTGTCTCTCTGTCTCTCTCTCTCTCTGTTGCTTTCAGTTCTGACGACGGTTCACTGGACTTGTAAATTTAAAGTTATTCTGCTTACAGAGGCTGCCATAGCTGCTGAGATTCTCACACACTTTCAGACGTTGGAGAACTTGGTTTCTGATCTCGAACATTCTTTGTTTATTTCACTGTTAATGTTGTTGTCTCACGGGATGTCAGCTCCACTGGCAAAGGCAGCATTTGTTGTCCATCACTAATTGCCCTTGACTACGAGGCTTTTGTTTCCCTCAATACAATTAAACAACCTGAGCAGGGATGGTATCTCAGGAAGTGCAATATTCTTCCTGTTGGATGTTTGAGGTGGACGACAACATCAGTGTCCTAGCCGAGTACACCTGCAGGAAGTGCACCCAAATCTAGCTCCTTGAAGACCGTGTTCAGGAACCGAAGCTGGAACTGGATTAACTCAGGAACATTCGGATGGCAGTGGCAGTTTGAGAAAGAAATACACCGAAGTAGTTACCCCGAGAAATGAAAATAGTTGGGTGACTGTTAGAACGGGGAAGAAGCAGTCAGTGCAGTGATCCCTGTGGCCATTCCCCTGTATAACAAGTGTTTTTTTGGATACTGTTGCTGATGACCTATGGTAAGCCATGATGTACACATCTCTGGCAGACGGTCTGTCCTGCTGCTCAGAAGGTGCGGGGGAAGAGGAGTAGGGCATTAATCACTGTGGAGTTCATAATTAGGGGACTGCTGGAGATTCTGTGGGAACAAGAACGATTTGCAGTTGGTGTGTTGCCTCCCAGGTGCCAAGGTACATGATGTCCCTGATCGTGCTTGTGGAATCCTTGAATTTGAGGGAAAGAAACCCCAAGTCGCGGTCCACATTTGCAATAATGATATGGTAGGAAAAGGGATTGGGATGTAAGGTAGAAATTCAGTGAGTTAAGGTGGAAACTTAGAGCTAGAACAAAATGATTTGTTACCTCTTGTTTGTTACCCATGCCACGTACAAGCGAGAAATGGAAGAGGGAGAGAGAGAGCTGTTAAACACATGGCTACAGGGATGGTGCAGGAGGGAGGGATTCAGATACCTTGATAATTGGGGCACATTCTAGGGTAGATGGGACATCGAAAAACGAAAGGTAGCCTACTCCTGAATGAAAGGGGTATCAATATAATTGGGGAGGGACAGAGTAATTTGCTGTTGCTCGTCATCGGGTTAAAACTAATTCAGCAAGTGATCGGAACCTGAGTTGTAGCTCCAGTGTGCAGGAGAGTGAGAGTTATGCAGTCAGGAATAATGTTTCAAGATCGCAGGAGTGTACCAAAAGGCAGGAAGTGGTTTGAAGTGTGTCGACTTCAATGCCAGGAGCAATCAGAATATAGTGGGTGAACTTGCAGCATGGAGAGTGTGTTGCTGGAAAAGCACAACAGGTAAGGCAGCATCCAAGGAGCAGGAAAATCGATGATTCGGGCCGGAACCTTTCATCAGGAATTCCTGGTGAAGGGGTCCGACCTGAAACATCAATTATCCTGCTCCTCGGATGTTGCCTGACCTGCTGTGCTTTTCCAGCAATATACTCTGAACTCTGATCTCTAACTTCTGCAGCCCTCACTGTATTCAAACTTGCAACATGGGACCTCGAAGTTGTGGTCATGTCAGAGACATGGGTAGAGCAGGGACAGGAATGGTTGTTGCAGGTTCCGGAGTTCAGGCGTTCAGTAAGTTCAGGGAGGGTGGTAAAGGAAGGGGAGGTGTGGATTTGTTGTAAAGAACAGTCTTACGGTGGCAGAAAGGATGTTTGAATTGGAGTCATCTAATGAGATAATATGGGCTGAGATTAGAAACAAGAAAGGAGAGGTCACCCTGTTGGGAATTTTCTATAGGTCTCCGAATAGTTGCAGAGATGTACAGGATTGGATTGCAAAAGTGATTCGAGATCCGAGCGAAAGTTATAGTGCAGTTGTTTTGAGGGATCTTAACTTTCCAAATATCGAGTGGAAACGCTATAGTTCCAATACTTTACCTGAGTCAGGTTTTGTGCAATGTGTGCAGGAGTGTTTCTTGACACAGTATGTAAATGGGCCAACAAGAGGCGATGCCAGATGTTAGATTTGGAGATAAGTGAGTACTTTGGTGTCAGTGACCACAATTTGGTTACAGTTACTTTGGCAATGGGAAGGGATAGGTATATATAGCAGAACAAGAATTATAGATTAGATAACTTACAGCGTGGAAACAGGCCCTTCGGCCGAACAAGTCCACACCCGCCGAAGCGCAACCCACCAGACCCATTCCCCTACATTTACCCCTTCACCTAACACTACCAGCAATTTAGCAATGCCAATTCACCTAACCTGCACATTTTTGGACTGTGGGAGGAAACCGGAGCACCCGGAGGAAACCCACGCAGACACGGGGCGAAAGCAAACTCCACACAGAGAGTCGCCTGAGGCGGGAATTGAACGGGTCTCTAGCGCTGTGAGGCAGCAGTGCTAACTGCTGTGCCACCGTGCCACCCAATTATAGCTGGGGGAAAGGAAATTATGATGCGGTTAGGCAAGACTTAGGTTGTATAGGAAAGGAAGGGAAACTGCAGGGAATGGGCACATAGGCAATGTGGAGTTTGTTCAAGGAACAGCTACTGCGTGTTCTTGATCAGGATGTACCTGTCAGGCAGGGAGGAAGTGGTCGAACGAGGGAGCTATGTTTTACTGAAGAAGTTGATTCTCTTGTCAAGGAGGCTGATGTAAAGATGAGACGTGAAGGCTCAGTTAGGGCACTGGATAGTTACAAATAGACAGGAAGGATCTAAAGAGAGAGAGCTAAAAGACCTAGGAGGGTACATTAAAAGTCTTTGGTAGATAGTATCAAGGAAAACTCTAAAGCTTTCTGTAGATGTGTCAAGAATACAAGGGTTACCATGGTGAGGCTAGGGACATTCAAGGACAGTAGTGGGAAGTTCTGCGTGGAGACCGAAGTGTTGGACAGGTTGGGATGAATATTTTTATCAGTATTATACAGGATAAAGACAATGTTGTCGAGGAGAGTACTGTGATAGAGGCTACTGGACTATACGGGATTGAGGTTCATAAGGTGGAGTTGTTTGCAACCCTGGAAAGTGTGAAAATAGATACGTCCCCTGGGCCGGAAGGGATTTATCCTATGATTCTCTGGGAAGCCAAGGAGGGGATTTCAGAACCTTTGATTTTGATCATCATACCTTCATTGTCTGCAGGAATAGTGCCAGAAGACTAGAAGATAACAAATGTTGCCCCCTTATTCAAGAAGGGCAGTAGAGACAACCTGGGTAATTATAGACCATTAAGCCTTTCTTTGTTACGGGCAAAGTTTTGAAAATGTGTATGAGAGATAGGATTTATAGTAATCGAGAAAGGAATAATTAGAATAAGCATAGTAAACACAGGTTTGTGAAGGGTTGGTCGTGCCTCACAAAACCTATTAAGTTCTTTGAGATGGTAACAAAGCAGGTGGATGAGGGTAAAGCAGTTGATGTGGATTTCAGTAAAAAGCTTGATCAGGTTCCCAGGTTAGGATCTTACAGAAAATGCGAGGCATGGTTTTTAATGGAGACTTATCTGTTTGGATCATAAATTGTTTACATGTAATAAAACAGGGTGTGGTGGTTGATGGTTACTGAAATTCAGTTACTAGTGATGTACCGCAAGGATATGTTTTCAGTCCACTGCTGTTTGTCATTTTTATAAAAGACCTGGACGAGGGCGTAGAAGGATGGACTTTTAAATTTGCTGACTACATTATATTTGGTAGAGCTGTGGACAGTATGAAAGCATGTTACAGATCATAGAGGGGACACAGATAAACTGCAGAGCTGGGCTGAGAGGGGGCAAATTGTGTTTAATGCAGAAGGTGGTTCACTTCAGAAGAAGTATCAGGAATACAGAGTACTGGGCTAATAGTAAGATTCTTGGTAGTGTGGATGAGCAGAGAGATTTCGGTGTTAATGTCCACAGATCCCTGAAAGTTGCCACGCAGGTTGAATAGGTTCGTGAAGAAGGCGTTTGGTGGGTTAGCTTGTGTTGGTAGCCGGATTGAGTTTTGGAACTATGAGGTCATGTTGCAGTTGTACAGAACTCTGCTGTGCCTGCACTTGAAAGATTGAAATGTACAGCTCCGGTCGCCACATTTTGGGTAGCATGTCGAATCAATAGAAAGGATGCAGAAGAAATTTAGCAGGATGTTGCCTGGTTTGGAGAGAACATCTTATTAGGAAAGACTGCGGGTTTTGAGGCTGCTTCGTTAGGGAGAATAATGTTAAGAAAAGACGTAACAGAGGCATAAAAGATGTTCAGAGGATTAAATAGGGTGACAGTGTGAGCCTTTTTAATCAGACGGCGATGGCTACAAGAAGGGATATAACTTTAAATTGTGGGTGAAAGATTTAGGAGAGATATCCGAGGTAGATTATTTTCTCAGGGAGTAATAATGGCGTGGAAGAGTCTGCCTGCAGCAGTGGTGGATACGTCAACATTAAGGGCATTTAACTGGTAATTGGAAAAATATATGCATGGTACTGAAATAGGATAGGTTAGATGGGCTTCAGATTGGTTTCACAGATCGGCACGACTTTGAGGGCCGAAACACCTGTACTGCACTGTAAGATTCTATGTTCCATGTTCTTTGTTCAACCACATTTTTGGAGGACCATAGATTTAACGTTTTGGAGTAGCAGAAAAGTCAACGATTTCGATGAGGAGCCGTCGTCGACTTTCCTGCTCCTCCAATGCTCTCTGAGCTGCTCTGCCTTCCAGCTCCACAATTTATTGACTCTGACTTTCAGCATCTGAAGTTCTTACCATCTCCAGTAACTTTAAGTTTCTTTACTAAAGGCCATGAGTGAATCGACCTCAATAAAATATTTCCTGATGCTTTATGGCTGTCATGAGGGAAATAAAGATTCATTCCAATTTTTGTCATTCGAATTTAAGTTCTGTCATTGCCTGCATTAGAACCTGAAGCTATGTCTTTTGAGTCACTACCTGTTTCTCTGAATTACCCATCCAGAGACATTATTACTCTGATAAAGAGACCGTGTTATGAAGTAACTGTAGAAAAAAAGAATAAATTTGTGATTAAAAAAGAAAGATATCTCTGGAAGAATGGTTAGAGGAGAATTGGAGATGTAAAATGTGAAATTTACGAAGGATCGATGATGATTAATTCAGCAACAGCACTGAGGCAGAGCTGTAGACTGGGGATATGATAGAAGTGGGAGCAGGGAGGTTTGATGACCAAGACAATACAGAGACTAAAACATTCCAGGATAAAATGTAGACTTGAGGTTCTGAACAGTCTTGTTCCTTCTTAGATGTTTGTGACTCAGGATTTAAAATTCTTGGAAAGGAAGTAGAGTTTGTGACTAAAAGTGAAGTTAATGTTTTGTGTCTTTGCCCGGTGGTGGAATGCCCAATATCCATTCCCTCACCCATCTCCTCCAGTCATGTCGGGAGGACCGGGATGACACGTGTGGAGATTTTGATAAATCCATACCCCACCAGCGACCAAGGAGCAATGTTCGGTGAAGAGCAATTCTCACTTTAAACTGACTGCCAAATCCGTTTCCAACTGGTACAATTTAAAAGCCGTAGTCTTAAAGCCAATTCCCTGTTGTGATGAGCCAGTACGAATGGAATCCCCGTGGTCTTGGTGGGCAGGAGGGTGGGCTCACAACACATCGTCTCGACCACCTCACAGGAAGGACTCATGGAGCCACCCTGCTACACCTCCTCCTGTCGACACACCCGACACTGAAACTCATCTGTGATATTTACTGCTGTCCCCATTTGTCCCGACATCGTCAATAATCTGCGCTGTATATATTCAGGGCTGAAAAATGTGTTGCTGGAAAAGCGCAGCAGGTCAGGCAGCATCAAAGGAGCAGGAGAATCGACGTTTCGGGCATAAGGCCTTCTGGGCTTATGCCCGAAACGTCGATTCTCCTGCTCCTTTGATGCTGCCTGACCTGCTGTGCTTTTCCAGCAACACATTTTTCAGCTCTGATCTCCAGCATCTGCAGTCCTCACTTTCTCCTATATATGTCCAGGTCCCTCTTCATCCCATCTATAAAGGTACAGGCTATTTTATGTTGTCTATCAAGCAGGCAAAGGGACGTCGTGGGGCTCAGAATGACTGGATGTCGGGAGTGTGTTTACTTCAATGCAAAATGTATACCAGGTATGACAGATGAACCAAGGGCACAGATTACTGCATGAAATATGATGTTATTGCTGTTACGGAGACATTGTTAAATAGGGACAGGACTGGCAGTTGAATATTCCAGGATATCACTGATTTAAATGGTACAAAAAGACAAACAAAAAGTATATGTGTGAATTGCGTTGCTGATTAGGAATCACATCACAGTGTTTTAGGGAAGACACTTTGGAGGGATCTTACAGTGAGGCATTATGGGTGTATCTCAGGAATAAAAAGGGTGAAGTCACAATTTTGGGAGTTTTCTGTCGACCTCCCAAAAAGCCCATGGGAGATAAAGGGGCAGATATCCAGACAGATACGGGACAGGTGTGATAAAAGCAGTGGAGTTATGATAGGTGATTTCAATTTTCCTATTATTGACTGGGGTTCCCTCGGAGGTAGGGACTTGGATGGAGAGCAATTTGATAGATATGTCAAGGAGGCCTTTTTTAGACAGTACATTGAAAATCCAAACAGCGAGGAGGCAACACTAGTCATGATATTAGGGAATGAGCCAGGACAGTTGATCGATGTTTCAGTAGGAGAGCATTTTGGGCTCAGTGACCATAACTCCTTAAGATTTCGAATCGTCTTGGACAAGGACAGGCGTGGCTGCCGTGTGAGGATGCTTACATGGTCAAGTGTAAATTACACCCAATTAAATTGGAACTTGGGAATGTGGATAAGGAGCAGTCATTTGAGGGTAAAGCTGCATCTGGCATGTGGGATGTTTTTGAAGACCAGTTCATTAAAGTGCAGGGTAACAATGTCTTTGCAAAATTGAAGGATAGGAAAGGAGAAAGTGAGGTCTGCAGATGCTGGAGATCAAAGTTGAAACTTTATTGCTGGAACAGCACAGCAGGTCAGGCAGCATCCAGGGAACAGGAGATTCGACGTTTCGGGCACATGCCCTTCTTCAGGAATGAGCAGAGAGTGTTCAGCAGGAGAAGAAGGATAGGAAAAGCAGGATCCAGAAACTGTGGATAATAAGGGAAATTGTAATCTTAGTCCAAAGGAAAGGAAAGGGTCGAGACGGCTACAAACTGAGGAAGCTCTTGAGGAGTATGGAGAAATTAGGAAGAAAATTAAATGTGGAATTAGGAAGACTAAAAGGGACCGTGAACTGCCTTTATCAGACAGGGTCAAAGAGAATCCTAGGGTTTTTATGCATTATTAGAAGAAAGGGCGTAGCAAGGAAAGAATAGGCCCACTCAAGGACAAAGAAGGGAACCACTGCTTGGAGCCACAGGAAATGCGATAAATCCTTAATGAGTACTTTGTATCGGTATTCACTAAGGAGAATGACATGACTCATGTGAAGGTCAGGGATGGCTGTGAATACTTTAAAGAATGTCAATACATTGAAGGAAGAATTTTCGGTATCCTAAATTGCATTAAGGTAGACAGGTCCCCAGGACAAGATAAGATCTATTCCAGGTTACTGTAAGAGGCAAGGGAAGAAATAGTTGGGGCAATAGCAGTATTTTTCGCATCCTTATTGATTACAGGTAAGGTTCCAGAGGATTGGAGATTAACCAACGTTGTTTTCTTGTTTAAGAAAAGGAAGCAGGGATAATCTAGAAAAATTATAGTCTGGCGATGCTGACGTCTGTGGTTGGGAAGCTCTTGGCGAGGATACAGCATCTGCAGTCATTGAAGATACAGAGGGACAAGGTACTTGCACTTTTGGAAGAAAATTTGTTTTTTAGTGACAGGCAGCATGGTTTTGTAAAGGGAAGGCCATGTCTCACAAACCTATCGAATGTTTGAAGAGGTGACGAGGATTATTGATGAGGGCAGACATGCAAATGTGGTCAACTACGGATTTTATGCTTAACTTCAAATTTTGCAAATGGATGAGCCTCCACGACTTCTTCTGGTAGCTCATTCCATACATAAATCACACTCGCTGTGCAATAGTTGCCAAAAGGTCCCTTTTATATCTTAGCATCCAAACTTAAACATCAGCCCTCTGGTTTCATACTCGCCTACTGTGGGAAAACTGACCTCGTCTATTCACTATATTCTCCCGCTCATGATTTTAAAAACCTTTACAAAAACATACAACTTTAGATAAGTTAGCGTGGGTTCTTTATATTGAACATATAAGATCTTCAGAACAGTCAATCGAGAATAGAGCTGATGGACTTTTCCATGGGTATGGGAGACCAGAACTAAGGATTCAATTTTAAGAAAACAATATTTTCCTTTTAACACAGACATTACGAAGTCAGGAATTTATTGGGCAAAAATTAGGAGAACACAGATGAACATATTTTCAAATTATAAATTGCTCCAACATCGAGGAGGGAACCAGGATGGAGTCATACAATCCAAATACTTTTCAAGGATACCTCACATGGTCCAGTTTTGGGTCGGATTAAATGATTGTACGTTTCAGCTAAGAGAAGGAGAAAATATGAACTGCCTGAAAATGAACAGCCTGTTTCTCACTCTATTTACTTGTTTCTCCTGACAACAGCATATGCGAGGTGAAAACCCAAGACTCGTCTTTACCTCGCGTGGAAGATTCCGGTGGACAATTCATTGGAATCTCCCTACTACCTTTAGCTAAATCAAACTGTCCCAAGGAAAAAAAATACCAATAGTTTGTGTGAGCAGAGTAACCTTAGATGTGGAATAGCATTTGTGACAATCTCATTTTTCATTTTTGCCATGAGTTTAACTATTATTTGGACAACAATCTTTGCAGAGTTTACTCTTCCTTGTTTGTCTTCCGACGTGTGTATTTGTGTGCGTGTCTATCTGTGTTCATGACTCAATGTGTGTCTGTGTGCATGACTCTTTGTGTACATGTATGCATATGACTCCGTGCATGTGTCTGTACGTGTGAATCTGTGTGTGCGTCTGTGCGCAAGGCTCTGTCTGCGTGGATCTTACTGTGTGTCTGTCTACGAAACACTGTTTACCTGTATGTATGACTCTGCTAGTGTATCCATGTGTATTATCCTGTGCATCTGTTTGTATGTGTAACTGTGCGTATGTATGTGTCTGTTTGTATCTTAGTGTCTGACTCTGGGTGTGTATCTGTGTGCGTAACTTTGTGAATGTCTTTGTGTGCCTGTGTATGTGAATTTGCGTGTGCATCCGAGACTTGGTGAATGACTCTGTGTGTGCATTCATGTGCATGACTTTCTGCGTGTATCTGTGTGCATGACTATTTGTGTGTCTGTGTGTATATATGCGTGATTCTGGGTGCCTGTCTCTGTACGTGACTGTGTTTGTGTCTGTATGTGACCGTGTGTGTATCTGTGTGTGTGAATCTGTACGTGTGATTCTGTGCATGTCTGAGAGTGTATGTGCGCGTGACCCTGCTTGTGTATCTGTTTGTGTGGCTCTATGCATGTCTGTATCTCTGTGCATGACGTTTTATTCTTATCTATGTGACTCAGTGTGTGTCTTTTTGTGTCTATGTTGCATGACTCTATGTGTATATATGTGTGTGACTCAGTGTGTGTGTCTTTGTACATAACTGTGCGTGCGTCTCTGAATGTGTGTATCTGTGTGCGTGTCTCAGTGTGTATATTCGTGTGTATTTGTGTGTAACTCCCTGTGTGTGACTCCATGCATGAGTCTGTGTTTGACTCTGTGTATGTGATTCTGTGTTTGTGCCCTTGTGTATCTGTGCATGACTCTGTCTGCCTGACTTTGTGTGCATATCTGAGTGTGCGTCTGCATGTGTGACTCTGTGCATCTGTGCATGTAAATCCACTTGCGTGTGTGTGTGACTGTGTATTTGTATTATGACTTTGTGTGTGTATCTGTGTTTGACTCGATTTGTGTATCAGTGTGCGTGACACTGTGTCTGTGTCTGTGTGCGACATTGCATGTTTCTGCCTGTGTCTGTGTGCATGACCTTGTGTGTGCATCTGTGTCACTTTGTGTCAGTCTATGTGTGCGTCTGTATGCAGACTCGGTGTATGTATGTGTTTGTGCGATTCGGTGTATGTCAGTGTGCATATCTGTGGGTGTGTCCCTGTGTGTATGTCTGTGTCCTCGACTCTGCATGTGTATTTGTTTGCGACTCTGTGCGTGACTGTGTGTTTAATTCTGTGGGTATGCTTGTGCGTAACTCCGAATGTGTCTCTGTGTGCTTGATTGTATGTCTGCATGTGCATTTGTATGTGATTTATTACGTGTGTCTGTGTGCGTAAATGTGTAAGTGTCTGTGTGTATCTGTGTGTTACCCTGTGCATGTGTCTGTGTCTGTTTCAGTGCAAGCACCGGATTCCATAATATTTATGGAAGCTTGTCTGTTCCTTCCGCTGGAGAGACAGAACCAATATGCTCACATCACTGGACAGAGATGGCCTGTGTCATTTTGTGAATACATTAGAGAACAGCACTCTAGCACATGATGGATATTCCACCGACCCCTTCTCGGGAAGCTCCAGAATGAAACGAGTTCCCATCATGGACTTTGTCAGCACAGCCCTGTCAATAGTTAAATTTGACTGATGAGGAGATATGTAATTTCGAAGAACTATTGGAAATAAAATAGTGATAAGATATGGAATTCATGGTAAGACTGGAATTGTTTCACTGTTTAATGCGGGCTTGGAGCATTCACTGAAAAGTGGCGAAGTAATGACATGAGTATTGGAGAAACTCTCAGCCTTAGGAATGCAGTTTGTCCTTGGTAACAATATAGCTTTGTCTCAGGTATACGTGCTCCTGTTCAGTGGAAAACGAAGCAACTCCGGTATGCCAGGAAGTATCTCCCAGTAAGTTTCCAGACTGTGTGATATCAAGATCACAAATCTACTCGTTGAAGCAGGAGGACAAATTAAAGTATACAGAAAAGAAAGCTAACGTGCAATTATTGGAGACCATATTATATCAAATGGTTGAGAAAAATAAAAGGTGCAGGGCACCGTGGATATTTTGAGTTATGGGTCCATTTAGTTGGGGATCTTTGCCAAATTTTAGGGAGCGATTAAATAGAGTGAGGGAGTTGGTATTTTAAAGTAGCAAAGCACATGATGAAACAGGAAGAAGACTAAAAAAAATTGCAACTTTGCCAATAGAGATAAAAATGTTTGTGTTACTTCCAGCGATAGGCGAACCATGAAAAAAACAATTAAGTGGGCCCTTGCAAGTCGAAAGTAGATTAAATGAGGTGAATTATTTGATAAGAACACCAGATAGAAAAAAGTCACACAGAGTGTATCATGGAAATATGCTCCAAACTTACTTTGACAGGGAAGGAAAGCAATAGGAGGATGTGTTATTGGTTATAGCAGAGAGCAAAGAATCAAGTTCCGAGGATTCTTATTTGGACACTCCTCAATTTAAAGTGGACAATGAGGAAGTTCTCAAAAATTGGATAAATTATTGAGTTACCTTTCATAGGAAAATCGAAATGAGCTGAAAGAGTTATAACTATTGCATCGGGAGGTTTTTGGAATAAGCTATGAAATACCAATCTAATCATGCATGATGCAGATATGAGTAATGGTTTTCCAGTTAGCAATATCTTGAGATACATGACCTACGAAAGGGCACCGGTACAAAAAGAATTTGACATAATGGAAGCATGTTACAGCTCACTGGTAGTAATGATGACAAAACCACTTTGTTACCAACTGTAAATTGTGGACTATCACAAATTCAACGCACTTACAAAGTCTGATTCATACCCGATTCCACGTTTGAAGACTGTATTGAGAAGGTGTAGCAAGGAGCTTATATTTCTAAGTTGGACTTACTCCAAAGCTACCGACACTTACCTTTATCTGAAAGAGTGAACACATTTTTGGCATTTGTGACACCGAATGGACTACCAATTTGAAATCATGCAATTTGGTATGGGGGAAAATGTGCCAGCTACATCATTCCAGGCTACACAATTGTGTGATGTATATCGACGACCTGGTAACGTTTTGTCATACATGGAATGAATGTTTGCAACATTTATCAGAATTATTTGATTGACTACGCCAGGCATGCTTGGTTATAAACCTAGCCAAGAGTGAATTTGCCAAAGTGCATGTCACAGTCCGAGATCACGTTAACGGTCTTAAACATATGGCTCAATGGAATGTGAAAAAAAGGTTATTGGGGGATTCTACATACAGTCGACAAAGAGAGCATTACAACGATTCCTGAGATTAAATGGGTTTCATTGCAAGTTCCTATCGAATTTTAGCAGTATGATTGCTTCACTGACTGACTTACAAAGGAAATGCAGAAAGTTTCAGGGGACGACCGACTGTCAGAAGGCATTTGACAGCGCGAAAGCTGTGTAATCCACTGGTCCAATGTTAGCCATATCAAATTATACAAGACCATTCAAGGAGGCCATAGTTGAGAGTTGTGTGATTATCGGTGCTGTACTCATTAGAGAAGACAACGAGAAGATCGAAAGACCCACCTGATATTCCTCCAGAAAATTGAATATTCATGAACAGACATATTCCAGAACTGGGAAGGAAACATTAGGTTTGAATTTGGCGTAACACCATAGCAGCAATTATATAGTCAGAAAGGTGTCTGAAATAATAGTATATGCTCATTATAACCCATTAAACGTCTTGGAGAAATTTAAGGACAAAAATTCCAGACTTTTTCGATAGAGCTTATTATTGCAGCCTTTTAATTTGAAATTTGTACTTGTGGCAGGACAACAAAACATAATTGCTGACGCACTATTGAGACTTTGATGAAAAAAGATGGAGGCGTTTCCTGGCAAGAATAAACAGATTGAAATAGAATGCAGTAGTGAATGTTTGCACTCTTCGGGGCAAAGAAATAAGTACGTATTTTAGCAAACACGTCGAGTAAGACAGAGGGATTTAAAAACGAGGCTATCCCTACATATTGATGATTCAAGAGAAGTGATTGCTGGGCCTCTTGCTGAGATATTTGTATCATCGACAGTCATAGGTGAGGTGCCAGAAGACTGGAGATTGGCAAACGTGGTGCCACTTTGTAAGAAGGGCAGTAAAGACAAGCGAGGGAACTATAGACCGGTGAGCCTGACCTTAGTGGTGGGCAAGTTGTTGGAGGGAATCCTGAGGGACAGGATGTTACATGTATTTGGAAAGGCAAGGACTAGTTAGGGATAGTCAACATGGATTTGTGCGTGGGAAATCATGTCTCACAAACTTGATTGAGTTTTTTGAGCAAGTAACAAAGAAGATTGATGAGGGCAGAGCAGTAGATGTTATCTATTTGGACTTCAGTAAGGCGTTCGACAAGATTCCCCATGAGAGACTGATTAGCAAGGTTAGATCTCATGCAATACAGGGAGAACTAGTCATTTGGATACAGAACTGGCTCAAAGGTAGAAGACAGCGGGTGTTGGTGGAGGGTTATTTTTCAGACTGGAGGCCTGTGACCAGTGGAGTGCCACAAGGTTCGGTGTTGGGCCCTCTACTTTTTGTCATTTACATAAATGAATTGGATGCGAGCACAAGAGGTACAGTTAGAAAGTTTGCAGATGATGCCAAAATTGGAAGTGTCATGGACAGCGAAGAGGGTTATAAATTTAAGGTGAAGGGTGGATGGTATGGGGAGGATATCAGGGGTAGGTTCTTTACCCAGAGATTGGTGGGGGCATGAAATGCGCTGCCTGTCGGAGTGGCAGAGTCAAAATCATTGGTGGCCTTTAAGCAGCAATTGGATAGGTACATGGATAGGTGCTTAAGCTTGGACAAATGTTCGGCACAACATCGTAGACCGAAGGGCCTGTTCTGTGCTGTATTGTTCTATGTTCTATGTTCTAGGCAACATCCTGGTAAATCTCCAATAAGCCCTTTCCAATGCTTCCAAATTTGGATGCGAGCATAAGAGGTATAGTTAGTAAGTTTGCAGATGACACCAAAATTGGAGGTGTCATGGACAGTGAAGAGAGTTACCTCGGATTACAACAGGATCTGGACCAGATGGGCCAAATGGGCTGAGAAGTGGCAGATGGAGTTTAATTCAGATTAATGCGAGGTGCTGCATTTTGTGAAAGCAAATCTTAGCAGGACTTATACACTTAATGGTAAGGTCCTAGGGAGTGTTGGTGAACAAAGAGACCCTGGAGTGCAGGTTCATAGCTCCTTGAAAGTGGAGTCGCAGGTCGATAGGATAGTGAAGAAGGCGTTTGGTATGCTTTCCTTTATTGGTCAGAGTATTGAGTACAAGAGTTGGGAGTTC
The DNA here is from genome assembly GCF_037043375.1 of Chiloscyllium plagiosum. Taxonomy (NCBI): domain Eukaryota; kingdom Metazoa; phylum Chordata; class Chondrichthyes; order Orectolobiformes; family Hemiscylliidae; genus Chiloscyllium; species Chiloscyllium plagiosum. Next base: position 8,456,865 of record NW_028270187.1, read on the forward strand.
ATGTTGCGGCTGTACAGGACATTGGTCAGACCACTGTTGGAATATTGTGTGCAAGTCTGGTCTCCTTCCTATCGGAAAGATGTTGTGAAATTTGAAAGGGTTCAGAAAAGATTTACAAGGATGTTGTCTGGGTTGGAGGATCTGTGCTACAGGGAGAGGCAGAACAGACTGGGGCTGTTTTCCCTGGAGCGTCAGAGGCTGAGAGGTCACCTTATAGTGGTTTACAAAATTATGAGGGGCATGGATAGGATAAATAGGCAAAGTCTTTTCCCTGGGGTTGGGAGTCCAGAACTTGAGGGCATAGGTTTAGGGTGAGAGGGGAAAGATATAAAAGACACCTAAGGGGCAACTTTTTCACACAGAGGGTGGTACGTGTATGAAATGAGTTGCCAGAGGATGTGGTGGAGGCTGGTACATTTGCAACATTTAAGAGGCATTTGGATGGGTATATGAATACGAAGGGTTTGGAGGGATATGGGCCGGGTGCTGGCAGGTGGGACAATATTGGGTTGGGATATCTGGTCGGCATGGACGGGTTGGACTGAAAGGTCTGTTTCCATGCTGTACATCTCTCTGACTCTATGATTCTATGTGACGATGTTGTCATTTTGAAAAGGGCATTTTTGTCTTAGCTTTAACTGAAGAGAGGTTTAAAACAGAGGTGTAGAACTATCTACTTGAAGATGACTGAAGTAAACAGCTTGTAAGGCCTTCTTGCTGTTTTTGAGTTTGGAACAATTGAAGCAACCTCTCGCAGCTCCATATTTCTGGGTTTTGTTTCTTTGTTTCAGTAACGTCAGCAGTCTTTGCAGACTCAATAGGGTTGGACGCATTTTAGTAAATGTTTCTTCCTTCCAGATTGGAGAACTGCACGTGAAGGTTTATGCCTGAGTGTAACTTTTTGCCAAAGAATGTTTTCTAGAATGTTGCTATGTTTGTACAGTTAATTCGTAATAGGTACTGCATGGTTTGTTCAGTTATTTTTTTCAATGGATAAGTCATTCTAAAAATTATCTTTCCTTTGCTTGTACTTTACCTATAGTGTTTAAATAAATTGTGTTTTGCTTAATGTCGAAAAGTTGGGCCAGTTACATCACATTGGGAACACGCATTTCACATCTACATTTAAAAGAATTAAAAAATTCTATGATACTTTCTTAAATATTTTGAGGGGGTCTGGTCTAGTCCCTAAAACTGAGGGATAAAGAGTAGTGTGAAAACTATTGGGATTGAAGACTAATTATTTGAATCCATTTTGAAGCAATTAATAACAAGATATTTGCAAAGATAAAGCACAATCGATCAGAGTCACCATGGTTTTATAAAGGATGAATCATGTCTGAAGTATTTGTTCGAGTCGATTAAAGATGCTACATGCCAAGTGCATAATGGGGGTCCTGCAGAAGTAATACATCTGGACTTCAAAACAAAATTGAATGATGTGCTGCACAAAAGATTTATCCCCAATATGGGGTTAGAAGGAATTGATCAGCTTAGATAGAGGATTGGTGAGCCAACAAAATACAGCAAGATTGAATAGTTAGACAGTTTTGTGGTTAGCAACGTATGAGTGACAGAGTTTCAAGCCCCCAGTATTTGCAATGTATTGTATTACATGAATGAGGGGATAGAAAATACTGCAACCAAAAGGACAGATGACAGTAAAATAGCTGGTAAAATCTATATCAATGACGTGGAGTGATGGAACAGATGTATTGCAACTAATTTGGTGACGCTTCTACGTTAAGCAGGAATTTAAGTCAAGAATAGAAGGTGCAGAACATGCAAATGGACATAGTCAGGTAAAGTCATAACATAGAACACAGAACATAGAACATACAGCGCAGTACAAAGTATTAGGCCCTCGATGTCGTGCTGACCTGAGAAACAAACCTGAAGCCCATCTAACTCCACGATTATGTTATCATCCCTATTTTTATCCAATGACCACTGAAATGCCTTTAATGCTAGTGTGCCCACTACTGTTGCAGGTACGATATTCCACACCCTTTGAGTAAAGAACCTACCTCTGACATGTGTCCTATATGTATCAAGCCATAATTTAGAACTATGTACCTTCACGCTAGCCATCACGATCAGGGGAAATTGGCTCTCACTATGCACAGAGTTGAAAAGTGTGGTGTTTGAAAAACACAGCAGACCAGGCAGCATCCGAGGAGCAGAGAATCCACATTTCGGGCATAAGCCCTTCTTCAGGAATGCACTATGCACACCTTCAAATCCTCTGATCATCGTGGATGCGCCTGTTAAGTCAGCACTTAAATGTATTCTCTCCAACGAAAACAGCCTCAGGTCTCTCAACAATTCCTCATAAGACCTTCCTTCCATATTAGACATAGATTTAAGGTGAAGGGTGGAAGGTATGGGGAGGATATCAGGGGTAGGTTCTTTACCCAGAGACTGGTGGGGGCATGAAATGCGCTGCCTGTCGGAGTGGCAGAGTCAAAATCATTGGTGGCCTTTAAGCAGCAATTGGATAGGTACATGGATAGGTGCTTAAGCTTGGACAAATGTTCGGCACAACATCGTGGACTGAAGGGCCTGTTCTGTGCTGTATTGTTCTATGTTCTAGGCAACATCCTGGTAAATCTCCAATACGCCCTTTCCAATGCTTCCACATTTGGATGCGAGCATAAGAGGTACAGTTAGAAAGTTTGCAGATGACACCAAAATTGGAGGTGTCGTGGACAGTGAAGAGAGTTACCTCGGATTACAACAGGATCTGGACCAGATGGGCCAAATGGGCTGAGAAGTGGCAGATGGAGTTTAATTCAGATAAATGCGAGGTGCTGCATTTTGGGAAAGCAAATGTTAGCAGGACCTATACACTTAATGGTAAGGTCCTAGGGAGTGTTGCTGAACAAAGAGACCCTGGAGTGCAGTTCATAGCTCCTTGAAAGTGGAGTTGCAGGTAGGTAGGATAGTGAAGAAGGCGTTTGGTATGCTTTCCTTTATTGGTCAGAGTATTAAGTGTAGGATTTGGGAGGTCATATTGCGGTTGTACAGGACACAGGTTAGGCCACTGTTGGAATATTGTGTGCAATTCTGGTCTTCTTCCTATCGGAAAGATGTTGTGATACTTGAAAGGGTTCAGAAAAGATTTACAAGAATGTTGCCTGGGTTGGAGGATCTGTGCTACAGGAGAGGCTGAACAGACTGGGGCTGTTTTCCCTGGAGCGTCGGAGGCTGAGGGGTGACCTTATAGAGGTTTACAAAATTATGAGGAGCATGGATAGGATAAATAGATAAATAGATCTCTTTTCCCTGGGGTCGGGGAGTCCAGAACATGAGGGCATAGGTTTAGGGTGAGAGGGGAAAGATATAAAAGAGATCTAAGGGGCAACCTTTTCATGCAGAGGGTGGTACGTGTATGGAATGAGTTGCCAGAAGACGTGGTGGAGGCTAGTATAATTGCATCATTTAAGAAGCATTTGGATAGGTATATGAATAGGAAGTGTTTGGAAGGATATGGGCCGGGTGCTGGTAGGTGGGACTAGATTGAGTTGGGATACCTGGTCAGCATGGACGGGTTGGACCGAAGTGTCTGTTTCCATGCTGTACATCTTTGACTCTATTCTTCCCATAAAGCAGCGACGAGAATTGTACATAATGCTCTATGTGTGGCCGCATCTGAGTTTTGTACAGTTGCAGCATGACCTCATAGCTCCGAAATTCAATCCTTCTACTATTAAAAGCTAACACATCGTATGCCTTCTTAAAAACACTCCCAACCTGATTGGCAACTTTCAGGGATAGACACCTCTCTGTGCTTCCCCATTTGCCCACTCTGCAGCTTATCTATGTCCCTGTGCAACCTGCAATATCATTCGGCACTGTCCACCACTCCAATAAATTTTGCGTCATCTGCAAACTTACTAACCCAAGCTCCATGCCCTCATCCAGGTCATTTGTAAAAATGACAAACGGTAGTTGCCCCAGATAGCATCTTTGGGGTACGCTACTGGTAACTGAATTCCAGGACGAGCATTTCCTATCAACCACCAGCTGTCATCTTACAGCAAGTCAATGTCTGATCCAAACGACTAAATCACCCTCAATATCATGCCTCCTTATTTTCTACAATAACCTAAAGTGGGGAACCGCATCAAACGCTTTCCTGAAATCCATATACACCACATAAAATCGTTTACCTCACCCACCATTTTGGTCACCTTTTCAAAGAACTCAATGAGATTTGTGAGGCAAAACTTGCCCTTCGCAAAACCGTGTTAGAACATAGAACAATACAGCACAGAACAGGCCCTTCGGCCCACGATGTTGTGCCGAACATTTGTCCTTGCTTAAGCACTCATCCATGCACCTATCCAATTGCCACTTAAAGGTCACCAAAGATTCTGACTCTACCACTCCCACAGGCAGCGCATTCCATGCCCCCACCACTCTCTGGGTAAAGAACCCACCGCTGACATCTCCCCTATACCTTCCACCCTTCACCTTAAATTTATGTCCCCTTGTAACACTCTGTTGTACCCGGGGAAAAAGTTTCTGACTGTCTACTCTATCTATTCATCTGATCATCTTATAAACCTCTATCAAGTCACCCCTCATCCTTCGCCGTTCCAACGAGAAAAGGCCTAGCACTCTCAACCTATCCTCATACGACCTATTCTCCATTCCAGGCAACATCCTGGTAAATCTTCTCTGCACCCTCTCCAAAGCTTCCACATCTTTCCTAAAGTGAGGCGACCAGAAATGCACACAGTACCCCAAATGTGGCCTAACCAAAGTCCTGTACAGTTGCAACATCACTTCACGACTCTTGAATTCAACACCTCTGCTAATGAACGCTAATACACCATAGGCCTTCTTACAAGCTCTATCCACCTGAGTGGAAACTTTCAACGATCTATAAACATAGACCCCAAGATCCCTCTGTTCCTCTACCTCAGTAAGAACCCCACCTTTAACCCTGTATTCCGCATTCTTATTTGTCTTTCCAAAATGGACAACCTCACACTTGGCAGGGTTGAACTCCATCTGCCACTCCTCAGCCCAGCTCTGCATCATATCTAAGTCCCTTTGCAGCCGACAACAGCCCTCCTCACTATCCACAACTCCACAGATCTTTGTATCATCTGCAAATTTACTAACCCACCCTTCGACTCCCTCATCCAAGTCATTAATAAAAATTATGAATAGCAGAGGACCCAGAACTGATCCCTGCGGAACTCTACTTGTAACTGGGCTCCTGGCTGAATATTTACCATCTACCACCACTCTGACTTCGACCGGTTAGCCAGTTTTCTATCCAATTGGCCAAATTTCCCTCTATCCCATGCCTCCTGACGTTCCACATAAGCCTACCATAGGGAACCTTATCAAATGCCTTACTAAAATCCATGTATACTATATCCACTGCTCTACCCTCATCCACATGTTTGGTCACCTCCTCAAAGAATTCAATCAGACTTGTAAGGCAAGACCTACCCTTCACAAATCCGTGCTGGCTGTCCCTAATCAAGCAGTGCCTTTCCAGGTACTCATAAATCCTATCCCTCAGTACCCTTTCCATTACTTTACCTACTACTGAAGAAAGATAACTGGCCTGTAATTCCCGGGGTTATCCCTATTCTCTTTTTTGAACAGGGGCACAACATTCGCCACTCTCCAGTCCCCTGGCACCACCCCCGTTGACAGTGAAGATGAAAAGATCATTGCCAACGGTACTGCAATTTCCTCTCTTGCTTCCCACATAATCCTATGATATATCCCATCAGGCCTGGGGGACTTGTCTATCCTCAAGTTGTTCAAAATGTCCAACACATCTTCCTTCCTAACAAGTATCTCCTCTAGCTTACCAGTCCGTTTCACACTCTCCTCTTCAACAATACGGTCCCTCTCATTCGTAAATACTGAAGAAAAGTACTCATTCAAGACCTCTCCTATCTCTTCCGACTCAATACACAGTCTCCCACTACTGTCCTTGATCGGACCTACCCTCGTTCTCGTCATTCTCATGTTTCTCACATACGCATAAAATGCCTTGGGGTTATCCTTGATCCTACCCGCCAAAGATTTTTCATGCCCTCTCGTAGCTCTCCTAATCCCTTTCTTCAGATCCCTTCAGTATATCCTGTATCCCTCCACCGCTCTGTCTGAACCCTGTTTCCTCAACCTTATGTAAGCCCCCTTCTTCCTCTTTACAAGACATTCAACCTCCCTCGTCAACCAAGGTTCCCTCACACGACCATTTCTTTCCTGCCTGACAGGTACATACATATCAAGGACACATCGTATCTGTTCCTTGAAAAGGTTCCACATTTCCACGACATCCTTCCCTGACAGCCTATGCTCCCAACTTAGGCTCCTCAGATCCTGTCTTACAGCATTGTAATTACCCTTCCCCCAATTGTAAAACCTACCCTGTTGCACGCACCTATCTCTCTCCATAACCAAGGTGAAAGTCACAGAATTGTGGTCACCATCACCGAAATGTTCATCCACTAACAAGCCCATCACTTGTCCCGGTTCATTACCGAGTACCAAATCCAAAATGGCCTCCCCTCTGGTCGGCAATCTACATACTGAGTTAGAAAAGCTTCCTGGACACACTGCACAAACACCGCCCCATCCAATCTACTTGATCTAAAGAGCTTCCAATCAATATTTGGGAAGTTGAAATCGCCCATGACTACTACCCTGTGGCTTCTGCACCTTTCCAAAATCTGTTTCCCAATCTGTTTCTCCACATCTCTGCTGCTATTGCGGGGCCTATAGTAAACACCCAACAAGGTTACTGCACCTTTCCTATTTCTGACTTCAGCCCATACTACCTCTAAAGGCAGATCCCCCTCGAACTGCCTTTCTGCAGCTGTTATACCATTTCTATTTAGCAACGTCCCCCCCCCCGCCCCCATCCTTTTTTACCACCCTCCCTAATCCTACTGAAACATCTGTAACCAGGAACCTCCAACAACCATTCCTGTCCCTCTTCTATCCACGTTTCCGTGATGGCCACAACATCGTAGTCCCAGGTACCGATCCACGCCTTAAGTTCACCCACCTTATTTCTGATACTCCTTGCATTGAAGTATACGTACTTTAACCCATCTGTGTCCACAAGTATTCCCTGTCAGTGCTACCTTCTTCACAGCCTCCCTACATTCGTGGACATCCTGACAAACAACTAGCCTACTTGCTGGACTACAAGTCCGGATCCCATCCCCCTGCCAAATTAGTTTAAGCCACCCCGAAGATTGCTAGCAAACCTACCCCCAGGATATTGGTGCCCTTCTGGTTCAGGTGCAACCCGTCCTGCTTGTACAGGTCCCACCTTCCCCAGAATGCAGTCCAATTGTCCAAATACCTGAAGCCCTTCCTCCTCCACCATCCTTGCAGCCACGTGTTCAACTGCACTCTCTCCCTATTCCTTGCCTCACTGTCACGTGGCACCTACAACAACCCAGAGATGACGACTCTCTGTCCTAGCTTTTAGCTTCCAGTCTAACTCCCTGAGCTCTTGAATGACCTCCACACCCCTCTTCCTACCTATGTCGTTGGTGCCAACGTGCACCACGACTTCTGGCTGCACACCCTCCCCCTTAAGGATTCTGAAGACACGTTCCGAGATGTCTCGGACCCTGGCACCCAGGAGGCAACAAACCATCCGAGAGTCTCGCCCATGCCCACAGAACCGCCTGTCCGTCCCTCTAACTAGAGAGTCTCCTATCACTAGCGCTCTGCTCCTCTCCCCCTTTCCCTTCTGAGTCTCAGAGCCAGACCTCACATCACAGACCCGGTCATTGCAGCTTACCCCTGCTAGACTGTCCCCCCCACCAGTATCCAAAGCGGTATACTTATTGTTTAGGGGAATGACCACAGGGGATCCCTGCACTGCCTGCTTCCTCCCCTTCCCACCTCTAACTGTTACCCAGCTACCTCTGTTCTCTGGCGTAACTATGCCCCTGTAGCTTCTATCACCTTCTCAGCCTCTCGAATAATCCTCAGTTCATCCAACTCCAGTTCTAGTTCCCTAACTCGTTCTGTGAGGAGCAGGATCTGACTGCATTTCCTGCAGATGAAGTCGGCAGGAGTATCGGTGGTCACCCCTACCTCAAACATCCACTCAAATATCAATCACTTACTTTCCCGACCAGCTCTGCGCTCCAACCTCACTTCCGCCCAGCTCGCGCCGCTCTCTGCTGAGAAAAGCTCTCCCGATCAAATTAGTCATTTCTAGATCATTTTAAATCCTATCTCTTACAGCCCTTTCCAAAACTTTGCTCACAACAGAAGTAACGCTCACTGGTTTGTAATTACCAGTGTTGTCATTACTCCCCACATGAACATTTGCTTTCCTCCAGTCTTCTGGCACTATTCCTGAAGAATATGACGACATAATGATAAAAGCTGAAGGGTCTGCAATCTCCTCACGGGTTTCCTACAGAATCGTAGGATAAATCGCATCCAGCCCAGGTGACTTATCTATTTCCACTCTTTCCAGAATTGCTAACACCCCTGTCCTCCCCCCCGCCCCCCCAACCCTCCTTATGAACCTCATTCCTGCCTGGTCTAGTAGCCTGAATCCCAGTATACTCCTCGACAACATTGTCATTTTTCCTGTGTGAATACTGACGAAAACTATTCAGTTAATGCCTCGCCTACCTCTTCGGAAGTTAATGGGTAATAGTTTGGCAGGTAGAATATAACATAATACATAACCTGTCAATTTCTTTTCAGAAAAAAATGAAGGCAGTATGTTACACAGCGTTTACTAGAGGGTTCAATCTGTATCGTCAAGACATCAGAAGTATTGCTTCGTCTCCGTGATTGTCTGCTCCCTGATGTTCATAGCGGCCCATTGTCCTCAAAACACATGCAATATGTTGATGTGGTTGGTTGGCGGTAGAGAGTCCTGGGTGGGGGGGGGGGGGGGGGGGGGGAGGGTGTATCAAGACGACGGTCTTTATCCCAGAGGCTATATTTTTTCTCCGTGGAGACCCGAAGACGTTGGGAATGGCTGACTGCTTCTAAATGAAGAGGCTTTGGCTGATGCCAGGACAGTGGACATTCATTAATAACACAAACACATGCTTGTTTTTTTCGTTTTGAGACAAGCTATTTAAAAGTATGCCAAAGTATATAAATCAGCTTTAGCTCCAAACCAAAATTGATAAAAGAATAAATGCAAATAATGAATAATGAGGAAGAGTTCGAACACAATGTCATTTCACATCATTTCACTCCGATTAATTTCTCCATCACTGTTCCCTATTCATATTAGTCTCCTTCAATGCTTCCTTCCCTATATAGCCTTATCTCCCTTGCATTTCTTGGAAATTATCTTTGTATTCTTTGGTGAAAGCAGCACTAAGGTAGTTGGTGAACTGCTCTGTCATTTCCTTGTATCATTATCAGTTTAACTTATTTCAGACTGTTATAATGAAAAGTCTTGAAAATAAATTTCATGACTTTTTTTTACATACTTCTGGGAGATCCCGTACTCAAACTTCTATGTACCTTGAAAATTTACTTCTCGTACTTTATTTTTACCCTCTTAAACAACATCATGGACCTTCTTTATTAAATTCTGTACTGCTCCTAAGTCCTACGCATGCTACTTTCTCTAGCATCTTTATATGGCTTCTCTTTGATGATAATACAATTATCAATTTATTTTATTAGCCATGGTTGGGCCAATATTCCTTTTGCGCTATTTCTTCCAAAACAAATGCATCGTTCTTACAATGTATGCATGCATTCCTATAATACTAACCATTGCCTATCCACTGTTGTGCATACTAATGAAGTTACATAGTCTATTTTAGCCAACTCACATGCTTGTGATTTCCTTTTCTTGCATTTAGATCTTGGTTTTGGATGGAAACACATTGGTTTCTACCCCAATGAACAATTATGTCATATCATGTCACCTTTCCCTAAGCACGTCTCATCACGAGATTTTTAATCAAACCCTCACCATTACAGAAACCCAATATAAGGTAATCTTTCCTGGTCTTATGCACACTCCAGAAATTAATTGCCACAGTATTATTACGTTTGTGGATTGCCAGTCTCTATGTAAATTGAAATGATGATCACTGTGGCATCCTAGTTGTATGCATCTCTAATTTAGTATTATCTCCTACGTCATTAGTACTGTTTGGAGATCATGAAGAACTTCACGATAGCATTTTGTCTCTCGTCGCTTCTTATCCGCATGCAGACTGATTCCATATCGAGATTTCCTGCTCCAATACCTTCTTACACCATTGCATCAATTCCACCTTCACAACACTCCAGGCCACTCTCTGAAAAATTGTATGCAGCTTGATACGCTTGTTTGCTCTGCCTTTCTTTGCTTTCTACTTTCCTATCTTTCATTTCCATCTGTGTTTCCCTGAATCCTGTCTCCCAGCTTTGTTTCCCATCTCCTTTCCACTCCAGTGTAAATCCTCTCCCACAGTCTGTCGGAGTGTCCCTGCAAGCATGTTGATACTGTTACTGCTGTGCAAACTATGTGGATTGTACACATCCAACCTTCACCTGAGTCAGTCCCAGTCCTGAAGAATCGAAACCCCTACCTCTATTCAATCCCTCTAAGCAAACATGCAGCTGGTCTATTCTCCTATTCCTTTGCTCAGAGATCAGGTATTTGCCGCTGGACTGAACGGCCTCTTTCCACGTGAAAAATTAAGTTCTTTCGAATATTTGTTTTCCAGAATGGTCTGCTGTGTGCGGCAACGACTTTAGGATTGGATGTCAATGAATTATAGCAAGGCATTCAGCAAGGCTCTTCATGATAGACTGTCTAAAATAGTTAGATCACATGCAATACGTAGAAAACTACCTATTTCGATACAAAATTCGTTTGAAGATAGGAAACTGAGGGTGCTAATGGGTCTTGCTTTTCGGACTGGAGGCCTTTGACCAGCAGTGTAACACAGGAATCGAAGGTGGGTTCCGTGGTATTTCTGTCATTTATAGAAATGATTTTAATGAGAATACAGGAAGAAAGGTTATAAAGTTTGCAGATGACACCAAAATTGGTGGAGTTTGGACAGTGAAGAATGTTATCACAGAGTACGATGGGATCCGGATCAGATGGGCCAAATAGTGACAATTCAATTCAGAAGAAAGTGATGTGTCACATGATGAAAAAGGTAAATCAGGGCAGAACTTATACGTTTAATGGTTAGAACGTGGGAAGTTTTGCCAAACAAACAGATCTTGGAGTGTAAGTTTATAGTTCCTTGGAGTTGGACAGGTTGTCCGGTAAGCAGGGTAATGAAGTCATTTAGTATGCCTGACTTTATTGGTCAGGTCAATGAATATAAAAGTTAGGAAGTGATGTTGTGTCTGGACAGGGCAACGTTTTGGGCACTTCTATGCAATTTTGTTCTCACTGCCAAAGAAAGGAAGTTGTGAAACTTGATACGGTTCAGAAAAGATTACAAGGATGTTGCCATGTTCGGAGGGTATGAGCTAAATGGAGACGCTGAACTAGCTGGGCCGATTTTCCCTGGAACGTCGGAAGCTGAGGGCTAACTTTATAGAGGTTTTAAAATCATGATGGGCATGAATACGATAAAGAGACAACGCGCGTGGCAGAGAAATGGGCACAAGTTAAACGGGAAAGATTTGAAAAGGAAGCTCTAGTTCTGTGAAAGAGCGACTCGAGATAAAGCATTAATTCACAGCTCTCTTCACAGATGCTACTTGACCTGCTGAGCTTTCCCTGCTGAAATTTCGGTTTTTGTTTCTGAATTACAGCATCCTCAATTCTTTCGGTTTTTATTAATTAATTAACAGCTTCTTCGGTACCTCTACGTCTCAACATTTATACGGGCATCACTGGAAATTATAGAAGCACACACCTTCGGGAATCACTCTAAACCGGGAATACAAGGATACGTCCGACCGCTCCCTTCAGAGGGAGAAAACATTGTACTTAATCATCCATCAAATATATCTTCCATCAACGAGTGGGCGACATTCTGTGAGTTGCAGGATTGTCACCCACTCCTGACTAGAAAGTTTTGGATCATAGAAGCTGAATGAAACTGTGATCCTAACAGCCACTGGCAGCACCGACCTCCACATGGCGTGAAGCTGCAGGTCGTGTTGAAAGAGGTGACACCGCTCCGTGACCAGTTCCTTGGTTTTTTTTCAGGGACCTTCGCACTCTGCTCCTGCGTTAAGTGCAGCTTGGAAAGCTGTTCTTGGAAGGCCTGGGGTGGTTATGGCAGATCGCTTTCCCCACATGCAATCACTCCCTAGTTTCAGAGCTTCCTCTCTCTGCAGATTCTGCTGCATTTCTTGTTCGTGTTACAGACCCAGATGTTGTAACTACAATCCCCATGCTCCATCCCGAGTTGGGAACCATATACTCCACTCGCCCAGGATGTCTCCATCAGCTCACAACACAACCTTCAGCAAACCATCCACAAACCTCCACTAATCTTTTTAAAAACAGGAGTCAGTCAGAAGCCCCTCAGCTTCAAGCTGGATGTCTAGTCCTTTACAATAATACCCGAGGGTCTTTGCTGTTGTACTGACCACACGATCAGCTAAGAGGGACAAACACAGGCATTCAGTGGGCTGGCACAGACCAAGTTTCGAAGATGTGAACCAAAACTTTTGAAACCCACTGTCCAACTTGGAGGACCAATTATCACACGTCAAAAAGTGAACAGTTCGATACAAAACATTTCATTATTTCTGAGCTTCGCAGTGCCAACATTCGCTATACTAGAAGCTGAAGAACCAAGACCAGGGACAGACACAGAGTGACAGCGAGATTCACATTAAAGAGTCATTTAATTAGCTGAGACATGGTGTGTAAATATGGACAAAAGTTCAGAGGTGTGAGACTACTTGGAGAACTGAGAACTTGGAGCGTCCAATCACAAGAAGGAGAAGATGAACAAAGGCATTGGCAGATCAGCTGAAATGGTTGGTTATACCAAATTCTTAATTTGCATCGCAGAAACACCCCAAACATATTACACGGGGACAAAATGACAGTCCAGCATGGGGAAGCATGAAACATTTGCTCGTGTATTGTTAAAAAAAACTGGACTACCTGGCTAGCAAAGGTACAATTGTTAACCTTTGCTAGTTTGTTGGAACTATATTTGCAGTAGATAACTGTCTCAATCAGGGAAATTTGTAGACTATGCAAAGGGTGACAGTAAATGATGACCCTACAACATTTTGTCTCTATATCTCCATTGCATCAGTAAAAGGCAAGAAGGGGTGCGTGTCTCTCACTGTTTGTGTGTGGGGGGACGTGGGGTGGTGGGGGAGTGAGTGAGAGAGAGAATGTTGAGAGAAAGGTGGAGAGAGAAGGAGAGGGAGAGATTTGGGAAAATGGGGTATGACGGTGGTTTACGTGGAAGTTGGTGTTTGAGAGGGAACATCTTAAAGCTGAACAACCAGCAGAGGTTTGGGTAATAGACAAAGCGAGATTGATGGAGTTTCATGGATAGATGTGATGTGGTGCTGAGAACATTAAAGTGAATGCGTTGCCAGACACAATACCAATATAGATTAGTGCACAGAGAAATGATGGATGGATGGGATTTGAGTTTGAGTTAGAATACGAGCCATGGAGTATTCAATCAGATTTGCTTCCGCACTTTTGAACTGGGAGTGTCAGAAGAAGATTACTTACAACATTAGGACTGCAGTTCATAGCTCAAGGTTCAAATAGCAGATGGGGTAATCCACTGAAGTACATTCCGGAGGTGTCAGTCATTAAAATTAGGAATGGTCAGGTTATTGTGCCAGAAATCATTTCATGCCCAAAGGAATCACCACAGCTGTGATTTGTCTGTTTCAGCCTCAGATATTGGCCAAGAACGGGATCGAGTCAGATGAAGGAAATATAGATCGCAACCAGCATAGAAGACAGTGATCGCTATGCTCACAACATTTAAATAATAAGGGAAGTTATCAAAGAATCGTGGTTAACAGCTGAAACTTAACAGGAGAACAGAAAGACCCACAAGGGACACTGCGAGAAGCAAAGACGGAGAGAGCTAATGAACAAGTGCACTGATGCAGTTAGTACTGTTTTGTAGAGTGAATACTGGGGCTCAGCGCCTCATCTAGAACAATAACAGCAGCAAGGATTGTAGAGTTATGAAACGAACTGCAGTTAAATATTGATTGTAGAAGTACTTTCTGGACAGTGAAACTTACCAGGGACACCAACGATAGCCAGGATCGGATAGTATAAATAATGAATAACCGTTAGTGTGTAATAGATCCGCGGTGCTAATGACAACCGGTCATAATACGTCACAATCATCCAAACAGCCCCAGAAAACTTCCTGTTCATTGTTATAACATTCCCGTCTGACGTTCCCAGATTCTGGTCCATTGTTGTAACATTCCGGTCTAGTTTTCTCAGATTATGATGTCTCCACCCCTCTGTCTGGAGCTGCTGATCGCTGTTAGTGCTGTCTGTGATGGTCCTGCTCATACAATTTTGATAACATATTGAACGGAGCTCAGTTATCATTAATAGATGGAAACTCCCCTCCCCATTGGATAAGTAGAATCCATGGAGACAGAAATTAATCAGTCACAAAACAAACAGGTTCAGTTAACCCCTCCCTTACAACACTTCTTATAACACAATAAAACGGAAAATCTACTCAGTCTGGATAGAATGTATGAGGGTTGTTGAGGGATGAGTATATATCTTTTAATCTTTTTAATCTTTCTTCATTGGATGTGGGAGAATACTGTACGTACGTATGTGTCCCACTCTGTTCATAATCGGAGACAGGAATGAAATGACAGACCAGCTACTTAAAATAGCTTTGGGAAATCTTTCAGAGATCACAAACCAGGGGTAACAATTTTTATTGCTAATGACTTTGGTTAATGCTGCTTCTTATTTTAAAAATATCAAATCATCATCAAGACCATTAAGGTTGTGGCTCAGGAATACCGCTGGAGTAATTTTGTCCCATGTAAGTATCAGAGAGGGATAATATGAGTCCATTCAACCCACACTAACCTATTACCACTTGAAGAGGTGGAAAACGTGAGTGTTGGCACATTTTGCAAAGGGAATCATTCAAAACTTTGGAAATTGTTACTGCAGTTGCATAAGTTATTACTGGGAGGACACTTGGAGTATATTGTATTGATTGTGCGAATGTAACTCTGAAGGGAAGGACCTCCGTCTGATAGAGTTTACCGGCTGCTCATAATGCATGGGCTGCTGTGTCATTTATTGTCTCAGTACTGTTACAGAGGGAGAGGAAGAGGCCATTTGGCTCCTCAAGCCTATTACAGAGGGACAGGAGGAGACCATTCAGCCTCTGGAGACTATTACAGAGGGACAGGAGTCGTCCATTCTGCCTATTGAGCATCTTACGTAGGGAAAAGAGGAGGTATTTCAGCCTCTCGAGCCTGTTACACAGGAACAGGATGAGGCCATTCAGCTTCTCGGATTTGCCATACAAAAGCACAACTAGTCAGTTTGTTGTTCAACTGCAGTGAGGGAAACAAAAAATACTAATATATCATTCAGATTTTGAGACTAGTTTACAGAAACAAGAGAAAGGATTTCAGTCAATAGAAGCTGTAACGCAAGTGAAGAGGCCATTCAGTCCCTCAGTCCCATCGCACAGGAGCAGCAGCAGACAAGACAACTATTGGAACCTGTTACTCAGGAGCAAGAGGAGGATATCTACTTTCAAAACCTCGTACACAGGAACAAGAGGTAATCATTCAACTTCTCGAGAGTGGGATGCAGCAAAATCTGGAGTCTAGTGATCCCCGAGGATCCTGTAACCCAGGAGCAGGAGGCGGTGACTCACTCCCCACCAGTATAGTATATTTGGAGAGAAGGGCAATGGGCTTATTACAAGCAGAAATGCATGTTTAAGTTGCATGAGCGGGCCATTCAATCCTGATTTCCCATTCAATAACACCATGGCTAACCTAATTGCGACTCCTCATTCCAATTTACAGAGATTCCCCTCTCTGCAGCCTCTGCTCCATTTGCTGGTCATATTGCCAACTTAGATGCTTTATCTGCAGTTATCATGAGTGGTTCACAGAGAGTGGGTAACCTAATTTTCTGGTCTTAGAACAAAGAACACTACAGCACAGGAACAGATTCTCTAGCCCTCCAAGCTGACGCCAATCCAGATCATCTGTCTAAAGCTGCCAACTATTTTCTAATGATCTGTATCCCTTTGCTCCCTGTCCACTCATGAATCTGTCTCGATATATCTTAAATGACGCTATCAATTCCGCCCATACCACCTCCACTGACAGCGCATTCTAGGCACCCACAAATCTCTGCGTGGAGAACTTTTCACGTATATCTCCACTAAATTTTTCCACTTTCAATTTGAACTCGAGACCCAGAGAAAGGGAATCCCCCACTCAGAAAAATATTTCTTGCTATCCACCCTGTTACGCTCTCTTGACTTTGTAGGCCCTAATCGTGCCCCCACCTTTTTTTCCAACGAAAATAATCGTAATCTACTCAACCTCTACTCATAACTATCACGCCTTACTCCTCCCCCCCCCCCCCCGCCCCCCACCCATACATTCAGGCGAAATTCCTCTGCACTCTCTCCAAAACATCCACATGATTTTGGTAATTTGGTAATTTGTACGCAGTATTCCAAATGTGGACAAACCAAAATCTTACACAACTGCAACATGACCAGCCAACTGTTGTATGCAACACCCCGTCTGATGAAGGAAGGCTTGCATTATGCCTTCTTGTCACTCTACTGCCATTCGTTGCTATATTCAGGGAATAATGGTCCTGAATACCGAGATATCAATGTACATTAATTTCCCAGGACTTTTCCATTTATTACAGAGTTCGCTCTGAAATTGCATCTTCCAAACTGCAGCACCCAGCATTTGCCTGGATTGAACTGCATCCGCTATTTCTCTGCCCAATTCTCCAATTTATCTATAATCAGCTGTATTCTCTGACAGGTCCTTCACTATCTGATACACCACCAATTTTAGTGTCTGAAAACTTCCTAATGAGGCAACCTACACCTTTCTCCAAATCATTTATGCACATCACAAACAGCAGTGGTCTCAGCACGGATCCCGGTAGGACTCCACTGGTCACAGGTCTCCACTTCGAGAAGCTCCCTTCCATTACTACTCTCTGACTTTTGTTGCCCAACCAGTTCTCAATCCATCTAGCTAGAACACCCTGAACCCCATGCGACTTCACTTTCATCAGCCTTCCATGGTGAACATTATGAAACGCCGTCCTAACGTCCAGGTATCTGACAGTTACATCCATTCCCTCATTAATCAACTTTGTCACATCTTCATAGAAATCTATTGGGCTTTTAGGACATGACCTTTCCTGCAACAAAACCATGCTGTCTATCAACGGTAAGCCCATCTTCTTCCAAATAGGTACATATTCTGTCCTTTAGTATCTTCTCCAATAGCTTCCCTACCACTGACGTCAGGTCTGCAGTTGCCTGGATTATCCCTATTATCGTTCTTAAACAAGGGGAAATATTAGCAATTCTCCTGTCCTCTGGGGCCTCCCCAGTTTTCAAGGATGTTGCAAATAAATCTGTTAAACCCTCAGCTATTTCCTCTCTTCTTTCAATCAGTAATCTGGGACAGATCCAATTCTGACCTGGGAATTAGATTAGATTACTTACAGATTAGATTAGATTACTTACAGTGTGGAAACAGGCCCTTCGGCCCAACAAGTCCACACCGCCCCGCCGAAGTGCAACTCACCCATACCCCTACATTTACCCCTTACCTAACACTACGGACAATTTAGCATGGCCAATTCACCTGACCTGCACATCTTTCGACTGTGGGAGAAAACGGGAGCACCCTGAGGAAACCCACGCAGACACGGGGAGAACGTGCAAACTCCACACAGTCAGTCGCCTGAGGTGGGAATTGAACCCGGGTCTCTGGCG
The DNA here is from genome assembly GCF_037043375.1 of Chiloscyllium plagiosum. NCBI lineage: Eukaryota > Metazoa > Chordata > Chondrichthyes > Orectolobiformes > Hemiscylliidae > Chiloscyllium > Chiloscyllium plagiosum. The sequence continues at coordinate 8,474,801 of NW_028270187.1, forward strand.
CTGTGAGGCAGCAGTGCTTACCACTGTGCCACCGTGTCTACCTTAATGCCTTTTTGAATACACATCATTTCCTCCCTCCTTATGTCAACTTTACCTCGCGCAATGGCGGATCTATACATGACCTCAACTCTGCCATGTCCCTCTCCTCGAGGGAATGCCGATGCAGAGTACTAATTATGAATTAGACCCATTTTCTCTGACTCTACTCATGTCTTTCCTCCTTTGTCCTTGAGTGGGCCAACTCTTTCCCTAGTTATTCTCTTGCTCCTTATTTTAATTAAAGGCTTTGGGGGGGTTTCTTCACCTTGCTCACTAAGGATATCTCATGTATGTTAGCATCGGCTTTAACACAATCTCCAGGAAACCGTCCCCAACGTTTCCAATAACTTTCCAAATCCAGAATTAAGTCAAACGCCATTCAACTCTAAGTTAAAGCACTTGCCTGAATTATTAACAGTCGTGTGGATTACTCATGTTCCTGAACACATGGTCAGCAGGGAATGGCTAACTCTGGCGTTCAGTGTACAGGCACTGACCAAGTTTCAAAGACGTGTCTCTTAGCTGCTGAAAAACCCGTCCCCAACACGCAGCACACCAGGGCACTGGGAAGTAAGCAAAAGCGTGAGCCTTTTTTTCTTATCGCTTCTAAGCTCCTCAACAATGGAACCCAATTGTCCAGGGAAAGATGCAGAACAATTATTCACATTACATCTGGGCAGCTACATAATGGACAGCAAGTTGCAGAAACATCATTGTAAACAGAGGTTTGGGACTAGTTGAAGGAGTCAGACTTTAGAGTTTCCAAACACAATAATGAAAACATAAAATAAAGCCACTGCCAGAACAGCTGAAACGGGTAGTTGTATCACATTCTTAATCCACTTCACAAAACTAGCCCAGACACCAAAAATCCAGATGAAATATATGTTCAGCATGGATAAATTTGCGAGTGTAGTGTGCTTCTCAATGCAACCTACCAAGCTTTCCAGAGGGGAACAATGTACAAATTAGATCTGTGCATTGATAGGTAAACCTGGAGCAGTTGCCTTCCCAGCATGTGCACTGGTGTACACGACCACAGTGCACTGCTCAGTAACACTGTGTTAGATTGCTGCCCAGAGTGAGAAACGTGCAGCCCATGCTGGAAGATACCGGATGTGCAGCTCCCATTCATTTAGACCTCCATTGTGCCATGGAAATGGCTGCTCTGGTTGTGAATATCACTGTTAGAGAGAGAAGTCAAAGGAATGAGTTTAAATACCAACAAATGGGAGGGATTTTTGACATCAGTAGACGGGGGAGCCTGAGCGACAGTACTATGGAAGGTTGAAATGAAATGAAGACATTTCTATAGCATCTTGAGTTATAGACCAGCTCCCAGGGATGATGGAAGAATGGGATATTGGTGCGTATTCAGGTAGAGTTGTAGAATTATAGAAACAGATCTATCTGTCTAATTCGTTCATGCTAACCCGACAAGATAAATTAATCCTGTCCAATGTGGCAATATATGCATAATACCCTCTAAACACTTCCTATTCATGTACCAATCAGGATGGCTTATAAATGTTGTAATCATACTATCCTCCACCACTACCTCTGTCAGCTCGCTCCATACAGACACCATAATCTTAGGTCCCTTTTATATCATTCCCCTCTCACTCTAAATGTATGTCCATTGATTCTGATCTCCCCTACCCGGGGGAAGAAAAAACCTTGTCAATTTAATCTATGTGTGCCCCTCACGATGTTGTAAAGCTCTATGAGGTTACCTCTCAGTCTCCTATGCTCCAAGTAAACCAGCCATAGCTTCTTCAGCTTCCCCCATAGGTCAAACTCTTCAATCCTAGCAAAATCCTTATAAATCTTTTCTGATCCCGTCTAAGTTTCACAACATCTTTCTTATAGCATGGACACTGTAACTAAAAGCAGTATACCAAAAGTGACTTAACCATGTCGTATACCGCCACACCATGACACCTAACGCCTCTCTTCAACGCACTGACCAAAAAAGTAGACAAACGAAAAGCTTTCTTCACTATCCTGTATACCTGAGACTCCATTTTTCAGGAATTATGAAACTGTTATATTTATTAAGCCAATATCCGGGATCTTCCCAATAAATGTACAAGTTCTGTAGTGATATGCCTTTCGAAAATGCAGCATCTCACATTTATCCATTTGTGAAAAATGCCACACCTCGGTATATTGGTCTATCTGATCAAGATCCCGTTGTAGGCTGTGATAGACTTCTTCACTGTTCACTACGCCTTCAATTTTGCTGTCATCTGCCATCTCATTAACCAAATGCTTCATATCCAAATCATTTCTATAAAGGACGAAAAGCAGTGGACCCAGCTTTGATCTTTGTGACACGCCACTGGTCACAGGTCTCTAGTCTGAAATGCAAACCTCCAGCACCTAGTCTCCTATCTTCAAACTAATTTCGTATCCAAATGGGCAATTCTCCTCGTATTCCGTACGATGTTTACTTTTTTTTCAAAAGTCTATCATGCATTATTTTGTCGAACATCTTACTGAAGTTCATACAGACAATGTCCACCACTCTGCCTTCAATAATCCTCTGCGTCCTTTCTTCAAAAAACTCGGTCAATTTAGTGACACACGATTTCCTGCGCTCAAAGCTGATATGACTACTACTTTTTAGCCCTTGCCTTTCAAAATACATCCAAATACCCCTTCAACAGAAACCCCTTCAACAACAGGCACACCACAAATGAGAGGCTCACTGGTTTTTGCTTCCCTGGAATTTTCTCTATCACCTTTCCTAAATAGTGGTATCATTGCCACTGACCAACTCCAGTCTTCATGCACCTCATATCTGATGATACAAATCTCAGCAAGGATAACGTACCTCGTCTGTAGGTTCCCAAAAATGCTTGAGGGTACACTGATCAAATCTGATGGATTTATCCAATTTTTAAGCTTTAAATGTCCAGCGCATCATACTCTACAATATGGACATTTTTAAGGATATCACTATTTATTTCCACAAGTTCTCTGGCTTCTATATTCCTGTCCACAGTAAACACTGCTGCAAAATGCTCGGTTAGTATGGCACTAATCTCCCGTGGTTCCATACATAGACCATAAGGCCATAAGACCATAAGACATAGGAGTGGAAGTAAGGCCATTCGGCCCATCGAGTCCACACCGCCATTTTATCATGGCTGATGGGCATTTCAACTTCACTTACCATCATTCTCCCCGTAGCCCTTAATTCCTTGTGACATCAAGAATTTATCAATCTCTGCCTTGAAGCCATTTAACGTCCCGGCCTCACTGCACTCCGCGGCAATGAATTCCACAGGCCCACCACTCTCTGGCTGAAGAAATGTCTCCGCATTTCTGTTCTGAATTTACCCCCTCTAATTCTAAGGCTGTGCCCACGGGTCCTAGTCTCCTCACCTAACGGAAACAATTTCTTAGCGTCCACCCTTTCCAAGCCATGTATTATCGTGTACGTTTCTATTAGATATCCCCTTAACCTTCTAAACTCCAATGAATACAATCCAAGTACCTTCAGCAGTTCCCCGTATGTTAATCCTGCCATTCCAGGGATCATGCGTGTGAATCTCCGCTGGACATGCTCCAGTGCCAGTATGTCCCTCCATAGGCGGCCTTGATGATCTTTGATGGGCCCTATACTCTCCCCAGTTACTCTTTTGTCCTTAATGTACTTGTACAATCCCTTTAGATTCTCCTTAACCCTATTTGCCAAAGCTATTGCATATTCCCATTTTGCTCGCCTGATACTTCTCTTAAGATTCCCTCTGACCTACTGTCCTTATACCCTGCGATGGATTCACTGGATCCATGCTGTCTACAACCGACAAATGTTTTTTTTTTATCTTATTCTTGACCATAAACTCAACTTCCCTCTTTACCTGCGAATATCTGCCCCAATCAACTTTTGAAAGTAGTTGTCCAATGACATCGGAGTTGGCCATCCTCCAATGCAGAAGTTTAATTTTTTTAGGTGCAGTTTACCTTTTTCCATTTCTATTTGACAACAATTTGAATTCTGATCGCCGACTCCCAAAGTGCTCCCACCCTCACACCTTTATCACTTGCCCTGCCTTTTTTCAAAAATGTCAACTTTTCCTATGGTGGAGAGTTTGGATCAGAATTTGCTCTGCAGCTTTGTGGGGAGTGGGGTCAGCACAGTCTTCGACTCATTGCGCTGAATCTAACAATAATTTGTCTCATTGAAATTTTCATTGAATATCGGGTGGGGGTCGTCTGCACGACGCCAAGCTAGCTTTTGGTGTTATTGTTTCAAACTCACCTCATTAACTACCTACCCGAACCCATGGTGGCCATCTCATTTAATGCTAGCTCCATTTACCCACCAATCATGTCTGGAGGGACTGGCCATCGCATGGATACTCCTGGATATTCCAAAATCCCTGGCACTGGTGCCATGTTCAAAACAGCAATGGGCATATTGCCGAGCTTTCTGAGTTGGGAACTGCTCTGTGCAGTTTGTCCTGAGTATGTCAAATAAGGGGCAATTGCACTATGATTTGTCGACAGTGGCAGAGAGTTCCTGGTGAATGAGCTGGTACAGAGGGAAACCATTCTCTTCCCAGAAGGGTCTACATCACCAGACCCATCGAGCATGGTCTGAGTTCACCACCCAGAACAGTGTAGTATCTGCAGTGTGAAAAAAATGCCCAGCAGTATAGGACAAGCATCGATAACCTTCCCCGCTCTATCAGGATACTTTTGACTGTTCCTCGGATGCTGCCTGACCTACTGTGCTTTTCCAGCATGACTCTGTCTTCTTGTTGGTCCTACACAGTGCTTAGTGCCAATTGATTTTGTGAGTTACATTGGTGGATATCAGGTCCTTAATTCCGGTGAGCTGCTGCTCTCTGAGTGTGGCTGTCGACATGTGTGCTGCCCAGACCCGCTAGTGGTCAGAGCGGTCTTGTCAGTTCCAATTTTTTTTTACTGTATGGGAGAGCAGCCAGTGGGTGGTGGTGGTGGGCGTGGAGGGTGTCGTGTCTTGTCTTCTTGGTGTTGCTTGTCCACAAAGCACCTATTGAGGAATCTGTGGGGGTATCCGTTTTAGCAAATACTTTGTACAGGTATTCTTCCTCTCCTCGCAGTTCTGGTTTGCTGCGGTGTGTTGTTGCTCTCTTCAACAGGATCCTAATCCAGCTCCTCTGGCGGGTGGTCGTGCGGTTGCTGTAGTAATTTTGGATCTGATCGCTGTGTGTGTCGTATTTCTGTGCAGTTCTGTTGTGTGTTCAACATTCTGTGTCCTTGTAACAATGACATCTAGCAATGGGAGTTGGTTGCTCTCCTCCTCTGTAATAAATTTGATTCCATAGAAAATGTTGTTTATCTTCTGGGGTGTGTTCTCGGTTTCAGCTATTTTGATTATCATAAAGATGTCGTCCACGCACCTGACCAATCGATCGGATTTGATCTGCAGGACGGCTGTCTGTTCGGAATTTTGCATTACTGCTTCAGCTATGAGCGCCATAGATGTCCCAGTGATTTGCACATATACCTGGCTGTTGAAGATGAAACGCATGGTCGGACACAGTTTTAATATGGTGTCTTTATTGCTGGTTTTATAGTCGGTTTGTCTGCTCTTGTTGTCCAAGAGTTTTGCTGTGGTTTCTTTAGCTAAAGTTATGTAAATTGGTAAAAAGTGCCGTAATGGCGAAGGAGACCATAATCTCATGTTTGTCGATTTTCATGTTGCTGATGTTTCCAGAAATTCCTGTAATTAGTATATGGAGGGCGTAGTCCAGTAATGAGGTGTTGATACCTTCGTTGTAGGTCCTTGGCATGTCTGAGCAAAGGCATTCTCAGTTGGGACAGAATGGATCTGAGGGCGTGTGTCAGGTTTATGTATCTTTGCGAGCCCGTAGAATTGCAGTGTGTTCGTACCTTATGGTTTCAAATTTTGTAAGTTCTGTTTTGTAATGAGTCCGTTCCATTGCAAGTTCTGTCCTGTGTTATTTCTGTTAGCTACTACTGCTGTCAGGTTTGATTCGCTCCGTTGGTATGTGTTGGTATCTGCAAACGGTTTCTCAGCCTTTGGGATGTCACGTGCTCTGTCTATTACCACTGTCATTCGGCCTTTGTTAGCTGGTGCTATGGTTTGTCTGAGGAGGTGCTGCATTTCATCTTTCACTCCGTCTGTTTTCGATGTGCATTCTGGTGCTGCTAAGAAGGTGGTCTTTGTTGTGTCCTTGTAGTTGTAATTGCGTCCTCTCACTAGTACAGCTTTCTCGGTGTCTGATCGTTGTCTCTTTGGCATGTTTCTCACACAAGTGTCTGTTAGTTTGTTTTCTTTGGTTTGTGTTAGATTGGTTACTTTTTCATATCGTGCGGTTCTTTTCTTACATCTGCTTCTGTACTCTCCAATAGTGATGGCCTGTTGGAACTTCACAGTCCACTGTTTATTGGTTGAATTTATTATTAATTACCTTTGGCACATAATTTATCATTGCTATCTGTTGTGTGCATCTGTTATCATGACTTGTATCATCCTGTAGCCATTTTGGCTGGCTGTCTCTTAAGCTTTTGGGTTGGTGATTGGTGGTTTATAATTGATATTGAGTAGTAATATCTGGTTTCTTAAGCATCCGTGAAGAAAGCGGAGATTTTTGTAGGTCGCGCTAAGGTGGTTGGCATCGCTTTCCCATTTTCTTGCTTGTTTCAGTGTATCTCGCCTGCAGATGTTTAAGGTTATCAACAACGAATTAATGATTGTATCTGCGTGTCTGCGTTCGCCTCTGTCTCTCTGTGTGTGACGGGTCTGACAGTCTCTGTGATGTTTAGAATGATGCAATCCCCGGCTGGCCTGCACATTCTACTGCATCAACAGCGGTGGAGTGCGTCAACCATCAGGGATTGTGTCTGGGAGGGAGAGAGGGAGGGAAGCAGTTCATAGCACCATCCAAACGACAGTGCGCGGGCACACACACACACATAGATACAGGGAGGATTGCAATTTCACTGAAGCCCGCTCAGAGTGGAAATTGGCCATATAGAGAAAATGCAGCTCGCTCTGCAACGTGGAAACGATTTCTTTTTGACTATTAATCGTGATAAAGAATGTACAAACAGCATTTCCATTGCAACTTTATCCAAGCCACGTTGAGTGAATAATATTTTTAAGAAGATGAGATGAATTGTATTGCAATGTTCTTTACCTTGCAATGTTTTGCAATGTCACTTAGATAAGTGTGAAAGTATTGATACGTCTTCAAATAGACACGACAGTGGTGGTGATATCTCAGGAACAATATCGCTAGGTCTACGGAAAAATGCTCTATATATCTAAAGACATCTTTTTGAACAACGAAACAGACGTTCAATCAGAAAGATTTACCATATTTGACATATATTTTTAAAAAAGACATCTGCCTATTGTGCTGTGCTGTGTGATGGCCAGAAAAGGGATGCATTGTACGATTTGAAACACAACAGGAACCGAAAGGGGGATCAAGGGTGGGGATCAGCTTTGATCCCAAATTCAATGAAATTAGTTCAAAAACAACAGAGACTGCATTTCACAAAGCTGCAGAGATACTCAAACACGGATGTATGTATACCAACAGACACAACGCACACGGATGTGGTTACGTACAAACGGACATTCAACTGTGTCTGCATTTCAGTTCTTGATTTTTCTTCTTTCCACCTCTTCTAAAAACTACCTGATAAAGAGATGTCATCAAAGGAAGTGGCTTTGATGGCGTTTCGAGCGGTGGTGGCATCATCAGAGACAGCATGGCTACAGAGTAGCTAGTCTGTTGAAGGCTGGCTTGGGAGTCACACTTCTGTGTGGAGTGGGACCTTGGTGGAAGGATGGCGTAGGTTGCTGTAACCCGGAGTGGGGCACTGATGACAACATGGCTTGGCCTGGTGTAGCCCAGAGTGCGCCTTTGACAGTGACGTGGCCTGGGTTGGTCTAGCACAGCGTGAGCCCCTAAACAGCGACATGGTTTGGGCTAGTGTAGACCGGGTTGGGCACTTTACATGAACATGGTGGGAGTTGGTTTAGCCTGGAGTGGGATTGTGGTGGTGGTTTGCTGTAGGCTTGTGGAGCGGCGAGTGGGCCGCTGGCAGCGTTATGGAATGGGCTGGTGTGAGCCTGGAATGAGTTTCTGGCTTCAGTGTGCCATGGGAAGGTTTATACTGAAGTTGGCCCCTGAGTGTGACATGGCATGGGCTACTGTAACCCAGAGTGGGCCACTGACAGTTACGTAATGTGGGCTGGTACTGCCAGGAATGGGCCCCTGAGAGCGTCACAGTGTGGGCTGGAGTTGCCCAGTGTGAGACCCAACAGTGACATGGTGTTAGCTGGTGCTGCCCAGAGTAGATACGTGAAAGCGACATGGTGTGGGCATGTGAACCCACACAGGGCAAGTGACAGAAACATGATATTGGCTGGTGTAGCCCAGAGTGGACCACTGACATTGATAGAGTGTGGGCTCGTGTAGCAAAGAATGAATCCATGACAGCGATTTCATGTGGTCTGCTGTCATCAGGAGTGGGGCTTGGGCAGTGACATGGTGTGTTGAGTGGTGTAGCTCGGAGTGGGCACCTGACAGCAGCATGGAGTGGGCTGGTGTAGACCGGAGAGAGCTTCTGACAGCGACATGGGGTGGGCTGGTGCACATAGAAGGGAACACTGACAACAATATGGCGTGAGCTGGTGTAGCACAGAGAGGGCCTCTGTCAGAGGCATAGCGTGGGCTTGTGCAGCCTGGAGGGTCCCACTGAACGTGACATGGTTTGTGTTGTTGTAGCTTGGAGGATTCTCTGAGCAGTGACATGGTGTTAGCTGGTACAGTCCAGAGTGGGAGCCTGAGAGTGACACGGTGTGGGCTGATCTCACCTGGAATGTGCCCCTGACAGCGACATTGACTGGTGCAGCCCGGAATTGGCCGCTGGCTTTTGTATGCTGTGAGCAGGTGTAATCTGGAGTCGGCCCATTAGTGTGCGCTACTGAGAGGGGAGCCCTGACAGTGACATGGTGTACTCTGGTGCAGCTTGGAGTGAGCCACTGACAGTGACATGGTGTGGGCTGGTGTAGACCTCATTCTGTGACATAGCATGGGCTGGTGTAGCCCTGAATGTCCCCCTAACAATGATGTGGCTTGGGCTGATGTAGCCGGGAATGGGGTCATGACTGCGACATGGTGTGGGCTATTGTGGCCCAGGATGGACCACTTAGGGTGTCACTGTGTGGGCTGTTGTATCGTGGAATGTGCCGCTGACAGCAAAATGATATTGGCTCGTACAGCCAGAGTGTGGCTCTGACAATCACATGGCATGGGCTGGTGTAGCTCAGAGCGTGCCCCTGACATCGACATGGTGTGTGCTGGTGTAGCCCTAATAGCACCATGATCTGGTCTGGTATAACCCACAGTGACACTCTGACCGCAACATGGTCTGGGCTGATGTAGCCTGGAATGGGCCACTGACAACAACATGGCGTCAGATGGTATAGCATAATATGGGCCTCTGTCAGTGAAATGTCAGAAGTGGATGTAGCCTGGAATGTCCCACTGACAGCGACAGGGCATGGTGTAACCCATAGTGGGCCCACACAATGATATGGCGTGAGCTGGTGTAGCACGGAGTTGCCACTGTCAGTGACATAGCAGGGGCTGGTGCAGCCCGGAGTGGGCCCCGGAGAGTGACATGACTTGACTACTGTAGCCCAGAGTGTGCCGCTGTCAGCTACATGGCATGGACTGGTCTCGCTCAGAATGTCCCCCTGACCACGACATGGGGTATGTCGGTGTAGCCCAGAGTGTTACCCTGGAAGTAAAATGGTGCAGCCTTGTGAAGCCTGGGGGGTCCTCCTGACAGCGATATGGAGTGGGCTTTTTTTTTCGTTCCTTTGTGGCACTTGGGATTTACTTGCTATCAGCATGATAGCCCATCCCTTGAGAAGGTTGTGCTGAACTGCTTTCTTGAATCGCTGCAGTCCACTTGCTGTGGGTTGATCCAAAATGCTGCTAGAGAGAGAATTCAAGGATTTTGACCCCAAAGACTGTGAAGGAACGCTGGTATATTTTCGACTCAGGGTTTTGACTGGCAAGTTCTGGATCACACGTCTTCAGTACTATTGCCGGAATGTTATCAGTGTCCGTTGCCTTTGTAGTGTCCAGTGCCTTCAGCCTTTTCTTGATATCACCTGGAATGAATCGAATTGCTGGAAACTGGTATCTGTGATGGGGGAGGGGGAGCATTGGAGGAGCCCGAGATGGATCATCCATTTGGCACTTCTGACTGAAGATCGTTGCGAATACATCAGCCTTATCTTTTGCATTGATGGGTTTCTCCATCATTGTGGACGGGGATATTTGTGGAGCCTCATTCTCCAGCGTGTGCTTTAATATTCCACCACCATTCACGACTGGATATGAAAAGACTGTAAAGCTTAGATCTGATCTGTTCGTTTTGGGATCGCTGAGCTCTGTCTCTCACTTGCTGTTTATGCCTTTTGGCAAGCAAGTAGTCCTGCTTGGTAGCTTCAGCAGGTTGACACCTCATTTTTAAGATAACCTGTTGCTGTTGGTCCTGGCATGCCTTCCTGCACTTTCCATTGTACCAGGGTTTCTCCCCAGGTTTGATGGTGATGATTGAGTAGGGATATGCCGGGCCATGAGGTTTCAAATTGTGCTGGAGTACAGTTGTGCTGCTGTTGATGGCCCACAGTGCCTCATGGATAGCCAGTCTTGAGCTGATAGATCGGTTCAAAGTTTGTCACATAGTGCCACAGAACACGAGCTTATTCTCAATGTGAAGGAGGGGATTCGTCTTCACCAGGACAGTGCAGTGGTCACCTTTATCTAAACTGTCATGGAAAGATGCTTCTGCGGCCGGCAGATTAGTAAGGATGAGGTCAAGTATGGTTTCTTCCTCCTCTTGGTTCCTTCACCTTCTGTTGCAGACCCTGTCTGGCAGTTATATCCTGTAGGACCCGAACAGCTCGATCAGTAATGCTGCTGCTGAGTCACTGGTGTACATTAAAATGCCCCAGCCAGAGCACAGTTTGCGCTCTTGCCACCCTCAGTGCATCCTGCAAGTGTTGTTCGACATGGAGTAGTACTGATTGAGCAGTCGAAGGAGGATGGTACGTGAAAATCCGTAAGTGGTTTCTTTGTCCAGGTTTAACTGGAAGTCACGAGACTTCATGGCGTCTGGGGTCAATGTCAAGGACTCCATTGGTAACTCCGTCCCAACTGTTTATCACTGTGCCACCACTTCTGCCAGTGGGGCAGGACATATCCAGGGATGGTAATGGTTTTGTTTGTGGTGTGAGGTATGATTCTGTAAGAATGTTGTTTTACCACCTTCCCTGCTGTTAGTGAAGCATCTAAAAGATGGAACATGCTACAACCATTCTTGTCCCTGCTCTATCCATGTCTCCAAAATTGCCACAGCATCGAAGTCCCAGGTATCAACCGAGCTGCAAGTTCACCGACCTTTTTCCAGATGCTCCTAGCGTTGAAATAGGCCCACATCAAACCATCTTCCTGCCTGTAGAGCACTCTTGCGACTTGAAGCCTTATTTCTGACCTTGCTACTCTCGAACTCCTGGACACTGGGACAAAATGTAGGTTCCCATTCCGCTACTGAATTCGTTTATACCCTCCTAAAGATCATTAGAAAATTTCCCCCATAGGATATTAGTTCATGTGTTGACCATCTTAACTGATTAAAGTGAGTCAGTTACAAAAATAAAACTTGAGTTGGTTAAATTTCAGACAGAGAGAGACACAGGGATTGAACCTCTGTGAACCTCAACTCAGTGACAGGGAATGATTCTTAGACAGTGACAGAAATTAAACCGTCCAAATATATTCCGTTGATTACCTAGCCGTCCCATGTCCATTCACGCTCACAAACGAGTTAAGTTTATAAAGGATTAAGTTTACCTTCCCGGCAGGCCTTGGTCCTTGCTGTCGCTGCACCCACTTATACTGCTGCAGAAAATGGAGACCACTGAAATCATGAGGTATGTTTTTATAGGATTAAATTTTCCTTCCTGGCACGTCTCTGGTCCACTCTATCGCTACAGCTCCTGAAACATATGGCAAAATGGGCAGAGATTGAACCTCATTCAGTGACCAGAATTGAACAAGGGTCAGTGACACCTTAGTCAGTGACCAGAATTGAACAACGGTCGATGACAGGGACTGGAAATCAGTCAGTAAACGAGATTTTAACCTCAATCAGGCACAAGAGTGAACCTTAGCCAGTGACAGTGAGCTAACATCAGTTAGGGACAGGTAGTGAACCTCCGTCAGTGACAGGGACAGAAATTGGTCAGTGACAGTGATTGTTCCTGAGTCAATTAGAAGGATTGAACCTCAGTCAGTGACAGGGATGTGAAAATCAGGCAGTGACAGGATTTGAACCACAGTCAGTGACAGGGAGTGATTCTCAGTCAATGACGGAGAGTGAACCACAGTCAGTGGCAGGAATCGAATCACTGTCAGTAACTTGGAGTGAAACTCAGTCAGTTGCAGGAATTGAACCTCAGTCAGAGGCAAGGATATAACCTCAGTCTGTGATAGGCTTTGAACCACATTTGGTGACAAGGAAAGAACCTCAATCTGTGTCCAGGAGTGATAGGTCGAGATGAGGCATATCAAGATCCTGCTGCTGCCCCCTAACTGTACACTCTGCAGTTCACGAACTGATCCAACCACTCAACAGATTATGCTATTTCCATCAGCCTCTATCTGGCCTGCACCAACTTGAAGAAGACTGACACTGACATCACACTACTGTTCATAGACTTCAGTTAAGCATTCATACTATCATTCCTCAGCACCTGATTGGAAAGCTGAGTTCACTGGGACTAGACATTTTTGTTAGCAGGGAGGCAAGAGGGAGAGAGGAGCAGCCCCCAGGTAAGTTTCCCATTTACATTGCCTGTCTCGAGAGTCAGGCCTCCATATGTTTTGGGTGCAGAGAGGATAGAAGGGCATGGGCTGCCGGAAGGTAAATGACTGCTTTAAAAACTTACCTCGTGAATAGGCGATGTGCACACTGAGCACGAGCAGAAACGGGTCTGCTGAGGAAGTGAAATATTATATTTGGGCGGTTGAGTTTCCTGAAACGCTATTGAGGTAGTGTTTCCCGCCCATCCTCCTCCTCTAACCAAAGAAAAGGTGCTGTGTGCTGGATTGGTAATGGAACTTTTTTTATGCTCTTCATTTTTGAATAGTCTCTATAAGAATTTAGAATAGTGGGAATGGCGGTTAGGACAGTTGAATGTTGCTCCTGCAGAATGTAGGAGTTAAGGGTCACCACTAGTGTCCATGCTGACTTCATATGCGGTAAGTGCATACAACTCCAGCTCCTAGAACACCGTGTTAGGGAACTGGAGTTGGAGCTGGTTGAACTTCGGATCATTTGGGAGTCGGAGGGAGTAATTGAGAGGTGTATAGGAAGGTAGTCACACTTCAAGTACAAGACTAAAGGCAGATGGGTTACAGTCAAAGGATGGAAAGGGACCATGAACTCAGTGCAGTAGTCCCCTGTGGCCGTTCCCCTCAACAAGTATACCTTTGTGGCTACTGATAGAGGGACACTGTCCGGGGTAGGCCATGGGTAAAGGTTTCTGGATGTAGGTTTGCTCGTTGAGCTGGAAGGTTCATTTTCATAAGTTTCGTCGCTATACTAGTGAGCATCAGATGAAGCGCTGGTGGCGTGGCCCGCTTTTTATTGATGTGTTTAGATTTCTTTGTGTTGACGACGGCATTTCCTGTAACACCATTTCATGTGGTGATGTCATTTCCTATTCCTTTTTTCTCAGAGGTTGGTAAATAGGATCCAAGTAAATGTGTTTATTGATACAGATTTAGATAGAATGCCATGTTTCTAGGAGTTCTTGTGCGTGTCTCTGTTTGGCTTGTCCGAGGATGAATGTGTTGTCCCAGTCGAAGTGGTGTCCTTCCTCATCTGTATGTAAGAATACTAGTGAGAGTGGGTCATGTCTTTTTGTGGCTAGCTGATGTTCATGTATCCCGGTAGCTAGTTTTCTGCCTGATTGTCCAATGTAGTGTTTTTACAGTTTTTGCAAGTCATTTTGTAAATTATAGTAGTTTCGTTTGTTGTCTGTATAGGGTCTTCCAAGTTCATCAGCTGCTGTTTTCGTGTGTAGGTGTGTTTGTGGGATACTATGACGCCAAGAGGCCTGAGTAGTGGGCGGCACGGTGGCACAGTGGTTAGCACTGCTGCCTCACAGCGCCAGAGACTCGGGTTCAATTCCCGCCTGAGGCGACTGATTGTGTAGAGTTTGCACGTTCTCCCCGTATCTGCATGGGTTTCCTCCGAGTGCTCCGGTTTCCTCCCACAGTCCAAAGATGTGCAGGTCAGGTGAATTGGCCATGCTAAATTGCCCGTAGTGTTAGGTAAGGGGTACATGTAGGGGTATGGGTGGGTTGCGCTTCGGCGGGGCGGTGTGGACTTGTTGGGCCGAAGGGCCTGTTTCCACACTGTAAGTAATCTAATCTAGTCTGGCAGTTATTTCCGAGATTTCCATGATGTAGGGGAGAGTGGCTAGGATTTCTGGATATGTTTTGTCTGCTGGTTGGGGCTTGTTGCTTTTAATCGGCATACTGTATTCGTTGGGTACCCATTCTTTTTGAATAGAGTATATAGGTGGTTTTCATCTGCTCTGTATCGTTCCTCTGTCCTGCAGTGTGTGGTAGCGCATTGAAATAATGTTCTAATGCAGCTTCGTTTCTGGGACAACACATCCATTCTAGGACAAGCCAAACGGAGACACGCACAAGAATTCCTAGAAAAATGGGCATTCCAACCGGAACTCGATGAACAAACACATTCACCACCCCCTGAGAAAAATAGCATGATATGACGCCGCAACCAGAAATGACGTCACCATATGAAATGACGTCACTAACCCAAGGAAATTTTAACACATAAAGTCGGCCAGGCCAACATCCCTTCATCTGGAGGATCACTGATGTTCTTACCTCGCATAGTGATGTAATGCCTGAAAATGAACCTTCCATTTCAGCGAACAAACCTACATCCAGAACCTCAAACTGAGCTACAAATCTTCTCAAAACAGGTTTCTGCACAGAGTCTGTTACTGTTGCTCAGAAGTGCAGGGGGGGGTGCAGAGCAAAGCATTAATCATTGTGGACTCCATAGTTAGACAGAATAGATACAAAGTTCTGTGGGACGGGAAAGACTCACGATTGGTATGTTGCCTCCCAACTGTCAGCGTTCATCATCTCTCAGATCATGTTTTCGGGATTCTTGAGGGTAAGGGGTGGAGCCCCGATTCGTGGTCCACATAGGCACTATCGAAATATGTAGGGAAAGGGATGGGGATTGACAGCAGAAATTCAGGGAGCTAAGGATGAAACTCAGAGCGAGAACAAACAGAGCTGTTATCTCTGGTTTGATGCCAGTGCCACGTGCTAGCGAGGCGAGGAATGGGGAGACAGAGGAGTTGGACACGTGCCTACAGGGAGGGAGAGTTTCTGAAATCTGGATAATTGGGGATCATTCTGGTTTGGACCTCTACAGACAGGATGGTCTACACATGTACTGGAGGGGAACCAATATCTTGGGGGTGTGAGGAATTTGCTATTGCCCTTTGGGAGAGTTTAAAACTAATCCAGCAAGGGGATGGGAACATAAATTGTAGTTCAAGTTTTCAGGAGATTGGAAGAGTGAGGTCAGAAATCTGATTTTAAGGTCGCAACAGTACACTGACAATCAGGAATGTGACCTGAAGTGTGTCTACTTTAATGCTAGGAGCATCCAGAATATGTTGTGTAAACTTGCAGCGTAGATTGGTCTGGGACTTCGATATTGTGGTCATTTCAGAGACATTGATCGGAACGATTGTGCAGGTTCCGGTATTAGATGTTTTAATTAGACCAGAGAAGATGGTAAACGAGGGGGAGGTGTGGCATTGTAGGCAAGGACAGTATATTGTTGGCAGAAAGGCTGTGTGAGGACTGGTCTAATGAGGTATTGTGGGATGTGTTTAGAAACAGGAAAGGAAAGTTGACCCTGTTGGATTTTTGTATAGGCCTCCAAAAAGTTCCAGAGATGTGATGGAAAGGGTCGCAAAGATGATTCTGGATAGGAGCTTGTGGAACAGGGTAGTTGCCGTAGAGGCTTTAACTTTCCAAATATTGACAGGAAATACTATAGTTCGAGGACTTCAGATTGGTCAGTTTTTGTCCAAAATGTGCAGGAGGGTGTCCTGACACAGTATGTAGATAGGCCAGAAGAAGCGAAGCCAGATTGGATTTGGAAGTGGATAATGAAACTGATCCAGTGTTAGATTTGTCGTTAGGTGAACAGTTTGATGAAAGTGCCCACTATTTGTTTATGTTTAAATTAGCGATGGAAAGGGATAGATATATATCACAGGGCAAGAGTTATAACTGGGATAAACGCATTTTATGATGCGATTAGGAATGTTTTCGAATGCTTAGGATGGGGAGAAATGTGCAGAGAATGGGCACAATTGAAATGTGGAGCTTAATCAAGGAGCAGCTACGCCATGACCTTGATATGTATGCACCCATCAGGCAGGGAGGAATTTGTCGAACTGGGGAGTGGTGGTTCATAAAGCAGTTGAATCTCTTGTCAAGAGGAAGAAGAGACTTATTTTAGTATGAGACGTGAAGGCTTTGTCAGAGCGTATGAGAATGACAAACCTAAAGAGAGAACTAAGAAGAGGCAGGAGGGATATAAGAAGTCGATGCCACATAGAATCAATGAAAACTCTAAAGCTTTCCACAGGTATTTCAGGAATAAAAGAATGACTAGAGTAAGATTAGGGCCAGTTAAGCATAGTAGTGGGACTTTGTGCGTAATAATCGGGAGATAGCAGCAGCGCTAAACGATTTTTTTTTCGTTGGAATTGACAGTGGAACAAAATGTTGGCGAGGAGAATACTGAGATGCAGGCTCCTAGACAAGGCAGGATTGACGAGGAGCTGTTCGCAATTCTGGAAAGTGTGAAAATAGGTAATTTCCTACTGCCAGATGGGATTTATCCTAGGATATTCCGGGAAGCCAGGGAGGAGTTTGCAGACCCTTTGGCTTTGATCTTTACATCATCATTTTCTCTAGGAATCGTGCCAGAAGACTTGCTGCCCGCTTGTTGAAGAGAGGGAATAGGGTCAATCCTGCTAACTACAGAGCAGTGAGCCTTACTTCGGTTGTGAGTAAATTGTTTCAAAATATTATGAGAGATAAGATTTATAATCATCTATAAAGAAATAAGTACATTTGGGGATAGTCAACACTGTTTTGTGAAGGGTAGGTTGTGCCTCAGAAAACGTTTTGGCTTCTTTGAGGAGGTGACCAAACAGGTGGATGAGAACAGAGAGGTTGATGTGATGTATTTGGATTTCAGTAAGGCGTTTGACAGTGTTCCCCAAGGTAGGCTATTACACAAAATATGGAGTCATGTGACTGTGGATAATTTAGCGGTTCTGATCAAAAGTTGGCTTGCTGAAAGAAGACAGAGGGTGGTGGTTGATGGGCAATGTTCATCCTGGAGTTCAGTTACGAGTGTGGTACCGGAAGGATCTGTTTTCGGGCCACTGCTGTTTGTCGTTTTTATAAATGACCTGGACGAGGGTGCAGAAGGATAGAGTAGTAAAGTTGCGGATGATAGTCGGGTCATTGGAGCTGTGGACAGTGCCGAAGAATGCTGTAGTTTACAAACGTACATTGATAAGCTGCAGAGATGGGCCAAGAGTTGGCAGATGGAGTTTAATGTGGAAAACTTGGAGGTGATTCACTTTGGAAGGAGGAACAGGAATAAAGAGTACTGGGATAATGGTAAGATTCTTGGCAGTGTAGTTGAGCAGAGAGATCTCGATATTCATGTGCACAGATCGCTGAAAGTAAACACCGAGTTGATAGGTTGTTAAGAGGCCATATGGTGTATTAGGTTTTATTGGCACGGGGATTGAGTTTCGAAACCATGTGGTCATGTTAAAGCTGCACAAAAGTCTGGTGCGGCTACACGTAGTAATTTGCCTATAGTTTGGGTTGCTGCATTATACAAGGATGTGGAAGCTTTGCAAAGCGTTTAGTGGTGAATTGCTAGAATGTTGACTGGTATGGATTGAAGGTCGTATGAGGAAAAGCTGAGGGATATGAAGCTGTTTTCATTCGAGAGAATTAATTGGGACATATAAGAAAATCAGAGGATTAGATAGGGTGTTCACTGAGAGCCGTTCCCTCGAATGGTGTTGGCTAGTACGAGGGGACATAGCTTTAAGTTCAGGGAATATAGTTATATAACAAATGTCAGAGGTATTTGCTTTAGTCAGAGAGTAGTAGGAGCAACACTTGAAGGCCAAAGGGGCTGCACTGTTCTATAATGTTCTTTGTTCTCTGTTCTAACTACCTCCCTTTTAACTGGATCCTGGATTCCTGACTGGGAGACCGCAGACATTCTAAATTGACAACAACATCTCCAACACCATCATCCTGAGCACTGGGGCTGCCCAGGGCTATGTGCTCAGTTCACTGCTGTTCACCCTGCTGAAACTCAACTGTACAACGATGACACGGCTGTAGTGGGTCCCATCAGCAGAAACGACGAGACAGCATTCAGAGAGGAGATGCAGAGTTTACCAGACTTGTGCAGGGCAAATAACCTTTCTCTGAAGGTGGACAAGACAAATGAGATAGTTGCTGACTTCATGCTAGCATGGAGCGATCACTGTATTGACAATTTTAAAAGCCAATGATACAATCTGACGTTTTAGGGGTATAAGACCAGGGAAAATTGAACAATTGAGAGGAGGACTGCAAGCCCAACATGCAAACAGACTGTTTGCAAAGCGTTGTTTTGAAAGGTACTTCTCAATCAGTAACCTGTGACGTAGAAATCCCTAAGAAGAAGAAATTAAGACACAGGAAGGTCCAAATAGAAGAACCAAAAGCTGCCTGGTTTTGCGATTAGATGTGTTGTTTTGTAAATCTTAAATGGAAGTTTTATGGGACTAGTGTGATGGAAGGGGAGGTAAAATAGAGGTTAGAGTAAGGACTTGTACATAATTGTTAAAATTATTCTCTGTTATACCATAGGAAATAAAGTTGTTAATTTTTACTTGAAGTAGTTCTTGGTCACTCGAAGTTTTACAGATTACTGCATGGGATAAATCTGGTCTGTGTCGCTGGATTTAAATTAAGCATGTCGTGATAGTTGGGGTGCTTGGATCCGTAATCTGAACTAGTTTGAATATATTTGGGGTACAAAAAAATCTCAGCAGATTTAACTACTTGCACGTGAGCGTCTGAGATCTTTAAATGAAACATAGGTGAGACAACTGGTTTAATTTCGGGGACTTACGATTGATTAAATTAGAAGTGAGAGATATGACCCTTAAAATTGCTAGATACGTTCTGGGATTTGAAGATAATTCTTAAATTTGCCAAAACGTTTTTAAAGAAAGGAAAAAAAAGCCATACTTTCAGAATTAGCAAATAAGTTAGGTTTTGGGTTTGATCAAGAATAATAGCAAAGCTGAAATTGTAAAGGACATAGTCAAACACTTAAGTGTGTCGAAGAAACAGGCACGGACTGGTGGAGAAACTTAAATTACAATTTAAGAAAATGGAGTTAGAAGAGAAACAAAGAGAGAGAGAGGAAATAGAGAAGGAAAGAGAAAGAGACAGAGAGAAGAGAGAGACAGGAAACCGAGTCTGAGAGAATTTTAGAGGGTTACGCCCATAAGGATGTTGCTTAATTGGCACAGTGTTTCAGATATCTACATCTTCCACAATTACAATTAGCTCTTCCCAGCCTATTCCCATATATCTGCCAAAGTGATTTTCGTCTAGATGTTTATTGAACAATTTATTCCAAATTCTCATTGCTTCCTCGTTGTCCAATTT
Source organism: Chiloscyllium plagiosum (assembly GCF_037043375.1). Taxonomy (NCBI): domain Eukaryota; kingdom Metazoa; phylum Chordata; class Chondrichthyes; order Orectolobiformes; family Hemiscylliidae; genus Chiloscyllium; species Chiloscyllium plagiosum. The sequence goes on from NW_028270187.1 coordinate 8,494,732, forward strand.
AATTTTAGCAATATCAAATTCAGAATTATCTCTATGATTATATGACTATCTGGATGCGATTCTTCACTTGAACCTGTAGTAAGTACTACATTGTCCTTTTGATTTCCATCCCAAGCAAAATACTGCTTGAGCGTATTAACATGACACACTCTCTCAGTTTTCGGTCGTTCTGGTGTTCTAGTCAAATAATTGAAATCAATGAAATTCTTTTCTTCGGTTTGAGCAGTCCTTCACTTCTAAAGATGTATATCCTATACGGAATGATACCGACAATGTATCCTCAACTTGCTACACTACTACTTTTTGAACGCTTTTCTGCTTCCCCTTTCATCATTCGGTTTGCTATTTTTAAATGCTGTTTTGCTAACTTACCGACACTATTTAGCGTCTCCATAAAATGCGACACCAAGTCTAATAACGTAGTCTCTGAACTCTGACTCACTAATTTTTCGTCATTTGGTTTATGTGTTCCTTTCACCTGATGTCTAAAAAACACTAAGTCCGTTGGACTGAATTTATTTGATCCAATATGTGCGTCCCTGTTTTCAGTAAGTATATTTGAATTTCTTTATCCCAAGCACTTGGCTACTCTTGTCTGTTGCCCGTCTATATGTGCTTTAATTTTGCTGCCACTGTTCTATTGCTCCTTGTGATTCTGCAGTTAATTTCAATTATTTAATTCTTAAGCTATCCATAATAACCCTGAATCAGTTTATGGAATAATATGACCCTTGATTCATTTGTATCTCTGTGGGGAATCGTCACACAGGAACGATAGAAATATGTTACTTTTTGACAATCGTTTTAGCTGTGGTATTGTGTGAAAAGCAAAGCCTATGGAAATGTAGTGGTCATATCTTTTATCGTTAATAACTGTTGATTCACATTTTTTCTGTTTTAAGGAAGGGTGCTAAACAATCAACAATGATTCTTTCAAAAGGTTCCTCAACTGCTGGGATCAGTATTAAGCGTATTCGTTTTATCAGTGTCGGAGTTTTTCCTATTATTTGACATCTGTGACGTGTTCATCAAAATTCAAACACGCCGTTATGCAGTCCAAGCAACTAAATCGTTTTGTATCTTGAATACAGATTTTCATACTCTGAAGTAATGTCCTATTAGTAACCCATGGTGTACCAGCAATACCCCCTTTGTATAACCCACAGGTAATACAAATTTATGAGCTTCTGTTCATCCAACTAAAAATGTAATGGCCTGAAAATCAAAAATGTCATTTCAAGGCAGCAACATTTCGGGATACACTCAGATTAATCTTTTGTGTATGCTTTTTGAAACTTCTGTTTTGTCTTTCCATCTTTCTGTTGTAATTCATCTACGTTTTCTGAGCTATATTGCCCAATCTGGCTTTCGCTTGTTCTTCCGTCTTCTTCTCACTCACTTGATCAAAAAAGATCATGGAACTTCACCTTCCCAATTTTGTTCTTTGAAATTCCTTCCTGTTTTAACCCAAGGCTTTCTGACCTTTTCCCACACAGGCAGGAAAACGCCGTGGAATTACTTCCTATAACACTTGTACAGGTTTTTCAATCACAGTAGTCATCACTCCTACTTCGAAACAGCTACTGGTATATCATTGATAAGGATAAACTGTATTTCTGGAACAGAGAATTCCACAACTTTGCTACTGTCACTTCACTACTTTTCACCTAAATCTTCTTAACTCACCTTATGTAATGGAACACTGCTCTTCTCACCATAATTCTGTGTATTATCACCTTTTTCTGCCAATAATCTTCTGCATTACGATATCTCGTAGTCTCTCGCCATTAAAGGTTCCTTTACTCCATATCCGCTTGAATCATAATTTATTTAATTGTTTCCTGATACACATGATTAAAACTTACCCATACAAATCCATTCTTGAAGAGATCCAGCACTTTGTTACTAAATAACCTCTGAACAGAGTTTTTACTTTCCTTGCACTTCGTTTGCAGGTTTTTAACTTTCCTTGCGCTTTCTCTTCCCACTTTAAAAAACCTCACTATCTTATTCTGTTTAAACACTCCAGTTCTTCCAGTGGCTTTTTAAAACCACGAAAACTGTGATGCATGGTTCAACTGTATTACAGAGAAAATACCTGTGATTTGTTTTTTCCAGTTGTAATACACGCGTCTATTTCTTTTTAAACCTGTGGTAAACTCTTCTTTGTATCTTTATAGGTATTTCCTTTTCCTTTACCATTTGAGTTTCTTGTTTTTTTATCCCAATTTCTGTCCATGACTGACTGAAATTCATGTCGGAGGTCAAACTTTAAGAAATGAACATCTCATTACCATTTGCAATCTCTGTCGAGAAACTTGCTTTCGTAATCCTCTGCATTTCCACAAGAGTTCTCACTGGTTAAGGGAATGAATATTTGAACATGTCCAGTGTAACAGTCTCGCTAAGTGGGTCATGCAATCTGAATTATTTTCAATGTCTTTATCCAGCTTTCAAAGTTACATTGTTTGGACTTTCCAAATTGTAGGTATGTCAGAGCAGATTCCTTCTTTAGGTTCCAAAGACATTGCCTGTATGCTTCTGGAACGAATTTATAAACGCATAAAATCGTTTTTTTTTTTGCTTTAACCTCATCATGCTCCATAGCTACTTGCTGCGATAGTGAAGCAACGACCTCATTTGCACTATCTCCTAAATTATGGTTGAATTAACAATATCCAAATATTCAGTGGACATGTGATTTATCAAGCCATTTTTTCAAACTAACTGAAAAAACACACTTCCCTCTCTTCGAACTTGATAACACTTCGTGTGTATTTAACCAGACCCCATGCAGGCCTTTGTTTACGATACTTTTCCTGTAAATCGCTGCCCTCATCATTAGTCCCAACATCAAATTTTACCTAGCTCTTTGCTAAGTCGGTTTGGACTTTCCAGTCTGTCTTTCTCAATTTCTTCTTCTAACTTTATCTGTTTGTTTCTCTCTTTTTATGTTTGGGCTATTCATTCTTTTGCTTTTCCCTTGCTATCATCTGGAATTTAAGCGGTTTCATTTGCGTTTGAATTTTAACTATTTCTATTAACTCTGCATGCATTTCTGGCAATTTTAAACGCTAATCTGTTACAACAATAACCTCCATCTCCAGCTTGTTTGCCAATTTTAAAAAGTCTGCCTTCATCACGTTTGGTAGGTAAGCCGACGTTTCCGCAAACTTTGTCAAGGCACTCATCATGTAAATCAGCCGAAATCTACGCAAGAATAGAGAATTCCAACCCGGACCACTAAAATTCTTTAAATCCAAAAGTTCAAACTCCAATATTGAATTAGAGATTTTGATTCCAGACCAGATGCCCCATTAGTTATAGACCGGACTAAAACTCATATCCCCCAAATTGTTTTCATTACATAACCTAGACTGTAACTTTTACATTTATTTCAAGGTAGTAGCTTCCAGTAATGATTCAACCAGTCTACGACTAAATAAAAACACACTCTATGCTTAGTGCACAATTAATATACCAAAAAAAGACACAACTTTAAATCTGTTAAAGTACTTAACAATGTAATGCATTTTTAACAACTAATTATCAACTGTTCCAGTATAGACAGTGTCCATCAAACACATCCTTTGGCAAAAATCCAACTCAGCAAGGCATTTTAGTTTTCCTTGAGTCCTTCATAGTCTGGAGGAAAGAAACAATCTGATCCTTTTGATATTTAAGAGGAAGTCCCACTATCTAAGGTTTCACTCTCACAGCCAGAAAGTCACACCTTTGCTTCAGAAGTGAGCAGAGAACTCGCACTAACAGGAAGCAAAAATTGAGGATGAAGGGCAAATGGTCGTAATGTCGATTCTCCTGATACTCGGGTGCTGCCTTACCGGCTGTGCTTTTCCACCACCACACTCTTCCGTTCTGACCCGGACCATCTGCAAACAAAGACACGCACAAGAATTCCTAGAAGCATGGCATTTCAACTGGAACTCTATAAACAAACACATCGAGTTGAACTCCATCTACCACCCCCTGAGAAAAGGAACAGGAAGTGACTTCACCAAAGGAAATAACATCACCACAGGAAATGACACCAACAACCCAAAGAAACCCAAACATATAACTAGAAAGCAGGAATTCTCAGCATTGCTTCGCCTGAGGCCCACTGAAGATGTTACCTAGTAGGGTAATGAAACGTCTGGAAATGAACTTTGCAGCTCAGCGAGCAAGCCTACATCCAAAACCTCAAACTGAGCTACACATCTTCTCAAAACTCACTAAGACTTATGGGCTCAATACGCTAAAATGGCCCTAAAATGGGAAACGAATGCCATCTGACAGAGTGGCACCCGCGAACAGCTGTACTTCCTGCACGAATGCCTCAGGAAACAGGTACTACCTAAATGTTTTCAATACGAACCTCCGCTTAACACTTCATTAACCATAAGAATAGCAGAGCAAAACAGCAACAGAATGCTTTGAGAAATGATGAATGAAGCCCACAACAGTCTACGTAAATACAACTGGGAAAATTTGCGTCAAAGGTCCTTACTCAGTCATGCAACAGACCACGATTGGATAGATACAGTACAACAAACTATAGATATTATACAGCGACAAACACAGAAAATGAAAGAAAACTAGCCCTGCAGAAAAAAAAAAACTAGACAAACTTAAACAAAGAAACAACACTGACAACACAGAAGTATGGATAAAAAACTTATCTGACCGACCCTTAACATACACTGAAAAAGCCGTCCTAGTAAGAGGATTAAATTACAGCTGCCAGGATGCGGACAAGATTTCTAAGCAGCATTAGAAGCAACGCAAAAAGATTCCAACTCACAGAAGAAACCCAGCAAACCATCAGACATTTAGTCGCACCAACATTAAGCAGAAAAAAGGAAGGAAACACACTCAATACACAAGAAAGGAAGGCACTAGAAAGACTAAATTAAAGATAAAAACATTGTTCTCCTACCTGCAGATAAAGGAAGCTTGACAGTCATTCTAAATCGAGGAGACTACATTGAAAAAGCGAACGCACTACTTACAGATACCAACACGTACCAACAAATGGCGATAGACCCGACCCCACAAGTAGAGAACCGAATCACAGCCCCACTCAAACAACTTCAGAAATCTGGAGAAATAAATAAGACCAACTTCCAAAAAATGAAACCAGACGGATCAAACACACCAGGCTTCAATGGATTACCCAAAATAACAAATCAGGAGCCCCCCTCAGACCCATGGTCTCACTACCTGGAACACCAACTTACAGATTAGCCAAGGAGCTACACCAAAGTTTAAAATACGTAGTAGAAGACACACACCACTCCATCTACTCCACCCAAGAATTCCTGAAGCCCATCAAAGGCGCTTAGATAGAAGAGGATGAAATAATAGTCTCCTTTGATGTAACAGCCCTGCTTACATCAATCGACATTAATCTGGCCAAGGAAACAGTGACTACACTATTAGAAGATCCAAAGACATATACACCAACACCACTAACTTCATCAACAAGGACAGTATCAACAAGCAAGTGGACCTATGCCTTACCACACAGTTCACCTTCAACAACAACGCCTACAGACAAACCTATGGAACACCCATGAGATCTCCGATATCAGAGTTCTTAGCTAAGGCAGTAATGCAGAGAATTGAACAAATGGTTCTGCTAAACATCCAACCCAAACTTTGGGTTCGCTACGTGGATGATACCTTCGTCATCACTAAACGAAACAAATTAGAGGAAACCTTCAAGACCATCAATGATACCGTTACTGGCATAACATTCACTAAAGAGGAGGAAAACAACAACAAACGGCCATTCTCAGATGTCACAGTAGAGCAAACAACCAATAGGGAACTTCAAACCAGCATCTACAGTAAAACAACACATACAGACCAAATATTGAACTACAGAAACAATCATCCCAACACCCACAAACGAAGTTGCATCAGAATATTATCTCTAGAGCCAACACACACTGCAGCACAGAGGAACTACGCAGAGCAGAGGGAAAAAAAACATTTATACCGTGTATTCAAAAAGAATAGATACCCAATGAACACAGTCCACCGGTTTCTTAGCAACAATCCCAAATAAGAAGACAAACACATCCAGAAACCCTAGCCACTCTCCCCCTACATCAAAGACATGTCGAAAGTGACTGCCAGACTACTCAGTTCCCTTGGCATCATGGTAGCCCACAAACCCTCCAACACACCAGAACAGCAGCTAATGAACTTGAAAGACCCAATACGGACAACGAACAAAACTAAAGTCATTTACAAAATACCGTGCAAGGACTGTAACAAACACTACATTGGATAAACAATCAGAACACTAGCCACCAGGATACATGAACACCAACTAGCCACAAAAAAGACATGACTCTCTCTCACTAATATGCTCACATACGGATGAGGAAGTACACCACTTCGACTGGGACAGCACATTCATCCTAGGAAATGCCAAACAAAGAGATGCACGATAATTTCTAGAAGCATGGCATTCCAACCGCAGGTCTGTCAACAAACACATCAAGTTAGACCCCATCTACCACCCCCTGAGAAAAGGAACAGGAAGTGACTTCTCCACAGGAAATAGCATCACCACAGGAAATTACACCATCAATTCAAAGATACCCAAACATGTAAATAGAATGCAGGAATTCTCAGCATTGCTTCGCCTGAGGCCCACTGAAGATGTTACCTCGTAGGACACCGAAACGTCTGGAAATTAACCTTGCAGCTCAGCGAGCAAATCTACATTCAAAACCTCAACCTAAGCCATAAATCTTCGCAAAACTCGTATCATTACAATGAAATGGTGAATTCCGGGTGTCTTGTGCTCTTGTTTCAAGACTAAGGGGCATATTTTAATGGTGAGAGGTGAAAGATTTATAAAAGAATACACGGGGCATTTTCCTTTAAACAGAGAATGTTCGTGATTGTAATGAACTTCCAGAGGAAGTAATGGATGCGAATATAGTTACTATATTTAAAAAATATTTGGATAAGTGCATGAATAAGAAATGCGTGCAAGATATGGCCCAAAGGCAGGCAGCTGAGATTAGTTTAGTTTGGGATTATAGTCGGCATCGAGTGGTTGTACGGAAAGGCTCGTTTCTCTGCTGTATCACTCTGTGACTCTATAAGACAACGAGCAGAATAGACCTCAAATTAAGGTTTTATCACAGTAAATGTCCAATTAAGTCAGCCTTTACAATATATTCTAACATTCCCCTTACTGACATGAAAACAAACCAATTACACATCTCTGTCTGATCTGCACATTATGACGATGCTGTTCCTTTTACAAGATCATGGTGTCCTTTGTTTTTTTTTTCAAAAAGGGTCTCAAAGGCAGAGGTGACGAGTTGTCTGGGGAGGGTTATTTCGAACAGTGGCAGTTCACTCAGTTCTTTTTTTTTAGTTTGATTTGTTTTAGCAAGCAGTCAAAAATATGCTGAGGATCTGGAGAAGCAATTACATGCTTCAACAAAGATCGTTCCTGAACTTTGTCTCTGAAAACTCAATTGCCTGTAAGAACCTGTGCTGAAATTTATCTTTTGCCAAGGGATGTGTTTTTGGTATGTTGCAGGATTGGAACAACTTCGTTGAATTACGAAAGAACCAGTTGGGATATTAAATACGTCAAGTTTGTCTAAATTCTGTCTCATTCGTAGTGTTTAAATAAATCTTGTTCTGTCTAAAGCTGAATGGTTTGACCAGCTGCATCACTCCTGTAATGTCCGTTCTACATTTGCTCGAAAAGGAATAAAACTGAGCATCTGAGCTACATTCTTAAATTGCTTTGAGTATGTTTGGCCTGTTCCATTGCAAAATACTTTTACCAGAAACTATATAATGTTGAAATAAATCTGCTATGCATTCATTAAATCTGTCTTCACTTCCTTCCTCTGGGAGATGTTTGTAGTCAGTTAAAGATTTGACATCCCAACCAGGAACCGAGAAATTATCAGTGGGCAGGACAGATTGGGAGTAAATGTTAGTCATTCAAATTCACTTTACCTTTCTGTGAGAGTACACAAAGTTTGAAGAGGCTGGTTTTACGTTAAGCATGTTGCACGATATTGTGAAAACCATGTTCGTGCACATTTTCATTTCATTGCGTATGAAATAACGAAGAAGAACAAATTAACAGTGTGGCTATCCTGAAGAAAATTATCATTAATGCCAATTACATTTAAAAAGACAATGAAATATGAATGATCTCCAGTAGCACAAGGAATTCATTCCAAGCCGAAAGTGTTAAAACGTACTTAATATAAGATAAGTTGTCATAGGAACTTCCATGAACATGGAAGAACAATGGGACACAACAGCAATTGGCAACTGCAACATTATTGCATACAAAGGCACAATAAGTTCGATTGAAAAATGACGGAAGTGAAGACTGGAAATGCTGGAGATCTGAATCGAAGAGTATGGTGCTGCAAATGTACAGCTGGTCAGGCAGCATCTGAGGAGCAGGAGAGTCGAAGTTTCGAGCATACGTTTTTCAATAAGAAGGGGACTGATAGATAAATGGGAGAGGGAGGGGGCTGAGAGGAAGGTAGCTGGGAATTCGATAGGTAGATGAAGGTGGGGAAAAAGCAATAGTTCGGAGAGGAGGGTGGCGCAGATAGGTGTGCAGGAAGATGGACAGTTAGGACAGATCAAGAGGGCTGTGCTGAGATGGATCTAGATTAAGGTGGAGAGAGTGCAAATGAAGAAACTTGTGAAATCAAAATTTATCGCGTATGGTTGGAGGTTCCCAAGGTGGAAGATGAGGCTTTCTTGCTCCAGATGTCCAGTGGCTAGCGTTTGGCGCTAGAGGTGGCCCAGGACTTGCACATCCTTGGCGGAGTGGGGAATTAAAGCTTTCAGCAACGGGCGGTGGGATTTTTTTTAATGTGGATCTCCCAGAGATGTAGTCTGAATGGATCTGCAAGTTTGTGAAATCCTTTGAGTCCTCCCACTTCGTCTATACCTAAGGGGTAGCCATGGGCACAAACGTGAAGCCCAGCTATGGCTGACTCTTCAAGAGTCCATGTTCCGCAGCTACACTGGGACCATTCCCCACCTTTTGCTCTGCTACATTGATGACTGCATTGGCGCCACCTCGTTCTCCCATGAGAAGGTTGAGCAGTTCGTCATCTTCACAAAGAACCTTCCACCCCGAGATCAAGCTCATGTGGACCATCTCGGACACCTATTTCCCCTTTCTAGACTTCTCCATCTCAATTTTTGGTGAACGACTCAACACGGAAATCTACTTCAAACCCAACATCTCCCACAGCTACCACGACTACACCTCCTCCCACACTACCTCCTGTAAATAAGTTATCTTTCATTCCTAATTCCTCCGCCTCACTTCAGGAGGACCAATTCCACAATAGAACATCGCAGATGGCCTACTACTTCAAAGATCGCAATTTTCCCTCCCACCACAAGGACAGAAACCCCGGTCATCACCTTGTACCCCAGAAACTGTCAGATACATCGCATCATCCTACACCATTTTCGTCACATACAAGCAGACCAACCCCCCCCCCCCCCCCCCCCCACCCACCCAATCAGGGATATATTTCCCTCTCCATCCTGATATTTATTCCAGAGAGACCATTCACTCTAAGACTCCCATATTAGGTTCACACCCTCCACCACCATAGCTTCCACTTCGGGCACCTTCCCCTACAATGCAAGAAGTTCAAATCCTGGGCCCACATCGCCTCCCTCACCTCCAAAAGGATACTTCCCCATCCGACCGCGATTTACTGTACTTTCACGTACATCTATTTTGCTCTTGATATAGTCTCCTCTACACTGGGAATGCAGGACGCTGACTTGGAAACATTTCAGAGATGATATCTGGAACACCCACACTAAACAATCCCACTGTCTGTGGCCAAACACTTTAATGTCCTTTTCAACTCCGCAAAAGGACATGCAGGTCTTGGGCCTCCTCCACCACTATACACACGTCATCCAAGGCCTGGAGTAAGAACGCCTCATCTTCCGCCTTCAGACACTCCAACTACACAGCATCAATGTGGACTTTACCAGTTTCTTGATTTCCACTCCCCCACCTTCTCCCAGATCCAAACTTTCAACTTGGCACCGCCCTCTTGAACTGTCGTACATGTCCATCTTCCTTCCCACCTATCCACTTCATCCTCCTCTCTGACCTATCACCATGAGCCCCATCTTCATCTCCCCATTGCCTTCCCTGCTACCTTCCACCCAGCGGTACTCCATCCAATTTATCTCTCAGCCCCCTTGGACCACGCTGTCATTCCTGATGACGATTTCATGCTCGAAACGTCGACTCTCCTGCTCCTGGGATGCTGCCTGACTGCCTGTGCTTTTCCAGAACCATACTCATCGACTTTGAAATGAAAAGTCTGAGACAATTAAATACAGCAAGAACAGTGCGTAAGTTTCATTGCAGTGATGGAAATTCACATATGTATGTTTGATTATCATTTTGTGTCTTTAATAGCAGTTAGTCATTCCTAAAAACTGGATGGGCAGCCCTCCTGGAAGTACTTCAGTTGTATGATTGATTGAAGATGTCTGCATCTTTCCAATGAGAATCCAAATTTGTTTGCGATTCTGTGCAATTACAAACCAAAACTAAGAATGTTTTCCTCTCACGTTGCTTCTTAGAATACGATTTGAACAGATATAGCTCCTGATGAAATGTTTCATTTACACGTGAGTAAAGATATCCCGCTGAAGAAATAAGAGAGAAGCTGCTCTGACTTACCGAAATTTTGATTTTTAAATTTGGCAATTTCTCTGTGCACGTCATAGTGTTGGAAATTTGATTGTATACCAAGTATGGTATGCTTTGACCACTGGTGCCAGAAATGATCAGTAATTCTAGCTAACTTCAAACCAACAAGCTTTTTCTGCAGCATTTAGCCCATTTATTTGTTTGCTTTGGCATTGTAAGTGAGCATTTAAATACTCGTTTACAGTTTTATTTTCTGTCTTGACCACATGCACAAGCTTCCACGTTGTCACCACCCTCTGAGTGAAAGATTTCCCTCACAATTTCTCTGAATCATGCCTCTTACTAAAAATGTATATCCCTGGTTCATAGTCACTCCATCAAGAGAGTATTTTCATCCAGTCTACTCTATCTAAGCCTTTCCTAATTTTATTTCTCTCGATCATGTTTCCCCTTAACTTCTATTATCTGAGGATGAAAAGTCAAACCGTTCAAACTGTCTGTCTAAGATTGGCAAGTACATGCAAGATCCCATAAATCTTCTATGCATTCTCTCTTGTGCTATCACAGTCCTTCTTGTCTGTGGATTTCAGAGGGATGCAACATATTTCAGTTATGAACTATGTTGTGCTTGCACCATTTCTCTTTTCTGAAAATCTTTGCCTCGCCAATAAACGTATGTATAAGATATGCCTTCTTGAATACTTAATATGGCTGCTCGGATAACTTAAAGAACAAATGCTGATGAATATCCAGACCCTATGATCCTCTGTGCTTCTAGATGCCTACTGTTCATCATGAGTTCCCTTTCTTGTTTGTCCTAAGAGCCAACGGTCAGATCCGTCAATTGTCGATAAATGCAATTTCTGTAACACAGGCTCTGCTTGTTTTTGGTCTACAGGTACAAATGGTAGTTAGGAAGTCAAATTGAATTTTGTCCTTCATTGCGAAAGGGATTGAGTTTAAAAGCAGAAAGGTTATGTTGCAGTTGTATTGGGTGCTGTTGAGGCCACACCTGGAGTCCTGCGTGCAGTTTTGGTCTCCTTACTTGAGCAAGGAGGCAGAGGAGTTACACTATTTTACTTCCGGACTTGAGATGGTTGGTTTTTGCAGAGAGATTGAGTAGACTGGGGTTATATTCATTGGAATTTAGAAGAATGAGGGGAGATCTCATACAAACGGATAAAATCATGAAGGCAATAGATAAGAGAGACGTGGACAGGATGTTTCCACCGGCAAGTGAAACGAAAACAAGAAGGATAGCCTGAAAATTAGGGGCAGCAGATTTAAGACTGAATTCAGAAATACCTTCTTCACCCAGAGGGTTGTATATCTATGCAATTCCCCGCCCAGTGAAGTGGTTGACACGACTTCAGTAAATGATTTTAGTGCTAAGGTACATAGATTATTGAACAATATAGTGTGACAGTGAGAGGGCTGGCAAGTGTGGCTGAGGCCCACAGAAAATTCAGCTATGAACTTATTGAATGTTGGAGCAGGCTCAAAGAGACAGATGGCCTAGTCCTGTTCATAGTTCGTCCGTTCTTCTGTACTTTTTTTTAGATCCATAGATTTCTGTTACTTTGTTTTCCTGAAGTAAGAAGGTAAGATGGACAAGTGAAGACAACAAATTTGAGGGTGTCTCTTAGGGACGCAAAAATCTGTTTGGAAATCCATTGGCTGATTTTTCATTTTCACTGTGTCAACATTTTGATATCACTCACCAACAGCACCATAAGTCCACAAACACCACAAGAGTGCACCGAGTCAAGCAGGTCGCTCCAGACCACTTCCTCAAGGTACAATTAGTGACAAGATAAAAAGAAAAACTTCACATTAAGAGCAAAATCACACCTCCAGACTCAACCAAAAATCTGGTTTGCTGTGCCAACTGCCCAAGTACATCACATCAACCTCAAGTGCTCCGTGGCTCCGTGGTTAACACTGATGCCTCACAGTGCCAGGGACCCGGGTTCAATTGCAGCCTTGGAGACTGTCTATGTGGGATTTATGTCTGCCTGGGTTTCCTCGGGGTGCACTGGTTTCCTCCCAAAGTCTAAAGGTGTGTAGATTACGAGAATTGGCAATGGTAAATTGTGCATTGTGTTCAGGGATGTGTTGCTTAGGTGCATTAGTCAGGGGTAAGTGTAGAATAATTGCGTTGGGAACTGGGTCTGTAGTGAGATTCGTTCGAGAGGGTTGGCGAAGACTTGTAGAGCCTCACGGCCTGTTTCCACACTGCAGTATCATTCTATGAATCTAACCATGTTAAAGAAGTAGTATCATCACAATAGTGGCAATATAACGAAATTAACGCCCGAAGAACCATCTCATAGAGGGACCACCACGAATTGAAATGACAAAGTGAGCAAGTGAACATATCCTGCAAATTCCTTTTAAATGCACACCTGAAATCATGGCTTGATAAAATGTCGCCTTTCTTCCACTCTCCCTGTTTCATCACTCATGACCAATCTTCGACCAACATCACATACAATTTGTAGCAGAAGGGACGACAGCGTTTAAGTAAAATGATCACCACGATCGTTTCTGGGGAACTTAGATATCATAGAATCCCTGCAGTGTGGAAACAGATCATTTGGTCCAACAAGTCCACACCGACCCTCCGAAGAGAAATCCATTCTGTTACCGTATTATTCCACATTTGCCCCTGACTAAGGCACCTAACTCACACATCCCTGAACGTCATGGACAATTTACAACGGCCAAATCTCCTGAACTGCGCATTTTTGGATTTTGGGAAGAAACCAGAGGCCCCAGAGGAAACCCACACAGACGGGGTGGGGGCCATGTGCAAACAGCACGCAGACAGGCGCCCGAGGCTGGAATCGAACCCTGGTCTCTGGCGCCAGTTCATGCGGAATATCAGGCAGCACAGACAGAACTGTGCACACGCACTTTAAACAATGCAAAAAAAACAAACACTCACAGATTATGTCTGCAGCAAGATAATCACCCAGCCACTAAAACATCTAGCTGCATTTATAATTAGAATGACAAATCAGTTGTGACAGAACAAAGGGATTTTCCTCATCTGTATGGATCTATGGAACAAAGAAACTGAGCCAGCAACAAAGCAACATTGAATTCCGAGGCATCTAAATACATAATGGCACCAGTAAACTGGCAACAACATGAAACTAACAAATGCATCGACAAAGCAAGTCACAGCAATAATTCAATACAGCACAAAACAACGTGAAAAAAACTGCTGAAATTTAGATTAGATTCCCTACAATGTGGAACCAGGCAATTAAGCCCACCAAAGTCTACACCGACCCTCTGAAGAGTCACCCTGCACAATCTGCCGAACAGGTTGGGCATTTTAGCTTGGCCAGTTCACCTAACCTACATATCTTTGGACTGTGGGAGGAATCCGGACCACCCAGAGGAAACCCATGCAGACACGGGGAGAATGCGCAAACTCCACACAAACTCACCAACTGCACCATAAGACCACAAACACCACAAGAGTGCACCGAGTCAAGCAGATCCCTCCAGACCACTTCCTCAAGGTACAATGAGTGACAAGATAAAAAGAAAAACTTCACATTACGAGCAAAATCACACCTCCTGACTCAACCAAAAATCTGGTTTGCTGTGCCAACTGCCCAAGTACATCACATCAACCTCAAGTGCGGCACGGTGGCTCCGTGGTTAACACTGATGCCTCACAGTGCCAGGGATCCGGGTTCAATTGCAGCCTTGGAGACTGTCTATGTGGGATTTATGTCGCCTGGGTTTCCTCGGGGTGCACTGGTTTCCTCCCAAAGTCTAAAGATGTGTAGATTACGAGAATTGGCAATGATAAATTGTGCATTGTGTTCAGGGATGTGTTGCTTAGGTGCATTAGTCAGGGGTAAGTGTAGAATAATTGCGTTGGGAACTGGGTCTGTAGTGAGAGTCGTTCGAGAGGGTTGGTGAAGACTTGTTGGGCCTCACGGCCTGTTTCCACACTGCAGTATCATTCTATGAATCTAACCATGTTAAAGCAGTAGTATCATCACAATAGTGGCAATATAATGAAATTAACGAGGCTGAAATAGAACCTGATCTCTGACGCTGTGAGGCAGTAGTGCTAACCACTGAGGTACCGTGCCACCCCCAGTGGGGTACAATACGGTATGGATTAGTACAGTTCTGAATGGCCTGGACAGAGTAGATGTTGGAAAGATGTTTCCATTGGGAGGAGAGACTAGGACCTGAGGGTACAGTCCAAGAGTCAAGGGAAGTCCTTTAAGAATGGAGATAAGGAGAAACGTCTTAAGCCAGAGAGTGATGTATCTTTGGAATTCAATTCCACGCAGTACCAAACGGTGTTGCAGTAACATTGTACAGAGATTGTATAATGACTGAGATTGCGGGAAAAAAAAGAGATCATTCCATTTGATTCGCATGGCAGGCAGAAATAAAAATTATATAAATGCAAACAGGCCGAGCAGCCAGAAAGTACACGGCAGCATGCACTGCTGTTGCACTAAGAAACTAGCGTTAATGCATTTAGAAGCTAAATCATCTGTAGAAAATAAAAAGTAATCATTTGGTGCACTAGAAAGGTGCGATTGGCAATGATAAATTGTGCATTGTGTTCAGGGATGTGATTTACGAAAAACTCAGAAGGAAAATTAACATCTGTTATCCATCTTTATATGAAACGTCTGACGTACGTTGGAGTAATCTCTGTCCTGCTTCATGAACACAATTACAATTATACTCAAAGTCTCGAACTGAGCAAAATGAGTGCAAACTGCTTGATGGACTTACAACTGAGCACCAGAAATTATTAATCAATCGATCAGCGCCCAGTAACGGTAATGAAAACCAGCCCTAAGATGCACAAAAGCAATTCATGGTAGGAATTTCCAAACCTGGGTCCTGGGTAAAACATCCAGAGCAAGGACATCAATGTAATGGGAATTCAGTTCCTTCAAAACGCAGACTTTCCATTGGTTGCATTGTTTCTGGAGTGTTGCAACAAAATTCAACACATTTCTTTAAAGCAAGATCTATTTTCTCGACGTCAGCCTTTCATGTTATTTCAATGAAGCCCATTATTTTCCTGAATGCTTAATTCATGCAATTGTTATTCATATTCCATCCTACTGCATTTAATTGATTTCCCGTCATAAATATCCAACTGTCCCTCAGTTGAAAACGTACCCAAGTTAAGGATTTGTGGACTTGAGTGATTTTTCTTAAAAAAAAATGATCATACGAGAGATAATGAGGAAGATTTTAGTCATGCATTATTCGGATGTGACACAAGAATGCAATTTCAAACTTTCAGGTCTATGACGTAAAATATTGACGGTTCCTTAGAATTGTTTCATTCAAAATATGAATTAGAGTCCGGAAGTGCTTGAGATTGCACCTTGTTTCCTTCTCAGGAGAAACGGCGTTGTTCCTCGCTACGTTTGCCTTAATTGTCTGTTCGAAAGCAGAGCTTTCCTTTGATTAACTCATTAAATCCATTTGCAGACCAATCATTATTCTCTATCGCAATAAAACATTTACCCAACACCTGTCAGACCACTACTGAGAAAATATTAGTAACATTGTGAAGACTTTTTATCTTCAGATTGACTGTAAACAGCTTCTGTCTGTGTCGTCCTCATTTCTGCAATGGTTCTCTTCCTGTCCACTGCATTGTCAATTTGTGTGGTATCTGCAAAACTGGAAGTCATGTCCTGAGATTAGCGAGGTGGACCTCATAGAAATTGAGTTTCATGAGAGGTGCTGTTAATCGGATCCGGTCAGGGGGCCCTACTTGACAGTTTAAAAAAAGATGCCTGATGAAAGGCTTATGCCTGTAACGTTGATTCTCCTGCTCCTCGGATGCTGCCTGATCTGCTGGGCTTTTCCAGCACTACAACCTCGACTCTAATCTTCAGCAGCTGCAATCTTCACTTTCTCCTAGTTTTGAAAAAGGACTCACATGACACCAGTTTACAGTCCAACAGGTGGATTTGAAATCAGAAATTGTCAAAGCGTTGGTCCTTCATCCTTTCACCTGAGGAAGGGGCAGAGCTGTGAAAATTTGTTATTTCAAATAAGTCTTTGGACTATTACCTGATGTTGTGTGACTTCTGAAATTGTTCACGCCAGCCCGACATTTTCACCTCCGCATTACAAAAAAGGACTATCAGACATCATGAAGGAGTTGGGGTCGTGTCAGGAATTCCCATGTAAATGAAGGGTGACTTTAGGATGGAACACTGGCCTCTGCAAATTATTTCACCAAGTCCATAATGTTCTAATTACGAGCTGCCATCGGCGAGTCTCAGCTACTGGGAGCATGCGTTGAGGCATTGTGTCTGTGGTGATTGTAATGTTCAGTCTGTTATTTTCAAAGAATCGCTCCTGTGATGCCAGCATTCATCAACAGTTTTTGGGGAACATCAAACACCCTCAAATACAGCGAGAATGTCAAAGGAAGAGGGGGAACTTGTCTTGTATCATGTCTGTAACTCTATTTTCAAGACACAACAGAACCACTCTTTGCTGTACCTGTTCAGATCAGATATTTTCAATTTAGATGTTGAACTTAAAACGTTTTGGCCCTTGTGATCTACACTACTCCCATTTCCTGTGTTTATTTCGAAATTGATTTGTCTTCATCAGATCTAAATTGAAATATGCTCTGGTGAATATTTCAAGGATTTTGACAAAGGAACATTGAAGGAGTCACCCTAGTCCCAGAGGGCTATTCTGACACATAGAGAGAGAGAGAACTGATGGTGAGTTTAACCGAAGGATTACCGTACCTCTCTGCATTTCACACCAATTTCCAGCCCACTCTGCGAATTGACTCTGACGTACGACATTATGATTGATGGGATGGTCAATTATATAGTCACTAAAGATATTTCGGCCTAGTGCTCAATCTTGAGGACCTCCTGCAGTGATGTCTTGGAGCTCAGATGGCTTCCCTCTAACATCCACACCAATTTCAGTGGGTCTGAAGTTATGTGTAGCCGAGACCAGGTAAGGAGAGCCGTTTTCTACACTAAAGAACTGGGACACGTCGTTTATAGCATAATTTTGTAATGTAATGTAAATAAGGTATAAACTCAATGGGTGGATGTGCCAAGTCTGACTTGTATGATGCCAACATTCTTTGATTGTGAAGTTGAGGCTCTGAATGAATTTCTGTTTTGTTTTTCCTTTGTTTTGAGGAAATGTTAACGAGTGTAAATTTAAGCTCTTGTTATGGTCAGTATCAGCTTCAGGTTCTGGACAGCTCATTCACAGACAGAATTTCGCAAATGAGTTGTAAAACTGAATTGAAAGGAAAGCGGTGTGCAAACGAACAGCTCTCAAGGAGCGCTACACCATGAAGCACTGGATGACTAGATAGCCTCAGCAAAATAAAGGTCATTCCTGAAATAAGTATAAAAAACTTAGATATTGAAGGGACTGATAGTAAGTGAATTAATGCAAGTCTTATTATTTGGCGGCAAGATGCAATTTACAGTTGAGACCTAAGATCAGATTAATGTAGTCTTTGGTGTATTCAAATACAGATTTAAATCTCCACGAAAAACATCATCAAAATAAACCTGTTACAGTAATCTGTTTGTTAAAAATGACATAAAAAGTTGAAACTGCAATCGCAGTTTTCCAGAGGAGATACCACACATTATGAAATAAATTCTCGGTAACTGTATCAGCTCCAATTCCGAAAGAATTCGCCAATTCCAAAAGATTGACAGCAGCAGGAAGGGAGAGTGGTTTCACAGATAACAAAATACCTCTTTCAAGGGAAACTGTAAAAAAAAAAGTGTACTACACCGTCCTTACTGTTGTTGGTGCTCCTGGTAAGTCTTGGTGCACTTCTGTTGTAAAAGTGTGCATTTAACTCATGCGTGATTTCACTCCACGACTGATTATTATTTTTTTCCATTTACCTAGACAAACGATAATGTCAGATGATAGTTCCCTTACTTACTACGTTTAAAGCAAATAGTTGGTCAGTTTGAACCCCCCCCCCCCCCCCTCAGTAATATGCAGTATTGACTGTTTCTTTATACTGTGCAGAATCGCTTTGCACTGAGGCCTCGTTAATGAAATTTGGCTTATTACAGTCCCTCGCTGGTTTGGTTTAGCAAGACTACTCACTCTCTGTAGTAGTTCAAAGCCAGCTATCGGCCAGACAGGTCTTTTGTATTAACAAACCACCGCTTAGTGACACCTGGTGTTTCCCATTCCTTGATGTAAAGACATTTTGTTGGTGACATCTGCTCAGGCAGCTTGATCCAAATTGGAGCACGGATACAACGTGGCCTATGGTAGGTGGAACACGCCGTTTTGGAGTGATACATGATGCTCAGCATGGATGGCTTTGACTATCCTATGTGTTTTTGTTAGTCATGGATGGGTAGAGACATGATATGTGTAAGGACAGATCATTGGGTTAATACAAGTACCCAATGTGTGTTATTAGCATACGCAGTTAGCACTGGAAAACTGTGTTGCATAATTTCTTACGATAGAAAATCAAGCTCACCTGTAGCTCACAACCACTCAGCATTATCTGGTGGTTTATGGAGTGTTGTGTACTTTTGATTCAGATCTCCAGGAATCAGTGAAGGTATTACTGATCGTGGAATTATACTGAATGGGGATCACAAAACTCAGCATGGACATCTGCTTGCTGTGGCCTCATGTTGCTAAGAGGGTTTATCATTGTAGAATTGTAGTGCGTGTGGGTATCTGCTCGAATAGGAACATCTGACTCAGTACTCTTGCTTCTATGTGGTATCCGTAAATGTAGCATCTGGTTAGGTTTATGGCAGGAATGGGAGAATACCCGTTACCTCGACTGCAAATTGTGTTTGGAATGCCTTTCACTCCATAACTGTTGTGCATGTGAGTCATTAGCCTGAAGGCAACTCCCAATTGCACAGGGAATGAGATTCAGTTAGCATCTTCCAATTAGAACCTTTCAGTGGCACAGGTTCCTAGTCAAAGGGACTAGGAACTAGCCCAAGTGTTACTGTTAGGCTCTCTCAAAATAAAGTTATACTATATGGGGATTAATAACTGGAGGGGAACAATTTACCCCAATGAGTTTGTACAAGTTGAATTTAACTGTTTGTGGTGAAATAAATTAAAGGCAGAATCTCACTTCGTTCATAACTAGGACCATAAATTTATCGAAATCATTCAATGTTTCTTTTATATTACATTTCTCGTTTCTGATGTGTTCACTGATAGAATTGTCAATGTACCTTGTAAATATGATGGATTGCAAATGGGAAAAATCGTTAGTTGCATATATTCAATCCTGAATTTACAAAGCACAATATTTCATTGGGGATACACAGTTGCAAAATATTTGCATAAAATGACGATAACAGAACAGTAGTGTTAATTCAATCATTTGTCCTATGGACATATAATGTTTAATTAAACAATATGTTGGGACTACTAAATATTCCAGCATGGTTAGGTAAGTTCTGCATCATGGCTACCCTATTTCATTATAGAGACTTTAATAAAGATGGATCTAGATCAACAAGTATTGAAAATATTTCTCATCTGTATCTGATTCGATTTTGATTAACAATGTTTGAATTGGTAATTCATAATCTATTGACGATTGATTTTACAGTGATCAGTGTCCTTTATTTGTGATGTGCATCTTTGTTGGAAGGAATAGGTTTTGATGAGAACTGTGCAGCAGTTAGTTTTATGGCAATATTGATAATTATATGATAGGGAAGAAAGTCTGTTTCACTGAATAACGGTCTTCAGCACCTGCAATATTATGATTATGATTAATAAATGAATTGAAGAGCATTACAGAGAATAAATAGAACAGAATACAAAATGTGGTATAATAACACAGAAAATCGTGAATGAGATGTTTGCCTCCAGACATAATGAGTCGATTCTGCACACTGTCTGCATACATTATGTCACTAACAAAGCTCACAAACCTAGCTTTCAGAGTTGTGAACGTTTCTCATCGTTTTGTGTGATAATGACAAACATTCTGACTCTGCCAGGTGTCCAACCTCATTACACTTTGCCCATCTTTGTTCCACAGCTTCTGACATTCCAACATAATCACGTGTTAAACTCTAAAGTGTGACAAACTCAGAATTGTTTGACTTGCAATCACAGAAAAGTATTTTCCCTTAATCAGAGGTGCCTATTTTTATAGTTATATTTTTATTATCGAACTAAAATGTAATAAAACATTCTAAGCATATGTAAATTATGAACACGTGCTCACTATCGGAACCCGTGATTAAACTGGAGTCAGTGAGACCACAACCCTCTTTTGTATAACACTGCCTTCAGTTAAGATTGTTCCGGCTGTTCGAGGGCAATCGTCTCAGCTGTTAGACATTGCTGCACAAACTCTTAAGGGTTGTGCCCTTTGCCCCAATATATGCAACGAGTGCTGCCTCATCACTCCCCTTTTCTTCACTGTCATCTCCAAAGTGAAGATGTGTACTCATGATTGGCCTATGTTCAACACCATTTACAACTCCTTCAATAATGAAGAGATTTGTGTCCATATGCATCAAAATAGCATCCAAGTTGGCATGATAATTGACAAATAACATTTGCATCCCACAAACGCCAGATACTAATAATCTCAAATAATGAGAAACTACCTACCTCCCATTGATCTACAACGACCTTACCATCACTGTTTGCGTGAATAGAATCATGGAGTTTTACAGCATGGAAACAGACACTTGCGACCAACTTGTCCATGTCGACCAAGTTGCCCAAACTAAACTCGTCCTGCATTTCAGGCAATCATAGAATCCCCATCGGGTGGAAGCAGGACATTTGGCCCAATAGGTCCGAACTTATTCTCCAATGATGCCTCCCAGATCCAACTCCTTACCTTATACCTTACGTTTTGCATGTCTAATGTGCTTAACCTACATATCTCTGGACATATGGAAAATTTAGCATGACCAAACCACCTGAACTACACAGTTATGGACTGTGGGAGGAAACCGTAGCACCTACAGAAACCCATATAGACATGGACAAAAGGTGTGAATTCCTCACAGGCAGTCACCTGAGGCTGCAATCGTACGCGGGTGCCTGGTGATATGTGGCAGCAGTGTTAATCACTGAATCACTGTGCTGCCCATGGCCCTCTGTACCTTTCCTGTTCCTTCACCTGACAAAATGCTGTTTGAATGTTATATCTGTGCCTGCATTTAACACTTCCTGTGACAGTTAAATCCAGATACAAACGACTATCTGTGTGAAAGAAGTTGCCCCAACAAGAGTCTCCATTTTTTTTAACCGAGCCTGGGTCTTTTTGTTTGTGTGTGTGTGTGTGTTGGGGTGTGAGGGCTTTGTGGTGTTATGGAAACGACAGCTAGCCAGAGTAATCTATAAAGCAAAAGAAAAAACTTCAGCTGAGCCCAAAAAGTATTGAGTACATGACCGTGTTTCTGGGAGGGATTTTCTGTTCATGTCATTCCATATGTCTTTTAAAAGTGTAAATAATCTCACTTGAGAGAAGCTACTGTCGTGGTTCAGATGACATAATACAAGAACAAATACCTTTGTACGAAAATCCATCATGCATAGAGTATATTTGATCAGCAACTTCAAACCTCTTCCATTCTTTCTCTTACAGTTAGTCTGGTGACAATTGTCTTCTTGTCTCAGGGCAAGTGTGGCCTTTCAACATGCACTATTCACTATCTGGTAGCCATGGCATTGTCTGATCTACTGTTCATTATTTTTGATATCATGCTTGTTAAGTTTGTTTACTATCATTATCCAATGTCTTTGCTGGACGGTCACTCCTGTTTGTAGTGTTATCCATGTCCTGAGATATGTGACTATTGATTATTCTGTCTGGTTCACTGTTGCTTTTTCTTTTGATCGATTTGTAGCCATTTGTATTCAGCAGATGAAACCTCAGTATTGCACCGACAAAATTGCCAAGAGAGTTCTCGCCACAATCTGCATTTTCTTTCCTTTAAAGAATGTTCCCAATTATTTTATATTTGAACCTGGAAGGATCATGAGCAACCTTCCACGGTACTGTTACACCAGAGCCAGTTATTATCATAATGTTCATTGGGTGAGTTATACATACATTGAAATCTTCTTAACACCATTCCTTCCATTCATTTTTATTCTCTTCCTCAATATTCTGACTGTCAGACACATCTTTGAGGCCGTTAAAACACGTAAAGGGCTGAGGGGGTGGTCAAAAACAGAGATTGACCCAGAGATAGAGAGCAGAAAGAAATCTGTGATTTTACTCTTTGCCACATCGGCCAATTTTATTATTCTCTGGTTTGTGTACGTTTTATATATGGTCTATATCGGTTATTACATGGACGATTTTTATCTATTTGAACAAGTCGCATTTATGCTGCGGAACATAAGTTGCTGCACACATGCATTTATTTATGTGGTGACGCAGAAACATTTCAGAGACCAGTTAAAGTACGCCATGAAATATCCGGTTGTAAAATTAATTCACTTGCTGAATAAATCCAAGTAACTATAAGCCAACATTAGATGCAGCAGATACTGAAACAAGGAGTACACGTGAGGAATGGGCCGAAAGGAGAAGGGAGAGCAGCATCATGATAACATTTCTTTCCTAATGTTTGAGGAATGACTTCATCTGAGGAGCAAAACGAAAGAGACTAGAGAAGCCAAGCCATTATACGGTGCTGTTGGCAGTGAACAGCAAAACAACGAAAGCAGTTATAGTAGAAAGCAAAGCAACAAAAGCAGTTATAGTAGAAAGCAAAACAACAAAAACAA
Organism: Chiloscyllium plagiosum; assembly: GCF_037043375.1. Lineage (NCBI taxonomy): Eukaryota > Metazoa > Chordata > Chondrichthyes > Orectolobiformes > Hemiscylliidae > Chiloscyllium > Chiloscyllium plagiosum. The sequence goes on from NW_028270187.1 coordinate 8,518,232, forward strand.
AATGACAAGAGGAATTAGTTAGGCCTGAGAAAGAAAGAATTCTCCGAAGCAATCACTTCACATTAAGTGAAGCAGATACAAACTAAATGAGCTGGCGAAAGGATCCTCCTTCATTGCAGACCAGATTAGGAAAGACAAAGACAGGCTCCTGTCCACTTTTCCTCACGGAATTCTATGATCCACACATCAGGAAAAATTACAAAAGCATGAGAAGCTGCCGATTAAAAACATTAAATAACATACTGTATAAAATGTGTCTGTTAATTATACATGTAATTTCAGCAAAACTTTGTTTTCATTCAGTTCCCCCTGAACTGATCCTAATTCACTCCCTTTCTTTATTTAATTTGCCCATGATTCTAGGTAATCCAAGATAGACCATGGGGGGGAAAGTGTGTTTGTAAGAAATACTCTTTTTTGAGGTATATTAGGTGTTGGAGGTGATTTTCTCGAATTCTAGGAGCAGCAATTATTGCATTATTTTGGAACTTTGGGGAAAAAAATGAAGAAAACAGTTACCCCCTTAATCGAAGAAGGAGAGACAAAGTCTGGACCACATGGTCAGTGAATTAAAGGAGAAAGAAAACTACACTGCTGTCTGACACAGCTATTTATTTTAATATTCGAGTTGAAATATTGCTTGACATCAGAGTGTGTCAAGAAAAATAACAAATAGCGAAATTCACAGCTGACATTGCAGGAACCCATGTGACAGAGCTCATAACAGTGAAGTGAATAGTTTTAAAGTGTTTCAACTAAAACCACGCTTACCTTATTTGTATGTCTACGATAGTGAGTAGTGATTTCTTTTGTCATGATATGTGTTATTGAGATCTGTCTCTTGATTAAAATAAATAAAAGACATTTGTACTAAAGAAGCCTGGAGCAGTATTTTTTGTCAGAGTAATAACTCTGTGCTATATTCTGCGTCTGTAAATTGTTAAGGTGAAAAGATGGCTTTCAGTAGAGTAATGTGCTCTTCGTGTTGGATGTGCGAGAATAGGGAAAGTGCTATTCATGAGTATCTGTGCAGATCACATGGATCCATTGGAGCGGCAGTTCGAGGCATTTACTGGAGCTAGGGGGTGTGTTAGTTATGGGAAAAAAAAACAGCAGATATAGTCAGGTAGATGGGTTACCTCCAGAAAAGTTAAGAAAAAGAGGCAAGTTGTATGGGAATCTCATATGGCTATCTACAGCTCAAACAAGTAGGATGCTTGGGAAATATGATGTACTCTTGGGGGAATGTAGCACTGACTGTAACTGGCACCATTAGATTAGATTAGATTACTGACAGCGTGGAAACAGGCCCTTCAGCCCAAGTCCACACCGACCCGCCGAAGCGCAACCCACCCATACCCCTACATTTACCCCTATACCTAACACTACGGGCAATTTAGCATGGCCAATTCACCTGTGGGAGGAAACCGGAGCACCCGGGGGAAACCCACGCAGACACAGGGAGAATGTGCAAACGCCACACAGTCAGTCGCCTGAGTCGGGAATTGAACCCGGGTCTCTGGCGCTGTGAGGCAGCAGTGCTAACTGCTGTGCCACCGTGCCACACATCAAGACTGGTTCTAATGTACCAAGAGATGTGTCAAGTTCCACGCAATCGATTGTGATAGGGGACTCTCCAGTCAGATATTTCTGTGGCGGACAGCAACAAATCAGAATTGTCTGCTGCCTCCCTGGTGCCAGGATCATGGATATCTCAGAAAGAATGCAGAATGCTCTCAAACAGAGTGAAATCAGCAGGAGATTTTTATACACAACGAACTAATGACAGAGGAAGGGGAAAAGTATGAGTTCTTGAAGGGAGAATCTAAGAAGAAAAGCAGGAATTTAAAAAGGAGGCATTTGACAAGGTTCCTCATGAGCGGCTGATGAGTAAGTTTAGATCCCATGGAATACGGGGAGAAATAGCCATTTGGATACAGAACTGGCTTGAAGGTAGAAGATGCTCGTAATTTCTGGATTACTCACGTTGTTATGAATTAGTGAGGGTAGAATAGAGCAGACGAATGGTTGGCTGAGGAGCTGGTTCAGGGGAGAAGGGTTCACGTTTTGGATTATTCAAATCTTTTATGCGGTAGACATAACCCGTATAAGAATAGATTGCAATGAATTGGAACGGGAATACTGTATTTGCCGGGGCATTTGCTAGAGCTGCTCTGAAGGATTTAAATTGTTATGGTGCAGGAATGGGACCTACTGAGATAATGGCAAAAGAGATCAGTCTGAGACAGGTACATTTGGGAAACAGAGCAATTTAAACAGTGAGGGCAGGCAGGAACAAAGAAGACATTGAGATAAGACTGAAGAATTAAACTGCATTTATTACAATGCAAGAGACCGAACAAGGAAGGCAGATGAACTCAAAGCACGAAAAGGAATATGGTACTGGGATATCATAGCAATTACAAAGGTATGGCTCAGGGATGGGCAGGACTGACAGTTTAATGTTTTAGGAGACAATGCTAAAGGGAGAATAAAAAAACGGGGACAAGAGAGGAGGGGGTGTGGAATATCCTCCCTAAGTGCTGTTGTACTTAGGGAGGATATTCCTGGGAATGCATCCAGGGAAATTATTTGGATGGAACTGATAAATAAGAAAAGCAAGATTATCTTATTGGGTTTGGACTATAGACCCGCCAATGCAGTAATCAGTGTGAATTTGAGAACCAAATTTGGAAGGAGATCTTATTTATTTGGAAGAACAATAGGGTGGTTACGGTAGGGAATGTTGACTATCCAAACACAGACTGGGACTGCCAGGTTTTACAGGTTTAGATGGAAAGTGCGTAAAATATTTTTTTTATTCAGTATGTGGATGTACCTACTAGAGAAGGTGCACATCTTGACCTACTCTTGGGAAATTATGCAGAACAGGTGACTGAGGTGTCAGTGGAGGAGCACTTTCGGACTAGAGACTATAATTCTATTAGTCTTAAAATAGTTTTGGAAGAGGCTAGACTGGATCTAAAAGGTTAAGTACTAAATTGTCGGAAGGCCAACTTTGATGGCATTAGGAAAGAACTTTCAACAGCCGATTGGGGGCAGATGTTCACCAGTAAAATAAGGGCGGGAAAGTATGCTGCCTTCAAAAGTTAGGTAACAAGAATCCAGAGATAATATATTCCTGTTAAGATGAAGGACAAAGCTTGATGACTGGAGGAATTGAGGTGTCAGTCAAGAAAAAATAAGAAACATATTTCTGGTACAGAACGTAGAGATCGAGTGAATCCTTTCAAGCATATAAAGGCAATAGGAATACACCTAAGACGGAAATCAGGAGGGCAAAAGGGCAAATGAGGTAACTTTGGTAAATAGGGCCAAGGAATGCCCAAAGCGAGTTTATATATACATTAAGGACAAAAAAGTAACTAGGCAGAGAGTAGGGCCCCTCAAAGGGCCGCAAGATATTCTATGTATGGAACTGGAGGAGATTGGGGAGATACTGTATGAGTACTTTGCATCAATGATTACTGTTAAAAAGGAGATTGCAGATATACAATGTGGGGAAATATAAGTGACAACTTGAAAAATACCCATATTACAGAGGAGGAGATGCTTGACGTCTGAAATGCATAAAGGTGGAGAATTTCCCAGGTCCTGATCAGGTGTATGCTAAAACTCGGTGGGAAGCTAGGGAAGTGATTGCTGGGCACCATGTAACATATTTATATCATCAATAATCACAGGTGAGGTGCTCGAGGACTGGAGGTTGGCTACCATGGTGCCACTTGTTAAAAGAAATGTAGTAAAGTGAAGCCAGGACACTGTAGACCGGTGAGCCTGGCATCAGTGGTGCACAAGTTGTTGGAAGGAACCCAAAGCGACAGGATTTACATTTATTATAACAGTTACATTCATTGCGGATATTCAACATGGCTTTGTGCATGGCAAGTCATGTCTCAATAACTGGATTGAGTTTTTTGAATAAAAAACAAAGTGGATTGATGAGCTCAGAGCAGTGGACGCACTCTATGTGGACCTCAACAAAAGGTTGGAGAAGATTCCTCATAGGAGACTGGTTAACAAGGTTGAATCTCATGGAATACAGGCAGAACTAGCCGTTTGGAGACAGAACTGTCTCGAAGGTAGAAGGCAGAGGGTGCTGCTGGAGATTTCTTTTTCAGACTGGAGTCCAGTAACAAGTAGTGTGTCACATGGATCAGTGCTGGATCCATTGCATTTCGTCATTAATGTAAATGATTTGAATATGACCATAGGAGACATAGTTAAGAAGTTTGCAGATGAGACTAAAATTGGAAATGTAGTCGACAGCGAAGAAGATAACCTCAGAGTGCAATGGAATCTTGACTAGGTGGGCCAATGAGCTGAGTTTTGGAAGATGAAGTTTAACTTATATAAAAGCGAGGTGCTGCATTTTGGAAAGATATTTCACGACAGGACTTCTGTATTTAATGGTTAAGTCCCAGGGAGTGTTGCTGCACAAAGAAAACTTGGAGTGTAGGTTCATAATTCCTTGAAAGTGGAGTCTCAGGTAGTTAGGGTAGTAAAAAACGTGTTTGGTTTGTTTTCCTTTAGTTTTCAGAGCATTGACCATAAGTTTTGGGAGGTCATGTTGTGGCTGTACAGGACACTGGTTCGGCCGCTTTTGCAATATTATGTGCAATTCTGAACTCCGTCCTATAAGAAGAATGTTGTGAAACTTGAAAAAGTTCAAAAAAGATTTATAAGGATATTGCCAGGATTGGAAGTTTTGAGAAACACGGACTGGCTGAATAGCCTGGTGTTGTTTGGCCTGTAATGATGGTGGCTGAAGGTTCACCTTACAGATATTTATGCAATCATGAGGTGCATCAATAGGAGATGTAGGAAAGCTCTTTTCCCTAGGTTGGGCGTATCGAGAACTAGCGCAAATAGGTTTGAGGTGAGAGGGAAAGATTTAAAAGGCACCGAAGGAATAACATGTCTATGCAGAGGATGGTGCATGTCTGGAATGAGCTGGCAGAAGAAGTGGCGGAGGCTGGTACAATTACAACAGTTAAAAGACATTTGGATTGGTATATGAATAAGAAGGGTTTAGAGTTATAAGAGCCAAGTGTTGCCAAATGGGACTAAATTAACTTGGATATCTGGTTGGCATGGACATGTCAGTCCAAAAGCTCTGTTTCCATCTTGCACAACTCTATGACACTATAACGAGGTCATGGTGATTTGTGGCTTAACACCACATTCCTTCATTTGTCACATACCAATAAATACCTTCATCCTCAATTAGGTTTCAGACTGAAACTCAGTCCACGTTGTGTTATGAAAAACATAAACTTGTTAATTCCACCTATAAAATTCCAGTCTCTAACTCAGTATAAACTAACTATTTGAATACTAAGTTGGGAGTGGGAACAGAGAAAGCTGGAGTTTAATTTCTACCACGTTCTGTTTCTCTAAAATAATTATTTTTATACAGTGTTGCTTTTCAATAAGACAGCTCACTCCCACCTTTTCAAGGGGTGATCGTAATGGAGAATAAATGCTGGGCCCAGCCAGTGATGTTCACATTCCATGACCGAATGAAGAAAACAATTTCCCTGTATTCCTAATCAGTCACTGTTCCTGCCACAAAGTCTCCAGAGGAAGCAAGGCTTCCTCACTACGCAATCTCACCCCCTGATAATAACTGGCAAACCATCCTAATATTTGCTGACAGTATCACATTAGCTTTCTCTGATTTGTGTACAAAGATCTGGAGAATAATGTTAATACTCAATAAGTACTGGAGTAAAAGAGGACGTGGCCCTGATTTCGCTATCTCTCACACACTCTCACTCTTTCTCTCTCTCTCTCTCTCACGCACACACACACACACAGAGTTACTAATGCACATGGAATGACAAGATAATATTGGGATTTCCAAACATTAAAGTTCCATTAAACGATCCCAGGATGTCAGATGAACATAGGACAGTCAGGCTCAAGACTCCCCTCCAACTGACACCGAGAGACTCCTGTATTAGCCACCGGATTAGAATCAGACACTATGTTTGGGAGCAGGACATGGCACATGACATGAGGACAACTGTCCATGTGGATGTTCAGAACCAAAAATCTGACAGGGAGTCAGAACAGAACAGGGAGAATCAAGCAAATAATTTGTTGTTGAAATTGGGGAGAAGTCCAGTTCTTGCTATGCATGTGTCCTCGTATAAAATGCATAGCGTAGCATCTTATATGCGGAGAAATACAGTTAAATTATTATCTCTTGTTAGATTACACCTTTTCTAAAAAAGAGTTTGGGATATCATCTATATGAAATACAATGCTTCACCTGCCGGGGGAGTGTTTGGTGGGTTGAAAATGTGTTGCTGGAACAGCGCAGCAGGTCAGGTAGCATCCAGGGATCAGGAGAATCGACGTTTCGGGCATAAGCCCTTCTTAGGGCTTTCCTGAAGAAGGGCTTATGCCCGAAACGTCGATTCTCCTGATCCCTGGATGCTGCCTGACCTGCTGCGCTGTTCCAGCAACACATTTTCAGCTCTGATCTCCAGCATCTGCAGACCTCACTTTCTCCTCGAGTGTTTGATGGGGACAGTGTCGAGGCAGGTTTACTCAGTATCTAATCGTGTTCTGCTCCCAAGCTGAGAATATTTGATGCAGATGCAGTCACAGGAACCTTACTGTGTATCCAACCCCATCCTGTGCCTGTCCTGAGAGTGCTTGATTGTGACTTTATTTTGGAACATTAGAACAGGAGACGGTCATTCAACCTCTCGAGCCTGTTCCGTCATTCAAAGGGATCATGGCTGATCTGTGGCTTAACTTCACAGCCCTTCATTTGTCCCTTCACAATTTTACTGAATAAGAAATTAACTAAGACATAAATGGAAGACCCTTTCCTGGATCGACTACTGTTTGTGGAAGAGATTATAAACCTCTCCAATCCTTTGTTTGTCAAAGCGCTTCCTGACATCTCTCCTGAACGCTCTGGGCCCTCATTCTCAGACTTTGCTCCTTCTTGCTCGAGAAGCTCCAAGCAATCAGAATCATTGATCTTGATCTAGCCTGTCGCATCCTGTTTATATCTTGGGGGTTTGATCAGATCACCCCTTAACTCAATTCTAGATGAATCATTTGTACTACCTGGCCTCAGAATTTAACCCCGCAAATTTTGGATTTTTCTTGTAAACCTCCTTTATGGACCCTCTTTGTGCACCAGCTGATCGCAACGCACTTACTCGTAGTTAACTCTGTCTGAGGCAGTTTTGTCCATTCACTCATTTTATTAATGTCCCTTTGTAATTTTAACATACCACCTACACTGTCTGTCATGCTGTCTAAATGTATATCTAACCCCGTGCTGTGCCTGTCCTGGGAGTATTTGGTAAGATTAGTATAGAGGGCGCCTTACTCTGCACCTAGTCTCCATGTTCTGCTGGTCCAGGAGAGTTTGATGGTGGACAGTGTAAAGGGATCATTACTCTCTATCTAACCCCTTGTTGTGCCTGTCCTTAAAGTGTTCGGTGTGGACAGAGTAGACGAATCTTTACTCTGTATCTAATCCCATTCTCCCCAGACTGCAGGAGATTCAAATGCAGCAAAGGTAGAGGGGCAGATAATTTGTATGTAACCAGTGATGGAGCTGGGCTAAGTGTGATTGATGGGACTAGGATGGGGGAAGTGGGTGATGTAATCAATATGTAACTCCATTTCTAACATAGCCTGGGAATCTGAAATGCTGCAGGAGAGAGGTAGATTTACTTTATTTCTAACCACATTCTCTACCTTCCCAGGAAATTTGGATGGGGCACTTTAGTTATGGGGCGGGGGGTGGGTGGTCTGGTGAAATGAGAGATGAATTGAAATAATGTGAGATGTGAAGTCATGCTTGATGGAAGTTAGACTGAAGACAAGATAAACTAAACGTTCAAATGTTAAATTGGGCGCAACAACACAGAACGATGTTGGTTCTATTCTGTTCTGTTACATATCTCCATGTTTCAGTCTGTGGCTCAAATACTGTCACTGTGCACAATGTCTCAAAGGTTATTTCTGTCTACATTGATGTACTATAGAAATATGAATTATCTTTGTAGACGTAGGAAATGGACACAGCTCTTTGATGATGATTAAAATGCAAGTTCCAGAACTTGTTTACAGTAAATGCCTGAGATAAACGCACATTTTATCAATGCTGCCGACTTTCCAAGCTTGAATCGTCAGAAAGATTGGAATAGATAAACACAGAAACAGCTATCTGTTATTATATGTTTAGACAGCCTCTAAACATTTGATTAGCCAACAGACTTAAACTCAATTGTGTGTGTATGCATTCCATATATAAAAACAACCCGAACTCCTCGTTATGATTCTAATATTGAACTCACTCCTGAGTCTCTGTTGTTATGTACATGCAACACCTCAATACCCTCGACGAGATTCCAGACTCTAAATCACTTCCTGGTATGAGTTATTCTGCCTGTAACCCACCTCAAAGCCCTCAATTAGATTCCAGTTTGTAACTCACTCATATATATCTGTTATTCCATACAGAAATCATGAAAAACCTCTTGATTAGAATCCAAATTGCAACTCAATCCCGGGTATATATATAAACTACCCGAACCCCCTCGATTAGATTCCAATTTGTAATTCATTCACATATATATTTGACTGTGTGCATGAAACACCCAAACCCCTTGAGTGCATTGCAGTTTGTAGCTCACTCCCAATATCTGTTAATGGATATAAATGCAATCTAAACCCCTCAATTAGATTTCAGGCTTGGACAATGCTTTACCCGCTCAGTTCCCATCTCTACATTCGAATGTCCTTTGGCGTGTGTGCGTGTGAATGTTTTACTCTGTTCTCCTGGAATATCTGTAAATTGCCACCTCTTTCCTTTAGCCATTTTGATTTAGTTCATGTCGTCCATTTCTACTGTGCAATTACGTAAAGATTCCTCACTTCCCTTGTTCAATCCTCTGGGAATAACTGGCAGTCCATCAGCTGTTCCCCTCATAGTTGGTGACACCATCAGGTTAGCTTCAGAGATTTGTGTGGACAGATCTGGAAAGTAAATGTAATACCTTAGAAAGAACAAGAATAAAGGTGTACATGTGACAATCGTACAGGTATCTGGTAATACATGCACATTCTGTCTCTCTCTCTCTCCCCCGCCCCCTTTCTCTCTGTCTCTCTCTGACACACACACACACACACACACACACAGAGTTAATGAGCGAAATGGAATAAAAAAAAAACACTAGTAATCTAATTTTCAAATTTTAAAGCTGCATTAAAGAATCCCTGGATGTCAAATGTACACAAAACTTTTCCACACCTTTGTCAGGCTCAAGGCTAACTTTCCCCGACACTGAGAGGCTCATATATCAGACTCCAGATTGGGATCAAACGCTCAGATTGGGAACAGGTTACAGAACATGGGATTAGGCCGACTGTCCAAGTGAATGTTCAGAACCAGAAATCTAATAGACAGTGTGGGCGAGCACGAGTGAGACAGTGATAATATCTTGTAGAGACAGTGTTTGCATGCGTGCGAGAACCAGTGTGTGCATGCGAGAGATAGTGTGTGCATGCATGAGAGAGGGAATGCGTGGGCAAGAAAGTGTGTGACTTATGTGCAAGAGAGAGTGTTGGTATGTGTGGCCAAAACACTGTGTTCATGCATCAGAGAGATAGAGTGTGCGTGTGCGAGAAAGTGTGTGTGTGTGTGTGTGTGTGAGAGAGAGAGCGAGAGAGAGAGAGAAAAACAGTGTGCATATGTGTACGAGAAAAATTGTTTGCATGCATGACAGAGATAGTGTGTTCGTATGTGTGTGTGTGTGCGCACATTAGAAACATTGTCTGTACACGGAAGGGAAACAGTTTGTGTGTAAGCATTAGAGACATTGTGTGCAAGCATTAGAGACATTGTGTGCATGCACATGAGAGAGTGTGTGGGCGCATGTGAGAGACAGCATGTGCGTGTGCAAGATAGATACTGAATGCATGCACGAGAGGGTCAATGTGTGCATACGTGTGGGAGACATTGTGTGCATGCACGTGAGAGATACTGTATTCATGCACATGAACAACAGTGTGTGTGTGCATGTGAGAGGCAGTATGTGCATGCGTGCGTGCACAAGAGACAATGTGTGTGTCCGTGTGAAAGCAAGTGCATGCATGTGAGAGACCATGTGTGTGGCGCGAGAGAGGAAATGTGCATTTGTGTAAGAGTCAGTGTGTGCATGGACGAGAGTGGCAGCGTGCACATGTGCATAAGAGACAATGTGTGTGCATGCAAGACACAATATGTAATACATGCATGAGACTGTGTGCGTGAGAGAAATTGTGTGCATGCGTGTGAGAGATAGTGTGTGCATGTGTTTGCGAGATTGTGTGTGCATTTGTGAGAGAGTCAGTGTCTATGCGCACGTGAGACAGTGCTTGCATGTGAGAGGTATTGTGTGCTAATGTGAGAGAGACAGTGTCTGCGTGCACTAGAGAGACAATGTATGCGTTTGTGAAAGTGACAGTTTCTGTGTGTGCCTGAGAGACAATCTGGGCATGCACGTGAGAGACAGTGTGGGCGCTCAAGAGTGGCAGCAATGTGAGTGCATGTGAGAGACAATGTGTGTGTGCGTGAGTGTGTGCACGAGTGAAAACGTGTGCATGCGCGAGACAGTGCGTGTGCGCGCTAGGGAGGCAGTGAATGCATGTGCAAGAGAGACAGTGAGTGCATGCGTGAGATAGTTTGTGCTGGTGCATGCACGAGGTAGTGTCTGCACGCATGAGAGAGGGTGTGTGCGTGCAAGAAACATGGTGAATATATGTGCAAGGAAAATCGTTTGCGTGCATGACAGACTGTGTGTTTGTGTCTGTCTGTGTGTGCGTGCATTAGACGCATAATCTGCATGCAGAAAAGAAACTGTGGTGTGTGAGCATTAGAAACATTGTGTGCATGCATGAGAGGGACAGTGTGTGCATGTGCATGAGAGAAAATGTGTGCATGTGTACGTGACAGTGTGCACATGCATGTGAGAGATAGTGCGTGCTTGTGCATGAATGAAAGCATGCATGTGCATGAGAGACAATGTGTGCATGCACGAGGGAGACTGTGTGCGTAGCATGAGAGACAATGTGATCTTGCAAGGGAAAGGCAGTGTGTGCATGCACATGTGAGATAGGGTGTGTGTATGCGTGAGACACATTGTTTGCGTGCACACAAGAGACAGTGTGCATCTGTGAGATGGTTTGTGCGTATGCATGAGAGACAATGTGTTCATGTGCTAGACTGATAGTATGTGCGCGTGCAGGTGAGACAGTATGTGCGTGCAAGTGAGAGAAAGTGTGTGCTTGCACATGAGAGTGTGTGTGTGCATGAGAGACAATGTGTGTTTGTTCAAGAGAGACAGTTTGTCTATGCATATGAGAGACGTGTGCATGCCAGAGAGACTATGTGTGCATGTACATGAGGGACAGTGTTTGCCTGTGCATGTGAATCGATTTGTGCGTGTGTAAGAGAGGGAGTGTGTGCGTGGGAAAGACTGTGTGTGTGCGTGCTCTTGCGAGACAATCTGTGCATGTGCAGGAGAGACAGTGTGTTCTTGTGTGTGAGAGACAGTGTTTGCGTGCATGAGATAGCTTGTGCATTGTCATGAGAAACAGTGTGTGTATGCACGAGAGACACATTGTGCCTGTGTGTGAGCGCAAATGTTTGTGTGCATGAGAGGCAGTGTGTGCATGCGCATGAGGGACAATGTGTCTATGTACATGAAAAAACAATTTGTGCATGCACTAGAGAGACAGTGTGAGAGTGTGCATAAGAGATAGTGTGTCCATGTGTGTGAGAGATATTGTGTGGTTGCACATGAGAGAGTGTGTGCATGTGTGCAAGAGAGACAATGTGTGTGTGTCCAAGAGAAACAGTGTGCGTTTGAGTCTGAGAGACACTCTGTGAATGCACGAGAGACAGTGTGTGCGTACACATGAGAGACAATATGTGCATGCTTGTGCGATGTACTGCTTGCATTCAGGAGAGAGACAGTGTGTGCATGTAAGAGTCAGTGTGTGTGTACATGAAAGAGACTGTGTGCGCATGTACATGTTTGACGGTGTGTGTGCACGCATGAGAGACAGTGTATGTGCACATGAGAGAAAATATGTGCATTTATGTGAGAGTAGTGTGTGTGTGCGCGTGTGAAGTGCTGTGTGCATACACAGGAGATGCAGTGTACGCATGCATGAGAGGGACAGAACATACGTGCACAAGAGAGACAGTGCATGTGTGTGAGAGACAGCACGTGTGAATATGCGAAAAACTGTGTACATGCAAGTGATAGACTTTGTCTGCCTGCGTGCGAGAAAGTGTCTTTGCATGTGAATGAGACAGCAAGATACTGTACATGCGTGAATGAGATTGTGCATGCACGAGAGAGAAGTTTGTGCCTGTGTAAGGGAAAGTGTTTGAGTGAGCACGAGAGACAGACTTTGTGCATGGTGAGAAAGAGGGAAATAGGGAATGCGCATGAGAGCGAGAGAAACGGTGCATGCATGTGCTGGAGGGAGAGAGAGGCATATAGTATGCTTGCCTTCATCGGACGGGGTATTGAGTATAAGAGCTGGAAAGTCATTTTAAGATTGTACAAGACATTGGTTCGGTTGCATTTGAAATACTGTGTACTGTTCTAGGTGACACATTACCAAAAGGATGTGGACGCTTTGGAGACGGTGCAGAGAAGGTTTATGAGGATGTTGCCTGGTATGGAAGGTGCTAGCTATGAAGAGAGGTTGAGTAGGTTAGGTTTATTTTCACTAGAAAAAAGAAGATTGAGGATAGACCTGATTGAGGTTTACAAAATCATGAAGGGTATAGACAGGGTGGATAGAGACAATCTTTTTCCCAGGGTGAAGGATTCAATAACGAGAGGTGATGCTTTCAAAGTGAGAGGCGGAAGGTTTAAGGGGGTTACATGCAGTAAGTACTTCACACAGAGGCTGATGGGCGTTGGGAACACGTTGCCAGCAGAGGTGTTAGAGGCAGGCACAGTAGATTCATTTAAGATGCGTCGGACAGATGCATGAGTATGTGGGGAGTAGAGGGATACAGCTGCTTAGGAATTAACCGACAGTACATTTGGATCGGCTCAGTCTTGGAGGGCCGAAGGTCCTGTTACTGGGCTGTAAATTTTCTGTGTTCTTTGTTCTCTTTGTCCTTTGTTATGCATTTTTGAGCAAAAGAGAATGGATCTACAAATATAATTCTACACACACAAATTCACAGACTTTCATCTGTGTGCATGTGCAGGAAAGAGAGTGAGAGCGAGAGAGAGGAAGAGCATTTGTGTGTGTGTTTGCGAGTGTGAATATGAAAGAGTATGTGTTTGTGTGTGAATGTGCACTGGGATCTTCGTAATTTTCCTTCAAAACACTCTCTCTCCCCTTTTCGACTAACCTTCTCTCTTTTTATCATGAGGAACTTATTTTTTGGAAAGCTGCACGTGAGGATCCAAAAAATTCAGGACCAAGAAAGCCTTGGACAATGTTGACGAAAACTGTCAAAACTCAGACCCTGAGAACTGATTAGTTTATTACACAATATATCATGGGGAATTCACCGTCCTAACTGTGGCTCGGTGTTATTCTGAAGTATATCAGGATACGACAGGATTATATATAGAAAACATATAGGAGCTGATCGTTAATTACACAGTTTGGTATGCTTACAAGTTGGTACTAAATCAGAGGTTAGTCATTAAGGTCAAAACTAAAGCACTATTATGTATTCTACAAGTGGACAGAACAAATGGAATCACCACCTATGCTAGTTACACAGATTGCCAACACTAAGCAGAAATGTCCCTAATTAGCTGAATGACCATGAAGTGGCAATAACTCATGAAGGAAGTGGGACTAATTGGCAAGTCGATGTCAGCTTGACTGGTTCTACAGCCTGCACTGATCATTCATCAAAGAGAGGAAACACTATCTTGACACCTTAGGAACATAAGGCCTACCTTTCACATTACCTCATTGTAAGGAATGCACAGCCAGCAAAGTTCTGGGGACACAAAATGGTTTCTCAGCCTGATTAGGAAAATGCCTTCCAGTACTGTAATCCCTCCTTTTCCTTTTCATAATCAGTAGAGCGGAGGTTTGACGGCATAGGGCTATGAGGCTCAATGGTGACACGAGTGCTCATCGGGAAGATAACCTTAAATAACTGAGCTATAGGTGGGGTAGAGGGTAGCAGTAATGAGCACCAGCGTGCGCAGCACTGTTTGAGGAAAACAATCAGGAGCATGATGACCACTAGGGCAATAAACAGCACTGCGAGACCCTGAAAAACGGCACTCCCCAAAGACCCGAACCACCTGCCCACCCAGGTCCAAAGATCCCAATGGGAGTTGGCAGTATGAAGCCTAGTGGCCGCCTCTCGGATGTGGTCAGGAAGATTGGTGATATTTTCACTGGCAACAGGCAGAGCCAATGAGGGCACATGTGCACCCCTCCTCGGCCAGTAGGTAATCCAGACCATTCCGGTTCTGGAGGGCAACCGTGCGAAGGGTAACCATCTCGGTATTAAACACTTTAATGGCTAAGGCTGTGTAATTGGCCACCTTCTCGAGGAGGGATGCCAGGTGCCTGGCTTTGATGGTCAGTCGGTAGGTCCCGTAGAAAGGGGTGGATACTGCTAGGAACTGTTTCAATGAAGGTAAAGCCTCTTCTGGAGCGAGTCTTGAGCTGCTCGAATGGGGATAAGTGGAAATGGTAGATGAAGGGGACTACATACCGAACGTAGCAGCTACCAACCTAGGTGACTGGCAGCCAAAGGTAGGCCTCATGGCCACAAATGAAATAGGTGCAATTATAGGTACCTAGACGGTCCGTCTGGGTGCCAGTCCAAAAGGTTCTAAAAGTGGTGTTACCCAAAATCTTATTCGGGGTCTTAAGGTTGAATATATTGCCTCATAGTGGACAGGATAGGCTTTGAGGTAAGGAGCAGGGAATAGTTGCAAGTGCTGTATCCAGCAACTCACCCACCGGAAGAGTCTCTCTTAAAACAAACAGTTCCCAGGGGTGTACCCAGCCCCGTGGTATTCGTAAGGACCAGGGCAGGCGGTGTAGGAGAGAGGTTATACCGGGGCTGGAACCAGCCTTTGTACTTGTCCAAGGTATAAACCGCTGATTTCCAGTGAGGACTACTGTTATCTTTCTGGGCAAGGCCCAATCTCTGGAACCCACTGGGAAGCCGCATCGTGGCCACCTCGGAGGACCGATTCTGCTCCAATCACCATTCAGCGATGTTAGATTCATTGAATGGGATGGGTTGGAGAGGGATTCTACTTGAGAATGAATGGCAATGTGAGCACATACCCAGCAGTGGGAATGGTTAATCTCTTTCGCATTGTTATAAGTCATATGCAGGAAGGTGTTAGTATGTAACTCGCGAATGATAAAGTGCCCATTCAAACCCCACCAGGGGATACAGAGCTAGGAGGGACACAGAGAAGAAGCAGATTGTCACTCCCCAGATGCCACAGCCAGCGGGCATGCTGGTACTTCCGGTGTCTGTTGTTCAAGTGTTTTCTGGTCAGGTTGTTCAGGCGAAGGCGCTCTTTTGCAATGGGTAGCGTGTGTCCATTCAGGTACTCCGCCATTCGGGTCACGAGGAGACGAGGTATGGGCCTTTTCACCTAGGAGAAGGAGAATTCTTTTCAAAGATTTTATCATCACATATTCTGCACTGCATGACAAAAAATAAAAGTCCTTTTCCTCTTCCCTACCACTAAAGCATGGCAGAAGTACTGCTAATCATCACAATACAGAGCAGGGGAATGTTCTGTCTACATCAGAAAACAGAAATGAATTGTCATTTCTGTACAAGGAACATTATGGTCAGTCAGGTCCAATGCAGATGAATTGTTCACCACCATTTCACTAAGTTGCAAATGGACTCAGTTTACACTGATTGTTACTTCAGCAGTGTTCAGAAAAGTACATCACTGTGCACTGAAACAAAAATTGATTGCATTCTGAAGACCAACATTCTATATCATTACTTTGTTAGATTCTGCACTATCCAAGATACAAAAGGTCCATTGTGTTTCCTACCTTGACACTGAAGAGCAGCACAGAATCCTTTCTGTTGCAGTGTGTTAAGTTTTCACTTGCACATGATTCTTACGGGCACTAACAATTAAAGAACTTCGGCTGTTTCCCATTCGCTACAGGAGACATGTGGGGTCAGTCTGTATCTCAGTTCAAGAGTAAACTCACTCTCACTCAGCCACTGGGTGCTGAAAGGAAAATAATAAAATTTGGCCTCAATTATTTCCAGATATGAATTGACTCTCAACATCACTTATCAGGATATGCAGCGCCTGATAAAGTCCACTCTACGTGCACGTACACGCAATGTAAGAAATAATTGAGACTGAAATGCAATAAAATTAAGCATCATTGAAAAGAGTTTATGCTACACTCAGACAAAAAAACCGACAACTGAACATAGGTGAATGAGATCCAGTAAATCTCCGATGACCCCTCTCCACAGCTTGAGGGTCCTTCCTGAAATAAAGTGCCCAGAACTGAACACAAATGTGATCTGACCAATGATGTGTAATTGAGATTGTGGGAAACAGATCAACACTAGCACTATAGTTATTAAAAATCATATGTCTGCAGAACTGATGTCAAATTGTCCTTCCCATATAGACACTGACAATGAGTGGATGAAGTTCACATTCTCAACAGTTACTGCAGAACTAATGCATAACAGAATGCCCCAGTAGAGGCACAATGGGCTGAATGATCTGCTTCTGAACTGTGCCATATCAGTGATTCTGATTTTGGTGAGAAAGGTGCTGTTGTGTTGCATATTGATATTAAAATATCATACAAAAATAGACTGACATGCAGAATAAAACTCATTTTCACAAACAAAAACACCAACAATGCCTGGTTACAAATTAAAACTAAATGTCTTGGTGATACCACAGATCCCAGACTCTCTCCCCAAACAAGAAATGTGTGACCATAATTCGGAATGGTTCTCAAGAGTAAAGCAGTTTCCCTTCTGCCATCACCTTATCTCCTCTCTTCCCCATTCACCGCCACAGATTGACAGTCAACTCAGAAAACACAAAATACAGAAAAGGTTAAGATCCAGTCTCAACACCCTAATAACAACTATCACAGGATGTATTGCACAGACACAGAATATTGCTAGCGTCCACTTTAATACACAAGAGTAGACACTGACAAGTACAGGCTGATAATTACACACTTATTCATGTTGCAGAAACAAACAAATGATGACGACACTGTTACTGCGACGCAAATGTGTGACTAACAGTCTCCATCGGTCAGTTTCAGTTATCTTTCGTCACACATTCACATTGCAGTAACTGCCGGAGACAGATTCATAACTACACTCTCATTCACAAAGCTAAAACTGACAGGAACAGAATGGTAAGTACACTCCATTTTCACACAGCACAAACTGACAAGTACAGTCTTATATTCAAGGAGTAGCTTCTCACAGGTACATATTGGTACCTGCACTGTTCACATTCACCAAACAGGATCTGACTGGTAGAAGTCGATAAGTAAATTCACATTTGACAATGCAGACATTGTTGGAGCATAGAAAGGTAACTGCATTTGCGTACTGATCTAGGAGAAACTGACAAGTACAGATTAATATTGACAGTCACAATTCACAGAGCAGGAACAGACTGGCAAATATACACACACATTCACATTGGGGAAACGGACAGGTAGAGATTGATAGTTACGCACACATAGAGAAACTGACAAGTACACATTGATAAATACATTGGTTATATAAATGATTAGGAGTTGGGTGTTGAGAATATAATCTCTAAATTGCAGTTGATACTAACCCAGGGAGAAGTGTGCATTGTGAAGATGATGCTGAGTGACTTCACAGGAAGATTGACAAGTTTACCAAATGGGCAGAAATCTGGCAGATGAATTCCAATGCAGAGGAATGTGAGGTAATGCATTTTGCTAACAGAAACATACGACAACAATGCAGGGTCAATGGTACGTCTTTGAACTAGAGCAGAGGGACCTCTGGGTTCATGTGTATCATTCTCTGAAGTTGGCCAGGCAAGCTGAAACCTTTGTAAAAAAGGCTTATAGGATCCTTGCCATTATGAATAGAGGCATTGAGTGTAAAGCTGAGGAGATGATGCTCCACCTCCACAAATCATTGGTCAGACTACATTTGTGTACAGTTCTGGGCAATTTATTTAAGAAACTTTAAGCTCTGGAGAGGGTTCATTGAAGATTTACTAGAATGATAGCAGGAAATAAGGATTTTACATACAAGGAAGGATTAGTGATATCAGGCTCCTTCTCCTTGGAGCGGAGAAGATTAAGAGGGGAACATTGTGGAAGTGTTCAAAATTATGAAGAATTTTGGTAGTTCAGGAACAGGGGTCACAATTTCAAGATTGTCAGCAAGAGAGCTAGGAGTGAGATGAGGAGAAATATCTTTACTCAGAGTTGTTAGGATTTGGATTGTGGAGCCTGAGATCGTGTTAGAGGTATGCTTCCATATGAGGTATGAAAAGAGAGCTGGATAAGTACTGGAAGTGATGAAATTAGAGGGCAATGAAGACAGCGCTGGAAAACAGTCCTGCTTTGAATTATTTCCAGAGCTGAGAATGTGTTGCTGGAAAAGCGCAGCAGGTCAGGCAGCATCCAAGAAACAGGAGAATCGACGTTTCGGGCATAAGCCCTTCGTCAGGATTCCTGAAGGGCTTATGCCCGAAACGTCGATTCTCCTGTTCCTTGGATGCTGCCTCACCACAATTTAAACAAGGTATGGAGAATACATTCAATTCATTGAGATGAAACGGATGTCCAAGTTAGGAATGATTAGCATAAAATCTTAAATCTCGGCCATTAACACTTAGATTGTGCTACAGTGGGAATAGACAATTATGCAGACGGTTTCTCAAGACAAGTCCACCTTTGGAACTGACATCTTGCTGACTGAATTGAGACAAAGCCTAGCCTAGTCGCAGAAACGTGGCATTACTATGCCTTGTCCTCCTTATTTGCTGGGAGGGAGGCCTGCTATTGATCGATTTCTGAAGCTTCATAGGTTTTCTTTTACGCTGTCTCACGATATCTGTGGAAGGTTGACATAAACGTTTCCCTCTTCCTTTTGACCTGGTTCCTCATCCCCTCCTGTATGTGTGCCTCAGAGTGGCGTATGTGATGCTGGGTGGTTGCTGCTCTGCTTGGTCAGCCTGAAAACAGGACAACACCAAAATAAAGTAGATAGGAGTAGGACCAATATTGGTGGCATTTTGGACACAGGAAGAGTTATCTAAGAGTACAATGGAAATTTGATCCACTGGGCCAGTGAGTCAAGGAATGACAGATGAAGTTTAATTTAGATAAATGTGAGGTGCTGCATTTTGGTAAGGCAAACCAGGTCAGGACTTATACTGTTAATAGTACAAGTCTGGGGAGTGTTTCTAAACAAACAGACCTAGGGGTGCAGGAACACAGTTCCTTGAATGTGGTGTCACAGCTAGACACTGTGGTGAAGGCAGCATTTGCCATGCTTCCCTTCACTGGTCAGAGCACTGACGGCAGGAGTTGGGGCATCATGTTACAGCTGTACAGGACGTTGGTGAGGTCACTTTTAGAATACTGTCTACAGTGTTGGTCAACCTGCTGTGGAAAGGATGTTCTCAAGTTTGAAAGGGTACAGAAAAGATTTACAAAGATGTTACCATGACTGTAGATTTGAGTTATAAGAAGAAGTTGCATAATCTGGGACCTTTTCTTCCAGTTGTTCGGAGGCTGAGGGGTGAATTGAGAGTTTATAAAATCATGAGGGGCATATATACGGTAAACAGCTATGGTCTTTTCCCCAGGGTAGGGGTGTCCAAAACTAGTAGGCATAGGTTTAAGGGGAGAGGGGAAAGATTAAAAAGGGATCTGAGAGGCAAATGTATAACGCAGAGGGCAGAGTATATGGAATGAGCTGCCAGAGAAAGTGGTAGAAGCAGGTACAATTACAACATTTCAAAGACATTTGGAAAGGTACATGGATAAGAAAGGTTTAGAGCGATATGGACCAAATGCAGAAAAATAGGACTAGTTGAGTTTGGGAAACCTGTTAAGCTTGGGCGAGTTGGGCCGAAGGGCCTGTTTCCATGTATAACTCTAAATTTGGATGAGAATAACAAACTTCGCCTGAAAGACAGAGTGTACAGGAGGAGCTGTGAATATCTGGGGTCATTATACAGACCAATTTCTCGTGGCAAACCATGTGACTTCAACAAGCTGAAAACTGACCCTGACAAACATTTTTTCTCTGTACTCTGAACAGGATGCGGCCATCTCTGCCAAGGTGGGAAGTGGATGCAATTCCGAAATGTCCTTGAACCAATCGACTTGCTCAGCCAGAAGGTGGTGAGGAATTTGGAAAGGATTAGGAGTCATGTGCAGAGCAGACTGGGTGAGGAGGGCAGATTTCATTCCCCTAAGGACCATCACAGACAGGAACAGGAGAAGGCTATTTGGCCCCTCGAGCTTGCTCAGCCATTCAATAGCATCGTGGCTGATGCCCCATTCCTCACCGTCACTTTCCTGAAATTAACATGTCACCCTCAATTCCCTGACTGATCAAGAATCTATCTACCCCAGCTTTAAACCTGCTCCCCCACACACAGCTCTCTGTGGCAAGGAGTTCCAAACACTCACAACCTTCTCACCTTAGTCTTCAATTTTGAACCAGATGGTTGTTTGTTCCTGACAACAGTCATCATTAGAGTCTTAACTCCAGATTTGTTTTTGTTTCAAATCGAATTCCAAATCCATCACCTGCCACAGCAAGATTCAAATTCACATCTGCAGGGCACACCCTGGGGAGCTAAAAACATAAGATTTTGCTTCCCCATTATTTCAGAAACTGAAAATGAATCTCATCAAAATTAATTTCAGAATAAATTTCACCACATCTTTGTGCGAAACATTGATGTGACCACAATCCATACAGTGTGGAAAGAGACTATTCAGCCCATCAAGTCTTCCCCAAACCAGTGCAGAGCATTCCAAACAAACCCTGACCCTATCCCGGCAACCCTGCATTAACCATGGCCAATCCCCCTAACCTGCACATCATAGAATCCTACAGTGTGGAAGCAGGCCTTTCAGTCCTTTGAGTCCACACTGACCCACTGAATAACATCCCACCCAGACACACTGTCCTACCCTATCCGTGTAACACTGCATTTTGCATTGGCTAAACCTTACTTGCCTGCATGTCCCTCACACTATGGGCAACTTAGCATGGCCAACCTATCTACACAGCACATCTTTGGGAAAAAACCGAAGCACCCGGAGAAAACCCACGCAGAGAAGAGGAGAACGTGCAAACTCCCAATAGACAGTCACCCGAGGCTGGAATTGTTCCTGGGTCCCTTGCGCTGTAAGGCAGCAATGCTAACCACTCAACCACCCAATGTTTTTGCCATTGGCCATTGACCAAACCGGGGTTGGTTTGCTTAATTGATTCTATAGTTGGCTTACGATGTATAGTCAGGCTGACAGCTTGTAGTTCAATTGCTGCTCTGGTTGAGATTGCTGTGAATGATCGTTCCCTGTGCCTTAGAGGTGGTGACCCTCAGGTTAAACCATAAACAGTTGTTGCTTTTTCTCTCTTTTTCTCCCCCACACCTCTCTCTCCCTCTCTCTAATGAGACAATGATGAACTTAAATTAACCACCTGCTTAAAACATGACTTTACTGATTAAAAATTAGCTGCCCTCTTTTTTACTGCAAAATACGTGTTTTCTTCCTGATGCAACACTGGAGTGACCTGAAAGTACATGTTACCAACGGGACATACCTAAATGAACTGAGAGAGGATGCACAGGGAGATTTACCAGCATATTGCCTTGGAGGCTGGAGTTTCAGTGATTGAGAGAGGTTGGACAGACTGGGGTTGTTGTCCTTAGAACATAGAACAAAACAGCGCAGAATAGGCCCTTTGGCCCTCGATATTGCGCCGACCTGGGAACTATTCTCAGCTCATCCCCCTAAGCTATCCCAAAATCATTCATGTGCTTATCTAAGGATTTGTTAAATCTCCCTAATGTGGCTGAATTGACTACCTTAGCAGGTAGGGCATTCCACGCCCTTACCACTCTATGCATAAAGAACTTGCCTCTAACATCAGTCTTAAATCTATCACCCCTCTATTTGTAGTTATGCCCTCTCGTACAAGCTGACATCATCATCCTCGGAAAAAGTCTTGCTCTGTCTACCCTATCTAATCCTCTGATCATCTTGTATATCTCTATCAATTCCCCCCTTAGCCTTCTTCTTTACAATGAGTAAAGACCCAAGTCTCTCAGCCTTTCCTCTTAAGATCTTCCCTCCAGACCAGGCAACAATCTGGTAAATTTCCTCTGCACCTTTTCCAATGCTTCCACAACTTTTCTGTAATCCATACAGCAGAGTAGATCGAAAGAGAGGGACGTAAAAAACAATGAGGGGTGACGATAGAAAGGAACTTTCACCCCTTGACAGGAGGTGGAGGAGGGGCATAGATTGAAACTAAGGGCCAGGAGGTTTCGATGGGATGTGAAGAAAATCTTGTTCACCCAGAGGGTGGTGGGGAATCTGGAACTCACTGCCTGTAAGGGTGGGAGAAGATTGAAGGAGGATTTAGATGTGCACTCATGACGCCAAGGCTATGGGGCCAGGTGCTGGGGAAATGGGATTAGAAAATAGTGAGGTGATCGAGTCTGTGCTGGTCAGAAACAATGGGCCGATGGGCTGCAGATCTCTCAGAAGTTATGACTAACTCACTTTGAGGTGTGTATTCTACATCCAAGATACCATCCAACTCCAACATGATTTTGTGCATTTCATGTTCAGAGGGGAGGGGTTTGTCTTCAAAAGAGAGATTGAGCAGTTTAAGTCTACTCTCTGGAGTTTAGAGGAATGAGAGGAGGATTCTGGGTAATCCAAATGGAGGACAGGAAAAAATTCTGGCCGTAACAGCTGCTCCGTTTTTGAGGTATTTTAGGTGCTGGAGGTCATTTCCTCTAATTGCAGGAGCAGCAATTACTGTTTCATATGCTTTTGCTTGAGGGGATGAGGGGTGCGTAAGAGAATGGGGGAGAGACAGAGAGAGAGAGAGAGAGAGAGAGAGAGAGAGAGAGAGAGAGAGAGAGAGAAGGAGACCAGAGGGTTGGAGTGAGACAGAATGGGGGGATTGCAGAGTGTGGGAAGAGAGGGAGTGGAGAGAAGGGACGGGGGTCAGTGGGTGGAGGGTGAGGCAAAACAGATCCCATTTTCGCCAGGACTGATGTCAAGTGTCCTACGTACTGGAATCTATTCCTCCCACAGCAGAAAACGAGCTTCTGAACACAATTCAACCTAGACCCACCCACTTATCCGACAGCACTGCAGTTCCACATTGCTAATACACCCTAACCTGCATATCTCAGAACACTTTAGCATGGCCAAAAGGGAGAAGAACATGGTCAGGGCAATGTGGGGGGAGGGGGGAAAGAAAGAGAGAGAGAGAGAGAGAGAGGAGAGAGAGAGAGAGAGAGAGAGAGAGAGAGATAGATAGAGAGAGAAAGAGAGAGAGAGAGAGAGAGAGAGAGAGAGAACCTGCACAGTTATTGCCATTGATGTTTGAATTTGTGTATCGCTGGCCATTGGAGTGCATTTGGGATAATTATCGAACAGCGAAATTCACAACTGATCTTGGAGGAACTGTTGGGCGAAGTTCACAGCACAGAATCAGATAAGTTAATCGTTGTTTTAAATGTGGTCTACAGAGAATCTACAGTATTGAGTAGAGTAGGCTCTTTCTTCATTATATGTTTTTGGAGATATGTCTCTTGATTAAACTTAAAATACAAGCCATAACTATTAATTTAACGTGGGGCAGTGTTTGTAGAGGAATAAGACAGTGTTACTTTCTGGGTCTGTAGATTGTGAAGGAGCAAAAATGGCCTTTAATTGAGTGATATGTACTTCTTGTCAGATGTGGGAGTTTAAAGAGAGTTTAAGGGTTACTGTGGATTATATCTGCCATAAATGCTGCTGGCTGAGAATGTTATCAGATCGAATGGATCGGTTGAAGAGACAGTTAGTAGCAATGAGGAATTTGCAACAGCAACAGTATGTGATGGATGGCAGTTAAAGGAAGGGGAAAAAGTCTCAGATACAGTCACATAGATGGTCACTCCAGGAAAGGTAAGAGAGGTAGGCAGCTAGTGCAGGAGTCTTTTGTGGATATACCCATTTCAAACAGGTATGCTGTTTTGGAAAATATAAGGGGTAATGGATTCTCAGGGGAATGTAGCATGAACAGTCAAGTTTCTGGTATTGAGAATGGCTCTACTGCAACAGGGGTACATCGGGTTCCAAGAGATCAATTGTGTTAGGGGATTCTCTAGTTTGAGGTAAAGACAGATGTTTCTGTCGCCAACAGCGAAAAAGCAGAAGGGTATGTTGCTTCCCTGGTGCCATAGAGGATGTCTCATAGAGGGTGCAAAATGTTCTCACGGGGGAGTGGGGTCAGCAAGAGGTCATTGTCCACATTGGAACCAATGACATGGGAAGGGAAAAGGTTGAGATTTTGAAGGGAGATGACAGAGAGTTAGGCAGAAATTTAAAAAGGAGGTCCTCTGGATTACTCCCGGTGTTACGAATTAGTGAGGGCAGGAATAGAAGGATAGAGCAGATGAATGCATGGGTGATGAGTTGGTGTATGGGGGAAAGATTCACATTTTTGGATCATTGGAATCTCTTCTGGGGTAGAGGTTATCTGTACAAGAGGAACGGATTGCACCGAAATTGGAAGGGGACTAATATACTGGCAGAGAGATTTCCTCGAGCTGCTCGGGAGGATTTAAACTAGTATGTTGGTGGGGAGGTGGTGGGACCAGGGGAGACACTGAGGAAAGAGATCAATCTGAGACTGGTACACCTGAGAACAGAAGCGAGTCAAACAGTCAGGGCAGGCAGGGACAAGGTAGGACTAATAAATTCAACTGCATTTATTTCAATGCAAGGATCCTAACAAAGAAGGCAGATGAATTCAGGGCATGCTTAGAAACATGGGACTGGGATATCACAGCAATTACAGAAACATGACTCAGGGATGGGCAGGACTTAATGTTCCAGGATACAACTTCTACAGGAAGGATAGCAAAGGAGGCCACAGATATGGGAGGGTGGCATTTTTGATAGGTGATATCATTACAGCTGTGCTGAGGCAGCATATTCCTGCACATACGTCCAAGGAAGTTGTTTGGGTGGAACTGGGAAGTAAGAAAGGGATGATCACCTTTTTGCGATTGTATTGTAGACCCCCTAATAATCAGAGGGAAATTGAGAAACAAACTTGTAAGGGGATCTCAGCTATCTGTAAGAAAAATAGGGTGGTTATGGTAGGGGATTTTAACTTTACAAACATAGACTGGGACTGCCAAACTGTTAAGGGTTTAGATAGAGAGGAATTGTTAAGTGTGTACAAGACAATATTCTGATTCAGTATGTGGGTGTACCTACAAGAGAAGGTGCAAAACTTGACTTACTCTTGGGAAATAAGGCAGGGCAGATGACTGAGGTGTCAGTTGGGGGGAGCACTTTAGATTAGATTAGATTAGATTAGATTACTTACAGTGTGGAAACAGGCTCTTCAGCCCAACAAGTCTACATCGACCCGCCGAAGCGCAACCCACCCAGACCCATTCCCCTGCATTTACCCCTTCACCTAATACTACGGGCAATTTAGCATGGCCAATTCACCTAACCTGCACATTTTTTTTGGACTGTGGGAGGAAACCGGATCACCCGGAGGAAATCCATGCAGACACGCCTGAGTCAGGAATTGAAACTGGGTCTCTGGTGCTGTGAGGCTGCAATGCTAACCACTGGTAACTTTGGGGCCAGCGACGATAATTCTATTAGATTTAAACTAATGAAGGAAAAGGATGGACCAGATCTAAAAGTTGAAGTTCTAAATTGGAGGAAGGCCAATTTTGACGGTATTATGCAAGAACATTCAAAAGCTGAGTGGAGGCAGATGTTCGCAGGCAAAGGGACGGCTGGAAAATGGGAAGCCTTCAGAAATGGGAAAACGAGAGTGCAGAGAAAGTATATGCCTGTTAGGGTGAAAGAAAAGGCTGGTAGGTATGCTGGATGACTAAAGATATTGAGTGTTTGGTTAAGAAAAAGGAGGAAGCATACGTAAGGTATAGACAGGATAGATCGAGTGAATCCTTAGAAGAGTAAAAAGCAAGTAGGAGTATACTCAAGAAGGAAATCTGGAGGTCAAAAAGGGGACATGAGGTAGCTTTGGCAGATAGAATTAAGGAAAATCCAAAAGGTTTTTACAAATACATTAAGGACGAAAGGGAAACCAGGAAGAGAATAGGGCCCCTCAAAGATCTGCAAGGCGGCCTTTGTGTGGAGCCGCAGAAAATGGGGGAGATACTAAATGAGTACTTTGCATCAGTATCTACTGTGGAAAAGGATAGGGAAGATATAGACTGCAGGAAAATAAATGGTGACATCTTGAAAAATATCCATATTACAGAGGAGGAGTGCTGGATATCTTGAAACGCATAAAAGTTTTTTAAGGAAGTAATAAAGAGGATTGATGAGGGCAGAGCGGTAGATGTTGTTGGGACTACGATGTTGTGGCCATCACGGAAACGTGGATAGAAGAGGGACAGGAGTGGTTGTTGGACGTTCCTGATTACAGATGTTTCAGTAAGATTAGGTAGGGTGGTAAAAAAGGAGGGGGGGGGGGGGTGGCATTGCTAATTAGAAATGTATAACGGCTGCAGAAAGGCAGTTCAAGGGGGATCTGCCTTTGGAGGTAGTATGGGCTGAAGTCAGAAATAGGAAAGGTGCAGTCACCGTGTTGGGTGTTTATGATAGGCCCCACAATAGCAGCAGAGATGTGGAGAAACAGATTGGGAAACAGATTTTGGAAAGGTGCAGAAGCCACAGGGTAGTAGTCAAGGGTGATTTCAACTTCCCAAACATTGATTGGAAGCTCTTTAGATCAAGTAGATTGGACGGGGCGGTGTTTGTGCAGTGTGTCCAGGAAGCTTTTCTAACTCAGTATGTAGATTGCCCGACCAGAGGGGAGGCCATATTGGATTTGGTACTTGGTAACGAACCGGGACAAGTGATGGGCTTGTTAGTGGATGAACATTTTGGTGATGGTGACCACAATTCTGTGACTTTCACCTTGGTTATGGAGAGAGATAGTTGCGTGCAACAGGGAAGGTTTTACAATTGGGGGAAGGGTAAATACGATGCTGTAAGACAGGATCTGAGGAGCATAAGTTGGGAGCATAGGCTGTCAGGGAAGGATGTCGTGGAAATGTGGAACTTTTTCCAAGGAACAGATACGACGTGTCCTTGATATGTATGTACCAGTCAGGCAGGAAAGAGATGGTCATGTGAGGAAACCTTGGTTGACGAGGGAGGTTGAATGTCTTGTAAAGAGGAAGAAGGGGGCTTACGTACGGTTGAGGAAACAAGGTTCAGACAGAGCATTGGAGGGATACAGGATTGCCAGAAGGGAGCTGAAGAAAGGGATTAGGAGAGCTAAGAGAGGGCATGAAAAATCTTTGGCGGATAGGATCAAGGATAACCCCAAGGCATTTTATGCATATGTGAGAAACATGAGAATGACGAGAACGAGGGTAGGTCCAAACAAGGACAGTAGTGGGAAACTGTGTATTGAGTCGGAAGAGATAGGAGAGGTCTTGAATGAGTACTTTTCTTCAGTATTTACAAATGAGAGGGACCGTATTGTTGAAGAGGAGAGTGTGAAATGGACTGGTAAGCTAGAGGAGATACTTGTTAGGAAGGAAGATGTGTTGGACATTTTGAATAACTTGATGATAGACAAGTCCCCCGGGCCTGACGGGATATATCCTAGGATTATGTGGGAAGCAAGAGAGGAAATTGCAGAGCCGTTAGCAATGATCTTTTCGTCTTCACTGTCAACAAGGGTGGTACCAGGGGACTGGAGAGTGGCGAATGATGTGCCCCTGTTCAAAAAAGGGAATAGGGATAACCCCGGGAATTACAGGCCAGTTCGTCTTACTTCAGTGTTAGGCAAAGTAATGGAAAGGGTACTGAGGGATAGGATTTATGAGTATCTGGAAAGACACAGCTTGATTAGGGACAGCCAGCACGGATTTGTGAAGGGTAGGTCTTGCCTTACAAGTCTTATTGAATTCTTTGAGGGGGTGAACAAGCATGTGGATGAGGGTAGAGCAGTGGATGTAGTATGCATGGATTTTAGTAAGGCATTTGATAAGGTTCCCCATGGTAGGCTTATGTGGAAAGTCAGGAGGCATGGGATAGAGGGAAATTTGGCCAGATGGATGGAAAATTGGCTAACCGGTCGAAGTGGTGGTAGATGGTAAATATTCAGCCAGGAGCCCAGTTACAAGTGGAGTTCCGCAGGGATCAGTTCTGGGTCCTCTGCTGTTTGTAATTTTTATTAATGACTTGGAAGAGGGAGTCGAAGGGTGGGTCAGTAAATTTGCAGATGATACGAAGATTTGTGGAGTTGTGGTTAGTGAGGAGGGCTGTTGTCGGCTGCAAAGGGACTTAGATATGATGCAGAACTGGGCTGAGGAGTGGCAGATGGAGTTCAACCCTGCCAAGTGTGAGGTTGTCCATTTTGGAAGGACAAATAAGAATGCGGAATACTGGGTTAACGGTAGGGTTCTTTGTAAGGTGGAGGAGCAGAGGGATCTTGGGGTCTATGTTCATAGATCTTTGAAAGTTGCCACTCAGGTGGATAGAGCTTGTGAGAAGGCCTATGGTGTATTAGCAT
Source organism: Chiloscyllium plagiosum (assembly GCF_037043375.1). Taxonomy (NCBI): domain Eukaryota; kingdom Metazoa; phylum Chordata; class Chondrichthyes; order Orectolobiformes; family Hemiscylliidae; genus Chiloscyllium; species Chiloscyllium plagiosum. The sequence goes on from NW_028270187.1 coordinate 8,547,093, forward strand.
TCATTAGCAGAGGGATTGAATTCAAGAATCGTGAAGTGATGTTACAGCTGTACAGGACATTGGTTAGGCCACATTTGGAGTACTGTGTGCAGTTCTGGTCGCCTCACTTTAGGAAAGATGTGGAAGCTTTGGAGAGGGTGCAGAGAAAATTTACCAGGATGTTGCCTGGAACGGTGAATAGGTCATACGAGGATAGGTTGAGAGTGCTAGGCCTTTTCTCATTGGAACGGAGAAGGATGAGGGGTGATTTGATCGAGGTTTATAAGATGATCAGAGGAATAGATGGACTAGACAGTCAGAAACTTTTCCCCCGGGTACAACAGAGTGTTACAAGGGGACATAAATTTAAGGTGAAGGGTGGAAGGTATAGGGGAGATGTCAGGGGTAGGTTCTTTACCCAGAGAGTGGTGACGGCATGGAATGCGCTGCCTGTCAGAGTGGCAGAGTCAGAATCATTGGCGAACTTTAAGTGGCAATTGGATAGGTACATGGATGGGTGCTTAAGCTAGGACAAATGTTCAGCACAACATCGTGGGCCGAAGGACCTGTTCTGTGCTGTATTGTTCTATGTTCTATGTGATCTATATGGACTTCAGTAAGGCGTTCGGCAATGTTCTCCATGGGAGTCTGATTAGCAAGGTTAGATCTCACGGAATACAGGGAGAACTAGCTCAAAGGTAGACGGCACAGGGTGGGGGAGGAGGGTTGTTTTTTCAGACTGGAGTCCTGTGACCAGGAATGCCACAAGGATCCGTGCTCGATCCTCTACTTTTTGTCATTTACATAAATGATTTGGATGCGAGCATAAGAGGCACAGTCAGTACGTTTGCAGATGACACCAAAATTGGAAGTGCAGTGGACAGCGTAGAGGATTACCTCAGATTACAACAGGATCTTGACCAATGGGTCAATGGGCTGAGAAGTTGAAGATGGAGTTCGATTCAGATAAATGCAATATACTGCATTTTGGGAAAGCAATACTTAGCAGGACTTATACACTTAATCTAAGGTCCTAGGGAGTGTTGCTGAACAAAGAGACTTTGGAGTGCAGGTTCATAGTTCCTTGAAAGTGGAGTCGCAGGTAGATAGGATAGGGAAGAAAGCATTTGGTATGTTTCCTTTATTGGTCAGAGTATTGAGTACAGGAGTTGGGACGTCATGATGCGGCTGTACAGGACATTGATTAGGCCACTGTTGGAATATTGCGTGCAATTCTGGTCTCATTCCTATTGGAAAGATGTTGTGAAACTGAAAGGGTTCAGAAAAGATTTACAAGGATGTTGCCAGGGTTGGAAGATTTGAGCTATAGTGAGAGGCTGAACAGGCTGGTGCTGTATTCCCTGGAACATCGGAGGCTGAGGCGTGACCTTATAGAGGTTTACAAAATTATGAGCGGCATGGATAGGGTAAATAGGCAAAGTCTTTTCCCTGGTGTCGGGGAGTTCAGAACTAGTGGGCATACGTTTAGGGTGAGAAGGGAAAGATAGAAAAAGAGACCTACGGAGCAACGTTTTCACACAGAGGGTGGTATGTGTATGGAATGAGCTGTCGGAGGAAGTGGTGGAAGCTGGTACAATTATAACATTTAAAAGGCATTTGGATGAGTATATGAATAGGAAGGGTTTAGAGAGATATGAGCCGGGTGTTGGCAGGTGGGACTAGATTGGGTTGGGATATCTGGTCGGCATAGACGGGTTGGACCAAAGTGTCTGTTTCCATGCTCTACATCTCTGTGACTCTATGACTCTATAATAAAGGGACCAAAACTATCTGCAGTATTCCGGATGTGTAAACCCAAATCCCTTGTACAGTTGCATTAACAATTACCTACTTCCATACTCCATTCCTTTCACAATAAATGTCTTCCTTGTGACCTGCTGTAGCCTTTGTACTGACATTTTGAACTTTCTCTCCTATTCAGATGAAAAGTTCCCTTTTTCAATTCTTCCAACTGCAATGGATAACTCACCGTTAATGGGACTGACCAACGCTCAGTTCACTGTCTAACGGAAATTGTGAGTGTGTCGTCAATTTGAACTGTTGTGCTTTAGATTTGCAAACAAGTCAGACACATCAATTCATTTGCTCCAATTTGTCTAACACATGTAAAGTTGCTGGGTTTGCATCCCAGAGTATTTTCTATCCCATTCTGATAGTGTTTGAATGCTGTTTGAAGTTGCTGACCACCTCACTAATTTATCTGCGCCGCCAGCAACTATTCAAAGAAGCAGCTGGAGAAAATAAGAGAGAAAGAACATAGTAAAGTTTTACTGCAAATGCTCAGCTTCTTCTGCTAGCAAATGAATCTGAATTCTTTGACTGATGCGCAAGCAACAATTATTCAAATTTTAATCTTTAGTTTATATCTGTGCTGACCATTCCTTTGAACACAACACATTACTTTGTATGTCTCCCCAAGTAATTTTGTCTGCCACTTGTTCGGCCTGTCCACATCGTCGCAAAGCACAATCCCAAATAGTGCTTTATTTCTTTTTTAATTCACTTGTGGGATTTAAAAATCACTGGCTAGGCCGAGAAGTTATAACCCATCCTAGTTGGCCCCTTGAGAAGGAGGTAGTGAGCTGCCTTCTTGAACCACTGCAGTCCTTGTACTGTAGGTCGACCCATAATACCATTGGAAAGGGAGCTACAGGATTTTGACCCAGCGACACTAAATGAATGGCTGATATATTTCCAAGTTGGGATGGTGAGTGGCTGAGGGAAACTTGCTGGAGGTGGTATTCTCATGTATCTGCTGTGCTTGTCTTTCTAGATGGACATGGATGTGGGTTTGGAAGGTGCTGCCTGAGGATCTTTGGTGAATTTCTGCAGGGCATCTCGTAGCTTCTACTGAGCGCAGGTGGTGGATGCAGTGCCAATCAAGCAGGGGCTGCACTGTCCATGGACGGTGTTCAGCTTCTCAAGTGTGGTCTACAAGGTGCACTGCAGACATGACTGAGTGAGTGTGTGTGCGTGCACGTGAAAGTATCTGTAAGTGTCAATGAGAATGTGTGTGTGTCTCTCTCTCTCTCACACAGACATGTACACTTTCATACTCTCACTCAAATGCACTCGCACACATAGTGTATGAGGGTGTGCGTATGAGAGACTATGTGAGCAACGTCAGTTCGAAGCCCACATCGAGTGCCAACTGGAGAACGATCGCCGGGGTTACCTGCTGGAGGTTCTGACCCACCTTTGTTTCCAATTCCGGAGTTTAATGGGAAGCAATGTGAGAAGCGAAAGAATCAGAAACTGTGGGGCAATGAGTACTACCTTCTCAGTGCTGTATGGCTGTGCTGGATTCAGACAGGGATTTCCTGTCAATAACATCATCCCTTCAGCAAACACCAACCCCAGTGTTCCCTGTCGTCCTGACCCCCTTCCAACACTCGTTCGTTTGGAGGGAAACCCACGTGCCTGTAAAATTCCCTCAAAACCCTCACCATTGCAGTAACAATTGTTTCTGTGCAGCTTGTCTCATTAACAATATCCCACCAATCCAACCCTAACTATTCGATGCTAAATTTAAAAGATCGCTCTGCACCCACTATCTCAAAATTGTCAACTAGAAATTACTGTCCCTCATTTTCACGGCCTACATAAATCGAGGCAAAACTTCCCTTTGTCCTCCACCAGTCAGCGACATCTGGGCCATTCGCAGAGAAACATCGAAAATATCATCAGGAGGAGGCCATTTGGCCCCTCTGGCTTGCTTCACCCATTCAATCGTATCATGGCTGATAACCCAACATAGTCTCCTGTCTCCCCGTATTCTCCCTTTAGCCCCAAAGAAATCAATCCAACTCCTTCCTGAACAACATTCAGTATTCTGGCTCTGACTGCTTTCTGTGACAGAGAATTCTACAGGTTCCCCACTCTCTGGGTGAAGACATTTCTCCCCATCTCAGTCCCACTCCACTTCCTTTCGGCTGTGACCCCTTGGTTCTGGACTCTCCACCTGTTCACCAGGGACACCCTCCCCGTGTTTACTCTGTCTCGTCCTTGTTCAAATTAATAGGTTTCTATGAGATTCCTCCTTAATTCTTCTCAACTCCACTAAACATCATCCTAACCGTTCCAGTCTCTCTCCATCGGTCAATCCTGCCTTCCCAGAAATCACTCTGGGAAACTTTTGCTGCAATCTGTCCATAGGCACAATATCCTTCCTCAACTAAGGAAACCCCAAACTGCGCACACAGTTCTCCAGGGTGAGGTCTCACCCTGTTCAATTGTAGCGAGACACCCTGCACTTGGACTTGAATCCTCTCGCTATGAAGGCCTCCCTTATCTGACAAAGGATATTACTCTCTCTCTCTATCACCACCACCACCCCCCCCCCCCCCCCCCCCACAGATGCTGCCAACCTGCTGAGTTTCTGAAGCAATTTTTTAGTGTTCATGTCAAGACTTCAGCTGGACCCCAGTGAAGAACGAGCACAGATCAATGATGAAGAATGAATTACCTGGCTCTGTGAGGTTGTTGGAATTCCTGGTCACATTAAATATTGTTCCAACCCCTGTTGATCGTGACGCACAGCCTTGGTGCTGGGACTGGAAGGATTCAATAGCCAGCTCTTTCCTGTCTGAACTAAAGTTGTAATTCCTGCTGGCATTGTTTAAGGCTTACCTTTAAAAGTAGCATTGTAAGTACAGTCCTGTACCTCGACACAATACACACTCTCGAACAAGATGATTCCCAATCGGAACCTCCATTTTACTGACTCTGGGGGTGAGGAAAACCCCAGCAACAGGAACTGGAACAAAACAAGACAAAGAGGAAATAAAAGACCGGATGTTGAAATTGTCTTTTTTTTCACAGATGTTATCTTCTATGACAGGATAATAACTGACAGAAAGGAGAAATAAAACAACTGAGATTTCACATCGTTGCAAAGTCTCCATCTGTTGTAAAATCTACACTTCAAAAGATTGGTGTTAACTATGGATGGCCAAATGGTACACCATCCAACCACTGCCCTCCTGACTTTCAATGGTATTACCATCGCAGTCCCCAACCCCTACAGTGTTAAATCGTGTTCCTACCCCCCGCAGTATCAACATTTCAGGGGTTACTCTAACTGTCCCCACCCCCACCCCACTGTCAACGTCCTGGGGGGCTATTATCACAGTCCACCCCACTGCACTGTCAACATCCTGGGGGTTACCATTACTGTCCGCATCCCGCACCCCACTTTGATCATCATCCATGTCAGTTAAAAGCAACTACCTCTCTGGTCTCTAATACCATACTCCCAGTGGTAAGGTCACAGAACGGAAATAGGCCCTTCAGCCCAACACATCTGTGCTGACCAGTCTCCAAACAGAACTAGCCGCATTTGCTTGTGTTTGGGGCATATCCATCAAAACCTTTCCTATCCATGTATCATTCCAAATGTCTCAAAGGTTGATATTGTACCCACTTCTATCACTTCCTCTGGCGCTCATTCCAAATACGCACCACTCTCTATGTGAAAAGATTACCCCTCAGGTCGCTTTTAAATCTTTCCCCTCTCACCCTAAACCAATGCCCTCTAGTTTTGAACTCCCTGTCCTGGGGATAAAGACCTTGACTATTCACCTTATCCAAGCCCCTATTTCTGCAACAATATATATATGAAACATTAAGGACTACTTAATCCGACTCTAGCCTTGGATTGCAAGTGCACATCTAAATTGTTCTTCGATGTGATGAGGATTTCTGCCTCTCCCACTCCTACAGGCAGTGAGTTAAAGATTCCCTACCACCCTTTGAGTGAAAATGTTTTCCCACACATCCCCCTCTGAACCTGATGCCCCTTACCTTAAACCTATGACCTTCCCCCAGTCATTGATCCCTCCTTCAAGGGGGTGGGGGAGGTTTCTTCCTCCCTCATCATTTATATATCTCAATCATGTCCCCACACACTCAATCTACTCTGCTCTAAGGAAAACAACCCCAGTCTGTCCATCTCTTTCCATCACTGAAATTCTCCCGCCCGCAAAGGCAACATCCTGGTAAATCTCCCTTTGCATACTCCCCCAGTGCCATCACATTGCTCTGATAATGTCGATTTATATAGATTAGATTACATTACAGTATGGAAACAGGCCCTTCGGCCCAACAAGTCCACACCGACCCGCCGAAGCGAAACCCACCCATACCCCTACATTTTTACCCCCATACCTAACACTGCGGGCAATTTAGCATAGCCAATTCACCTGACCTGCACATCTTTGGACTGTGGGAGGAAACCGGAGCACCCGGAGGAAACCCACGCAGACACGGGGAGAATGTGCAAACTCCACACAGTCAATCGCCTGAGGCGGGAATTGAACCCGGGTCTCTGGCGCTGTGAGGCAGCAGTGCTAACCAGAGTTTCTTAACAACTCACTGAAGTGGCGATAAATTTGCTGTTCAGGAGAGACTCGGCCTTCTGACTAGAAACAGCACAGTGCTAATTGCCCTCTTGACGGTTACTGATGTTGATGATTGTGTGTATGGTTCTGCAGTGGTTAGAGTATTCCCAGGAAATGTCTTCACCATCCTTGGAGAAAATATATTCAATTGGGGATCGAACAGAGTAATTTAACGAGGTACTATCTCCCTCCACCACCTTATATCCAGTGTGGGTAGTCAGCTCTCGCACTGACACAGGGATGCCTGTGATCAAAGCAAACTGTTAGGCACTTTTCTAAGGCAGGAGTTTAGATTAGATTAGATTGTGGAAACAGGCCCTTCAGCCCAACAAGTCCACGCGGACCCGCCGAAGCGCAACCCACCCATACCCCTACATTGCCCCCTTACCTAACACTACGGGCAATTTAGCATGGCCAATTCACCTGACCCTGCACATCTTTGGACTGTGGGAGGAAACCGGAGCATCCGGAGGAAACCCACGCAGACACGGGGAGAATGTGCAAACTCCACACAGTCAGTCGCCTGAGGCGGGAACTGAACCCGGGTCTCCGGCGCTGTGAGGTAACAGTGGTAACCACTGTGCCACCGTGTGGGTGAGTTGTTGTGCTCAGCAATAAACAGTACTCCCATCATACAGTCAGAGAGAGTTACAGAGTCACTGTGAGAGTCAGAGAGAGACAGATGGTCACAGAGTGGCAGGGAGAAACAGGGAGAAACATAGACATAAGCAGGGACATAGAGTTTTAAAGAAACAGTCGAACGGAGTCAGAAAGAGGCACAAAAATCACAGTGTCATCGAGATTAATCGACAGAGTTAAAGCAAGTCATAGACAGTCAAACAGAGATACATATAGAGAGAGACCTCGCGGTTTGTACAAGATCAATCGACCTAGTCAGAGAATGAAAGCAAATCATGGACAAACAAGTTACAGAGAGAGATAGATGTAAAGAGAGATAGAGACCTCACGGTTTGTACAAGGTGCCTCACTGGGAGGGGGAATCTCTCCTGTCCCCCTCCACCCCCCAATAACCACCATCCTGACCCTCGGGAACGGGACATGTTGACACAGTCCGCTCTCCCTCGGTGCTTTTCCTTCCCGCATGGCCCCGGCGCCATTTTAGCTTCAGGCCCCGCGCGAGATGGCAGTTAACGGCCGCCTCGTGCCCCAAGTGACCGTTAGCAGCTGCTTCAGGGGAAAGGCTCTTTAAAGGGACAACCCTTTCAGGAGAGAGAAACAACAGGGCCGGCTCCGGGACTCGCCAAACTCAATAATAATGACAAATACACACACAGACAGAGAGGTGGGAGTGAACAAGAAATTGTGCGGCGGCACATCAAGACCAAAGGCCACTCTCCTGAAGGACGGCTGCCCCAGGACTCGAAACGTTGACTCCGCTTTCTCTCTGTCTGTCTCTGGACAGATGCTGCCAGGCCTGAAGCACAAACAAGGTCCTCGGGGGTGAGTCCGAGTTCAGGATCCTGTTAAGGTTCGGTTGGCAGATGGATGACAGTGTGGGAGGGTATGCAATGGGATTAGAAGAATAGAGGCGGAGACTGTTTCCTAAATGGGGAAAGGTTTCGGAAATCTGAAGCACAAAGGGAGTTGGGAGTCCGAGTTCAGGATTCTCTTCAGGTTAACAGGCAGGTTCAGTTTGCGGTTAGGAAGGCAAATGTAATGTTAACATTCATTTCGTGAGAGTTAGAATACAAGAGCAGGGATGTACTGCTGAGGCTGTATATCGCTCTGGTCAGACCACATTTGGAACATTGTGAACAGTTTTGGGGCCCCTAGCTCTTGAAGGATGTGCTGAACTTTGGAGGGGAACCAGAGGGGGTTTACAAGAAAGATCCCAGGGATAAAGAACTTATCATATGAGGAGAGGTTGAGGACTTCTGGTACTTAAATCGATGGAGTTTAGAACGATGTGGGAGAATCTGATTGAATCTTGCAGATTATTTGAGAGGCCCAGATAGAGTGGACATGCAGAAAATGTTTCGATGAGTAGGACAGATTAGGACCCAATGGCCCAGCTTCAGAGTGAAGGCGCGTCCACTTAGAACTGAGATACTGTTGGGGAAATGACTTACCGGGGGTAAGCAATGGGGTACTAGTCTCTGTCCCTGTTGTTCCATAGGGAAGTGGGAAGAGAAGCAGAACATGAGTCACTAGGGACTCCATAGTTGGAGACAGACAAGGGGTTCTGTGGGAAGGAGAGACACTCACGGTTGGTGTGTTGCCTCCCGGGTGCCAGGGTTCGTGATGTCTCTGATCTTGCTTTTGGGATCTTTGCCGGTGAGGCGGAGCAGTCCCAAGACTTAGTCCACATAGGCACCAACGACATTGCTAGGAAGAAATGGGGATTTAAGGCAGAAATTCAAAGAACTAGGATAGAAACTTAGAACTAGAATAAATAGAGCTGTTATCTCTGGTTTGTTGCCCATTTGTAGACAGATCAACAGGGGGCAATTCCACATTAAATTTGGTAATGAGTAATGAAACTGGCCAGGTGTTAGATTTGGAGGTACATAGAACATAGAACAATACAGCACAGAACAGGCCCTTCGGCCCACGATGTTGTGCCGAACATTTGTCCTAGCTTAAGCACCCATCCATGTACCTATCCAATTGCCGCTTAAAGGTCACCAAAGATTCTGACTCTACCATTCCCACAGGCAGCGCATTCCATGCCCCCACCACTCTCTGGGTAAAGAACCCACCCCTGACATCTCCCCTATACCTTCCACCCTTCACCTTAAATTTATGTCTCCTTGTAACACTCTGTTGTACCCGGGGGAAAAGTTTCTGACTGTCTACTCTATCTATTCATCTGATCATCTTATAAACCTCGATCAAATCACCCCTCATCCTTCTCCGTTCCAACGAGAAAAGGCCTAGGACTCTCAACCTATCCTCGTACGACCTATTCTCCATTCCAGGCAACATCCTGGTAAATCTTCTCTGCACCCTCTCCAAAGCTTCCACATCTTTCCTAAAGTGAGGTGACCAGAACTGCACACAGTACTCCAAATGTGGCCTAACCAAAGTCCTGTACAGTTGCAACATCACTTCACGACTCTTCAATTCAATCCCTCTGCTAATGAACGCTAATACACCATAGGCCTTCTTACAAGCTCTATCCACCTGAGTGGCAACTTTCAAAGATCTATGAACATAGACCCCAAGATCCCTCTGTTCCTCCACCTCACTAAGAACCCTACCGTTAACCCTGTATTCCGCATTCTTATTTGTCTTTCCAAAATGGACAACCTCACACTTGGCAGGGTTGAACTCCATCTGCCACTCCTCAGCCCAGCTCTGCATCATATCTAAGTCCCTTTGCAGCCGGCAACAGCCCTCCTCACTATCCACAACTCCACCAATCTTCGTATCATCTGCAAATTTACTGACCCACCCTTCGACTCCCTCATCCAAGTCATGAATAAAAATTACGAACAGCAGAGGACCCAGAACTGATCCCTGCGGAACTCCACTTGTAACTGGGCTCCAGGCTGAATATTTACCATCTACCACCACTCTCTGACTTCGACCGGTTAGCCAGTTTTCTATCCAATTGGCCAAATTTCCCTCTATCCCATGCTTCCTGACTTTCCGCATAAGCCTACCATGGGGAATCTTATCAAATGCCTTACTAAAATCCATGTATACTACATCCACTGCTCTACCCTCATCCACATGCTTGGTCACCTCCTCAAAGAATTCAATAAGACTTGTAAGGCAAGACCTACCCTTCACAAATCCGTGCTGGCTGTCCCTAATCAAGCAGTGCCTTTCCAGATACTCATAAATCCTATCCCTCAGTACCCTTTCCATTACTTTACCTACCACTGAAGTAAGACTAACTGGCCTGTAATTCCCAGGGTTATCCCTATTCCCTTTTTTGAACAGGGGCACAACATTCGCCACTCTCCAGTCCCCTGGTACCACCCCCGTTGACAGTGAAGATGAAAAGATCATTGCCAACGGTACTGCAATTTCCTCTCTTGCTTCCCACATAATCCTACGATATATCCCACCAGGCCCGGGGGACTTGTCTATCCTCAAGTTGTTCAAAATGTCCAACACATCTTCCTTCCTAACAAGTATCTCCTCTAGCTTACCAGTCCATTTCACACTCTCCTCTTCAACAATACGGTCCCTCTCGTTCATAAATACTGTAGCAAGGTACTCATTCAAGACTTCTCCTATCTCTTCCGACTCAATACACAGTCTCCCACTACTGTCCTTGATTGGATCTACCCTCGTTCTCGTCATTCTCATTATTGTTATTATTTTCAGACTTTTTTTTACATTTTGTGTATGCAGGAGTCTTTATCAGTTGCTGCTGGACACTGTAAAATGTAACATCTAACACTAACTGAAGCGATTAATGGTTTGGTGAGTCAATTTATAACTGTCCATATTTGGAAATACCTGGGCCGAAATTTCATTCTTTTTTCCCCTTTCACCATTAACTAGCTGAGTGTGAGTGAGTTTTCTGTTGTGCTGCCAATCTGTACCACTTTAAAGTAGCAGTACTGGTCTATACCATACTGACATTTTCTGTCTGTCTATCTCCTAATGTTTCCAGTTCTGCATGTCATGATCTGATATTTTGAGGTAGCTTTAATGCCTTATAAATCAATCAGTGTTTCATTCATTAAAATGTATGGAAATACTTCTGCATTGCTCAGGCCCTCAACCAGAATGTGAGTGTGGATAAAGTGTGTTTGCATTAGCACCAGGCCAAGAGTGTGAACTGAATTCAATCGATCAGTCTCTGATACTTGATACCAATGCTGTCCTTATTCTTGGTTATTTATTTCACAGTGGTTCAGTGTCGTCTAAATTGAAACATGTCACTTAGGAACTGCAAGCATAATTAATTGTTTAAATTTCTACTACTTGACATGAATGAGGTTTTATCCATTGCCACTGGAGTCAGCTCCCATCAGTGAAAGTGGATGTGTTTCTATATCTGCTAATATTTGGCCTCGTACATGTCCACAGCCTGTGTTCTTTAGTTTTAGAGCCTATAGGATCCATGGACAGGTGAACATGCAACACATTACAGCAGAAAAGCATCTGTGCCTTTCTTCAGAATCAAGGGGAGAAAAGCAATAGACTTTTGTAATTCCTATAGTGCAGAGTCTAACCAGGAACAGTGGGGATATCAAGGTCTGGTTTTCAGGATGCTATCAATGTTTGCATTGTGACATACTTTACCAATGAATTAATGATCAGTATTAACCAAATGCTCCTTGTGCAGAAAAGAGAATTGGCCAATTCTATTTTAGTTACCAATCTGGACAGGATCTGGTGCAAACCATTAGCAGTATTCTTGTGTTGCTCTCTGGTATGGCGGGGAAAACAAGACAAGACATTTTTTTATTTTCCACTATCGGTGAAGAGTATTTAAACAGTCAAATTCAATTTATTGAACAATCAACTCTAGTTGTTTAAAATAAAGGAGCAGCTTGACAAACCTATCAATTTTAGCTTTTTCTTTCATTCTGCACTGCTTTAAACAGTAATGATCTGATTCTATTTACAAAACTGATACCTTGAATTTTTTTCATTGTTTAATGAAGAGATAGTCAAGATGAATGCAGGGTTCTTCATAGATTTCTTGAAACAAATTTTGAAAGACATACAGAATAAGCAAAACTTTCTTCCTGGACTGAAACAAAAAACCCACCTACAAAATGATGAAATGGAGAATGGCGTTATGATACAGATGGGGATGACAACTTCTCTGCTGCCATGAAAAATCTAAGGAAATGGAATACTCATTGAGTTAACAATTCTAATCCCTTTCAATCAACTGTGTTATAGACTGTTTTTGATCAGTGCAGACTTAATAATTTGAATAGACGTATTCTGTGCTGTCGATCTCTTTGACTTTTAATCTCAGAGTAGAAATCAGTTTGATAATTTTTTCTGCTCGTTGCGGTGTATATGGATTTTCGTCACTGTTAGATCTTGTAATATGTATTTCAGGATGGTGTACAAATTTGCAACTATTGTTCATCAGTCAGTAGCTCTGTGTGAGATAGAATAGTGTGTGCATGTGCAAGCACACATATGGGGGTGGGATGGAGATGGTGGTTGTGGGTGTGTACACACGAGATGAGCACTCTCTCGACATCTGGCTTTGGCCCAGAGATTCATTTGGAATTTACATAGTTTAATTGTTGCGTTATGGTTCTGTTCGCCGAGCTGGAAGTTTTTGTTGCAAACGTTTCGTCCCCTGGCTAGGCAACATCATCAGTGCTTGGGAGCCTCCTGCGAAGCGCTTCTTTGATGTTTCCTCCGGTGTTTATAGTGGTCTGTCCCTGCCGCTTCCGGTTGTCAGTTTCAGCTGTCCGCTGTCGTGGTTGGTATATTGGGTCCAGGTCGATGTGTTTGTTCATGGAGTTTGTGGATGAATGCCATGCCTCTAGGAATTCCCTGGCTGTTCTCTGTCTGGCTTGCCCTATGATAGTAGTGTTGTCCCAGTCGAATTCATGTTGCTTGTTGTCTGCATGTGTGGCTACTAAGGATAGCTGGTGGTGTCGTTTCGTGGCTAGTTGATGTTCATGTATGCGGATTGTTAGCTGTCTTCCTGTTTGTCCTATAGAGTGGACCAGAGCTGACCTACAAAGAATGAAACTGGAAAGCAACAACACCCCCAGATTCTATGGATTACCTGAAGTACACAAACCAGACATTCCACTCAGACCCATAGTATCACCACCAGGGACACCATCATACAAACTAACCAAAGAACTACAACAGAAATTGAAACACCTGGTCAGCGGATCCAAACACTCTATACAATCAACACAGGAATTCTTGGACATCATCAGAAATATACACATAGACAAAGAAGAAACCATGATATCATTCGACGTGACGGCACTGTTCACTTCGATTGACAAAACCCTAGCCAGAGAAACAATAGCCAACCTACTGGACATACAGAACAGAAAACAGGACGCTGAACCTATCAACAAAGACGGCATACTTGAACTACTGGACTTGTGCCTCACAACACACTTCACATTCAACAACCAGATATACGAACAAATCAATGGAACACCCATGGGATCACCAATCTCGGGACTCATAGCAGAGGCAGTTATGCAAAGGTTAGAACAAACAATCCTACCACAAATTCAACCAAACTCTGGGTCAGATATGTTGATGACACGTTTGTAATCATTAAAAACACGGAAATAGAAAAAACACACCGGATCATCAACGCCACACTCACAGGAATCCGATTCACGAGAGAAGAAGAAAAGGATAGCCAACTCCCATTCCTAGACGTGATGGTACAGAGAACACCGAACGGAGAATTCACTACAAGGGTATACAGGAAAGCCACACACACAGACCAAGTCCTAAACTATGAAAGTAACCACCCCAACACACACAAACGAAGCTGCATCAGGACACTATTCAAAAGGGCCACAACACACTGCAGTACACCAGAACTGCAAAAAGAAGAAGAGGAACACCTATACAAGGTATTCGCCAAAAACGGATACCCGCGCAACTTCATCAACAGATGCCTAAGAGAAAGACCACGGAACGAGGACATACCACAACCAAAAGGAGTAGCCACACTACCATACATCAGGAGCATCTCAGAACTGACAGCCAGACTACTGCGACCCCTAGGACTCATAACAGCACACAAACCAACAGCCACGCTCAGACAACAACTCACCAGAATGAAGGACCCGATACCCAACATGAGCAAAACTAATGTAGTGTACAAAATACCATGCAAGGACTGCACAAAACACTATGTAGGACAAACAGGAAGACAGCTAACAATCCGCATACATGAACATCAACTAGCCACGAAACGACACGACCAGCTATCCTTAGTAGCCACACACGCAGACAACAAGCAACATGAATTCGACTGGGACAACACTACTATCATAGGGCAAGCCAGACAGAGAACAGCCAGGAAATTCCTAGAGGCATGGCATTCATCCACAAACTCCATCAACAAACACATCGACCTGGACCCAATATACCAACCACTACAGTGGACAGCTGAAACTGACAACCGGAAGCGGCAGGGACAGACCACTATAAATACTGGAGGAAACATCAAAGAAGCGCTTCGCAGGAGGCTCCCAAGCACTGATGATGTTGCCTAGCCAGGGGACGAAACGTTTGCAACAAAAACTTCCAGCTCGGCGAACAGAACCACAACAACGAACACCCGAGCTACAAATCTTCGCACAAACTTTAATTGTTGTGTCTTTTCCAGGACAATGATTTTATCGAAAATATCAATTACTGAAAATATCAAAGTTTCCTTCTGCATCTGCACTCAATATCTTCTTCATATATTCCTGTTATAACAATGTAACAGCATGACTTGTTTGTTCACCTTGATTGTAACTTTAAAATTGCCTTTACTACATTAATGTAATTCCTGAATGTATATTTCATGAGGTACAGTCTATCCCTCTTCTGATGTTGCGAATGATAACTGGCTATGCATAATGGCATTTATTGGAACTGAGCTGTTGTGCACGGAGTATAAAGATAAATTTTAAAAAATATTTCATCAGTTATGTCTAACTCTTGGATTGAATGCCCGAAACGTCGATTCTCCTGTTCCCTGGATGCTGCCTGACCTGCTGCGCTTTTCCAGCAACACATTTCCAGCTCTGATCTCCAGCATCTGCAGACCTCACTTTTTCCCTGAGTAGAAAGACATCAACTGATCAATGCAACATTCAGGTCATGATCATGATACTTCTGCTTTAAAACAGAGCAAGGTCTGGTTACAAAGCAACACTGAGCTCCTCCTAGTCTTTTTCTGTTTGCGAAATTCTGAAACAATTTACTTAGATAAAAGAAAACTAACCAATATAAGCGCAGCTCCAAAAATATAATGATTACACGGTTCAATATCCAGCTCCCAAAAAAACACTAACTGCTGAAGGAAGAACAAGGGGCACTTTTATCACATGTAGATACACTCCCCTTTATTTCCCAACAATTCAATATCTATTCGTAACAAACAGCGGGAAACAGAAGCCAAACAATGAATTCACATCAGTATTTAGGGGATTATAAACCCCAAGAATGTCCGACAGCAGCTAATGGCTACACAACCTCAACAAACAGTGGGAAACAATGAAATCTCAACAGAGTTCAGAGGATTGTAAACCACAAGAATGTCCCACAGCAGCTCCTTCCCGCTCTGCCTCCCTCAGCAGGCCCACACACAGCCCGAGAAAGGCCTCTCTCTTCCCCCCAGCCCGCTCACTCCAAGTTCCGGGACCAGTTCCTGCTCCGCTCGGCCTCTTACAAACAGCCCCCGGTTCTCCCTGAACTCACCCCGAATCAATCCCGGTCTCGGAGCCCCCTCTGTGTCCCAGGCTCCCATCCCGATGTGCTGCTGGAAGGAGCCTGCTGTTCCCTCGCTTCCCTGGGCGCTGATCTCTCCATTGCGGTCTGTTTCAAACAAACCTCTTGCACTCACTGAGTAAATGCTCCTCAATGGCAGCGCTGGGGGAGGGCCTCACGCATGCGCTCCTCTGCTCAGGAACAAGCAGTTTGGAGGAGGGACAGTATCGCGCATGCGCTGTTTTCCCACTGATTCCCAGCAACAAACATCAATTGGTCATTTCCCCCAATTCCCTTTTCTCCCAGTTTGACCAAAGGAACTGGGACTGTAGGGAAAGGGCAGAGAACGTTTCAAGCTGGGACATTGCCCCTTTAGGAAGCTCAAATGGAGCTCATTCCCGGGTCATGTTAATAATCAGGGGGCGGGAAACTGGCGGCCACTCGGCCCATCCCCTGTGCTCACCATTCAATAACATCACGTCTGATCTTATGTTAACTGTGGTATTCAATCCTGCTGACCTTCATCCACAAATATTAATTCCTTTCCGAAAGTAACATAAGTGCAACATTCTTACCAAGGCAGAATGTAACTGTTTGAGAGAGTCTTGCATCACACTGTTAGTCCCTGTTTCTGGTTCAGGAGGCGTGTGCAAAAATCGAACCTGGAGCAGTAGCAATAAAATCTCTAGGCCTCGATCCAGTTTACAGTGGACAACAGATGTTCGTGTCAGGTATGCTGTGATGTATTGTATGTCACAACGGGAGACCCCAGATGTTTTTGTTTATTCACTCTGGGGACGTGGACGTCGCTGGCTGAGCCTAGCATTTATTCCCCTTTGAGCAGGCGGTGGTGAGCCATCTTCTGGAACAGCTGTTGTCCATGTGCTGCCCACTGAACTGGGAATTCCAGGGAAATTGAAAGTGAAATTGAAAATGAAAATGAAACTGGAAAGGCACAGCATCGGAGAAGCAGGAAAGTCAATGTTTTATTTGCAAATACAAATAAATCATATATTAAACATAGGCAACTGGGGTGAAATGCATCCCTTGAACAGTATGAAAATAGTAGGGGCACTCTTGAGAGGGAGATTAGGAAGGCAAAAAGGGGGATATGAGATAGTTTTGGCAGGTAAGGTTAAACATAGTTCAAAGAGATGCTACAAGTTCATGCAGAGCAAGTTAGCAATTAGAGAGAGAGAGAGAGAAAGACACCTTAAAGATCAAAGAAGTAGTCGTTGTTGGCGTCAGAGCCTTTTCCCCTGAAAGAGAATGCAAACTCAGCAGGCAGGCAGAACTCAGGGTGTGTAGTCATGTGAAACCCAGTTAAGGCAGGAACAGAGGCAAAGGATCCTCTCCAGAGGCCAGCCTTTGAAGGGAAATCCATGACACACTCTGAATTTATAACAAAAAATTAGTATGTTTATAAATTTGCTGTTAACAATCACATACAACTTGATCACTTTGCTCCTCCCTCTTACTTTGTGAACCAAATCCTTTAAGACATCTAATCAATGATGGGCATTCCTTTAACAGACATCGGCTTCCCATGGCCTCATGGCATTAAACAGACACTATAATGACTAGTCCTTGCCATCTTGCTATGTATCCTCTTCACCACATTCCAAAGTTAATTGCTCCTTCAGGCCTGACAGGCTGGCTTTATCTGCAGTCAGTTTGAATTCTGTTATTTATTGGATCTCATGTGCTTTCTTTATGAAATTCTGTTATTCCTCTTTTATTATCCACTGTTCTCATTATTTGCGTTAAAACTACCAAAAGCATTTAGTTTTAACTAGTTGCTAAAGGATTTGTGATAATGCTTTATGTTCTGGTTAGTTTAGGTATAAATATTTCTTAGTAAATTGTGGTTAATGACTGTGAGTAATCTATTTTGTCCAGGGCAAATGAGTCTACTTCTGAAAACTTACTAATTTTCACATGTAGGCATAAATGTTTTGGTTCCATGTATCAACTCTAACTAAAATTATTGCTTAATATTGCAAATTAATTAAGAAACAACTGTTTAATATGAAATAGCATACTAAACTCCCTAAGTAGCTACAGGACCAACAGTTAGCTATGTCTCGCACCTGGAGCTTATTCATTGGATAGTATAATCACCTTTTTATTACTGAGCTGAGTATATTGCCTTGTTTGTCTTGGTGGCATGTTCAGATCTGGGATGGTTGCTGCTCAAGGCAACTGTCTTTGGAGTAGTTTTGTTCAACGGTCTCATTGTTTTCTTTACTTTAAGGCTGGGACAGACTGTTAGTCACATTCATCTCCTTTCAGCCATCTTGCATCTGAGTTCTAAAGCAGGTTGCCTTTTTATTTGTCAGCCATTTTGTGTGAGCAGACATGGACCATTTTGCTACCAGCAGATCCAGTTCACCTCTGCAGTTCTGTTTGAATTTCAGAAGGTGGGAGGGGCAGAAAATGGATTGTCACATCAGTTTTTTTACTGGGAAGCAAAATATATATATATTGATGTTTTGAAAACAGTACACAATATAGATGAGGAAATACTGGAGGTCTTTGAAAGCATATAGTTGGATAAATCTCAGAGATCTAATCTAGTGAATCCCAGGACATTGTGGGAAGTTAAGGAGGATATAACGGTTCCCATTGCAGAAATATTTGTATCATCTGTAACTATGCTGAGGTGTTGGATGACTAGGTATTGGGTAATATTTTGCAGTTGTTTTAAGAAAGGAAATAAGGAGAATCTGGGAAGTATAGACCTGTGAGTCTGACTTGCGTGGTGGGTACATTGTTGGAAGTGCTTCTGAAAGATAGGATTCAAATATACGGTTTGGAGAGGGGTGCTGGGAGAAGGCAAGGAATGATTAGGAATTGTCAGGATGGTTTGGTAGAAGGAAATTATATTTCCCAAGGTTGATTGACATTGTTGAGGGAGTATCTAAGAAGGTTGAGGACACAGTGGTAAACATTATTGACTTTGTCTTTGGTAAAGTCTTTGACAAGTTTCTGCATTGTAGACTAAATAGTAAGGTTAGATTACATGGGATTAAGGTTGAGCGTGCCAAATGGATATAAAATTGGCTTAACAGCAGGAGACTGAGAGGTGGTGGACAGTTGCTTTTCAGACTGGAAGCCTGTTACCAATGGCGTTCCACCCCAATCAGTGCTGGGTGCACTCTTGTTTGTTTGTTTTTTCATATGTAAATGATATAGATGAGAATATAGTAGGCATGCTTAGTGAGTTTGCTGATGTCACCAAAATTGGTAGTATAATGGATAGTGAAGGCTATCTAAGCTTGGAAAGAAATCTTGATCAATTGAGTTGCAATTGAGGAATGGCAGATGGAGTTATTGAGCCGTTGCATTTTTACAAAGCAAACAATGTTAGGGCTTATACAACTACAAGTAGGGCCCTGGATAGAGCTGTAGAACAGAGAGACCTTGTGGATCAGCTGCATATTCTTGAAGTTTGTATCACATGTAGACAGTGTGGTGAAGAAAACTTGTGGTGTGGTGTTTGCCTTTATTGCTTAGCCCTTTGAGTACAGGAGTTGGAAGATCATATTGAGGTTGTATAGGATGTTGGTGAGGCCTCTTCTGGATAACCATATCAAATTCTGGTCGGCCTGTTATTATGGGATACTATTGAGCTTGAAATGGTTCAGAAAAGATCTACTAGGGTGATACTGGGAATGTAGGGTTTCCATTATAAGAATAGGCTGTGACTTTTCTTTTCTGGAGCCTAAGATCTTGATGGGTGATAAGAATTTTGACAATCATGAAGACTATAGATAAGGTGAATGGTAGGTATGTATTTCATATGCTCAGGGATTGCAAGACTACAAGGCATACTTTTAACGTAAAAGGAAAAAGATTTTTAAAAGCAACCTTTTTTTACAACAATGTGGTTTGTGTGGAATTAGCTTCCAAAGGAAGTGATGCATGTGGGTACAGTCACAATAGTTGAAAGGCATTTCGATAAGTACAAGATTAGGAAAGTTTTGGAGAGTTATGGACCAAGAACAGGCACGTGGGACTAATCTAGTTTGAGTTTATAGTGGGTATGGATTGCTACGACAGAATGATCTGTTTCAATGCTGTTTAACTGACTCTTGCTGTGAGGCAAATGTTCTAGTTTGTTCTCAGTTCACTTTGAAAGCATCTAAACTACAGCAGAAAGCTTCATTCAGAGCATCCTCAGTGTTTGGAAATTTAAGCATAAAATGAATCTGTGAAATTCAAAGATAGGGCACTTTTCCTGTTTGCCAGAGATCAAAATCAAGTTCATACCCCACAGGAGATGTAGCTCCTGAACTGGTCCAGTATTATCGAGCAACCTGAACAACTCGAAGAAGCTGCAGATGACTCTGCGGCCTCCATTATACTCCCTCTCTACGGACAGGGAGAACGCCCTACACAGGAACACATCAGAGTTAAAAGCACAGACGGTCAGCGACCACTCATTATAAACTTACTTGTGGAACTGAGCCAATTCAGCTCTTACTACGTTTAAACTAAGTAGCGGGGTGGGCCGGACACAAACTGGATGTTTAAAAAGGAAATTGAAGGGAAAGTTAGAACAAGGGAAGTCAAGAAATACAACTGTATCAATGAGGCAGAAAACTCAAAAAGGGATCATGCTGTAACGTTGAGTGAAATAGGAGTTGATGGGAAGGGTGAGGGCAGTCACAAATTAAAAATACTATACATGAATGCACGAAGCATTAGAAATAAGATGGATGAGCTTGAGGCTCTTTTGGAAATTGGCAGATATGATATTGTGGAGATAACTGAGACGTGGCTTCAATTGGACAGGGCCTGGGAAATGAATATTCAAGGCTACACGTGCTATCGTAAGGACAGACTGATGGGCAGTGGGGGTGGGGTGGCCAAGTTGGTAAGGGATAATGTTCAGTCCCTTGTGCGGGGGGACCTAGAATCATGGGATGTAGAGTCAGTATGGATAGAGCTGAGGTAAAAACAATGACTGCAGATGCTGGAAACCAGATTCTGGATCAATGGTGCTGGAAGAGCACAGCAGTTCAGGCAGGATCCGAGGAGCAGCAGCAAAATTGATGTTTCGGGCAAAAGCCCTTCATCAGGAATAAAGGCAGAGAGCCTGAAGCGTGGAGAGATAAGCTAGGGGAGGGTGGGGGTGGGGAGAGAGTAGCATAGAGTACAATGGGTGAGTGGGGGAGGAGATGAAGGTGATAGGTCAGGGAGGAGAGGGTGGAGTGGATAGGTGGAAAAGGAGCTAGGCAGGTCGGACAAGTCCGGACAAGTCAAGGGGACAGTGCGGAGTTGGAAGTTTGAAACTAGGATGAGGTGGGGGAAGGGGAAATGAGGAAGCTGTTGAAGTCCACATTGATGCCCTGGGGTTGACGTGTTCCGAGGCGGAAAATGAGGCGTTCTTCCTCCAGGCGTCTGGTGGTGAGGGAGCGGCGGTGAAGGAGGCCCAGGACCTCCATGTCCTCGGCTGAGAAATTCTAAGGGTAAAAAGACCCTCTTGGCAGTTACCTGCAGGCCCCCAAACAGTAGTCTGGATGTCGGATGTAAGTTGAATCAGGAGCTGAAATTGGCCAGTCGCAAAGATGTTACTACAGTTGTGATGGGGGATTTCAACATGCAGGTAGACGAGGAGAATCAGGATGGTATTGGACCTCAAGAAAGAGACTTTGTGGAGTGCCTCCGAGATGGATTCTTAGAACAGCTGGTGCTGGAGCCTACCAGGGAGAAGGCAATTCTGGATCTGGTATTGTGCAATGAACTAGAATTGATCAGGGATCTCGAAGTGAAGGAGCCATTGGGAAGTAGTGACCATAATACAATAAGCTTCAATTTGCAATTTGAGAGGGAGAGGGTACAATCAGAAGTGACAATATTTCTGTTGAATAAAGGGAACAATGGAGCTATGAGGGAGGAGCTGGCCAAAGTTCAATGGTGCAATATCTTAGCAGGGATGACAGTAGAGGAACAATGACAGATATTTCTGGGTATAATGCAGAAGATGCAGGATCAGTTCATTCCAAAAAGGAAGAAAGATCCTAGGAGGAGTCATGGGTGGCCATGGCTGACGAGGGAAGTTAAGAAACATATAAAGTTAAAAGAGAAAATGTATAACATAGCAAAGATAAGTGGGAAAACGGAGGACTTGGAAGCTTTTAAAGAACAGAGGATTACTAAGAAGGAAATACGCAGAGAAAACATGAGGTATGAAGGTAAACTGGCCAAAAATATAAGGAGGATAGTAAAGGCTTTTTTAGGTATGTGAAAGGCAAAAAAATGGTTAAGACTAAAATTGGGCCCTTGAAGACAAAAACAGGGGAATATATTACAGGGAACAAAGAAATGGCAGAAGAATTGAATTGGTACTTCAGATCTGCGTTCACTGGGGAAGACACAAGCAATCTCCCTGAGGTATCAGTGGCTGAAGCACCTGAACTTAAGGGAATTTATATTTGCCAGGAATTGGTGTTGGAGTGACTGTTCGGCCTGAAGATTGATAAGTCCCCAGGGCATGATGGTCTACATCCCCGTGTACTGAAGGAGGTGGCTCAACAAATCGTGGATGCGTTGATGATTATTTTCCAGAGTTCGATAGATTCGGGATCAGTTCCTGTGGATTGGAGGGTGGCTAATGTTGTACCATTCTTTAAGAAAGGTGGGAGAGAGAAAGCAGGAAATTATAGACCAGTTAGTCTGATCTCAGTGGTGGGAAAGATGCTGGAGTATATTATAAAGGATGAAATTACAACACATCTGGATAATAGTAACAGGATAGCTCAGAGTCAGCATGGAGTTATGAAGGGGAAATCATGCTTAACTAATCTTCTGGAATTCTTTGAGGATGTAACTCTGAAGATGGACAAGGGAGATTCAGCAGATGTAGTGTACTTGGACTTTCAGAAAGCTTTTGATAAAGTCCCACATAGGAGGTTAGTGAGCAAAATTAGGGCACATGGTATTGGGGCAAAGTACTAACTTGGATGGAAAGTTGGTTGGCTGATAGGAAGCAAAGAGTAGTGATAAACGGCTCCATTTCGGAATGGCAGGTAGCGACCAGTGGGGTACTGCAAGGATCAGTGCTGGGACCGCAGCTTTTTCAATATATGTTAATGATATAGAAGATGGTATTAGTAATAACATTAGCAAATTTGCTGATGATATTAAGCTGGGGAGCAGAGTGAAATGTGAGGAGGATGTGAGGAGATTACAAGGCGACCTGGACAGGTTAGGTGAGTTGTCAGAGGCAGTTTATTGTGGATAAATGTATGGTTATCCACTTTGGTGGCAAGAACAGGAAGGCAGATTCCTACCTAAATGGAATCAATTTAGGTAAAGTGGCAGTACAAAGAGATCTGGGTGTTCTTGTACACCAGTCAATGAAGGTAAGCATGCAGGTACAGCAGATAGTGAAGAAAGCTAATAGCATGCTGGCCTTCATAACAAGAGGGATTGAGTATAGAAGCAAGAGGTTCTTCTGCAGCTGTACAGGCCCCTGGTGAGACCACACCTGGAGTACTGTGTGCAGTTCTGGTCTCCAAATTTGAGGAAAGACATTCTGGCTATTGAGGGAGTGCAGCGTAGGTTCAAGAGGTCAATTCCTGGAATGGTGGGACTACCTTACACTGAAAGACTGGAGCGACTGGGTTTGTATACCCTTGAGTTTAGAAGACTGAGAGGGGATCTGATTGAGACATAAGATTATTAGAGGATTGAACACTCTGGGGCAGGAAACATGTTTCCGCTGATGGGTGAGTGCCAAACCAGAGGACTCAGCTTAAAAATACGGGGTAGACCATTTAGGACAGAGATGAGGAGAAACTTCTTCACCCTTCTGTGTGGAATGCTCTGCCCCAGAGGGCAGTGGAGGCCCAGTCTCTGGATTCATTTAAGAAAGAGTTGGATAGAACTCTCCAGGATAGTGGAATCAAGGGTTATGGAGATAAGGCAGGAACAGGATACTGACTAAGGAGGATCAGCTATGATCATATTGAATGGGCGGCACGGTGGCACAGTGGTTAGCACTGCTGCCTCACAGCGCCAGAGACCCGGGTTCAATTCCCACCTCAGGCGACTGAGTGTGTGGAGTTTGCACGTTCTCCCCGTGTCTGCGTGGGTTTCCTCCGGGTGCTCCGGTTTCCTCCCACAGTCCAAAGATGTGCAGGGTCATGTGAATTGGCCATACTAAATTGCCCATAGTGTTAGGTAAGGGGTAAATGTAGGGGTATGGGTGGGTTTCGCTTCGGCGGGTCGGTGTGGACTTGTTGGGCCGAATGGCCTGTTTCCACACTGTAATCTAATCTAATCTAATCTAATCTGAATGGTGGTGCAGGCTCGCAGGGCAGAATGTCCTACTCCTGCACCTATTGTCTTCTAAATGCAGTTCAAGATAACTTGAAACTGCCTGTGAGCGAGGAGCACAGGGACTGAGTGATTCACTTATCGGACGACAATTACTGACCAATAAAAATGATGCACTGGGACCCTTGTTCGAATTGTGGTGTATAATTTATCCACGAAAAACATTTCACGCTCCCTGTGTCACAGCTCGAACGATGAATGGCTGAGGGAAGGTTTCATATTAAATCACACAAACAGCGACAGTACAGTATCGAACAAAGCAGGGACTGAAACCGGAATCAATTAAAGAAAAGTAATTCAATTTGACAGAGGGGAGAGTTTAGCTCCTTTCATAGATGATGTGAGTGGCTCTTAAAAGAGCCTTTGGGTTCTCAGATTCAAGAACACTCTCTTCACTTTTTAGCGGCGCCCCCAGCGGCGGATTTCTTGGGCAGCAGCACGGCCTGGATATTAGGCAGCACCCCGCCCTGAGCGATGGTCACCCCTCCCAGCAGCTTGTTGAGCTCCTCGTCGTTGCGCACGGCCAGCTGCAGGTGCCTGGGGATGATGCGGGTCTTCTTGTTGTCCCGGGCCGCGTTGCCGGCCAGCTCCAGGATTTCAGCCGTCAGATACTCCAGCACCGCAGCCAGATAGACCGGCGCTCCGGCACCCACACGCTCAGCATAGTTACCCTTTCTCAGGAGCCTGTGAACACGGCCCACCGGGAACTGTAGGCCAGCCCGGGACGACCGAGACTTCGCCTAGGAGCGAGCTTTCCCACTGCCCTTTCCTCCTCTTCCGGACATGGTCACAAATATTTTCAGAGAGAATGCTGCACTCCGCTCACATTGCCATCCTAATATAGCTTCGGGAGGAATGGTGGGGCGGCCGTGCCTGATTGGTCCCATTGTCCAGCCCCGCCTAATGTTGTTCCAATTCCCAATCAGATATCTGCCTCATTCCCCAATCCGGAGAGGGCACGGGGAGGAGGGCGGAAAGTACCGGCACCAAATCATCAACCGCTTTTTTTTTACAATTTGAAAAGCCCGCCAATATTTACCAACAAGTGGAGAGTTTAAACAGAAGAATGCACGAATTCTCGAGATAATTTACTTTTACATGAAAAGTGTACCGTTTATATTAACTCTCTACCTCATTCCCTGGCCTATTCGAACATTGGCCCATTTGTGATCTTGAATTGGGATTTTGTAAACATTAAATACAAGCGGAAACAAAAAAGGCGCCAAACTCTGCAACTAATCATTTATTTCACATTTCAACAGCACCCCGATATACTGACAAAACATGAGATTACGACCTCCAGCGTAAGTGCATTAATAGTGAACACGATCGTTCGAGGATATTTTAAAGTTGCCCTCCCTATTGCACACGATGATAGATCAGTAAAAGCTCCACATTTGCTCTGCTACTTCTGCAGCTGTTTTAGTCTCAGTGCATTTTGCAAGGTTCTACGTCCGGACAATACCCGTGTGGAGATTTGGAAATTAAAAATAAAGTAAAACCGGACACAGAGACCTTTCGTTTTGCTTGCCGGGGGCACTTTGCAGGTTCGTGCGCCACCGGGGCTTGTAGCTCCTGAACTGATCAAATAACAAAGAGTAACACGGACACATACGTGCAGCTGAAAATGACTCATTGGCGTTTAGCAGATCTCTCCCCAGGCAGGGACTATGGGATATACAAGACCACATGCATGAATAAGACGTACACCGTCTCAGCGATCACTCATGAGTTTATAAACAACAAATACCGCAAACATTAATTGTACATACTCCAAAACAATTGGTTCAACTGTCTCGGGGAAGGTGTGGGTGGCTCTTAAAAGAGCCTTTGGGGTGTGGACGTGTAAACTTCAATGCAATGCGGCCCTTCACTTGGAGCTGGTGTACTTGGTCACCGCCTTTGTGCCCTCCGACACGGCGTGCTTGGCCAGCTCCCCGGGCAGCAGCAGCCGCACGGCGGTCTGGATCTCCCGGGAGCTGATGGTGCTGCGCTTGTTGTAATGGGCCAGGCGGGAAGCCTCCCCCGCGATGCGCTCGAAAATATCTTTGACGAACGAGTTCATGATGCTCATGGCCTTGGAGGAGATGCCGGTGTCGGGGTGAACCTGCTTCATCACTTTGTAGATATAGATGGAGTAACTTTCTTTCCTGGACCGCCTCCTCTTCTTGCCTCCCTTCGCTGGCGCCTTCTTGATGATTTTCTTCGCGCCCTTCTTGGAGGCTTGCTGTGCTTTCTTCTCATCAGCCATAGCGCCGCTCACTTTCAGACACAGAATAAGGGAAAGCGGGCTCGGAGCTCCCTTTTTATAGACCGACGGTGTCAGCAATGCTAATGAAGGATGGGGGAAGGCCTACCTCCTGATTGGCTACATTGTAGGCATGGTAGCTTCTGTCTGATTGGTTAGTTTGGGACTCAATGTGAATCTGGGAAAATCTGCAATACCATCGGAAACACAAACCGAAATTTTGTGAAGGGATCAAATTCCGAGCTCACTCTAAAATGTGAGATTCTAATTGTAATGTATTCTGCATCTTTTGATAATGGTTTTCTTTTCTCTTCCATTTTAAAATGGCATCACATTTGTTGTCAAGTGAGAAAATGCACTGCAATCTGACAGGGAGTGTGTTTTACTCCTGGAAGTGATGGAACTACTTGACAAATGCATCGCGTTGGAGGAACATGGGAGTTAAGCAATGTTCTCTTTTGCTTGTTTCTTGCTCTACACTCTGAAGCTGAAGGACATTCTATCATCATCTACTCTGTAAACTCCCTTCAGTTATCTTTTCCCCTATTCTTCAAATCTCCAATGAGTATCAACCCAGGTATTCATACATTACTCAGAATAGCTACCAGCGTGTGTATGATTGTCAGATCTACTCTGATTACCTGAATGAGTAAAGGGAACTGACGTACTGTGACTTGTGCCTTTTGCTTTCTGTTGACAACATGAATTTTACTCCCTGACTGTTTGTTTGGCTCCTCAATCAGTGTCAGCAGCCTCCTGCCAATATTTCAGTTCCTGAAATCTTACTTTGCACTACATTAGAATACATATTATTTGGTGCATTTCAGTTTCTAGCAGATTTTTTTTTTCATTATGAACTTTGCTATGTGGATTTTCTCTGAACTTTATTTGATCACAAGTCATTTGTACTCACTCTGAACTGGTCACTGTTATTTAAGGACTATTTTGAACATGATACTTGTGCGAATTTTAATTGTGACAATCTTGTGTTATTTGTTTTATCACTGTGATTCCCTGCTTACACTGTGAGATAGTGTTGTTCAGAATTTCAGGTTGGTTAAGGGTTAGTTTACCTCTCGTTATTGGAAGTGTAAAACGGGAGTATGGTTTTGGATCTGCCCATGTGAGCTTTCGGGAGGTGAATGATTATTATTCTCTCTCAATCTGTCCCTGTCAGTTTCTGCCATCTGAATGTGTGAGTGTCGTTGTATGTCTGTACCTGTCCGTTCTTCCACAGTGATTACATTAGTGTAATTATCACAATCCCAGAATGTCTCTGATGTGAGAATATGTTAGGCACTGCAATGGTAAATAACCTATCAGTCTTTGCTATGAGACTGTTTGACTGGCTTTATCAATCTGTACCCGTTTCTTTCTCCTCAATGAATTTGTCTTTGTAATTTTCAGTCTCCGCTATATTAATGTGGGAATGCTTTTATCAGTATTACCTTGTCCATTTCTCTGTTGGGAATATGTCAATGTGGTTATCAACATGTACCTGTCAGCTTCTGTTTTGTGAGTATCTCAGTTTAGTGTAGTGCAATGGTGATCACCTGTAATGTGACATGAACCCAAGGTCCCGGTTGAGGCCTCCCTATGGGTACCGAACTTAGCTATCAGCCTTTGCTCGGCCACTTTCCTCTCCTGCCTGTCCCGAAGTCCACCTTGGAGGATGGTCACCCGAAGGTCCGAGGCTGAATGTCCTGGACCACTGAAGTGTTCCCCAACTGGGAGGGAACCCTCCTGTCTGTTGATTGTTGTGCGGTGCCCATTCATCCACTGTCGTAGCCTTTGCTCGGTTTCTCCAATGTACCATGCCTCCGGGCATACCATACCCCACCACACACACACACACACACACACACTTTGTGTGGTGAATTGTTTTGTACTTGCAGAGTTACATTGCACTTTCCTCAAAACTGCATACATTCATGTAGAACTCTGAGCTCAAAAACTGCATGAATTTATGTAAAACTCTGTTATCTCACTTTTTAGATTAGAATAATCTAAACATCAGGTCATAGACAGAGAACACAGGGGGCTAACACCTTCAACATATTGTCTAGCTATCACCATTGTTAACAGCTAACCCAAGAATGCAATTTTAAAAAAAAAGGGTTTTGTGATTTACACATGAAAGAAGTGAAACTATCACTGTATTCTAAGAGATGAAAGGCTTAACAGACAATCAATTCTTCAATGTACAATTTCAGTTACATCACACTGCAAATATTTGCTATAAATTCTGTGTTACGATCGAGCCCTCCACAATCACCTGATAAAAGAGCATCGCTTCGAAAGCTAGTGTGCTTCCAATTAAACCTGTTGGACTATAACCTGGTGTTGTGTGATTTTTAACTTTGTACACCCCAGTCCAAAACCGGCAACTCTGAATCATTCTAACTGATAACTGCCCTCGTATTCACATAACAGAAACAGACTGGTACAGATAGATAACTACACTGCCATATGCACACCAGAGAAACATTCAGGAACAGATTAAGCCAAATTTAGATATTCAAATGCATTTAGTTATCAAACTGTACCTGTCAGTTCATGTTCTGTGAAATGGGAGTGTTATCAACTTGTTCCTGTCAGTTTCTGCACTGTGAATATGGGAGTGCACTTATTAATCTTTCTAGGACAGTTACTATTGTGCAAAAGTGTGACTGTACTTACCTATCTGTCTGTGTCAGTTTCTGACATCTGAATGTAATTTTAGCTATCCTAACGTACCTGTCAGGTTTTCTTTTATCTCTGGGAATGAGAGTGTCACCTTCAGTGTCTACCTGACAGCCATTGAGTTTGGTTATTGATCTGTAATGCCACTTTCTGATAGGTGAACATTTGAGCACAGTTATTCATCTGTAGGCGATTCTTTCTGATATCTGAATATGAAAGTGTAGTTGTCAACCCATTCCTGTTGGTATGTGCAATGAAAATAAGAGTGTGAATCTATCCATGACAGTGCCTGCAAAAGATGGGGTGTGTGTGTGTAACTGCCCTGTTAATACGTGTCGTCATCAATGCGTTTTTGCTTGTTTCTGCAAAGTGAACAAGTGAACAAAGGTAGCAATGCATGCTTGTCAGTTTCTATTTGGTAAAGGGACGTATCTCTCTGGCAGCCACTAATATTCTCTGTGAGGGTGTGATTCGTTATGTGATACTTGTTATGAGGGTGATTTTAGACACAGATCTGTTTCAGTTCGTGAGTGCATATTTTGGACAAGAATTCAGACTTTCTAGTTTCAAAATTGTACAAATATCAATGAGCTGTGAATGGTGAATTTGTTCAAACTGGACACATGTGCATTGTGAATTGTGAGAAAAAAAACAAACTGATATTTTCTCAATTGTTTGAACATCTCTCTCTCAAACTGAGCTCAATGTGTAGCTCTCTCAATTCGCTCCGACAGTGGAAAGAATGTTCTTCGCTCTGAGTGCACTAACATACCTGCTGTTTGCTAGGAGCAGCTGGTCACACTTGGCTCTGTACCGAGGGAATATTACATTGTCTTGATCCTTCAAGTATTTGCCTGAAGGAAGACAGAAGTGAAATCTCCTGTAAATCACCATCAGCCCAGTTTGACCATCTTTAACTGATCAATGCAACATTCTGTTAATAATCATGAGGATATTGTATTTAAAGCCAGGAATTCAAACAGAACAACATGTCTGATTCTACTCTTGCTCCATGTCTGGTGATTTTTCTTTTTGTTAATTCAATACCAATTGACTGCGGTCCAGAAACGAACCAATAACTGTACAGCTCCATGAATGGGACTATCCAATACAAGTGGGTCTGTGAATATGAGTTTAGTTATTGAACTACTCATGTCAATTTATACTTTGTGAATAACAACCACACCCTCATATTCTGTACTTCTAAGCTTTGCTTAAATTAATTATGTATTCAAATAGCAGTGACTCAGTGACAGATTGATATAGAACTATAGATCCATTGAAATGTCATTGCACATAAGAGGGCCATTTGGCCTAACTTGTCCATTCCAACCCAAAGACACCAGATGGCCATTTAATCCCATCTTCCTGCTAACAACCCATAACCCTGCAGCTGAGAGTACTGCCTATTTCTGCAATCTGAATTTATTTTTCAATTTGTTCCTGCCAGTCTCTGTTTCATGGATATATCATTATAGCTATCAATTTGGACCTGTCAATTTTTCCTGTATGAATATTTGAATGGAGTTATCCATCTCTACTTGTAAATGTCAAAATACAGTTATAAATACATATTTGTCAGTCTCTACAATGTGAATGTGTGAGTTTATTGAGCAGCCTATCCCTGTCAGTTTCTGCTCTGTTAATCTGAGAGTGTCAGTAATAACCTGTACCTGTCAGTTTCTGGTTTGTTAATAGATGAATGCAGTTATCAACATATACCTGCCAGTTTCAGTCAGTGTACATGTGGAAGTGCTGTTATCAATCTGTACCTGTCAGATTTTGCTGTGTGAATGTGACTGTCATTTTCAATGTCAGATGCTGCAATGAGAATGTGTGACTGTAGTTATCAATCTGTCCATGTCACTTTCTGCTATATGCATACAGGCGTGCAACCTATACCTAAGTTTCTGCTCTGTGTCTGTGGGTTTACTTATCAATCTATTGCTGTCAGTGTTTGCAATGTGATCAATCTTTCCTCATTAGTTTCTGTTCTCTGAATCAGAGTGTTTAATTATCAATGAGTAACTGTCAGTTTTTGGCTTTGTGAATGTGTAAATGCATTTATCATTCTGTACCTATCAAATTCTGCTTTAAGTTTTTCTGAGAGTTTAGATTAATCTGTCCCAGTTAGAATCTGTAAATGTAGTTACCAATCCATACCTGTCAGTTGTTCTGGCTGAATATGTGTGTGAAATTGTCAGTCTCTCCCTGACCAATTCCACTGTGTGAATATGAGAAATTCATAAGCAACGCTTCCTGTCAGTCTCTGCAATGTGAATATGAGAGTGTATTTATCAATATTTCCCTGACAGTTTCTGCTCGGTGAGACAGTGCTGTGATCAATACATTCTGCCTTATGAATATTTGAGTGTCTTTATCAAATTATACTTGTCAGAAAATTTTCACTGCATATACAGAAGTTTAGCAGTCAGTTTTGTCAATGCGAATATGAGAGCACAGGTTTGAATCTATGCCTATCTGTTTCTGCCAAGTCAATATGAGAGTGCAGTCTTCAATCTCTACCTGTCAGATTCTGTGTGAAATTGAGTGTACTTATCAAACTGTATCTGAGAATTTATGTTAAGTGAAAGTGGAAGTGTTGTTATCAAATTGTACCTGTGATTTTCTGTTATGAGACTAGAAGAGTGTAATTTCCAATTTCCCTGTCAGTGTCTCCTCCATATATCCGAGGAAGTAATTAAATTATGCCTGCCAGTTTTTGCTATGTGAATGAGAGTGCACATCTCAACCAATATCTGGCAGTATGAGTTGTGAGACAGTGTTGCTATCGGTCTGTACCTTTCAGTGTCTGTTATTTCAACATGTGAGTTTAGTTATCAATCTGTACCAGTCAGTTTCTGCTTGGTGAATATGTGAGTGCGTATATCAATCATTCCTTGTCAGTATCTGTGTTGTGAATATGTGAATGAGGTTATCAATTTGTAAACCTGTCAGTTTCAGACATATACACATGGAAATATACCTGTCAGATTCTGCTCTGTGTATATGGATCTTTGTGAACATCCAAATATAGTCATTAATATGGACATGTTAGTTTCCACTATGTGAATACATGTGTATTTCCTAACCTACCCCTGTGAGTTTCTGCTGTCTGTCTATGAGAGTGTTGACATGAACATATAGCTGTAAGTTTCTGGTTTGGTAACGTTCGAATGCCTTTATCAAAATGTATGTCAGTTTCTGTAATGTGAATCTATCAGTTCAGTCATCAATTTATGACTGTAACTTTCTGTTCTGTGAATATGTAAATGGTGGTTATCATCTGTACCTGTTAGTTTCTGCTTCACAAATGAATGAGGGTAGTTGCCCACCTGTTCCTGTCAGTTTGTGCTGTGAATGTGTCAGTGTAGGTATCAGTCTGCATCTGCGAGGTGAATGAGAGAGTGTAGTTCCTAATATGTACCTCTGAGATTCTGATCTGTTATGTTTGTGTATCGTTATCAAACTGTACATGACAGTGTGTTTATCCCTCTGTGAACTTGGAAGTGTAGTAATAAATTTTTACCTGTTCAGTTATGTTATGGGAAAGTTCTTGTCAGTTTCCTCAAAGTCAGTGCAGTTATCCATCTGTGCCGGTCAGTTTCTGCTATGTGAATATATGAGTGCAAGTATCAATCTGTGTGTCTCAGTTTCTGCTACGTCAATAAGCAAGTTAAATTTTTGATCTGTATCTGTCAGTTTCAGATATGTGAATGTATGAATGCAGTTATTAATATATCCCTGAATGTTTCTACTTATAAAAATGCAAATATATTCCTGTCATTTTCTGCAAAGTGAATATGAAAATGTAGTTATCAATCTGTAACTGTCCGTTTCCATTCTGTGAACATACAAGTGTTGTAATCAATCTGTACCAGTCAGTTTCTGCAGTGTGATTATTCTTGTATAATGCGGCACATTATACGGCACAGTGGCTTAGTGGTTGTCTCTGTTGCCTCACAGCGCCAGGGACCTGGATTCAATTCCAGCCTCGGGTGAATGTCTGCGTGGAGTTTGCACATTCTCCTAGAGTCTGTGGGTTTCGTCTGGGTGCCCCAGTTTCCTCCCACAGTCCAAAGAACGGGTTAGATGAATTGGCCATGCTAAATTGCCCATAGTTTTCAGGGATGTGTGGGTTAGTTGCATTAGTCAGAGGTAAATGTAGGAATAATAAAATAAGGGAATGTTTCTGGTTGAGATAATCTTCAGAGGGTCAGTGTGGACTTGCCAGGCTGAACGTCCTGTTTTGAAACTGTACGGATTCTAATTCTAACTAAAAGTCCATACCTGAAAGTTTCTGCTAGATGAATTATTAAATATAAATTGATTAGTTATTAATCTCTCCCCATCAGTTTCTGATTTGATAATGCATGAATGCATTTGTCAATCTGAATCTGCAATTTTTTGTATAATGAATATGGGAGTACAGTTACTGTTCTATGCCTGGAGACATAGGAGTGGAGGCTAGGAAACTTGGGGAAATATATATTGATATCTTGAAAAATATTTGATATCAGTCCACATGCCAAAAGTGGAGGTGTTAGAGATGTTAAAAAAACATAAAGGTGTATCAAACTCTCAGACCTGATCAAGTATATCCCTTGATGTTGTAGGAAGCTGTATTGGTAATTTGAATAAATGATATTGTTTTATTACTTTTTTTAGAATATCTCAAAGGGAGGGTCAATATATCCCTGTCAGTTAATGCAATAGGAATGTGTGACTGTGGTTATCAATCTGTACCTGTCAGTTTCTATGTCAATATGTGGGTGCAGTTACCCATTTCAGTTTCTGCAATGTAAATGAGAGTATAATTATCAGTCTCGAGCTGTCAGCTTCTCCAACATCTATATGTGATGTTAGTTATGGAGCTGAACCTCTGTTAGTTTCTGCCAAGCGAATGTGTGAGTGTCATCATCAATCTATCCCAGTCAGTTTCTGCAATTTGAATGGTTGAGAGTAGATATCAAGCTGTAACTGTTTCCGCCACGTGAATATGAGTTGAATATGAGAGTGTAGTTGTCAGGCTTCGTTTGTCAAACTGAGTATTGTTATTGATCTATACTTGTCAGATTCTGCCGTGCTTTATGCAATATGAAACAAGTGTTATTACTAATCTGTTCCTGTCAGTTTTTGCTTTGTGGATATGATACATTTGTTATCAAACTTTCTCGGTCAGTCACTACAATGTGAATGTCAGGGTGTACTAATTTGTTCCTATCAGTTTCAGCTCTGTGTATTTAAGTGTGCAGTTATTAATCTGTAACTCTGTGTCTGCCATGTGAATG
Source organism: Chiloscyllium plagiosum (assembly GCF_037043375.1). NCBI lineage: Eukaryota > Metazoa > Chordata > Chondrichthyes > Orectolobiformes > Hemiscylliidae > Chiloscyllium > Chiloscyllium plagiosum. Next base: position 8,581,421 of record NW_028270187.1, read on the forward strand.
TGTGAGTGCATTTATCCTATCAACTTCTGTGTTGTGAATATGCTTATCAATTTGTACCTGCCAGTTCCGATATGTAAATATTGTCCTCAATTACTCCTTGTTGATTTCTCCTATTTGTGTTAGTGTGCAGTTAGTAATCTGTACATGAACTTTTCTGCAATGTGAACATCAGAATATAGTTACCAATCTGACTGCTCTGTAAATGTATAAGTACAGTCATCAAACTGTACATGCCAGCTTCTGCTTTGTGACTCTGAATTTAGATATTAATCTTTGCCTGTCAATTTCAGCTATGTGAATGTGTGAGTGCACTTATCAATATGCACCTGTTAGTTTCTGCTCAGTGCATTTGATTTGTGTCATGGATTGTGCAATGGGAAATTAAAGAGTTTTACAAATCCTGTAGCGCAGACTCGAACTGGCAGGAATGATACCATGGGCTGTTCTTCAGGATGTCATCAGTTTTTCCTCAATGCATCGCTACATACTTTTGTGAATAATGTTGAGAAATGGATAGGTGTTACATTCCTTTGGTAGTGTCAAAAGGAAAGTGGAACAAACGAATAAATTGTGGTCAGTCAGCTACAATACAATGTTCCTGCTACAGGAAAGAGAATTGGCTAGTTCACTTCATTATTCTATTGTGAGTATTACATAATCCTGCTCTGTGGTGTGACGGTGCAAGCCATTAGCAGTACTCTCCTGATGCTCTATGGAGCAATGAGGAAAGCAAAAAGACTTGTATTTTTGTCATACAGTGGAGAAGATTTAAATCATTCAGGCAAATTTATTGAACATGGTTGATCTTTTCTTGCAAAAAAAAAATTTACAAATTACAAAATTGGCTAAATTTCTTTGTTGAATTAAAGGGTGATTACTTGATAATATTGTTAAATTGATATGACATTTGATTTTTTTGATTTTTTGTGATATTTCATAGGGTGGGGAATTTGGGATTCTTTGTAGAATTTGAGACCAAGTCACACTTTTTTAAATAAAAAAAATTAATACTGGACAGTGTGAAAATGTAATTTCTATCCATGCAAGGTGAATATGTTGAGATCAGGTGGGGTTGGCAGCTCCTCTGCTGCCATGACACACTTATTGAAATGGAATGCTGGCTGAATGGGATTAGTTGCTTGTTTTGAGTAAACATTTTGTATATTATCATTTCTGTTTCCTACAGTGTAAATGTGTGTACATCGCTGTTAGTCTCTGTATCTTGTGTGTTGATATGGTGGTTCAATCTGAATCAGTCAGTACCTTTGTGTATGTGTGTGTTCTCAGTAATTATTCACTACTTGTCACATATGGCTGTTGACATCATACTTTTATATAATTTCATTGTTTATCTGGTTTGTGGCATTTAAAATGCCCTTTTAAAATGTAAACTTGATTAAGTACACCAATTGCCTACTTCAGACAACCAGTCAGCTTCAAAAATGCTGTGAATGGTAGTGGTCTATGAATTATATTAATTGAAACTGGGAAGATGTCTATGGAGAATGCAGAGAAAAAAGGAACTTGTCTTTCCGCAATTGAGTCTGACTGTTTGCTTGTTTGGATACATCTCTGGAAATTGAGCTCAAACTAAGTCTGATCCAGTCTGCTCTGTGGAAAGGTTGCTCTCTACTTTCACATACCTGCTGTTTGTTTGAAGCAGCTGGTCACAAAGCAGCTTTGTACTTAGGAAATATGACATTGTCTTCATCATTCAAATACTTGCTTGGACGAAGACGGAAGATGTTTCAGCTGTAAATCAACATAAGTCAAGTTAGGCAACATTAAACTGATCAGTGTGGTAGTCAGTTAATAATCATTAAGGTATTTTTAATCCTAGCAATTTAATCAGAACAAGGTTTCAATTCCACTCTTTCCGAGTTGCTCCTGGTCTCCTTTTCTTTTATTTGCATCTTTGCAACAATTGGGTGAGATCCAGAAGTAACATCTGCACACATCCATGAATGGGAATTCCTGAAGCAGCTACAATGCTGACATACATCAATAGCAAGATGCCAATACACTAAATGTTGAAGGAAAGAACAAGGGACGCTATGTCTAATGTCCTTTATAGAATTGTCACAAAATTATGGTCTGTGCTTCCATTATTCACCGCCCCATATCAACAAACAGCGTGAAACAGAAGCCAAACAGAATTCCCATCAGAGTTTAGGGGATTAAAAACCACAAGAATGTTCCACAGCGGCTTCTTCCCGCTCTGCCTCCCTCAGCAGGCCCACACACAGCCCGAGAAAGGCCTCTCTCTTCCCCCCAGCCCGCTCACTCCAAGTTCCGGGACCAGTTCCTGCTCCGCTCGGCCTCTTACAAACAGCCCTCGGTTCTCCCTGAACTCACCCCGAATCAATCCCGGTCTCGGAGCCCCCTCTGTGTCCCAGGCTCCCATCCCGATGTGCTGCTGGAAGGAGCCTGCTGTTCCCTCGCTTCCCTGGGCGCTGATCTCTCCATTGCGGTCTGTTTCAAACAAACCTCTTGCACTCACTGAGTAAATGCTCCTCAATGGCAGCGCTGGGGGAGGGCCTCACGCATGCGCTCCTCTACTCAGGAACAGTCAACATTGGGGAAGGGGCAGCATTGCGCATGCGCTGCTTCAGGTTGCCAGAACAAATCATTCACAATGAGCCGACAGTGATAGCAGCAATGTCAAACCCCGACCCAGTATGGGGGTTAGGATCAAAACACAAATATTACTTCCAAAAAAAAAAGGAGAGACTAAATGAGGTTGGATTGTTTTTTTCTAGAGCAGAGATGTCTGAGGTGGTGGCACATGATTGTGGTGTGGAAAATTATGAGGCGTATGGAGAGGGTGAATGTAGAGAAGCCGTTTCCCTTGTTTGAGCGATCAATCACAAGTGATGATTGGGTTCGAATATGGCAAAGGATATGGATTCTCACTACGGTGTAGAGTAAGGGGTAAATATATTGAGGGAAAATCTCTTTCACTCAGCAAGTCATGGAAATCTGGAAAATACTGCCTGGGAAGGCAGTGGAGCCCAGAAACCTTAACCTTGAAAAAGTATTTGGATGAGCACTTGAAATGTCATACCATTTAAGGATATGGGACAAGTGCAGGGAATTAGCAAACCTTCAGTGGTAGATATTGTGGGTGCAGACACGATACCTGAAGGGCTTTTCTGTGCTGTATGAGTATATGCACGTCAGCTTTTGCTCAGGGTGCAGTGATTAATTTGTACCTGTCAGTCTTTGGTTTCTGACTATGTAATTGCATTTATCATATGTCACCTGTCAAGTTTTTGCTGTGTATATATATGAGAGTCTACTTATCAACCTGTAACTTTCAGGTTGTAGAGACATACAGCCTTTGATCCAACTAGTGCACACTGACCAGATACCCTAAACTAATCAAATCTCATTTGCTAGCATGGAGTCATAGAGATATATAGCACAGAAACAGACTCTTCGGTCCAACCCGTCCATGCCGACCAGATATCCTAACCCAATCTAGTCCTACCTGCCAGCACCCGGCCCATATCCCTCCAAAACCTTCCTATTCATATACCTTTTAAGTGTTGCAATTGTACCAGCCTCCACCACTTCCTCTAGCAGCTCATTACATACCCGCACCATCCTCGTGTGAGAATGTTGCCCCTTAGGTCGCTTTTATATCATTCCCCTCTCACCCTCTAGTTCTGGACTCCCCAATTCCAGGGAAAAGACTTTGTCTATTTACCCTATCCATGCCCCTCATAATTTTGTAAACCTCTATAAGGTCACCACTCACCTCCAGGGAAAACAGCCCCAGTCTGTTCAGCCTTTCCCTATGGCTCAAATCCTCCAACCCTGGCAACATGCTTGTAAATCTTTTCTGAACCCTTTCAGATTTCACAACATATTTCCGATAGGAAGGAGACCAGAATTGCATGCAATATTCAACAGGGGTCTAACCGATGCCCTGTACAGCCGCAAAATGACCTCCCAACTCTTGTACTCAATACTCTGAACAATAAAAGAAAGCATACTAAACGCCTTCTTCACTATCCTATCTACATGTGACTCCACTTTCAAGGAGCTACGAACCTGCACTCCAAAGTCTCTTTGTTCACCAACACTCCCTAGGACCTCATCTTGCTCAGGGTTCTGTGTTATCACGGAGACATTTGGTTTCGACTTGAACGGAGACATTGTTGAAGTTTCTTTTGTTTGAAAATGAGATTTATTCTGCATTTGTCTATTCATCTTGCTTTTTTTTATTGTTGCACATTATTTAATTATTGTGTCTTCAGTACCATTTCCCCTTGCTGTGGAGCATTCGTGAGTCATTTTTCAGCTGTTTCTATTTCTTGAAGGGCATCCTACGATTGGCGGTCTAAGTCTTTAGTTCTATGCCTGGTCGACTCGAACCTGGGTCTCGGCGCTGTTTTGTCTGATTTCAGATTACAGTAAATGAGGCTTTCTGCTGTCGGTGAGAGATTTTCAAAATGAACCGAGATCAAACCAGAACAGCTGCAGGACTGGGATGGCAAATGTGGAGCTTTTGCTGATGTGAGAACTAGTGCGAAAGGGCAGGGCGACATTAAAATATTGTCTAAAGACGATTAATGAGCTCACCCGGAAGAACGTTCTGTGATGTTTGATCAACATACCGGAGTGTTTTTGAAATGTAAAATGAAGAGATTAATTGCATATTGCAGTTCTTGGAGCTTCTTTTGTGTTTCTGCCAGTTCTTCAGGTCCAGAAAAGAAAAAAAAATGTAGAAAGAGATAGATGCGGTTAGGCAAATGGATGAGCGAGAGAGATTGTCTGAAGTATGATTTGGAGATGCCGATGTTGGACAGGGATGTACAAAGTTAAAAATCACACAACACCAGGTTATAGTCCAACAGGTTTAATTGGAAGCACTAGCTTTCAGAGACATCCACCTGATGAAGGAGCAGTGCTCCGAAAGCTAGTGTGCTTCCAATTAAACCTGTTGGACTATAACCTGGTGTTGTGTGATTTTTAACTTGGTTACAAATATATGCTTCAGACAGAATTAATTGATGGATTCTCCTCTGAACAACGTCCTCTTTTTCAATGCAAAACATACTCCGTTGTTTGTAAATCGGAGGGCTTTTCAAATTGGAACATATTAAACACCAGTAAATCTTTTTTTTCCGGTTTGCTGCTATTTGCTCAAGTTACTCTCTAACATTTGATTATTCCAGGAGCTACAAGCCCCGGTTGGGATGGGAGCCCTGATTGTCACCCCCGGGAAACAGACCCACGGGTAAATACATTTACACACTGATATTTTTCAATTTCCAAAACTCCGCGCGGGTTCTGTTGGGTGGGAATGATGATTGAATGATTTAAATGAGGCTTTCTGCTGTCAGCTAGAAGCTTTCAAAATGAACGAGATCAAACCAGAACCAGAACAGTTGCCGGACAGGAAGTTAATGTGGAGCTTTTGCAATAAAGGAGCACGATATTAAAATAATATCTAAGAGCGGTGTTCGTTATTAATGCGCTCATGGCAAAGAACGTTCATGAAATCCTGACAGGGCTGAATGAGGGCATTCGGCCCATCGAGTCTGAACCTTCCCTTCGAAGAGAATCTCGAATCCTTTAAATAGCTTCTGGACTCAGTACACTAAAGAAAGATTGTGTGAATTGGACTTTTATAAATCGAAAAGCAAATTAATGACTCAGTACGAATGCGTTGTGTTCTGTAAAACGGCCTTCTCTGATCTACATCGTGGCGGGATTTTCAAATGTGAAAGAAAAAGGTTGATGATTTGGCGCCATGTTTTCCCGCCTGCTTTCTCAGCAATGGCCATATAGTTACAGCTGGTGGGAACACCAAGGGAGACAGTGAGGAGAGAGGGGATTTCATCCGGAATAAACATTCCCCGACCTAATATATTGTGTGAAAATTACATAACATTCATTGGCAATGTACTAATCACTGCTGCTGAAAGCCGTGTCTTCCGACTAACTCCCCTCGGCTCGGCTAGATTCAAAGTATATGTAATAACAACAGAATTGACTTAGTGCGGCGAGAACAAATTAATGCTATGCTCTCAGGTCCCCTATCGCTTCCCGCTCTCTCTGGATGGTTTAGTGGCTCTGAAAAGAGCCGTTGTTGTTCTCTTACTCTCGGGGTGAATGTGCCAGACCGGCCAGGCTCCGTTTAGGCGCGCTCCCCGCGGATCCGGCGGGCCAGCTGGATGTCTTTGGGCATGATGGTGACCCGCTTGGCGTGGATGGCACACAGGTTGGTGTCCTCAAACAGCCCCACCAGGTAAGCCTCGCTGGCCTCCTGCAGGGCCATCACCGCCGAGCTCTGGAAGCGCAGGTCGGTCTTGAAGTCCTGAGCGATCTCTCGCACCAGGCGCTGGAAGGGCAGTTTGCGGATCAGCAGCTCGGTGGATTTCTGGTAGCGGCGGATCTCCCGCAGAGCCACCGTGCCGGGCCTGTAGCGATGAGGCTTCTTCACTCCGCCCGTGGCCGGAGCGCTCTTGCGGGCCGCTTTGGTCGCCAGCTGCTTGCGGGGAGCTTTCCCTCCGGTGGATTTGCGCGCTGTCTGCTTGGTTCTGGCCATTCTCTTCAACTCTCTGTAACACACACAGGTTACTGCTGTCAATGCTGAGGCTGCTGCGGTGCTGCCTATTTAAGGGAATGGAGAGCCCGCCCTAGAGCTGGGATTGGATACAGCCCTGTCCCTCAACCCACAGAAACAGCTCCGGAAGGCACAGAAAAGGCAGGAAAAGAATTGTTGGAGTCTGATTGGGTAACGTGAAATGACAGTTGGTCAGTTTGAAAATGCCCGCCAAATTCACCCTCACAAACCCTGAAATTAAATTAACCATTCAAACGCAAAGCAACTAAGATGAAATTTAATATTTTATAGTAATTCTTTAAAACCTAGTTAGCTGGCAGCGCGGACAGGAGGCGGGATCATTGCCTGACCTGTTTGTAACAGGCAGGAGGAAAGCGCGGGGTTTAAAACAGCCCAGACAAACTGAACAACCGAACTTGTATCGGCCTTTAATCTAAATAACCCCGCCAATTTAAACATCTTAAAAGCTAATACAGTGGATACGATAAAAGGACAGAATCTCACTTTATCTGTTATTATTTTAATTACCCCCAGATTGTAATTAGCCCGAAGACAATGTGGAATTGCTACCTGAACTGTCTGTAACAGGCAGATGGAAGGAACACGCCATGAAAACATCCGCAGCGTCTCAGAATCAAAACTGAACAAAGTAACATCCCTGAACGGGTCAATGAAATACAAATACTACAATATGTCACATTCGTGACTCGGGACAGTTATAAGTCGCAAAGTGAAATAACCAGGTGAAGATCAATAAACCTTCCGTATGTGATACCTTCCGCATTCACAGGTCTCCGCTTTCGTAAACCATGGCACCGTGGGGAGTGTTTATTTGAGTAATTCAGATCAATTAATATCTAAGGCAGGTCTGCGCTCGGCGCTGGGACGGGGATCATTGGATCCGGGCTCAGCTCTTTCCTGAGAGATGTGGGTGGCTCTGATAAGAGCCTTTGGGTTCAGATGGTTATACATTACACTGACTGGTTCACTTCTTTGCTGCTGTCTTGGTCACTTTCGCCTTGGGCTTGGCCTTGCTTTTAGCCGGTTTGCTGAGGGGTTTGGGGGTTTTAGGGCCCTTGGTCTTTTTCACCTTCTTCACAGGAGTCCGTTTCTTTGGCGCTGCTTTGCTCACCGCTTTCTTTGGCGGTGCCGCCTTCTTGCCGCTCGCTTTCTTGGCTGGGGACTTCTTGGCTGTCGCATTCTTGGCCTGGGATTTCTTCACGGCCGGTTTCTTGGCGGCTGATGTTCCCGCCTTCTTTCCCGCTTTTGCCTTGATTGGATTTTTAGGGAGTTTGAAGGAGCCGGAGACGCCCTGGCCCTTGACCAGAACAAGGGAGCCGTTCGCCAGGCACCTCCTGATACTCACCCTGATCTGTGCCTTTCGCTTTCCCACATCGATCCCGCTTCTCTCCAGCGCCTTCTTTGTAGCAGACAGAGACGTTCCTTTGCGATCCTTGATATCCCCGACAACCTTCAGAATCAGCTCTCCCAACCCGGGACCGGATGTTTTTTTCCCCTGGGAGCCGCCGCCTTCTTCTTGGGAGTCTTGGCTTTGGTGGGAGCAGCGGCTCTGTCGCTCATGTTGAGAACTCTGCGCTGAATCTCTCTGGGTCAGTCTGAACTGGGTCAACAATGAAGCTGTTGGCGGCGGCACTAAGCAACTTCAAGGCAGCGAGCGGACGGCGCAGGGACAACTTGCTCCTGGTGCCTCTCTGTGTTTCTCTAACGGGCTAAACTCTCCGATTCCTCTGAAATTCCGCATCTCCAGAGAGGCAGACTCGATCGCTCCTTACCCTGACAACGGAAGCTTTACGCCCGAAAAGTTTTCACTCGAATCGATGGCTCCGTTGTCGAGTTAGATGCATTTTGCTGATGCACTGATGGGGCTCTCTGAGCTGAGCGGCGACATTGTCGCTACTTTTGGACCGAAATCTTGAAACCAACAAATATATTGCCTTGAATTGAAAATATTTTTGAGTTTCGAAAGAGAGACTTGATACATGAGAGTGTCTTTGGCTATGGGTGCTAAACATCAAAATGAGATGAAGATCATAACTAAAGCCTTTGTGATCTGTTCTCATGACAGAGTACACAGGCAGATAAAAATGCCACAGACTTCTCATGCTTCTTATGGTCTTCTGCTCTGAGATATTTAAAGTGACAAGATTGAAAGAAATTAATAACAACAGCATAGACACTGTATCTGCATGACAGGAATGGGAGGCATCATTCACCAAACACTTTATCTGTAACTTACTGATGTGTGTGCTCATAGATCACATACTGATCGATTCAGTTACAAGTTACCGAGACATATCAGGGATGGAGTGAAAAAAGATTAGCCATCCATTTTATCAGAAACTTTGAAATGTTGAGTTATTTGCTCTCTGACATGCCAGTGATTGACTGAAACTGAGTAAACACAATATTAGAAACAACAAACTGGCAGTTACAGCATGAAGTACTGAGTCATTTGCAAAGTAATAAATTGTTAGGATATAATAGGATTAGCTAGAAACTGGCATAAACAATGTAACATCAGCAGTGACATTGCAGATATTGTCAGTAACAATATACAAAGAATTATTCCTTATCAAAATGCTGGAGTTATAATTACAAACCCAACTTCAATTTGCAGAAGTTGATTTTCATAGGGTATAGAAGTGCAGGGTAGTCAGTCCCACCTGAGTCTGTCCAAAGTCAATGGATGACACCGATAGAGTAAAACAACAATTTACGCTTAAGAAGGTTTGAATTACAGTCCAGTAACATACTGACATGTAAAGACTGTGGAGTAGAGTTTACAAAAATACATCCCAGAAACAGACGGGCACAGATTGGAGTCGAGAGTGTGGAGCTAGAAACATACCCTTCCACTCCCATATCATCACAACAACGAGCAAAAGGAAACAGAGGACAACACCACAGTCGCTTTCTGAGTGACAGGGACACAATAAACCTCCCTCAGTCAGACTGACAGGAACAGAATAACCATCCATTTCACATTTCATTGCAAATTCTGACAGAATCACATTGCAAATCATAGTAACCAGAGAGACTGAGATTTTGTGAATATCGTCAGTGTAAACTACCCAATCAGGAATCAGGCTTTCCCCCATCCGGCATGAGCATTGCTGATGCCGTCAGTCTATAAAAAGGGAACTCCGAGTCCGCTTTCCCTTATTCTGTGTCTGAAAGTGAGTGGTGCTATGGCTGATGAGAAGAAAGTACAGCAACCCTCCAAGAAGGGCGCGAAGAAAATCATCAAGAAGGCGCCAGCGAAGGGAGGCAAGAAGAGGAGGCGGACCAGGAAAGAAAGTTACTCCATCTACATCTACAAAGTGATGAAGCAGGTTCACCCCGACACCGGCATCTCCTCCAAGGCCATGAGCATCATGAACTCGTTCGTCAGCGATATTTTCGAGCGCATCGCGGGGGAGGCTTCCCGCCTGGCCCATTACAACAAGCGCAGCACCATCAGCTCCCGGGAGATCCAGACCGCCGTGCGGCTGCTGCTGCCCGGGGAGCTGGCCAAGCACGCCGTGTCGGAGGGCACAAAGGCGGTGACCAAGTACACCAGCTCCAAGTGAAGGGCCGCATTGCACTAAAACACACATCCACAACCCAAAGGCTCTTATAAGAGCCACCCACAACTTCCCCGAGACAGTTGAACCAGTTGAACCCTATCCATGCCCCTCATAATTTTGTAAACCTCTATAAGGTCACCACTCACCTCCAGGGAAAACAGCCCCAGTCTGTTCAGCCTTTCCCTATGGCTCAAATCCTCCAACCCTGGCAACATGCTTGTAAATCTTTTCTGAACCCTTTCAGATTTCACAACATATTTCCGATAGGAAGGAGACCAGAATTGCATGCAATATTCAACAGGGGTCTAACCGATGCCCTGTACAGCCGCAAAATGACCTCCCAACTCTTGTACTCAATACTCTGAACAATAAAAGAAAGCATACTAAACGCCTTCTTCACTATCCTATCTACATGTGACTCCACTTTCAAGGAGCTACGAACCTGCACTCCAAAGTCTCTTTGTTCACCAACACTCCCTAGGACCTCATCTTGCTCAGGGTTCTGTGTTATCACGGAGACATTTGGTTTCGACTTGAACGGAGACATTGTTGAAGTTTCTTTTGTTTGAAAATGAGATTTATTCTGCATTTGTCTATTCATCTTGCTTTTTTTTATTGTTGCACATTATTTAATTATTGTGTCTTCAGTACCATTTCCCCTTGCTGTGGAGCATTCGTGAGTCATTTTTCAGCTGTTTCTATTTCTTGAAGGGCATCCTACGATTGGCGGTCTAAGTCTTTAGTTCTATGCCTGGTCGACTCGAACCTGGGTCTCGGCGCTGTTTTGTCTGATTTCAGATTACAGTAAATGAGGCTTTCTGCTGTCGGTGAGAGATTTTCAAAATGAACCGAGATCAAACCAGAACAGCTGCAGGACTGGGATGGCAAATGTGGAGCTTTTGCTGATGTGAGAACTAGTGCGAAAGGGCAGGGCGACATTAAAATATTGTCTAAAGACGATTAATGAGCTCACCCGGAAGAACGTTCTGTGATGTTTGATCAACATACCGGAGTGTTTTTGAAATGTAAAATGAAGAGATTAATTGCATATTGCAGTTCTTGGAGCTTCTTTTGTGTTTCTGCCAGTTCTTCAGGTCCAGAAAAGAAAAAAAAATGTAGAAAGAGATAGATGCGGTTAGGCAAATGGATGAGCGAGAGAGATTGTCTGAAGTATGATTTGGAGATGCCGATGTTGGACAGGGATGTACAAAGTTAAAAATCACACAACACCAGGTTATAGTCCAACAGGTTTAATTGGAAGCACTAGCTTTCAGAGACATCCACCTGATGAAGGAGCAGTGCTCCGAAAGCTAGTGTGCTTCCAATTAAACCTGTTGGACTATAACCTGGTGTTGTGTGATTTTTAACTTGGTTACAAATATATGCTTCAGACAGAATTAATTGATGGATTCTCCTCTGAACAACGTCCTCTTTTTCAATGCAAAACATACTCCGTTGTTTGTAAATCGGAGGGCTTTTCAAATTGGAACATATTAAACACCAGTAAATCTTTTTTTTCCGGTTTGCTGCTATTTGCTCAAGTTACTCTCTAACATTTGATTATTCCAGGAGCTACAAGCCCCGGTTGGGATGGGAGCCCTGATTGTCACCCCCGGGAAACAGACCCACGGGTAAATACATTTACACACTGATATTTTTCAATTTCCAAAACTCCGCGCGGGTTCTGTTGGGTGGGAATGATGATTGAATGATTTAAATGAGGCTTTCTGCTGTCAGCTAGAAGCTTTCAAAATGAACGAGATCAAACCAGAACCAGAACAGTTGCCGGACAGGAAGTTAATGTGGAGCTTTTGCAATAAAGGAGCACGATATTAAAATAATATCTAAGAGCGGTGTTCGTTATTAATGCGCTCATGGCAAAGAACGTTCATGAAATCCTGACAGGGCTGAATGAGGGCATTCGGCCCATCGAGTCTGAACCTTCCCTTCGAAGAGAATCTCGAATCCTTTAAATAGCTTCTGGACTCAGTACACTAAAGAAAGATTGTGTGAATTGGACTTTTATAAATCGAAAAGCAAATTAATGACTCAGTACGAATGCGTTGTGTTCTGTAAAACGGCCTTCTCTGATCTACATCGTGGCGGGATTTTCAAATGTGAAAGAAAAAGGTTGATGATTTGGCGCCATGTTTTCCCGCCTGCTTTCTCAGCAATGGCCATATAGTTACAGCTGGTGGGAACACCAAGGGAGACAGTGAGGAGAGAGGGGATTTCATCCGGAATAAACATTCCCCGACCTAATATATTGTGTGAAAATTACATAACATTCATTGGCAATGTACTAATCACTGCTGCTGAAAGCCGTGTCTTCCGACTAACTCCCCTCGGCTCGGCTAGATTCAAAGTATATGTAATAACAACAGAATTGACTTAGTGCGGCGAGAACAAATTAATGCTATGCTCTCAGGTCCCCTATCGCTTCCCGCTCTCTCTGGATGGTTTAGTGGCTCTGAAAAGAGCCGTTGTTGTTCTCTTACTCTCGGGGTGAATGTGCCAGACCGGCCAGGCTCCGTTTAGGCGCGCTCCCCGCGGATCCGGCGGGCCAGCTGGATGTCTTTGGGCATGATGGTGACCCGCTTGGCGTGGATGGCACACAGGTTGGTGTCCTCAAACAGCCCCACCAGGTAAGCCTCGCTGGCCTCCTGCAGGGCCATCACCGCCGAGCTCTGGAAGCGCAGGTCGGTCTTGAAGTCCTGAGCGATCTCTCGCACCAGGCGCTGGAAGGGCAGTTTGCGGATCAGCAGCTCGGTGGATTTCTGGTAGCGGCGGATCTCCCGCAGAGCCACCGTGCCGGGCCTGTAGCGATGAGGCTTCTTCACTCCGCCCGTGGCCGGAGCGCTCTTGCGGGCCGCTTTGGTCGCCAGCTGCTTGCGGGGAGCTTTCCCTCCGGTGGATTTGCGCGCTGTCTGCTTGGTTCTGGCCATTCTCTTCAACTCTCTGTAACACACACAGGTTACTGCTGTCAATGCTGAGGCTGCTGCGGTGCTGCCTATTTAAGGGAATGGAGAGCCCGCCCTAGAGCTGGGATTGGATACAGCCCTGTCCCTCAACCCACAGAAACAGCTCCGGAAGGCACAGAAAAGGCAGGAAAAGAATTGTTGGAGTCTGATTGGGTAACGTGAAATGACAGTTGGTCAGTTTGAAAATGCCCGCCAAATTCACCCTCACAAACCCTGAAATTAAATTAACCATTCAAACGCAAAGCAACTAAGATGAAATTTAATATTTTATAGTAATTCTTTAAAACCTAGTTAGCTGGCAGCGCGGACAGGAGGCGGGATCATTGCCTGACCTGTTTGTAACAGGCAGGAGGAAAGCGCGGGGTTTAAAACAGCCCAGACAAACTGAACAACCGAACTTGTATCGGCCTTTAATCTAAATAACCCCGCCAATTTAAACATCTTAAAAGCTAATACAGTGGATACGATAAAAGGACAGAATCTCACTTTATCTGTTATTATTTTAATTACCCCCAGATTGTAATTAGCCCGAAGACAATGTGGAATTGCTACCTGAACTGTCTGTAACAGGCAGATGGAAGGAACACGCCATGAAAACATCCGCAGCGTCTCAGAATCAAAACTGAACAAAGTAACATCCCTGAACGGGTCAATGAAATACAAATACTACAATATGTCACATTCGTGACTCGGGACAGTTATAAGTCGCAAAGTGAAATAACCAGGTGAAGATCAATAAACCTTCCGTATGTGATACCTTCCGCATTCACAGGTCTCCGCTTTCGTAAACCATGGCACCGTGGGGAGTGTTTATTTGAGTAATTCAGATCAATTAATATCTAAGGCAGGTCTGCGCTCGGCGCTGGGACGGGGATCATTGGATCCGGGCTCAGCTCTTTCCTGAGAGATGTGGGTGGCTCTGATAAGAGCCTTTGGGTTCAGATGGTTATACATTACACTGACTGGTTCACTTCTTTGCTGCTGTCTTGGTCACTTTCGCCTTGGGCTTGGCCTTGCTTTTAGCCGGTTTGCTGAGGGGTTTGGGGGTTTTAGGGCCCTTGGTCTTTTTCACCTTCTTCACAGGAGTCCGTTTCTTTGGCGCTGCTTTGCTCACCGCTTTCTTTGGCGGTGCCGCCTTCTTGCCGCTCGCTTTCTTGGCTGGGGACTTCTTGGCTGTCGCATTCTTGGCCTGGGATTTCTTCACGGCCGGTTTCTTGGCGGCTGATGTTCCCGCCTTCTTTCCCGCTTTTGCCTTGATTGGATTTTTAGGGAGTTTGAAGGAGCCGGAGACGCCCTGGCCCTTGACCAGAACAAGGGAGCCGTTCGCCAGGCACCTCCTGATACTCACCCTGATCTGTGCCTTTCGCTTTCCCACATCGATCCCGCTTCTCTCCAGCGCCTTCTTTGTAGCAGACAGAGACGTTCCTTTGCGATCCTTGATATCCCCGACAACCTTCAGAATCAGCTCTCCCAACCCGGGACCGGATGTTTTTTTCCCCTGGGAGCCGCCGCCTTCTTCTTGGGAGTCTTGGCTTTGGTGGGAGCAGCGGCTCTGTCGCTCATGTTGAGAACTCTGCGCTGAATCTCTCTGGGTCAGTCTGAACTGGGTCAACAATGAAGCTGTTGGCGGCGGCACTAAGCAACTTCAAGGCAGCGAGCGGACGGCGCAGGGACAACTTGCTCCTGGTGCCTCTCTGTGTTTCTCTAACGGGCTAAACTCTCCGATTCCTCTGAAATTCCGCATCTCCAGAGAGGCAGACTCGATCGCTCCTTACCCTGACAACGGAAGCTTTACGCCCGAAAAGTTTTCACTCGAATCGATGGCTCCGTTGTCGAGTTAGATGCATTTTGCTGATGCACTGATGGGGCTCTCTGAGCTGAGCGGCGACATTGTCGCTACTTTTGGACCGAAATCTTGAAACCAACAAATATATTGCCTTGAATTGAAAATATTTTTGAGTTTCGAAAGAGAGACTTGATACATGAGAGTGTCTTTGGCTATGGGTGCTAAACATCAAAATGAGATGAAGATCATAACTAAAGCCTTTGTGATCTGTTCTCATGACAGAGTACACAGGCAGATAAAAATGCCACAGACTTCTCATGCTTCTTATGGTCTTCTGCTCTGAGATATTTAAAGTGACAAGATTGAAAGAAATTAATAACAACAGCATAGACACTGTATCTGCATGACAGGAATGGGAGGCATCATTCACCAAACACTTTATCTGTAACTTACTGATGTGTGTGCTCATAGATCACATACTGATCGATTCAGTTACAAGTTACCGAGACATATCAGGGATGGAGTGAAAAAAGATTAGCCATCCATTTTATCAGAAACTTTGAAATGTTGAGTTATTTGCTCTCTGACATGCCAGTGATTGACTGAAACTGAGTAAACACAATATTAGAAACAACAAACTGGCAGTTACAGCATGAAGTACTGAGTCATTTGCAAAGTAATAAATTGTTAGGATATAATAGGATTAGCTAGAAACTGGCATAAACAATGTAACATCAGCAGTGACATTGCAGATATTGTCAGTAACAATATACAAAGAATTATTCCTTATCAAAATGCTGGAGTTATAATTACAAACCCAACTTCAATTTGCAGAAGTTGATTTTCATAGGGTATAGAAGTGCAGGGTAGTCAGTCCCACCTGAGTCTGTCCAAAGTCAATGGATGACACCGATAGAGTAAAACAACAATTTACGCTTAAGAAGGTTTGAATTACAGTCCAGTAACATACTGACATGTAAAGACTGTGGAGTAGAGTTTACAAAAATACATCCCAGAAACAGACGGGCACAGATTGGAGTCGAGAGTGTGGAGCTAGAAACATACCCTTCCACTCCCATATCATCACAACAACGAGCAAAAGGAAACAGAGGACAACACCACAGTCGCTTTCTGAGTGACAGGGACACAATAAACCTCCCTCAGTCAGACTGACAGGAACAGAATAACCATCCATTTCACATTTCATTGCAAATTCTGACAGAATCACATTGCAAATCATAGTAACCAGAGAGACTGAGATTTTGTGAATATCGTCAGTGTAAACTACCCAATCAGGAATCAGGCTTTCCCCCATCCGGCATGAGCATTGCTGATGCCGTCAGTCTATAAAAAGGGAACTCCGAGTCCGCTTTCCCTTATTCTGTGTCTGAAAGTGAGTGGTGCTATGGCTGATGAGAAGAAAGTACAGCAACCCTCCAAGAAGGGCGCGAAGAAAATCATCAAGAAGGCGCCAGCGAAGGGAGGCAAGAAGAGGAGGCGGACCAGGAAAGAAAGTTACTCCATCTACATCTACAAAGTGATGAAGCAGGTTCACCCCGACACCGGCATCTCCTCCAAGGCCATGAGCATCATGAACTCGTTCGTCAGCGATATTTTCGAGCGCATCGCGGGGGAGGCTTCCCGCCTGGCCCATTACAACAAGCGCAGCACCATCAGCTCCCGGGAGATCCAGACCGCCGTGCGGCTGCTGCTGCCCGGGGAGCTGGCCAAGCACGCCGTGTCGGAGGGCACAAAGGCGGTGACCAAGTACACCAGCTCCAAGTGAAGGGCCGCATTGCACTAAAACACACATCCACAACCCAAAGGCTCTTATAAGAGCCACCCACAACTTCCCCGAGACAGTTGAACCAATTGTTTACGATTTGTTTGTTTTGATTGCATATGATTCTTGACGAGGTATTTTTAATTTTAGTGCGATATGCATTTGTTTTTGCAAGTACTTCGCGAATTAATGGGGGTTGGGTTGGAGAAAGTGGATTAAGCGCCAGTGAGTCATTTTTCATCTTGTCTCTGCACCCGTCGCAGACAAAAAGTGCCGACATCTTTCAGTCCCACTCCCTGTTGTCGGAGAGACTTTCAAAGTGAACCGAGAGAACACCAACACTGCTTCCGGACTGAAATGTGGGGCTTTTGCTGAATCTGATCGAGTACGACAAGGGAGGACGACTTTAAAAGATCGTCTAAAACCCGTGTTCTCCATTGATCCTGAGCCGGAAGAACGTTGTGTGCCGCTTTCTTAGCATGTTGGGTGTGCTAAAGAAATGTGAAGTGAAAAGACCGGTTACAGACTGCAATGTTTGGCCCGTTTTGTTTCAGCTTCTTAAGGTTTAGAAAATAATCCGCTTATAAAATCAGAAGTGGACAGATGGAGGTCGGCAAATGAGGGAGAGTAAGACGGTGTGAAGTATATAGAACATAGAACAGTACAGCATAGAACAAGCCCTTCAGCCCACGATGTTGTGCCGACCACTGATCCTCATGTATGCACCCTTAAATTTCTGAGACCATATGCATGTCCAGTAGTCTCTTAAATGTCCCCAAAGACCCTGCCTCCACCAACTGCTGCTGGCAACGCATTCCATGTTCTCACAGCTCTCTGTGTAAAGAAACCGCCCCTGACATCCCCTCTATACTTTCCTCCAACCAGCTTAAAACTGTGACCCCTCGTGTTAATCATTTCTGCCCTGGGAAATAGTCTCTGGCTATCGACTCTATCTATGCCTTTCATTATCTTGTATACCTCAATTAGGTCCCCTCTTCTCCAATGAAAAAAGTCCGAGCTCAGTCAACCTCTCCTCATAAAATAAGCCCTTCAGTCCAGGCAGCATTCTGGTAAACCTCCTCTGAACCCTCTCCAAAGCATCCACATCTTTCTGATAATAGGGCGACCAGAACTGGACACAGTATTCCAAGTGCGGTCTAACCAAAGTTTTATAGAGCTGCAACAAAATCTCACGGCTCTTAAACTCAATCCCCCTGTTAATGAAAGCCAAAACACCATATGCTTTCTTAACCTTGTCCACTTGGGTGGCAATTTTAAGGGATCCATGTACCTGCACACCAAGATCCCTCTGTTCCTCCACACTGCCAAGAATCCTATCCATAATCCTGTACTCAGCTTTCAAATTCGACCTTCCAAAATGCACCACCTCACATTTATCCAGGTTGAACTCCATCTGCCACCTCTCAGGCCATCTCTGCATCCTGTCAATGTCCCACTGCAGCCTACAACAGCCCTCTATACTGTCAACGACCCCTCCAACCTTTGTCATCTGCAAACTTGCTGACTCATCCTTCAATCCCCTCATCCAAGTCATTAATAAAAATTACAAACAATAGAGGCCCAAGGACAGAGCCCTGTGGAACACCACTCACCACAGACTTCCAGGCAGAATATTTTCCTTCTACTACCACTCGCTGTCTTCTGTTGGCCAGTCAATTCTGTATCCAGACAGCTCTGTTTCCCTGAATCCCATTCCTCCTGAATGAGGAGAAAGTGAGGTCTGCAGATGCTGGAGATCAGAGCTGAAAATGTGTTGCTGGAAAAGTGCAGCAGGTCAGGCAGCATCCAGGGAACAGGAGAATCGACGTTTCGGGCATAAGCCCTTCTTCAGGAATGAGGAAAGTTTGTCCAGCAGGCTAAGATAAAAGGTAGGGGGGAGGGACTTGGGGGAGGGGCGTCAGAAATGTGATAGGTGGAAAGAGGTCAAGCTGAGGGTGATAGGTCAGACTGGGGTGGGGGTGGAGAGGTCGGGAAGAAGATTGCAGGTTAGGAAGGCGGTGCTGAATTCGATGGATTAGACTGAGACAAGATGGGGGGAGGGGAAATGAGGAAACTGGTGAAATCCGAGTTCATCCCTTGTGGTTGGAGGGTTCCTAGGCGGAAGATGAGGCGCTCTTCCTCCAACCGTTGTTTTGTTGTGGTCTGGCGATGGAGGAGTCCAAAGACCTGCATATCCTTGGTGGAGTGGGAGGGGGAATTGAAATGTTGAGCCACAGGGTGGTTGGGTTGGTTGGTCCGGGTGTCCCAGAGGTGTTCTCTGAAACGCTCCACAAGTAGCCGGCCTGTATCCCCAATATAGAGGAGGCCACATCGGGTGCAGAGGATGCAATAGATGATGTGTGTGGAGGTGCAGGTGAATCTGTGGCGGATATGGAAGTTTCCTTTGGGGCCTTGGAGGGAGGTGAGGGGGGAGGTGTGGACCTGACGAGGGAGTCACGGAGGGAGTGGTCTTTACAGAATGCTGATAGGGGAGGGGAGGGAAATATATCCTTGGTGGTGGGGTCCGTTTGGAGGTGGCGGAAATGACGGCGGATAATGCGCTGAACATGGAGATTGGTGGGGTGGTAGGTGAGGACCAGTGGGGATCTGTCCTGCGGGACTCAAGGGCAGAGGAGCGGGAAGTGGAAGAGATGCGGTGGAGGGCATCGTCGACCTACCATGGGGAACCTTATCAAATGCCGTGCTGAAGTCCATATACACCACATCCACACCTCGACCCTCATCAACTTGTCTAGTCACATCCTCAAAGAACTATATATTTGTAAACTAAAAGTAAGTTAACAATTGTATTACTTTTTTTAAACTTCCACACTTTTTGTACTCCATTTTTCATGTAAAACATACTCCTTAATTTGGAAATTGGCGGGCTTTTCAAATTGGAAAGAGGGCGGTTGATGATTTCGCGCCGGTACTTTCCGCCCTCCTCCCCGTGCCCTCTGCGGATTGGGGAATGAGGCAGATATCTGATTGGGAATTGGAACAGCATTAGGAGGCGCTGAACAGTGGGACCAGTCAGAAATGGCCGACCCATCATTCCTCCCGAAGGTATAAGAGGCCGCAATATGGGCGGGGCGCAGCAATCTCTCTGAAAGTGGTTGAGGGATTGTACTCATGTCTGGAAGAGGAGGAAAAAGCGGTGGGAAAGCTCGTTCCAAGGCGAAATCTCGGTCGTCTCGGGCTGGCTTGCAGTTCCCGGTGGGCCGTGTTCACAGGCTCCTGAGAAAGGGTAACTATGCTGAGCGTGTGGGTGCCGGAGCGCCGGTCTATCTGGCTGCGGTGCTGGAGTATCTGACGGCTGAGATCCTGGAGCTGGCCGGCAACGCGACCCGGGACAACAAGAAGACCCGCATCATCCCCAGGCACCTGCAGCTGGCCGTGCGCAACGACGAGGAGCTCAACAAGCTGCTGGGAGGGGTGACCATCGCTCAGGGCGGGGTGCTGCCTAATATCCAGGCCGTGCTGCTGCCCAAGAAAACTACCGCTGGGGGCGCCGCTAAAAAGTGAAGAGACCATTCTTGAATCTAACAACCCAAAGGCTCTTTTAAGAGCCACTCCCAGCATCTGTGAAAGGGGTTAAACTTTTTCTCGATTGATTCTTTTCCTTTTAACGTGGAGAGCGCTCGCTTTTGTACCGGATATCAATAAATTTCATGCTCCATGGGCGACGCGGTGGAACTGTGGTTAGCACTGCTGCCTCACAGCGCCAGAGACCCGGGTTTAATTCCCGCCTCAGGCGACTGACTGTGTGGAGTTTGCACATTCTCCCCGTGTCTGCGTGGGTTTCCTCCGGGTGCTCCGGTTTCCTCCCACAGTCCAAAGATGTGCAGGTCAGGTGAATTGGCTATGCTAAATTGCCCGCAGTGTTAGGTAAGGGGTAGATGTAGGGGTATGGGTGGGTTGCGCTTCGGCGGGGCAGTGTGGACTTGTTGGGCCGAAGGGCCTGTTTCCACACTAAGTAATCTAAATCTAAATCCATTTAATTGGATATTGTTACCGTCTATGGGAAAAACAAGGACTACAGATGCTGGAAACTAGAGCCTAGATGGGTGTAGTGATGGAAAAGCACAGCAGTTCAGGCAGCATCCGGTAAACAGCAAAAAAGTGAATCGTCCACTCTGAATGGTCTCTGCAGAACACGGTATTAGTATATTTTCGGAACGGAAATAAATTTTAAAAATCGCGATAAACGGGAAATAACGGCCTATAGTAACAATCCCCTCAGTATGCGCTGCCTCCCCGGTCCTCAAGTCTCCGCTCTCTTCTGAAGGTTTGGGTGGCTCTTAAAAGAGCCTTTGGGTTTGTTGGAAGAGTCGCGTTTTCCTCAGCCGCCGAAACCATAGAGAGTGCGGCCCTGGCGTTTCAGAGCGTACACCACATCCATGGCGGTGACTGTCTTGCGCTTGGCGTGCTCAGTGTAGGTGACCGCATCCCTGATCACATTCTCCAGGAAAACCTTCAGCACCCCGCGGGTCTCCTCGTAGATCAAGCCCGAGATGCGCTTGACCCCGCCACGGCGAGCCAGGCGCCGGATGGCTGGTTTCGTGATGCCCTGGATGTTATCACGGAGCACTTTGCGGTGCCGCTTTGCTCCGCCTTTTCCCAGGCCTTTGCCTCCTTTACCTCTTCCAGACATCACGCTTCTTCACTCCAATCGCTGCTGAATGAGAGCAGAGCTGCCTCCCCTTCCTTTTTTATACAGCCCGGTCCGACCTGACTGAGAAAAGGCTGACAGAGAATGAGGGGCGGGTCCGGAGAGGAAACTGAGTGACAGACACAGCAGGCTTTGATCCTCCAGCCCTAACTGGATCTGGGATTGAACCTTTTCTCCCAAAGCTGACTGTTCCTGAGTAGAGGAGCGCATGCGTGAGGCCCTCCCCCAGCGCTGCCATTGAGGAGCATTTACTCAGTGAGTGCAAGAGGTTTGTTTGAAACAGACCGCAATGGAGAGATCAGCGCCCAGGGAAGCGAGGGAACAGCAGGCTCCTTCCAGCAGCACATCGGGATGGGAGCCTGGGACACAGAGGGGGCTCCGAGACCGGGATTGATTCGGGGGTGAGTTCAGGGAGAACCGGGGGCTGTTTGTAAGAGGCCGAGCGGAGCAGGAACTTGTCCCGGAAGTTGGAGTGAGCGGGCTGGGGGAAGAGAGAGGCCTTTCTCGGGCTGTGTGTGGGCCTGCTGAGGGAGACAGAGCGGGAAGAAGCTGCTGTGGGTCATTCTTGTGGTTTGCAATGCTCTGACCCCTGTTTTAATTTCAATCTGTTTCCCGCTTTTTCTTGAGGTTGTTTGGACTAACTGCAAGAATGTGATACTCTTGTAAAAGGACATACACTGGGGTCTTGGTAAAAACATTAGAAATAGCGCCGTTTTTCCTATTTCCAACACGTAGCTGGGGAGTTGGATATTGAACTCTGTAAGCATTCTGATAGTTGAGTACTCCCATTCATGGTGCTGGGCAGTTGTTGCTCAGTTTCTGGGTCTGACTCAATTGGTATCAAGTTAAAAATCACACAGCACCAGGTTATAGTCCAACAGATTTTTTTTTGGAAGAACCTGATGTGTGATTTTTAACATTGTCCACCCCGGTCCAACACCAGCATCTCCAAATCAACTGGTATTGAATCACATGAAAAACAAACACAATCTCCAGACAAGGAGCAGCTCAGGGCAACAATAGAATCAGAGCCGTGGTTCTGGTTAAGTTGTTGGCTTTAAAGAAAAAAACAACATACATCCTAATGAAGATGCAACGAATGTGACATGGATCAGTTCAATATTGCCAGACTAGCCTCATGTTGCTTTACGGTGGTGTTCCTGTGTGTTCCTCCAGAAAAACACCTGAGGGACTAAGACACTGCAATACTTCCTCAGTTCAAAGCAAAGAGTGACCAGCTGCCTCTAACAAACACAAGGTATGGAGCCCATTGAAGTTTACACACAGCTTTGAAGATAGATAAACTGAATCCTCATTCAAAATAGACATTCAGAAACTGCATTAAAATTTGCAGTTATTAAGGACAGTTTCAAAGTTACAATGAAGATAGACAAATAGGCCACATTGTTGCATTGTTTCAACAACCATCAGTGAAGACAATAGGTGCAGGAGTAGGCCATTCTGCCCTTCGAACCTGCACCACTATTCAATATGATCATGGCTGATCATCCTTAATCAGTATCCTGTTCCTGCCTTACCTCTGTAACCCTTGATTCCACAATCCTTGAGAGCTCTATCCAACTCTTTCTTAAATGAATCCAGAGACTGGGCCTCCACTGCCCTCTGGGGCAGAGGATTCCACACAGCCACCGCTCTCTGGGTGAAGACGTTTCTCCTCATCTCTGTCCTAAATGGTCTATCCCGTATTTTTAAGCTGTGTCCTCTGGTTTGGCACTCACCCATCAGCGGAAACATGTTTCCTGCCTCCAGAGTGTCCAATCCTTTAATAATCTTCTATGTCTCAATCAGATCCCCTCTCAGTTTTCTAAACTCAAGCATATACAAGCCCTGTCGCTCCAGGTTTTCAGCGTAAGGTAGTCCCGCTATTCCAGGAACTGACCTCGCGAACCTACGCTGCACTCCCTCAATAGCCAGAATGTCTTTCCTCAAATTTGGAGACCAGAACTGCACACAATACTCCAGGTGTGGTCTCACCAGGGCCCTATACAGCTGCAGAAGAACCTCTTGTTATGAAGGCCAGCATGCTATTAGCCTTCTTCACCACCTGCTGTACCTGCATGCTTCCCTTCATTGACTGGTGTACAAGAACACCCAGATCTCTTTGTACTGCCCCTTTACCTAAATTGATTTCATTTAGGTAGTAATCTGCCTTCCTGTTCTTGCCACCAAAGTGGATAACCATACATTTATCCACATTAAACTGCATCTGCCATGCATCTGACAACTCACCTAACCTGTCCAGGTCACCCTGTAATCTCCTAACATCCTCCTCACATTTCACCCTGCCACCCAGCTTAGTATCATCAGCAAATTTGCTAATGTTATTACTAATACCATCTTCATTAATATATATTGTAAAAAGCTGCGGTCCCAGCACTGATCCCTGCGGTACCCCACTGGTCGAGCCATTTATCACTACTTTGTTTCCTGTCAGCCAACCAACTTTCAATCCAAGTTAGTACTTTGCCCCCAATACCATGTGTCCTAATTTTGCTCACTAACCTCCTATGTGGGACTTTATCAAAAGCTTTCTGAAAGTCCAAGTACACTACATCTACTGGATCTGCCTCGTCCATCTTCAGAGTTACATCCTCAAAAAATTCCAGAAGATTAGTCAAGCATGATTTCCCCTTCATAAATCCATGCTGACTCTGACCTATCCTGTTACTACTATCTTGATGTGTCGTAATTTCATCCTTTATAATAGACTCCAGCATCTTTCACACCACTGAGGTCAGACTAACTGGTCTATAATTTCCTGCTTTCTCTCTCCCCCACCTTTCTTAAAAAGTGGTACAACATTAGCACTCCAATCCCCAGGAACTGATCCCGAATCTATTGAACTCTGGAAAAATAATCACCAACGCATCCACGATTTCTCGAGCCACCTCCAGGTCCCGGGGACTTATCAACCTTCAGACCTAACAGTCTCTCCAACACCAATTCCTGGCAAATATAAATTCCTTTAAGTTCAGGCCTTTCAGCCACTGTTATCTCGGGGAGATTGCTTGTGTCTTCCCCAGTGAACGCAGATCTGAAGTACCAATTCAATTCTTCTGCCATTTCTTTGTTCCCCATAATATATTCCCCTGTTTCTGTCTTCAAGGGCCCAATTTTAGTCTTAACCATTTTTTGCCTTTCGCATACCTAAAAAAACTTTTACTATCCTCCTCTATATTTTTGGCCAGTTTACCTTCGTACCTCATTTTTTCTCTGCGTATTTCCTTCTTAGTAATCCTCTGTTCTTCAAAAGTTTCTCAATCTTCCGTTTTCCCACTTATCTTTGCTATGTTATACTTTTTCTCTTTTAACTTTATATGTTTCTTAACTTTCCTCGTCAGCCATGGCTACACATGCCTCCTCCTAGGATCTTTCTTCCTTTTTGGAATGAACTGATCCTGCATCTTCTGCATTATAGCCAGAAATATCTGCCATTGTTCCTCCACTGTCATCCCTGCTAAGATATTGCACCATTGAACTTTGGCCAGCTCCTCCCTCATAGCTCCATTGTTCCCTTTATTCAACAGAAATATTGTCACTTCCGATTGTACCCTCTCCCTCTCAAATTGCAGATTGAAGCTTATTGTATTATGGTCACTACTTCCCAATGGCTCCTTCACTTCGAGGTCCCTGATCAATTCTGGTTCGTTGCACAATACCAGATCCAGAATTGCCTTCTCCCTGGTAGGCTCCAGCACCAGCTGTTCTAAGAATCCATCTTGGAGGCACTCCACAAAGTCTCTTTCTTGAGGTCCAATACCATCCTGATTCTCCTCGTCTACCTGCATGTTGAAATCCCCCATAACAACTGTAGTAACCTCTTTGCGACAGGCCAATTTCAGCTCCTGATTCAACTTACATCCGACATCCAGACTACTGTTTAGGGGCCTGTAGATAACTCCCAAGAGAGTCTTTTTACCCTTAGAATTTCTCTGCTCTATCCATACTGACTCTACATCCCCTGATTCTAGGTCCCCCCGCCCAAGGGACTGAATATCATCCCTTACCAACATGGCTACCCCACCCTCTCTGCCGTCAGTCTGTCCTTACGGTAGCATGTGTAGCCTTGAATATTCATTTCCCAGGCCCTGTCCACTTGAAGCCACGTCTCAGTTATCCCCACAATATCGTATCTGCCAATTTCCAAAACAGCCTCCAGCTCATCCATCTTATTTCTAATGCTTCGTGCATACATATATAGTATTTTCAATTTGTTACTGCCCTCACCCTTCCCATCAACTCCTATTTCACTCAACCTTACAGCATGATCCCTTTTTGAGTTTTCTGCTTCATTGCTAGTTATCTTTCTTGACTTCCCTTGTTCTAAGTTTCCCTTCAATTTCCTTCTTAAACATCCAGTCTGTCCCATCCCCCCCCCCCGCCCCCGCTACTTAGTTTAAACGTAGCTGTGTTGCAGTAGCAAACCTGCCTGCCAGAATGCTAGTCCCTAACCTATTAAGGTGCAAACCGTCTCTCTTGTATAATTTATGCTTACCACAAAACATATCCCAGTGATCTAAGAATTTAAATCCTTGCTTCCTGCACCAGTTCCCCAACCACGCGTTCAAGTCCATTATCTCCCTGTTTCTGGCCTCACCAGCCCGAGGAACTGGAAGCAAACCGGAGATAACCACCCTGGACATCCTGCTTTTCAGCCTTCTTCCTAGTTCTCTGAAGTCCCGCTGTACTATGTTCCTCCTCCTCTTCCCGACATCATTTGTGCCGACATGTACCACCACCTCTGGCTCTTCACCTTTGTCCTTGAGGATTTCCTGCACTCTGTCTGTGATGTCTTTAACTCTGACACCAAGAAGGCAACACACCATCCTTAAGTCCCGCCTGCTGCCACAAAAACCCCGGTCGGTTCCCCTCACTATGGAATCCTCTATTACCATGGCTCTGTGCGATGTCCGAGTCTTCTGCTGTGCCTCCACGCCAACTTTTGATTGACAGACCTGGCCGCCTTGCGGACTGGCAGTTTCATCTGTCTGCTGTTTCCAAAAGATTCAACTTGTTCCTGACAGGTACTTCCCCCGGGGTCTCTTGCACCTGTCTCCTCTCTGCCTTCCTCATCGTCTGCTCTCTTCTGGTATGGTCGGTGTAATAACCTCGCTGAAGGTCTTGTCCAGAAAGATCTCGTTCTCTCGGATGAGCCTAAGGTCCTCGAGTTCTTTCATCAGTGCTGCAATATGCTCTGTCAGTAGCTGAACGTGCACACACTTTCCACACTTATACGAGCCAGACACAGCAGAGTCGTTGACCTCCCACATCAAGCACGTAGCACACTGAACCAGCTTGGCAGTCATGTCTTCACCCTCTTCAACTGTGGCGTAATCACTTCATTCAACCTCCTTGTCAAAGACTCCTGAGCTAAAGCCTCACTCTTCAATCCACAGGAACGTTCTTAGACCCTCTTTTTGGGGCAAGTCTGTGGACTTTTAATTTAGGTTAGAGGAGGAGGGTGGGAGGGAGGCCCTATTTTGTAAGACCTGGGGTCTAGAACACACCCACTCAAATAACAATCACTTACCTTCCCGACCCGGCTTTGCCAATCTCTCTCTAAACCATTCCAATTCATATTGTTAAAGTACAGATTTGAGACGGCCCAGAGAATCCCTTGTGGACTCAGACCTCTAAGCCTCTCTTGGTTCATCATGAAAATCGTACTCTTTGGTAGTCTGGTATGAAAACCTTTTACAAACAGTTTAGTTTAATTTCAGCCTTCCCCTTTATTTACCAATAGCATCACTGTTACAATGTAACATTGACACCTAAGGGCTAGCTAAGGTTCTAAAACTTTAGAAGAATAGGATACCGGCTCTTCCTTTAAGAGCCCTCACAGGCTACTCCACTCTTCTGTCTCAAATAGGCTTCCTTTTTACAAAACTTCACAAAAAGCACTGCATGTTCTTAATTAGACAGACAATGGAAAGGCAATAATTCGTAAGAAAGGGAAGTTAATTAACAGGTCTGTGTGCGCTTAACTGATCACTCCTGTAGGTCCTTAACCATCCATCAGGTGAGAAAAACTGATCCAGCCAAGTCAGGTGCCTTTTGGTGAGGTAAGTCCCTATCACAAAGAGCTACCAGTCTAAACTAAGTGTAAGAGGTCATAAGGTAACCTTGCGCAGCTCGCATGTCAGATATCATTGATTTACAAAATGGCTTTTTAGCGAGCAGTGCAAGCTTTGACCATAAAATGGCTTCCTAACAGATTGTGTCAGAATCTCTTCAATGTTAGGTTTAGAATAATTTTTAAACTGGGAGCAGACTCCTGCTTTTTATCTTAGACACAGCATCATTCTGTATCTGGGGCTGAAATGTTACCACAAGGTTGAATTTTAAATGATTCATTAGTCTCAAATTAAACATGCTTTCTTTTCAGGGTTGTGATTCAAATTCAAAGAAGACAGAAGATCTGATGAGTTAAATTGACAGTGGGGCAGGCATGGTCTGTAAGAACACTAAGTAAGTTAAAGCTTCATCAATATTATATTTTACAGAGTTTGTATTTCATAATCAGCAGTGTTCAAAATGCAAATAAATTCAAAATGCAAATAAATTCAAAACATGCATCTCTCTCTCTCATAAGGGTAATAAGAACCCATTATTATTGATAGGACCTGACTGTTTATTACAAGGCTTTTGACATGCTTCTAAGATGATACAAAGTTTCTGAGATCACAATCAAACACTTATTAATTTCACAAGTTAACAACTGTGAATGTTATCACTCTGTGTCCTTTTTACACAAATTCATTGATGCTAGGGCAAATGTTCTTAATTGTTTCAGAGCATCCTGTTATCACTTGGTGAGAACTGATGTTTTTATCTGCTGCACATCTTGGGTTCCACCTTTTGTGACCTGATGCCTCCCTGCCTACCCTGTTTATTTTCTCCTGTGCAGCAAGTATATTCTATAATTCAACATTACATTTAGACTAAATGTTTCAGGACAAGTTTTAAGGCGTTTCTCATTATACCCACCCAGATGCCTTTTAAATGTTGTAATTGTACTTGCCTCCACCACTTCTCCATGCGCCTTATGATTGTATAAACCTCTATAAGGTCACTCTCCAGGGAAAACAGTTCCAGCCTATTCAGCCTCTGCTTATAGCTCAAATTCTCCAACCCGGATGAAGCATATTTACATGGAGTTTGTGTGTGACTGAGAAGGAAAGAATTAATCCTTTGCTGAATATTTTTCACATACAGAGATGACAATTAAATAATGTGAATTTCAAACAAGATGTCCTTTCTATAACCCACTGGCACTACAACTTAATAAACTTCTGCCCATTTCTGATCTGCCTGAATTTGTGATGGTCTTCATTTCCTCATTAAGACATGATTTTTAAGATAATAACATACAGGGATACATTCGGATTTGTTATGTGTATGCCTTTTGATAGAATTGCTTTAAATTTTCATCTTTCTGCTGTAACTCAGTTAATATACCTGAGCTAAAGAAGTCTGCTTTGTCATCTGTTTGTCTCAGCCATCTGATCAAACAGGGTCTCTGCTAATTTCCCATCAACTTCCTTATAGAGTCAGAGATGTCCAGCATGGAAACAGACCCTTTGGTCCAACACGTCCATGACGATCAGATGTCCCACCTGCCAGCACCCGGCCCATATCCCTCCAAACCCTTCCTATTCATGTACACATCCAAATGCCTCTTAAATGTTGCAATTGTACCAGCCTCCACCACTTCCTCTGGCAGCTCATTCCATACACGTACCAACCTCTGCATGAAAAAATTTCCACTTAGCTCTCTGTTATATCTTTTCCTTCTCACCCTAAACCTATGCCCTCTAGTTCTGGACTCCCCAACACCAGGGAAAAGACTTTGCCTATTTATCCTATCCATGCCCCTCGTAATTTTGTAAAACTGTATAAGGTCATCCCTCAGCCTCA
The DNA here is from genome assembly GCF_037043375.1 of Chiloscyllium plagiosum. Classification (NCBI taxonomy): domain Eukaryota; kingdom Metazoa; phylum Chordata; class Chondrichthyes; order Orectolobiformes; family Hemiscylliidae; genus Chiloscyllium; species Chiloscyllium plagiosum. The sequence continues at coordinate 8,610,745 of NW_028270187.1, forward strand.
GACGTTCCAACAGCGGCCTAACCGATGTCCTGTACAGCCGCAACATGACCTCCCAACTCCTGTACTCAATACTCTGACCAATAAAGGAAAGCATACCAAACACCTTCTTCACTATCCTATCTACCTGCGACTCCACTTTCAAGGAGCTATGAACCTGCACTCCAAGGTCTCTTTGTTCACCAACACTCCCTAGGACCTTACCATTAAGTGTATAAGTCCTGCTAAGATTTGCTTTCCCAAAATGCAGCACCTTGCATTTATCTGAATTAAACTCCATCTGCCACTTCTCAGCCCATTGGCTCATCTGGTCCAGATCCTGTTGTAATCTGAGGTAACCCTCTTTGCTGTCCACTACACCTCCAATATTGGTGTAATCTGCAAACTTACTAACTGTACCTCTTACACTCACATCCAAATCATTTATGTAAATGACAAAAAGTAGAGGACCCAGCACTGATCCTTGTGGCACTCCACTGGTCACACGCCTTCAGTCTGAAAACTAACCCTCCACCACCACCCTCTGTCTTCTACCTTTGAGCCAGTTCTGTATCCAAATGGCTAGTTCTCCCTTGTTCCATGAGATCTAACTTTGCTAATCAGATCCCATGGGGAACCTTGTCGAACACCTTACTGAAGTCCATACAGATCACATCAACTGCTCCGCCCTCATCAATCCTCTGTTACTTCTCCAAAAAATTCAATCAAGTTTGAGAGACATGATTTCCCATGCACAAAGCCGTGCTGACTACCCCAATTGGTCCTTGCCTTTCCAAATACATGTACATCCTGCCCCTCAGGATTCCCTTGCGCACCACCGAAGTCAGGCTCACCGGTCTATAATTCCCTGGCTTGTCTTTACCGCCCTTCTTAAACAATGGCACCACGTTTACCAACCTTCAGTCTTCCGGCACCTCACATTTGACTATCGATGATACAAATATCTCAGCAAGAGGCCCAGCAATCACTTCCTAGATTCCCACAGAGTTCTCGGGTACACCTGATCAGGTCCTGGGGATTTATCCACCTTTACCTGTTTCAAGACATTCAGCACTTCCTCCTCTATGATCTGCACATTTTGCAAGATGTCACCATCTATTTCCCTACAGTCTATATCCTCCATATCTTTTTCCACAGTAAATGCCGATGCAAAATATTCATTTAGTATCTCCCCCATTTTCTGTGGCTCCACACAAAGGCTGCCTTGCTGATCTTTGAGGGGCCCTATTCTCTCCCAAGTTACCCTTTTGTCCTTAATATATTTGTAAAAACCCTTTGGATTCTCCTTAATTCTATTTGCCAAAGCTATTTCATGTCCCCCTTTTGCCCTCCTGATTTCCCTCTTAAGTATACTACTACTTCCTTTATACTCTTCTAAGGATTCACTCGATCTATCCTGTCCATACCTGACATATGCTTCCTTGTTTTTCTTATTCAAACCCTCAATTTCTTCAGTCATCCAGCATTCCCGAGACCTACCAGCCTTTCCTTTCACCCTGACAGGAATATACTTTCCCTGGATTCTTGTTATCTCATTTCTGAAGGCTTCCCATTTTCCAGCCGGCCCTTTACCTGCGAACATCTGACTCGAATCTGCTTTCGAAAGTTGATACCATCAAAATTGGCCTTTCTCCAACTTAGGACTTCAACTTTTGTACGCACTTAAGAAATTCCTCTCCATCTAAACCCTTAATACTATTGGCAGTCCCAGTTGATGTTTGGAAAGTTAAAATCCCCTACCATAACTACCTTATTATTCTTAAAGATAGCTGAGATCTCCCTACAAGTTTGTTTCTCAATTTCCCTGTGGCTATTAGGGGGTCTATAATACAATCCCAATAAGGTGATCATCCCATTTAGATTAGATTAGATTAGATTACAGTGTGGAAACAGGCCCTTCGGCCCAACAAGTCCACACCGACCCGCTGAAGCGCAACCCACCCATACCCCTACATTTACCCTTTACCTAACACTACGGACAATTTAGCATGGCCAATTCACCTAATCTGCACATCTTTGGACTGTGGGAGGAAACCGGAGCACCCGGAGGAAACCCACGCAGACACGGGGAGAATGTGCAAACTCCACACAGTCAGTTGCCTGAGGCGGGAATTGAACCCGGGTCTCCGGCGCTGTGAGGCAGCAGTGCTAACCACTGTACCACCGTGCCGTCCATTTTCCAGCCGGCCCTTTACCTGCGAACATCTGCCTCCAATGCCGCTTATTTCTCTGTCCACCCAAATAACTTCCCTGGATGTATTTCCAGGAATATCCTCCCTCAGCGCAGCTGTAATGCTATCCCTTATCAAAAATGCCACTACCCCTCTTCTCTCGCCTCCCTTTCTAACCTTCCTGTAGCACTTGTATCCTGGAACATTAAGCTGCCAGTCCTGCCCATCCCTGAGCCATGTTTTTGTAATTGCTATGATATCCCAGTCCCATGTTCCGAACCATGCCCTGAGTTTATCTGTCTTCCCTGTTCGGCCCCCAGCATTGAAATAAATGTAATTTAATTTATTAGTCCTACCTGGTCCCTGCCTACCCTGACACACTTCTGTTCTCAAGTGTACCAGTCTCAGATTGATCTCTTTCCTCACTATCTCCCTGGATCCCACCGCCCTCCCCACCTGTACTCTTTGAACTTTCCTGTTTCAACTGGTGACTTTGTGACCTCGTTACCATACAATCACGAAACATCCCAGGGTTTGTGTTCAGTTCATTTACCTGAATTTCCATTGGCTTTTCAACCACAGTTGGCAGCACTCCAACCGGTGAATTAGCAACATCATTAGCAAGGACAAATTGTATTCCTCGAGCTGAAAGTTTGTTCAGTACTCCTACTATGACTTCTCCACTCTTCACTAGATACTCTAACCTCATGTCTTATAATTGAGCATTTCTTATTTCAATGTGAATTCCTGTTACTCCTACCTTTTCTGGCAATAGTCCTTCAGAGGTACATATATTCTCATGTTTTAGCATTACAGATTGAGACGATCCTTGTATCTCTGAATATTGTTACCTCTTTACCTGCTGCTCCTGGCCTATGCGAGTAAACTTTACCTTCACGGTGTTTGGTTTAAGATGATCTGGCACTTCCTCCAAAAACAGCCTCCAACCAGTTTGTACATTCTGGTGCAGCTTTCTAGTCTCCACAGTGCTCTGTTACCACTGCAACAGAATTCACTGGCTTATCCTGTTTTCCTACATCTCAGTGCTTTTCCTAACCCATCAACACCGATTTCATGTGGCCTACTTTATTGCAGTGAGAACACCAGAGCTTTTTCACTTTTATTTCCCTTTCAAGGGTTTCCTTTTTACCCTGTGGTAAATCATCTTTATGATCTTCACCGAGATCTACTTTTCCCTTTTCAAGTGAGAATTTCTCTTCTGCATAATTATTATCCCTCATGGATTGAAATTGATTTTGGCAGGCCAATTTTGACTTATTGATCAACTCAATAATCAGCCATTTCCGATGCCAGTCTTGCTGTTTTAACTCTCTGCTCTTCCACATGAGTTCTTATTATTTCAGGAAGTGAATTTTTGAACTCCAGTCTAAGCGCCAATTTCCAAAGTTCAAACTCCCTCTTTCTTCCTTTCCCCTCTCTCTCCTTTTCTCTCTCGTCTCCCTCTCTTCTGCTTTTAATCGTAATTCAAACTCTTTCATTTCTGTTGCCCTTTCCTTGACTTTTGCCTCTAACTCGAGTTGCTTCATTTTCAATTGAATGTTAGCCATCTTTAATGATTCTGGTGGCATTTCCAGCGAGCTGGGAATTTGTGTTGCAGACGTTTCATCCCCTGTCTCGGTGACATCCTCAGTGCTTGGGAGCCTCCTGTGAAGCGCTTCTGTGATCTTTCCTCCGGCATTTGTATTAAAGATCACAGAAGCGCTTCACAGGAGGCTTCCAAGCACTGAGGATGTCACCTAGACAGGGGATGAAACGTCTGCAACACAAATTCCCAGCTCGGCGAACAGAACCACAACAACGAGCACCCGAGCTACAAATCTTCTCACAAACTTTGAATTTCCAGCGAATTTAAATGTTGAGCTATTGCTGTAATTATCGCCCTTTTCCTCATAGAAGAATGCAGTTGAGCTCCAGCTTGTCTGCTAATTCCAGCAGCTTGGCCTTAATCACTTTTTGCAAAAATCTGAAGTCACTTCTTCCACACCCAGAAAACGCTTGATGACTCAAAGAGCCATTGCTATCCCAAACACTGTTTCTTGATGAAGGGCTGATGCCCAAAACATTGATTCTCCTACTCCTCAGATGCTGCCTGACCTGCTTGCTTTTCCAGTACCACATTCTCGTCTCTGATCTCCAACATCTGCCATCCTCACTTTATCCAAGCGCTGCTTAAACCAATGAATTCAACACCCGGAACACAAAACGCTAATACTTACCACTCCCTGCCTTTGAGTCCAACAAACCAAATCCCAAATCAGAACTACAGAATAAAGCCTGCAACCAGCCCCCTATCTGTTATGGAAAAGGCCAGACCCCCTCCAAACATTTCAAGAAAGTAACCCAGACTCTAACTTCGCTAGTTGTTTTAAGCGAGTGTAAAAAAGATATTCCAGGAGGGATGCAGTTGGTCAAACCACGCAGTTTTAAACAAAACAGTTTGATTTACAAAATTACCGAATGATACACAAACAAAAGAGAACAAAATACTAAATAACTTAAAAATCTGAAAAAAACAACAGATTTTACCAACTTAATGGTGTTTCCAACATTTACAACAATCCCCATAAATACCCCTTGGCACAAAAGGTAAAATCAAAAACATGATCTTACGGTAGAAATATCAGAGAGAGGAGTACCATCATGGAGCTGCTTCTTTGGGTTCAGCAGCTTTTTCAACTGCCTGACAGCCAAAAACCAAATCAAACCAGAGAAAAGCTGAGCTGGGAAAACTGGGACATTCCCCTTTCATTGTACAAGTGTTCTTTTTAAAAATGTGGAAGCCTTTTGCCTGAGGCATTATCTGTTAACTATAATCAAAATGGCCCTAAAACCCATCAACTCCGGCTTTTCAGAGCCTGTGTCTTTTACAGGCTTGTTAAAGGAGCAGCAGCATCACAGTAGACTGGTCCAAGAAGTAAAAGCCCATGGGATACAGGGTAATGTGTTGAATTGGATCCCAAGTTGGCTCAGTCACAGGAAAGAAAGGATAATGGTCAATGGTGGTGGTTGTGAATGGAAATCTGTTACAAGTCATGCTCTGCATGACTCAGTGTTGGGACCGCTGCTGTTTGTTTTATACATTAATGATTTGGAGTTGAATATGATTGGCAAATTTGTGAAATTTACAAACGATACAAAAATTGGCTGAGTAGTGGATAGTGTGGAGTATAGCTGTAAGCTCCTAAACTATATAGATGGTTTGGTGGAGTGGGCAGGAAAGTGGCAGATGGAGTTCAGCTCTGAGAAGTGTGAGGGAATGCATTTTGGGAAGTCAGATGGTAAATGGGAATAGCTAATAAATGGGAATATGCTGAGAGGGGCAGGTGAAGTGAGAGATCTTAGTGTGTAAATGAACAGGTCCCTAAAGATAGGTAGGGTTGTAAAGAAGGCACATGGAATGCTCTCCCTCATTGTGGATACAGGGGTGAATACAAAAATAGGGAAATAACAATGAAACTGTATGAGGCACTGTTGGCTACACCAGGACTTTGTGTGCAGCCGGGTCACGACATTACAGGAAGGACGTCATTGCTGTGGAGAGAATGCAGAGGAGATTTACTAGAATGTTGCCAGAATTGTAGCTATCAGGAGAGACTGGAGTTGTATTCCTTGGAACAAAGATGCCATGGCTAAGGAATACAGGGAGACCCCATATTTGCGAGTCCAGTTATAGCTGCATACCGTGGACCGGGTATATCAAAGGGAATGTTCCCGAACCACGGACCAGGAGGTTGCCGGGAAGGCATATTTCCCATTTAAATTAATGGTTTTGCACCTATCTGCGGTTTTGCGTTTCCGCTGTAGGTCCTGGAATATATCCCCACAGGTACGGGGGGTCTACAGAACTAAATAGTGAGCTAGCTGATGAAGGACGAGCACTCTGAAAGCGTGCACTTCCACATAAACCTGTTGAATCATAACCTGATGTTGCATGATTTTTAACTAACTCGTGAGAGGGAGACATTAGACAGGAGGAGAGTTCAAAAACAGGGGATCACTGATTCAAACTCAGTGGTGTAGGATTAGATGATATGTGGAAAAATGTTTTTTTTAATGTAGAGAGCAGTGGGTATCTGTAATTCGCTGCCTAATTTGGTGGTGCAGGCCGAGACCTTACATTTTTTTTAAACACAAATTCCCTGGAACTGCACCAAGTGTTGTAAACAGCAAGGTTATGGGCTGTGGCAGAAAGGTGGGATGAGAATGGGCACCTGGGTGTGTTGGCATTGGCATGGGCATGGACAAGATGGGCTGAATGTCACCCTCCAACCCCACGAATGCTGTATTATTTTTATGATTCTCTAGTTATCAATGAGACCAGACCTGCTGGGTGAATATGTAAATATATTTTCCATATACCGAAAGTTATGATTTGGAGATGCCGGTGTTGGACTGGGGTGTACAAAGTTAAAAATCACACAACACCAGGTTATAGTCCAACAGGTTTAATTGGAAGCACACTAGCTTTCGGAGCGACGCTCCTTCACCAGGTGATTGTGGAGGGCTCGTTCGTAACACAGAATTTATAGCAAAAATTTGCAGTGTGATGTAACTGAAATTATACATTGAAGAATTGATTGTCTGTTAAGCCTTTCATCTGTTAGAATACAGTGACAGTTTCACTTCTTTTATGGGTAAATCACAAAACCCTTTTTTTTAAATTTGCATTCTCGGGTTAGCTGTTAACAATGGTGATAGCTAGACAATATGTTGAAGGTGTTAGCCCCCTGTGTTCTCTGTCTATGACCTGATGTTTAGATTGATTCTAATCTAAAAAGTGAGATAACAGAGTTTTACATAAATTCATGCAGTTTTTGAGCTCAGAGTTCTACATGAATGTATGCAGTTTTTGAGCAAAGTGCAATGTAATTCTGCAAGTACAAATTTACCACACAAAATATATGTGTGCATGTGGGTCTTTTTCTCTGTGTGTGTCTGTCTGGGGTGGGGATTGTGTGTGTGTGTGTGTGTGTGTGTGTGTGTGTGTAGTGAGTGCAGGGGTGTGTGTGTGTGTGTAGTGAGTGCAGAGTGTCTTAAGTCTGTCAGGGGGTGCATGTGTGGGAGTGTGTGTGTCTATAAGGGTGTGTGTAGGTGTCTGTGTATATGAGAGTGTGTGTGTGTGTGTGTAGGAATATCTGTGTGTGTGTAGTGCAATGGTGATCACCTGTAATGTGACATGAACCCAAGGTCCCGGTTGAGGCCCTCCCAATGGGTACCGAACTTAGCTATCAGCCTCTGCTCGGCTACTTTCCTCTGCTGCCTGTCCCGAAGTCCATCTTGGAGGATGGTCACCCGAAGGTCCGAGGCTGAATGTCCTGGACCACTGAAGTGTTCCACAACTGGGAGGGAACCCTCCTGTCTGTTGATTGTTGTGCGGTGCCCATTCATCCATTGTCATAGCCTTTGCTCGGTTTCCCCAATGTGCCATGCCTCCGGGCATCCTTGCCTGCAACATATAACATAGACAACGTTGGCTGAGTCACATGAGTACCTACCATGTACAAGGTGGGAGGTGTTCCCATGCCTAATGGTATCCATGTCCACAATCTGACACGTCTCGCAGCGTCCACCGTGACAGGGTTGTATGGAGTTGTCCTGAGAGCCGGGCAGTTTGCTACGGACAATGATCTGTTTGAGGTTTGGCAGTGGTTTAAAGGCAAGTAGTGGAGGTGTGGGGAAGGTCTTGGTGAGGTGCTCATCCTCATTGATAATGTGTTGCAGGTCACGGAGAACATGGTGTAATTTTTCAGCCCCTGGGAAGTACTTAACAACGAAGGGTACCCTGCAAAAGTTACAGTTTGATAACTACACCCACACATTCACCAAGCAGGAACTGACAGGTATAGATCAATAACTAAACTCACATATCCACATACTCACTTGCATCATGTGGCCCCATTCATGGAGCTGTATGGGTGTTGTTTAGTTTCGGAATCTCACTCAACTGGTGATAGAATTTAAAGAAAAAAGTGGACAAGGAGCAGCTCGGAGCAGGAGTGGAATCAGACCTGTGGTTCTGTTTAAATTGCTGGCTTTAAACAACTAATCCTAATGATCATTAACTGAATGTTACATTGATGTTGCCAATCACAACTTATGTTGATATATTGGAGGTATCGCTTCTGTCTTCCTCCAGGCAAGTACTCAAAGGACCAAGACAATGTAATATTCTCTCAGTACAGAGCCAAGTGTGACCAGCTGCTTCAAACAAACAGCAGGCATGTTACTGCTGTCAGAGCGAAGAACATCCTTTCCACAGTCACAGAGTGGATTGAGTCAGACTCACACTGAACTCCATTTCCAGAGAGATATGTTAAAACCAAGAGCCAAACACCACCAAGGAAATAGAAGTTTATATTTTTTATCTATATTCTCAATGAATGCTACCCAGTTCCAATCAATTTGAATGAATCGTCATCCGAAATGTACACTGCATTAAAATCTGAACATAGAATGGTCCAGCACAGGAATGGGTCCTTCAACCCACGATGTTGTGCTGAACATGACGCTGAATGAAATTTAATCCCTTCTGCCTGCCCATTGTCCATATTCCTCCATTTCTTGCATGTTAATTTGCTTATTTTAAAGTCCCTTCAATACCTTTATCGTATCTGCCTCCATCACCACCCGTGGCAGTGTGTTCCACTCCTATGTTAAAAGAAACTGCACCTTCTGTCTCCTTTGAACTTTCCCTGTCTCACCTTGTATGCATGCCCTTTAGTTTTACACATTTCAACTCTTGGAAAAAGATTCTGACCATCAACCTTAAGCATGCATCTCATAATTTTATAGACTTCTGGATGTAGGTTTGCTCACTGAGATGGAAGATGTGCTTTGAGACGTTTTGTAGGTAACATCATCAGTGAGCCTCTGGATGAAGCACTGGTGGTATGGCCCACTTTCTGTTTATATGTTTAGGTTTCCTTGGGTTGGTGATGTCATTTCCTGTGGTGATGTCATTTAGTGTTCATTTTCTCTGGGGGTGGTAAATGGAATCCAAGTCAATCTGTTTGTTGGAGTTCCAGTTGGAGTTCTATTGCATGTCTGGTTTGACCTGTCCTCGGGTGGATGTGTTGTCCCAGCCGAAGTGGTGTCCTTCCTCATCTGTATGTAAGGATACTCGTGAGAGTGGGAAATGTCTTTTTGTGGCTAGTTGATGTTCATATATCGTGTTGGCTAGTTTTCTGCCTGTTTGTCCAATGTAGTGGACACAAATAGAAAGTGGGCCACACCACCAGTGCTTCATCTGGAGGCTCACTGATAATGTTACCTAGTATGGTGACAAAACATCTGAAAATGAACCTTCCAGCTTAGCGAGAAAACCTAGATCCAGAACCTCAACCTGAGCTACAACGCTTCTCAAAATTCTACAGACTTCCATTAAGTCTGCCTTCAATCTCTGCTGCTCAGAAGAAAACTATTTGGGTTTTTCTAGCTTCTCTTTATAGCTCATACCCGCTAGACAACATTCTGGCAAACGTCTTCTGCACCCTCTGTGAATCCTTCACATCCTTCTTGTAATGTGCCAACCACAATTGAAAAATCACGCAACACCAGATTATAGTCCAGCAGGTTCATTTGGAAGTACTAGCTTTCATAGCGCTGCTCCTTCATCAGGTAGCTGTGAAACAGGATCATGAAGCACAGAATCTACCGCAAAAGATTATAGTGTCATGCAACTGAAATGATATTTTGAAGAAACCCAGATTGCTGTTCAGTGTTTCATCTTTTAGAAAGGGTTGCAGGTTTCAGTTCATTAAACTTTTAAATCACATTCACAAGATAACTTCAGATTTTATTTAAAAAAGAGTAACATCTCAGCTCAGACAATGTATTAAAGGTGTGAGGTTAGAGTCTGTCTGTATCCCAATCTTGAATTAGACTGGTTCTATAGCCAAAGTAGGAATTTATAAACTATTACATGGATTGACTGCCTGTAGATTGTGTTCTTTTTGAGCAAAATACAATGCATCTGCAAACATAATTCTGTAAATGCAAATTCTCCCCAGAGACTTGCATGTGTGCACTTGCGTGTGAGAGAGAGAGACAGAGACAGAGAGCATTTGAGTGTGAGTCGACATGCGAATGTGTGTATGTATGCTTGGTAAAGTGTGTGTATGAGTGTGGTAGAATATAAGCCTGTGAGAGGTTGTGTGCTTGAGTGTGGGAGGTGCATGAATGTACGTATGAGGGAAAACGTGTGGATAAGAGAGGGTCTGCGTGTGTGTGTGTATGTGTGTGTGTAGTGTGACAGGAACCCAAGGTCTCAATTTGAGGTTGTCCTCTCAGGTTCTGAACTTGAGTAAGGATACTTTTAACGTGACAATCGAGGTGAACAAATAGACGATGCTGTTAGCTTGTAGTTATATGTGAGGTAGATAGTGAGCACATTGAAGGAAACATTTCTGCTATCAGTAACTGAGAAGGACAGAATTAATCTTTTGTCACAATACTCTAAGTATGGCCCAAGGAAAGTCAAACAATAAGGCAAGTGCGCCATACGCCACCTTCTAGATACCACCCAATCTACCTGCATGGCCACTTTCAGGGAGCTATAGACTTGAACCCTAAAGATCCTTCTGTACGTCAATGTTGTTCAGAGTCCAGCCATTAACTGTATACCTTTCCTTAACATTTGATCTCCCAAAGTCCATCATCTTACACCTTGCCAGGTTAAACTCAATCTGTCATTTCTCCGCCCATATCTGCAAGTGATCTATATCCTGCTGTATCCTTTGACAAACTTCTACACTACCCACAAGTCCACCGATCTTTATATTGTCTGCATTTAGTAATGATAATTTAAATGTTACAATCAAGGTGAACAAATTGCTGATGTGATTACTTTGAACAACTATATGTAAAGTAGATATTGAGTACAAATTGAATTGAAGGATATATTTGTTATCAGTAACTGTGAAGGACAATGAATCTTTTGTCACATACACTGACAGAGCAATCAAATAATATGAATTCCAAATACACAATCTGTGTCAAAGCCTTACATAGAATGATTGATATGTAGGTACGCAACCAAACGTTTTCCCCAATCCCCCCACCCCCACCACACACACACACACACACACACAGTCTCTCTCTCTCTCCGACTTACGATGAGTTTCAAAAACATACACCATCCTGACACACAGTACAATGTCTAACAGCCATGCAGTTCCATTGACATTGCAAGTAACACAGAGTGTTACATTCAAAATTATTTCTACCCACAGATCCTTTGTCAGAGAGGCCAATGGATGGTATCAGCAATAACATTAGCAAATTTGCTGATGATACTAAGCTGGGTGGCAGGGTGAAATGTGATGAGGATGTTAGGAGATTACAGGGTGACCTGGACAAGTTAGGTGAGTGGGCAGATGCATGGCAGATGCAGTTTAATGTGGATAAATGTATGGTTATCCACTTTGGTAGCAAGAACAGGAAGGCAGACTACTACCTCAATGGAATCAATGTATGTAAAGGGGCAGTACAGAGAGATCTGGGTGTTCTTGTACACCAGTCAATGAAGGCAAGCATGCAGGTACAGCAGGTAGTGAAGAAGGCTAACAGCATGCTGGCCTTCATAACAAGAGGAATTGAGTATAGAAGCAAAGAGGTGCTTCTGCAGCTGTACAGGGCCCTGGTGAGACCACACCTGGAGTACGGTGTGCAGTTCTGGTCTCCAAATTTGAGAAAAGACATTCTGGCTATTGAGGGAGTGCAGCGTAGATTCACGAGGTCAATTCCTGGAATAGCAGGATTACCTTACACTGAAAGACTGAAGCGACCCTTGAGTTTCGAAGATTGAGAGGGGATCTGATTGAGACATATAAGATTATGAAAGGATTGGACACTCTGGCAGTAGGAAACATATTTCCACTGATGGGTGCGTGCTGAACCAGAGGACACAGCTTAAAAATACGGGGTAGACCATTTAGGACAGAGCTCAGGAGAAACTTCTTCACCCAGAGAGTGGTGGCTGTGTGGAATGCTCTGCCCCAGAGGGCAGTGGAGGCCCACTCTCTGGATTCATTTAAGAAAGAGTTGGATAGAGCTCTCAAAGATAGTGGAATCAAGGGTTATGGAGATAAGGCAGGAACAGGATACTGATTAGGAATGATCAGCCATGATTATATTGAATGGCGGTGCAAGCTCGAAGGGCTGAATGACCTACTCCTCCACCTATTTTCTATTGTCTATAGCACACACTCAGGCCCTTTGAAACTTTTGAGTCTGCACTGATCAGAAACAACCAGCTAACAATTTTCTTCCTGATCAGCCAGCATCTATTTGCATAAATGGATCATGGGTGCAGAGGAGCTTATCATCCCCATCTTTCTCACAACATCATTCTGCATTTCTTCATATTGCAGTAGAAGACTTTATTTTGTCTGTTTCAGTCCTCCCAGAAACTTTTTTTAGGTAATTATGTACTTCTTTCGTAAGTGTTGCAATTTTCTACAAGGAGCTCTGCATTCCTCACTCCCTCCTCCTCTCCCTGAAATGTCTCTCCAAAAAAGCATGAAATCTGGGTGCAATTTTCACAATGCATCAATGGAATCTAATAACCAACCCCTCAAAGCAGTGGAGAAAAGTGGGAGGGGGGCGAAGCCAAAATTGGTAGACTTGTAGAATTGCACATTTTATTTTCAAGCAGAGTTGAACAGTGTTGATTATTTCATAAATTGAATTTGACAGTTTACACATTCTACACTGCATGACAAAAAAAAAACAAGTCCTTTTCCTTTCCTCTTCCATACTTTAGAGCAACATAAAACTACTGCTAATGGTGTATCATCACACTACAGAGCAGGGTAATGTTCTGTTTACATCAGGAAATAGAAGTGAATTAGCTAATTGTCTTTTTCGTACAAGGTCAGTCAGCTCCAATGCAGTTGAATTGTTTGTCACTTAGTTGCAAATGGATTCAGTTTACACCGATTGTTACTTTGAGGAGAAAGTGAGGACTGCAGATGCTGGAATCAGAGCTGAAAATGTGTTGCTGGAAAAGCGCAGCAGGTCAGGCAGCATCCAAGGAGCAGGAGAATCGACGTTTAGGGCATGAGCCCTTCTTCAGGAATGCCCGAAACGCTGATTCTCCTGCTTCTTGGATGCTGCCTGACCTGCTGCGCTTTTCCAGCAACACATTTTCAGCACTGATTGGTACTTCACCAGTATTCATAAAAGAACATCACTTTGCACTGAAACAAAAGCTGATGGCTTTCTGGAGACCAACATTTTACATCATTACTCTCTATTAGATTCCACACTATACAAGATACAAAAGGTCCATTGTGTTTCCTACCTGGCCTCTGAAGAACAGCACAGAATCCCTTCTGTTGCAGTGTGTTACATTTTCACTAGCACGTGATTCCTACAGGCACTAACAATTAAAGAACTTCGGCTGTTTCCCATTCACTACAGGAGACATGAACAGAGAAACAGAGTGGCAGCACAAGAGCAAACTCACACTCAGCCACTGGATGCTGAAAGGAAAAGAATAAAATTTGGCCTCAATTATTTCCAGATATGAATTGATTCTCAACATTACTTATCACAGCTGAGGACATACAGTGCCCAACAGCGCCTGATAAAGTCTACTATACAGCATGCGCACACAATGTAAAAAAAACAGACTGAAATGCAATACAATTAAGCATCATTGAAAAAAGTTTATTTATAGAGTTTGTGCTACACTCAGACAAAACCACAACTGAACACACGTGAATGAGATCCAGGAAATCTCCAATGACTCTTCTCCAGAGCTTGAGGATCCTTCCTTAAATAAATTGCCCAGAACTGTGATCTGACCAACCAAGGACTACAGTTATTAAAAGTCAGCTGTCTACAGAACTGATGTCAAAGTGTCCTTTCCATATAGACACTGACAATGAGTGGATGAAGTTCACATTCCCAACTATTACTGCAGAACTGAAGCATAACAGAATGTCCCAATACAGGCACAATGGGCTGAATGGTCTGCTTCTGTGCTGTACCGTACCATATCAGTGATTCTGATTTTGGTGAGAAAGGAGATGACATGCTATTGTGTTGTATATTGGTATAAAAATATCATTCCCATATTGACATAGGAGAAATGACAAATACAGATTAGTATCAACATTCTCAAATCACAGCAGGGACAGACCAGTAAATACACCCACACATTCACGTAAGAAACGGACAAATACAGGTCAACATTGACGGTCTCAATTCACAGAGCAGGAACAGACTGGTAAACATATTCACATAGGGGAAACAGACAGGTAGAATTGATATTTCCATGCACATAAAAGAAACTTACACATTGATAACTGGAACCTGGCAGATTGAATTCGGACGGCATGGTGGCACAGTGGTTAGCACTGTTGCCTCACAGCGCCAAAGATGCGGGTTCAATTCCCGCCTCAGGCGACTGACTGTGTGGAGTTTGCACGTTCTCCCCGTGTCTGCGTGGGTTTCCTCCGGGTGCTCCGGTTTCCTCCCACAGTCCAAAGATGTGCAGGTAAGGTGAATTGGCTATGCTAAATTGCCCGTAGTGTAAGGTAAGGGGTAAATGTAGGGGTGGGTTGTGCTTCGGCGGGTCGGCGTGGACTTGTGGGCTGAAGGGCCTGTTTCCACAATGTAATGTAATCTAAACTACATTGATTCTATAAATAATTAGGAGTTGGGTGTTAAGGACATAATCTCTAAATTGCAGTTGACACTAACTCAGGGAGAGGAGTGAATTGTGAGGAGGATGCTGAGTGACTTCACAGGGAGATTGACAAGTTGGCCAAATGGGCAGAAATCTGGCAGATGAATTCCATTGCAGACAAATGAAATGCATTTTGGTAACAGAAACACAGAGCAACAATACAGGGTCAATGGTACATCTTTGAGGGGAGCACTGGAACAAAGGGACCTCCGAGTTCATGTGTATCATTCTCTGAAGGTGGCCAGACAAGCTGAAACTATTGTGAAGAAGGTTTATCGGATCCTTGCGGTTATAAATAAAGGCATTGAGTATAAAACTGAGGAACTGATGCTATACCTCTACAAATCATTGGTCAGACTACATTTGTGTTCAGTTCTATTTAAGGAAGGATCTTCAAGCTCTGGAGAGGGTCCATTGGAGATTTACTAAAATGATAACAGGAATGAAGGATTTTACATACAAGGAAGGATTAGTGACATCAGGCTTCTTCTCCTTGGAGCAGAGAAGACTAAGAGGAGGACCTTATAGAGGTATTCAAAATTATGAAGAATTTTGACAGGGCAAAGAAGAATATTTTGTTACCATTACTTGGTATGTTAGTAACTAGGGGGTCACAATTTCAACACTGTCAGTAAGAAAGCTAGGAGTGACATGAAGAAAAATGTCTTTGCTCAGAGTTGTTAGGAGTTTGGATTGTGCAGCCTGGGATCGTGGTGGAGATAGATTCCATATGAGGTATGATAATAAAGCTGGATGTGTGTTTTAAGTGATGAAGTTGGAGGGCAATGAAGATAGGGCGGATGAATGATCCTGTCTTGAATTATTTCCAGCTCACCACAATTTAAATAAAAGATGTGCAGAGTACATTCAAACCATTGTCTAGTCTGCCTCGACCCATTCACCAGGAAATCAAATGGATGCTCAAGTTAGGAAAGGACACCATAAAATCTCAAATCTCTGCCATCAACAGTTAGATTGTGCTACAGTGATATAAATTGACCCACTGAGACTTCTGGGAGAGACCATAATTCAGATGGTTTCTCAAAACAAGTCCACCTTTGGAACTGCCATCTTGTTGAGTGAGTTGAGACAAAGCCTAGGAAGGCGCAGAAATGTGACATTGCTATGCCTTGGCCTCCTTATGTACTGGAAGATAGATTTGCTGTTGACCGATTTATGAAGCTTCGCAGGCTTTCTTCTGTGCTGTCTCACTATGTCCGTAGAAGGTTGGCATAAACGTTTCCCTCTTAGTCTTGATCTGGTTCCTCATCCCTCCTGTATCTGTGTGCCTCAGGTGGCGTATGTGATGCAGGGTGGTTGCTGTTCCGCTTGGTCAGCCTGAAAACAGATCAACAAGAAACGTAGTAAAGAGAAGCAAAGAGGTCCTTCTGCAGCTGTACAGGCCCCTGGTGAGACCACACCTGGAGTATTGTGTGCAGTTCTGGTCTCCAAATTTGAGGAAAGACATTCTGGCTATTGAGGGAGTGCAGCGTAGGTTCACAAGGTTAATTCCTGGAATGGCGGGACTACCTTACGCTGAAAGACTGGAGTGACTGGGCTTGTATATGCTTGAGTTTAGAAGACTGAGAGGGGATCTGATTGAGACATATAAGATTATTAAAGGATTGGACACTCTGGAGGCAGGAAACATGTTTCCGCTGATGGGTGAGTGCCAAACCAGAGGACACAGCTTAAAAATATGGGGTAGACCATTTAGGACAGAGATGAGGAGAAACGTCTTCACCCAGAGAGTGGTGGCTGTGTGGAATGCTCTGTCCCAGAGGGCAGTGGAGGCACAGTCTCTGGATTCATTTAAGAAAGAGTTGGATAGAGCTCTCCAGGATAGTGGAATCAAGGGTTATGGAGATAAGGCAGGAACAGGATACTGATTAAGGATGATCAGCCATGATCATATTGAATGGTGGTGCAGGCTCGAAGAGCAGAATGGCCTACTCCTGCACCTATTGTAGTAGGAGCAGGACCAAAATTGGTGGCATTTTGGACAGAGGAGAAGGTTTTCTAAGAGGACAATGGAAATTTGATCAACTGGGCCAGTGGGTCAGGGAATGGCTGATGAAGTTTAATTTAGATAAATGCGAGGTGTTGTATTTTGGTCAGGCAAACCAGGGCAGGACCTATACTGTTAATAGTACAAGTTTGAGGAGTGTTTCTGAACAAACAAACCTAGGGGTGCAGAAAGACAGTTCCTTAAATGTGGCATTGCAGCAAGACACTGTAGTGAAGTAAGTATTTGGCACGCTTCCCTTCATTGGTCACAGCATTGACGACAGAAGTTGGGGCATCATTGTTGCAGCTGGACAGGATGTTGGTGAGGGCACTTTTAGAATACTGCGTGCAGTTCGGTCAACCTGCTGTAGAAAGGATGTTGTTAAGCTAGAAAGGTTACAGAAAAGGTTTACAAAGATGTTACCAAGATTGCAGGGTTTGAGTTATAAGGAGAAGCTTATAACTCAATGGCCTTCTCCTGTTCCCCTGGAGCGTTGGAGTCTGAGGGGTGACCATAGGCAGGTTATAAAATCACGAGGGGCACAGAAAAGGTAAATAGGAATGGTCTTTTACCCAGGGTAGGGGTGTCCAAAGCTAGTGGGCATAGGTTTAAGGTGAGAGGGGAAAGATTAAAACAGGAGCTGAGAGGCAAATCTATCCCACAGAAGGCAGTGTGTATATGGAATGAGCTGCCAGAGGAAGTGGTAGAGGCAGGTAAAATTACACTTAAAAGACATTTGGAAAGGTACATGGATAAGGAAGGATTAGAGATATGGGCCAAATGCAGTTGAGTTTGGGAAACCAGGTCTGCATGGGCGAGTTGGACTGAAGGGCCTGTTTCCGTGCTGCATGACTCTATGAAAACGGATGAGAAGAACAAACTTTGCCTCAAATACAAACAGTGTACAGGAGGAGCTGTGAAAATCTGGGGTCATTTTACAGACCAGTTTCTCTTGGCAAAGCACATGACTGGAACAAGCCTAAAACTGACCTTAACAAATGTTATTTCTCTGTACTCTGAACAGGACGTGGCCATCTCTGCCAAGGTGGGAAGTGGTTCCAATTCTGAAATGTCCTTAAACCAATCGACTTGCTCAGCCAGAGGCAGTGAAGAATTTGCAAAGGGTTAGGAGTCAAGAAGACCAGGTAAGGACGGCAGATTTCATTCCCTTAAGGACAATCACAGACAGGAACAGGAGAAGGCCATTCAGCCCCTCAAGCCTGCTCAGCTATTCAATCACATCATGGCTGATGCCCGATTCCTCACGCTCACTTTCCTGCACTTAACATGTAATCCGCAATGCCCTGACTGATCAAGAATCTATCTATCCCAGCCTTAAACCTATTCACTGTCCCCACACACAGCTCTCTGTTGCAAGGAATTCCAAAGACTCTCAACCTCAGATAAGAAATTCCTCCTCACCTCAGTCTTCAATTTTGAACCAGATGGTTGTTTGTTCCTGACAACAGTCATTATTAGAGTCTTAACTCCAGATCTGTTTTTGTTTAAAATCAAATTCCAAATCCACCACCTGCCACAGCAAAATTCAAAATCACATCTGCAGGGCATACCCTGGGGAGCTGAAAACAGGATTTTGCTTCCCCATTATTTCAGAAACTCAAAGTGAATCTCTTCAAAATTGATATCAGAATAAATTGCCTCACACCATTGAGTTAAACATTGATGTCCACAGAATCCATATACAAGGAAGTGTACCGACAACTGAACAACCAGGAACACTACAGGCAACTACCAGCTGATCCGACCAAAGAACACACCCGAGAATTAAACACACTGATCAAAACTTTGGATCCAGTCCTTCAGAGCTCCCTACGCGCCCTCATCCCACGTACCTCTCGTGTAGGCGACTTCTACTGCCTTCCAAAGGTACACAAAGCCAACACACCGAGACGTCCCATCGTGTCAGGCAATGGGACCCTATGTGAGAATCTCTCTGGCTATGTGGAAGGCATCTTGAAACCTATTGTACAGGGGATCTCCAGCTTCTGTCGCGACACTACGGATTTCTTACAGAAACTCAGCACCCATGGACCAGTTGAACCGGGAATATTCCTCGTCATAATGGACGTTTCCGCACTCTACACCAGCATCCCCCACAAGGATGGCATCGCAGCAACAGTCTCAGTACTCAACACCAACAACTGCCAGTCTCCAAACACCATCCTACAACTCATCAGCTTTATCCTCGATCATATCGTCTTCACCTTTGACAATCAATTCTTCATCCAGACACACGGAACAGCCATGGGGATCAACTTTGCACCCCAATATGCCAAAACTTTTATGCACAGGCTCGAACAAGATTTCTTCTCTATGCAGGATCTCCAACCGACATTGTACACCAGGTACATTGATGACATTTTCTTCCTCTGGACCCATGGCAAGGAGTCACTGATAAAACTACACAGTGACATCAACAAGTTTCATCCCACCATCAAACTCACCATGGACTACTCTCGACTGTCTGTCTCATTCTTTGACACATGCGTCTCCATCAAGGACAGACACCTCAGCACCACACTCTATCGCAAACCCACAGACAACCTCACAATGCTACACTTCTCCAGCTTCCACCCAAAACATATTAAAACAGCCATTCCCTATGGACAAGCCCTACGCATACACCGGATCTGCTCAGATGAGGAGGAACGTGACGGACACCTGGAAGTACTCAAGGATGCCCTCACAAGAACGGGGTACGATGCTCAACTCATCGACCGCCAGTTCCGACGTGCCACAGCAAGGAACCGTAATGACCTCCTCAGGAGACAGACACGTGCTGGAACTGACAGGGTACCCTTCGTTGTTCAGTACTTCCCAGGGGCTGAATAATTACGCCATGTTCTTCATGACCTGCAACACATTATCAATGAGGATGAGCACCTCACCAAGACCTTCCCCACACCTCCACTACTTGCCTGTAAACAACCGCCAAACCTCAAACAGATCATTGTTCGTAGCAAACTGCCCGGCTCTCAGGACAACTCCATACAACCCTGTCACGGTGGACGCTGCAAGATGTGTCAGATTGTGGACATAGATACCACTATTACACGTGTGAACACCTCCCACCTTGTACATGGCAGGTACTCATGTGACTCAGCCAACATTGTCTATCTTGTACGTTGCAGGCAAGGATGCCCGGAGGCATGGTACATTGGGGAAACCGAGCAAAGGCTACGACAACGGATGAATGGGCACCACACAACCATCAACAGACAGGACGGTTCCCTCCCAGTTGGGGAACACTTCAGTGGTCCAGGACATTCAGCCTCGGACTTTCGGGTGACCATCCTCCAAGGTGGACTTTGGGACAGGCAGCCGAGGGAAGTGGCCGAGCAGAGGCTGATAGCTAAGTTCGGTACCCATAGGGAGGGCCTCAACCGGGACCTTGGGTTCATGTCACATTACAGGTGATCACCATTGCACTACACACACACACACAGATATTCCTACACACACACACTGGTACACACAGACGCGCACACAGACACCCACACACACCCTTATAGACACACACACTCCCACACATGCACCCCCTCACAGATTTAAAACACTCTGCACTCACTACACACACACACTTTCTCACACTCACAACCCCCACCCCAGACAGACACACACACAGACAGACAAAGACCCACATGCACACATATATTTTGCGTGGTGAATTTTTTTGTACTTGCAGAGTTACATTGCACTTTGTTCAAAAATTGCATACATTCATGTAGAACTCTGAGCTCAAAAACTGCATGAATTTATGTAAAACTCTGTTATCTCACTTTTTAGATTAGAATAAATCTAAACATCAGGTCATAGACAGAGAACACAGGGGGCTAACACCTTCAACATATTGTCTAGCTATCACCATTGTTAACAGCTAACCCGAGAATGCAACTTTAAAAAAAAGGGTTTTGTGATTTACACATGAAAGGAGTGTAACTATCACTGTATTCTAACAGATGAAAGGCTTAACAGACAATCAATTCTTCAATGTATAATTTCACTTACATCACACTGCAAATTTTTGCTATAACTTCTGTGCTACGGTCGAGTCCTCCATAATCACCTGATGAAGGAGCGTCACTCCGAAAGCTAGTGTGCTTCCAATTAAACCTGTTGGGACTATAACCTGGTGTTGTGTGATTTTTAACAGAATCCATATAGTGTGTAAAGAGAGCATTCAGCCCATCCCATCTGTCCCAAGCCAGTGAAGAGGATCCCACCCAGACCCCAACCCTACTCCTGTAACTATGCAGTAACCATGGCCAATCCCCCTCAGCTGTACATGGAAGCTGGCATTTCAGCCAATCGAGTCCATATACTGACCCTCTGAATGTCATCCCACTCCGACCCACCACCCTCTCTAATCCCTGTAACCCTGCATTTACCATGGCTAATCCTCCTAGCCTGCATAACTCTCACTATTAAACTGCACATCTTTGGACTGTGGGAGGAAACCGGAGCACCCGGAGAAAACTCACGCAGAGAAGGGGAGAACATGCAAACTCCCAATAGACAAGTCGCCCAAGGCTGGAATTGCTCCTGAGTCCCTGGTGCTGAGGCAGCAATGCCAACCACTGAGCCACTGTGCCACCCAATGATTTTACCACTGGCCATGTAGGGGTTGGTTAGCTCAGTTGATTCTACAGTTGGCTTACAATGTATAGTCAGGCTGACAGCTTGCGGTTCAATTGCTGCTCTGGTTGAGATTGCTGTGAATGATCATTCCCTGTGCCTTCGATGTGGTGACCCTCAGGTTAAACCATAAACAGTTGTTGCTTTTTCTCTCTCTTTCTCCCCCACACCTCTCTCTCTCTCTCTCTCTCATGAGACAATGGTGAACTTACATTAACCGCCTGGTAAAAACATAACTTTGCTGATTAAAAATTAACTGCTGTCTTTTTCACTGCAATATAACTTACGTGATTCTTTCCTGCTGCACCATGAGAGGGACCTGTAAATGAAAGAAAAGACATTTTACCAACAGTACGTATAGAATTTAGAAACGTACAGCACAGAACAGGCTCTTTGGCCCACGATGTTGTGCCAAGATTTAATCCTAATGTAAAATACAGTAACTTAACCTACACACCCCTCAACTCACTGCTATCCATGTGCATGTCTAGCAGTCGCTTAAATGTCATCAGTGACTCTGCTTCCACCGTCACAGCTGGCAATGCATTCCATGCATTCACAACTCTCCGCATAAAGAACCTACCTCTGACGTGTCCTTTATACCTTCCTCCTAATATCTTCAAACAATGACTTCTCGTACCAGTCAATCTGCCCTGGGGAAAAGTCTCTGGCTATTGACTCTATCTATTCCTCTCATTATTTTGTACACCTCGTTCGGGTCTCCTCTCTTCCGAGAGAAAAGTCCAAGCTTATTCAACCTTTCTTCATAAGGCAAGCCCTCCAGTCCGGGCAGCATCCTGGTGAACCTTCTTTGCACGCTCTCCAAAGTCTCTGCATCTTTCCTATAGTAAGGCGACCAGAACTGGACACAATATTCCAAGTGTGGTCTCACCAGGGACTTGTAGAGCTGCAGCAAAACCTCGCGGCTCTTAAACTCGATCCCCCTGTTAATGAAAGCCAAAACACCATATGCTTTCTTAATAACCCTATCCACTTGGGTGGCAACTTTGAGGGATCTATGCACTTGCATACCCAGATCCCTGTGTTCCTCCACACTGCCAAGAATCCTGTCTTTAATCCTATATTCAGCAAAGCATCACTTTGCATTTATCCAGTTTGAACTCCATCTGCCATTTCTCAGCCCAGCTCTGCGCTGCAGCCTACAGTAGCCTCTATAACCATCGATAACACCTCCAACTTTTGTGTCATCTGCAAATTTACTAAACCACCCCTCAACCTCCTCATCCAAGTCATTTATAAAAACTACAAAGAGCAGAGGCCCAAGAACAGAGCCTTCAGGGAACCCACTCAACACTTAACCTCCAAGCACAATACTTTCCATCTACAACCACACTCTGCCTTCTGTCAGCCAGCCAATTCTGAATCCAGATAGCCAAATCTCCCTGTATCCTATACTTCCTGACTTTATGAATAAACCTACCATGGGGAACCCTATCAAATTCCTTGCTGAAGTCCATATACACCACATCCACTGCTCGACTGTCGTTAACCTGTCAACTCAATAAGATTTGCGAGGCATGACTTGCCCCTCACAAAGCCATGCTGACTGCCTTTAATCACACTATGCTTTGCCAACTAGTCATAAATCCTATCCCTCAGAATTCTTTCCAAAACTTTGCTGACCACAGACGCAAGACTGACTGGTCTGTAATTGCCAGGGATTTCCATATTACCCTTCTTGAAAAGAGAAACAACATCCGCCTCCTTCCAATCCTCCAGTACGACTTCCATGGAGACTGAGGAGGCAAATATCCTAGCCAGCGGCTTAGCAACCTCCTTTCTCACTTCCCAGAGCAGCCTAGGATAAATTGGTCTGGCCCTGGGGACTTATCAATCTTAATGTTTTCCAAAATTTCTGGCATATCAACTTCATCAATCTTAATCTGGTCAAGCATGTGTCCCAGCTCCTCTAAGTTTTCAATTACAAGAAGTTCCTTTTCCTTGGTGAAAACTGAAGCAAAAAACTAATTTAGTGCTTCACCTAGCTGCTTAGACTCCATGCACAAGTTCCCTCCTCTATCCCTGATTGGCCCTGCCTTCTCCCTAATCATTCTCTTATTCATCACATATGAGTAAAATGCCTTTAGGTTCTCCCTAATCCTTCTTGCCAAGCCTTTTTCGTGCCCCCTCCTGGCTCTCCTCAGTCCATTCCTGAACTCCTTTCTAGCAAGCCTGCAATCTTCTAAAGCTGTACTAGACCCTTGCTTCCTCCACCTTACGTAAGCTGTCTTCTCATCCTTTTGACGAGAAGTTCCTCTGTTCTCGCCATCCAAGGTTCCTTAATCTTATCCCTTCTTACCTGTCTCAAAGGAACAAATTTGTGCATCACTCGCAACAACTGCTCTTTAAATAGTATCCACATGTCTGCTGTGTCCTTTCTGTGGAACAATTGCTCCCAGCCTGTATTTCCCAACTCCTGTCTGATAGCGCCATAATTTCCTTTTCCCCAATTAAATATCTTCCCTTGGTAACTACTCCTTTCACTTTCCAAGGCTATGCTAAATAGGAGTCGGTTGTGATCACTTTCACCGAAGTGCTCTCCCACTATGAGATCTGACAACGTTCCTGGCTCATTGCCGAGCACCAAATCCAAAATGGCCTCTCCCCTCGTCGGTCTGTCTACATCCTGAGTAAGGAAACCCTCCTGAATGCACCTGATAAAAATGGTTCCATCCAAACCATCTGCACTTAGGAGGTTCTAGTCGATATTGAGAAAGTTGAAATCACCCATAACAACAACCTTGCTACTTTTGCATTTTCCAGAATTTGCCCGCCTATGAGATCTTCAATCTCTCTACTCCTATTAGGTGGTCTGTAGAAAACCCCCAATGCGGTGGCTGTCCCTTGCTGTTCCTAACTTCCACCCCATACTGACTCAGTAGACAAACATTCTTCAATAACCTTCATTTCTGTAGCTGTGATGCACTCTCTGATTAGCAATGCTACACTCCCTCCTCTTTTTCCACCCTCCTTGTTCTTTTTAAACGTTCTAAACCCTGGAACATCAAGCAACCATTCGTGCCCCTGTGAAACCCATGTCTCCAATTATGACCACAACATCATAGTCCCCAAGTACTGATCCATGATCTAAGTTCATCACTCATTATTTCAGATACTCCTTGCATTAAAGAAGACACACTTTAACCGATCCCGTTGTTTCATCACGTGAGAAACCTTCCCGATAGATTCAATATATCCTGTCAATATCCCGTCAGCAACTGACCCCCTCTCAGACAAGTGGCTCTGATTCCCACCCCCCTGCCAAACTAGTTTAAACCCTCCCGAATCACACGAGCAAATCTCCCACCCAGGATATTTGTGCACCTCCAGTTCAGGTGCAATCCATCCCTCACGTACAGGTCCCACCTTCTCCCCAGAAGGTATCCCAATGGTCTAGGTATCTGAAGTCCTCCCTCCTGCACCAGCCTCGCAGCCACGTGTTAAGCTGCATTCGCTGACTGTTACTCATCTCACCATCTCGTGGAATCTGAATGAATTGTGCGGGGATGCACAGGGACATTTACCAGCATATTGCCTTGGGGGCAGGAGAGTTTCAATGATTGAGAGAGGTTGGACAGACTGGGGTTGTTGTCCTTACAACAGAGTGGATTGAAAGAGAGGGATGTGTAAAATGATGAGGGGTGAAGATAGGGGAGGCAGGAAGAAACTTTCTCCCCTTGACGGAGGTGGGGGGAGGGGTATAAATTGAAGGTAAGGGCCAGGAGATTGAGGCGATGTGAGGAAAATCTTGTTCACACAGAGGGTGGTGGGGAATCTGGAAGTCACTGCCTGTAAGGGTGGGAGAGGCAGAAACCGTCATCACACTGATTTAGATGTGCACTCGTGACGCCAAGGCTATGGGGCCAAATACTGGGGAAATGGGATTAGAGAATATGAGGTGGTTGTTTCTGACCAGTACAGGCTCAATTAGCCTTTTTCTGGGCTGCAGACCACTCGGAAACTATGACTATGTATTTTACTTCCAAGATACCATCTAAAGTGATTTTGTATATTTCATGTTCAGAGATGAGGGGTTTGTCTTCAAAAGAGAGATTGAGCAGTTAAGGCCAATCTCCAAGCCTGTCAAATTCTTCTGCAGCCTCACCCCTCCCTCAACACTATGATCAAAGAAACACTCAAGACAATGAAATGGCAATTCTTCTCATGTGAATGATGCTAGACCCAAAGTGAATGACTCCTTGCCCCAAAGACCAAGGCCAGAGGGACCACTCTCAAACAATAAGCTGTTGTACTGAGGCAATCAACAGATTGATGTCCTAGGGTCTAAAATTTAGGCATCACCTCAAAACAAGATGTCAGATAAAGCAATTAGCCATCGGTGTAACGTTTCTTCTTCCAATTCACATTGCCCTGTTGTTAATTTAGTTGCCACAGATGGAACATGTCTATGATTTAGATAATTGCAAACACTATCCATTATTAATAAATTCAAATGATGTAAAAAGATTCAAAAAGTGTGGGCAGACCTTCAATCCATGCTATAAGCAAGAGAAACACTAATGAGGTTTAAAAGTGGCTGGGTTTTTGAGGATTAAGATAGAGAAAATCTCCAATTTCACTGAACCAGAAATGTTATGAAAATATATATATTGTATCCTGTACCAGCATTTCTTGGTTTGGAGATTATGAAAACTGAGTACACCAAACTGCTGTCTATTTCGGAGTCATCTACAATCAAGTAACAATAAGCAAAGTGAACCAAAAGGTTAGAGATCAGAATATTAAACCAACAGCAAATGACACCTCAAAATTAAATACGGAATGATAATTAAGGTCACAGACCCAACCTAGCAGGAATACAAACCTAAGCTCTTGGCTATATACCAACCTTTTCAAAGCAGTTCATGAACCAGGTGACTCAATAACGTCAAATGGGTATTTTGCATCAATATTCACTACAAAGTTGGCAGCTCTCCTCCCAGAACAAGCTCACAAAGGGAAGGTGGAGGCCCTGGGGTAAATTACATTTTTTTTTATTACTCACTCATGGCACATGGGCATCACCCACTGGACCCAGCGCTTATTGCCCAACTCATCCCTAGTTGTTCCCTTGAGAAGGTAGATATGAGCTACTTTCTTAAACTGCTGCAGTCCATATGCTGTAGATAGACACACATTGGATGGAAAGCTGTCTTCAACAGGAAACAGTCAGTCCCCAGGTGGCAAACAATCTGCCCCTGCTGAGATTTTCCAACGATTTCTGTGTTTCCTTTTATTTCTTACACTGAGTGCCTGAAGAAAGCTAATGAAATGTTGGCCTTTATATCGAGAGGATGAGAGTACAAGGATGCAGAAGGGATGCTGCAGTTATACAAAACCCTGGTTAGACCCCACTTGGAGCAGATCTGGGCACCACACCTGAGGAAGGATAGATTGGCCTGGGAGGGAGTACAGCGTGAGTTTACAAGAATGATACCTAGGCTTCAGGGGTTAAGTTATGTGGAGAGATTACACAAATTAAGCGTGTTCTGTCCAGAATTTACATGATTCAGGGATGATCTGATTGAAGATATTAATAGGAAAAGACAGGGTGGATAAATTGAAAGTGTTTCGACTGTTTGGGGATCCTAGAAATAGAGAGGGCATAGCCGGACAGTTAAGACCAGACTGTTCAGGAGAGATGTTAGGAAGTACTACTACGCATACTGGCTGGGGTAGGTTTGGAACTCTCTTCCACAAACAGCAGGCATTGCTGGATCAGTTGTTAGTTTTAAATCTTGAGAGATAAGTTTTTTTGTTTTTAAGGGGATAAGGACCAAAGGCAGGTCTATGGAGTCAGGTCACAGATCAGCCATTGAATGGTGGAACAGGCTCAAGGGCCTTCTCCATGGCCTCCTCCTGCTCCTTTATACAAATATTCCACATTTATAAATCATGGAACCACCTGCAGTTCCAAAGTGGCAATCCCACACAATTAGTGATTTCAAACAGAAACTGAAAGTCCAAATATTTTATTTTCACACATTCCATCCTCTGGGTGAAACAATCCTCAAATCACTCTCAAAACCTCTTACCCTTCACTTTAAAATGATATCCTCCTCGTTACTAACCCTTCGACTAACAGTTGCTTCCTGTCCTCCCTGTCCATGTCCCTCATAATAGAGTCATAGAGTCACAGAGCAAGGAATCAGACCCTTCGGTCCAACTAGTCCATGCAGTTCATAATCTCAAACTAAACAATCCAACTTGTTTGCACTTGGCCCTTATCTCTCCAACCTTTCCTATTCTTGTACTAATCTAAATGTCTTTTAAACATTGTAACTGACCCCGTAACTGCCACTTTCTCTGAAAGTTCAATCCACACGTGAACCACTCTCAATCAAAAAAGGTTACCCATCATGTCATTTTCAAAAATGTTTCTCTTCTCAACTGAAAAATATGTTGCCTGGTCTTGAAGTCCCCCACCCTAGGGAAAAGACACCTGCCATTCACCTCATCTATGCCCATCATGGTTTCATAAACCTCTATACCCCTCAAACTTCTACTCTCCAGTGCAAATATTCCCAGTCCATCCAGCCTCTCCTTATAACTCAAACTCTCCATTTCAAACAACATTCTGATATATCTTTTCTGAACCCTCTCAGCTTAATAATGTCCTTCCTCTAACAGAGCAACCAGAACTGGACACAATAAACCAGAACAGGCTTCACCAGTGTCCTGTACAGCCACAACAGGGTGTCCGAACTTCAACACTCAATGGGCTGAGCAATGAAGGCAAGTGTTCTAAACACCTTCTCAAACACAATGTGACACAAACTCCAAAGAATTATGGACCTGAACTCATCAGGCACTCTGCTCGACAACACTACCAATCTTACACACCTCTGTCATGTCCCCCTCACCCATCAACCTTCTCTGTTGTAAAGGAAACAACGCAAACTTCCCTCCAACACTTCCAGGAAGACATTTGTTTTGTGGACCTTCCCAATCAGATAAATACCAGCATGAACGCTGACCAATAAGTGACGGTGTAGGATCAGCAGCTCACAGAATCATACTCACCGTTCAATCGGCTTGACCCAATCTGTGTATTCGAAATTTCTTGCAGGTCTGTCCTCACTCGCGCCCTCAGCTTGATCTTCCATCACCTCCCCTGGAATGAAATATTTCCAGATCATTACCCAATCAAGTTCCAATCCTGCTCATGACAACAATTTACTGCTGTTTGTGTACATAAACCCCTGGCAGCGAGGTCACTGAGCTAAGGTCCCAAGGAATGACCTCCTGGAATTGTCCAGAATGTGGCTCAGAACTTGTACGTTCATTGAATCATAAAATTTTACTGTACAGAAGGAGGCCACTCATGTCTGTACCAGCTCCTGAAAGAGCTACCCAGCTAGTCCCACCCTCCAGCCCTATCTCCATAGCCCTCTACTATCATCCCTTTCAAATTTATATCCAGCTCTCTTTTCAAACCTCCTTTGGAATCCACCTCCAACATTCTCCCAAGCAGCACATTCCAAACCCAACAACTCAAATAAGTTTCTCCTTATCTCACTCTCTCACTGACAATCTTGAAATTCTGACCAGCCAGTTACTAATAGACCAATGAGTGGGAAATTCTGCTTTCCTGTCAGAATTGTTCAAACTTTCAACATCTCAATAAGGTCAACATGTCATCTTCTCTGCTTGAAAGAGAATAAGCTCAATCTCTTGAACCTTTTCCGGAATCTAAAATCCCTCATCGTTGTGATCATCCTTGTAAATCTCCTTCACACTGTCTCCAGGGTTTGAACATCCTTCCTTAAGTAAGGTGTCCAGAACAGAATAAAAACAGCCTGGGTAATAGAAGGCCAACTCCCTTTGTCAAATGTATTTCTAAATTCAGCTACTATTGCCTGTGAAGGTAAGGTGTTACACAGATACAAAGAAATACCCAATAGATCAAAGGCTTATCTCCACTATGATCTAATATTCTCTATTCAGTGCTTGTGCTGTCACTGGAATTAATTTCTTTTCTGCTCTCTGCTTTGTGTTGTGTTCGTTAGCTCAGTTGGCTGGATGGCTGGTTTTAAATGTGGAGTAAAATCAACATCGTGGGTTTGAATCTCTCACTGACTGAGGTTACCATGAAGGACTGTCCTCCTCCGCTCATCCCCTTATGAGAGGCATGGTAACCCTCAGGTTGAACCACCATCTAGCAGTTATCACTCTCTTCCCTCTCTCTCTGACACTCCAGCTGAGGTCCACAGGTGTCTTTTACAACTTCATCACCACCTCCTTGTTCTTGGACTCTATGCCCCTATTAATAAAGCCGAGGATGCTGTGTGTTTTATTCACTGCTCTCGCCCCTGTTACGCCGCCTTCACTGATCTGTGGATATATACCCCCAAATTCCTCTGCTCTTGCACCCCGTTTAGAATTTTACCCCCTACTTTGTATTGTCTTTTTGTTTCTTTCAACCAACAACCTTCACCAAATTTGTGTTGAATCACTTTTGTCTTTATTTTCCAATGTTCATAAATTAAAACCTATTTTGTTAAATCAAACTTGATTTTCTCCCTCCTAGTAGTTTTGCTAAATAATAATATAACTCCATGAGAACATGGACCATGAGAACCTTTTTCCACGTATGGAGAAGGGGGAATAACTTTAAATTAAGGGGTGGTAGGTATAGGACAGATGTTAGGGGTAGATTCTTTACTCAGCGAGTCGTGAGTTCATGGAATGCCCTGTCAGCAGCAGTGGTGGACTCTCCCTCTTTATGGGCATTTAAACGGGCATTGGATGAGCATATGGAGGGTAGTGGGCTAGTGTATGTTAAGTGGGCTTGGATCGGCGCAACATCGAGGGCCAAAGGGCCTGTACTGCCCTGTATTTTTCTATGTTCTATGTTCTATGTCCACAAGAACATGCAGGC
Organism: Chiloscyllium plagiosum; assembly: GCF_037043375.1. NCBI lineage: Eukaryota > Metazoa > Chordata > Chondrichthyes > Orectolobiformes > Hemiscylliidae > Chiloscyllium > Chiloscyllium plagiosum. The sequence goes on from NW_028270187.1 coordinate 8,641,194, forward strand.
TAGGATCAGGTTGAGTCCATTTGGTCCATCAGGAACCTGCTCCACTATTCCATACGATTGCAGCTGATCCCATCTCAGCCTCAACTCCACTTTCCTGCAAACACTCCCTCTGAGCCATCACTGATTAATAACCTGTCTGTCTCCTCCTCCAATTTATGCAGTGTGGGGGTTGGGAGGAGTGATCCCACAGATTTACAACCCTGTCCTCATTTGAGAGAATTCATTCCCTCTGTATTCAGTCTGCCCAGCCCCTTACCCTCAAATGATAACCTCTTGTTCTATATTCTCCCACATGAGCAAATATCCTCTCTCCAACTCCTTTGTCAATACCCCCTTTAGCATCTTATAACCCTCAGTTAGATCTCCTCTCTTATAAACCCCAGAGAAACTGCTCAATCTCTCATCTAAGACAAACCCTTCATCTCTGGAAATGATTGAGTGAATCTCCTCTGAACTACCTCCAGTATAAACTGCATCTGTCCTCAAGTAAAGAGATCAAAATTGTACCAGTCTCTTCTCATAAGACTAAACTTTCATCTGGGCAATCAATTCGGTGATCTCCTTTGAACTTCCTCCAATTCAACTACATCCCTCCTCAAGTAATGAGACCAAAATTGTCTGCAGTATTCGGATGTGGAAACCCCAATCCCTTGTACAGTTGCAGTAACAATTACCTACTTCCATACTCCATTCCTTTCGCAATAAATGTCTTCCTTGTGACCTGCTGTAGCCTGTGCACTGATATTTTTGAACTTTCTCTCCTATTCAGATGATAAGTTCCCTTTTTTAATTCTTCCAACTGCAATGGATAACCTCACCGCTAATGGGACTGACCAACGCTCAGTTCACTGTCTAACAGAAATTGTGAGTGTGTCGTCAATTTGAACTGTTGTGCTTTAGATTTGCAAATTGTCAGACACAACAGTTCATTTGCTCTAATTTGTCTAACAAATGTAAAGTTGCTGGCTTTGCACCCAGAGTGATTTTTCAGCCCATTCAAATAGTGTTTGAATGCTGTTTGAAGTTGCTAACCACCTCACTAATTTACCTGTGCCACCGGGAACTGTTGGAAGAATCAGCTGGGGAAAATAAGAGAGAAAGAACATGGGAAATTTTTACTGCAAATATTCAGCTTCTCCTGCTATCAAATAAATCTGGATTCTTTGACTGATGCGCAAACAACAATAATTCCAATTTTAACCTTTAGTTTATATCTGTGCTGACTATTCCTCTGAACACTGCACATTACTTTGTATGTCTCCCCAAGTAATTTCGTCTGCTACTTGTTCAGCCTGTCCCCATCCTCACAAAGCACTTTTCCAAATAGTGCTTTATTTCTTTTTTAATTCAGTGGTGGGATGTGAAAATCACTGGCTGGGCCGAGAATTTATTATCCATCTCTCGTTGACCCCTTGAGAAGGAGGTAGTGAGCTGCCTTCTTGAACCACTGCAGTTCCTGTGCCGTAGGTAGACCCACGATATCATTAGAGAGGGAACTACAGGATTTTGACCCAGTGACACTAAATGAGTGGCTGATATATTTCCAAGTTGGGATGGTGAGTGGCTTAGAGGGAAACTTGCAGGACGTGGTTTTCTCATGTATCTGCTGTGCTTGTCCTTCTAGATGGACCTGGTTGTGGGTTTGGAAGGTGCTGCCTGAGAATCTTTGGTGAATTTTTGCAGGGCATCTCGTAGCTGCTACTGAGGACAGGTGGTGGATGGAGTGGATGTGGTGCCAGTCAAGCAGGGGCTGCATTGTCCCTGGACTGTGTTCGGCTTCTCAAGTGTGGTCTACATGACTGACTGACTGACTGTGTGTGTGCCCATGTGTGTGCCCATGTGAAACTATGCGTAAGTGTCAATGAGAATATGTCTCTCTCTCTCTCACACACACACAGACATGTACACTTTCATACTCTCACTCAAACGCACTCACACACATACTCTCTCATACGCACACCCTCGTACACTATGTGAGCAACATTAGTTTGAAACCTACATCGAGTGCAGATTGGAGAACGATCGCCGGTGTTACCTGCTGGAGGTCTCACTCACCTTGTTTCCAATTCCGGAGTTTAATGGGAAGCAATGTGAGGAGAGAAAGGATCAGAAACAGTGGGACAATGAGTACTGCCATCTCAGTGCTGTGTGCCTGTGCTGGATTCCGAGAGGGATTACCTGTCAATAACATCATCTCTTCAGCAAATACCAACCCCAGTGTTTCCTGTTCCCTGTCGCCCTGACCCCCTGCCAACACTCGTGTCTGTAAAATCCCGCCCAAACCCTCAGCATTGCAGTAACATCATTGTTTCTGCGCAGCCTCTCTCATTAATAACATCCCACCAATCCAACCCAAACTATTCGATGCTAAACTCAAAAGATCACTCTGCACTCACTCTCTCTCAATTGTCGACTAGAAATTACTGTCTCTCATTGTTACGGCTTTCATATATTGAGGCAAAACTTCCCTTGTCCTCCACCTGTCAGCGGAAATGGGGCAATCACAGAGAAACATCAAAAATACCATTTGGTGGAGGCCATTCGGCCCCTCCAAACTGCACCGCCCACATAAAGGGATCATGGCTGATCACCCAACACACAGTCCCTTGTCTCTCTTTAACGCCCAAGGAACTCAGTACAACTCCTTCCTGAACAACATTCAGTGTTCTGGCCCTGACTACTTTCTGTGGCAGAGAATTCTACAGGCGCCCCATTCTCTGCATGAAGATATTTCTCCCCATCTCAGTCCCATTCCATTTCGTTCTGACTGTTACCCCCTGGTTCTGGACTCTCCGCCCGGTCACCGGAAACACCCTCCCCCATGCTTACTCTGTCTTGTCCTTGTTCAATTTATAGGTTTCTAGGAGATTCCCCCTTAATTCTTCTAAACTCCAGTGAATATCATCCCAACCATTCCAGTCTCTCTCCATCTGTCAGTCCTGCCATCCGAGGAATCATTCTGGGAAAACTTTGCTGCACTCCCTCCATAGGCACAATATCATTCCTAAAATAAGGAAACCCCAAACTGCGCGCAGTTTTCCAGGGTGTGGTCTCACCTTGTCCATTTGTAACGAGACATCCCTGCACTTGGACTTGAATCCTCTCGCTATGGAGGCCTCCCTTATCTGACGAATTACTCTCACTCTCCCTTACCCCCACAGATGCTGCCGACCTGCTGAGCTTCTGAAGCAATCTTTTTAGAGTGTTCATGCCAAGACTTCAGCTGGACCCCAGTGAAGAACGAGCACAGATCAAATATGAAGAATGAATTACCTGGCTCTGTGAGGTTGATGGAATTCCTGGTCACATTAAATATTGTTCCAACCCCTGTTGATCGCAACAAGGTATCTGCCTTGGTGCTGGGACTGAAAGGATTCAATGGTCAGTTTTCTCCTGTCTGAGCTAAAGTTGTAATTCCTGCTGGCATTGTTTAAGGCTTACCTTTGAAAGCACCATTGAAAGTACAGTCCTGTACCTTGACACAATACACACTCTCAAACAAGACGATTCCCAAGCGGAGCCTCCATTTTATTGACTCTGGGGGTGAGGAAAATCCCAGCAACAGGAACTGGAACAAAACAAGACAAAGAGGAAATAAAAGATTGGATGTTGAAATTGTCTTTCTTTTCGCAGATGTTATCTTCTATGACAAGATAATAACTGACAGAAAGGAGAAATAAAACAACTGTGATTTTACATCGTCGCAAAGTTTCCATCTGTTGTAAAATCTACACTTCGACAGATTTGTGTAACTATGGATGGTCAAATGGTACATTATCCAACCATTGCCCTCTTGATGTTCAATGGTATTACTGTCACTGTCCCACCCCCCCACAGTTTCAACATCCCGGGGGTTACTGTCACTGTCCCCACCCCCACACCACATTCAACATCCTGGGAGTTACCATCACTTTCCAGACCCCCATCCCACTGTCAACATCCTGGAGGTTACTGTCACAGTCCACCCCCACCCCAACCCCAACACTGTCAACATCCTGGGAGTTACCATCACTGATTCTACCCCCCCCCCCATACTGTCAACATTCTAGGGGTTTCTGTCACTGTCCCCACCCCCACCTACTGTCAACATCCTGGGGTTATCATCACTGTTCCCATCCCTCACCCCACTTTGAACATCTTCCATGCCAGTCAAAAGCAATCACCTCTCTGTTCTCTAACACCATACTCCCAGTCGTAAGGTCACAGAACGGAAATAGGCCCTTTGCCCTACCACGTCCATGCTAACCAAGTCTCCAAACAGAATTAGCCGCATTTGCTTGTGTTTGGCCCATATCCGTCAAAACCTTTCCTATCCATGTATCTTTCCAAATCTCTCTTAAAGGTTGTTATTGTACTCACTTCTACTACTTCCTCTGGCAGCTCATTACATTTTTTTTTTACATTACATTACATTACAGTGTGGAAACAGGCCCTTCGGCCCAACAAGTCCACACCAACCCGCCGAAGCGCAACCCACCCATACCCCGACATTTACCCCATACCTAACACTACGGGCAATTTAGCATGGCCAATTCACCTGACCTGCACATCTTTGTGACTGTGGGAGGAAACCGGAACACCTGGAGGAAACCCACGCAGACACGGGGAGAACGTGCAAACTCCACACAGTCAGTCGCCTGAGGCGGGAATTGAACCCAGGTCTCTGGCGCTGTGAAGCAGCAGTGGTAACCACTGTGCCACCGTACCACCCACAAATAGCTCATTCCAAATACACACCAACCTCTGAAAACGTTACCCCTCAGGTCACTTTTATATCTTCCCCCTCTCACCTTAAAACAATGCCCTCAAGTTTTGGACTCCCTACCCTGGGGAAAAGATCTTGATTATTCACCTAATACAAGCCCCTATTTCTGCAGCAATATACAGATGAAACATCAAAAGGCCATTTAATCTGAGTCTCGCCTTGGTTTGCAAGTACACATCTAAATCGTTCTTCAATGTGATCAGGATTTCTGCCTCTCCCACCCTTACAGGCAGTGAGTTCCAGATCTCCATCACCCATTGAGTGAAAATGTTTTCCCTCACATTCCCCTGTGAACTTCCTGCCCCTTACCTTAAATCTATATCCCTCCATCAAGGGGAAGAGGAGGTTTCTTCCTGTCTACACTATCTATGCTCCTCATCATTTGATACATCTTAATCATGTCCCCACACTCTCAATCTGCTCTCCTCTAAGGAAAACAACCCCAGTCTGTCCAAACTCTCTCCATCACTGAAACTCTCCAGCCCCCAAGGCAACATCCTGGTAAATCTCCCTCTGCATGCTTTCCCCAGTGCTATCTCATTGCTCTGATAATGTCAATTTGTAGAGAGTTGCTTAAAAACTCACTGAAATGGCGATATATTTGCTATTCAGGAGAGACTCTGCCTGCTGGTTAGAAACAGCACAGTGCTAATTGTCCTCTCGACTTTTGCTGATGTTGATGATTGTGTGTACGGTTCTGCAGTGGTTGGAGTATTCCCAGTAAATCTCTTCACCATCTTTACAGAAAATATATTCAATTGGGGTCAAACAGAGCAGTTTAATCAGGTAGTGTCTCCCTCCACTACCTCATTTCCAGTGTGGGCAATCAGCTCTAGGACTAACACAGGGATGCCTGTGATTAAAGCAAACTGTTGGACACTTTTCTAAGGCAGGAGTTGTTGTTGTGTTCAGCAAGAAACAGTACTCCACCATACAGTCAGAGAGAGACACAGGGTCACAGAGAGGCAGGGAGAAACATAGACATACAGAGGGACATAGAGTTTTAAAGAAACAGAGTCAGAAAGAGGCACAAAATCACAGCGTCATCGAGATTAACCGACAGAGTTAAAGCAAGTCATAGACAGGCAAACAGAGAGAGAGAGACAGAGATACATTAAAAAAAAGACCACGCGGTTTGTACAAGGTGCCTTACTGGGAGGGGGAATCCCTCCTGTCCCCCTCCACCCCCCAATAACCACCATCCTGACCCTCGGGAACGGGACATGTTGACACAGTCCGCTCTCCCTCGGCGCTTTTCCTTCCCGCGTGGCCCCGGCGCCATTTTAGCTTCAGGCCCCGCGCGAGATGGCGGTTAACGGCCGCCTCGTGCCCCAAGTGACCGTTAGCAGCTGCTTCAGGGGAAAGGCTCTTTAAAGGGACAACCCTTTCAGGAGAGAGAAACAACAGGGCCGGCTCCGGGACTCGCCAAACTCAATAATAATGACAAATACACAGAGACAGAGAGGTGGGAGTGAACAAGAAATCGTGCGGCGGCATATCAAGACCAAAGGCCACTCTCCCGAAGGACGGCTGCCCTGGACTCGAAACGTTGACTCCGCTTTCTCTCTGTCTGTCTCTGGACAGATGCTGCCAGGCCTGAAGCACAAACAAGGTCCTCGGGGGTGAGTCCGAGTTCAGGATCCTATTAAGGTTCGGTTGGCAGATGGATGACAGTGTGGGAGGGTATGCAATGGGATTAGAAGAATGGAGGCGGAAACTGGTTCCTAAATGGGGAAAGGTTTCGGAAATCTGAAGCCCAAAGGGACTTGGGAGTCCGAGTTCAGGATTCTCTTCAGGTTAACAGGCAGGTTCAGTTGGCAGTTAGGAAGGCAAATGTAATTGTGAGAAACGAAACTCACACGTCAATAATTTCAGTCCTACACAAAACCTGAATCAGTAGTGTCACAATGTTCCAAATGTGGTCTGACCAGAGCCTTATACACCGTCAGTAGTACATCCCTGCTCTTGTATTCTAACCCTCCCGAAATGAATGCTAACGTTACGCGGGATAATAGGTAAAGTAGTGGTACTTCTGCAATCATATTTACTTATGCAAGGTAAGTGAACTCACACCAGTGTATAATTGTTTCAGCCAAGAGCTGAGTCAACAAGACTGAAAACTATGTGAAGGAAATACATAATTGTTTTTGTATTAGCTAAAATGTACATGCAAGAACGAAATGTGCCTGCAACAATGGTAGATGTTACAGACAAATAGATAAGGTGCTGTGAGGGGAGGGGGTTAAGCTAGATATGCCTCTACAAACAGTAGTTATAAGCATCTGTTTCCCGCTTCTGCAAAAACAAGAACAAACCACAATCAAGTAGTCATGAGGTCATAAGGTCATAACAAGTAAGGGAGGGTATACCTAACAATGGCCCACAGCAGGATGTGATCAAATGGCCCTTTGAGGCCAGAAATAAGCACCCTTGCAAGAGGGTGTGGTGTCCACTGTCCACAAGGCAGGGACAGACAGACAGACACACACTGAATTCAACTAGTACACAACATTTATGTAATTTGGTTCCTATTCTTTCATCCCATTGCTCCTCCCCTGTTTACATCTCCCACTTCTCTAAGACCGGCGCCCATTACTCTTGTTTATCTCTTGCCTTATCCGGCCTTGTCTGTGACAAAATGCTTATTTCTGGCCTCAAAGGGCCATTTGATCACATCCTGCTGTGGGCCATTGTTAGGTATATCCTCCCTTACTTGTTATGACCTTATGACCTCATGACTACTTGATTGTGGTTTGTTCTTGTTTTTGCAGAAGCGGGAAACAGATGCTTATAACTACTGTTTGTAGAGGCATATCTAGCTTAACCCCCTCCCCTCACAGCACCTTATCTATTTGTCTGTAACATCTACCATTGTTGCAGGCACATTTCGTTCTTGCATGTACATTTTAGCTAATACAAAAACAATTATGTATTTCCTTCACATAGTTTTCAGTCTTGTTGACTCAGCTCTTGGCTGAAACAATTATACACTGGTGTGAGTTCACTTACCTTGCATAAGTAAATATGATTGCAGAAGTACCACTACTTTACCTATTATCCCACGTAATGTTAGCATTCATTTCGGGAGGGTTAGAATACAAGAGCAGGGATGTACTACTGACGGTGTGTAAGGCTCTGGTCAGACCACATTTGGAACATTGTGAGCAGTTTTGGGCTCCCTATCTCAGGATGTGCTGAACTTGGAGGGGGTCCAGAGGGGGTTTACAAGAAAAATCCCAGGGATAAAGAACTTATCATATGAGGAGAGGTTGAGGACTCTGGTACTTAAATCGATGGAGTTTATAAAGGTGTGGGAGAATCTGATTGAAACTTGCAGATTATTGAGAGGCCCAGATAGAGTGGACATGGTGAAGATGTTTCAATGAGTAGGACGGACTAGGACCCAATGGCCCAACTTCAGATTGAAGGGACGTCCCTTTAGAACTGAGATACTGTTGGGGGAACGACTTACTGGGGGTAAGCAATGGGGTACAGGTCCCTGTCCCTGTTGTTCGATAGGGAAGTGGGAAGAGAATCAGAGCATGTCATTAGGGACTCCATAGTTAGGGGACAGACAGGACGTTCTGTGGGAACGAGAGAGACTCACGGTTGGTGTGTTGCCTTCCGGGTGCCAGGGTTCGTGATGTCTTTGATCCTGCTTTTGGGATCTTTGCAGGCGAGGCGGAGCAGTTCACATAGGCACTACCAACTTTGGTAGGAAGAGAGATGGGGATTTAAGGCAGAAATTCAAAGAACTAGGATGGAAACTTCGAGCTAGGACAAACAGAGCTGTTATCTCTGGTTTGTCGCCCATGCCCCATGCGAGCGAGGCATGGAATAGGGAAAATGGGTGAGAAAGTTTATAGCCTTAAATGTTGTCCTTAATCATTGAGACTAAAATGTAATTTTGAATTATGGAACACATTTGCTGCATACTAGAAAATGTCATGGCAGGAGCGAGTCTGTATAAACAAGACACTGAGTGATAACATTCACGGCTGTTCCTTTGTGAATTTAATTTCGCAATGTTTAATTCTGATCTCGGAACGAAATTCTGTATCGATTAACTCATCTCCCAAATTGTTGTCCTTTGCTATTACCTGTCTAGTTCAGAATATGCAGTGCTTTTGTTAACTTTTGTGTTTGTGACAATAACTCCTTTGTAAATCTGTGTATAAGAATAGTCTGTTTTTGATAGTAGGACGGAGTAGCTGGCCAATATCCAGTTAGCTTGATATAGGTATCAATGTTATGTAACAGTGATGGTATTAGTAAATGAAGGGGATGATTAAAATTAAACTAAACTGTCTGTGAGAGTTTTTTTTAATATGTTCCAGACCACCAAAGAGTATGATCTCTGGTACAAACCAAAAGAGAGGCTTACAGGTTGAATTCATAAGGAATTCCCTGTGCGGTCTCAAATGTGTACTTTAACAAGAGGAATAGTGCAGGAGGGAGGATTTTGGATTCCTGGATAATTGGGGCTCTTTCTGGGGTAGGTGGGACCTCTACAAACAGGATGCTTGTCATTTGAACCACAGGGTTAACAATATCCTGGAAGGGGAAATTTGCTAATGCACTTCGGATAGGTTTAAAATAATTCAGCAGGGGGATGGGAGCCTAAATTATAGTTCAAGTATAGAGGAAGTTGAGAGAAAGGAGGCCCGAAATAAGGTTTCAGGGTTTCAAGAAGGCACTGTCAGGCCAGTAGTTGGTTTGAAGTGTGTCTATTTCAATGCCAGGAGCATCCGGAATAAAGTAGGTGAACTTGCAGCATGGGTAGGTACCTGAGATTTCGATGTTGCGGCCATTTCAGAGGCATGGGTAGAGCAGGGACAGGAATAGTTGCTGCAGGTTCCGTGATTTAGATGTTTCAGTAAGATCAGAGAAAACGGCAAAAGAGATGGGGGTGTGGCATTGTTCGTCAAGGACAGTATTATGACTGAAGAAATGACATTTTGAGGATTCGTCTATTGAGGTAGTATGGGTTGAGATTAGAAACAGGAAAGGAGAGGTCACTCTGGTAGTTTTCTATAGGCCTCTTAATAGTTCCAGAGATTTAGAGGAAAGGATAGCAAAGATGATTCTCAATAAGAGCAAGAGTGACAGTAGTTGTTATGGAGGACTTCAATTTCCCAAATATTGACTGGGAATACTATCGTTGAAGTACTTTAGCTGGGTTAGTTTTTTGTCCATTGTGTGCAAAAGGGTTTTCTTCCACAGTATGTAGACAGGTCAACAGGGGGCAAAGCCACATTGGATTTGGTACTGGATAATGGACCTGGCCAGGTGTTAGATTTGGAGGTAGCTGAGCACATTGGTGATAGTGATCACAAATCAGTTATGTTTACTTTAGTGATGGAATGGGATACGTATACACCGGAGGGCAAGAGCTACAGCTGGGGGAAAGTCACTTACAATGTGATTAAACAAGATTTAAGATGCATAGCATGGGGAAGAAACTGCAAGGGCACAATAGAAATATGGAGCTTCTTCAAGGAACAGCTACACTGTGTCCTTGGTAAGTATGTAACTGTCAGGCAGGGATGAAGTTGTCGAGTCAGAGAAGATAAGGCAAACGCTAAATGATGATTTTTTCGTCAGTATTCACACTGGAAAAAGACAATGTTGTCAAGGAGAAGGCTGAGAAACAGTTACGAGACGAGTTAAGATCCAGTTTCATAAGGAGGAGGTACTAGAAATTTTGGGAAGTGTGAAAATAGATAAATACCTTGGACCAGATGGGATTCATCCGCGGATTCTCTGGGAAGCCACGGAGAAGATTGCCGAGACTTTGACTTTGATCTTTGTGTCGTCATTGTCTACAGGAATAGTACCAGAAGACTGGAGATAGCAAATAGCATTCCCTTGTTCAAGAAGGAGAGTAGAGCCAACCCTGGTAATTATAGACCAGTGAGCCTTACTTTGGTTGAGTAAAGTGTTGGAAAAGGCTAGAAGAGATAGGATTTATAATTATCGCAAAAGGAATAAGTTGATTAGTGATAGTCAACACGGTTTTGTGAAGGTACGTTGTGCCTCACAAACCTTAGAGTTCCTTGAGAAGGTGACCATACTGGTGGATGAGAGTAAAGCCGTTGATGTGGTGTATGTGGATTTTGATAAGGCATTTGATAAGGTTCCACATGGTAGGCTAGTGCACAACATATGGAGGCATGGGATTTAGGTCGATTTAGTGGTTTCAATCAGAAATTGGCTAGCTGAAAGACAACAGAGGGTAGTAGTTGATGGGAAATGTTCAAGATCCTGTTGTAATCTGAGGTAACCCTCTTCGCTGTCCACTACACCTCCAATTTTGGTGTCGTCTGCAAACTTGCCTCTTACGCTCATGTCCAAATAATTTATGTAAACGACAAAAAGTTGAGGACCCAGCACTGATCCTTGTGGCACTCCACTGGTCAGAGGCCTCCAGTCTGAAAAACAAACCCCCACCATCACCCTCTGTCTTCTACCTTTGAGCCAGTTCTGTATTCAAATGGCTAGTTCTCCCTGTATTCTGTGAGATCTAACCTTGCTAATCAGTCTTCTTTTGGGGAACCTTGTCAAATGCCTTACTGAAGTCCGGATAGATCACATCTATCGCTCTGCCCTCATCAATCTTCTTTGTTACTTCCTCAAAAATCTCAATCAAGTTTGTGAGACATGATTTCCCACGCACAAAGCCATGTTGACTATCCCAAATCAGCCCTTACCTTTCCAAATACATGTACATCCTGTCCTTCAAGATTCCCTCCAACAACTTATCCACCACCGACGTCAGGCTCACTGGTCTATAGTTTCCTGGCTTGTCCTTACCACACTTCTTTAACAGTGGCACCACATTAGCAAACCTCCAGTCTTCTGGCACCGCACCTTTGACTATCAGTGATACAAATATTTCAGTAAGAGGCCCCAGCAATCACTTTCCTAGATTCCCACAGAGTTCTAGGGTACACCTGATCAGGTCCTGGGGATTTATCCACCATTAACCGTTTCAAGACATCCAGCACTTCCTCCTCTGTAATATAGACATTTTGCAAGATGTCACCATCTATTTCCCTACCTTTTCCACAGTTAAATACTGATGCAAAATACTCATTTAGTAACTCCCCCATTTTCTGCAGCTCCACACAATGGGCTGAGAAGTGGCTGGCAGATGGAGTTTAATTCAGATAAATGAGAGATGCTGCATTTTGGGAAAGCAAATCTTAGCAGGACTTATACACTTAATGTAAGGTCCTAGGGAGTGTTGCTGAACAAAGCGACCTTGGAGTGCAGGTTCATAGCTCCTTGAAGATGGAGTTGCAGGTGGATAGGATAGTGAAGAAGGCGTTTGGTATGTTTTCCTTTATTGGTCAGAGTATTGAGTACAGGAGTTGGGAGGTCATGTTTCGGCTGTACAGGACATTGGTTAGGCCACTGTTGGAATATTGCATGCAATTCTGGTCCCCTTCCTTTCGGATAGATGCTATGAAACTTGAAAGGGTTCAGAAAGATTTACAAGGATGTTGCCAGGGTTGGAGGATTTGAGCTGTAGGGATAGGCTGAACAGGCTGGGGCTGTTTTCCCTGGAGCGTCGGAGACTGAGAGGTTTACAAAATTGAGGGGCATGGATAGGGTAAACGGGCAAAGTCATTTCCCTGTGGTCGGGGAGTCCAGAACTAGAGGGCATAGGTTTAGGGTGAGAGGGGAAAGATATAAAAGGGACCTAAGAGGCAACTTTTTCACGCAGAGGGTGGTATGTGTATGGAATAAGCTGCCAGAGGAAGTGGTGGAGACTGGTACAATTGCAATATTTAACAGGCATTTGGATTGGTATATGAATAGGAAGTGTTTGGAGGGATACGGGTGCTGGCAGGTGGGACATATCCCTCCAAACCCTTCCTATTCATATACCCATCTAAATGCCTCTTAAATGTTGCAATTGTACCAGCCTCCACCACATCCTCTGGCAGCTCATTCCATGCACCTACCACGCTCTGCGTGAAAAAGTTGCCCCTTAGGTCTCTTTTCTATCTTTCTCCTCTCACCCTATACCTATGCCCTCTAGTTCTGGACTCCCCAACCCAGGGAAAAGACTTTGCCTATTTATCCTATCCATGCCCCTCATAATTTTGTAAAGGTCATCCCTACAGCCTCCGACGCTCAGGGAAAACAGCCGCAGACTGTTCAGCCCCTCCCTGTAGCTCTGATCCTCCAACCTTGGCTACATCCGTGTAAATCTTTTCTGAACCCTTTCAAGTTTCACAACATCTTTCCGATAGGAAGGAGACCAGAATTGCACGCAATATTCCAACAGCGGCCTAACCAATGTCCTGTACAGCCGCAACATGACCTCCCAACTCCTGTACTCAATACTCTGACCAATAAAGGAAAGCGTACCAAATGCCTTCTTAACTATCATATCTACCTGCAACTCCACTTTCAAGGAGCTATGAACCTGCACTCCAAGGTCTCTTTGTTCAGCAACACTCCCTAGGACCTTACCATGAAGTGTATAACTCCTGCTAAGATTTGCTTTCCCAAAATGCAGTACCTCGCATTTATCTGAATTCAACTCCATCTGCCACTTCTTGGCCCATTGGCCCATCTGATCAAGATCCTGTTGTAATCTGAGGTAACCTTCTTCGCTGTCCACTACACCTCCAATTTTGGTGTCATCTGCAAACTTACTAACTGTACCTCTTATGCTCGCATCCAAATCATTTATGTTAATAACAAAAAGTTGAGGGCCCAGCACCGATCCTTGTGGCACACCACTAGTCACAGGCCTCCAGTCTGAAAACCAACCCTCCTCCACCACCCTCTGTCTTCTACCTTTGAGCCAGATCCGTATCCAAATGGCTCGTTGTCCCTGTACTCCATGAGATCTAACCTTGCTAACCTCTCTCCCATGGGGAACCTTGTCGAACGCCTTACTGAAGTCCATATAGATCACATCTACTGCTCTGCCCTCATCAATCTTCTTTGTTACTTCTGCAAAAAACTCAATCAAGTTCAATGAATTAAATTTGACAGTTTAAATATTCTTCACTACATGGCAAAATAAAAGTCCTTTTAGCCTTCCTCCTTCCTATCATAGAGCAACACAAGAGTACTGGTAATGGCTTGCACCAGATCGGTAGATAGAATAGAATTGGCCAATTCTCTTCCCTGCACAAAGAACCCTGCGGTCAGTCAGCTGCAATGCTGATGAATTGTTCATTGCCCTTTCACTTAGTTACAAATGGCTTTACTTATTACTGATCAATAATTCATCAGTAAAGTATGTCTCTATGCAAATATTGATAGCATCCCACAATTCCCAGTTAGACTCTGCACTATAGGAGTTGCAAAGGTCCATTGATTTTTTCTCTCCTTGATTCTGAAGAGTAGCACAGATGCTCTTCTGCTGCAATGTGTTGTCTGTGCACCTTTCCATGGATCCTGTAGGCAGTAAAACTAAAGAACATTGGCTGTGGAGGTTATCCAACTACACAGTCATAGAGATGTACAGCATGGAAACAGACCCTTCGGTCCAACTCGTCCATGCTGACCAGATATCCTAACCCAAACTAGTCCCACCTGCCAGAACCCGGCCCCTATCCCTCCAAACCCTTCCTATTTATATACCCATCCAAATGCCTCTTAAATGTTGCAATTGTACCAGCCTCCACTTCCTCTGGCAGCTCATTCTATACACGTACCACCCTCTGCGTGGGAACTATAGACCAGTGAGCCTGACGTCAGTGGTGGGCAAGTTGTTGCAGGGAATCCTGAGGGACAGGATGTGTATATATATTTGGAAAGCCAAGGACTAATTAGGGATAGTTGACATGGCTTTGTACATGGGAAATAATGTCTCACAAACTTGATTGAGTTTTTTGAAGAATTAACAAAGAGGATTGATGAGGATAGAGCGGTAGATGTGATCTATATGGACTTCAGTAAGGCATTGACAAGGTTCCCCATGAGAGACAGGTTAGCAAGGTTAGATCTCTCAGAATACAGGGAGAACTAGCCATTTGAATACAGAACTGGCTCAAAGGAAGAAGACAGATGGTGATGGCGGAGGGTTGGTTTTCAGACTGGAGGCCTGTGCCCAGTGGAGTGTCACAAGGATCGGTACTGGGTCCTCTACATTTTGTCATTTACATAAATGATTTGGATGCGAGCATAAGAGGTACAGTTAGTAAGTTTGCAGATGACACCAAAATTGGAGGTGTAGTGGACAGGTTACCTCCGATTACAACAGGATCTTGATCAGATGGGCTGAGAAGTGGCAGATGGAGTTGAATTCAGATAAATGCGAGGTACTGCATTTTGGGAAAGCAAATCTTAGCTGGACTTATACACTTAATGGTAAAGTCCTAGGGAATGTTGCTGAGCAAAGAGACCTTGGAGTGCAGGTTCATAGCTCCTTGAAAGTGGAGTTGCAGGTAGATAGGATTGTGAAGAAGGTGTTTGGTCTGCTTTCCTTTATTGGTCAAAATATTGAGTACAGGAGTTGACAGGTCATGTTGGGGTTGTACAGGACATTGGTTAGACCATTGTTGGAATATTGTGTGTAATTCTGTTCTCCTTCCTATCGGAAAGATGTTGTGAAACTTGAAAGGGTTCAGAAAAGATTTACAAGGATGTAGCCAGGGTTGAAGGATTTGAACTATAGGGAGAGGCTGGGGCTGTTTTTCCTGGAGCGTCGGAGGCTGAGGGCTGCCCTTATAAAGGTTTACAAAAAAAAACTACGTGTACAGTGCCAGACACATTCACTTTCACTCATGGGAGTGACTCCAGTGGCAATGGGTAATACCTGTCAAGTAGCAGAAGTTTGAACAATGAAGTACTCTAACAGTTAAAACAGGTGAAATGTTTCAATTTAGATGGCACATAAGCACTGTGAAATACAATAACCAATAATAAGGAGCATGTTGATATCTAGTATCAGAGACTGAATAAATCCCACTCTCACTCTCAGCCTGGTGCTGATGAACACACACAACATACACTTACATACTGGTTGGGAACCAGAGAAATGCAGAAGCATTTCCACACTTTCTCAACATACGAAACACTATTTTATAAGGCATTAAACACACCTCAAAGTATATTAGATCATGACATGCAGAACTGGAAACACAAGGAGACATACAGACAATGTCAGTTGGATATAGACCAGTAGCACCCGTAATGCAGATTGACAGCACAACAGAAAATTCACTCTCACACGGCCAGTTGCTGGTGAAAGCGAACAAATTGCAATTTAGGCCCAGAAGTACTTCCAGACATGAGCAGTTATAAATTGACTAACCAAATTATTAATTGCTTCAGAAGATCTTAGTATTAGATGTTACATTATTGCAGTGCCCAGCAGCAACTGACAAAGACTACTGCACACACAAAATGTAAAAAAAAACGAAGATTGAATACAATAAAATTCAGATTCCTGGCAAAGATAAGTATTGAAACAACGTTAATTCCTCAATCACAGGTTTAGCAACTATTGAACAGGTTTATCCTACACCCTGACTGAAAAAACACAACTGAATATAGAAAGAGAATGGCATCCATATACTCGACTTATCACCGCCAAAGCAAAACTGGCACTACATGTATTCAAAGGCAGATAACTACAGAACTAATTTCAAATTGGCATTTACACCGAGACACTGGCAGTGAGTGGATGAAGCTCAGAATCCCAACGATTAGTGGAAACTAGTATGGAATACAGATGAAGAATAGAGTGTCCCAATGCAGACACAATGAGCTGAATAGTGGTACCAATTCAGTGATTGGGCTGTAATCTCTTCGCATTTTGTGATTTATGACACAATCTCAACACTTAAAAACTGCTATCACAGATTGAATCACAGCCATAGAGATTTTTTTCTCTACTTCATTCATGGGATGGGGGCATCACGGGCGAGACCAGCATTTATTGTCCATCCAAACAACCCATGCAGTACTTATGAGTCAACCACATTGCTGTGGGTCTGGAGTCACATGTAGGCCAGACAAGGTAAAGATGGCAGATTCCTTCCTTCAAGGACATTATTGAACCAAATGAGTTTTTTCTGACAATCAACAAGATATTCATGGACATCATTAGACCTTAGAATATTATTGGCTGCCAGAGAATTGAGCAACTTTGATATATAAGAGTAGAAAGTGACTGGAACTCATTGAGAACTTCACTCTCCCAGTCACACAGCAGAAACTGACATGTAAAGATCATGTACTAAACTCTCATCTGTACACAATCAAAACTGACAGTCATAGATTTATATCTGCTCTCTCATACTCACTTTGCAACAACTGAAAGGAAGAGAACTATACTCTCTCACTCTCACTCTCACTCAAACACACACACGACAGGTACCGTTTGATAACAAGACTAACACCTTTGCATCGCAAATCCTGACAGGTACAGTATGATAAATTAATTTGTGCAAATATGAACAAGAAGCTAACAGATACACATTAATAACTGCACTCTCAAATGCACAGAGCAGAATCTGACAAGGACAGATTGGTAAACAGCTCACTTGCAGGTGGCAGTAAATTTCAGGGAAAGATTGATAACTACACTCTCATATTCACAAAGCAAAAACTGGATTGATTATGCTCCCAATTTCAAATCACGTAAATTGACATGTACACTTTGATAACAACAGTTACATATTCACAGAGCAGAAACTGACAGAGATTAATAACAAAACAAAAATTGATTGAAAATCCACAGGCCTGGCAGCATTTGTGCAGAGAAATCAGAGTTAACATTTTAGGTCTAGTGACTGTTCCTCAGAACTGATGCTAGCTAGGAAAATGCACACAATGTGGTCTCATCTATGTTGGGGAAACTGAGTATAGAGTGGGTGTCCGCTTTGCAGGGTCCAGAAAAAGACTGAGCTTTCAGTTGCCTGCCACTTCAACATACCACCCTGAACTCTGGCCAATATATCTGTCTCAGGCTTCCTGCAGCAGCCCAGCAAAGCTCCATGCAAGCTAGAAGAACAGTACCTAATTTTCTGCTTGGGAACTCTACAGCCTTCTGCAATCAATACTGAGTTCAACACCTTTAGGGCTAGAGTTCTCCCAAGTCATTACCTAAACCCCACACACCCGGCCTTGTGAACACATTTTCTGCTATTCTCCACCACCAATTGTTAGCCACTAACAGCCCCTATTAATAGCTACTCGCCCTCCTAATCTGACAGTTACCCACTCCTTTGTCTGTCCAACTGTTCTTCTCTCTCTTCGGACCTATTATTTACTCCTTACCCTTCCATCCAACCTATCTTCTGCATAAAAGCAAATATTTTCCTAGCTACTATTAGTTCTGAGGAAGGGTTACTGGCTCAAATTTTAATTGAGTTCTGTCCACAAATGCAGTTAGAGCTGCTGAGCTGTTTAAGCAACTTCTGTTTCTGTGTTACAGCACCTGCAGTTGTTTGGGTTTTTATTTAGAGATTAACTATATTTTCATACTCTAAGCAGAAACTGCCAGGTACAATTGATAACCACATTCACATGTTCACAAAAGAAAAGCTGTTAGGCAAACATTGATAAATACACTCAGATTTACATTAGAGCCTGACTGGGAAGGATTCTTAACTAAACATTCACAAAGGGAAAACTGACAGGGACTGTTAAATACTAAATTTTCCCATTCATATAGCAGAAACTGGCAGGTTTAAATTGACAGTTTCCCAAATACATTCACCAAGCAGATTTCCTCAGGAGGCTATGGAAATTTGGCATGTCCATAAAGACTCTTCCAAATTTTTATAGATGCACCATAGAAAGCATCCTATCTGGATGTGTCACAGCGTGGTGTGGCTACTGTGCTGCCCAAGACCACCACAAACTACAGAGAGTTGTGAACACGGCCCAGTCCATCACAGAAACCAACCATCCATCCAAAGTCTCCATTTACACTTCCCCTGTCTCCGGAAATCAACCAACATAATCAAAGACCATCCGACCCTGGTTATACTCTCCTCCACCCTCATCTGTCAGGTGGAAAATACAGAAGGTTGCATATACCGTCCAACAGATTCAAGAACTGATTCTCCGCTGTTGTTAGACTTTTGGATGGACCTCTCAAATTTTAATGTTGATCACTCTCTATGCACCTTCTCTGCACCATTAACACTTTATTCCAGATTCTGTTCTATTGCCCCAATGCACTTTGTATGATTTGATATGCCTGTAAAGCAAACAAAACAATACTTTTCATTGTATCTCTGTATATGTGACAATAATAAAACGGATCAAATCAAATGGATAACTAAACTCATGTTAATTTTGCAGAATCCGAGAGTTACAGGCTGATAACTACACAACCTGACAGGAAAAGATTAATAAATACTTGAACACTGACATTACAGAGCCAGACAGGGAAAGGTTGATAACTAAACTCTCACATTCACAAAGCAGACACTGATAGTGACAGATGAGAACTCAGCTCACACATTCACATAGCAGAGACTGGCAATTACACAAACGTGTTCACCACGTAGAAGCCGACAGGTACAGATTGACAGCTATATTTACGTATTCACACAGCAGAGTCTAAAAGGTACAGATTGACAATTACACTCTCACTTTGACAAAGAAGAAATTGACAGGTAGGGAATGATAACTATATTCCCACATTCACATAGCTGAAACTGACAGCTACAGTTTGATTTAAATGCTCCTATTCACAAGAGAATGTGATGGGTACTGATCAATAACTGTATTCATATATTAACAGGGAATAATCTGACAGGGACAGATTAGTATCGACTCTGATACTGACATAGTAGAAACAGATTGACAATGACACTCTGGAGTCAAATAGCAAAACCTGACAGGTACTATTTGATAATTGCACTCACATATTGATATAGCTAAAACCGATGGGTAGAGGTCAATACCTACATTCTCACAAAAGAAACTGACCAGTACAAATTGATGACTACATGTAATATTCATACAGCAGAAACTGACAGGGACATACTGATAGTGACACTGCTGTTCTCATAGCTGAAACCGACAGGTTGATATATAGCAGAGACTGCTCTGGAAAGATTAGTTAGTAAACGCTCACATTCACATGGCAGAAACTGACAGGTATAGATTGATAACTGAACTCGCACATCCCCATCAGAGAAACACATAGGGACCAATTCTATTTATTTAAAATGTATAAAATGTATTTATCAACCAGTCCCTGCCAGTTTCTACTATGTGGATATGAGTTCAGTTATCAATCTATACCTGTCAGTTTATGCGATGTGAATACATGAGTGTAGTTATCAATCAGTCCCTCTCAGTCTCTGCAATGTCAAAATGTATTTACCAGAGAGTGACAGGGACAGATTAATAACTACATTCATTCATACATTCGCACAGCTTATACTGACAGGTACAGTTTGATAACTACACTCCGATATTCACAGACCAGAAACTAACAGGTACATGTTGAAAACTGTACTCACACATTCACCTAGCAGGAACTAACAGGTATGGATTGATAAGTAAACTCTCCTATCCAGACACGCACTTGCATTGAGAAGTCCCATTTGTGAAGCTGTAGTGGTGTTGGTTAGTATCTGTTTCTCAGTGAATTGGGGTAGAGTTCTTTTGCTACAATCACCAGACAAAAAGCAACTCGGGCCAAGAATGGAGTCAGACCTGCAGTTCTGTTTGAATTGCTGGCCTGAAAGAAACACAGCCTAATGATTATAAAATGAATGTTACATTAAGTGAGTTTGACAGTATCAAACCTTTCAATGTTGATTTGCAGGAGATGTCTCTTCTCTCTTCCTCCAGACAATTACTTGAAGGACCAAGACAATGTAACATCCCCTCGGTACGAAGCCAAGTGTGATCAATTCCTTCTAACAAACAGCAGGTATGTTATCACAGTCAGACTGAAGAATATACTTTAGCTGTCACAAAGCGGTCTGAATTAGACACACATTGAGCTCAATTTCCAATGATAATTTTTCAAAGCAAGGGTGAAATACCACCAAGCAATTATAATTTTTTTTATCACTCTCCAATCTCAATTCCTATCACCCCATTTCCAATAAATGTTATCATTCACAACCGTAGAGTCATAGTATCTTGAAAGTGGAGTCACAGGTAAACCAAATAGTGAAGTTGGTGTTTGGTATGTTTGCCTTTATTGGTCAGTACATTTGATCCTGGTCTCCCTGCTATAGCTTAGGAAAGATGTTGTAAAACTTGAAAGTGTTCAGAAAAGAATAAAGCTGAGAAAATTTGGCATGATGATGAATACCTTTGCCAACTTTTATAGGTACGCTATTCGAGAGTGTTTTGTCTGGATGTATCACTACCTGGTATGGGGTGGGGGGGGTGGAAATAACTGTACCATTCAAGATCTGAGACGGTTACAGAGAATGGTGAACTCTGCCTGGACAATCACAAAGGCTAACCTCCCATCTATGGAATCCATCTACCAAGCCTGCTGTCAAAGAAAAGCCACCAGCATTCTCAAAGATCCATCCCACCCTGGCAATGCTTTTCTACAACCTCTACCAATGGGGAGAAGGTACAGGAGCCTGAACACACGCACCAGTTGGTTGTGAAACAGTTTCTACTCTATTGTTTTTAGAATACTGAATGAACTCAAACTTTTAACATTTGCATGTACCTGTGTTTTTGTTTTGCTGCTGTTTATATATTATTTACTTATCTATGCTATTTAACTGTGATTTGCCTGTATTGCTCGCAAGACAACTTTTCACAGTGCCTGGGTACACGTGACAATAAACTCAATTCAGAAGATTTACAAAGATGTTGCCAGGGTTAGAGGATTTGACCTACAGGGAGAGGCTGAATACGCTGGAGCAGAGGCTGAGGGGTGACCTTATAGGGGTTTATAAAATCCTGAGGGGCATGGATAGGATAAATAGGAAAGCTCTTTTTCCTCGGGGGGGAGGGTGCAAAATCCAGAGGGAATCAGTTTAGAATGTCAGGGGAAAGATTTGGAAGGGACCTCAAGGTCAAATCTTTCATGCAGAGGATGGTGCATGTATGGAATGAGCTGCCAGAGGAAGTGGTGGAGGCTGATACAATTACAACAGTATCTGGATGGGTAAATGAATAGGAAGGGTTTGAAGGAATATGGGCCAAATGCTGGTAAATGGAACTAGTTTGCATCGGATATCTTGTCAGCATGGATGTGTTGGATTGAGAAGTTTATTTCTGTGCTGTACATCTCTATCTATTTGATAACAGATGCTTTATTTCTGTTGACTTAAATATTGTGATAAATCAGAGCAAGGTACTAATATTTAGATGTAAGGGAGAGAGAATTCCTCAAGTAGGGCACTATAATAGAGCCTGATTTCTGGTTTACTTTCTAATGAACAAATATTAACCACAAGCACCAATTGTGCATTTATTTTGTTTCATTTTTCTTGTTTTATTCCCTGCTATGATAGCACTGTGTCTGGATGGTTGACAGGCTGGGAGATTGTGGGTTGGGCCTTGATCGACTGATTTACTGTTTTATTGTTCTGCAAGGTTTAACGGGGGGGTCAAAGCTTCAGCAGAAATCCAGCACAGCTGAGAATAGACAACATCTTACTCTGTGGGACCAGGGAGATCAACAGAAAACAGAGAAAACAGGACCTGAATCTGGGCTGACACCAGACTACCATGTTATCAATGCTTTGATTAGCAATGCCTACCCTCTACGTTAACTTAGCTTCCCATTCGATTTGAATGCCACATACCCCCTCGATATTCAGGATTCAGTCCTTGTCATCCTGAAGCCACGTCTCTGTAAGGGGTGTCAGAGCATAATTCTCTTTAATGTGTGCAGTCCAATTCATTCACTTTTGTTACGATGCAGTACACGTTCAGCCACCACAGCTTTTAGTTCCAATTTTTGTGATTTTTTTTTAATCCAGCTTCGATCGCAAGCACATTTATTCTCCTTGTCTCTGTCTGTCGTTCTCTGACATTTATTTTCCACATCACTACTTGCTCACCTGCATTGATTTGGATTGGCCATAACTAAATTGCCACACTGCCCAGGGATGTGCAGGTTAGGTGGGTTAGCCGTGGGAAATGCAGGGTTATAGTTTCATAGTAATCGAAGCAGGAGTAAGCCATTTGGCCTCTTGAGCCTGCTCGGCCATTCATTAAAATTGTGGCTGATCTATCCATAATCTCATTATGCTGCAATATCCTGACTGCCCTTAATTCTCCTACCATGCAAAAACCCATCCAACTGTGTCTTGAATCTACTTAATGAAGCTGCCTCTATTGCTTACTTGGGCAGAGAATTCCATAGATTCACTGCTGTCTGGGAAAAGCAGTTCCTCCCATCTCTGTGCTAAATTTATTCCCCCTAACCTTGAGGCCAATGTCTCCTAGTCCAGTCTCACTCACCAGCAGAAACAAGTGGATAAGGTGGGAGAAGTTGGAGTTGGGTCAGATTGGCATGTTCTTCATAAGGGTCAGTGTGGACCTGATGGGCTGAATGGCCTGATCCTGCACTGTCGTGCTTCTATGATTTACCGCAGTTGTTTGCTCTGGGTCACAGTGCCCAGAATCTCCCACCGTCTGCAAATCGAAAGACAAGTCCCAACTTGCCCTCCCCTTTTTGAGTTACCTAACTGCTTAAATAATTTCTAGTGAATACAGCCCATCTCCCGCTGCTGCCTGTAAACTTTACAATGCTGATGAAACAATACCTGTAGTATTGAAAATCATAACGCTTCTAACGATACAAGTTACAATGTCCGAGGCTGAAACAAATGAGCAATTTAAAACAAATACCCACCTAACACTTCACTTACTACCGCTAAACCTTAATGCACTTCATCCCTACAATGCAATGAATTCCCACTTTTCACAAAAATCCCAGATCTACTCACGCACTCAGTTGCTGTCTCACAAACGAAATATTTCACTGTAACTTCTTTTGCTCCCAGTAAGGGCAAAGCATCTTTGAAAGCTGCTCTGAAAGTCCAATGTTTACCACAACACTTCTTTTACCAAACACATTAGTCAGACAGCACAGATACAGACCCTTTTGTCCAACTCGTCTGTGCCAACCAGATAGTATCATTTGCCAGCATTTGGCCCAAATCCCTCTAATCCCTTCCTGCTCCTGTACTCATCCAGATGTCATTTAAAATGTTACAATTGTACCAGCCTCCACCACTTCCTCTGGCAGTTCGTTCCATATATGCACCACCCTCAGGTTCCTTTTAGATCTTTCCGCTCACACCTCAAACCTATGCTTCTAGTTTTGGACTCCCCTACGCTGATCGTGGTTATTCACCCTATCCCTGCCCCTTATGAACTTCAATAAGGTGGCCCATTATGATCTTCAATAAGTTCACCCCTCAGCCTCCAACGCTCCAAGGAAAACACTCCCAGCCTATTCAGCTTCTCCCTATAGCTTAAAGTTTCCAATGCTGGCAACAGCCTTGTGCATCTTTTGTTGAACCCTTTCAATGTTTTGCAACATCTTTCTTGCAGCAGGAAGACCAGAATTGAATGCAGTATTCCAAATGTGGCCCAATCAAAATCTGTACAGCCGCAACATGACATCCCAACTCCTGTACTGAATGCACTGTCCAATAAAGGCAAACATTCCAAACGCTTTCTCCACTATCCTGTCTAACTGCGACTCCACGTACAAGGAAATATGAAGCTGCACTGCAATGTCGCTTTGTTCTGTGACATTCCCCATTAACTGTGTAAATCCTGCCCTGATTTGCCTTACCAAACTACAACACCTCATATTTATCTAAATGAAACTGCATCTGCCACTCCTCCGCCCATCAGCCCATCTGATCAATTCTATTTATAATCAAACTTTCTTTCCTCTCACATTTACTAAAAGCTGAAAATCTCCATCCCACACACACTCCCTCCATTCTCACTTTGCTGAACCTAATCCCTGCTGTACCTCATCCGGAAGGGTCTCTTCATGCTTATTAACAGGCCCACACTCAGGAGGGATCTAATTAAAACTTATAGAATAAAGAACGGCCTCGATAGAGTGGATCTTAGGAAGATGTTTCCATTGGTAGGAGAGACTAGGACCCGAGACCACAGCCTTAGAGTATAAGGGAGATCTTTTAGAATGGATATAAGGAGAATCTTATTCAGGCAGAGGAGTGGGGAATATATGGAATTCGTTGCCACAAGAGGCTGTGGAGGCCAGGTCATTGAGTATATTTTAGACTGAGATAGATAGGTTCTTGAGTGTCAAGAGGATCGATGGTTATGGGGAAAACGGTGTTGAGAAACTCATCAGCTATGATTGAATGGTAGATCAAACCTGATGTGCTGAAAGGCCTAATTTCTGCTCCGATGTCTAATGGTCTTTTGCTGTACTGGACATAGTATGAGAAATGGGAGCAGGTGGAGGCCATTTGGTCTTTTGAGCCTGCACCAGGCTCATATGAATATACCTACATTTAGAGGAATATACCTACATTTAGAGGAACTTTATTTCACTGGAGCATAGGAGGTTGCGAGGTGACCTTATGCAGGTTTACAAACTCATGAGGAGTCGTGATGAGGTTAACAGTGGGTGTCCTTTTCCTGGGTTGGAGGTTTCAAGATTAGGGAGAAAATTTTGAAGGTGTGAGGAGAAAGATTTTTAAAAGATATGAGGAGCACCAGTTCTTTCTGTTTACAGAGAGAGTGATTTGTCGTGGAATGAATGTCCAGATGTAGTGGTGGATGCAGGTACAGTTACGATATTTAAAAGACAGTATATTAGCAAGAGGAATTGAGTTCAGAAGTGGGGATGTCTTCCTGCAGTTAGGGGGTCATTGAATATATTCAAAGCTGAGTTTATCTGATTTTTGAACAACAAAGAATTGATGTTTCTGGGGGAAGGCAAGAAAATGGTTTGAAGACCTGTACAGAACAGTTACAGAGTCACACAGCACAGAAACAGACCTTTCAGTCTAACGTGTCCATGCTGACTATATTCTCAGACTAAACTAATCCCACGTATCAATGTTCTGCAGCTCCTGGTGAACTTCTGCATTTGTGCACTACAGGTTGTCTCTGATTGGCAGGAGGATCCATTGGTCAATGGAAAGAAGGATGCTGGATGTTTCTGTGGAGAATGAGGAGCATGCGTAGGATTTCACTGACACTGGTGAACAAGCGCAATATGACATGTGAAGATGCTGGTGTTACCGGCAGATTTTAAATGTCCAAATGCCAACAGCAGAAAAAAAAAGGCTGGACCCGGAATCCAACCCCACCCCCACCCCCCCGCCCCTCCACACACACACACACACAGGGAGTCGACATTTTATTCCTTTTGCATTTTGTCTGGCTGCTCAACTTTTGTATGTCTTTTCCCCAGGGTAGAGGAGGTCCAAAACTGGAGGGGTATTGGTTGAGAGTGAAAGTGGAAAAAATTAAAAGGAACCTAAGGGGTAACGTTTTCACACAGAGGGTGGTACGTTTTTGGACTGAGCTTCCAGTAGAAGTGGTGGAGGCTGGTACAGTTCCAACATTTAAATGGCATCTGGATGGATATATGAATAAGAAGGGTTTAGAGGGATACGGGCCAAACGTAGGCAAATGGGACTAAATTAATTTAGGATAGCTGATTGGAACGGACCGAAATGTTGGTTTCCATTCTCCTCAACCTTATGACATTATTTCTACATAGCCAGAACCAATTTCACAAGACTAAGAATAGACCAATCACCCCTTCCAGCCTGTCCTCAACTGTGTGGCCTAACTGCATATTTCAATGCAAGTTTCAAAAAGATGCCCATAGCTTCCTAAAATAATTGAAAACGCTTTCAGACTTTAGTCATGTTTCTGAAGGTATCTTAGGTATTCTCAGTTTTAAGTGTCAGCAACCTTTCATGCACCTGTCTCCCAGGTAGAGTCATCACCATCATATTTTCTCTCTCTCTCACACATACACACACACAAGGACTTGATACATCAATCAAGAGGCCTCAAGACATGAGAAAGGGGGGGGGGGCGGTTATGGCATAAGGGAGAGAGAATGGATGGAAGTGGAGGCTGGGGGGCGGGGAAGAGAGATGGGGGGGTAGAGAAAGACTTGGGGGGCAGAGGGTGGTGGGGAAGAGCAAGACTGGCGGTGCAAAAAGTGGTGGGAAAGAGAATGAGGGGGCATACAATGAGGAGCAGAGAGAATTGGGGCGTGTTGCAGAGTGTGAGGAGAGAGAAAATGGGGAGGGCAAAGGATAGGGGGGAAGAGCGAGAAAATGGACAGGAGGACAGAGGATGGGGCAAAAAGAAAAAGTGGGAGGACAGATGGTAGGGGAAGAAAATGGGGGAGCAGAGAGTGAGGATTGGGGGTGCAGAGGGTAAGGAGAGAGAAAATGGACAGAGAGTGGGGGGAGAGACAGCACAAATTGCATCTTCCCCAGGCCTGGTGTCAATGTCCCATGAACTGGTATCCACTCCTCCCACAGCAGACTTGGGGCAATCATTTCTCAATATAGCATCATATAATCTATGCAGGCCATTTGGCCCATCAAATTCACAGCAACCTTCCGAACAGCATCCCACCAATACCCTACATGCTTACCCTACAGCTCTGCAATTCCCTATGGCTAATCCACACTAATCTGCTCATCCCTGGGCACTTTAGCACAGCCAATCCCCCCGACACTGCACATCTTTGGACTGTGGGAGGAAACCAGACCACCCAGAGGTAACCCATGCAGACACAGCGGTAGTCGGTGAAGCAGCTCACACCTCCCCCAGAGCCACAATTATTTTTAAATTGTCAGGCAATAATTCCAGTGAATGAACTGCAATTGATATTAAATCCTTTGAAACAAACAAGTTTTACACCACCAAACATTAGAACTTTGACATGAATGTTGTAGAGATTTTTGCAAACAAGTATGGAGAAAATTATTCAATAGGAGTAAAGTATTTAGAGTAATTTTACAGAGGTAATTGCATCGGATAAAAGGGCTGCACATTTTGCCTGTTTAGTCAACATGAAGGCAAGATTTAAACCTGCACAATTGAGCCACCTGACATCAATGATAATGGATGTTTGAAAGTATTTAATCATAATGGATAAGTCAATGGATAAATAAATATCAAAATAATGGATAAGTCATTGGAAAATGACATCTTGTTTGTATGATCTTATTCTCTATTATAAAAATAATCAGTCAGTCTTGAGCCAACTTAGCATCAACAACATCTCTGTTGCTGTCCCTCCTTCACATAGTGCCAAACAGCGATCTATACAGGACCCAATCAACATCGAAGTTGCCACTTGTGTGGTGACATCTTTTTCTGCTGGGCCGATTCTTCTGTGCCATCACCTCAGCGTCACCCATGTTAGTCACTCCAATGCCATTCGGCCCACGCCATCAATGTCACTGTGATGCTCATTGCACTCCCGTTTTGCTACCATTAGCACTGGACCCACAATTAGTCGCTAAAAGCTTTCACCACTGCACCTACCTTGAAGATGTCGCCTCTGTCCCTGTAGCCACCGCTGATTCTGATGCAACGTGTCGTGCTTAGCTGGAAATATAAATAAGACCACGAGTTCCACTCTGGGCTCACTCAAGTCGAAGCTGGAATCCCTCGCTGATAACGTCCATGCTGAAGACAGTAGGTAAGTAAATGAAAAGAGCAGAAGAAAATAAAAGAGAGAAAGAAAGAAAAGAAAACCTATTGGAATGGATGAGCCTCGGCTAAGGAGCCCTACTCCACTGTCATATTTTCCAAAACCGCCCCTCAGGATTTTATATGTTTTAGTTATGTCACCTCTGATCCACCTAAACTCTGAGGAATACAGGCCTAACCTCTCTAACCTATTCTCATAAACCAATCTGCTCATTGCATTTGCACAGGGTGAGCTTGTTGTATTTCTGCCATGTGTGATGTGGTTGGTGGTTATGAACAGAGCCTTATTCACGATGCCAGAGCATATTATTGTCATCAGGACTTTTCTAGTGATTGCCTAATAAATAATATGCGTAGTGTTACAAACAATTGCAGCTTTGGGTCCTGCTATGATCGCGTTTGGAGCTTAAATCTAGGTACTGTGCTTAGATTGAATGAAATCCCCTCTCTTCACGCTATTGTTAAACTTGCTGCTCCTCTCTGGTAGCTGTGTTCAAATTGTTCCAATTACCTGTTGTTAATGGTCTCTTTATAATTACTGTCTGCTTTGCTGGTATCCTGTTTAGAACGAAACTATTCACCATACTGTGCACATCTTTTAAACTGGCTGTGACATCCAGGGAATGAAGCCTGTCTAGTCAGGTTATCAGTCGAATACTGTAAGTAGATTTAACTCAGGAAAAATAGTCTGCCATTGAACCTAAGCGAAAGAAGTTCCACTTGGTTGGTAGTTGCTATGGAGGGAAGTTGAGCACAGGATCTGAGCTCATTGAAATGTAAAAAAAAGGGATGTTACCTGATTTAAAATGCAAAATTGCTCAAAAATATAAGGGGTAGATACAGAAAGGTTGTTTCCCCTTGTCAGATTATTAGGAGTGAAGGGGCAATTGGCAGAATTTGTGGTTGCACATATAAGACAGAGGTTATATCTCAAAGGGTTCTGAATCCCTGAAATTCTACAGTGCAGATGATGTTAAAGCCTCGTCATTCGGTAAGTTCAAGAAGTGTAATAATTTCCTTTTGGGTAATGAGGAATTTAAACGTCAAGAGTAAAAAGCAGTAAAGTGCAATTAAGGATTGTTAGAATAAACAGGATGTCAATTATTGAGAAGCAGACTTGTTGAGGGGATGAGATTCGTTTTTCTCATGTGGCTTTTTTTAATGAACGAAACTTATGGTGTCCAAAAATGCCTGTTGTTTTGACTATTCACAGATGTGTCTGAATGCTGTAAAGGAGGTAATCATTTCTGAAACTTAGATCGAGCAGGAAATCAAGGTGAAAGGGATCAGAAATGATTAGAATAATGTGGGAGAAATGATAAAAAATGATCAGAACAAGATCAGAAATGAGAATGATGTGGGAGAAAAAGTATTCTGGTACAAGTCTTGAAAGTTCAAATTTAGGAAGAAGAAGGCTTTATTGGACTCCGCTGACCTTCGTTCACAGGAAGGGTCTGGCGATTGTAGGCCGTCCTGGCCACCTGGTGCCGTCTGAACCGATTTCAGGTCCTTCTGGTGTCAACTCTCGTTTACCTATTCCCCCTTTGTCAGTCCGTTGCCTTCGGCACATCACAATGACGTCTCCATCATTTTATACTTTCCTCAAAACTCTGGATCGCCAAAATGAGGAAAGGACACTTCTGCAGAATGGGATGGACAATATGAGTAGACCGGAAGTAATAACCTCAAATGAAAGAAGATTGGATTGAACGGCAACGTTTGCTCATGTCATTTTTCTAGTGAGCATTGTGGCTTGCGTCTGTGATGCAGGACATGCATTGCCGCCTAGTATTGTCGGGGCAATGACTGCCACTTCACCATCTGCTGCGAAACCCTGCAATTAAACATCGAAATAGTCACAAACCTTGAGCAGTGAGACGTGAATGTTATAAAATTAAACATCACCCGTGAAGTGTATCGAAGTCCATTAAATGATTGTGTTTCTTCATCACTTGCATATCCCTCTATCATTATTAGAAGTCGTTGAGTGACACAGATTTACCTACAGACTGTCAAACACAGTGCCGTGACCCATTGCATACCCAGTGAGACCGTGACTTTCAGCAATCTGCTGGATTGTTTGGTATGCCTCACACATGCAGTCTCTCCTTTATCTCACTCTGCTGGGCACTGTTATAATGACACACATACAAAAAAAACCCAGAAAAATCACAATCATGCATCCACATAAACTTACAGTCTCACCTTCATCTCCTGTTGTGGAACAGAGTGAATATCACATATTCACAGCCTCATCTCTATACTGCGAACTTGACACTGCAGAAATCTAAGGATCTGTCTCTGTGACTTGTTTTTTTTCCTGCCCTACTCACAATGATTGTCAGATTTCGGACTCACAAACCCTCATAACTCTCCGCCCTCTCCAACTCCTGGAGCCCATGCCATCTTATACCTTACTCAATCTAGAACTTTTTGCTACATCTATAATATTCTTCATATATTACAATTACAGCTGCGTCTTCAATGTGCTATAATGTTTACATCCTTTCGTGTCTTTTTTGACCTTCTCCAATTCTATCTTCACCTACATCGTTTGCTATTCTGCCATTGGCTTCATTGCCTCAATGATGCTCACTTTTTTCTTGACCAGTGTGTGCTTGACGTTTGTTCCATCAGAGCTATTTCTTACCTTTCAACATGTGTCCCTTCCTTTCAACAAAATAAAATATCACTCTTTCTTCTGACTTCTCTTCGCATAATACATTGCTATCAATATTGCAATGCATTATTGTTTAAATTGAATTAAATTGCTATTATATACAATCGAATTGTTTTTATTCACATTTTGCTACATAATCTTCCTCATGCCAGTTTCGTTTTTACATAATATACTTGCAAATTTAAGTGAAAACCTGTAGGGTTCTTACAAGACAGTGGGCATGGCTGGTGTAGGGAATTAATGCCCCTAATGTGATACATATCATTTGGCCTGTTCTGGATAGTATCATGCTTCCTGAGCATTCTTGGAGCTGTGTTCATCCAGGCAAACAGCGCACTTCTGGCTTTTGCCTTATAGTTGGTGGCCTGGCTTTTGTGTGTCTTTAGGAGCATGAGTTGCTTGACGCATGATTCCCTACTTCTGTATAGACTTGCAGACATGACACACGTATCGCTGCTTCTGTTCTGTTCCTCGTCAAAGGTAACGCCAGGTTGTTAATAACGTTGATTTTTTTATCATGCAATTTCCCTGAAAGGCAAAATATAATAAATCAATCCCCCTTGTTCGAGATGACGATTCATTTGCAGCTATGTGGCACAAACATTGCTTTCAGTTTGTTAGGCCAAGCCTAGATATTGTCTAGATTGTGTAACGTTTAGATTTGTTTCGGGTTATTGGATAAGTATTGTTAATATGGGTTTATTAAGGGAGGTCAACTGTTCATAGTATGCACTAATGCGTTGCTGACGTGGTAGCACAGAAGTCCATATCAACAATCATTTACCTTATTATTTGGAGATATTATGGTTAGCAGTGTGAAAAGAAGTGCAACGATAAGAGATATTGAAAGGTGGAATGAATGGACACTATAAATCGACAAAGGAGCTTCCATTTGCTCCAGCCTGACTTAATTCATGGTAGCATGCTGCTGTTTTCCTGCATCTGCTTCCTGGTGCTCCAGGTGGATAGATCAATATCCCGAACTCATTGATGAGACAGTCCTCCAGAGGGAATGGATCAGCATCCGAACATGTTGATCACCCTGTTCCTCAAGGTGTGGGATCACGACCCGATCACATCAATGAGGAGATGGCAAAGTGGAGGAAAAGAGATGATGTGCAGAAGTAGATGAACTTCTTCCATATTTGTTATTCAGGGAAGTCTTACTTTGCTGTGCTCCTTTGTACAATTTCTGTTTGTGCAAAATAGTGGCATGTTCCTTCTGACTCAGACCAAGACATTTATCTCCATTAATTAAACAAAGATGAGCTGTTCAAAAACGGGCTATATCCGAAACGTTAACTTCTCCGCCTAGTGGTGATGTCTGACTCGCTGTGTTTTTCCAGCCTCCTGCTTGTCTACAGGAGCCAGGAGCCGAGAATATTTATGTATTTATTTCCTGGTATAAAGTGAATGGATTGAAAGAAAGTGAGAAACCAGAGGCAGGAATTTATAAACAGCAGAGTCTCAATCTCAGTTTAATTATTGAATTCAAATGTCACCATCTGAATGGTGAGAATCGAACACCTGAGAGTGTTTTGTTGACTTTATGGATAAATAACAGTTGGATAAAAATGAAAATAACAATAGTTTATTAATTAATAATCTATCAATAACAAGGTCCATTGCCTTCCCCTTCAACAACACAAGAAAGTCTATTCTGAATTTTCCTCATTCAGGGTAATGTCCAAGGCCCAACCACTTTCAGCTGCTTCATCAATGACCCTCCCTGTCATGAGGTCAGAAGTGGGTATGTTCGCCAATGATTGCAAGATGCTCAGCATGCTACGCAACTCCTCAGATACTGAAGCAGTCTGTGCTCAAATACAACATGATCTGGACAATATCCAAGCTTGGGCCGGCAATTGGCGAGTAACATTCACGCCACACAAATTCTAGACAATGACCATCAACAATAAGAGACACTCTAACCATCGCTCCGCGACTTTCAACAGTGTTACTATTACGAAAACCCCCATTGTCAACATCCTTGGAGTTATCATTGACCAGAAACTCAACTGGATTCATCACAAAACACAGTGGCTACACGAGCAGGTCAGAGACCAGGGAGACAGCGGCAAGTAACTCACCTCCTGACACCCCAACGTCTATCCACTATTTGCGTAGGTCAGGAGTGTGATGAAATAACCCCACTCGCCTGGATGGGTACGGCATCAACAAATCTCAGGAAGCTTGACACCATCCAGGACAAAGCAACATGCTTAGCTGGCACCACATCCATAAAATATTCAATCCATTCACCACCACCGCTCAGTAGCAGCAGTCCCTATTATTTACAAGATGCAATCGGTCTCGAGAGGGGAGCAGGGCACAAGATGGGAAATCCTTCAGTGATGGGGTGGGTGGGGACAATAAGACGGGGAGGCAGTCAGAGTGCAAGGGTTAACACAAGGGCATCACACAGATCAGCTTCTCTGAAACCACAGCTCCGCTCTCTTCAACAACCTTTCATTGCTATTCATACATGGTTCGTGGGTGGCTGTGGCTGGGATGGCATTTGTCGCCCATGACTCGTTTTTGCCCTTCAGCAATTTGGGTGGAGGAGGGGATTTGAACTCCTTGAGTCGTTGCAGTCTTTTTAGAAAGAAGGAATATAATGTTTAAGTTTTTAACTCATGAGCGTACATGTGACAATATATCTAATTCAAATCAATTCGCATGTATCTGCCACCCTTGCCCTTCTGGATGGAAGTTATTATGGTTTTGGAAGGTGTTGCCTGTTAACCCCTCATTCCTACTTCAGAGACATGGCAGAGGGGCATTGACTCGAAACTGTGACTCTAGGAAGCTAGTCAGTTTAAAGACGACAGAGGTGATTGGGTCTGTGCCACTTATGGGCATTGATTGCAATATGCTGCACAACATTTGTCATCTGAAATCAATTAACTATTTAAGGAAAACACGGAATATGAACAATGTAGTGAACAGATTTATTCACAATTCAAAACCAGTGGGTAAGGGCTCATGAGGATGTGCAATATCAATAGAGACCCAGACTGCAGAAACTGCAGTTAACTTCATGCATGCCCTGAGATGCTCCTAGCTGTGGCACACATTTAGTCTTTCACAGTTCAATGGGTATAACGTATGCAGCAATAGAAAAGAACTTCCAGAACTCCAATTCACCAGCGTGACATCCTATAATTCTGCACATCCCTCTGGCTCTTTTGGAAGCCAATGGATTTAACTGGAAAACAAAGGCAAGGAGTTCATTGAGCGCCACAGTCATTGGCTGCAACTTTCACATAATCTCAGGAGAGTTATCCATGAACTGTAGAGACAAATGTTGTCTGAGCTACTGATGAGCAAACTGTATATAATGAAAAGAGGATATCCCCAGGGGGGTAAATCTGTCGATTGCAGCTATGATGCGAATAAGTACAGGTGGTGACATGGTGTGTTTTAATGGAGACAATATACTGTTTATTTATTATGAAGGGAAAAAATATTCACAAAACATTTAAGATCTGAATTGGGGTTGTTCACTCATGGAAAATATCCGCAACTCTTCACCAAACACATGGTGACACGATTGTGGACTTTTGGAACTATCAATGGACTCGCCATCCAGGACGACCCAGCTCATGTTCTGAGGAGCTTCCATTGAATCCCACCTTCGCAAATGGTAAAATTTGAATCATATTCAAATGGCCTAATGAAGGAAAGGAATATGTACTTGACTAATGTCCGTAAGCAAAGGTTTACCTTTACCCTTACCTAGTCTGATTTATGTCTGACTGCAGACTCAAAGTAATGTGTTTCACTCCTAAATGCCAATGGGCAATAAGGTATGTCAATAAAAGTTGACTTTGCCAGCGACGGCTGCGTCCCAAGATCGCTTACTATTCATTTCAAATGATGATTTGAGGTACTTGTCAGCCGAAAGCTAACAGAATGGAACTTGGTCTTCAGAAGAATAAATGACGTCAATCCGCCCTTCTGAAAGTTTAGAACGGTTACTTGAGGAGATATGGACTCACTTGGAGAGGCAATAATTAATGTTACTCCTTCATCGACAGTGCCGGGCTGCATCATCATCAAGAGCTCAAGAACTAAGAACAGAATGGTTCTCATGCTTCCCTGATTTTCTGCTGCAATCGAAGCTATCTACAGGATGAAAGCTCCTGAAATGATAACGCAGACGATCCTGTGATTAATAATTGCAAAATCCACAACATGGACAGAATGCATAATGCGTATGTGAAGGGGCCATTTCGCTTATGATTCAAGCAGGAACACACTCAGACTCTCACAGGTACAGAGTCTCTCACACACACACACAAACAAACACTCAAAGACACACTGACGTGCACATAGAGACATTCACACACAAAAACACATGACCACACACAATCACATGCACAAATATACACACACACTAATGTGCAATGACAAGAACAAAGAACAAAGAAAATTACAGCCTTTCGGCCCTCTAAGCCTTCTCCGATCCATATCCTCTATTTAAACCTGTCACCTATTTTCTAAGGGTAGGTATCCCTTTCCTCATTGCCTATCCAAGTAGCTGTCTAGATGCATCTTAAATGACGCTATCGTATCCGCCTCTGTCACCTCCACTGACAATACGTCCCAAGCACCCACCACACTCTGCGTTAAAAAATTCCATCCATATCTCCCCTAATCATTTCCCTGCTTACTTTCAACTCGTGATCCCTAGTAGTTGAATGCCCCACTGTGGGGAAAAAATGCTTCTTGTTATCCACCCTGTCAATACTTCTCATGACATTCTAGACCTCAAATCGATCCCCCCTCAACCATCGTCTTTCTAATGAAGATAATTTTAATCTACTCAACCTCTCTTCATGGCTAGCGTCTTCCATACCAGGCAACATTCCAGTGAACCGCATCTATAAAGTATCCACATCCTTTTGGGAACGTGGCGACCAGAACTGGGCGCAGTATTCCAAATGTGCCCGAACCAAAGTTTGATACAACTGTAACATGACCT
Source organism: Chiloscyllium plagiosum (assembly GCF_037043375.1). Lineage (NCBI taxonomy): Eukaryota > Metazoa > Chordata > Chondrichthyes > Orectolobiformes > Hemiscylliidae > Chiloscyllium > Chiloscyllium plagiosum. Next base: position 8,677,242 of record NW_028270187.1, read on the forward strand.
GCCAACTCTTGTACTCAATACCACATCCAATGAAGGAAAGCATGCCGTATGCCTTCTTGACCACTCTATTGACCTGCATTGCCACATTCAGGGAACAAAGGAACTGAACACCCAGATCTCTCTGTTCATCAATCTTCTCCGGGGCTTTTCCATTTACTGTACAGTTAACTCTTGAATTGGATCAGCCAAAGTGCATCAGCTCGCATTTGCCCCGACTGATCTCCACCTGCCATGTCTCCGCCTAATCTACAATCTGACTATGTTCTTCACTATCTTCTATTCCACCAATCTTAGTGTCATCTACAGACTTGCTAATCAGACCACCTATACACTCCTCAAGGTCATTTATGTATATCACAAACAACAGTGGTCCCATCAGTGATCCCTGTGGAACACCAATGATCACTGGTATTCATTTTGAGAAACTCTCTCCTACTACTACTCTCTGTCCCCTGTTGCCAGCCAGTTTTTTATCAGTCTAGCGAGTCCACCATGGACCCGATGTGACTTCACCTTCTCCATCAGCGTACCATGGAACCTTATCAAATACCCTACTAAAATCCATGTATAAGACAACTACAGCCCTTCAGTCATCAATCAACTTTGTCACTTCCTCAAGTAATTCTATGAAGTTGACGAGACATGACCTTCATACATTTACATAAACGAAATCTCAAATGTGCCGTAACACACGAAGACTCACTCAGCCAGTCATACACATGCGCTCAAACACACACACACAGACACACAGAATTTCATACTCACAAACACAAAGGCATACAGATTCAGTGTTGCACAAAAAGTAACATAGACTTACATAGGCACATAAATATCAATTAAACGACCAGAAAGAAACACATAGGCACACGCAAACACTCTCACGCATTCCCACACAGGTGTTATAAATAAACACACAGAGTAAGATGCAAACACATGCTGAAACACATTCTAAACTCACACACAAAAAGACCGTCTGACACATTGGAGACAGTGTTGGATAACTCATATTTGAGTTTTCAGCAGCATTCAGCTGCTGGGTTGTCTGTAACAGTACAATGGTTACTGTGTGGGATGGCTGATATTTGGATACTCAGTCGTGTTGTCTTCGGTAAAACAATATTGACAGTACTGTGAAATAACCAATTTATGAAGACTCAGCAGTGTGCAAAGTGTTCTGTCAACAGTAATACATATCTGTACTGTGGAACAACTGAGATTTGGATGTTCCGCTGTGTGCAGCCTGTGAATGGAACATTCAAACATTCAATGAGATATTCGATATTTTCCAGTCTTTGCGGTGAGACAACACAGCCTTTGTTGATCTCTGAGAGACTGAATGGAGCATTGTGACCGGCGAGATCCGCGTTAGAGGCAAACATTTATCGGAGCAATCCACTGTCCACAATGATCAGACATTGTTTCCCCTCACTTCTCTGAAATGAAAGCACTTCTGTAAATTGTGTACACTCCCGGCTTTTAGCCCACTCTTCTTTCCCTGAGGCGAAATTCGTCGGTAGCTGATTCTCACCCACAAAGAGCTAACAACAACAGGAACGTTACTAAACGCTCTTGTGGTGGTGTGCAAAAGTTCCTATGTCTCATCAAGAAGGTCTGGGTTCATATGCAACAGCTCCTATTCATATGTGGAAAGCACAAAACCAACTTCAAAATTGTAGCAATGTTTTGATCAGAATTAAGAATGGCTGCTGCTTGTTCAGGCCACTATTAGCATTAGAGAAAGCAGCAATATTCTTTGTTTTAATCCACTGCAATTCTGCAGGGAATGATCTGTTTAGATTTTTGGAAGAGATTGAGAGTTTATGCCTTTCTACAAATGTTCATCGGTGTCTTTTCTTACCGGTGACACATGTACTTCTAACTTTTCATTGCATGACGAAGTGAGTTTCCAGCTTCCCTTCATGCAGCAGGACACAGTTGACCAGCCTTGAAAGCAATTTTCCTCATTCTCAAGCTCAACCGTCTCCCTGTTTCCATCACAATATCTAAATGTTGATTAAGCTCCACCAACCTCGAACATTTCTTGGAAGCAGACCTTGACATTTACTCCCATTGCGCTGGCATCAATAAATACCTTCCACCAGAACGGCGGATAACCTGTTGCTAACTTTGGGATTTGACTGTACACATATTATCTACCTTCTATCTTCAATTAAAACAGTGACCGCATTAGTTAGTCATTTCAGGTCTTTCAGCTGTGTTGTTATGTTTTAGGATTAGGGTTGTTGGACTCGAGGGCAATGAGTAGTAGGGGTTAGTGTCTTTTGTTCTAGGTATTGAATTTAGTTGTTTTAAACAGTGCTTGTGACAGTAACGGCTCTTTCCGTCGCCAGGAGTTTACTGAAGGTGGAGGAAGTGACCTTAGGATTTTGTAAAAGGTGACTAAGTTCAAGATGCTGGAATTAGCAGACAAGCTAGCATTGGAACTGCCTGATTCAGTGAGGAAAGCAGAGATAATTACATGAATAGCCTGGCATCTAAATTTGCGAGAAGCGCCATCAGAATCTTCAGGAATGGCTCAAATTAAATTCGAAATGAAGCAGCTTGCGTTAGAGGCAAAAGACAAGAAATTATGGTTAAAAGCAAATGGGAAAGAAAAAAAAGAAATGAATCGCTTTAGACGAACTAAAAGAAAGAGAGAGAGAAATGAGAAACGGAAAGAGAGAGAAGAGAAAGACCTGGAGAAAGAGGAAAGGAAGAAAGGGTTTGAAATTCAGAAATTAGCATTTAGACAGGAAAGCCATCTGAAACAGGTAGAAATGAAGGCTGAAAGTAACTTATTGAGGAAGAGAATAAGAATGACCAAACCCATCGCAGCCAAAGGCCTGGTGATAAACAGTTTAAATATATAAAAAACATTGCCTAAAGTTAATGAGAAGGATGTGACAGACTTTTGCATCTGATGTGAAAAGGTGGCTAAACAAATGCGGTAGCCAGTAAGCAAGTGGGTTTTATTAACCCAAATAAATGTTCTAGGTAGAGCCAGTGACATATCCGCATCACTATTAGAGGAGGTAACTTCGACGCATGAGCAAGTGGCGAAAGCCATCTTAAGTGCATAGGACCTTGTGCCAGAATCCTACAGACATCGTTTCCGGAAGTTAAAGAGGGACCTTGGTTAAACATGCATTCAGATTGAAAGAATCAAACAAAGTAAATTCGACAGGTGGATAAGGCATTAAAATAGACCAAATGTATGACATTCTAAGATCGACAATTATTTTAAAGGAGTTCAACATTTCACTTCCTGAAGTACTGAGATCTCATGTGGAAGATTAGAGGGTTCAAATGGCAAGATGAGCAGCGGAAATGGCTGATGATTATGATTTGGTCCATAAAGCAAAATTCGGCTTCGAAAATCAATTTCAACAAGTAAGGGATAGAAATTTGGGGAAAGAAAAATTCTCACTAGGAAAGGAATTTGTGGATCTCTGAGAAAATCATAAGGATAACTTACCACAGTGTAAAAAGGACACACTTGAAAGGCAAAGAGAATTTGAATAGCTCCAATATTTTCACTGCAATAAAGTAGGCAACATGATATCACAGTCTTAGTGAGTTAGGAAAAACATTGGGAAACTAGATGTAGGAAAACAGGGTAAGTCAGTGTATTTTATTGGAGTGGTACGAAAGTACAATGGAGACTAGAAAGCTGCACCAGAATGTACAACCAGTTAGGAGGTAGGTTAAGGAGGAAGTGTCAGACCTTCTTAAACCATATACCTGCGAAGATAATGTTTATTCACATAGACAAGGAGCAGCAGATAAAGAAGTTACAATATTACGACATACAGTTTCCTCTCAATCTGTTACAAGATGAGGAGATGTGTACTTCTGAAAGACTGTTGCCAGAATAGAGCTAGTAACTGGAATTCACGTTCAGACAATCAAACATTAATTCAAACACAAAATAAAACTCAAGCGACATCAAATAACTCCCAGGGCAGGTAGAGTACGGGGATCTATACAGAATAAAGCAGCATCTGCGCTGTCCCACATTTAGGGCTAAAAGGCAGGTTAGGCAAGAGTTTGAAGGAGAATTAAGCTCCATCTATTATGCTGTAAATCAAAGGTGTCCAGCAGAGGTACAAGCATAGTCGAAAAGGTGCAACATGCGGTTAAATATAGAATTGTGATGTGGAATAGCTGCCGAATAATTCCAGGACTATAACAGAATTAGATACAGAACAATGCTTAAACCATACTGACCCCATCAAACACTCCCAAGACAGGTATAGCTTGGGTTAGATGCAGAATAAAACTTCCCCTCCGAAAGCCCTCTTCAAACACACAGGCTGCGTTCAGCGTAACGTTAGATATTCTTCAAATCACTCTCTTTTCCTTCACACTAAAAGTAAATCTAAATCTAATCTTTCAAACTGTAAATAAAACTGCCTTTACTCTTTTAATATAAAATTAAAGCTAACTTTATCTTGTATTAACTCTTCCAGAAGAGTTTTCTAAGGGTGGAAGAAGTGACTTTAAAGGCTCTATCAAACCTTTAAACAAGGAAAAGCTACTGGAATTGGCAGTCAAGATGGAGATGGAGCTTCCTTCATCCATTTGAAAAGGAGAGATAATTGCAGTAATATCTCAGCATTTCAACTTGCTGGAAATGCCACCGGAATCTTTGGAGATGGTTGAAATTCAATTGAAATCGAAACAGCTTGATCTTGAGACAAAATAAAGAAAAGGAAAGAAAATGAAACTATGTGAATTACGATTAAAAGCAGAAGAGCAAAAGAACAAAAGGCCCTAGCAGAACAAAAAGAAACAGTGTGAAAGAGAGAGAGAGAGAAGGAAGAGAATGAATGAGAGAGAAAAGAAAAAAGAGGGAATTTGAACTTCAGAAATTGGCACTTAAGCAGGAAAGTCAGCTTAAAAGTGTGAAGATGAAGGCTGAAGGTAAGTTTAGTGAGGAAGAGAGTGACGATGAGAAAATCCACCGTTCTGGTGGGAATCGGTTTAGACGTTTTCAAGCATTGCAGAAGTTTGATAAAAAGCATGTGGAAGCCTTTTTCATACCTTTTCAATAGGTGGCTAAAAGAATGCAGTAGCCACTGATTATGTTGGTTTTGTTGATCCAAACAGAACTTGAACGTAATGCTAGTGAGGTCTTTAGGTCGTGATCAGATTTGGTATCTGGTGCGCATGAGGAGATAAAGAAAGCCATTGAAGTGCACATGAGCTTGTGCCAGAAGTCAACAGAAAACTTTTCAGGAAACTAAGGTGTGACCCTGATCTAATCTACGTTGCGTTTGAGAGGATCAAACAACGTAATTTGGATATGGGTATTAAAAATAGAGTTAACCTATGAAGATCTTGGAGAAGCAATAATTTCTGAGTTCAAAAATTCCCTTCCTGAGATAGTCAGAACTCACGTTGAAGACAAAGATTTAAAATGGACAGATTAGTAGCTGCAATGGCTGATGATTATTAATTGGTTCATTAATTAAGGTTTGGCTTCAAACATCAGTTTCATTAATTGAGGGATAGAAATTCTGAAAAAGAGAAATCCTCACGTGGTAAAGGACCACATTGAAGATCATAAATATAACCTACAGTATAAAAAGGAAACTCTTGAATTAGAAAGAGGAGTTTAAAATTGCCGGTGATTTCAATGCAATAAAGTAGGCCACGTGAAATGACAGTGTTGATGGGATTCAAAAAGCACCGGGAAGCCACTAAGAAAACAAAATGGATAAGCCAGTGAATTTTGTTATTGTTGTAATGGAAAGCACACTGGAGGCTAACAGTCTGCACCAGAATGTACAGCCTAGTCGGAAGTTGGTCAAGGACGAAGTGCCAGATCTTCTTAAACCGTATTCTTGCAAAGGAAAAGTTTAGTCGCATAGGCCATGACTAAAAAGGAAATGGTTGCTACTATAAGAGGTACAGCGTCCTCTCAAATATTGATGTTGAATGATGCAAAGACATACACCTCTGAAGGGCTAGTGCCAGAAAAAGTTCCAGTGAGAGCATTTCAGGATGAGACAACAAGTGCTCAGAGTGAGGTTGGGGTGTTCTCTGAAGAGTGGAGACGTCGTGGTAAGAATACTGAACCAACTCTTCGCTCCAGGAATACAATTTATCTTTGCTAACGGTAGGAGTGCTGCCTACTGTGTTTGAAAACGCAGTGGAACATCAGGCAACTGAGGTAGTCCAGGAAACATATCCTGGGATATTTCCTGAATGTGTGGTAACGAGGTCACAAACTGACCAGTTGGAACAGGAGAGATCAAATAGTACAAATAAGAAAGTTGATTTGGAATTATCAGAGATCCTATTTGGTCAAATGGTCCAGACAAAGCAAGAGCAGATGTTTGACAAAGCAGACACCTTTAGCTCAGAGAAATTAACTGAGTTACAGAAGACTGATGAAAAACTAAAGCAATTATATCAAAAGGTATTCACAAAAAAAATCTGAATAAATCCCTGAATGCTACTTTCCAAATAATTATGTCTGAATGAGGATTTGGAGACCACCACATATTCAAGCAGATGAGAAATGTGCGGAAATTCATAAAATCCTGTGGCCAGTGGGTTGTAGAAAGCATGCATTGCGGGTAGCACGTGAACTACCAATAACAGGTTAGCGTAAGAAAGCTAAATACAGAAGCTAAAATACAAAAAATATTTATTGGCCTAAACTGTACAAGGATGCACTTCAATTTTGCCAGACATGTCGTACCTGTCAGATAATTGGAAAGCCACAGGCAGTAATAAAACGCGTACCTTTAATACCCATTTTTGTAGTTGAGTAACCTCTTACAAGAGATCGAACTAATTGCGTAGGACACTTATCTAAAACAAAGAAAAAGTGGGGAAGAGTATTTGTTCACAAGAATGATTTCCAGAGTCATTCCATTACGTAATATCAAAACTAAAATCTTTATAGAGGAGTTACTCAAATGTTTCACCAAATATGGATTATCCACAGAGATACAATCAGATCAAGAGTCAATATTCAATCAACGTAATTCAATGAGGATATGGACAGCATCGGAATGAAACAATTCAAATCCATTGCGCACTTTCCAGAATCGCAGAGAGCGTGAGAAAGTTTGAATGAGACATAAAATAATTTGTTGAGCGCTTATCGTTAAACTAGCCACATGATTGGGATGCAGGAATTCCATTTGTCCTCTTTGCCATCAGAAATGGACCATATGAATCGACGAAATTCAGTCCAGTTGAATTAGTTTTTCGGCATGAACTGTGAGGACTGCTAAAATTGATTAAGGAGAAATTGGTAAATCAAAATTCAGAGACCGCATATTAGGACTCAATGTCAAATTTTAGAGAATGGTGAAATAGAGCGGGGGAGACAACATTTAAAAGTACCACAGCACGCAATGAAATCGGAAGGAGGCAAGAAATCAACAACGTGCCATTTTGCTCTCGGAGATAAGGTGTTAGTGTTACTTCCTGTAGTAAATGAACCTTTAAAATAATGTGCAGTGGACTCTATCAACTCGAAACGAGATTAATGGAGGTGAGCTACTTGAAAACGACTGCAGGCAGAAAGAAATCTCATACCGTGTGTCACGTGAATATGCCCAAAAGGCATTTTGACGGGGAACAAAGCAAAAGGAGAATGTTTTATCAATTACAACACAAAGTGATGAATGAAGTTTAGAGGAATCGAAATTGGACATTGCTGAAATTAATTGAACAATGATGAGTTTGTCAAAAGTTAAGATAACTTATTGAGTTACCTTCCAGAGGAAAATCGAAATGACCTGTAAGAGTTATTGCTATCACATGGGGAGACATGTGGAAATAAACTAAGAAATGCTACCCTAGTTATACATGATATATCCATAGGAAATGGTGTTCTGATTGAGAAACATCCTTGTATGCCTAACCTTCTAAAGTTGGCACAGGTTCAAAAGGAGATTGAAAGCATGCTCCAATATGACATATTAGAAGTGAGTTGCAGTGACTGGCGCTCACCCATAGTAATGGTGCCAAAGTCAGATGGTACACAACAGTTATGTGTGGGCGATCGCAAAGTCAATGTATCCTATCCTGTTCCACGTTTGGAAGACTGTATCGAACAGATGAGACATGCAACTTGCATTTATAAGTTGGACTTGGTCAGAGGATACTAGTAGGTGTATTTGGCTGGAAGAGTGAAGCATTTTTTCCCTTTGACCAATATTTTTACATCTTCACTGTCCACTGGAGTAGTGCCAGATGATTAGAGGATGGGAAATGTTAGTAAATGTTTTTCCATGGAAGTGTATATGAACAATCCTGGGAATTTCAGAGCATTCAGTCTATGGTGGGCAAATTATTGGAGAGGAATCTGAGAGACAGGAGGTATAATTACTTGGAAAAACATAGTTTGATTAGAGATAGTCAGCATGGCTTTGAGAGAGGTAGATTATACTTCACAAGCCTTATTGAATTATTTGGAGATGCAACAAATACCATCCATGAAGGTTAAGTTTGTGGTGTAATTGAATTTAAGCAAGGAGTTTTATAAGTTTCCTCATGGTAGGCTCATTCAGAAAGTAACGAGGCATGCGATACAGGGAAATCTGGCTGTCTGGATACAGAATTGGCTGGGCCACAGAAAACAGAGGGTGTTCAGTGATTTTTCCTAGGGATTTGTTCTGGGACCTTTGCTCTTGTAAGTGTTTTTAAGTGGCTTGCATGAGAAAGTGGAAGCGAGTTTTAGTAAATTTTCTGGTGACACGAAGGTTGGTGGACTGGTGTATAGAGTCGAGGCCTGTTATAGGGTGCAAAGGGACATTGGCAGGAGCAGAACTTGGCTGATAAGTGGCAGATGGAGTTCAAAATGGAAAAGTATGAAGTAATTCATTTTGGAAGGTTGCATTTGAATGTAGAATATAGGGTTAAAGGTAGGATTCTTCACTGTATAGACCCCACAAGCTTGCTACTCAAATTAATAGGGTTGTTAAGAAGGTGAATGATGTGTTAGCTCTCATTAACGAGGATTGAGGTTAAGAGCCGTGAGGTTATGTTGCAATTCTATATAACCCTGGTAAGACCACTCTCGGAACATTGTGTTCAGTTGTGTTCACCTCATTTTGTAGCATGTGGAATCTTTAGAGAGGATACAGGGGATATTTACCAGGATGTTGCCTGAACTGGTAGGCATGTCTTATGAAGAAAGATTAAGGGAGCTAAGACTTTTTGGAGCGAAGAAGCTGATGAGGGGCATAGATAGAGTGAGTAGTCTGAGACTTTTCCAAGGAAAGAAATGGCCATCACAAGGGGACATTTTTTAAGGTGATTGGGGAAAGGTTTAAGGGAAATGTTCGAGGTAAGTTCTTTATACAGAGAGTCAGAAAGAGTGGGATAAAAAGTCGGCAAATCATCAAGTTTTGAGGGGTCTCTCCTCTGCTGTACTGTTCTATGTTCAATGTTCTAAACGTGGTCGGGGAGAGGGAAGGAAATACCAGAAACCAACGATCCACAGGGAAGGTGCGACAGAAAGGCAGATAAATTGTGAGTGAGAGCCTTCAGAAAGGACAGAAACGTAGGACGAGAAATCCCAGAAGAACAGCCCCTGAAAAGTCTCATTTAATATATTTCCTATGTGGCAAACTAACTCCATGTTACCCTGCCCCGTGCTACACTCCTTGTTCTTGTGTCATTTTGCTCTCTTTTTCTCTGTCTCATTCCTGTCAAACTCTCCCTCTCTCTGTTCCAGCCACTCTCATACCTTCACGGTCAAATCTGTATCAGAACTTGCTTCCTCTTGAATATGACTCTCTCCGATTGCCCTCACATATTCCGCTTCATTTCATCGGACTGCATCCACTAACAGATTGCCCATTACATACCTACTGTATTTAAATGCCCTCTCAATCTCCATCGTTGTACAATCCCGTTTGCGTACAATCCGTGGGAGGGCTGGATTTTCCCAGTCTGTCATTTATAGGGGAGAAAGGTAGAGGTACAAATCCCAAGCTGTGAAAGAGCTGATATCTGATTTTCCGCCTGTCTGATGTCCCTGAACAGTCTTATCGATTATTCTTCGTATGTGGCTGCACAATCCATGATACCCTCCCCGGCCCCACACTTGCCATCATCGCGCTGTCTCCCTGTCTTCTGTGCGTCTCCTATTATCCCTCTAAATCTCTCAGACCATCTCTCATACCTTCCCTGTCACTCTCGCTTAGCCTGTCTCATACCATCTTCGACAATCTCTCTCAGCCTCGCTCATATCCTTCCTGTCAATCTCTCTATTATCTGTTATACCTTCCATGCCAATCTCAGTCAGCTTCTCCTGCAACATCCTTGTCAACCTCTCTCATTCTGTCACTGCCAACTCTCAGTCAAACACTGTCTCATCTTGTCCTCAGAAATTAAGTAGGAAAATTTCCTGTGTATTTGCCCTCCACATTAAAACTTCATTCCCCTTCCCCATCCTCCCGAACTGCCTCTCCTGCATTATTCCTCATTACCCAACCACCATAAATGAAAAGCAATCTGTATCTCCATTCAATACAATGCCTTCCCTCTGTAGGTTCCACACTCTAATGTGGAAGTCACAGTGAGTGCCAGCAAAGATCAACAGGACAGCCCAATCCCCCGGAACAGAATCAAAACAGAGAGAGAAAGCGACAGAGAGAGAGAGAACGCAAGGCGATAAGAACATGGCAGACATGGAAGGAGAAATAGAGAGATTTTAAACACTGAGGTAGTGATGTAGACAGAGCGAGAATGATGCTGCAATGCAAGTAGAATGATCCAGCGACGCGAAGGAAACCTGCCCTCTCCACATTGCACACCAACCCTCAATACTTACTGGAAACATCTCTCTAACGCTATTGCACAAACGCTGTCTGTCATCAACTAAGTAGAAGCGAAGAGTGATAGTGATAACTCAGGAGAGAAATGAAAGCGGAGACAGGGAAAGAAAGAGAGAGAAATTGCCACGACGTCAGAAGGGTAGAAATGTCAGGATAAATGCCAAGGAAATACGCAACGCATTTATTTGGCCCTGAAATCCTTCATTGAAATCATTTCCTATGGCGATGCCCACTAAATAGCATTCTGTCCTATTCTAAACGCCAAAAATCCAGTGCTCTCTGTCTATCTCTCCTAGAATCCTCACATTCTACCTACCACTCACTCCGCCCCTTCTCTTCAGGGCATTTGTACCCAGAAACAGTCTTTACATCGATAGTTATTGTGTTGGATGAGACTTTTGATTAGTTCTTGGAAAGGTAGTTACATTGAACATTGCATGTGGACAACACAACAAAGTCTCCAAAGAAAGAGAAAGCATCACCTTTCAATAACATCTCTAAACTTGGTAGAGTTTTTGGAGGTGAAGGATAGGACCAATAGCTAGTGATGTCAATATCCAAAAAAGACCAGGTTTTGTTGTCATACTAAATATGCTTGTATGGAAAGGTAGAAGTTTGTTCAGTGTCTGCAGTTGAGTTCAATCTCCAAAGATCCTAATAGTGTTACTGGAGCGTTTCCCTCTTATCTTAATAAAGGGTTGCCTCAAATGTCTTATCCAATTGTATCAAATACATCATTATCCATACCACTGGAATAGGCAGCTCCCAAAAAATGGGAGAGAAGAGATAAGAAAGTGAGAATAGTTTGGATGATCCAACAATGGATTAGAATTTAAGAACAGTAAACTGGAATGTTAAAACAAAGCATCAGCATCTGAGAACAATAAACTGGGATATTCATACAATGGATCAGAATCTGAGAACAACAAACTGGAATGGTACAATAGAAAGGAAATTATTTTTGGGTTTTTTCTGGCTTTCTTATGACAGTTTATGGTTAATATTACAGATGGAAGCTGTACTGCTGATAATTCAGGCAGGTTACTGTCCCCTCCTCGCTATTGTTGATATCTCTGTCCAATTATTAATTCTGTAAATAATGTTGAATGCCATTGTATTTTTTAAATTCATTTTTGAGTCTTGGGCTCGTATTCTCTAAGCATTGATAGCCCATCCCTATTTGCCCTTGAGAAGGTGTTGGTGAGCTGCCCTCTTGATTCGCTGAAGTCCATTTGCTGTGGGTGACCCACAATGTTGATAGGGAGGGAATTACAGGAGTCTGACACAACGACTGTGAAATAATGGAGTTATATTTCTAAGTCAGGCTGGTGAGTGAAGTGGAGTGGAACTTGCAGATGCTGGTGTTCCCAAGGACCTGCTGTCCTTGTCCATCCAGATGGAAGTTGTCATGGGATTGGAAAGCGCTAAGGATCTGTGTCGAATTTCTCAGTGCTTCTTGTAGATAACGCACACAGCTGCTACTGAGCGCTGGGGGTCGAGGGATCGAATGTTTGTGAATATGAGGCCAATCAAGCGGGTTGATTTGTCCTGGATGGTGTTCAGCTTCTTGAGTGTTGTTGGAGTGCAGCAATCCAGGCAAGTGGGGAGTATTCAAATCATACTGCTGACTTGTGCCGTATAGATTGTTGATAGATTTTGGGGTGTCAGGAGGACACCCCAAAATCTTGCTGCAATGTCCCTCGATTCTGATCGGCTCGTGCAGTCACTGTGCTTATGTGATGAATCCAGTTGAGTTTCTGGTCAATAGTTACCGCAAGGATGTTGACAGTTGAGGTCTCGTAATGGCAATATCGTAGAATGTCAAGGCGTGGTGGTTAAAGTATCTCTTACTGATGACGGTCATTGTGTGGCATTTTTGTGACGCGAATGTTACTTGCCACTTTTCTGACCAAGTCTGGATAGTGTCCAGATCTTGTTGCAATTGAGCACGGAGCGCTTTTGAGTCTGAGGAGTTGCGAATGGTACTGAACACTGCAATCATCAGCAAACGCCATCACGTCCGACTTTATGTTGGAGGGAAGGTCGCTGAAGATTTTTGGCCTATGCCATGGCCTGAGGGACCTCTGCAGAGATGCCCTAGAACTGAGATCGCTGTCTAGATAAAATAGTGCTGGAAATGCATAGCAGTTCAGGCAGCATCTGAGGAGCCGTAAAATCGACGCTTCGGGCAAAAGCCCATCATCAGAAATACAGGCAGAGAGCCTGAAGGGAATGAGATAAATGAGAGGAGGGTGGGGGTGGGGAGAAAGTAGCATAGAGTACAATAGGTGAGTGGAGGAGGGGATGAAGGTGATAGGTCAGGGGGGAGGGGGGAGTGGATAGGTGGAAAAGAAGATAGGCAGGTAGGACAAGTCATGGGGACAGTGCTGAGCTGGAAGTTTGGAACTGAGGTGAGGTGGGGGAAGGGGAAAATGAGGAAACTGTTGAAATCCACATTAATGCCCTGGGGTTGAAGTGTTCCGAGGCGGAAGATGAGGCGTTCTTCCTCCAGGTCCAACAGTTTTCTCATTTCCCCTTCCCCCACCTCACCCCAGTTCCAAACTTCCAGCTCAGTACTGTCCCCATGACTTGTCCTACCTGCCTATCTTCTTTTCCATCTATGGACTCTACTCCCCCCCGACCTATCATCTTCATCCCCTCCCCTACTCACTTATTGTACTCTATGCAACTTTCCCCCCACCCCCACCCTCTTTTCATTTATCTGTCCTCCCTTCAGGCTCTCTGCCTGTATTCCTGATAAAGGGCTTTTGCCCGAAAAGTCGATTTTACTGCTCCTCGGATTCTGCCTGAACTGCTGTACTTTCCCAGCACCATTCTAATCTAGACTCTGGTTTACAGCATCTGAAGTCATTGTTTTTACCCTCTGAGATCACTGACCCTCCACAACCACAATCATCTTCCTCTGACCAGCAGAGTGTTTGCCCCCGATACGCATTGAATTCAGTTTTGCCAGGGCTCCTTGATGCCATACTTAGTCAACTGCTGTCAAGGGCTGTCATTCTCACTTCTCCTCTGGGATTCAGCTGTTTTGTCCTTGTTTGAACCCAAGCTGTAATGACATCAGGAGCTGAGTGACCCTGGCGAAACCAAATGGGCGTCAGTGAGGAGTATGTTGCTGAGCAGTGCTGCTTGATAGCACTGTTGATAACACCGTCCATCACTTTATTAATGTTAGAGAGTAGACCAATTACTCCTCCACTTGACCGATTGGAGCCTCTCACATGGAGTGAACCGAATTTGATGTAGAATAGTATCTGTGATGCTGGGGTCAACTGAAGAAGCCCGAGCTAGATATTCGAGTCGGCATGTCTGGCTGAAGATTGTTGCGAATGTATCAGTCCTATCTTTTGCAATGCAGTTCTCGGCTCCTCCATCATTGTGGATGGGGTTATCTGTGGTCCTTCGACCTCCAGTGAGTTGTTTAATAGTCCACCACCATCCATGGCTGGATGAGAAAGGACTGCAGAGCTCAGATCCCATCTGTTGTTTGTTCGACCATTTAGCTCTGCGAATCACTTGCTATTTATGCTGTTTGGCACGCAAGAGGTCCTGTTTGTGAGCTTCACCATGTTGACGCCTCATTTTTAGATATGCCTGATTCTGCTCCTGGCATGCCTCCATACACTCTCCATTTAACCAGCGTTGATCCTTTGGCTGGATGGTAAATGTTGAGTGTGGAATATGCCAGGCCGTGAGTTTGCAGATTGTGCTGGAGTACTGTTCTGCTGCTATTGATGGCTTACGTTACCTCATGGATGCCTAGTCTTGAGTTGCTAGATCTTTTCAAAGTCTGCCCCATTTGGCATTGTGATAGCACCATGCAACACGATGTAGGTTATTCTCAAAGTGAAGAGGGGACTACATCTCCACAAGGCGGGCAGTGGTAACATTTTACTTATAGTGTCATGGACAGATGCTTCTCCAGCTGGCAGATAAATATGGATGAGGACAAGTTTGTTTTCTCTTTCCCACTTATTGCTTCCTTAACCACCTCCTGCAGACCCAGTCTAGCAGTTCTATCCATTTGGACCCGACTAGCTCGATCTGTAATGCTGCTGCCGAGCCACTCTATGTGGTGGACATTGAAATGCACCACCCAGAGTACATTTTGCGCCCTTGTCATCCTCAGTGTTTCCTCCAGTAAGATGACTCTTTGCTCATGTTTAACTTGAAGTCATGAGAGTTCATGAGGTCCAGGGTCGGTGGCAAGGACACCCAGGACAACACCCTCCCGATGGTATGCACCTCGGCTAGGCCTGTCCTGCTGGTGGGATAGGACATATCCACGGATGGTAATGATGGAGTCTAGGGTGTTATCTGTAAAGTACGATTCCGTAAGAATGTCTATGTCAGGCTGTTGCTTGACTCGTCTGTGAGATAGCTTTCCCACTTTCGGCACTCGTCGCCAAATGTTGTTAAGGATAACTTTGCATGGTCGGCAGGACCGTTTGTGTTTATGCCATTGTCTTTTCCGGTTCCGCCTGGTCGGCAGGACCGTTTGCGTTTATGTCATTGTCTTTTCCGGTCCGTCTGGTTTCAGTTTTTTTTTGTTGCGACTTTCTATTGATTGATACAACTGAGGGGCTTGCTAAGCCGTTTCAGAGGGCAGTTGAGAGTCAACCACATTGCTGTAGCTCTGGAGTCACATGTCGACCAGTCCAGGTAGAGATGACAGATTTCATTCCCTAAAGTGCATTGATGATCCAGTTGGAATTTTATACAATGTTTTCATGGTCATCAGTGGACTCGTAATTTCAGTTTTTTTTTAAATGCTTGGATTTAAATTCCACAAACGGCCAGGGCAGGATTCTAACCCACGTCCCCAGAACTGTATGATGGGTTTCTGGATTAACAATCGAGCAATCATACCACCAAGCCATCGCCTCCCCATGCACCGGTGCATTTTATTTCACTCAGAATATAATGAGAATGAGACAACTTAACTGGAGCCTGAAAGGTCTGTAACAGGCAGATGGAAAGAACAGGTAATTAAAACATCCACAGGGTCCCAGAAGCAAAACTGAACAAAGTATCACTCATGTAAGGGTCAAGGAATTACAAATACTGCAATAAGTCATATTAATGTGTGGGCAGCATGACAAGTCGCAATATGATACATGAAATAATCAGGTACATTACACTATCCTCTCGCTATGTGCTGCCTTCCCCGTCCTTAAGTCTCCATTCTCAATCGGAGGGTTTGGGTACCTAGGAAAATTTCCTTTTGTTCTGCTGGAAAGGGACTAATTTGCTCAGCTTCCGAATCCATACGGACTGCGGCCCTAAAGCTTCAGAGCATACACCACATCCATGGCCGTGACCGTCTTGCGCTTGGCGTGCTCAGTCTAGGTGTAGATGACCGCATCACATTCTCCAGGAAAACCTTCAGCACCCCGCGGGTCTCCTCGTAGATCAATTCAGAGATGGGTTTGAACCCTTCACAGCGAGCCAGGCGCCAGATGTCTGGTTCCATGATTCCCTGGATGTTATAATGGCACACAGCGGCGCTGCTTTGCTCCACCTTTTCCCAGGCCTATGCCTCCTCGAGACATCACGTTTCGTCCTTTCAATGGCTGCTGAATGACATTAGAAGTGCCTCCCCTTCCTTTTTTTATAGAGACTCGCCCAACCTGACTGAGAAATAGAAGACAGAGAGTGAAAGGCAGCCCGGAGAGGAAACTGTTTGACAGGTAGAGCAGACTTTCATCCGCCTCCAACTAACACCAGCACCAAAGTGTATCTATAATTAAACCTTTTCTCCCCAATGCTAGTTGTTCCTGACTAAAGGAGCGCAGGCGTGAGGCATTCCCCCAGCGATGCCATTGAGGAGCATTTATTCAATGAGTGCAAGAGGTTTGTTTGAAACAGACCGCAATGGAGAGATCAGCGCCCAGGGAAGTGTGGGAACAGCAGGCTCCTTCCAGCAGCATATCAGGATGTGAGCTTGGGACACACGGGGGGGGGGGGGGGGGCTGCGACACCTTGATTGATTCTCAGTTACTTCAGGAAGAACCAGGAGTTTTTTATAAGAAGCTGAGCCGGGCAGGAACTGGTCCATAAACTTGAATTTACTGGGTTGCGGGGAGTGTGTGTGTGTGTGTGGGGGGGGGGGGGGGGGGGTGGCGGGGGGCGGGGCGGGGGGGGGTGGTGAAGCGAGAGACCTTTCTCGAGCTGTATGTGGGACTGCTGATGGAGACTAGCACAGCAGGTCAGGCAGCATCCGAGGGGCAGGAAAATTGACGTTTCGTCCATGAAGGGCTTATGCCCGAAATGTTAATTCCTCTGCTTATCAGATGATTCGTGACCTGCTGTGCTTTTCCAGCACCAGACTCTTAAATCTGACATCCAGCATCAGCCGTCCGCACTTACTCCCTGCTGAGGGAGACAGAGCAGGAAGAAGCTGCTGTGGGTCATTCTTGTGGTTTGCAATCGTCTGAACACTGATGTATTGTTTGATGGAATTTGTTTAATATTTCAAAATTCAAGTATCTCCATTTACTCTGCATTAAAATTTTCTTATCACACTCACTGTAATTTCTACAATCTCACAGTCATTCCCTCATTCTCATACTCTCATTCTGACTATCATACCCTCACTGTCAATCCCTCCCTTTCTCTCTCTCACTCTCTCTGCCTCAATGTCACTCTCACACCTTCACAGTCACCCTCACCTCCTGACGCTCACTACCTCACTCTCCTTCATTTCCAATCTTACTCTCTCACTCCAACTCTCACTCCCTGACCGTCACTCACACTCCATCACACTCACTCTCACTATGTAAGACTCTTTCACTCTCTCACAGTCACATTCCATCCCTCAGAGCCGCACTCAGTTCCTCAATATTGTACTCACTCTGTCACTCTTACCATCTCACTCTCCCTCCCTCACAATCTTACTCCCTCACACTTACTTCCTCACTGTCACTTCCACTCTGGCACTGACACTGTCACTCATTTACTCTCTCTGTAAATCTCACTGTCAATCTAACTCCCTGACCGTCATTGTCTAACAGTCCATCACACTCTTTTTTACTCCATCACACTCTGTCTCATTGCATCACACTCTCTCTCATTCCATCACAGTCATGTTGACTCATTCACTCACACACTGACTCTATCATGGTAGCACACATTCGCTCACAGTCATACTCACTCCCTTACAGTCACACTTTCTTCCACTTTCTCACTTGCATGCCCTCACACTTACTCCCACACACATTTTTCTGCTCTCAGTCTTATCCCACATTCTCAATCCATCACACGCACACTCACTCCCTGACTCTCACGCTCACTACCTCACTCTCACTCGTTCAGTCACTCTCACTTCCTCACTCCAACTAAACATCCATCTCTCTCACTCTCACCATTTTACACTCAGCCTCACTCTCTTTCACTCACTGTCACTCCTTCACAGTCATTCTCACACTCTTACTGTCACACTCACTCCCTCACTGATGTCCTCATTCCTCCACTGTCATATTCTTTCCTCCTCTGGCTTGCTCCCTCTCCGCTGTCAGGTTCATTCCCCACTGTCACTCTCACTCTCTCACTGTAACACTCTATCCCTCATTGTTGCACTGACTTCCTCCCAATCAATCCCTCACTCTGACCCACTGTTGTACTCACTTCCTCACATAGATCTATTGGTCCAAGAACTTTGTTTATTTGCAGGGCCAATGCTTTATTTTCTTTTTAAACAGCGGACTGTTAGAAGACACTGTGTGTCTGTGTGGTGTGTGGGAAATTCTGTTTCCATGAGTGAACAGTCTGACTCCCAGTAAGAACTCTGATACTTTTTTCTGCACAAGGCCTCATTGGTAGAATTCAGTAGCTGAACTGACAAGTTAGCTTTTGAATATTTCAATCGCACTGCCTGCCTGTAGTTTCAGAAGTTGGCCAGTCACATTTAATTCTCTCAGGGCGTTCACTTCAAACAGATTGTGGAATTTGCATCTTAATGAATTGAAACTTGCTCATCCTTTCTGAAAGAGTTTTCAGTATTCTGCTTCTGCTGACATTCTTAGAGCGCAGGGATTCCGAAAAGGAAACAATTTTGGTTACACTTGCACCTCCTCATGCACCATACTGATGCTTTCACTGTTTCTGGACGCTGATAATAGTGTAACATTTAGCTTATATTGTCACTCCTCAGTCTGACAACCAAACAGAATCGGTTTACAACTCACCATGTTTCATCTGTAGAAAGTTGATAAGTGATAATTCTCAAAGTGTAAATTGTAATTTAATCTGCAAAGCCAGGATGAATTCTTCAGAACCTCTCCGTCATTTAGCTATTTTAAGTCTGTTCACGGCAGCCATTTCATGTTAGCACAGCAGTGACAGTCACTATTTAAACATAGAAAGACAAGAAAAAATATGGACTTGTGGAGTCCGTGTGAATTTGAGTGCAGCATAGATACACCAGAATGGTAGCTGGACAGCAAGGAATCAATGATGAGGGAGTGGTGTGACACAGACCCAGGGTTCTTTCCAGATGTACAGGAAATGGAGGCTTGCGAAATGTAATGCAAACTACTGGAATACATGAGTGAGAAAGACTTCTTAGTGTTTCTGGATCTCTGTTTCTTATCCACATCATTGGATGAGAATGCACAAGGCATAATTAGTAATTTTGCAGATGACAGTAAACTAGGAGGTGTCGTGGACAGTGGGGAAGTTTATCAGAAATTGTAGTAGGACCTTAATCCCACCTTGGGGACATTGCCTGAGAAATGGAAAATGAAGTTTAATATAGGTAAGTTTGAGATCTTTCATTTTGGATAATCAAATCAAGTTCGGAGTTCCAAGGTGAATTGTAGAGCCGGAAAAAGTTTAATGGTTCAGAGGGATCTTGGAGTTCAGGTGCACGGTTCTATGAAAATTGAGAGACTGGTAGACGGGGCAGTAAAGAACGCTTTTGAATCACTGGCCTTCTTCGATCATGGCATTGAGTATAGAAGCTGCGAAGTTGTATTGCAGTGAGGCTGCCCTTGGAGTACTGTTTAGTTCTGATCGCCTTGCTATAGAAAGGATGTTATTAAACTGGAAAGAGTGCAGAAGAAATTTACAAGAGTCTTGCCAGAACGGAGTTAGAAGGAGAGGTTGGACAAATGAGACCCTTTTTCCTTGCGAGCTTAGGAGACTGAGGAAGGATGCTATCGACGAGTATAGGATCATGAGAGGCCTGGTTACGGTGAATGCACTTGAGGATCTAAATTTTGAATTTAGGCTGTTGTCAGAATCAACAAGTACATGCAGGTTTTCATTAACCATAAATGGCTTTTCCATTTAAAATAACACAACAATCTGGCTGCAAGTAATGATTTGACTCTCTGAATTTGAACTGATGCTTTGCTAAGTTGGTTGTGTTTAGAGATAAGACAGAACAATGGATTTTTCACAATATGAACCATAAGACAGTGATTTGGTATTCCAACTAATCTTGAACTGCCGACATGAGATGATGATCTACGTAAAGTAAGAACCCTTTCCCAGGGAATATCATTGGATTAGCCTGTTGTTAATCATGTCACCATATTACAATTAATCGGAATTTTCTTGTAATTAAGAACCCTTTCCCAGGAAATATCATTAGATTAACCTGCTGTAAATCACGTCACCTTATTATATGTGACTGGTCTCTTCTTGTAATTAAGGCTGTACTATCTCTTAAAAAATATAGATACTATGTAATTTTCGAATATAATTGCGCCATTTCTCCACGGAACACAGAAGCTTTTAACCTCCGTGTTGCTGTAAAAATCTGCGCCAGGCTGCTTTAATTTATTAAACTGTTAACCTTACTTTAAACAGACCGTACTCCTAGTGATTCTTTTGACCGATCGTGAACCGAGAGGCCCTGCAAAGGGGTCTAGATCTTCATTTGGTGCCGGGACTCTTGGTTCGGCACGGACAGATTATAGACAGCGGTGTAAAAGACTTGAGTCCTTCACTGTTGAGGTTGAGGAATATGGCCGGCCAGATGTGAGTATTTTATATACGTTTTGTTTTCCTCCTCACTCAATTTGTGTCTGACCTGACCCCTTACTGTCTATTTTCTAGTCCAGCCCGAAAGGATCGGGTCTTGTCAAAGGAAGGGTTAAGAGAACCTTGTATTTAAAAAGGGAGGGAGTGACATCTAAGGGCAGACTTAAGAAACGGATCTGAAAACAAAGAGAGAGAGAGTCGTGAACCTCTCAGAGCTGAGAAACTCTGATTCGGTTGGATTGGCATGATTTAAATTGGCACTGAAGTTATACTGTGAGATAAGGAAGTTTGTTTAAAGATGGGTCATCACATAGATGAGATGGAAGCTCCGTTTTCACCATTAGTAAAAACATGTGGGATGTTTCTGGAAAAAATCCAAAGCCTTTCGAAAATGTTCTGCCTCCCTAAATAAAGCATTGGGCGATGAGTAGTGGCCACTCAGTGGACCTAGAAGTATTCAATTAATCAAGTCAGCCCAGCAAATGATTTGACAAAGGAACAAGAATTCCAAGATAAAGGAACTAATTAGACTGTGGAGACAATGCTATGATGAAACTCATAAAGAGTCAGTTTTGTGTTCATGGCAAAATAATGCCACTAAATTGGGAATTGAACTAACTGCTGATGGAGCCATGAAATCTATTGAGGTCATAAAAAACGAATGTGATTGAACAAAACCCCGCCAACAGAAACAACATGAGAAGTCACTAATCAAACTCCCGTTTCCCCATCCCCTCCCCAGTTCACTGACGCTGTTGCTTTCAACACTCGCAGTCAGCAAATATTGAAACAGTACAGATCTTCTAATAAAGAACTCATGCAGCAATTAGAAACCACTTTAAATTCTTCTTCTTAAAATGCGAAAGACGAAGCACCCACATTAGGAATGTTCTATGTCAGGCAACTACCGAACCGACAAGGTGCTTCTCCTAACACTAATATCCGTTTTTATTGTCCACGGAAGCCCCACAAAAGTATGTCCATTCTCAGTAATGCACTCGACCGCCACAAGACTCCTCAGCAGTTCGTTGACTTTTAAACACCACAATTAAAACTTATGGTAGTAATGCCAATGACCGTTGGGTCCTACTTCCACAAGTGCTTACCCGCTCTGATTATATCCGTTTTACTGAATATATTAATCACAATAACTTTACTGCTTTCGCGAATGCTGTAGTCCAGGAAAAACAGCGACAAGATAATATTCGCGCTGTTGCATCTGCTATATTAGCAAAACCTATTGACCTTGCTCGCATCCTTGAACTTCGCCCCAAAAATAAGGAGTCTGCTTAAGATTTCCTTGACCGTTTTAGAGAATGTTATGGGTCCTATTCCAACGATTGGGCTTGGAATTTGAATGCAATTAATGTTCAGGATAATTCTATGATTTAAACGGCCTGCCGCCTTCTGTAGTCACTGCAGTCAAAACAAACAATCTAGACTGGATTGATGCCACCCCTAATCAACTCCATTGTTTTATTAGGGCCTTGTGGAATCGGCAGAATGAAGACAGTCCAACAATCCGTGTAAAAGCAGAATTTGTAGTCCAAAATGAGGAACCTCAACACCCAAGTGTGTCATAGTAGTGGCCCTGCATCAATTCGAGGCCACAGTCGTGGGTATGGCAGAGGGAATCGCCCAGGCGTCCATTCACGGCCTGCTTTAATTGTAACAGCCTATATCACTTTACTCGTGACTGTCCGACTCGAAACTGCCTTACTTGTGGCAGCACCCTCCATTGGACCTCTAATTGCCCTAAAAGGGCCACACAGTGGAACCAAGGAAGCTTTCATGAGAATTACCCTGAGAACTCCTATTACACTTGGGATAAACCTCCTGGTAACAATCATCCTCCACCACAAGCAAGAGTCAAAGGACTACCCCACTTGACCTACACATCTTTGGATGACAGAGAAATAGAAGTAATGTAGGTTTAAATTAAGTTGCGAATCAGGAAAATGTGTTTTCTCTATTGAGGGCACTATAAACAAGACAGAAACAAGACGGCGTCCGAGGGAGACTTGAATCTTTTTTTTAAAATGGAGAACAGGCTGTGAAGTTGTAGTTTTGAATATTAAGTCCGACAGGCTGTCTCGTACCAAAGCATAAAGTGATGTGTTACTCGAGCTTGGGCTGTGCTTCATTGGAACATTGCAGCTGCCCAGGACCGAAATATTAACATGAGCGCAAGGTAGGTCAGAGTTATGCCTACAGACAGATAGCAGTGTTCCTCAATGCACTCTCTGTTTAGTTTCACCAATGTAAAGGAGACTGCCTTGTGAGCAGCAATGACAACAGACTGGATTGGAAGAGTAAAGAGACATACTGCCTCACCTGGATGGTCTGTTTGGGACCTATGACATACAGGAGGCAAGAGGTAAATGGGCAAGTGTGTCAGCTTCTGCAATTACACGTGATGGAGCCATAAAGGAATCGGCAAGTGTTCAGGGTGTGGTAGGGAATCATAAAGAGAACGATGTCTGTGACATGCTGACAGTGGACGAGAAGGGAAGATGTGTTTGATGGTGTTGTCCTCCTGGAAGTGGTGGAAGTGGCAGAGGTTAATTCTTCATAAGTGGATCCTGTGAAATGGGAAGTGAAGACAAAGGGCATCTCTAAAATTCTGCTGGAAAAAGGGGAAGAGGTGACAACAGAACGATCAGATCAGTGCCCGTCACAACTGAAGACCCTGTCTATCAGAATTGGTGGGGTTTCTCATTTGAGGGAAAAGGAGGCTTCTCAATGGAATATGAAATCATCAAAAAGAAATGACACAGGTGAAGAAACTGGTAGAATGGAGACACGAATCCTCACATTTTCAGCCAAATGTGGAAGTTGTGCCTGAAGGAGTGAACGGAACAAATAATCTAAATTGGAGAGTTTTGTCTGACATCTAGTCTAAAGCGGGATGTGAAAATAGTCCCAAGGAAGGTCAGTGGAAGTACGGTTGCAGGAATTTAGGCAAATATTTCTTAATGCTTAGCAATGATCGTTTCTGTTCCAAAAGAAGGACAAGATAAGATGATGAACCTCAGGTTTGGGAGGTCGTGTTGCGGCTGTACAGGACATTAGTTGGAATATTATATGCAATTCTGGTCTCCTTACTGTCGGAAGATGAGAAACTTGAAAGGGTTCAGAAAAGATTTACAAGGATATTGCCAGGGTTGGAGGAATTGAGCTACAGGGAGAGGTTGAGTAATCGAGGGCCGTTTTGCCTGGAGCAGCGGAGGCTGAGGTGTGACCTTATAGAGGTAAGTAAAACATGCGGTACATGGATAGGAAAGTCTTTTCCCTGGGGTGGGAGAGTCCAGAACTAGAGGGCATTGGTTTCAGGTGAGACAGGAAAGATATAAAAGAGACCTAAGGGGCAACTTTTGACTCAGAGGGTGGTACGTGTATAGAATGAGCTGCCAGAGGAAGTGGTGGAGGCTAGTATAATTGCGATATTTAAAAGGCATCTGGATGTAAATATGAATATGAAGGGTTTGGAGCGGTATGGGCCAGAATGGCGTGGATATTACAAACAAGCATGTTGTTCAGGAAATAAAATTGCTGCCAATAAACAATTGGAATGTGTCTCAATATCAGGTAGAGGATAATGACCGGTAGATCTACCACTGCCAAGGCCATCAGGTAATGACTGACACATGGAGACAGTCCACAATCTTCATAAAGCAGAACGATGATCGTCACTATGTTAACTGTGAGGAAAGTATGCAAACAAAGTGTAAACAATCTAGAAACAAAGTTACCCATTTGATTAAGGGTCCAGTCAAATTTTCAAATATGTTACTTTATTAAGAGATTTTTTGGAAGAATTAGAGCTGAAATGATAAATGTTAACCTTTGAATTATTTACCCGAATGTGAAGCAATTCACAAGCCATACTCCCTCCTTAAAACCAGCCAAACACGTCAACAGAAAAGATGATTTCTAGAACATTCTCACACGCTGGATTACTTGAGGGCAGATAGCGATCACATCTTTACAGTTGCTAATACAGAGAGTAAAGACGTTGCGATCACGAAGGATTCCTTGGTACGCTTAGCTCTAGTTCAGTTTACTGACATCTAGAGGTTCACAAAAGATACTGGGTATGGAATGTTCCCGACGACTGGCTGCCTCTTTTCACAATTAGGTTAGGTTCTGGCCTGGGTGTACCCAGAGTAGGGGCACATGGCGTCCACCAACTCTCTCGAGGTCTTCATGGAGAAGTGGACACCGCAGGGCGTGGAGTGCTTCATTAACTTTTCCAGTTCTATTTGCATTTCGTCCTATCCTCCTCCCCACTTTTTCTCCTTTCAAAGTCACACAGTTCCAGACAGAAGTGGACGCGATTATCATTGAAGATATCATCAAACCGACTCCGAATGAATAGATTTCATCTATCATCTTCATCACAAACCTGATGGGACATAATGATTATGTTTGGACTTCTGAGAGTTGTGGGCGGCACGGTGGCACAGTGGTTAGCACTGCTGCCTCACAGCGCCAGAGACCCGGGTTCAATTCCCGACTCAGGCGACTGACTGTGTGGAGTTTGCACGTTCTCCCCGTGTCTGTGTGGGTTTCCTCCGGGTGCTCCGGTTTCCTCCCACAGTCACAAAGATGTGCAGGTCAGGTGAATTGGCCATGCTCAATTGCCCGTAGTGTTAGGTAATAAGGGGTAAATGTAGGGGTATGGGTGGGTTGCGCTTCGGCGGGTCGGTGTGGACTTGTTGGGCCGAAGGGCCTGTTTCCACACTGTAAGTAATCTAAAAAAAAACGTAACAACATCGAACTCATACCCAACAGCAATATGTGACGACTGTATAGAGAAGTTTTAACAATCCAGTTGTATCACAACGTTGGACTTACTGCGAGGTTATCAGAGAAAGTGAAAGACGTTTCTGCACATGTAACTCAAAATGGGCTATATCAATTCAAAGTGATGCACTTTGGAATGAAGAAAGCACTAGCCACATTCCGGAGACTCGTGAACAAAATTGGAGCTGTGTTAACAAACTGTGGTGTTTACCTTGGTTATATAATGACTTAAAATTAGTTAAGGAAAGATCACATGTTACAGTTGGCAGAGCTCTTTGATCGACGATGAGAAGCAAAACCGGTAATACACTTAAAGAATACAGATTTCGCGAAGGCAGAGGTGACTTTATTTGGATATAACATCGGTAATGGAAGGTTGACACCAAGGAATGCCAAAACAAAGGCTATCGAGACATTCCCACGACCAATCTTGAGAAAAGAGCTACTTCAGACTTTGAGAATAAGCAAATCCTACCAGAAGATTGTTCCAAACTTCAGCAGTCGGGTGGCACCACTTGCAGAATTATGAAGAAGAACATTAAATTTCGGCGGTAAGAACAAAGCCAGGAATCATTTGATCATTTAAAAACAGTAACAACCACCGCACAAGCTGTTGCTACAACAAATTTTCCGAAACGCTTCAAAGGTGCAAATGATGATAGCAATACAGGAGCCTGAGATGTACTGGTCCAGCAAGTTGATGACGGAAGTGAGCGGCCCCTTGGCTACTTTTCAAAGAAGGAGGAGAAAGTGAGGACTGCAGATGCTGGAGATCAGAGCTGAAAATGTGTTGCTGGAAAAGCGCAGCAGGTCAGGCAGCATCTAAGGAGCAGGAGAATCGACGTTTCGGGGATGAGCCCTTCTTCAGGAATGAGGAAAGTGTGTCCAGCAGGCTAAGATAAAAGGTAGGGAGGAGGGACTTGGGGGAGGGGTGTTGGAAATGCCATAGGTGGAAGGAGGTCAAGGTGAGGGTGATAGGCCGGAGTGGGGGTGGGGGTGGAGAGGTCAGGAAGAAGATTGCAGGTTAGGAAGGCGGTGCTGAGTTCGAGGGATTTGACTGAGACAAGGTGGGGGGAGGGGAAATGAGGAAACTGGAGAAATCTGAGTTTATCCCTTGTGGTTGGAGGGTTCCTAGGTGGAAGATGAGGCACTCTTCCTCCAGCCGTCGTGTTGCTATGGTCTGGCGATGGAGGAGTCCAAGCACCTGCATGTCCTTGGTGGAGTGGGAGGGGGAGTTGAAGTGTTGGGCCACCGGATGGTTAGGTTGGTTAGTGCGGGTGTCCCAGAGGTGTTCTCTGAAACGTTCCGCAAGTAGGCGGCCTGTCTCCCCAATATAGAGGAGGCCACATCGGGTGCAGCATATGCAGTAAATGATGTGTGTGGAGGTGCAGATGAATTTGTGGCGGATATGGAAGGATCCCTTGGGGCCTCGGAGGGAAGTAAGGGGGGAGGTGTGGGCGCAAGTTTTGCATTTCTTGCAGTTGCAGGGGAAGGTGCCAGAGGTGGAGGTTGGGTTGGTGGGGGGTGTGGACCCGAAGAGAGAGTCACGGAGGGAGTGGTCTTTTCGGAACACTGATAGGGGTGGGGAGGGAAATATATCCCTGGTGGTGGGGTCCGTTTGGAGGTGGTGGAAATGACGACAGATGATACGATGTATATGGAGGTTGGTGGGGGTGGTAGGTGAGGACCAGTGGGGTTCTTTCCTGGTGGTGATTGGAGGGGCGGGGCTCAAGGGCGGAGGAGCAGGACGTGGAGTAGATGTGGTGGAGGGCATCGTCAATCACGTCTGGGGGAAGTTGCAGTCTTTGAAGAAGGAGGTCATCTGCATTGTACGGTATTGGAACTGGTCCTCCTGGGAGCTGATGCGGCGGAGACAAAGGAATTGGGAATATGGGATGGCGTTTTTACGGTGGGCAGGATGGGAGGGTGTGTAGTCCAGGTAGCTGTGGGAGTCGGTCGGTTTATAGTAAATGTTCGTGTTAATTCGGTCGCCAGAGATAGAAATGGAAAGGTCTAGGAAGGGGAGGGAGGAGTCTGAGACAGTCCAGATAAATTTGAGGTCGTGGTGTAAGGTGTTGGTAAAGTGTTCAACCTCGTCGTGGGAGCACGAGGCAGCACTGATAAAGTCATCGATGTAGCAGAGGAAAAGGTGGGGTGTGGTGCCAGTGTAGCTGCGGAAAATGGACTGTTCCACATATCCTACGAAGAGGCAGGCATAGCTGGGGCCCATGCGGGTGCCCATGGCTACTCCTTTGGTTTGGAGAAAGTGGGAGGATTGGAAAGAGAGGTTATTCAGGGTGAGGACCAGTTCATTCAGTCGAAGGAGGGTGTCAGTGGAAGGGTACTGGTTGGTACGGCGGGAAAGGAAGAAGCGGAGGGCTTTGAGTCCTTCCTGATGGGGGATGGAGGTGTACAGTGTCCGTGGTGAAGATAAGTTGTTGGGGACCGGGGAACGAAAATCATGGAGGAGGTGGAGGGTGTGGGTGGTGTCCCGAATGTAGGTGGGGAGCTCTTGGACTAAGGGGGACAGGACCGCGTTGAGGTATGCAGAGATGAGTTCTGTGGGGCAGGAGCAGGCTGAGACAATTGGTCGGCCGGAGCAGCCAGGTTTGTGGATTTTGGGCAGGAGGTAGAAACGTGCGGTGCGGGGTTGTGGGACGGTAGATGGGAGATCCCCTGAGGTGATGAGGTTATGGATGGTCTGGTAGATGATGGTTTGGTGTTGGCAGATGGGGTCATGGTCAAGGGAGCAGTAGGAGAAGGTGTCCGTGAACTGGCATTTAGCCTCAGTGGTGTAAAGGTCTGTGCACCAAACTACTACCGCGCCTCCCTTGTCTGCCAGTTTGACAGAGGGAGTGGAGGGCTGCACGTTCCGAGAGTGAGATGTTGGAGTGAACCTCTCACCCTCAGAACGCGCAGCCCTCCACTCCCTCCGTTCCAACCCCAACCTCACTATCAAACCAGCAGACAAGGGAGGCGCGGTAGTAGTTTGGCGCACCAACCATTACACCGCTGAGGCTAAACGCCAGCTCGCAGACACCTCCTCTGACTGCCCCCTTGACCATGACCCCACCTCCCACCACCAAACCATCATCTCCCAAACCATCCATAACCTCATCATCTCAGGGGATCTCCCATCCACCGCCTCCAGCCTCATAGTCCCACAACCCCGCATCGCCAGTTTCTACCTCCTGCCCAAAATCCACAAACCTGACTGCCCCGGCCGACCCATTGTCTCAGCCTGCTCCTGCCCCACCGAACTCATCTCTGCATACTCCAACGCAGTCCTGTCCCCCTTAATCCAAGAACTCCACACCTACATTCGGGATACCACCCACACCCTCCACCTCCTCCATGATTTCCGATTCCCCGGTCCACGACACCTTACCTTCACCATGGACATCTAGCCCCTGTACACCTCCATCCCCCATCAGGAAGGACTCAAAGCCCTCCGCTTCTTCCTTTCCCGCCGTACCAACCAGTACCCTTCCACTGACACCCTCCTTCGACTGACTGAACTGGTCCTCACCCTGAACAATTTCTCCTTCCAATCCTCCCACTTCCTCCAAACCAAAGGAGTAGCCATGGGCACCCGAATGGGCCCCAGCTATGCCTGCCTCTTCGTAGGATATGTGGAATAGTCCATCTTCCGCAGCTACACTGGCAACACCCCCCACCTTTTCCTCCACTACATCGATGACTGTATCGGCGCTGCCTCGTGCTCCCACGAGGAGGTTGAACAGTTCATCCACTTTACCAACACCTTCCACCCTGACCTCAAATTTATCTGGACCGTCTCAGACTCCTCCCTCCCCTTCCTAGACCTTTCCATTTCTATCTCTGGCGACCGAATCAACACGGACATTTACTATAAACCGACCGACTCCCACAGCTACCGAGACTACATCTCCTCCCACCCAGCCCACTGTAAAATCGCCATCCCATATTCCCAATTCCTTTGTCTCCGCCGCATCTGCTCCCAGGATGACTAGTTCAAATACCGTACAACCCAGATGGCCTGCTACTTCAAAAACCGCAATTTCCCCCCAGATGTGATTGACGATGCCCTCTACCACATCTCCTCCACTTCCCGCTCCTCCACCCTTGAGCCCCACCCCTCCAATCACCACCAGGACAGAACCCCACTGGTCCACACCTACCACCCCACCAACCTCCATATACATCGTATCAACTGTCGTCATTTCCACCACCTCCAAACGGACCCACCACCAGGGATATATTTCCCTCCCCTATCAGCGTTCCGAAAAGACCACTCCCTCCGTGACTCTCTCGTCAGGTCCACACCCCCCACCAACCCAACCTCCACTCCCGGCACCTTCCCCTGCAACTGCAAGAAATGCAAAACTTGCGCCCACACCTCCCCCCTTACTTCTCTCCAAGGCCCAAAGAGATCCTTCCATATCCACCACAGATTCACTTGCACCTCCACACACATCATTTACTGCATCCGCTGCACCCGATGTGGCCTCCTCTATATTGGGGACAGGCCACCTACTTGCGGAATGTTTCAGAGAACACCTCTGGGACACCCGGACCAATCAACCCAACCACCTCGTGGCTCAACACTTCAACTCCCTCTCCCACTCCACCAAGGACATGCACGTCCTTGGACTCCTCCATCGCCAGACCATAGCAACACGACGGCTGGAGGAAGAGCGCCTCATCTTCCCCCTAGGAACCCTCCAACCACAAGGGATAAACTCAGATTTCTCCAGTTTCCTCATTTCCCCTCCCCCCACCTTGTCTCAGTCCCAACCCTCGAACTCAGCACCGCCTTCCTAACCTGCAATCTTCTTCCTGACCTCTCCGCCCCCACCCCACTCCGGCCTATCACCCTCACCTTGACCTCCTTCCACCTATGGCATTTCCAACACCCCTCCCCCAAGTCCCTCCTCCCTACCTTTTATCTTAGCCTGCTGGACACACTTTCCTCATTCCTGAAGAAGGGCTCATCCCCGAAACGTCGATTCTCCTGCTCCTTGGATGCTGCCTGACCTGCTGCACTTTTCCAGCAACACATTTTCAGCTACTTTTCAAAGAAGCTCAACATCACCAGTTAAATTAATCTACCATGTAAAACGAATTTTTGAGTTTGATACTATTCCTCAAACATTGTAATGTTTATGTGATGTACAATGTGTCATAGACAGTTGCGAACATAAATCAGAATCCTCTTACATTCTTGGTTCGATTTAAATCAAGAATAGGTGACTATTTCTTTGAATTCTTATGTTACAGAATTTTAGGTTACAAATTGTACGTGTTGCGGTTCGTAAATAAATGATAGAGATGCATTTTCTTGTACTTAACGAAAAATTATACAGAAAAAGATAGAACAGATATCAGTCTTATATATTTATATATGTATGTGTGTGTTAACAAAATATATGCAGAAATTAACATTAATTTAGATTAATGTCCCATGTATTTAATTGTTAAGCGATTAAGAATTAAAAAAAAAGAAGCCCGATTTTCTTTGTGATGATTCATTTTTTCTTATGCAGGGCGGTGTTATGAAGCGTGTACTATACATTTAAGAGAGAGTGAATGCTGAGAGGTTACAAGCACCTGTCAGATCACTAGCTAGCAGTCTCAGAGCGTACTATAAATTTAAAATATATAACATTTGCTTGTAAAATACATACCTGAGTTGATTGCAGTTTTGACCACAATTCGAATTTTTATTGGAACAGTATAATGTTGGGGAGTTGGAGCCATGTAATGTGCCATTAAGAGAAAGGAAGCTTAGGAAACACTTGGTAGAGAGTCTTGAGAAGATTTGTAGCTGAGGTTGAGGTTATGAACGTAGGTTTACTCGCTGTGCTGTAAGGTTCATTTCCAGATGTTTCGTTACCCTACTAGTTAACATCTTCAATGGGCCTCAGGAGAGGCAATGCTGAGAATTCCTGCTTTCTATTTTTTTTTGGGTTTCTTTGGGTTGGTGATGTCATTTCCTGTGGTGATGTTATTTCCTGTGGTGAAGTCACTTCCTGGTCCTTTTCACAGGGGGTGGTAGATGGGGTCTAACTAGATGTCTTTGTTGATAGGGTTCTAGTTGGAATTCCATGCTTTTAGGAATTCTCGTGCGTGTCTTTGTTTGGTTTGTCCTCGGACGGATGTGTTGTTCCAGTGAAACTGGTGTCCTTCCTCATCCATATGTGAGGATACTAGTGAGAGATGGTCATGTCTTTTTGTGGCTAGTTGGTGTTCATGTATCCTGGTGGCTACTTTTCTGCCTGTTTGTCCAATGTAGTGTTTGTTGCAGTCCTTGCAAGTTAATTTGTAAATGACTTTAGTTTTGATTGTTGTCAATATAGGGTCTTTCAAGTTCATTAGCTGCTGTTTTAGTGTGTTGGTTGGTTTGTGGGCTGCCATGATGCCAAGAGGTCTGAGTAGCCTAGCAGTCATTTCCGAGATGTCTTTGATGTAGGGAGAGTGGCTAGGATTTGTGGACTTGTTGTGTCTGTTTCTTTGGGTTTGTTGCTCAGAAACAAGACAGCTTGTGGAGTATTATTAATAGAGAAACAAATGTATTGAGGTACATATTTCCTTAAAGGGGTGTCACACGTAGTTAGGACGGTGAAGAAGTAGTTTGGCATACTTGCCTTCATCCATCAGTGTATTGAGTACAGGTATTTGAATGTCATCTTACGGCTCTGCAAGGCAATGATAATGCTACATTTGTAGTAATGCATATAATTCTTTTTCACATGCACCATGTGAATAATATTGCCTCTATCATAAGCACAGATGTTCGTCGATGATTGCACGATGTCTAGCACTATTCGCACATCCTCAGACGCTGAAGCAGTTTTTATCCAAACGTAATAAAAACTGGAGAATATCAAGGCTTGAACTGACAAATGGTAAGAACCATTCACGACGTAAAGATGCCAGGCTTGGTCATCACCAGTACCAGACAATGTAAACACCACCCCTTGAAATTCCATGGATTTTTCATCACTGAATCCCCCACTATCAACATCCTCGGGGTTATCATTGAACAGAAACTGAACTGGAATCCACAGAAGCTCAGTGGTTTCAATAGTAGATCAGAGGGGACGAATACTGTGGTCAGGAACTCACCTACTGAATCCCCAAAATCTGTCCAACATCTGCACGTTAAAGTCAGGAGAGTGTTGGAATGACCCAACAGCACACAAGAAAGTTGACACCATCCCGGGACAGAGCTGCCCTCATGATTGACACCACAGCTACAAAAATACATTCCATTCACCACTGAATCTCGGTGGCCGCAGTGTCTCATATCAACAAGACACACTGCAGAAATTCACCAAAGATCCTCAGAAACCATCTTCTAAACCCACCACCATGACCATTATTGTAAAGCAATAAGGGGCATAGATGACATAGCTAACTGAGGTCTTTTCCCCAATGTACAGGAATCTAAAATTGTAGTGCACAGGTTGAAGCTGAGGGTGAAAATGATTTAAGAGGGACACCAGGGACAACCTTTTCAAACAGACGGTGGTGTATACATAGAATAAGCTTCCAGATGAAGAGGTAGAGGCGAGTATAATTTAATATATTTAGAAGACATAGAAGGTATGTGGTTTGGGAAGTTTTGGAGTATGGACCAAAGGCAGTCCTGTGGGATTTGTTCAGCTTAGGAAACTTGGTTGCCATGGACGAGTTGGGATGATTTTTTTATCCAAAACTGTATGACTGTAAGTCTCTATGAGTCGAAAAGTGTAGTTCTGGAAAAGCACAGCAGGTCAGAGAGCATCCAAGGAGCATAATGACTTATAAAACAACGTATGTGGATTTTCCTCTCTTCGGATGCAGCCTGACCGTATGTGCTTTTCCTGAATCACACTGCTCGACTTTGATCGCCAGAATCTGCTCTCCTCACTTTCTCCTGTATGACTCTAAGACACTATTACTTCTGTTTGGTGACAAATTCTTCACATCCCTCAATTCATTTACAGGTCATAAATCCTCTTTAAACGTTTTCAATAATCTAGTTTATCTCACGAGCTTGAGTATTCATGATATTTATTACCTTCTGTGAGAAGAGAACACTGCACCCAACTCTGCACCATGCCCTTTTGACAGGAACAAAGGAGGTGAACACGTGGGCTCAATTAAGAGTGACTGGTGATGACATCAAGGCAAAATTTGATTGAGGATGCCATCAAGAGGCCACAGGGTGAAGTGATGTAAAACACGAAGGAAGATGCTTGTGGTTAGTGACCATCAATTATCTCTGCAGAATATCCTCAGGGTAGCTTCCTCAGCACAAACACATTTAGTGGCTTTTGCTATTCTGAAATCAAAAGCGGAGATGTTCTTTAAAGTTCACGCAACGATCAGAACAATTTGTGACCTCTCAGCTCCTGAAATAGTCTGTGTCCATGTGCAACAAGACAACATTCACTTTATGTTTTTAAAGAGTAAGTAGCATGCATGTAACAGCCCTGCTCGACATTGCTCATTTCTGCATTGTGAAAAGGAGCTAATTCAACACCTCAAGCCGGTTTCACAGGAATGTGGGGAAGTCATTAATCCCATCGAAAGTATTGGAGAAGAAGTGCTATAGCCCATTTAGTCCGATTGTTGTACAACGCAGTAAGAGACGAAGTCTCGTCTTCTAGGAGAGAGCCCAATCAGGCCGTTCAACCTGGTCTTTGGTAACCGGCGTCTTGTAGCTAGATGACGTTCCTGAATGCGGATTGCTAGTTGTATGCCTGTTTGTCACGCTACCTTACAAAGCTTAGAACTGACAGACAGACTCCACCGACCACTGGGATTCATGACAGCCCATAAACCTGCAGCTACGCTCAGATAGCAACTCACCAGAATGAAGGATTCTGTACTCAGCATGTGAAAGACAAACATAATTTTCAAAATTCAATTCAAAAACTGTACGAAATCCTTTATAGGACAAACAGGCAGACAGCTACCAATCTGCAACAACAAACTCCAGCATGCCACTAAATGCGACAACCAGTGTCCCTAGTAGCCATACACACACAGATGAGAGAAACCACAAGTTCGATTGGGTTACACAGCAATCATTGTACGAGCTAAATGAAAGACAGTCAGATAATTCCTTGAAGCAAGATACTCGGCCACAAACTCTATCAACAAGCACATTGACCTTGAAAAATTCTGGACACTCATCGTTCTCTGGGTGATTTATTTTCCCTAAAATTCCTAATAAACTTACGCACCTCTACCACGGACCCCTCAGCCTTCTCTGCTTCAAAATAAAAACAAGCGCAGTTATTCAGCCACTCTTCATCCATGAATGCTCTCTCCCAGGCAATATCTTGGTGAATCTCTTCTGTACCCCTTCCACTGCAATCACATCCTTCTTATAGTGTGGAGACTGAAAATGCACACAGTGCTCCAGCTGTGGACTCACCAAAGTCCTGGTCCTCGCTCATATAAACTACACCTTGACTGATAATGTCATGCATCCTGTATGCCTTCTTAGAGACCCAATTAAGCAGTCCTACTACCTTTGGAGATCTGTGGACTAGATCCCCAAGATCCATCTGTTCCTTTGAGTTTCCTACTGTCCTGACATTCGTTTCAGTGCTCCTTGTCTTGTTCTTTCAGCCAAAGGGCATCACCTCCCATTTATCAGAGTTCATATCCTTCTGCCACTGATTTCACTATCTGACCTATCCTCCTGTCACCAAACACATTCTTCGTCATTTCCAACCACCCAGTCAGTCTTCCTGTCGTCCATAAAAGTTACATTGATACCATCATATCATATCATTCACATATCATCCACGAGTTAGTCCATTGTTGAAACTAGCCTTCCATCCATTGACTCTGTTTATACTCCCTGGCTCGGCAAATCAGTCTTAAGGCTTAACATCAATCTAGGTTTGTTCAATAGATCGTTTCAATTGCATGGCACTGTGAATTGTTTTATTAGTTCTGAGCCTGATGGTCCAGTTCCACAGCTACCTGATGAAAGAGCAGTTCACCGAAAGTTACTAATTCCAAATAAACCTGTTGGATTATAACCCGGTGTTGTTTACTTTAGGTGGTGTGATAAGTCTGGATGCGTGCAAAACAAAACTTTTAACTTTATCTCGGTACATGACAATAACATATCAAATCAAATATCACCCCTCACATGATTTATGAATATCATAATCCAGTCATTCAACTAAATGTGATGGAAGGACATTTCAGAATGGGCGACTCGCTCTTTTGATCTATGAAGCTCAGGAAGGTTCTCCTGTATCAAAAATTGCTGATGGCTGGGGTCATTATGTCAAGTCATCCTCAAACTAGACCGTTTGCATCTCGCTGTCAGACAGTGTGATTTCACGGCAGTTTCTTGGATATGTGCTGCGGGCAGAGGCGAATTTTAAAAACTCACTTTTTCACTTGTCGTTCGAAATGTGGAGGGTGCGTGATTTCGGTTTCACTTGTTCCAAACCTCTGCGATATTGTTCAGCAGCTTTCCACAGACATTTGTGTCCATGAAATCGATGCACAGATCAGGCTGGAGATTTCGATTTATAACCAGGGACAAGCGGCTGAATGATCCACAGAGATGAGATTATAAACAGGAACTGTACCAGTGATAGTGGCTGGCATTGATCACAAGTTTCTAGAGGACTGAACAATAATTCTGGGTGCCCTTGACAGCAGGGAGTAACTTTAAGATTTGTCATTTTAAAGGGTAGTGCTGGTGGATAGATATACGCAAACCTGTTCGCATAACACATCTCCTTGCAAACTGTGCTACATTTGTGGCCGTTAGGTTAGGGGAAAGTCATCTTAGCCCTAGATGACCATCAGGCTGCTCTCATTAGAGAGAGATGACTGGTGGGGTTTAACCTCATGGTCTCCATGCCTCAGGTAGCTGGAGAAGTTCAAGGAGGTTCGACACTTATGGTAACCTCAGTTGGTGTGGGGATTAGTTCGCTCAGTGGTTGAGATGGCTTGTTTTGATACAGAGTGACACCAAACAGTACATGGTTTGTTAAAGTCATTGTAACAATAAAGTTGTTGCACAGACAGAAACGCATAATTTTGTGGCATGGTTCTGTGCGTTAAAACAGATTACTCTTGAATATGCACCAGTTTGTAACTGAATATTAGTAATTTTTTATCACTGTTCTTTCTTTCCAAGTAACAACGCTCGATGAATAGTGGAGTTTTTTTGGATGTTGTACCAGCTTCTGCTAGGGGTTACGAGAGGCAACCTTTTACTTGCATTCAGCAAAACAAGCACATGTTCTTTGTCGATAAAACGTGGAGCAGGAAAGGCACAGAGGAGCAGGAAAGTTGTCGTTTCGGGTCAGAACCGTTCATCGGGATCATGTGGCTGTAAGTAACAGGAATGTTTCGGGATGTGGTCGAAGAGTTTTTGGACGGAAGAGATAACCAGGGGTTTGTAATAAGAGAGACCTACTGAGATCATTTCTGAGGGAGGAGAAAATCCTTGGAAGAGTAAGAACTGCAGATACTAGGCGTCGGACTCGATAAAACGTGGAGCTGGAAAAGCACTGCAGGTCAGACAGTATTGAAGCAGCAGGAAAGTCGATGCTTCTGGTCAGGACTCTTCATCAGGGGATTGTTTTGTATTCACTTGTGAGACATAGGAAACCCTGGTTGGCCAGCAGTTAGTGTCCATCCCAAACTGTCCTTTAATAAGGGTTGGTCTGCTTGCAAGGCCATTTCAGAGGACACTTGAGAGGTGACCACTGACCTGGATGTCACATACAGTAATTAGGTAAGAGGAGCACATTTCCTTCCATAAAGTCTATCGTGAACCATTAGGATTATTACAAGAGCTGAATGTTTAAACAGTCATCATTAAATAAAGGTGTTAATTCCAGATTTTGCCCGAAACGTTGATTTTCCTTCTCCTCGGATACTGCCTGCCCTGCTGTACTTTTCCAGTACCACTCTAATCTTGACCCTAATCTCCAGCATCTGCAGTACCTACTTCTGCCATGGATAAGTGATTAGCACTGGGCCCAACATGAGGATCCCCTGGGATTTTATTACTTCGAGTTTAGAAGGTTGAAAGGAGATCGAATAGAAACATACAAGATAATGCATGGCTTAGAAATGGTGGACTGTGGGAAGTTGTATCGGTTAGGTAGGGAGACTAGGACCCATGGGCACAGCTTTAGACTTAGAGTAGGTCAATTTAGGACGGAAATGAGGAGCTATTTCTTCAACCAGAGAGTAGTGGGCCTGCAGAATTCATTGCCACGGAGTGCAGTAGAGGTTGGGAGGTTAAATGCCTTTAAGGCAGAGATCAATAAAATCTTGACCTCACAAAGAATTAAGGGCTATGGGGAGAGTGCGGGTAAGTGGAGGTGAAATGCCCACCAGCCGGCGGAGTGCACTCGATGGGCAGAATAACCGAACTTCCACTCCTATGTCTAATGGTCTTATTATGAAGGCCTGCGTGCCAAAAGCCTTCTTCACTGCTCTGTCCACTTGTCACTCCAGCTTCAGAGAACCTTTGCCTTATCTCCAAATTCTCTCTTTTCCACTCGACTTCTTGAATGGTGAGCTGGGAGGATGTGAAATGGCAGATGTTACATCTTCTGTGATGCTGTCCGACTCGCTTTGATCTCCATTATTGGTTGTTTTCAGTACAGATTCCAGCAACTGCAGTAACTTTCTCCTAAAATATTTATCATGCTTGGAGATCCACACAACAGAAAGAAGTCATGGTTTCCAGACTCATCATGAATTTATACCCAGTTCACTCACTCCATTTGCCATCTCTCCCAAAATCACAATTCGGCAAGATTTTTCCTTCACGTTAAACACACCTTTGCCAAATACAAACATAAAGCAAAGAGTCAATCCTTGTGGAGTTGGAAAGTGGATGCAGAGCGTGCTTTGGAGAAACCAGTAGGACACCTTTCCTTCTCTGTTTCCCTTCCTCACTTCACAACACCCAGAGCAGGCAGAACACAAAGCTGCTTTCCTAGACCTGAAAAAGGAGGAAACAACGTTGTTAGCTAAGTGGGTACAAATTTAATGCATAAACAGTATCACATAAGCTTATTTCACAAAGGGACATAGGTTTTTAATCAGACAATTGAAAATAAATTTATTAAACAATTGAACAGAAACTTCTTACACTAATGAAATAAAGTGGGCCCATAAAAACATTTTTATGTATTAAAACTCTCCTTACACAATTTAAAGTAAATTTCAGATGCCAACTAACTTGAGTGTCTTCCCCCTCATTGTATTAAACATTTGAAAAGAAGTTTACAGCGCACTTTATGAGGAGGTGTGTTTTGCACTCAGCAAAGGAGCGGCCACAACAGGACCTCCACAACAGGGCATGATGGTGAGGGAGGGTTGTGAGCGAAGGAGCTGTGCAATCCAAACGGACCTCCAAGGCATGGGCTGATAATGAGGAGGCCACTGCGGAAACAATGGGACAGTCAAACAGACCTCTGCAACAGATGGCAATGGTGAGAGAGGACAGTGAACAAAGGAGCTGGACCTCCACAAATGGGGATGTTGATAAGGGCAAGCGTCGAGCGCGGCAATATTGTATTCCAGCTTGTGCTCCACAATAGGGTGCGATGGTGAAGAGGACACTGATTGTTGGAGCTGGATATCAACAGCACGGGGCAGTGTTGAGGGAGGGCAATGATGTAGGGAGCTAAAATCAACAACATGGAACAACACTGAGAGGTAGAACTTGACCAGGGAATATGAAAGGGCAGGCGTCTCTCCATTTAGTTTCAATGTATAGCATGCCACGATCCAATGCAAATTTGTACAAAAGAAAAATTAGCATTTCTCACTTCCACTGTCTGATTTCCCATTGACAATGCTGAAAATGCAGGTTTCCAATGGTACAGAGATTGTGCAAGATCCGTGTTGGTTCCAATTGTTTTACAATTCAATGTAAAAAGTGAAGTCACCATAGTGTTAGTGGACGAGAGCAACTGTTCCCTCATTACAGACAGAGAGAGATGACTGGCTAGTGGTTCAATTTGAGCGTCACCATGCCTCAGTCGAGGGAAGAGGTTGAGATGGACAGCCTTTCACAGTAACGTCAATTGACGCAGGCATTGAACCGACTCTATTGGCATCACACCGCTGGAGAAAGTGAGGACTGCAGATGCTGGAGATCAGAGCTGAAAATGTGTTGCTGAAAAAGCGCAGCAGGTCAGGCAGCATCCAAGGAGCAGGAGAATCGACGTTTCGAGCATGAGTCCTTCTTCAGGAATGAGGAAAGTGTGTCCAGCAGGCTAAGATAAAAGGTAGGGAGGAGGGACTTGTGGGAGGGGCGTTGGAAATGCGATAGGTGGAAGGAGGTCAAGGTGAGGGTGATAGGCCGGAGTGGTGGTGGGGGCAGAGAAGTCAGGAAGAAGATTGCAGATTAGGAAGGCGGTGCTGAGTTCGAGGGATTTTAGATTAGATTAGATTACAGTGTGGAAACAGGCCCTTCGGCCCACAAGTCCACACCGACCCGCCGAAGCGAAACCCACCCATACCCCTACATTTACCCCTTACCTAACACTACAGACAATTTAGTATGGCCAATTCACCTGACCCTGCACATCTTTGGATGGTGGGAGGAAACCGGAGCACCCGGAGGAAACCCACGCAGACACGGGGAGAACGTGCAAACTCCACACAGTCAGTCGCCTGAGGCGGGAATTGAACCCAGGTCTCTGGTGCTGTGAGGCAGCAGTGCTAACCACTGTGCCACCGTGCCGCCCTAAATTTGACTGAGACAAGGTGGGGGGAGGGAAAATGAGGACATTGGAGAAATCTGAGTTCATCCCTTGTGGTTGGATGGTTCCTAGGCAGAAGATGAGGCGCTCTTCTTCCAACCATCGTGTTGCTATGGTCTGGCGATGGAGGAGTCCAAGGACCTGCATGTCCTCGGTGGAGTGGGAGAGGGAGTTGAAGTTTTGAGCCACGGGGTGGTTGGGTTGGTTGGTCCGGGTGTCCCAGAGCATCATGGAGCGGGCATCCCAGAGCGGGCATCACACCGCTGTCCTGCTGATTGAATAAGTGCATTGAGCTACAGCTCAGTTCGATGTGAATAAGAACAGCAAATTTCAAAGAAAAATTAAACCAGAGAGAATTGCTTAAGAGCCTGCTTCCTTGCGTGGCCCAAACAGTTACGCAATGTGCACAGTTTGTTCCCATTTCAGTTCAACCGTATTGCCTGCATAAGTGCAGTCTTGTCATGCTGCAGCTAATGAGACTGGCTCAAGGTGGGGGGGGGGGGGGGGGGTATTTGCAAGTAGCATTAAGCAGAATACTCAATCGTTTTGAAAACTGCTATTGGCAAAATAATTCTCTGCTGGTTTTTGAGTCAGGCAAACCCCAAATTATCCTCAGAGACTTGAGACCTCTCAGAGTCACCCCTTATGATTTGTTATTCAGTTAATAGCACCAGGCTCACTGTGACATTTATATTGTCCGGATGCCATTGTCAATATTACATTCTTTGTGCCATTTGCAAATGTGAGTTTCAAAATAAGGAATTAATTACCATTGGGTCTTCCAAAACCACCTCTGTGCATTGGTTACGTCCTGATATTGCTTTAAATAGATGACTAATGTTCCCTTTGAAACATGTTTATTGGAGATTCCCTTGCATAGGCTATTATCTGTGGAGCGATGGAGTATTACTGGTCACCATTTAAAAGTTTATGGATAGGTTGAGTAGCCAAGGCCATTTTCAATAATAGTGAATCCCAAACGTAGAGGGCATAGGTTAAAAGTGAGAGAGGAATAAAGTGCCCCAAGGGGCAACTTTTTTCACCTAGAGGATGATGTATGAAATGAGCTGCCAGAGGAAGTGGTGGAGGCTAGGACAATTACAGCATTTAAGCGGCATCTAGGTGTGTGTATGAATAGGAGGGGTTGGAGAGATAGGGGCCAAGTGCTGGAAAATGGGACTAGATTATTTTAGGATATCTGGTCAGCTTGAATGAGTTGGACTGAAGAGTCTGTTTCCGTGCTGTACAGTTCTATGACTCGAGAAGGAATGTGGAGTCAGCCATGACAGAGCAAACAACTGAATGGCTGAGTCCTGTTCCCACATCTTACTGTCTGAAAACTAGCTTTTGATGACCTGAACACTGCATGCCCATCAGTAACTCCGTTCCCACTGCTTTCTGAGGTTAACATTTCCAAAGCTAAGCAATCCTACCCCATCTCACTGCTACTAAAAGAAATTAAAATTCATCCTCCTTTTACCTATGCAGCCATTCATTGAATTGAATACCATTCCTGCTCATCAGCAGCTTCAAATTTTTCCAAAACCTCAAATGCCTCAGCAACTCAGTATCCTTTATTATTTTTTAAAACGTCAGCGCTCACACATTTGATACGATCACCTCTCACATATCTTCACTGCATTTTGAACCTACACGATCTTGGGCCATAAGGGCACCCTTTCAATCCTGGAACCAGCCCGGTGAATCTTGTATGAATAGTCGACAACGGAAATGGATTGACTGTTAAATAAGGGACAAAAACTATACAGTTATTGGGGATACTGACCAGTGTCCTGCAGTAAATTTCACAATGTGATGTTTCATCTCAGCTGGCAACATAATTCACTGATCTATTTGGTTATTACAAAGCTTTCTGTGCCTTTAGTTTTTTTTTCAAAGCAAACTT
The DNA here is from genome assembly GCF_037043375.1 of Chiloscyllium plagiosum. Lineage (NCBI taxonomy): Eukaryota > Metazoa > Chordata > Chondrichthyes > Orectolobiformes > Hemiscylliidae > Chiloscyllium > Chiloscyllium plagiosum. Next base: position 8,719,514 of record NW_028270187.1, read on the forward strand.
TTTTTTTGTACACAGGCTGCCGGCTTTAGCCACCAGACTCTTAATAGAGAAAACTAGATCATTTCCTCTGGAATTTACGTTAAAACCCCTCTGTGACAGATGTAGGATTTGAATTCAATAATAATCTGGAATTCTGAGTTTAATGGCCAATTGGTGCAACAACCCATCTGGTTCACTAATGTCCTTTCGGGAAGGAAACTGCAATCCTTACCTGGTCTGGGCCTACACGTGATTCTAGACACACAACAATGCAAATGACTCTTAACTGCACTTTGTGCATGTTGCGGATGGGGGATAAATGCTGGTCTAGCCACTGACATCCATGAACTAATTTTAAAAACTCAGTCTCATAGAACATAGAACATTGAAGAATACAGCGCAGTACAGGCCCTTTGGCCCTCGATGTTGCGCCGATCCAAGCCCACCTAACCTACACTAGCCCACTATCCTCCATATGCCTATCCAATGCCCGCTTAAATGCCCATAAAGAGGGAGAGTCCACCACTGCTGCCCCCAATCAACTCATACCTGATAGTTAATTTGTACTATCAAATTTAATATCCCATTTTTCCACGTTATAATCTGTTCTTTTCCTAGCCATTCACATGGTCTATCTCTAACCTATTTTACCAGCTTTGTGATCCCCTTCAACTTGTTATCTCCACCCAAGTTTGTAAAAAAAACCTTTTTGCTTCAATGCACGAAGTCCATTCATCCAGTTCATGACATCATTTATAATTATTACTGATAATTACTACTGATCCTTGTGACAGGTCACTTGTTACAGCTTCTCAATCTGATAATGGCCTGGTTAGCCAATCTTCATTGGCACTTAAGAAAACAATCTGTAAATGTAATAGAATGCTGGCCTTTACATCGAGGGGGCTGGAGGACAATGATGCAGAAGTTATGCTGCAGTTATACAAAGCCCTGATTCGGCCTCATTTGCAGCAGATCTGGATGGATAGATTGGCCTTGCAGGGAATACAACGTTGGTTCACAAGAATGATGCCTGCTCTTCGGGGCTTAAATTGTGAAGAGATTTTAGACAAATTAGGGCTGCTCTCTCTAGAATATAGAAAGTTAATAGATGACCTGATTGAAGTCTTCAAGATACTAGCAGTGAAAGACAGGGTAGATAAATGTAAATTATTTCCATTGTTTGGGGATTCCAGAACAAGGGAGGGCATTGTCAGAGAATGAGGTCTGTATCATTCAAGAGAGTTGATAGGATACACTTCACCGCACAAAGACTGTTAGAGGTTTGCAACTCTCTTCCACAAACATCAGTAGATGACAGATCAGTTGTTTGTTTTCAATTACATTTTTGCTTGGCAGCGTTCCCATAGGGAGTGTGGCCATAGATCAGCCATTTACCAATTGAATAGTGAATAACGTCAAGGGGCTGAATGGCCTACTTCTGCCTTCCTGATTCCTAAATAATGGTTTGGGCGCTGGGAGAGAGAGATGGACAGGTGGAGACGCTAAAATAATACAAGAAGCTGTGGACGCTGGAGATCTGAACCAAGAACATATAATGCTGGGGAAACGCAGCAGGTCCGGCAGCATCTGTGGACAGAGCATGAAAAGTTAACGTTCTCAGTCCAGCAACCCTTCTTCAGAACGGAGCAGCTGAAGACAATGACCAGAGGGAAATAAGGGGAAAGCAGCAAAGGAATTGTTGATAGTTGTTGACAGGCAATATTAAACCCATCTGCAATACCGATATGGCTACTTTCAGCACTGCAAACCCTTTATTAATTCCTCCTTATCTCTATTATCCAACCTCTCTTCTTCGCTGGTTTCCTACTAACCAGCCCTTTGGTTGCATTCACTCTTATCTCTCTCTCTCTGGGCACTGTCTCCATCTATTTCTCACACTCTCCATCCCTCCATACTATCTTTATCTAGACTCTTCTAGTTCTGAAGAAGGGTCTCTGGACTTGAAACGTTAACACTTTCTCTCTCTCGTTACAGCTGCTGCCAGACCTGCTGAGTTTTTCAAGGGTAACCCTAATTTATCCAATATTAATTCTATTAGCATTATTTAAAATGATATCAATGGTCTCTGTCTCTCATTCCCTTTGGAAAATTCCTTTTCAACCATTCTCAGGATTTTGTTATTTTACTGTCCTCTACGATAAAGACAGAGCGGAGAGGTCCGCCCATTTTGTCTGTCGCTAATTTCATGCTCATGCTTTTCCACAGATTCTCACACGAGGGGCCAATGACTAAAAGTTAGGGCCATACAATCCAGGGGAGGTTCTGGGAAGCATTTTATTATTGCTCATGGAACGTGAGTGCCGCTGGCTGGTGCAACATTTGTTGTCCAACCATAATTAGCCAGAGAGAAGCTCAGAGTCAATCACATCACCATGGGTCTGGAGTCAGACGGAAACCATACAATTAAGAACTGTAGATCTCCTTCCCTGAAGGACAGCCGTGAACCAAATTGTTTTTATTCTGACAATCAGCATTGGTTTCATGATCATCATTAAATATTTAATTCCAGTCGATCATTGAATTCAATTTCCATCTGCCGTGGCAGGATTTGTACCCAGTTCCCATGGACATTACCAGGGTCTCGAGCTTAATTGACTGGTGATAGTACATATCACAAAAAGTACGGGAGACATATGGAATTAACTTCTACAAACCACAAACTACTTTGATTCAAACCATTCATAAGTTATTTGATTTAAAACTGAGAGAGATACCTTTTGTGTTAAGCAGATGTATTAAAGGAGCTAGGGGGCCAAAGGTAGGGCTGTGGAGCTATCAGTCAAAATTTGATTGAATGGTGGAACAGGTTCAAGAGGCTGAATGGACTACTCCTAATTCTTAGAGTGCTATGGACTTGAAACGTTAATTCTGTATCTCTCTCGCTCACCCCACAGATACTGCCAGACCTGCTGAGTTTCTTCAGTTATTTCTGCTTCAGTCAATTTTTCTAACGTCTACTTGTATTGGATTCACATAATTTAGGACATAATTAGTCTTTTATTTTTGTTCTGTACATTTATTCTAAATCTGCATGCTTTCACTTATTCTGGAACCTTTCTGATATCTAATAGTTCCCCAATTTTCTGGCGTGCTTTAGTCTGCACGCCGTTGGACCCTGCTTCTTTCAAAGGGGCGGAGACTCTGTTTATTGAAATGAAAACATTCACAAACGCTTCTTTCGCCAGAAATGTATACTCGGTGACGTTCTCTCTCTCTCTTTCTCTATCTATCTATCTCGTACTTCAGCCAGGCGGGATCGGCGGCAGAGTGTGCGCGGGGGGTGGTGCGGTGATAAATTGATTTACCAGTTGAGCTTTAGCAGGCAACATGACAGAAGCAGACTGCAACGGTGAAGTGTAGTTTGGTGGAGGGTGTTTGGGACAACATTTGTTATGTTTTAATGTCCATATAAATGCGTGTCTCTTTCCTGATGACTGAGGCAGATTCACTTTGATTCAAACCATTCATATTCAAGGCAGCGTAAGTCACTCCCTCATATTTGTCTTGTGCACATCAGAATACTCGCCCTGTATTCAGTAACATGGAAATTGCTGTTTGTAAAGTATACGCTGATATCTTTTGCCTTTAACACTCTATAAAGGTTTTTTTTTGTGTGTCCACCTATCTCAACCTCTTACTTCTTGTCAATCCCTTTCTCACCTAGTTCTTTTCACTTTTTTTTTGTTTGGTCTCTTCATTTGAATTGGAATATAGGGGATATGGTGAGTAAATTTGCAGTTTGGTGATATCAATGAAGAAGGTTATCTCAGAGTCTCACGGGACGTTTATCAGCTCGGCCAATGGGCCAAGGGGTGGCAGATGGAGTTTAATTTAGATAAGTGTCAAGTGTTGCATTTTGGTAAAAAGAATCTGGGCAAATCTTAGAAAGTTCATTGCAGGGCCCTGGGAAGCGTTGTCGAACAAATGGACCTTAGTGTGCAGGTGCATAGTTCCTTGAAAGTGGCATTACATGCTTGCCTTCCTTGCTCAGAGCATGTAGTATTGGAGTTGGGATATCATACTGCAGCTGGACAGTACATCGATTAGGCTACTTTTAGAATTTGGAATATAATGCTGATTTCTCTCCTGTAGGAAGGACGTCGTTAAACTAGAAAGAGTACAGAAAAATGTTGCAAACTTATTTCTGGAACTGGAAGGGTTTTTGATTATATGGAGATGATAAATGAGCTGGGACACCTGTTTCCATAAAGTGTCAGAGGCTGAAGGATGACCAGGCAGAGGTTTATAAAATCATGAGGGGCATAGATAAGGTAAACAGATAAGATCTTTCTCCCAGATTTCAGGAGTCTAAAACTAATGGGCACAGTTTTAATGGGAGAGTGGAAAAAATTGGAAGGGATCTGAGGGGCAACTTTTTGACATAGAAGGTGGTGTGTATATGAATGAGCTATCAGCAGAAGTAATAGAGGTGATACAATCACAACATTAAAAAAAGAACACTTGGAAAGGTGCGTGGATAAGAAAGGTATGTGCCAAACACAGGCAAATGGGAGTAGTTCAATTTAGGATACTTTATCGGCATGGATGAGTTGGACTGAGGGGTCTGTTTCTGTGCCGTACGACTCTATGACTCTCTCACTTTTCAATGTGCTTCTGAAAGTTGAATGTATCTGGAAAGTCTCACCACAGAGAGCTGTGTGGGGGCAGAGTTATTGTGTATGCAAAGGCTGAGAGAGCTAGATGCTTGATCAGTGAGGAATCAAGGGAAAGGACAGGAAATTCAACGTGACTCATATTCGATCAGCTATGATGCTATTGGATTGTAAAGCAGTCTCGAGGTGCTGAACGTCCTTGTGCTCCCAACCGACCTTTGGACAACTCCCAATCATGGGACTTCCGTGAAAAATTCAAACCTGTTCTGTAAGTTGCATCTTTGTCCCGTCAGTGCGAAGTAGTGCCCAGGTGGAGACTGAAAAGCAACATAATAGTTTTGGCTGCTTATTTGTACAGAGGAAAACATAACACACTTGACTCATTCCAGGCTACTGGGTCATAGAGTCATCGAGTTATAGAGTAACAGAGATTTACAGCACGGAAGCCGGCCCTTCAGTCCAACTTGTCCATGCCAACCAAATATCCAAACCCAATCTAGTTCCACCTGCCAGCACCCGGTTCATATCCCTCCCAGCCTTTTCTATTCATATACCCATCCAGATGCCTTTTAAATGTTGCAATTGTACTAGCCTCTACCACTTGGTCTGGCAGCTCATTCCAAGTACGTACCGCCCTCGACATAAAAATGTTGCCGTTCAGATCTATTTTTATCTTTCCTCTCTCACCCTAAAATTATGCCCTCTAGTTCTGGACTACCCTATCCCAGGGGAAAAAAAAAAACTTTGTCTACTTATACTATCCATCCCCTCACTATAAGGTCACCACTCAGCCTCCGACGCTCCGGGGAAAACAACCCTAGCCTACTCAAACTCTCCTAATATCTCAAATCCTCCAACCCTAGTAACATCCTTGAAAATCTTTTCTGAACCCTTTCAAGTTTCACAACATCTTTCAGGTAGGAAGGACACCAGAATTGCAGGCAATTTTCCAAAAGTAGCCTATCCAATGTCCTATACAACCGAAACATGACCTCCCAACTTCGGTACTCAATACTCTGACCAATAAAGGAAAAACAAAGGCCTTTTCACTAACCTATCGACCTGCAACTCCACTTTCAAGGAGGTATGTACCTGCACTCCAAGGTATCTTTGTTCAGCTATACTCCATACGACATTACCATTAATTGCATAAGTCCAGCAAAGATTTCTTTTCCAAAATGCAGCAACTCCCATTTATCTAAATTTAACTCAATCTGCCATTTCTCTGCCCACTGGCCCATCTGATCAAGATCCTGTTATAATCTGAGGCAACCTATTTCGCTGCCCACTACACTGCAATTCTGGTGTAATCTGCAAACTTAAAACTATACATCTTATGCTCACATCCAAATCATTTATGTAAATGACGAAAAGTAGAGGACACAACACTGATCCTTGTGGCACTCCACTGGTTACAGGCCTCCAGTCTGAAAAACAACACTCCGCTACCACTCTTGTCTTCTACCTTTGAGCCAGTGCTGTACCAAATGGTTAGTTCTCATCGTATTTCATGAGATCCAACCTTATTCACCAGTCTCCCATAGGGAACCTTGTCGAACGCCTTACTGAAGTCAATATAGATCACGACCACCGCTCCAACCACATCAACCCCCTGTTTCACATCTTCAAAAAAACTCAATCAAGTTTGTGAAACATGATTTCTCATGCATAAAGCCATGTTGACTACCCTAGTCAGTCCTTGCCTTTGCAAATACTTGTACATTCTTTCCCTCAGCATTCCCTCCAACAACCTGCCTACCACGGACATCAGGCTCACTTGTGTATAGTTCCCTGATTTGTCCTTACCACTTTTCTTAAACAGTGGCACCACGTTATCCAACCCCCAGTTTTCCTGTACCTCACCTGTGACAATCAATGATATAAGTATGTCAGCAAGAGATCCAGCAACTTCCCACAGAGATTTAAGGTGCATCTGATCAGGTCCTCGGGATTTATCCATTTTTATGTGTTTCATGACATCCAGCACCTCCTCCTGTGTTTTCTGGACATTTTGCAGATGTCACCATCTATTTCCTTACATGCTATATCTTGCATGTCCTTTTCCATAGTAAACATCGAAGCAAATTACTCGATTAGTATCTCCTCCATCTCCTGTGGCTCCACCTTGCTGACCACCTTGCTGATCTTTGAGGGGCCCTATTGTCTTCCTAGTAAACTTATTGTCCTTAACGTCTTTGTATAAACCCTTTGGATGCTCCTTAACTCTTTTTGCCTAAACTATCTCGTGTCCCTTTTTTGCCACCCCGACTTCCCTCTTAAATATACTCCTACTGCCTTTTTACTCTGCTAAGATTTCATTCGATCTCTCATCGAACGAGAGTCTCTGGACTCTCGTTATCTCATTTCTGAAGGCTTCCCATTTTCCAGCTGTCCCTTTACCTGCAAACGTCTTCCCGCAATCAGCTTTTCAAAACTTTTGCCTAATACTATTGAAATTAGCTTACCTCCAATGTAGAACTTCAACTTTTAGTTCTGGTCTAGCCTTTTCCTTCACTATTTTAAAACTAACAGAATTATGGTCGCTGGCCCCAAAGTGCTCCCCCAGAGACACCTCAGTCACCTGCTCTATTTTATTTCTCAAGAGTAGGTCAAGTTTTGCATCTTCTCTACTAGGTGCATCCACATATTGAATCAGAACATTTGCTTGCACACACTTAACAGATTCCTTAACACTGCCTATATACAAATCAAAAACACTTCCCGCTCCATCACCTACCTGTATTTTTTGGGAATTAGATCACAATGTCGTGCTGTTCTCCCGGTTTACAAGGAGAAGTTGAAGCAAGAGTACCCAATGCAGACAGTCGTCCAGTGTTGATCTGAGACAATAGAAGGGCTTCAATGGGTCTGCTTCGAGTCGGTGGACTGGGTCATTTTCAAGAAGTCAGTGGTCAACTTAACCGAATGTGCCACTAACATTACAGACTTCATTAGCGAGCGTGTAGTAGACTGTGTTGCCAAGAAATCAAACCAAATGTTCCCCAACTAGAAATCATGCATGAACTGTGAGATCCATTCCCTACTGAAGTCCACGCCTGAGGCTTTCAATTCGGGTCACGCTGACCTATACAGGAAAACCAGTTACGACCTTTCTACGACCATCAGTGATGTCAAGAGGCAATACCAAACTAAGTGTGACACAGAGACCAACAGCACGGACCCCGTCATTTGTGGCAAGGGTTGCACAACATAACGGTCTGCAAAGCGAAATTGAACAGAATCATGGTCAATAGTACATCCCTACGCGATGAGCTCAGTGCATTCTACGCTCGCTTTAATCACAAGGTCAATGAATCTATGTTACCTATCCCAACAGTCTCGGATGCACCTGGTACCCTCATTCATAGCCACAGGTGTTAGATCAGTCTGCTTCAGTGAATCCATGGAAAGCTACTGACCCGGATGGTGTCCTCAGCCATGCATTCAAATCCTGCATGGACCAGCTGCTGAGAGTTTTCACAGGCATATTTAACCTCTCCTTACAGCGACGTGAATTCACCATCTGCGTCAAGATGAGCAGCACTCTCCTGGTGTCAGCAAATCATGGAATGTGCCTCAATGACTTCTGCCTGGTGGCTGTGTCCTCCATACATATCAAGTGCTTCGAGAAGTTGGTCATGTTTTATATCAAATCCAGCCTATCAACTGCCTTGACTCATTACAATTCCCCAAACGACGCAAAATATTATGCACGTTGTCGTACTATCTCTGAAATATAGAGGAGACCACATGGAGAGCAATGGACACAGTAGATGACATTTCAGACAACATCTCTGGGACACACGCACTATACAACCCCACCGCCCTGTGGTCGAACACTTCAACTCCTCCTCCTACCCTGCAAAGGACATACAAGTCTTCGTCCTCCTCCACCACCAAACTCTGGCCACTCGACCCCTGGAGGAAGAATGGTCCAGCTTCTGTCTTAGGACAGAAACAAATACACGGGATCAATTTGGATTTCATTAATTTCACATTTCCTTTCCCCTCACCTTATCTCAGATCAAACCTTCCAACTCGGCTGCCACTTTTGAACTGTCCTACCTGTTCACTTTCCTTCCCACTTATCAACTCCACCCTCCTCTCTGGCCTATCACCTTCACCTCCACCTTTATCTACCTATCACATTCCCAGCTACTTCCTGCCAGCTCGACTCCACCCTATTTCCTGACCTATTACCATCACCTACTACCTCTATCTACCTAACACATTGCCAGCTACCATACCTCACCCCCACCCCTCTCCAATTTATCTCTCAGCCCCCTTGGGCCACCCCCTCATTCCTGCAGACCCATTGAAGCCCTTCTATTATCTACCTCTGACATCTCCCCTAATTCTTCCTCCAATTACCTTAAAATTATGGTCCCTCGTGAGAGACATTTCTGTTATGGGAAAAAAAGTCTCTGGCTCTCTATTCTATTCAAGCCTCTCATCATCTTCTGCACCTGTATCAAGTCACCTCTCATTCTTCTTCTATCCAATGAATAAAGCTCTAGCACCCTCAGCCTTTCTTCATAAGACATAGCTTCCATTCCAGGGAAGCATACTGAAAAATCTTCTCTGAACCCTGTCTAAAGCTTCCACATCTTTCCTGTAACGAGAGGACCAGAACTGAGCACAATATTATAAGTGTGGTCTTGCCAGTATTCTATAGAGATGCAGGGAGAAAGTGAGAACTGCAGATGCTGCAGATCAAAGTCGAAGGGTGTTGTACTGGAAAAGCACAACAGGTCTGGCAGTATCCGAGGAGCAAGAGAATCCACGTTTCGGGCAAAAGCACATCATTAAATAATGAATGCTGGGGTGGCCCGAGATGGCTGAGAGGTAAATGGGAGAGGGATGTGGCCGGTGGGTTCGTAGCTGGGAAAGTGGTAAGCACATGGACGTGGTGGGGTAATGGTGATAGGGCAGAAAGGAGGGTGGAGCGGAGAGGTGGGAAGGAAGATGGACAGGTAGGATAGCTCGAGGTTGGTGCTGAATTCGAAGGTTGGATCATGGTTAAGGTGGGGGAGCGAAAATGAAGACGCTGGTGAAATCTACACTGATCCCGAGTGGTTGGAGGGTCCCAAGACAGAGGATGATGCACTCCTCCTCCAGGTTTCGGGTGGCTTGCATTTGGCACTGGAGGAGACTCCGGACCTCCATGTCCTCGGTGGTGGGAGAGGGAATTAAGACATTCGACCACAAGGTGGCCTGGCTGTTTATTGCACGTTAATCAAATATGATGGTGAGATCACCTTTAGAATTGTGCACTCAATTCTGGTCTTCCTGCTATCATAGAATCCCTCCAGTGTGGAAACAGGCCATTTGGCCTAACAGGTCCACATGGATCCTCTGAAGAATAACCCACCCAGACACATTCTCCTACACAATTAATTTGCCCCTGAGTAATGCACCTAACCTATATATCACAGCATGATATGGGCAATTTAGTATGGCCAATTCACCTAAGCTACACATCTTTGGTTTGTAGGAATAAACCAGAGCACCCGGAGGAAACCCACTCAGTCAGGGGGAGAATTTGCAAACTCCACACATACAGTCACCTGAGGCTGAAATCGAACCTGGGTCCCTGGGTACTGTGAGGCAGCATCACTAGCCACTGAGCGATCGTATCACCCAATATAGGAAGGATATTGTCAAATTGGAAAGGATGAACAAATGATATACGAGGGTGTTACCAGGACTGGAGGGCTTGAGTTATCGGGAGAGACTGGACAAGCTGCGGCATTTTAATAGCAAAAGAGGTTTAGGAGTGACTTTATGGAGGCTTATAAAATTTTGAGGAGCCTTAATAAGATGAATAGCAAAAGTCTTTCTGCAGAGTAGGGGATTTCAGCAGCAGAGTGCATAATTTTAATGTAACAAGAGGAAGCTTTAAAAAGTGACTTGAGATGCAACTTCTTCATACAAAAGGTAGTTCATATGTAGAATGAACTGCCAGAGGAAATGTAGACGTGGGTACAATTACCGTGATTAAATACATTTGGACAGGTTCATAAACGGGGAAGGTTTGGAGAGCCGAGCCCAGCCAAATGGCATTGGTTCAGTTTGGAAAAACGGACCAGCATAGATGAGTTGGACCGAAGGGCCTTATTGCTGCTTCATGACTCTGTGACTCTATGATCTGCGGCGGGATGTGCATCCGCCTGAAACACAGTCCCATCTGTTTTGCTGCGACCGTTGTTACCCTATCTCTAATCATTTCCGTTGTGGTTGATCCACTTAAATCATAAGTTAACTGGTAGTACTCACATGCCTTCTTTGTAAAAGTAACCTCCTGTTAGGAAGGAAAAGACAGTTTCCAGACTGAAGGTTGAAAGCAGTGAAAGGGCCTTTTCACATGTCCACAGAAAGAGAAATATGTTTGAATGTTTGCCGCTGATAGCTGAAAATCTAACTGTTACAGTGTCCTGTGCAGCATAATGACATGCTCAGATCTCTGTGGAGGCCAGTTTTTTTTTAACCTCTCTCTCTCTCTCTCATTGAGAAGCTGCTGCATATCTGCCTGCTAGTTTTGCAGAGATGCCATGAATTCCTTATTTGACTCTATGACGAAGATACACCGAAAATAGGAGTAGGTGCAGGCCATTCGTTTGTACTGGCCTGGGCTGCCAATTCAATAGGATCATCCAGCTCACCTGTTACGCGATGCTGTACCAAACATTTGTCCTAGCTTAAGCACCTATCCATGTACCTATCCAATTGTCGCTTAAAGGTCACCAAAGATTCTGACTCTGCCACTCCCACAGGCAGCGCATTCCATGCCCGCACCACTCTCTGGCTAAAGAACCTACCCCTGACATCCACCCTATACCTTCCACCCTTCACCTTAAACTTATGTCCCCTTACAGGTTTCTATGAGATATCTCCTCATTCAAAAAAAAATCGATTGAAAGTAATTCTAATCTAACCAGTATCCCTTCATACATTAGTCCTGCTATCCTAGGAATCAGTGTGGAAAACCTCCAATGCACTACCTCCATAGCCAGAACATCCTTCCTCAGCTATTAAAAACAGAGATATATTGCCCAATATAAAGCAAAGAACTGTGGCTGTTTAAGATCTGAAAAAAAAAGCAGAAATGACATGACGAACTCTGCAATTCTGGCAACATTGTGAGGTTGGGGTTTGGTGGTTGCTGGAGCTAGATAGCAAGAGAGAGAGAAAAAAATATTTCATATTTCATGTTATATATAAGGTTTGTCCTACCTCCCATTGTCTTTCATAATTTTATACATCTCTATTATGTCCCTCAATCTCCTCTGCACTAAGAAAAAAATGGCATTCTATACAATCTGACTTCATAAATGAAACTCTCCAGCCCCAGGACAACATTCTGGTAAATCCTCCTCTGCAGACGGGTCACTGGAGCCCAAACATGAACTCTCTCTTTCTTTCTCTCTCTTTCTCTCTCTCTCTCTCTCTCTCTCATTCTCTCTCTCTCTCTCTATCTCTATCTCTATCTCGCTCACTCTCCCCTCCACCCCACCCCCTCAGGATGCTGTCATACCTGTTCATTTCTTCCAGCACTTTCTGTGTTTGTTTCAGATTTTTGGCATCGGCACGATTTCGTTTTTAGAAATCCACCCTTATCGTCTTGCAGCTGTTTGTGCAAACTATGAAAAAATGTAATTTTGCCAAGGAAACCAAGCTTTTGAGGGAACAGAAGTTTTTGTTCCAAGTTGTATCACATTACATAGAGTATTTTGTTTTGTGCTAAAACTCCGACACATGCAAAGTTTAGCGTATTTTTAAAATCATATCATCAAACTTCATTCTGACTAAGTGAAAATAATGCTTAACATGTTTCAGAGGGGGTTACTTATTTAACTCTTACATGAATTTAAACTTGATAATAAAAGTCACATATATTGTTATCAAGTTCACATTCATGTTAGAGGCACCATCGTCTGAAGGTCGCCCAACAGGTCACTTTTAAACTTTTTATCTCTCACCTTAAACATCTCCTTTCTAGTTTTGGACTCCCCGTCCTGGGGAAATGACTTTAAGTGTTCATGACTTTACGAACATCCATAAGGTGGCACGGTGGCACAGTGGTTAGCCCTGCTGCCTCACACCGCCAGAAATCCGGGTTCAATTCCCGCCTCAGGCGACTAACTGTGAGTAGTTTGCACATTCTCCCCGTGTCTGCATGAGTTTCCTGCGGGTGCACCAGTTTCCTCCCACAGTTCCAACGATGTGCAGGTCAGAAGAATTGGCCTTGCTAAATTGCACGTTGTGTTAGGTGAAGGGGTAAATGTATGGCTGGGTTGCGCTTTGCTGGGTCAGTGTGGACTTGTTGGGCCGAAGGGCCTGTTTCCACACTGTAAGTAATCTAATATCATCACTCAGTCCCCGATGCTCAAGGGAAAACTGTCCCAGCCTATCCAGCTTCTTATTTTTACTCAAATCGTCCAATCTGAGTTAAATCCCTGTGATTTTGTTTTTAAAGTAATACCATGCTTCCTATATCACAGGAACCAGAACTGTACACATTACTCGAAACGTGGTTACATGTCGACAATGACTACTGCACAACCTTCATTTATCTTCTTGGTCTCCTCTTGAAAACACACAAGTTTGTGAGACACAATTTCACAATTTCCTACACACAAAGGCATACTGCATATTCCTCATCAGTCCTTGGATCCAAATACATGTAAATTCCAATTCTCAGAACTCCCTGAAATAACTTATACACTACATGATTTCAGACACTCCCAGGCTTCTCCTTTCCTAAATATTGGCACATTACACTTTAGTAACACCTTTGAAAATGTTTCACATGATAGACTGGTGAGCAAAATAAATGTGAGGTGATGCTCTTTGAAAGAAGGAATAATAGAAGGGAGTTACTCAATGAATGGCAGGACATTAAGACGCTTAGAGAAACAGCAGGATCTTGGGGTACTTGCCCACAGAGCCCTGAAGGTGGCAGGACAGATTAATGGAGTGTAAAGAAGGACTACCGGACACTTGCCTTTACCAGTCAAGGCATCAGTTCAGTTCAATGTGAATAACTTACAGCAATTTCCACCGAAGGGAATAAAACCAAAGACAATTGCTTAGGAGACTGCCCCTCACATGCCCCAAACACTTGCACAATGTGGACGGGAAGTTCTGCAATTCAGTTCAACGGTATTGCTTCTGTAATTGTGGTCTTGTCACACTGCAGCCAATGAAACTGACTGAGGAGGGGAAGGTCCAACTAGCAATCCTTGGAGCAGTCCTTCTGAAAGCTGCTTTTGTCAAAAGAGTTCTCTGCCATTTTGCGCATTACAAAAAAACCCAAGATAACCTCAGAGGCTTGAGACACCTGCGAGACTGGCATGATTTAATATTCTTTTAATATCACAGCACTCAATATGACATTCACATTGTCTGGGTGTCAATGTCAATGTCATTTCTTTTGCTTCTTTAGCAGATGTGAGTTTGAAAAGAAGAAATTCACATTATTCCATTGGCCGCCCAGTACCCCCATTGGGCATGGTTTATGTCTATTATTGTTTAGAGCAGATGGCTACGGCTGTCTTTAAAGCACATGTAACAAAGGTCTTTATTGCATGGTTGTGTTCAGAGAACAAATAGAGGAAAACGGAGTCCCAAAACATCAATGAGCCAATGATATTTTCTGAACTGACATGTTATACAGTTTTACCAATTCACAACAAGCATAAAGAAAAGCAGCAGATGCAGTGAACTTGGGACCTCAAACCTTCTCTACCTAATAATTATGATGATTTTTGTTCTGATTGTTCATTACAAAGAACGTTTCTGCCATGCAATAGCAATTCGTACTGTTACAATGAAGTCATCAGGAATGTTAATGGAATGTTAATCCTTGCTTCAAGGTGATTGGAGTATTAGAGTAGAGAAGTCTTCCTGTAACTGTACAAAGTGTTGGAGAGACCTCATCTGGAGCACTGCGAGCAGTTTCGCTCCTCGTATTTAAGGGAAAAAGCGATTTCATAGGAGTGTGCTCATCTAATCCCCACATTGTGGAAACAGGCCCTTCGGCCCAACAAGTCTACACTAACCCTCCAACGAGTAACCCACCTGGACACATTTCTCCTACCTTATATTTATCCCAAACTAATGCTGGTTGATTTTTGATGCTGGTTGATTTATTTTATTTATATCATAGAGACATTTGTTTTTTTGTTAAGCAGAGGTATTAAAGAGTTAGGGACCAAAGGTAGCTCTACGGAGTTGGGTAACAGATTACTGGCAGAACTGGCTGGAGGGCCTGAATGGCCTACTCCTGTTCCTTTGATATTCTAACATCTGCTATTTGTTTTTATTTTAAATATATTTTAGGAATTTATCAGTCTATTATTTTTCTCTATATTTCTTGTGTATCTAAATGCTTTCACTTGTTTGGAAGCTTTTTGTCATACGTCATAGTCCCCGAATTCTCTGGTGTACATAAATCTTGGCAGCACTGGACATCGTTGGCATCTACTTTTCTAATTGAGATGGAAACCTTTCCAAACATCCCTTGAACGAGAAATGAAAATCTTTCTGACCTCACTCTCTCTCATACTCCAGCCTGATCTATCTTCTGAGTGCAGAATGAGGCCTCCAGGGGAAATCTTGCTGTATTTCAACTTCTGGCAATGCTCCAAAGTGACTTTGAGGATTCAGGGAACCAGGGGTGGATAATCGTTGTATCAGTGGATGGAAAGTGGGATGTTGGTTGAATTAATTCACAGGATGAGTTTCAGGAAGCAACATGACAGAAGCAGACGTCAACCGTGGAGGCGAGAGTACAAAGGTTGTTATGTTTTCACGTCCATGTACACTCTTCCCTCACGACTGAGGCTGATTCATTTTTACTCATATGATCCATGTTCAAGACTGCATAAGTAACTCCTTCACATTTCTTGTCATTCACATGGGAATACTCGCCCTGCATTCAGCAAACATGCAAAGTGGTGTTTGTAAAGTATGCACTGATATCTTGCACTTCTGTTACTCACGAAAGTTTGTTTGCCTATCTAAACAAACCTATTGCTTCCTGTCAATCCCCTTCACACCAACCCTACACACTATTGTTTATTTTTGTCTTTTCAGTCTCTCAATTTGCATGAGGATTCCAGAAGGTATTGTTAGTAAGATTGCGGATGACGCCAAAATTAGGGTTATTTGTGAAGAAGGTTATCTAAGAGTACAATAATATCTCGATTAGATGGGACAATGGGCCAAGGAGTGGCAGATGGAGTTTAATTTGGATAATTTTTCTAAGGTATTCCAGGGTAGGACTTACACAGTTAATGGAACGGTCCGAGGAATGTTTCCAATCAGAGGAACCTCCGGGTGCAGGTACGTAGTTCCCTGTAAATGACGTTGCTGGTATACAGGGTGGTGAAGGTGTTATTTGATAAAATTGCCTTCATTTGCCAGAGTATAGGAATTAGGTCAACATGTTGCAGCTGCACAAGATATTGATGAGGTCATTTTTAGAATACTTGTATACTGTTGGCCGCCATGTGATAGGAAGGATGTTATTAAATTAGAAAAAGAAATCCAAGAATGTAACCAGAATTCGAGGGTTGAGTTATAGGGAGAGGCTGCATAGGCTGGGACGTTTTTTCCTGGAGCGTCGGAGATTGAGGGGCAACCTTATAGAGGTTTGTAAAACTATAAGGGGCGGAGTTCATGAGAATAAACAAGGTCTTTTCCCCAGAACCGGGGAGTCCAAACCCAGAGGGCATAGCTTTAAGGTCAGATGGGAATGATGTAAAAGGGAGCTAAGTGTGGTTTGTATATGTAATGAATTGTCAGAGGAAGTGGTAGAGGTGGATAGAATGACAAAGTTTGAAAGACATTTAGATAGTTATATGAATAGGAATGCTTTAGAGTGATATGGGTCAAATACAGGCCAATGGAACTAGTTTGGTTTAGGCAATCTCGTTGACATGGACAAGTTGGGCAAAAGGGTCTGTGCACATGTTGTACAATTCTATGACTCTCGCTTTTCAATGTGCTTCCTATGTTTATCTCTACCTCAATATTTCATTGCCATAACCCTCATTCTCACGACTATTTGCCCAATTATCCCTCGATTCTGTGTTGACTTTCTGCATCCCTCACTATCTCACTCTCTCTGTTAATCAATCTATACTTGTCCTAAACTTCCTCAAACTCCAAGTATGACTTTTTTATTCCAGGACTCTCTCTCGAAATCTAATCAGACTTTGCGTAGCAAAAAAATAAAAGTGATTAAAGTTTGGTTAATAATTGTGTGCTTATCATGGGATTGTAATAGATCAAATTGGCGTTGCCACCTGTGAAAAAGGAAGCATAGAAGTTGAGTTTTTCTCTGCCTGTTTTAGGAGTGACACTCAGTAGTTCATGTTGTCAACTGTTTGTGTGTGCTTATTCCTGATGCCCATTGAAATATAGGCCCAATTTTTTTTTACTGTAGCCCCAATCTTGCTTTGTGTACAGAAAGAGAGAGAGAGAGAGAGACATCTGGTGTTTCAAACAGCTGGTTATCACACCTCAGTGGATGGAAACATTGAGATGGATAGTTCACAGGCAGCGTTGAAATTGAACCCATATTATTGGAGGCACCCACCAGTCATTACAACGAATCTCCCTTGCATAGCCTTCAATCTATTAAATGGTGACAATGTTTATTTATTGGATATATAATCTCTCAACTAGGATGATTCCTGGGATGGCGTTATTGTCTTATGTGTTAAAAATATTGCGACTCTACTCACTGGAGTTTAGAAGAATGGAGGCAATCTCATTAGAATAGATTACCTCCAGTTTGAAACAGGCCTTTCGGCCCAACAGGTCTACACCGACCCTGCGAAGAGCAATCCACCCAGACCCATACCCTACATTCACCCTGTCTGATGCACCTAACGCGACAGGCAACTTAGCATGGCCAAGTTACCTAACCTGCATATCTTTGGACTGTGGAAAGAAACCAGAGCACACCGGGGGAAACCCACAGAGACAGTTGCCCATGGCTGGAATCGACCCTGGATCCCTGGCGCTGTGGGGAAGCAGTGGAAACCACTTAGCCACCGTGCTGCTGGGAGAGCTTTGTATGTTGGGAGAATGTTTCCCCCTCATTGAAGCGTCACGGACCAGAAGGTAAAGTCTCAGAATCAAGGGGTGTCAATGGATGACTGAGATGAGCAAGATTGTCTTCTATCGGATGTTTTGGTGTCTTTGGAACTTCTTACCACAGAGAAATGCATGAGTGGGCAGAGTCCTTGTGTATATTTAAGGCTGAAACAGATACATTATTGATTAATCAGTGAATCAAGTGGTTGTGAGAGATGTCGGATCAGCCATGGTTCGAATACCTGACTACTGTTGCCCGTTCGTATGTTCCTATGATCCCATTGAATATTCCCAATCTCACGGTTCCAGATAAATTCTGAACATGTTCTGTAAGTTGCATCTTTGCCCTGTCTGTGCAAACCAGAGTCCAGATGGAAACTGAAAAGCAACATAACTTGGATAGTTTTTCTTCATCCTTCACACAGAGGAAAACAAACCACACACTACTCATTCCAGCGCACTGGGTCTTCTCTATGAGATGATTAAATTCTCCAATGCCCTGACACGGTATTGGAAAATCAGGCTGTAGGAATGGATTACAGCTTTATCATTGACATTTCTGATTTATTTTGAGGACAGAATAGAACAAGAGTGAATGCAAACACAAAGGTATCACCTCAAATGCTTGTTTCAACGTGATGTGTTTAACTTCAACATGATGCACACAGTGGCCCAAATGAAATGGCTTGTGTTTTATCTGCCAGTCATTGAGCTAGCTTTTCTGAAGGAGTGTCAGTGGACTAGAAACATGAATGCTGTCCATGTCTCTTCACAGATGCTATCAGACTTACTGTGTTTCTCCTGCATTGTCTAGTGTTATTTTCTTTCGCTGTTTGACCGCAACAGTATCCACGACCCCAGCATTCAGATTATTTCAATGTTTGTTTCTGATGCTGTGACGCTGTCTTAACAGAGAGTGAATAATCATAGAGTGAACAGGAATGAAGTTTAGAATTTCTCTACTAAAACGATTTACCCATTTATCACCTTAATAATCACAAAGAAAGATGTCACTTTTTATAGCGATCATTACAACTAGTCATTAGCACCAGTGATATACTTACAAATGCCATCATTGTTTTTGCTTTGTCTATTTTGAACTGTTGAGGATGGAGTCCTGGAACATTGGCTCAAATGTACTCCAGATGCAAAGGGAGTTGATGGCACAAACATCATCAAGGATTAAATACGAGATCTAAAGATGTATTAATGCACGTCTATCTGTTGCATAAAGTCAAGTATCAGAAAAAAAACAAGAGTCATTTAAAATTCTCACCTCTGAACATTTCGATATTTATTTCGGCCTGAGGGATATAGAGCAATAATGTAATGGTGAAATACATCAAACATGATGGTCAATGTCAATAATATAACACAAAGGCCTGTGGGGTATTGGATATCAGTATCAAAAATCAGAGAATGTTTAAAAAACACAGCAGCTATGAAACTATCTGTATACACAGAACAAACAGAAATCTAATGCTCAAGGGGGAGTTGGGAGTCCGGGTAAAGGATTCTCTTCAGGTGAACAGGCAGGTTCAGTTGGCAGTTAGGAAGACAAATGCATTGTTAGCACTCATTGCTAGAGGGTTGAAATACAAGAGCAGAGATGTACTACTGTGGCCGTATAAGGCTCAGGTCAGACCACATTTGGAACATTAGGAGCAGCTTTAGACCCTGTATGTGTGGAAGAATGTACTGAGCTTGGAGGGAGTCCAGAGGAGGTTCGCAAGAAAGATCCCAGAGATGAAGGGCTTGCCATGTGACAAATGGTTAAAGAGTAGACATGGAGAAGATGTTTCCAGGAGTAGGAGAGATAAGGATCCGAGGGCAGGAGGCTTAGAGTGAGGAAGTAACCCTGGAGGAATTTCTTCAAACAGAGGATGGTGAATCTGTCGAAATGTTTGTCACAGAGGGCTATGGAGACCAGGTCATTGACTTCCTTGAGAACAGAATTATATCGTGTGTTGAGTGGGAAAGGTGATCCAGGGTTACAGATAAAAGGCAGGACAATGGGTTTGAGAAACTTATCAGTCACGATCGATAGATAGGACAAACAGGGACTGAATGCCCTAATTCTGCTCCTATGTCTTAAGGTCTTATAGTCTGTTCAAGGTGCTTGACAAATTCATTGCTGAGAGGATGATTCGTCCTCATGTGAGAGTGAAGGATCAGAGGGTACAGTCTCAGAATACAGGGGCACCAGTTGAAGAATAAGATGAGGAGCGATTTCTTCTGTCAGAGAGTTGAGAGTTTTTAGAACTCCACGTTCAAGAGTCTCTCTTTCTCACTGTGTGTGTGTGTGTGTGTGTGTGTGTGTGTGTGTGTGTGTGTGTGTGTGTGTGTGTGTGTGTGTGTGTGTGTGTGTGTTTCTTTGTGCATATGTTGGGTGGTGTCCACAATCCTTGTGTATATTGAAGATTGAGGTAGATTCTTCACCAACTGGGGAATGATGGGTTGCAGGCAGGAAAGTGGACATGAGGACTGGGGGGAGGGGCAGACATGGCAGAAGTGGGTACTGCAGATGCTGGAGATTAGAATCAAGATTAAGTGGTGCTGGAAAAGCACAGCAGGTCAGACAGCATCCGAGGTGCAGGAAAATCGATGTTTCGCGCAAAATCTCTTTACCATAGGATCAGCGATCATTCTGTTGGTGGATCAGGCTCCAGGACACCAACGTATACTCTTGTTTCTATTTCTTTTAGTATTATGGACTTGAAATGTTAACTCTGTTTCTATCTCTCTCACTCCTCAGATGCTGCCAGACCTGCTGAGTTACTCCAGTGATTTCTCTTTCTCTGAATTATTTTCTGAATACAACATGTAAGTCGTTAATTTGGACATTTAAATGAAACCTCCTGAAACGAAACATTAAATAAAACTATGGATATTTCCACTGAAACGTACAAAGAGGAGACCAAAAGCGAAAAAAACACGTTTTCCTGTTACAATTTAGAACATCCGCAGAGGAGATAGAGATGATTGCCCGTGAATCTACCCTGACCCTTCAAAGAGCATCCCATATACCTGTAACTCCACACTTCCCATCACTAATCCACCTAGACCACACACCATCCCTGGACACTTTAGCATGGCCATTCACCTAATCTATTCATCTCTATTGTTTTTTAATGTCTAGATGATTAGCCAATCAACAAACCATCATCCCTTGCTTCAAAAAGAGTGTATCACGGTGAAATGACTGTATGGAACAGACCGTTTGATGAAAATATTCTTAGCTACAGTTGACAAAGGCTGAAATCCATGTAACTGCCTCAGGTCCATATCCCCTTCAGAGCTTTATTCAACAAATAATTCTCTGTCTCACATTTGAAATTGGCTACTGATGCGGCATCCACTGCCTTTTTGAATTAAGTTCTGTGTCTATATGGAAGGAAAAGGACCTCAACTGGACATCTGCTATGAATATATTAATGGCCCAGACGGCTGGACAAACCACATGGGTCGTTCTTTAACACCCATAATTTGTTTGCCTTTCTGTGCACAGAATGGTTGCTATGAGACCTTCATTGAGGGGTTTGTGTGTTGACAGTGTTATTGGACACTTCTCCAGAACTGATAGCAACATACCACGTGGTTCCATCTTGAAGTTCATGATGAAATTCTTCTAAGTTGTGGTTGAAAGCTGATTTATATTTTTTTAAAATTCATTCGTGGGATGTGGGCATCTCTGTCCCGGCCAGCATTTATTATCTCTGCTCTTAGGGACCTCTTCTCTCAAAGTGAATTGACTCTCCTGAGGTTTCAGAAAAAAGCACATTTTTGTGCTCCTCTCTGAACACATCAGCTGCTACCTTTCCTCACGTCTACCTTTCTCTCTCTAATGTAAACACTTAAACATCAGGGTTTTAAAGACCCCATTTCGATGTGTGTGAACAGAAAAATCTCCAGATATGCCAGTGTCATTTTCGCTGAATCACCTAACACGATTTTTTTTTTTAAAAACTGTCTTGCTCATCTGAGCACACGAAACTAAAATTATTTGAATCGGAGAGTGACACAGCAGGGAAACAGACATTTCTGTTCAGCTTGTCCATACCGACCAGATTTCCATAACTAAGCTAGTCCTATTTACCTGCATTTGATCCATGTACCTGTCCAAACGTCTCTTAAGTGTTGTAATTGGACTCGCATCTACAAAACTTCTCCTGGCAGCTCGTTCTATATATGCACGACCCACTGTGTGAAAAAGTTGCTCCTAAAGTCTCTTTTAAAATTTTCACTTCTCATCTTAAATCTATGCACCTCTTTTTTTGGTCTCCGTTACCCTGGGGAAAAGACCTTGACTGTTTATCTTATCAATGCCTCGCATGATTTTCTAACTCTCTGTAAGATGACCATTCAGCCTCTGACATCTGGAGAAATAAATCGTAGTCTATCCAGACTTTCATTGTAAGTCAAACCCTCCAATCCCAGCAACATCCCAGCAGCATCTCAAAAGCATCCTAGCACGGTGGCTCAGTGGTTAGCGCTGTTACTTCACAATGCTAGGGACCTGGGTTCGATTTCAGCTTCGGGTGTCTCTCTGTGTGGAGTTTGCACATTCTTCCTGTGTCTGTGTCTATTCCCTCTGTGCGCTCTGGTTTCCACAATGCAAAGATGTGCAGGGCAAGTGAATTGGTCATGCTAAATTGCGCATGTTGTTAAAGGGTGTGCAGATTAGGTGCTTTAGGGTAGAGGAATGTGTTTGGGTAGGATATTCTTCAGAGGGTCGATATGGACTTATTGGGGCAAAGGGCCTGTTTCCACAGTGTCGGGATTCAATGGAACTATGCCTCAGCAATTTTTTTAACCTATTCTACTTAAACCACATCTTTCCTAAAGCAGGGCGACCAGAATTGTAAGTAGTATTCCGAAAGGAACCTCACCAATATCCTGTACAGCCGCAACTTGACATCCCAACTCCTATTCTCAATGCTCTGACCAATGAAGGTGAGTGTGCCAAATGCCTTTTTCACTAACATGTCGACCTGTGACCCTACTTTCAAGGAACTGTGCACCTTTGCCCCTGGATCCTTCTGGTCAACAATACTCCCCAGAGCCCCTTTGGCACCATATTTTCAAATAGCATCAATACCTTATTGAACTTGATCACATCTATCTATTCCCTTTACAATGGATAAATTTTCAGAGCGAAAGAAAACACAGGAACAGGAAAAGACCCATCAGTCTGGTTTAGAACTATTCTAATACCATTTCGTCAGCACTTGGCCTGTAGCCTTGGCATCACAACTGCACATCAAAATACATTTCTCCCACCTTAGAGAAGTGAGTTCTACATTCCTCATTATAATCTAGATTAATCCTGGTAATTCGTCGCCACACCCTCTTCCACTGCTAACAAATCCCTCCTAACCAGTTGCATTACACATTTCAATAAATTACCTTTCTTGAAAATTATGAGGCATACCACAAGTAAAATAATGATCACGGCAGCAGATCCCAGTCCGATTTACAGATATAATCCTGGCTTGGCACCTATGCAATGAAAAGCAATGGCGTGACATTAATGAAAAGGAAATAAACATCAACATGTCCCGCTGACAATAATATCCATCCTCAAGCATCACATGTTGTATTTTATCACACACATTCTGACTTAAACAGCAAACACAACAAATGGACACTTCAAAGCCTTTCACAACTTAATGTTCTTGAAATTTAATTCGGAGAGTATATCTGTTCTATCATAGAGTGTTCACCATTTTGTGGCTGCAGAGTGAGATTTACTAGAATGTTGTCTTGGAGGCTGGCGAGTTTCAGTGATGGAAATAATTTGCACAGATAGGGATTCTGTTCGTTAGAGCAGGAGAGTTTAAGAGAAATGGACATGATTGAGTAGCATACATTGATAAAGGCCATGGTTAGCGTAGACAGGAAGAAGGGATTGATGCCGGGAGAGACGGGAGTGCTATTTTGTCAGTAAGGGGTAGAAATCTGAGAGGTGATGTGAGAATTTTTGGGAACACCCAGAGAGCAGTGGAAATCTGGAACACTCTGCCTGTAAACATGGAAGAAGCACAAACCTTCATCATACTGAAGGAGGAGGTGGATGTGCACTTGCGATGCCAAAGCAGACTAAGCTATGGGTTGGCCAATGGGTTCAGAGAATCAGAGGTGTTAGTTTTTAACCAACACAGATTCGATGTGTGAAAGGTCCTGTTTCTATGCTGTAGCTCTCTATGACCCAAGGACATGCAATTCCAGAACTCCCAGTCAAATCGAGTATTACCCAAAATCATTCCCTGAGTATGTCCACTGTTCGTTATTTTGATTACTTCTGCTCCTCTGGCAGATATTCTTGAAGAAATTTCACCTGCTCTGGTTAATTCACGAATATGCATCTTTCCACCCAACTCAAAAGCAACGGAGGAAACTTTGCTGAAGATTGGGGACACGAAATGATCTAATAGTCTTGTTTGACAATGCATGGAAACCTCTCTGTCAAAGCCCAGGGGTTATGCCCTACTGAACAATGGCAGCAGCATCTAGCATTGATTGTGAATCAAGATAAAGTCAGCCAATTCAGAAGGAGATAGCCACTTACCAGGAGAAGGGGTTTATAACCTACTCTCAGACTTTCGATCAAATTGCAAGCAATTAAAATGAGGGCATAAGACAGGCTTAAAATCTGAAGTACCACGAATCATTGAACAGTCTTTTTGTAAAGATCAAATCAGACACAAATTAAACTAATAGTTTCTCCTATTCTTACGTATTTATGAAAACGAGGAAGACTTTCACATACTAAAGCTCGTAATTACCAGGCTGTAAGTTTGCTCGCTGAGCTAGAAGATTTGTTTTCATACGTTTCGTCACTATACTAGGTAACATCATCAGTTACCTTGACATGGTTACCTTCGCCTCCGGTGAAGCGTTGGTGTTATGTCCCGCTTTTTAGTTATATTTCTTGGTCAATTAAGGTATGTGATAACATTTCTGGTTATTTTTCTCAGAGGTTGGTAAATAGGGTTCAAATCGATGTGTTTATTGATGGAGTTCCAGTTTGAATGCCAAGCCTCTGGGAACTCTGTCTCTGTTTAGTATTTCCTAGGATGGCTCTGTTGTCCCAGTCGAAGTCGTGTCCTTCTTCGTCTGTATGTAAGTATATTAGTGATGGTGCGTCATGTCTTTTGGTAGCTAGTTAGTGTCCATGTATGTTCAAAGCCAGTTTTCTGCTTGTTTGTCTGGTGAAGTGTTTGTTATTGTCCGTGCATAGTATTTTGTAGATGACATTCGTTTTGCTGGTTGTTTGCTTAGGGTTCTTTAGGTTAATCTCTGACCCGTTGTTTCAGTGTGTTGTTAGGTCCCAATGAAGGGCTTTTTCCCGAAACGTCGAGTTTCCTGCTCATCGGATGCTGCCTGACCAGCTTTGCTTTTCCAGCAACACTCTAACCTAGACTCTAATCTCCAGCATCTGCAGCCCTCACTTATGGCGTGTTGGTAGGTTTGTCGGCTACTGCGATGCCAAGGAGTCTGAGTAGTCTGGTCATCATTTCAGAAATGATGTATGGCAATGTAGCTAGAGTTTCTGGGTGCATTATGTCTGTTTGTTTTGGTTTGTTGTTTAGGAATAGGAGGACTGTGTTTATTGGATATATATTCTTCTTGAATATGTTGTATAGATATCTTTCTTTTCCTGCCCCTGAGTACTACAGTGTGTTGTGGCCCGTTTAACTAATGCCCTGATGCAGCTCCATTTGGGATGATTGCTTCTCTATTTGAGTAGCTGATGTGTGTGTGTTGATTTTCTATCGACCCTGTTCTGACGTTTTTCATTAACTGCTTCTTTTGTTGCAAACTGCTGTTGCATTTCTGATGGGGCGACTCTCCCGAGCCGCCTCCAGGATGGGATTCTGCACAGCTTTCACATCATGTTGCATGCACACACGCCAACACCAATGTCGGTCACTACAAGCGTGCAGGTAAGTGTTGTGGTGCCGAGGAGTGTACGTGCGGTCCAGGTCATTTGTCTCTGGTGAGAAACAGACCGAAAAGAAAAATAATAATAAACATTTAATAAGCATACTTATTTTAAAGATGTGCCTCATAGGAGTGAAAGGCATGAGGAACGCAGCTCACTGCGTCAATGAATGTGGAAATGAATGTGATTTGCATTCCCAGAGGCCAGGTATTCAAACCAAATCTCCATCAATAAGCACATCGATTTGGAACCCATTTACCAACTTCTGAGTCAAAGAACCGGAAACGCCATTACCCAACTTAACAATCTAAGATACACAAACAGAAAGCTGACAGAACATCAGTGCTTCACCAGAGGCTCACTGATGATGTTACCTAACACATGGTGATGGAATATCTGAATACAAACCTGCCAGCTCAGCAAGCAAACGTACAGCCTGAACATCAACCTGAGCTACAAATCTTCTCAAAACCGCTAACACATGTAGTTACCTTTTCATGGGTGTTCCACCTCTCTTTTCTCTGTGACTGAAACAGATTGGCTGGACGGGGTAAGGATGGCCCGCCCATTAACGTCTGTTTGATATCGACAACTGTAGTTTCCTGTAGAAGAATGTTCATGGACATTGATGGTAAAGGCGGAGTTATCTTCGAGACCAGTCACATGACGATGCTGTATAAAACCTTGCTGCCGGCTGTTATACAAGTATAATATTCCTCCTCTGGACCGAATCTCACCTTTGCAGGAAATCATGACATTGTCCCTGTTTGAATTCGCAGCGGAATTTGCCAGCACGTTGATAATTGGTTTGGAGAGTTGATCTGTCACATCATTTTAAAATGAAGTCTTTTACAAAACATTTAGTTTTGGCTCTAAAAGCAAAACCCTTGAAAGTTGAAAGGTGCAGACGAAAGCAATTGCAAAGTTCGGAGAGAGATCTTAACAGCAATAATTTTGGAATCAAATATATCATATAATAACATAATCAGTTGCATAAAAACTAATAACTTAATTAATATCATCTTACATCTTACATCATACTATGACACAAAGCAATATAATGTTAGTCAACATCTCTTACTCGAAAACAAATGTTCTGTGTAAAGCATCATAAACGCCTCCCACATTGTGCCAGGATAATATTGCAATACATAATACTCCTGAAAAAATGCAACAATATTTGAAAAGTTTTATGGCTGTTGAGAATTAGGAGTCACCTTAATCCTGTGTTAAGAATTAGGAGTCATCTTAAACCTGTGTTACCTCAGCATACCATTCTTGCATTTCCTGTTTAGAATCAGACTTTATGTAACTCTGTCATATCAGTAACTTGGCTTTTGCAAAAGTGAGCAAGTCTCTGCATGAAAACCGAGGAGAATTCATAAGAAGCACCAAGGATTTGACTCAAGTGACTCCCTACTCCATTTTCAATGTAGTGAATCGATGTGAAAAGGGGGTACTAACAGAGTTTCCCCTCCATCAGCTCCAGGGTAGAACATACTGTGTTGGTTCCGAAGATTACGAGAGATCTCCACCAAAGACAACAGGATCACACTGACGTGTGAGTGTGCTGGCTCAGCACCTCCTTCCTACAGAATGGCTCCGGCTTGTGAAAATAGTTTACGTCTGCTGTGTAGGTAGCATATGTCCTTCCTTTGTCTAATTAATGATTGCACTGAATCAAAAATTATTACAAATGGCTGATTGCCTGTGATCATTTGTGATCACGAACCTCTATTAAATCCCCGTTGATCAGGTTGCGAAATGTTAAATGGACCGTAATGAGATTGATGTTGGGACATCTTAATTTAGTGATTGCTGACAGCGGTCTGCATCCCATCCCATGCAGAAATGAAGAGTGTACTTGAGAGTACAACGCTGCAAAGAGTCTTGAGACAGAATACTCTGAGACCCTGTTCTTCATAGCCAGTAAGTTCAACCAGGCCAACTTCAAGGACATTCCCCCAACATACCATCAGCCCATCTTCTGTCACACTGGAGGCCTGAAAATTCTTTCTCGTTGTAAGACAACCATCAAAGGCGCCGAATGCTCCATTCCATCCGGATTTCTTTGAACCAGATCATAATGCTGTGCGCCTATTCCCTACTGACAAACAGAAATTGAAGAGAGAGTATCCAGTAGAGAAATTAATGCAGTTTTGGTCTGAGACAAGGAAAAACTTCTAGCGGACTGCTGACAGTCACTGGACTGTCCAAATTCAAAAACGTAGCGGCCAACCTAGCAAAATGCCACTATTTTTAGACATCAGTAGTAAGCATGTAGACGACTGGGTGTTAAAGATGTTAAATCCAGTGTTCTCCTACGGGAAACCAGGGATGTACAGGGAAGTCCACTCCCTACTGCAGGTCTGAGGTTTTCAACTCGGCAACGTTGACCTGTCCAGGAAATCCAGGTGCAACCTCTATAAGGAAACCCGGAATGCTGAGAGGCAACACCACGCTCAGCACAAGATTCAGACCAACCACACAGACACCTGTCACTTGTGGCAAAGCTTACACAACGTAAAGCGAAATTGAACAGAATCACGGACAAGTGTACACCTCAAATGGTGAGGTCAATGTATTCTACGCTCGCTTTTAACAGAAGATCAGTGAATTAATGTCACCTTTCCCAACAGTCTCGGATGAACCTGTACCGACAGTCACCATCACAGACATCAGATCAGCCTGCTTCAGAGTGAACCCATGTAAAGCGACTGGCCCGAATGGAGTCCTCGGACATTCCCTCAGACCCTGTACTGACCAGGTTGGGGGGGGCTGGGGGAGTACTCAAATGCATCCTTAACCTCTCCTTACTGTGATGTGACATCCCCAGCTGCTTCAAGAATACACCACCATTCTGATGCCAAAGAAAAATCATGCTACCGCTTGATGGTTGTGACCCACATAATTATCCATTATCTTCAAGTATTTAGTCATGGCTCACACTAACTATTGCCTACCAATTACCTTGATTCTTTACAATTCACCTTGCGGCACAACAGCTCTACTGCAGACATCACCTCCTAGCCCTGTTCTCATCCCTGGAACATCTGGATAACAAGGACATTAACGTCGGGTTCCTACTTACTGACTACAGCTCCACATCAAACGCCATAATTCTAAACAACCTGACCTGGATGCTCAATCAGTAGGAATAGACAACGATATTTCCTTCACCGTAATCCTCAACACCAGTGCTCGGCAAGGCTGTGTACTCAGCATCCTACTATACTTCCCTATAAAATCATGACTGTCTAATTACATTCCACCACAAATCCAATTACAGATGTGCAAACAATACCACGCTCGTACGGTGGATCTCAAACAATGAGAAGACAGAACACAGGAAAGAGATTGTGTGCTTACCTGTGTGATGCGCAGACGACAATCTCTCCATCAACATCAGCAAAACGAAGGAGCTGAACATTGACATCAGGAAGCAGAGTATTGGGCACCTCTTGTGTGCTTCAAAGGTGCTTAGCTGGAGATGGTGCACAGTATCAAGCTGCTGGGAGTGATTGTCATCAACAATCAGGTTCTTGTCCACCCACGTGGACGCAATTGTCCAGAAAACATAACAACATCTCAACTTCCTCAGGATGCTAAATAAATTGGGTATGTCCACAAGCACTCTTGCCAGTTTTTATAGAGGGACCACTGAAAGCATCCTATTTAGAGGCATCAAAGCGCGACATGGCAATGCTCAAGAAATTAGGTCTTAAACACAGCTCAATCCAGTTCACAAATCTGCCTTCATCTGTTGACTCCATCTAAACTTCCTGCTGCGTCCGGGAAATGGCCAACATGATCAAAGACTCCTCCCATCACAGGTATATCCTATTCAACCGGACAGAAGCTATGAACGTCTGAATATATGTGACATCAGATTAACGAACAGCTTCTTCCCTGCTATTTTGAGACTTCTAAATAGTTGTCTAAAATATTAATAGTGACCTCTCTTTCACACTATACATTTTCTCTACAGCTGTTGCACTCTATTCTTCACTCTGTTCTGCTACCCTGAAGCACTTTGTATGGTAAGATCTGCCTGTAGAGCATGCAAAACATCATGTTTTTCACTGTATCTCGGTACATGTGACAACAACAAATTTAAAAAAAAAACAGGGGAGAAGTGGAGTTAATGCCATACCTCTGACGTGTATCAGAATGATGTCGGTCAATCCTGATGTTCTGCATGTTCGATTCACCAACATGAATAAATATTCATACGTGTAACTTGATTCACCTCTCTTTAAGGGTTTTAATTGTGAAGATGTTTCACATTGTCCTTCAGAAAGATCTATGACACTGCAACCGGGATCGTGACTGTAACAAGAGTGTATCCTTGTGACTGGACATTGACAGGTACACTTCATTGATGCTGTCTCTTCATCTAAAAATACCTCATACGTTGGATTCAGAGACAAAACCGGCTTTGGTAAATCATCTGAGGAATGCAATTGAAGCATTTTATCAGCAGAATATGACTAATCAAAATGATAGAACCTGTTATAATATGCTGACTTTTTGTGCATTTAAAGATCCCACACTCATGAATAGTGTGTGGGATGTGTGAATTCTTAAAAAGGTATCTCTGTTTGAAATTAATTGAATGTGCATGGGAACACCTGCCTTTGTTAGCTGAGAGTTTAAGAGCAGGAAGTTGGTGCTGGGATTGTATGAAACATTGATTTGTCCAATCAACGAGACTAACGTGTGCAGTTCTGGAATCAACATTACAGGAGAGATGTGATAGCACTGGGAGAGGATGGGGAGGGAGATTTATTAGGATGTTATCTCAGGGCTGGAGAGTTCCAGTGATGGAAAGAGATTGGACAGACTGTGGTTGTTTTCCTTAGAGCAGAAGAGATTGAGGGGGGGACATGGTTGACATGTAAAATGAGGGCCAGAAATAGAATAGACAGGAAGAAACCTTTCGCCCTTGATGGAGGGCGTAATAACTGGGGTGGGGAGTGGGCGTGAGGGGAAGGAAGGTGCATACATCCAAGGTAAGGTGCAGAAGGTTTAGAGAGGGATATGAGGAAAACCTTGTTTACTCCGAGATGGACGGGAATCAGAAACTTACTGCCTGTAACGGTAGGAGAGGTAAAAACTGTCATCACATTGAAAAAGTGTTAAGATGTACACTTGAGACGCCAAGGCTATGGGGCCACGTACTAGGGAAATGGGATTTGAAAATAGTGAGGTGGCCGTTTTTGACTAGAGCCGATCCTATGGATTAGATTAGATTACATTACAGTGTGGAAACAGGCCCTTCAGCCCAACAAGTCCACACCGACCCGCCAAAGCGCAACCCACCCATACCCCTACATTTACCCCTTACCTAACACTACGGGCAATTTTAGCATGGCCAATTCACCTGACCTGCACATCTTTGTGACTGTGGGAGGAAACCGGAGCACCCGGAGGAACCCACGCAGACACGGGGAGAACGTGCAAACTCCACACAGTCAGTCACCTGAGTCGGGAATTGAACCCGGGTCTCTGGCGCTGTGAGGCAGCAGTGCTAACCACTGTGCCACTGTGCAGCCTTTTGCGGTACTGCAGATCTCGAGGACTGTAAGCCTCTAAGCGTTAGAATTTTAAAAAGTATACTAATGGTCATAATACAGTTATGAAGTTTCTAACAACAGAACCTGACAAAGTAACTATGGTCATGTTGAACATTGGAATTCTCACAATGTTAGTTATGGAAACTGCTGGGAAATATAATGAGCAAATCAATGGACTTCGTGACAGATGCAAAAGAGAGAGAAATGAGAAGATTAACTTTTAAAATGATGTCTATAAAGCTGTACACAAATTTCAGAATTAAGTTTGGTAAGTTGGTTATCATAGGTTTTACTGATAATCAAGCGGAAACACATTAATGAAATAATTTTGATGTTAATGAATTAATACATTACAAATTATCATACTCACATATCTCCTGTATTTCGACCAGCACTTGGAAATGAATTAATGGAAAATAATAAAATTATACCTTAATATTAATATTTTCCTCATGTCAAATCTGGAGACAGACATAGAATGTGGATAATGTCACAGAGGCACAGGCAGACAGCACGGAAATAAACCCTGCTGTCCAATTCACCCACGCCAACCCGCCAACACAATCTGACCTCGCCCCATCTGCCAGCATGTGGCCCGTACCCCTCTAAACCCTCTTGTTTATGTACCCATCAGATGCATTTTAAATGTTGTTATTGGACATGTCTGCACCATCTACACTGACAGCTCGCTCAATACACGCACCATTTTGTGCATGAAAATATTACACATCAAGTGCTTTTTAAAATATTTCCTCTCTCACCTTAAACGTATGCCCTCTAACTTTGGATTCGCCACCCCGAGGATACACACCTTGGTTATTCACTCTATCCATGCCCCACGTCATTTTATAAACTCTTGTAATATCTCCCCTCTGCCTCCAGCGCTGCAGAGAAAGAAAGCCCTAGCCCATTTAGTCTCTAGCTATAACTCAAACTGTCCCGTTCTGCTGTTACAAGCTTTTCTTCATTCTAAAAGTTGGAAATCTTATCTGCACCTACTCAAGTTTAACACAATCTTTCCAACAGAAGGGTAACTGGGATTGTACCCAGTATTCTAAGAGTGGCCTCAACAAATTGCTGTACAGCAGCAACATGACATCCCAAATCCTATAGTCAATGTAGCGACCAATGAAGCCAAACATGCCAAAGGCCTTCTTCACCACCCTGTCCACCTGTGACTCGACTTTTAAGCAACGATGTACCTGTCACGCCAGGCCACTTTCTCAAATACATAAAGGGACTGCTATCATCTATATTAAACACACCGTTGGTTATTCTGAGGGCCACCATTCTCCGTAATACACCTGTTTAACCCTCATGGAAAATGATCCAGAAAATTATCCCTGTGTAAATTATGCAGATAATTGCACAAGGTGCCAAAGAAATTTCAGAGATGTTGCGATAAAGATACGGCATTAGTAAAGTGATAGTTGAAACAAAACTATTGGGGACAGCCATTTTCTATAATACACACAGGGACTGCTAATCAGTAATAAATTAATATTGAGCAATTACACAGTTTATGTGGAGACTCAACAATCAAATCAACATTAATATGTAGCGTGTGTACAAGATGTCTTCCTAGGCTACTGCATTGAGGCACCAATCTGGGATTGGACGAGGTTAGAATGTAATACTTTAGAGTTAATTAGTATCTGTTCTTTAAAAATGCCTATGAGGAAGTAGTGACCATGAGATCGTAGAATTCTGTGGAGTAGTGATTATAATATTACCGGGTTTTATTTCAAGTTTAAATGCGACATCATTCATCTGAAAGCTGAACAAAGGAAGTATGGACATCCAAGGGATAGGTCATCGGGAGTAAATTGTGCCAATAGGAGTTGGGCAGCTTTATAAATAAACACTTCACGTTCGATAACAGATGCATATTCCTTGAGTATAAAGATTCAAATGGAATGGTGCATCTAGCAAGGTTCACAAACGATTATGATTTTACTTGTGATTGGGTTTTGGAAAAAAACTTTACTGCCACTCACTTTCTCCATAACATGCATATCTCTTGTAATGAGATCATCAGGAAGGCTAAAGGAGTCTCGGTCTTATTTCACAGCGGTCGGAGTGTTAGCGTAGGGAAGTGTTACTGCAACTGTAAACGGTGCTGGGGAGACTACCGTTATTTATGGAAGGACATTATTTCATTGGAGGCAGTTCAGAGAAGACTTTTCTCATCAGAGGAATTTTCTCATCAGCAAAGTTTAAGCAGGTTGGGAGAATAATATGTGCTGAGGAAAGACAGCAGATCTAGAAACAACTTTGGACATAAAGACAGAGTGGATATATCAAGTCTTTAAAATCATGAAGAAATAAGAATAAGAGTAGACCATTCTGCCCCTTCAGCCTGCTTCATCATTAAATAGGATCGTGGATAATCCGATATTTCTCGCGTCCAATTTCCTGTCCTTTCCCCAAAAACGTGGTTTCCCCAACTGTCACCATTACCCTTAAAATACACAAGAATGATGCCACCATACGTCTCTGTGGCAAGGAGTTCCAAAGACATTCAACCCTCTGACAGAAGTAATTCCTTGGCCTCCTCTGTCATTAATCAGTGCCCCGTTATTCTGAAACTGTACTTTCGGGTCCTAGCCTATCCCATGAGGGGCAACATCCTCTCAGCAATGAGAATGTCAAGCCCTTGCATGTTTCATTGTGATCACTTCTCATTGTCCTCAACTTCCACATGTCAAGTCCCGCTCTGTTTAAACTCTGACGTTTGTTAAAAGTGTAGCTGAGGTATGTTGTGAACATTCCTGTAACCTGTGACCTGAAGGTTCTTGTATTGACAATATAAGGGATACTTTATGGTTGTCTGTAGACAGACTGATACCAGAATAGGTTCATATACAGTATGTTTTGTGGCTGTTTTTGTCTCTAAGTGAATACTGTATTTGTGATTTGTTTAGCAACAAAATACCATTAGCTGTGATCAGACATCCTGATCAGAAATTGGACAATTCATTGGCTGAGTGCCACGTTGTTTCTGGAGGATGAGCACAAATTGAGATGATAGCTACCAGAACAAAGGATTTGTTCGGGAGTGAGCCCTCAAGATCAACATTTGAGAAGTACGTGATCTGATGCTACCTTCAAAAAAGACAGCAAAACATGAGGCAAGAACTACACGGAGAGTATAATTGGTTACTTCATCCAAATCACAGGAGTATTTATTTGAAGTCAAGCTTATAATGTTAGAGCAACAGTTAAATGTGAATTAAATTAAAGTGAGGTAAAGTCAAATAAAATGTGTTAATTATCAAGTTAAGTGAGATGAAGTGAGAAATACATATTGCAATGGGTAGACGTTCACGTTAATACCTAAAGAGTTAAGAAATGGTTTGTTTAATTAAATTCTGAATGAATTGCCCCTCTGCTTCTCAAAAGGGAAGGAACATCTCGAGAGGGTTGAAGCTCTCTTATAGTTAAAACCTCTTCATAGCCCACAAAAACAGTCTCTAAAGCAAACCAGATCAGGAACAATTTGGAATGGGCAACAATATCTGGCCTTACTAGTAATGTTCATATCTGATCAAAGAATTTAAAAGAAGAACACAATATGGAAACAGATTCAGCAACCAGAATCCCTAAACTGCAGATAGATATCATTCAGTCCATTATTTTGCACTGATGCTACAAGGACCATCCCATATCTCATGCCATGGTTAGCTGTCCAACGATGCACAACCCTTAACCCAATTCTAGTCTTGGGCAATCGACCTAAGCTTCACATCGTTGGACTGTGGAATGTTGCTGGAGCACCCAGAGGAAACCCACACAGACACAGGGAAAACATGCAAACTCCCAGCAGGCAGTTGCTGGAGGCTACCTTTGGAAACAGGTTCCACACGCTGGGAAGCAGCCCTATTAACTACTGAGCCACTATGCGGCCCTCGTTAGTGAGCGCTGTCTTGTCCTGTTAACACGGTGAAGGATTTGATCAGATCACCCCTCAACCATCGATATTCTGAATAGAGCAAAATAAACCTCCAAAAGAAACAAAAAGCCAATAACATTGAAAATGATTATTGTGAGAAACTGGGAGACTTACATTCACGAATAGCTGCAAATGGATGTTAGTTTCTGTGAAAAAACCTGGAGTTTTTGAGAATTTTCTCAAGGATTCTAGTAATATTATCTTTCTACCTTTGGGAAAAATATAAGTTTCTACCTTCTCTGATCATAACTCAGGGAATTAAGAATTGAATCTGAATGTATAGTATGTACAGGAATGAAGCATGTGCATAGGTTAGCAATGCTTCTTTTTTTTTGCAAAGGTCGTTTCCTTTCAATAAAGATTTTTGTTTTGTTAATGCTCTTTTGGTTAAATCAGTTTTCAGGAATTTCTAGCTAAATGTTAACGTCTCCTAGAGAGATTGTAAAAATAGCCTCAATTTCCTGTAAGATTCAAGATTTCCACAATAGTTTACATTTTCTGTTGCTGTGTGTGCTTTGCCTAAGCTCTATGATGTATGAAATCAGTATTGCAGGATTGAGAGACAGTCGAATGCTTCAACTTGTCTCCAGATAAACAATAGTGTAGTGTACTCGCTCACAAGCATGTTCATCACTCATAGAGTAGCATCATAGGCAGGGGATTTAGAGGAGCTGTTAGGAAACTCCTTTTCACTAAGAAGGTAGTTGGGAATCTGCAACTCACTTTCTGTAAGTGTGGAGAGGCAGAAACCCTCATCACATTGAAGAACGGTTTCGATGTGCACTTGCAATGCCAAGGCTATGGGACAAGTGCTGGTGAATTGAGATTGGAAAATTTAGCGTTGTTTGCAGATTTGGTGGGCAAAGAACCTCTAATGTGCTGTAGATCTCTACGAGGCTAATAATTGGTGTGAAAGCATTTGTTTACACAACAATGAGTGGCTTCCGTTCAGTCCTAAGACATAACATTGTCATAAACCACGACAGAGCACGCAATGATGTACAAGCATATAACACTATCAAATATTGGCAAAGAGTTAGACCATTCGGCCTATTGAGTCTGTTCCACCATTTGATCATGGCTGTTTCTCAATTCAAGTCTCCTGTCTTCTCGCCATAACCCTTAATCGCCTCACAAACCATGACGTAATCCATCTTTGTCTTGAAGATGCTCAATGACTTTACCTCCCTAGCAGCCTGCAGTAATAAGTTCCACAGAATCACCAGCCTCTGTCTAAAGAAATTCTTACTCTTCTCCGTTCTAAAGGGACGTCCCTTCACTCTCTTTTGGGACCTGGTCAACTTACAAGCACAGCAATGTTTCCTGTGTAATGGGATTTCATCACTCTTTGAAACCCCCAGTTCAAAACATTGTCTTCATGTATTTGTGGAAATTTAAATAAAATGAACAGTGAAATTTGTAACCAGAATAGTTCGCCAAGTTAATACCGACAGTGTTGACACCCAGTGATGGACATGCACATGTTTCAGAACTCGACGTAAGCATTTACTTGTTAATCCATTAAAATTCGTCCCACATCTTTGATATGATTTTATTTGTATCCCTTTAAGTTTTAAACGTGCTATAGTTGCTACTTTCAATTCATGTGTGCAAAAATGCACATATTTTTAGAGTAATGTATTAAAAACGGGTGTTTTTTATGAGTTTTCGTTTAGAGCTGCAAACTCTGTGGGGTCACTAATTTATTGTTGAATGCTGCACGTTTTGCATAGAAGTCAAACAACTTTTTCAACTCTTGTGATTATGCCCAGCATGAAATTTAAAGCTGGCTCTTTTTTTGTTTTTAATATTCAGAGTCAAAAATATAATGTGGACAGATTAGGTGCACTTAAGATGTACAAATAACACGAATGAGTACGCAATGGAACGAGGCACTGATAGCCCTCGCAGAACGAGACTAGGATGGGATTAATAGTGATTAACAAGGCGAGGTCAATTTTGGCTTCGAAAGCCTATTAGAAGCTTTTAGTTATTCACAATTATTTGGAATTCTTCTCACACTTCTTTTTATGGTTATTTCAGATCTCCAGTGTTCATTCAGATTTTTTGTTTTGTTTTGTTTTACTTTACGACTTTAGAGAATTTTCGAATGGAAACGACAGACAATAGTTTAAAGGACAAAATGCCTCCGTTCAGATGGATGGATACGAGGGAATGGAATTCACACTTTTGAAAAAATCCACTTCGACAGGATATTTGTGGGAGCTGATCAGTACTATTGCTGTTCTAGGAAAATATAGAGAGAGGTGCACAAGTTTCCATTTGGGGAAGTTCCTAGAATCATGAATTCAAGCTGAATTCATGCATGTTATTTTGTTTCCCACACTGCAAGAAGTTAGGAGCTGAAATTGCTTCCATTTCCATAAACATAAGATCCAATTCTGGATCTCAGCAGGGAAATGGACAAGGTACCAAAGAAAATAATTGTGTGGAGATATCAGAAATTGTCGTTGCGAATAGATCAAGGTATATTTACTGATACAGACAACTGAAAAATCTTCCTGAATTACCATCATTTGTGCCTTAACTATTCTAAAGTCCCGTAAGGGAGATTATCATTTTCTTCAAATTGTTTGCCCTGTTCGATTTTCCCTGTATTCACTATTTTCCTTTAGGAAAATATGTCTGTCTTCTTTACCTGGTCTGGATGACATAAGGTCATAATATAGAGAGGCACAAATAGGCGATTCAACTCATTGAGTTTGATCTGCCATTCCATCATGATGTATTTCTCAACCCCATTCTCCTGCCTTCTCCATTTAACCTTTGATCCTCATACCAATCAAGAAGCTATCTATCTCTATCTTAAAGACACTCAATGACTTGACTTTCACAGACATCTGCGACAATGAGTTCCACAGATTCATCACTCTCTGGCTGAACAAACTTGTTCTCATCTCAGTTGTAAAAGTTTATTCCTTTAACACAACGTACAGGAGAAACTAAGCAAGTCTGGCAGCATCTGTGGACATAGAGAACAGTTAACAGTAAACATTATAAAGACAGAAATTGTTGGAGAAGTTCAGTAGATGTGATAGCATCTGTGGAGAGAGATGATCAGTGCTTGCCATGTGCGACGTGAATGTGACTTGCCACTTGTAAGCCCAAGCCTGGATGTTGTCCAGATCTTGTTACATTTGAACATAGCCTGCTTCAGTAGCTTAGGAGTATCAAATGGTTCTGAACATTTTACAATCATGGGTGAGCATCCTCACTTCTGACCATACAATGGAGAAAAGATTAATAATGAAGTTGATAAATTAAATTCATTGAACAAGTTTGTGGCAGAAATAATTTAACCTGGGTTCTGTTCATCGAATTGAAAGGTGAAATGGAGCTATTTTATTAAGGTGAAATATTACTAAAATATATTTCATCATTTATACAAAATACCTGGATGTGAACATAGGAGGTACAGTTAGTAAGTTTGCCAATGACACCATAATTGGAAGCGTAGGGGAGAGCGAAGAAGGTTACCTCAGATTACAATGGGATCATGACGAGATGGACAAATGGGCTGATGAGTGGCAGATGTATTTTCCATAAATGCGTTTTGGAAAAGCAAATCATAGCAGGACTTATACCCTTAATGGTAAGATCTTAGGAAGTGTTGCTGAACAAAGGGACCTTGGAGTGCAGTTTCATAGTTCATTGACAGCCGAGTCCCAGGTAGATGGGATAGTGAAGGAGGCATTTATTATACTTTCCTTTATTGGCCAGTATTGAGAATAAGAGTTGGAACGTCATGCTGTGGCATTACGGGACATTGGTTATGCCACTTGTTTGGGATATTACGTGCAATTCTTGTCTTATTCCTGTCAGAAGGATATTGAGAAATTTGAAATGGTTCAAAAAAGATTTAAAAGCATGTTGCCAGGGTTGGAGGATTTGTGTTGTAGGGAGAGGTTGAATCGACTGGGGCGACTTTCCCTGGAGCTTTGGAGGCTGAGGGGTGACCTAATAAATGATTAAAAATCATGAGGAGCATGGATAGGATAAATAGGCAATATCTTTTCGCTGGGGTGGGGGAGTCCAGAACTTGAGGGCATAGGTGTATCGTGAAAGTGGAAAGATATAAAATGGACTTAGGGGTGTGAGAAACGAACCCACTTAATCAATAATTTTCAGTCCCATCAAAGAGTTCCAAAGCAATACATTTATTCGAACATCTTTAAAGATGGGTGGCTCTATGAGGAGAGTCACACCCGACAGTGAAATACAGAGTTTTTTATACTTTCTGAGGGGTCTCTCAACACCCATACACTAAGCAATAAACCTATCATAAGTGTCTATTTCATTTTATCCCCTTATTTGGTTATTCCCTGCACCCAAGCCTAAGCCGATCATACTTATTAATTACCACACTTGTTTTCCTTTTAAATCTGTCTCATTTGGCTGTCACTGTTCGTTACACTCTTCCTGTTATTTTATCCAGTTCCTCTTTTCTAACCTTCTGACTTCTGAGATCATCCTTTACTATTTTGATTGTCCAAAAGGCAGGCCTACAAACCATGAGCTTATTGCGAAATGCCCTTCCTGTTTCTTTTGTGGTCAGTTACAACACTCAAAGTTATTTCTTAGCTTAAAACTATTTCTTTAAAATACTCTCTATATTCGTTAAAACCAACATGCACCTGACAACCTGATTTTTTTTTCTCTCAGGGGCAACTTTTTGACGTGGGGGGTGGAGCATGCATGGAATGAGCTGCCGGGGAAGTGGTGGAGGTTGATGCAATTTAAAACGCATCTGGATGGGAATATGAGTAGGAAGTGCTTCGAGGGATATGGGCTAAGTGCTGGAAAATGGGACTAGATTGGTTTGGATATCTGGTCGGCATGGCCAAATTGGACTGAAGGGTCTGTTTCCATGCGGTACATCTTTATGACCCTATAATATCAATATGGTTGAGATCTAATAAAATATGTGCAGTTTATAATTAACCTGCGTTAGAATAGGATGAATCTTCAACTATCTTGAAACCTCTTTTGCAATTGTGGTTCTACGTTACGTATTCTGCATTACTGGCCATTATCACCGAACTAATAATAATAACAATAATAAGAGTAACAAATTTGAATAGACACAGCATTGAGAGCAAGACATGAGGATGCAATTCTCCAACAAGCTGTCTGCCACATGCTCAAGGGCAGATCAGGATGGGTAATAATTGCTGGCCATGAGTAAATAAAAATAAACTTTATGTCTCCGGAACAAACTTACGAAATGCAAAATCATCTTTTCTTCTCCTGAGGAAACACATTGTTATAATATCACAGCATAGAAACAAATCCTTCAGTCGAACCAGTGCATGCCACACATGATACTAAACTAAACTTTCCACCTGCTCCTGGCCCGCACCCTTCAAAATCAATCCTATTCATGTAGTTATCCAAATGTATTTCAAATGTTGTAATTTTGCTCACAAGCATAAATTTCTCATCCTGCATGCGAATCAACATCTGTGTAAAACAAAAACATGCTGTTTTAAAATATCTCTCCTCTCTCCTTAAAAATATGCCCCCTTGTCTTGAAATTGCCTAATTTAGGGAAAAGACAACTCCCATTAACCTGACTTGTACCCTTGTGATTTTACAACATCATTTCACAACCTCCTACGTGCCAGTGAAAAAAAAAACCCAGCCTTTCCTTATAACTTAAACATTCCATACCCAGCAACATCCTGATTAAATCTCTTCTGAGACCTCTTCAACTTGATAACATCCTTCCTATAACTGGTCCTCAAAGTTATACCAGCACATGATGTAGCAACTGATTTCATAAATTACAGTAGAATTCAAATAGACATCATATATATACATTTTCTTTGACAGTCAATGCTTGCAATCTTCAGATAATGATGCACTTTGGCTTCTAACCACTGGGTAATGATAATATTGTCATAGTACCACTCTCTCCTATTGAGAGAGAGATGACTTGGGGAGGGGGGAGCTTATCTTGCGGGTCAGCATGTCTAAAAAGAGGGATGAGATGGTAGTAATGACAGTTGGATGTGAGAACTGAACCCGTGCTCTTAGTGTGACTGCATCACAAGCCAGCTAGCCAGCCAACTGAGCTAGCCCCCTGTGTAATCTGGCTGAATGGCCTGAAGGCTCCTAGTTATGCAGACTGCATCTGCGCTGACTGCTCAACACCATGTTTTTTTTTTCATGATGAGCAATAGCGTGCGCAATAGAAATAATTTTGTGAAACCACATGACAATTTATCATCTCTGTTCCTGTTTCAAAATGCTCAATGCAGACTGTTGGCTTCAACTAATAGGATACTTAAGCAAGAAAGAAGGCAAACTCAGATCTCAACGTCCAAAGTATCAGGTGGAAATTTCGTCGGAAAATGTTCGCATTTTCAATCTTTCTTACAACTGGTAAGTAGCCTGCCTTCGAAGATGATACAATAGCAGTATTGAGTTAACTTCTGATCGCCTCATTAAAGGAAGGATGTGGAAGCTTTAGACTGGGTACAGAGGAGATTTAACAGGATGCTGCCTGGACTGGAGGGTATATCTTATGAAGAAAGTTTGAGGGCGCTCAGGATTTCTCATTGGAACGAAGAAGGAAGAGAGGTGACTTGATAGGGGTGTACAAGATGATGACAGGCACAGACACAGTGGATAGCCAGAGATATTTTCCCAGGGTGAAAGGCTATCATGGGGGGAAGGGGTACATAATTTTACGGTGTTTGGACGAAGGTTTACTGGAGAAGTCTGAGGTAGGTACTTTACACAGAATGGTGTGAGTGTGTAATACACTGCCAACAGTTCTATGAAGGCAGATACATTAGGGTTGTTTAAGACATTCTTAGATAGGCACGTGGATTGATAGTAAAATGATGGGTATGTAGGTTAGTTTGGGCTTAGTGGCAGATAAAAGGTCCGCACAACATGGAGGGCCGAAGGGCCTGTACTGTGCAGTACTATTTTATGTTCTATGTTTAAATATCCTCAAAAAGGTCCATCAGATTTCTGAAGCATGTTCAGTATTTAAAGCAGCCAAACTGGTTCTGTCCAATTTTGCCATTTTGCCAAGCTGACAAAGAACTGCATTGACACATTTTCTTCGCTATTTAAAAGGCTATCGAGTCAGCATGACCATTTTCAATATCTATAGAATTATGAAAGTTGGTCAACAATGCAGCAATTATGTTTCTGGCACTCTTATAATCCACTTACTTTCAACTCTAGAAATTCTGATATCTTTCATAAAACATACTAAGTCCAAGTTCCCATTAGATATTGTCCATGAAAGGAACTGGCTATTGTTGTGGAACCTGAAATGTTTATTTATAATTTTGCGCATCTCCTATTGACCATTTTTTGTGTACTTTCAAAATTTATTCCAGTTCTTTGGTTGTGCCGTATTTTCCATTGTTCAGCTTTAAGATGAATGATGTCACACTCAAACTTAAAATAAAACTCTGTAGTATAATGGTCACAATTTCCAACAACTCTATGCTGTTATGGTCACTATTTCCCGAGAAAAAGAACAGGAAATAACATCACTACAGTAAATGATGTGACCACAGTAAATGACATCACCAACCCAAAGAAACCCAACATCTAAATGGAAAGCAGGAATTATCAACAGTGCTTTCCCGGAGACATTCTGAATAGGTTACTAGTAGAATGACGAAACGTCTGGAAATGAACCTTCCAGCTTCAGCGAGCAAACCTACATCCACATCTTCCAAAAACAATACAATCCCTTTTCGTGGTCCGACCTCCAAATGTGTCATTACAGAAATTTGCATCTCTGTCTGTCTCCAGATTTTTAAATAGTAACATATTAATATTAATCAATTCCTTTATCACTTCCCAATAGTCCACTTCCACATTTTGGTCGAAATGCAGGAGATATGTGAGTATGAGAATTTAAAATGCATTTAATTCTTTTACATATACTTAACTGTCTAAATGCTTTTCCACTTGATTATCAGATTGATTGATGAGAAACAGTTTAAACAAATGTACGGCTAAAATTTGTATCCAGCTTTATCGACATCATTTTGAAAGTTAATGTTATCGTGCGTCTTTTTATTGTCCGTCTATCATGGAGTGTCACCGATTGGTTGATTATATTTCCTGGCAGTGGACAGAAGAAATAGTGTGAGAATTATAATGAATAATATGAACCTCGTGGCACGATCAGGTTCTGTTGTTTGAAACTTTATAATCATATTATGACCATAAGAAGATTAAACAAAATTTTATAAACATTAGTCGTACAGTCCCAGAGATATATGACACAGCCATCAGATCGATTCTAGTCAAAAGCAGCCACCTCACTATTCTCTAAACCCGTTTTCCCAGAACTTGGTCAAAATCCTTGGTATCACAAGTGTTCATCTAAATTCTTCTTCAATGTGGTGAGGGTTTCTGCCTCTCCCACCCTTACAGACAGTGAGTTTCAGATTCCCCACTGATGTGAAAACATGTTTCCTCACATCCCCTCTAATCCTACTTGCCCTTACCTTCAATCTTTGTCCCTCTCCCGTACTCATT
Source organism: Chiloscyllium plagiosum (assembly GCF_037043375.1). Classification (NCBI taxonomy): domain Eukaryota; kingdom Metazoa; phylum Chordata; class Chondrichthyes; order Orectolobiformes; family Hemiscylliidae; genus Chiloscyllium; species Chiloscyllium plagiosum. Next base: position 8,763,248 of record NW_028270187.1, read on the forward strand.
GATCTCTCCGTCAATGAGCAGAAAGTTCTTCCTGTCTACCTTATGCATCCCAATAATGATCCTCTCTAAATATCCTCTGCTGCAGCGAAAATAACCCTTGTTTGTCCACTCGCCCTCTCACTGAAACTCTACAGTCCCAAGGTAACATCCCTCTGCACCCTCTCCTAGTGCTGTCACATCCGTTCTAGAATGTGGATTCCAGATCTGGGCACATTACCCTCGTTCGATGACCGAACCAACACTTTATACAGTCCCTGCATCATCTCCCTGCTCTAAAACTCTGTGCTCTAAAGGCAAGTATTCCCGTACACTTTGATTAATTTCAAACAGTAAGTGGAACTATCAGCTAAAACTGAGTAACTTTAGTCTGAAATCCTTATGCAGTCTTGGTTGTGAGTATGTTCGCCGAGATGGGCAATTGATTTGCAGATATTTCATCCTCTGTCACGGTGACATCTTCAGTGCTTTGTAGCCTCCTGTGAAGTCGTGCTGCACTGTGTCTTCTGGAATTTGGCTCCGTTTCTGCTGCTTCCAGTTCTTCGTTGTAGTGACCGGTATATTGGGTACAGGTCAAGGTGCTTGTTGATGGAGTCCGTGTCCATGCTTCGAAGAATTCACTGGCTGACCTCTGTTTAGCTTGTTCTGTGATCGTTGTCTTGGCCCATTCAAATTTGTTTTCCCTGTCTTCTGTGTGTATAGCTACTCGGGTTAGCTGGTCGTGGTGTTTAGCGGCCAGTTGGTGTTCATGGTTGCAGATTGCTAGTTGTCTGTCTGTACATCATCTACATTATTACGTGCAGTCTTTGCATGGTATTTTGTAAATTATTTTAGTCTTGCACATGCTGGGTAAGGGTGTTTTGTCCTTGTGAGTTGTCTGAGCATGGCTGTCGATTTATGGGCTGACATGAAACCTCATGGTCGGAGAAGTCTGATGTCAACTCGGAGACATTTTTTAAAATCAGGTAGCGTGGCTAATTTGTTAGGACGTGGCATGTCCTTGTCACGTTGGTTGTTAGCCATCTGCGAATGTAGTTGTAGTGATATCCGTTCTTGGTGAAGACTCTGTGCACGTGTTTTTTATTCTCTTTGTAGGCCGGGAGTGCTGCAGAGTGTTGAATCCCTAATACAGATTGTCTCGTGGATGTTCGGGTAGTTGCTGTTGTAATTCAAGATCTGGTCAGGGTGTACTCTTTTGTGGTGCATTCACTGTTCTGTGTTGTTTGTACCATCGCATCCAGGAATAGGAATCGATTGTTTCTTTCCTCCTCCTGTAAATGTGATTCCTGTGAATATGGTATTAATGATCCGGTGTATATTCTCAATTTATGTTCTCTTACTGATGACAAATGTGGCATCGCTGTATCTGATTCAGAGTTTGGGTTAGTCTTGTGCTAGTGCTGCTTGTTCCAATCTTTGCATCACTGCTTCTGCTATGAGCCCAGGGATGGGTGAGCCCATAGGTGTCCCATTGATCTGTTCATATATTTGAATGCGAAGTGTGTCTAGTATTTTGAGTACACAGTCCTTGTTGGTAGGTTTCCACATCATGTTTTCTGTTCTGCCTGTTCAGGAGATTGGAAATAGTCTCTCTAGCCAGAGTTTTGTCAAGTGACATAAACAGTGCTGTTACATCAAATGAGACCATTGCTTCGTGCAAAGGCAGCCTGAAACACGATAAAGGGCAAACAAGAATAAGACTAACAATCCGGATGAACGAACACCAACTAACCACTAAATGCCACGACCAGCTGTCCTGGTAGCCGTACACACAAACGACAAGGACCACAAATTTGACTGGGACAATACAACGATCAAAGCACACGCTAAACAGAGGACAGTGAGAGATTTGATAGAAACAGGCACGGACTCTATCAATAATCACATTGACTTGGACTCAATATAACGGCCACTACAATGAACAACCATAACTGGCAATCAGAAGCAGCAGAAACAGAACCAGATAAACAGTACATAATGTTTCACAGGAGTTTCCAATGCACTAAAGATGCCACCTGGAGAGGGCACAAAACATCTGCAAATCAATTCCCAGCTGAGAACCCAGGCTACAAATCGATGCACAAACATTTTCAATAAAGTTCACATGAAGTCAGCTTATTGTAACAGTTCAGACATTTTGATTAAACATATTCTACAGATGAAATGTTTTAACTGAATTCCGCAGATGATTTCCCCAAGCCAATAGTATCCCTGAATCCATCATATGGAGTGTTTTTGGAAGGAGAGGCAACATCAGTGAATTGTAGCTGCCAATGTCCAGTCACAAGGGTACAATTTTTTTACAATTCCATATGTCATCACAAAGATCTTCATGAAGGACAATGTGAAACATCTTTACCGTTAACACCCTTAAACAGAGGCAAAGCAAGTTACATGTGTGAATGTTTATTTCTGTTGGAGAATGGAACATGGAGAAGATCAGGATTGACTGATCCTGTTCAGATACATGTCGGAGGTATGTCATGAAACCTACGTTTACTTTGTATTTGATGCTTGATTTAATTTTGTCACATGCACTGAGATAAAGTGAAAAGTGTAGCTTCACAAGCTTTACACGCAGATCGTGCCTTACAATGTGCATCAGAGTAACTGAGTAGAGTGCAGAATACAGGGATACAGCTGCAGAGAAGGTACAGAGAGAGACCAGAATTAATATTTGAGAGGTCTGTTCAAAAGTCTGGTAACAATGGGGAAGAAGTTGTTCTTGAATCTGTGCAATCATGTATTCCAACCCTTGTATCGTTTACCTGACGAAAAAGAGTGGCATACAATAAAATTACGGTGGTGGGGATTTCTTGATTATTTTGGTTGCTGTCCTGAGTATCGAAGAGATCAAAAGATGGAAGGTTGGTTTATACGTCGTTCACAACTCTCTGTGATTTCTTGAGCACTTGCTATACTGTGCTGCAGTCAAATATGGTGCAATTATAAAAAAAGTATTAAGGGCAGCTTGTGGACATTCTGCCCTTTGTTAGCCTCCTGAGGAAGTAGAGAACCTGTTAAGCATCCTTGACCATCGCGTTGACATGCGAGGTGCGTGACAGATTGTTTGCAATCATCACTGCCAGGAACTTGTCACCCTCGACCATCTCTACTTCAGCACTATTGATGCATCTGAGGGCATGCCCTCCTCTCTGATTCTTGAAGTCAATGCTGAAATCCTTGATTTTGCTGATTTTGCTGATGTTGTTGTCTTTACAAAATGCTGCTAAGCACACAGTTTCTTTTCTGTATTTCGTCTCATCATTGTTTCACATCTGACCGATAACGGTGGTTATCGGTCAGATAACCTGTGAATGGATTTGGGTGAGAATTTGGCCCCACAGTCGTGAGTGTGTTATGAGTATAGATGTGTGCTGAAACCGCAACCATGTGGGGAATCGGTATTGTGGATTATGATAGAGGAAGCATTGCTGCACATTCTGACTAATTGTGGTCTATGTATCAGGAGTTCGGGATTCAGTTACAGAGGGAGGAGCCGAGACCGAGGTCTCAGAATTTAGAAATGGGTTCGTTTGGAATTATGGTGTTGAACGCGGAGCTGTAGTCAGACACTGACGTAGGTGTCCTTGCTATCCAGAAGTTCCAGGGATGAGCATAGTGATGTCTGCTGGGGACAGTTAAAACACTGACATTGATCTAACAATGTGTAAAAGTGCCCAGGTACATCCGGTACACAAAATGCAAGACAAATCCAACCGACCAATTACCGCCCAATTAGTCTACTCTCCGTCATCAGTATAGTGATGGAAGGGGCCATTAAATTGTGGGCGGTACGGCGGTACAGTGGCACAGTGGCTAGCACTGCTGCCTCACAGCGCCGGAGACCCGGGTTCAATTCCTGCCTCAGGCGACTGACTGTGAGGAGTTTGCACGTTCTCCCCGTGTCTGCATGGGTTTCCTCCGGGTGCTCCGGTTTCCTCCCACAGTCCAAAAATGTGCAGGTAAGGTGAATTGGCCATGCTAAATTGCCCGTAGTGTTAGGTAAGGGGTAAATGTAGGGGTATGGGAGGGTTGCGCTTCGGCGGGTCGGTGTGGGCCTGTTTCCACACTGTAATGTAATCTAAAATGTGCTATCAAGCAGGTCCTGCTCAGCCACAATCTGCTGAGTGCCGCCCCGTTTTGGTTTGGCCAGGATCCATCAGATCCAGATCTCAATACAAATCTCAATCTCAGTTCAAACGTGGAAAAAAGAGTTGAATTCCATGGTTGAGGTTAGCTTCATACCTCGCACAAAAGAAGATGGTTATGGTTATGGAGGGTCAGTCATCTCAGCTTCGGGACATCACTGCAGGAGTCCCTCAGGGTCGCGTCTTCCACGCAACAATCTTCAGCTGCTTCATCAACGGCCTTTCCTCTGTCAGAATGACAGAAGTGATGATATTCGGCAATGATTGCACAGAGTTTAGCGTCATTTGTGACTCCTCAGGTACTGAAGCAGTTCATGTTTAAACGCAACAAGTTCTGGACAATATCAGGCTTGGGCCAACAAGTGGCAAGGAACATTCGCACCACACAAATGCCAGACAATGGCCAAAGGAAACTGTGAGAAGTAACGGGAATACAGACTACTGGGATAATGGTAAGACTCTTGGTAGTATCAGTGAGCAAAGAGATCTCGGTGTCCATGTGCATAGATCCTTGAGAATTGACACCCTGGTTGATAGTTTTGTTGAGAAGGCGTATGGTTTGTGGGTAGAGGGATTTAGTTTCGGAGCCATGAGGTCATGTTGCAGCTGGACAAAATTCTGGTGCGGCCGCGCTTGAAGTCATGTGTACATGTTGGTCGCTGCATTATAGGAAAGTTGAGGAGGCATTTGAACGAGTGCAAAGGAGATTTTGCAGGATGTTGCCTGGCATGGTGGGGGGGCCTTATGAGCAAAGGGTGAGGGACATCAGGCTGCTTTTGTTCGAGAGACGAAAGTTGAGAGGTGACTTATTCGAGACATACAAGATAATCACATGATTGGATCGGGTGGATAGTGAGAGCTTTTACCTCGGGCGATGCTGGCTAGCACGAGGGGACACAGCTTTAAATTGAAGGATGGGTGACTTCAGAGGTAGATTCCTTGCTCAGAAAGTAGTAGGGGCGTAGAATGCCCTGCTTGCAAATGTAGTAGACTCACCAACTTTACTGGCATTTAAATAGTTATTATATAAATATATGGATAATAATGTTATAGTGTAGGTTAGATGGGCTTCAGATCGGTTTCACATGTCAATGCAACGTCGATGGCCGAGGGGCCTGTGCTAGACTGTATTGTTCTATGTTCCATCGCAAGTAAGAGATGCTCTAACCACCTCCGTTTGACGTACAATGGTATTACCTTCACGGAATCTCCTACTGTCAACATGGTTGAGATTACCATTGACAGGAAGGTCAGCTGGACTCACCACGTAAAACACAGTGGCTCCAACAGCCGTTCGGGGATGAGGGATACTACGGTGAGTAACTCACCTCCTGAAACCCTAAAATCGATACACAAAGCACAAGTCAGGAGTGTGATGGAAACGACCCCACATGCGTGAATTGGGGCAGCCGCAACAACATTAAAACACTTGACATCATGCAGGACAAAGCGACCCGCTTGATTGGCACATCTACAAGCTTTCAATCTCAGTACCACCAGTGTTCAGTAACAGCAGCATGTACTATTTACAAGATGCACTGCAGAAATTCTCCATATATCCTTAGCACCTTCCAAACCCACGACCACTTCCATGTAGAAGGACGAGGGCAGGAGATACTTGGAAACATCACTACCAGCAAGTTCCCCTCCAAGCCACTCACCACCCTGACTTGGAAATATACCACCTTTCCTTTCGCAGTCATTGGACAAAATCCTGGATTTCCCTCTCGACCGGCATTGTGGGTAAACCGACAGCAAATGGACTGCAGCGATTCAAGAAAGCAGTTCCCACCAGTTTCTTAAGGGCAAATAGGGACGGGCTATCAATGCTGGCCAGCTAACGATGCCAAAGTCCCATAAATGAAAAACAAAAACTCAATACTAACATTATGTAGTGTACTATTTTATAGGATGATATCAGTTAAGGTTTTTTTGGTTAACATTTACTTTGCAACATGTTTATGCATTTGATTTAAAAATTTTGCTATGAAGATCTCTCTTTCTGGACTTTGCAATTGTTTTCTTCCACACTTTCTTCTTTCGAGTGTTTTGATTTTTTAAAAAATACGATTGTTCTTTTTTGTAAAAGTCTACTTTAAAATTATGGAACAGATCAACTCTCCAAACCGAATATCAAAGCGTTGTCAGATTCCGATGCCAATTCAAGCAGGGACATTGTATCGATTTCCTGCCAAGGTGATATTCGGCCCAGTGGAGGAATATTCTCCTTTTACAATAGTCGGAGGAAAGATTTTAGACAGGAACATCATGTGACTGGTCTTGAAGATACTGCGGTCATTACCATCAACATCCATGAACATTCCTCTGCAGGAAACTACAGTTGTCGATATAAAACAGAGGTAAACGGACGTTCCATTCTTTCCCCGTTCAGCCAATCTGTTTCAGTCACAGAGAAAAGAAAGGACGATCACACATCAAAAGGTAATTATATGTTCGTGAAATTCTTCCTCATTTTCATAAATACATGCAGGTAAAGAAATTTACTGCTAGTTTTTTTTAATCCAATTTGATAGTTGCAAGAAATTCTGTTCAATGATTGATAGTGCTTCAGGCTTTATGTCTGTCCTCTGCCCTTGATGTAACTTGATGCAATTTGATCAAAGGTCTGAGCGTGGGTTATAAGCCCTTTCTCCTGTTAGGCGTCTCCCTAATTCTGAATTGGATGACGTCATCTTGATGCACAAACAATGCCAGATACTACTGCCATTGTTCAATGGGATATAACACTTGGGCATTGACAGAGACTGTCTGTGCATTGTCAGGCATAACCATTCGACAATCCAGGGCCCCAATTTTCGTAGCACGGTTAATTTTGAGTTGCACAGAAGGATGCATTTTTGTGAATTCAACAGAGCAGCTGAAACGTCTCCGAGGTTATCCCCCAGAGTAGGGGAAATAATCAAAATAACAAACAGTGGACATGCCCAGTGAATGCTTTTGTGCAAAAATGGATGAGTGGGAGATTTCAAATTTCATGTCCTACAGTCCCGAAACAGGCCCCTCCACTCATAAAATATGTGCTAATGAATAACAGCTTATTTATTCTCTACTCCCACTGGCCAACCCATAGCCTTTTTTGCCTTGGCATTGTGAATACGTATCCACAGCCCCCTTCAATGGGATGAGAATTTATGCCTCTCCTACCATTACAGGCAGTGAGTTCCAGATTTCCCACAACCCTTTGGGTCTTCACAAAATCCTCTCATCGCTTGTAAACTGTCTGCCCGTTATCTTCAATCCATTTCCCCCTCACCGTCTCCCCAGTCATTGCTACAGTCAAGTGGCAAAGTTTCTTCTGTCAAACTAATCCCAGCCAGCATCATTTTATGGATGTCAATCATGTCACAATCTTTGAATATTCTTTGTTCTAAGGAGAATAACGCAGTCTGTCCAATCTCTCTCCACGAAAACTCTCCAGGCCCCCAAGGCAACATTCTATTAAATCTTCCTCTACAGCCACACGTAGTGACTGTTATGGGACAGACCAGATATTCGCTCCTACTCAATTCTCAGGAACAGTAAGCTTTTAAATATTGATTAGCTATATTGCTTGTTTAAGTTGGAATGTATGTCCAAAAGAGGACCATCTACTGTTTCAAAATGGATATTATTCTCAGTGGTGAAGCTGAAAATGTGTTGCTGGAAAAGCGCAGCAGGTCAGGCAGCATCCAGGGAACAGGAGAATCAACGTTTCAGGCATAAGCCCTTCTTCAGGGCTTATGCCCGAAACGTTGATTCTCCTGTTCCCTGGATGCTGCCTGACCTGCTGCGCTTTTCCAGCAACACATTTTCAGCTCTGATCTCCAGCATCTGCAGACCTCACTTTCTCCTCATTATTCTCAGTGGGACATACTGATGTTTCTTTGCCGTTCATTAATGTGACTCATTCTTTTGCAATACATAGCTGCCCAGAAGAGATTATATATGTTCGTTGGACTGGGATGTGCTGCTGTGATCATTGTTTTACTTGTGGTGCTGTGCCTTCTTATTGTCAAGAAAGGTAACTTATTCAAAAGTATAATATAATTGGTTAGGAGGGATGCGATAGTATTGGGAGAGGGTGAAGAGGAAGATTTACTAAGGGACAGTGGGGAATCTTGAACTTGCTGCCTGGAAAAGTGGGAGAAAACGGTTTAGATGTGCCGTTGCCATGCCAAGGCAATCGGTCAAGCGCTGAGGAAATGGGATTAGAAACGTTTTTGACCAGCACAGATCAGCATGGGACTGAGGTGTATTTTCCTGTGCTGTAGACTTGTATAACTGTGACAGTTTAGTGGGAAACTTGGAAACGTGAACAGATAGTTGTGATCAAGGTTTATGTCGTATTAATATTGTTTGAAAATATAGGTTCAATCAGGCCCTGGGAGTGTTTTGAACAGAGGTGCCTGAGAGTGTTTTGAACAGAGGTGCCTGAGGGTGGGGGTGTGTGTGGAGGCACATAATTCCTCTAAAGTGGCATCACAGGTAGACAGAGTGGTGAATAAAGTGTTTGGCACACTACCCTGTATTGGTGAGAGCCTTGAGAACAGGATTTGGGACTTCTTATTGTGGCTTTAAAGGATATTGTTTCGGCCACTTTTGAAATAATACATAGAGTTCTGGTCATCCTGCTATAGGAAGGATGTTGTTAAACTAGAATAAATATATTTAAACAATTACAAGGAAGTTGCTGGGACTGAAGGGTTTGTGTTATAAGGTGAGGCAAGATGGACTGGGATTTTTTTTTTCTCAGGAGTGTCGAAGGCTGAGGGGTGATCTTATGATGGTAAGATAATCTAAGGTATGGATAGGGTGAATAGATAAGGTCTTTTTCAAAGAGTATTGAAGTCCCAAAATAGAGAGCATAGGTTTATGGTGAGGGGAGAATGCTGCAAAAGGGACCTCAGGTTCAACTTTATTGAGTAGAGGCTGGTGAGTATATGGAACGGGTTTGCAGAGGAAGTGGTAGAGGTGAGCAAAATTACAACATTAAAAAGACATTTGGATAGGTACATGGACAGGAAAGTTCTACAGGGATATGCACCAAATGCAAGTAATTAGGACGAGTAGAGTTTGAGAAATCTGGTCAGCATCGACAAATGGGACTTAAGGGCCTGTATGACTCTAAGGTTCTAAAGGTTTTAGTTTTGTGTGTTCAGATCAGCTAGACACAGAGTTTACTTTCATTTTGGTTTATTCAGTGAATGACACTGGCGCATCTGGAGATTTGTTCTGTTCATATTCTTTGAAATGGGCTCTTTAAAATACTGATGTAAAATGTTCAGTTCATTAGACAGAAAAGGTAGACGTGAGGATAAGTAGCAGTTGATAGGTACAAAAAGGAGTCCGAAAAGAATGTTTTTTTCAGAAAAATGAAGGAGAGGTCAATTCACTTTTAGAGACGAGGTTCTGAAGAGCAGAGGTAATAGATCCTGACCTGAACAGTGATGCCCACATTACATGAATGTATTTAAACAATAGCCATCAGACTTGAAAGACAATTAACGATAAGTCAATCACTAACTTTCAATTGTAACTCCAGAAATTAGGCATAGGTTGCAAGAGCTAGTACATGGGGCCATCAGGCATTTTGTCCTTAACTCTGCAATAGTGCCCCAGTAACATTCAGATATAGAGAGACGTTTTTGTGTTGGCAATGAGGGCCTCATAGTAACCATTCAGTACATTTGTATTTTTTAGCCCTCTTGGCCTTTGATACATTCATAGGAGGTGTCCAATCGCGGTCGCTTTCCCTCCATACAGAGCCACAGCTTAACTCAAAAAGACAGGGGATGGTGTATTCTCAAATCTAATAGAGAAGCGTTTGTGAAGTAAAGCTGTGAAGGGGACAGGAGCCAGAGGCAGGTATGTGGAGTTAGTCCACTGATCAGCCATGATGTTCTTGAATGGCACAAAAGGCTTGAGGGCTGAACAGCCTGCTGATGTCGCTACTTTCCTAAGTGCAAAAGCAATGGGTGGCCGATAAACAAAACAAAATATTTGGCAACTGCACCAGAATGTATTGGGTCAAAATTACAATCTCTCTACCTTGACTTCAACCAGAGTTAGAATCCTAGTTAGAACCAGTCCAGCCTCTTCACCCACTCCAATCTCTCGCCCTCACAACGCACAGCCCTCCACTCCCTCTGCGCCAACCCCAACCTCACCATCAAACCTGCGGTCAAAGGGGGTGTGGTGGTCATTTGACGCACTGACCTCTACAGCGCTGAAGCCAGGCACCTACTCGAATGCACCTCCTCCTACGACCCCCTCAAACATGACCTCACCAAGCCATCATCTCCCAGACCATACACAACCTCATCATCTCAGGGGATCTCCCACCCACATCGTCCAAACCCATAGTTCTGGAACCTCACACTGCCAGATTCTACCTCCTACCCAATATTCACAACCCTGACCTACCCAGGCTGACCTATCGTCTCAGCCTGCTCCTGCCCCACTGAACTGATCTCCACCTACCTTGATACTGTCCTGTCCGCTTGTTTCAGGAACTCCCTACATTCGTTTGGGAGACCACCCACGCCTTCCACTTCCTCCAAGACTTCCGTTTCCCCAACCACCAATGCTTCACCTTCACCATGGACATCCAATCTCTCTCCACCTGCAATACCCATGGCCAGGACCTCCAAGCCCTCCATTTATTCCTCTCCCGTTGTCCCCACCAGTACCCTTCCACTGACACTCTTATTCATTTGGCTGAACTGGACCTCACACTCAATAATTTCTCCTTCCATTCCTCCCACTTACTCCTGACAAAAGGAGTAGCCATGGGCACCCGCATAGGCCCCAGCTATGCCTGTCTCTTTTTCGGCGACGTAGAACAGTCCATCTTCGAGAGATGCACCGGCACCACTCCCCACCTCTTGCTCTGCTACATTGATGACTGCATCAGTGCCACATCGTGCTCCCATGAGAAGGTCAAACAATTCATAAACTTTGCCAACACATTCCATTCCAAACTTAAAATCACCTGGACCATCCCTGCCACTTCACTCCCCTTCCTAGACCTCTCCAACTCCATCCAGAAGGACCGACTTAACACTGACATTTTACAGACCCATCAACTCCCACAGCTACCTGGATTACACCTCCTCCCACCCAACCTCCTGATTAAATGCTATCCCATGTTCCCAATTCCTCCACCTCCGCCACATCTGCTCTCAGGAGTATCAGTCCCACCACAGAACACACCAGAAGACCCAATTGCCCTCCCACATGTTTGAAGATGCCCTTCAATGCATCTCATCCACGTCCCGCACGTCCGCCCTCATCTCCCCTCCAACTGCAGTAAGTACAGAACCCCTCTGCTTCTCACCTTCTCTTGCACCAACATCCGCATAAATCACATCATCTGCCGACATTTTCGCCACCTACAAACGGACCGCACCGCCAGGGATGTAGTTCCCTCCCAAACCCTATCTGTTTTCCAGAAAGACTGTTCCCACCATGACTACCTGGTCAGGTCCACGCCATAACAAGTGACCATCCCCTCCTTGCATCCTTGCACCTTCCCCTGCCACCGCAGTAATTGTAAAACCTGCACCCACACCTCCCCCCTTACATCCACCCAAGGCCTCATAAACCTTCCACATTCATCAAAGTTTCACCTGTACTTCGAAACATGCTATTTATTGTTTCTGTTGCTCGCGATGTATTCTCCTCTACATTAGGGAGGCTGGATGCCTTCTCACAGAGTACTTTAGACAACATCTCCGGGCCACTCACACCAAGCCATTCCACCACCCAGTGGCCGAATATTTCAACTCCCACTCCTGCTCTGCTGAGGGCATGCAGGCCCTGGGCCTAGAACAAAGAATATAGAAATTCTAGAGCCTCCTCCGTCACCACTCCCTCCCACCCGACGTCTTGAAGAAGAAAGCCTTATCTTCCACCTTGACACTCATAAAACACCATGTCCATCAATATGGACTTAACCAGTTTCCTCATTTCCCTTACCTGCACTTTACCCCAGTTTCAACCTTCCAGCTCAATACCGCCCTCCTTACCTGTCCCGCTTGTCAATCCTCCTTCCCACCTATCCGCTCCACCCTCGACCCTGACCTATCACCCTTACGCACACCTCCATCCGCCTATTGCACTCTCAGCTCCCTTCTCGCCAATGCCACCTCCTCCCATTTATCTCTCCACCCCTGATGGTCTCGGCCTCATTTCTGATGAAGGACTCCAGTCCTAACCGTCGATTTATCTGCTCCTTGTATGCTTTAAATATATTGTCAAGCACTCCGTTCAGTGCAGTCATTTCACAAACTTCACGAGGGAGCAGTCTTTCTGAAGCAGTTAGGATGGATCACTCACTCACTGTCCTTAACAATATCCAGTCTCCACAGGGCAGGCCAGTTGCTCAGTGGTTAGCACTAACGCCTCCCAGCACCAATGATTTGGATTCAATTCCTTCCTTGGGTGACTTCTTTCACACTAGTTTTTGATGTTATAAAGCTGGAAAGGGTTCAGAACAGATTTACCAGAATGTTGCAAGCAAAGGAGAGCTTGAGTTCTGAGAGACTGGGGTTTTTTTTTCAAGAGAATTCCGACACAGTGGAAACAGGCCATTGGGCCCAATATGTCCATACCGACCGTTTGAAAAGCATTCCACTGAGGCCCATACTCCTACCTGTTCTCGATTACCCTGAATTCCACATAACTAAAACGCTTAACCTACGCATCCATGGATGCTGTGGGCAATTAGCATCACTCCTGGACTCAGTGTTTAAAACTGCTGTCTCACAGCGGCAGGGACCCAAAAGCTGTTCCACCCGCTGGCGATTGCCTGTGTGGAGTTTGCACATTCTCCCCTTGTCTGCATGGGTTATCTCCCGGTATTCAAGTTTCCTCCCACGAACCAAAGATTTGTAGGTTAGGTAAATTGACCATGCTAAATTGCTCATATAGTACAGGCTAGGTGGATTAGGTAAGGGAAACGTAGGGTTAGCGGGACAGGGTATGGATTTGAGATCTTCTTTAGAAGGTCAGTGCGGATTTGGTGAGCTGAATGGCTTGATTCTACACTGTAGGACTTCTAAGTCGTTGATCTTTCATTGGAAAGCAGGAGGTTAAGAGGTGGCCTTATTGCGATTTATAGATAACTATAATCAAGATGAAAAGCGGGTGTCATTTCGCTAAGGTGGGGCGGGGGTTGGGTGGGAGTTCAAGATTGCAGGGCATATTCTTAAGGTTAGAGGAGAAATATTTTAAAATGACTTGAGGGGTATTATCGTTATCACAGAGTGTCTTTTGTGTGGAATGAACTTCAAGAGGAAGTGGCGTGTGTGGATATAGTTGCAATGTTTAAATGACACTTCCATAAGCACATGATAAAGAAATGTCTGGAGATATATAGGTCATGAGCAGGCAGGTGGGACAAGTTTAGTTTGGGACTACGGTTTGGCCTTGAACTGGTTGGAGAGAAGGTCTTGTTTCTGTGCTGTATGACTCTATGACTATCTGAATGGTGTTTGCATGTTCTCCTAATTGACTGGTTGGATTTCTATCTACTGTCCAAAGTTGTGCAGGTTAGCCGGATTGGCTTTATTAAATTATCCCGAAGTATTCGGGGTGTGTGGTCTCGGTGGATTAGCTGTAGGAAAGTTGGGTATGCAGGCAGAGGGTCAGGGTAGGTCTGGCTGGAATGTTCATTGGAAGGGGCAAATGGCCTGTATCTGCGCAGCGGGGGGTACTAAGCTGTAACAGGAAAAGCATGACTTTTTTGTCTTCTATTCTGCTCCTTATGTTTCGAATGTTCATATTCTTAATGCGTATTGTTTTTTTTTCTTTTTGGGAGATTTCAGTTTAAATGTTTGATTCTGTCCAGTTTGACACCAAATGTTTTGGATTCATAAAAAAAACGAAATTGCAGCAGAAACTGAAGAATTCTTGCAGTGTCTATGGAGAGTGGGAGAGAAACAGAGTTAACATTTCAAGTCCATAGCGCCATAAGAAATGGGAACAGGAGCAGGCCTTTCACTCCATAGAGCCTACTTCATCATTCAATAGAATTGTGGCTGATCGGACACTGCTCACATTCTCTTTCCTGCACCTCTCCTTGATTCCTTGACTGATGAATAAAATGTCTTTTGCAGCCTTAAAAACACATGAGGGCTCTGCCTTACCCGCCCTTGTCCCCCAAAACGCGAAGGCGCACAGATCTCTTTGGCAAAGACCATAAGACTGTAGGGCATAGGAGCAGAATTAGGCCATTCAGTCCATACAGCCTGCTCTTCCATTCGATCATGGATGACATGCATTTCAATCCCATGCTCCTGCCTTCTCCCAGTAAGCCTTGATCGACATTCCAATCATGAACCTATAGAAATACAGTCATTTAAAAAAATATATTCCACACCTTCTGCGGCAATGAGTTCCATAGGTTCACCATCTTCTAACTGAAGAAATCCTCTACTCAGTTCTAATGAGCCGTCCATTCACCATGAGGCTGTGCCCTCCGGTCCTTTTCTCTTTTGCTCGTGGAAATTCGACTCCTTGGCCGCAATATTCTGGCCTCTCAGTATTCTGTGACCTTCAATCTGGTCTCCAGCCTCATCCTTCTGAACTCCATGGAGTATAGACACAAAGTACTCAATCGCTTCCCAAAAGAAAGGCACTTTATATCCTGGATCGCTCTTGGAGACCCCTTCCAAGGCCAACGCATCTTTCCTTAGATACAGGGCCGAAATCTGCTCGCAATTTTCCAAATGTGGTTTGATCAGAACCTTGTACAGTCTCATCAGTACATTTCTGGTCTTGCATTCTATCTGCTCAAAATGAAAACTATCGTTGCATTTGTTTTCCTAACTGCCAACTGAACCTCTCTGTTAACCTGAAGAGAATCCGGAACTCAGAGTCCCATGTCACTTTGTGCTTCAGATTTCTATTTGTAATGGTATACAGGTAATGTCAGACATGCTGTGCTTCTTTACCATTCTCCGTTTTAATTCTATTATCTAACACCCTGCAGTTCTTTGTTTTGTATTATTGACATTGACCATCATGTTTGAGGCATTTCAACTTTGCATTATTGTTTCATATCTCACAGGTCAGAATAAACGTCAAAATATTCCGAGGTGAGGATGTTATATGACTCGTGATAATCTGGCATTTGACAATATGCAACATTTCGAGAAATGTTTATTAAAACATTGTTATATCGAGTATTTGTTCCTTATTGATTTTTATGACATTAATTCCCATTACATCGGGAGAACGTTTGAGCCAATATATGTCTTTATTTTACAGGACTGCATCCACAGCAGTTCAAATTACAGACAGCAAAGACCAAGATGGCATTTGTAAGTATGTTGCAGAAGTTAGTGACTGGTTGTAATGACTGCGATAAAAAAGTAACATCTTTATTTGTGATTATTAAGGTGATAAATGTGTAAATGGTTTTAGTGGAGAATTCCTAAACCTCATTCCTGTTCATTGTATGATTATTCACTCTCAGTTAAGTGAGAGTCTCAACATCAGAAACAAGCATTGAAATAACTTGGTTCCTGTTGTAGTGGATACTGCAGAGGTCAAAAAGCTAAAGAAAATAACACCAGAAATGCAGGAGAATCTCAGTCGGTCTGGCAGAATCTGTAGAGAGAGAGTGACAGCATGAATGTTTCTAGTCAAGTAACCCTTCTTGAGTAGTGCTAGCTAAAGGTCTTCCAGACAAAACACAAGCCATTTAATTTGGGACACAGTGAATATCTTTTTGGAGACTCACTTCAAGTTAATTCAAGCATAGCATCTTAGAAACAAGCGTTTGAGGTGATGCCATTGCGTTTGCGTTCACTCCCAATCCCAATCTGTTTAACTCATAAGGCAATCCCTCCATTCCAAGGCAAATCCTGTTCAACAGAATATAAATTCAAAGATATTATTTGTCATCATTTTAATAGCCTACATGCTTGGTAAGGGTGTTTCTCTCGAATGGCTTGTGAGTGATGTCGACGAAGTGGGTTCTATTCACCGGCTTCCTGAGGACTCCATCTCAACATCTCTCTGTTCTGAGCAATGGCCACCTTGAGTTTGAATCACCAGATATCCCTCTCCCACTCCAAGGCAAGGGTGTGGCGAGAGATTTTAAAATATTTCGACACATTTTATTTTGGGCGCCAGGTTTTAGCACACAAAAACTATTGACAACATAAATCACCAAGTCTCATTGCTGAAATAGGGAAAAATAAATCTAAATATCTGTGCTTCCTTTATACCAGACGACAACGCCAACTTGATCTATTGCAACTCCATGGTAAGCACACCATTATTAGTCAAACTCAAAGCATTTTATTTTATTATTTTCTTGTTATACAAAGTCTAATTAGTTTATCCTGTAGACAGAGAGAGTCTTAGGATAAACAATATACTTGGAGGGTGACGAAGATTAGGACAAGTATGGATTAATTAACAGAGAATGGGAAACGGGGAGGGATGCAGAAAATCAACACAAACAGCGGAACAATGGGCAGACGGTGAAGAGAGTGGGACTAAAGTCAATGAAATAATGAGGTAGAGATAAACATAGGAAGCACATTACAAAGTGAAAGAGTCATAGGTTCGTACAGCATGGAAACAGAGCCTTCATCCCAAATCTTCCATGCCAGCCATGTTTCCTAAACCAAACTCGGTCCAATTTACCGAACTCGGTATTTGTCCCATATCCCTCTAAATATTTCCTATTCATGTATCTGCCTAAATGCTTTGTAATTGAATCCACCTCTACCACTTCCTCTGGGAGCACATTCCATACACAAATCATCTTCAGCTCCATTTTAAATCTTCCCCCCGACCTTAAACCTATTCCTTCTAGTTTTGGACTCCCTCACTATGAGGAAGAAACCTTGACTATTTTCCGTTTCTATGCCCCTCATGACTTTACAAACCTTTATAAGATTACCCTTCAGCCTCCTACGCTCCAGGGAAAAATGTCCAGTTTATCCCGATAAGTCAATCATTAAATCCCAGTAACATTATTGTATTATTTTCTGTACCCTCGTTGGTTTAATAACATCTCTCTTAACGCAGGGCGACCTGAATTGTACGCAGTATTCTAAAAATGGCCTTGAAATTGTCTTGTACAGCCGCGACATGACGCCCCAATTCCTGCACGCAATGTGCCAGTCATTGAAGCCAATTGTGGAAACACAACCTTCATCACCCTGTCTGTCTGTGATAGCACTTACAGGGAACTATACACCTACATTACTAGTGCCTTCTGGTCAACAACACTCCCCAGGACCCCACCATTAACTATGTAAGTCCTACCCTGGTTTGTCTTACCAAAATACAATACTCTGCATTTATCCAAATTAAACTACACATGTCACTCCTTAGCTCATTGGCCCATCTCATCAAGATCCGATTGTACTCTTAGATAAACTTCTTCACAGATTCTACTAATTTTGATGACATTCGCAATCTTACTAACCACTGTGATCTCAGCTAAATTGAGAGCCTGCAAAAAAAAGAGCAGAGTGTGGAGGTAGTGAGAAAGAGATTGACAGGAACCAAAAGGTTGTGATAGATGGACAAATTATATTTAAAAAGCCTTTCTAGAGGAGCAAAATCACAAGATATCAATTTATACTTTACAAACACTACTTTCTATGTTGTTCAATGCAGGGCGAGTATTCCAAAGTACACGACAACAATTGTGAGAGCGTTACTTATGCTGCGTTGAACATAGAAGTTTCGAATCAAAATACATCTGCCTCTGTCGTCAGGGAAGAGCTGTGCATGTATATGGACGTGAAAACATAACAACGTTTTCACCGCCCCCAACCCCTTCATCGCCATTGCTTCCTTTGTCTGTCATGTTGTTTACTGAAGCACAACCGGTGAATCAATTCAATACCCCATCCTCCTTTACATCAACTGACGCAGCGAAAATCCGCTCCTGGTTCCCCGAGTTCTCAAAGTCTCTTTGCAACATTTCCTGGATTGAAAATAAAGCAAAACATTCCCCTCCGCTCCCAGATGAACCAGGCTTGACGACGAGACAGAGAGTAAAAGATAGAGATAGAAATAGATAGATAGATAGATAGAGAGAGAGATCACAAAGATTTTAATTTCTGCTTAAGAGTTGCTTCTGAAGGTTTCCATCTCAATAAGCAATGTCTACGCCAAAGGGATCCAATGCTGCGAAGGTTCATGTCCGTCAGAACATTCGAGAATTATTAGACAGCAGAAAACAATTCAGAACACGTGAAAGCATGCAGATACGCAAGAAAATTACAGCAAAACAAACGCATAACATTCTAAACAATTATATAAAAATAGAAGTAGTTGAATGTCAGAAGAACAGGACTAGGCCATTCTGATATTCATTGAGATTGTGGCAAACCTGTAACCTAACTTCATAGACCTGCCTTTATCCCGTAACTCCTTAATACCTCTGCTTAACAAGAAAACAAAAATCTCTCTCAGATTTATTTCAAATAATTGATCTAAAATAAATGATTTGTGGAAGACAGTTCCACAACAATCCTACACTTCGTGTGATACGTATTTTCATTAGACTATTAATCCAGAGAATCAGATAATGTTCTGTGGAGTGGGTTCAAATCTTGCTATGGCAGGGGTTAGAAATTTAATGCAATGATAATCTGGAATTAAGAGTTTAATGATGATGATGAAACTAATTCTGATTGTGAGAGAAAAAATCAATCTGTTTCACGAATCTCCTTGAGGGAAGACACTCTATTGTCCTTACTTTTACAGGCTGCACATGACTCCAGACCAACAGTGATGTTGTTGCCCTCTGGGCAATTAGGCACGGGCAATAAATGCCGCCCCAGCCGGCGATACCAGCATGCCATGAACAATTATGCATAAAAAGGGTTTCCCATCATCTCTCCTGAATACACTGGTCCTAATGCCTAAACTCTGAGCCCCAGTGTGAGAATCTGTGGAACTGTGAAGATGAAATTCGTGTCAGACAAACAAGATCTCTTTTGTCTGTCTTTATCATACACGACACTAAAATAACAAAATTCAGAGAACTGTTGAAAATAAATTATCAAAACTGACAGAGACATTGAATATCAGTCAAGGTCAAAGTAAGTGAATTCACTTTGGAGAAATTGGATGTAGACTTAAGAAATTGGGCGGGTCTGGTCACATTTGGAGAGATAGGCAAGGAGAGTTAATATTCTACATCCAGTGATCTTTCCTCAGACCTAGAAACGTTTAGAAAAAGGTAGTAGGTGGTAAAGGAGTGTAAAACATAGAAGGAGATGTTATTTAGGGAAAGAGAATAAGGTAGCCAGACAAAGGGTTGGTTAATCGGAAGCTAGGGAAGAAGAGAAGCTGAATAATAAAGATGATGAGGAATTGACAATGGGTTGGCAGTGCTGAAAGTAACGCATGCAGTTTTTGGAGTGTGGTTAACATTCACTATCAACAACTATGGATGCTTCCTTTGCTTTCCCGTGTTTCTTTCTGGACACTGCCTTCATCTAATCGGTTCTGAAGAAGGGTCACTGGACTGGAAACGTTATATCGGCTTTCTCTCTCCACATTCTGGATCAGTGGTGCTGGAGGAGCACAGCAATTCAGGCAGCATCTGAGGACAGGCAAAATCGACGTTTCGGGCAAAAGCCCTTCATCAGGAATAAAGGCAGAGAGCCTGAAGCGTGGAGAGATAAGCTAGAGGAGGGTGGGGGTGGGGAGAGAGTGGCATAGAGTACAATAGGTCAGTGGGGAAGGAGATGAAGGTGATAGGTCAGGGAGGAGAGGGTGGAGTGGATAGGTGGAAAAGGAGCTGGGCAGGTCGGACAAGTCCGGACAGGTCAGGGGATCGAGTTGCTGGAGGTTAGAAGCTAGGATGAGGTGGGGGAAGGGGAAATTTACATCTGGTCTAGCATCCACTGCTGTACGTGGAAGAGAGTTCCAAACCTCTACCATCGTTTGTGTGGAGAAGTGCTTCCCTAACATCTCTACTGAATAGTCTGTGCCTCATTCTCAGACTCTGTCCTCCTTAGTTGTCAAATCGCCCTGACAGTGAAAATTGTTCTTTTTTGACACTGTATTTTCCTGTTAATATCTTGAAAAATTCAATCAGGTCATCCTTAACGTCTCCTAAATTCTAGAGAGAAGGGGTTCAGTTTGTCTAATCTCTCCTTATAATTTAACCGCAAAGTCCAGGTATCATTCTTGTGAACTGACATTTTACTCCCTCGCAGGCGAAACTATTATTCCTCAGGTGTAGTGCCCAGAACTGCTCCAAGTCGGGCCTAACCAGGGTGTTGGTTAACTGCAGCATCACTTCTGCATCTTTGTACTCCAGTCCTCAAGATAGAAAAGCAACCAAACCATGAGTTTTCTTGATTATTATCCTCAGTGTGAATAAAGATTGTTTAACTTTTTTGATGAAGTAAGAAAGAAGATTGATGAGGGCAGAGTAGTAGGTGATCTATATGGACTTCAGTCAGGCGTTCGACAAGGTTTCCCATGGGAGACTGATTAGCAAGGTTAGATCTCATGGAATACAGGGAGAACTAGCCATTTGGATACAGAACTGACTCAAAGGTAGAAGACAGAGGGTGGTGGTGGAGGATTGTTTTTCAGACTGGAGGCCTGTGACCAGTGGAGTGCCACAAGGATCCGTGCTGGGCCCTCTACTTTTTGTCATTAACATAAATGATTTGGATGCGAGCATAAGAGGTACAGTTAGTACGTTTGCAGATGGCACCAAAATTGGAGGTGTAGTGATCAGCGAAGAGGGTTACCTCAGATTACAACAGGATCTTGAACAGATGGGCTCATGGGCTGAGAAGTGGTAGATGGAGTTTAATTCAGATAAATGCGAGGTGCTGCATTTTGGGAAAGCAAATCTTAGCCGGACTTATACACTTAATGGTAAGGTCCTAGGGAGTGTTGCTGAACAAAGAGACCTTGGAATGCAGGTTCATAGCTCCTTGACAGTGGCATCGCAGGTAGATAGGATAGTGAAGAAGGCGTTTGGTATGCTTTCCTTTAGGGTGTAGTTTGCTCGCTGAACTGTAGGTTTGATATCCAGACGTTTCATTACTTGGCTAGGTAACATTATCAGTGACGACCTCCAAGTGAAGCGAAGCTGTTGTCTCCTGCTTTCTATTTATAACTTTTTCCTGAATGGGGTTTCTCTGGTCTGTGGTGATGTCATTTCCTGTTCGTTTTCTGAGGGGTTGATAGATGGCCTCTAGATCTATGTGTTTTGTTTATGGCGTTGTGGTTGGAGTGCCAGGCCTCCAGGAATTCTCTGGCATGCCTTTGCTTAGCCTGTTCCAGGATAGATGTGTTGTCCCAGACGAAATGGTGGCTTTTTTTCATCCGTGTGTAGGGCTACGAGGGAGAGAGGGTCGTATCTTTTTGTGGATAGCTGGTATTCGTGTATTCTGGTGTCTAACTTTCTTACTGTTTGTCCTATGTAGTGTTTGTGGCAGTCCTTGCATGGAATTTTGTAGATGATGTTGGTTTTGTCCATGGGATGTACTGGGTCTAGATAAGCTGATACTATAAAACCATAGGATATAGGAGCGGAATTAGTCTATTCACTCCATCCAAACTGCTACAGCACTCGATCATGGATGATATGTTTCTGAATCCTATTCTCCCATCTTCTCGCCATAACCCTTTATCCCTTGCTAATCAAGAAACACTTTATTGCTTAAAGCTTTCAAGTCTTACCGTCTTAAAATAACTCAATGACCTGACCTCCACAATCTTCTACGGCAATGGGCTCCACAGATTCACGCTGCTCCAGCTGAAAGCATTCCTCCTCATCAAAATGGTCATCTCTTCACTCTGCGGCTGTGCCCTTTCGTCCTAATTTCTCCTAATTAAGGAAACATCTTCTAAATGTCCACTCTATCCAGACTTCAATACATTGCAAATTTCAATCAGATCACTTCCTCATCTTCTATACCTCATCGAGCACAGAGTTAGAGCTCTTAAACACTCCTCACCTGACAACCCGATTCTAGGCTCTCCTTCGATTCAACTCTGTGAATCTCCTCCCTCATATATTTGTAGTCACATTTAGTCGATTGGTATACTCACGTCTTTATTTCAGCTTCATCCTTTCAAACTGTATTGGAAATGAGATCATTTTGGGGTCATTCCCTCTACGGGTTCCTACCCTTTATGTTCTCTGATCCTCCCCTATACTATGTATAGTAATCTTGGAAAGACTTTGAGGCATGGGCTATTATTGTACTGTTAGATTATTGTTTTTATGATGTCAGTGATTTCACTTTATTGCAGAGAGTAAGGTACGATTCATAAATTGAAGACTGAAACACGCTGAATTGAAATAGAACTGATATAATTATTTTGATTTTGCTGTATCATTCAAGAAATGATCAATCTCCAACAGGCTGTGACAGCTTCCTTTTCAGGCCTATAAAAAGCTGCTGAGTTCCTATAACGGCAGAGGGGAAGAGAATGGGAGAAGGTGGGGCATTGTGTAAACTCAACTGGAAATTATTGCTCCCAGTATCAAGGCGATACAGTTTCTACTTCATATCTCTGACGATTACTTACTCGGTCCTCCCATCACTCGCCAGTGATTTGCATCTGTAAAAGTAAAGTGAAATTGATCAAAACTGAGAAGAGTTGTACATAAAGTCATGGAGTCATACAGTATGATAACAGGCCAGTCGGCCCAACTCATCCATGCCAATCAACTTTCCTAAAATAAACTATTACCATATTCCTGCATTGGACGTACATCCCACTCAAACTTTGCTCCCTAAGGATCTGTCCAAATGTCTTAAAAATAATTGCATCCACCTCCACCACTGTCTCTGGAAGCTAGTTCCATATGCACATCACAATTTCTGTGAAGAAGTTGCCCCTCAGTTCCCTCTTAAATCTATCCTTCTCACATTCAAATATGCCCTCTAGGTTTGGACTCTGCTACCCAGGGGAAACAAACTTGGCTATTCACCTTACCTATGTCCCTTGTGAGTTTATTTGGAGACATCTGTATGTTCAACCCGTTAGCTTTTGACGCACCAGGGAGAAGAAAAAGCCCCACATTACCCAGGCTCTCTTTACTACTGAACCCATCCAGTTTTGATAACACTATGGCATTTTTTTCACCCATTCCTGTTTTTTATCGATTGGATTAGATTATCTACAGTCTGGAAACAGGCCTTTCGGCCCAACAAGTCCACACCGACCGCCGAAGCGCAACCCACCCAGACCCATTCCCCGACAGCTAACACTACAGGCAATTTAGCATGGCCAATTCACCTAACCTGCACATTTTTGGACTGTGGGAGGAAACCGGAGCACCAGGAAGAAAACCACGCAGACACGGGGAGAATGTGCAAACTTTATATTTCCTTCAACAAAGAGACCAGAATTGTACACAGTATTCGAAACGTGGCCTGACCAATATATTATACAGCTGCAGCCAGAAACCCTGACTCCTGTACTTTGTGCTCTGACCAATGAAGGCAAGCATGCTAAATGACTTCTTTACCATCCTGTCTATCATGTACAAGAAACTGTGCAGCTGAACCTCTAACTCTATCTGTTCGACAACATTCCATCGTGTCCTACCATTAACAGTATAAGCCCTGCCCTGGTTTGTCTTAAGAAAATGCAATACCTTGCATTTATCTGAATTAAATTCCATCTGCCACTTCTCAGCCCATTGGCCCAGCTGATCAAGATCACATTGTACTCTTGTCCACTATAATTTTGATGCACATATTGAATGCATGAGCTCCGAGAAATCTGGAGGTACGACAGCTATATCTTTCTTTGAGGCACGTCCAGTCATCAGCAGTGACACACAATCTCATGTTCGTTACTCTCGACCAAGACCCCTGCCAGTCACCCCTTCTAGTTCCAATTTCAAGCCCATCATAAATAGGAACAGAAATAAGGCACTTGGCCCCTGTGCCTGCTCCACCATCCAAAGGAATAGTGCCTGATCCGACACTACTGGCAGTTTGTATCGATTGCACCTAGCACCATAACTATCCATTCATTCTTCTTTTTGGCACCTGATTTAGCACTTATCACCCTCTCGACTCATCACCAGCAATTCTTTCCTTTATTTTCTATCTTTTTCTCACATAGCAGCTGCTCTGTCACGATTTCTATTTCTGGGAACTGTCTACAGCATCAGTGTCCCTCTTTCACGATTGTTTTCAGACGAATGAATGGTCACAAAACTCAAAATGCCTATTTATCTCTCTCTCTCTTTGTCTTTTTACAGATGCCGCCAGACGGGCTGAGTTTCTCCAATACGTTCTGTCATTGTAATCTGTAACTTTAACTGTTTCTTCCTCTCACTCCACAGATTCTGCCAGACATGCTGATTTTCTCAAGCACTTTCTTTGAAATGATAATGTTAACTTTGTTTCTCTAATATAAATTAGATTTAATGCTTCAAGTACAGTCACCCTGCTTTACAACTCATAGTAATTTGGATAAAATGATATTTATGCTGAAGACAGGGGATTGGGTGGGGGGAGGGCAGAAATGTATTCACCCAGTCATTATTCTGTCCATGAAGAGGGACGGTATTTTCTTTCCTGTAATACTTGCCAGTTAGTTAACGTAGTTGGCAGGATGGCCAGTTTGCAATACAGGTTGCCAAAACTTTCTAGCCCTTGACTTCAACTTATGTGCTCCATTATCAATCCTTCCATCAAGGGTAAAAGTTTCTTCCTTTCTACACTGTCTATGCACCTCATCACTTGATACATCTCAATCATGTTCCCCCACCGTCTCAATCTCCTCTGTCCAAAGCAAAACAAACTCAGTCTACTCACACAGAGGGAGAGAGATCCATGTTATTTTGATTAGTGGGTTTTTTTATGGTGCAGTCATAATGGACTGAATAGTCTTTTTTCCTGTGGGACTGTCGATCTCACTACAATTAGACTTGTGCAAGTAGATTCTTTTGACATGTTTAGATGTGAATGATGGAACTATCTGTTGAATCCTTGCGCATCCTGACACTAAACCTTTGCTTGTGGTGCAAAATCTAGTTGGATAACACTAAAATTGTGTATCTACGTCTGGTATTTGTGCACCGTCTTGTCACAGTCACACAGATCCACAGCACAGAAAAATAAGCAATGATCTATCTATCCTGATCACATTTTTCCGGCACTTGGCACATAACATTGTGTGTCTTGGCATTGCAAATGTCCCACTAAATGCTTCTTTAATACTCACTCTCTCAGGAAATTGTCAATTTCAATTTCATTCTATCCATCCAGCTTTGCTTTAAACTCGATGATCTCTTTACACATTGCATCCTCTCACTTTCTCTCTGTAATCAGCCCGCTCTCTGCCTTTTTGTTACACTTGTACCCTTTTCCGACGTACCCTTGTTTTCTTTCTTATGCTCAAATACTATATGTTGCATTATATTTAACTGAAGAAGGCTTATGTTAAATTTCTTTGTGTCTGGAAGAAAGACACATTCTAACATCTGCAATAAAATCAGAAACACGTTTGCACTTGGTCTCAGATTTTGGATATTTGACAGCAGGATAAATGGAACATAGGAATAAGACTACGTCATTCAACCCCTCGAGCCTAATGGAGGGATTGATGTCTGGGCGAATAGAATGACGGTGATGGTCACAAAATTTTGAGAGGATGCATTACAAATTATCCATCCTCCGATCTAACTTAACTAACTGGCAAGTGTTATAGGAAAGATGGTTTTGTGGACTTCATTAGGGACTATTTGATAACCTAATATGAAAGAGGTTATTTTAAAAATAGGCACATATAAAAAGGCTGGATTGATAATAGATCACATGGTTAACCGTTCTCTGCGGTTATTGATTAAAATATGCTGAGGGTTCAAATTAAGTTTCTCTTAGAACAACTCAACTCCTCAAAATGTTTCCTCAAGATTAAACAACGTAAGGTCAGAGGGGACAAAGAAAAGAGAATAAAGGGAAGATCCATGGATAACCAGTGCCCAACGTGGAATCAGTATTTCAAAGCCATCGTTGCGAATAAATGGTTCAGGTCAAAATGCAGAACTCAACAAGAAAGCAGAATCACATATTGTTGACAAAGGGGATTAAGGAAAGGTATTCAATATAAAAAAAATTAAGTGGACAAAGCAGCAAATTCTCGAGGTAGATCAGAAAATTGGGCATATTTCAGGAACACTGAGATGGTGATTAAACACAAGTAAGTATGATGATAAAAGAAAATTTTTAAGAAACATAAAAATACACAAAACTTCTATGTTTTCGTGAAAGAGAAGAGAGTAGCAATCTGTAGAAAATGCTGCAGGGTCTGCAGAATTTTGGAAGATGCTCATCAATGCATCTAATGTTTCTAAGATCACTTCATTCCCCACTCTCGGATGTTGATTATCAGGTCCTGGGGTGTGGAGTGTGGTGTTGGAAAACACAGAGAGACAGGCTGCATCCGTGGAGCAGGTAAATCAAAGTTCGTCAGGATTCCTGATGAAGAGCTTTTGCCCAAAACGTAGATTTTCCTGCTCTTCGGATGCTGCCAGATTTGCTATGCTTTTCCAGCACTGCACTCTCGACTCAAATCTCCAGCATCTCCAGTCCTCAATTTCGCCTGGGTCCTAGTGTTTATGCACCATTAATGCCATTATTTACTCCAGCACCAAATCCTTCCTAATAATGATACTATTCACTTTTCCTGACCATTCCACCTTTAGTTCTTTAACATTTCTGGGAACTGACTTCATCTTTTATGAAAACAGAAGCAAAACATTTGATAAAATCTTCTGCCATTTCTTTATTCCCCAGTATAATTTCACTTCACGTCTGACAGCACTGGACCTCCATTTATCATTATAAGCTGCTTCTTCTGACATATTTATGGGTGTTTTTAAAGTTAATTTCTATGTTCAGTGCAATTTGCTCTTCCATTCTACTTTTCCTTCTTCAACATTTATTTTTGCTGCTTTCTAATATGAACTCGATCCTTAGACTTGCTGTTATCTTTGCTCTGACAATTTTACATCTCTCTGTTTGAAGCACTACTCTCCGTAATCTCTTTGGCAACACATAAGTGAACCACCTTTTCAAAAAAAATTGTGTCAGATGGGAACGAGTAATTGTTGTAATTCATAGGGTGCTATCTTCAACATGAACCATTCCCTATCCGTCGTAATCCACTTTAATAAGACTCCACAATCTATCCTTGCCAATTCATGTCTCTTACACTCATTGTTCCTTTCATTTAGGATTCTAGTTTCTAGTTCACTACTTGATTCTTCATCTTCATGAATAATGTTGTTATATAATTGCAATCCATCTCAAGTATCCGGCCATAACAAGCCTGTTAATGCATTGTTTCTCATCGCGCATTGTACCATCGAGAACAGTCTGTTGGCTAGTTGGTTCTTCAAAGCTGTTTTGGAACAACCAGACGCCATCATCATATTTCAAGAAGGTAGCCCCGACCCCAACTTTGCTAGATATTTTAAGCAGGTTTAGTGTGAATATTCCAGGAGTGATGCACTTATTTTTTTAAAAAAACATAATTTTTTGCACCATTTCCGAATGAGACATAAGCAGAAGAGAATATAATGTAGAATATCGTTGTCATTCCAAAAATCTAACAGATGACCCCAACTTAATGATGTTATTGCAAATATTTGCAACAATTCCCATGCACATACACTTGCTAAAAAAGAAAATCACCACAGGTTGTTACATGAGACAGAGAGATGGTAGGCATATTCAGCATGGAGCACCTTCTTCCATGGAGCTGTTTCTTTTACCAGCAGCCTCAAAACTGGTTGAGTAGCTGTTCTGAACCCAAAGCAAACCAGCGTTAAGCTAAGCGGGGAGAACTGGCCATACACCTTTCATTGCACAAGTATTGTTTTTAAAAGTTGAAAGCTTGCTAAAGTAGATCAACGCAGCAAATTTGCAACCTATGTGACCCCTGAAAAAAAGGACAATGTAACCTTGTTTAAGTGAGCATCATCATCACAAGTTATTCTTCTAAAGTAAAACACACACGCAGTCACACAGACACACACAGACACACAAACTTGGAAATACAACATCATTTTGTCTTTTTTTCTTAACCATATATAAGTTAGTCACCCAGAATTACGGTTACACCATTACTACAGAAATCTCTGTTGTCTTGCTTAATGACTGAATATTCTTGTTTTGAAGTAAAATGGAATGCTACCATTTCTTTTAAGAGAATTTGAGTACAGGAGCAGTAAAGTCTTATTTCACAACGGACTTTGGTCAGGCTGCACCTGCAGAACTTGTGCAGTTTTGTCTCTATATCTCAGGAAAGATGTACTGCCTGTGCAGAGAAAGCCATGAAGATTCACCAGACTTCGTGAATAACCAGCCTTGGAGCAATATCCTATGAAGAGAGGTGGCCAAACTGGGCCTGTATTATCGAGGGATATGATGGATGTGCAGCGATGTCATTGAAAATATCGTAACACAATCCTTAAAGGGAAGGATATGGTATATAGGTTTATTATTTACTAGCTGCGAGAGCCGAGAACTAGTCAGATTGTTGAAATGAGTGGGACTTCTGTTCAAGATGAGGATTTACTTTGTTTTGCTCAATGGATCATAATCGTTCAGAAATCTGTACTTACAGGGGGG
The DNA here is from genome assembly GCF_037043375.1 of Chiloscyllium plagiosum. Classification (NCBI taxonomy): domain Eukaryota; kingdom Metazoa; phylum Chordata; class Chondrichthyes; order Orectolobiformes; family Hemiscylliidae; genus Chiloscyllium; species Chiloscyllium plagiosum. Next base: position 8,792,013 of record NW_028270187.1, read on the forward strand.
TAGGGTTTCCCCATCACTGTGTATGTTTAAGGTAGAAGCTGATCGATTTCTAATTACCAATCATTAACTGCCTTTTGGGAATGGAGTGTGTAAAATGCAGTGAAGTGCTTGATTAGTTGTGATTATGTTCAATGGGATGGACGTTGAATGGGCTGAATGGCTGAATCTCCTGTTTCTACGTTCCTCTCTTGTTGGAAGCAGCACTTCCTGTTTATTTTGTTTTCTCGGAAAAGAACTCAAATATTTTCCATCCCTAATTATAAAACTCTGCTGAGAAATGAAAAAAACAGTCTTGTCAGCTCAAATACTTATTTTCTGAATTAATGCAATAGTTATGAAAAGCACTGTGTAAGAATACAGCTGTCCTTGTGTCAGGAAGTGACTGAAGATTAGTAAAGTCTGAGTCAAGCCTCATCGAAGCAAACATGCCCAGGAAAGGTATCTGAAAGATCTGTGTTTCTGTAAATGACAACTTCAACACATTTCGTGAAAATAAATTCAATTCAATTCAGCTTATTTAACCCCTGACCCGGAAAAGCAGCATCGGTAACTTTTATTTTTCGTAAAATGCAAGTAAGGTGGAGTTCAACTGAAGAAACGATACATGTGAATACAGAAAGATAGACAAACATAACATTTGCTGCTTAAATTTCAAACAGCGTTTTTCAAATGAAGTGCACACCCATCAGTATTACATCATTCCATTAACACTGTAACTCCTGAGCCCTGGTATAATGTACATGACTTAATTTATACCGTCATATATTTACCCACTGTGGTTAAAACATTAGTTAAGAAATATAAAAAAAAGTTGAACAAAGTGAAAAAAATAGAGTTCCCCTCAGCAAGTTTAAAAGTTAAAAATGTTCGAATCACAAAAGTTCAATTTTAACCTGTGTGTACAAAAAGGCTCCGGTTAGATTACAGAGTAGCGCAACGCTGTTGAAATGCTGATCAAGTAATGCACTGAAACGTTACACAATCTGGCAAAGCTTCCAACTGAATTTGTGTCAGAATTCAGAGGCATAAAACTTATTTTCTCAATTTTTTAAACCGTTGTTGTGATGGAACTGGAGAATCCTGCTAATGTTTGCATGCGACACCCGTGTCAAGAAGAGATAGGTATGGATTCTTCCCGGAAAACAAAACAGTCGTGAAGCTAGCAGCCTCTTCAGGCGCCTCTTTCCTCTCAGAGTGTGTGAACCGCGTTGCCAAATGATGCAAGAATCTCCACGTTATTTCTTAGTATCTTCCAATAACACATTGAAACCAACAGACTTTTTTTTCTTGAAATGTGTGAAAGTAGTTTTGCAATTCCCACAAAATAAGAGAAAATGTGAACCGAAATAAAACTGTATTGGTATTTCAGGTCGATGGGTATCAAAGCTGCTTGGAATTTCATCTCGAGCAATAGACAGAAATGTGTCCAGAAACATTTTTAAAAAATGTTTTCACATATGACCAGGCTAAATCGCCCATAATGCTTCGGGATATGTAGGTTAAGTGAATTAGTCAGGGGTAAAGAGAGGAAAATAAGGTAGGGAATGGTTCTGAGTGGTTTACCCTTTGGAGGGTCAGTGTGGACTTGTTGGGCCAAATGGTCTGTTCCACACTCTAAGGATTCTATGAATCACGTCACATTTGGTTTTAATTTTCAGGCGGCATGGTGACTCAGTGTCTAGCACTGCTGCCTCACAGCTCCAGGACCCGGCGCCAGGTTCAATTGCAGACTCGGGCGAAAATCAGTGTGGAGTTTGCACATTATCCCCATGTCTGTGTGGGTTTCTTCCAGGTGCTCCGGTTTCCTCCCACAATCCAAAGATGCGCAGGTTAGGTGAATTGGCTATGCTGAATCCATGTTCCTTGGTGTTTATGTTAGGTGCATTAGTCGGTGTAAATGTACCGTAAGAGGGTAGGGAATTGGGTCTGAGTTGGTTACTCTTCAGAGTGTCACAGCGGACCTGTTGGTTTGAAGGTCCTGTTTGCCCACTTGTAGGGATTCTAATTCTGGAGGGAGGCAAAGCCAAAGAGCAATAAGCATTTAGTGATTCGGTACCAAATAGAAAGGGGACGGAAGAAGGTGGATAGGGGTGTCAAAAAGAAAGTAATTGATAGAAAGGATATTGGAACATCCTGAATCTGATGTGAAAGAAAATTAGTAATGCTTTGATATTAAATATAATCTGTGCACTTTTCATCTGCAGTGCCTGACCTACAGGACATTGTGTGTTTTGTGTTTATACGATCATGGGACCACTATCAACAGCTTGATATAAGTGCACTCTCCTGTTGATTACTTTTATTGTTGTCAAACATTACTTTGTCGTGACTTATCCAAAGGCTACATGAGAGTTTAAAGGAAATTGAATACAGCCAAGTTGCAAAACAGAGTCATATGACATATATGCAGCATTCGTTTCTTCAAAAAATGTGTTTCTGGTTTTTCAGATAGTTGAACTAAGTCCAACAGAATTCAAGGACTTTTGGTAATACTGAGTTTGGAACTAAATAGCAATGTCTTGGGTGCAACTTGAATTCAGATGTTGAATGCTGCCTTAGAAGAGAGATTTATTCCGTTTGAATAAGCCTCCTTCACTGGCTTCCTTCACCTCCACCTCCAATCGTAAATCCTACAAAAACAGAGCTGAGCTTTTGTGGAGAACTTTATGGCTTGAATAAAATGAAACTTTTCAAGTTTTTAACACGATAAGCAATATGTTTTCACAACTGCAGTTTCATTTGGCCTATTGTTAGTCCTTTCATTAACTCCATACATCATGGAATTGTTTCCTGGTGAAGTCTCTCTCATTTTCTGCATTAAATACATCGTGAAGAACAAGACAATAAAGGGAGAAACTGCAGAGCTCAGGTTCCTCAAACTACTCCAACTTAAAATGACAGCCTTGGCATCATAAAATCAATAGACTGGATTGGAAAAGAACTGAGCAGCACAGTGGGCTTATACTGAACATTCCGACATTCTACCACAACATATAGTGAAGGCTGAAAACCTCTGGTCGTACGCCAACAAGAAGGAAAATTTTCAGTTTATTTTTAATCCTTAAAACAAAACATTCTACCATTCATGTGCGGCAGTCTTTCAAATTTTGATGGGTACAATGTACAGAATCGCGAAGGGGCAGAACAGTGGCTCAGAGGTTAGTACCATTGCCTCACAGCGCCAGAGATAATGGATTAATATTTACTTTCATGTGACTGTGTGGAGTTTGCACATTCTCTCCATGGCTGCATGGGTTTTCTCTGCGTGCTCGTCCCACAGTCCAAAGATGTGCAGATTAGATGGGTTGGCCATGCGAAATGTCGGGTTACAGGCAGAGGGTGAGACGTGAACTCAACGTATTAAATGGCCAGTGGGGACTGTGGGGAATTTATGTGTGCTGACACCGTGCAAAATTCCACATGATTTACCCCTGACAGAGATGTGTCTCACTGGAAGCAAAATCTCGACATTTATGGAATACTGTGGAGAGGCCGGTGTTGGACTGCAATGTACAAGGTCAGAAGTCACATGACACCAGATTAGAGTCAAACAAATTCATTTGAAATCACAAGTTTTCGAAGCGTTGCACCTTCGTTATCTTTTACCTGCATTTCACCCGATGAACAAGCAGCAGTCTAAAAGTTTGTAATTTCAAACTAAACCATTGGACGATAACCAGACATCGTATGACTTCTGACTTTATAGCATGCCCACAATTAAGTTAAAAATCACACAACACCAGGTTATAGTCCAACAGGTTTAATTGGAAGCACACTAGCTTTCGGAGCGACGCTCCTTCTTCAGGTGATTGTGATGCCTGAAGAAGGAGCGTCGCTCCGAAAGCTAGTGTGCTTCCAATTAAACCTGTTGGACTATAACCTGGTGTTGTGTGATTTTTAACTTTGTACACCCCAGTCCAACACCGGCATCTCCGAATCATGACCACAATTAAGTGATTGCCTTGTTGCAATCGTCTTTTGCCTTGAGCTGGGGGAGTAAAACAACATTGAATTCCACTGGCACAAAGTTCAAGCGTTGAGCTTGCATTTATTACTGAGAGATAAAAAAAAGTTTGCTTTGTCTGGCAATGCATGCACGCGTGCCATACACATACGCACACAGACAAACGCACACGCACACAAACACGCATCATGCACACAAGGATTCAAAGAGAGTGTGATTCCTTCATTCCTGCACCTTGGATGACGTTTCATTTCTTTCTCACTCGTATTTGTCCGCATTTAGTTCTCCACTCAATAAGTAATCCGTGTCAAGAACGTGCTAGCAAATGATGTTTAAATTCTGGGTAGCTTCTAACAGCAAAAATTCAAAGGTGGATTTTTGTCTGAATGGCTATGAATTGAGAGATGGGGATGTTACACATTACTTAGGTTCCCTACTACAAAAGCCACTGAAAGTGTATATTGCAGATGCAGCAAACGGTAAAGAAAGCAAACTCAATGCTGGAATTCATAGCAAGAGGATTAGAGTACAGGAACAAGAATGTCCTTCTGCAAATGTACAGTTCACTGTTGAGGCCACACATGAATATCATGTGTAGTCTTCGTCTCCTTATCTGAGGAAGGCTGTTCTTGTTTTGGACCGAGGCACCAAAGATTTTCTCGACTGATTCCTGGAATAGCACGACTGATAGTTGAGGAGAGATCATGTCAGATCAGATTATATTTACTGGTGTTTAGACGTATGAGGATTGGGGGACATGTCATGGAAACCGACCAAATTGTGACTGCACGAGACTGGTTAGATACACGAAACCTATTCTTTATGACTGGGGGAGTCCAGAAACAGGGGTTATAATTTAAGGTTAAGAGATAAACGTTTTAGAACTGAAGTGAGGAAATATGTCTTCAACCAGAGATTGGGGAGTCTCTGGGATTCTCTACCACAGAAAGTAGCCACGGCCAACTCACTGTACGTTTACAAGAAAGAGATAGTTACACCTGTTGTAGCTAAAGGGACGAAAACATATGGGAGAAGAGCAGGATGAGGGGAAAAATCTCGATGATCTGCCACAAACATTTTGAAAGGTAGAGGAGGCACAAGGGACGAAATGGCCTATTCCTGTACCCACTTTCTATAATTATATGTTTTTTTCTTGTAAATGTAATTCAGGTATTAACACCTCCGACTTCCTTTAGCAGAAATGTCTCACAGTGCTCCAGAATAAATTTTGCTTATCCTCAAAGATAATTCTCATGTACTCTTGATGGCAATTCCGAAGAAGAACAACATTTTCCCTGCAGGAGAAGAACAGGTTGATTGCTTACCAAGTGGATTATGGCTTGCAGAGGTGTTGTAATGGTGAATACCACCACTAATATTAATTGACTTCAAATAGCAGATTTTCCTTCAGTTTTGAATAACACTAATTGGTCAGGGCTTGCTCTGATTAAGCTCAGAGGGCACAGCCTCAGGATAAAGAGACACCAATTGAAGACAGAAATGGGAAGGAATTTGTTCATTAAGAGGCTAGCTTGTCTTGTTATAGACATTGCAAGAAAGTAGGGTAGCCTTAACTTTGTTCGTTGTTTTAAACAGAAGTAGAATGGATATGCCACGAGGGATGCAGGTGGTCAAACAGTTTAGTTTTAAACAAAACAGAATTTATTTACGAGATTACCAAAAGAGAACAGAATACAGAATAACTCATCTTATCCGAAAAACCTTCAGACTATCCCACGCTAATGAAGCTGTTCCAATACTTACAACAACGCCGATTAACATCCTTGCCACAAAAAAGAATAATCAAACACAGAAGTTTACAAAAGTGATGTCAGGAGGGGGGTGGGTGGGGGGGGGGGGGGGGGGGGGGGGGGGGGGGGGTCAGCATGGACCTGTTTATTCTAAGTCCAGCAGTTTAAAACTGCCTGAACACGTTCAGTGTATATCCAAGCTGCCACAAACCAAATCAAACCAGTGGAAAGCTGAGCTGGGACAACTGGTCATTCCTCTTTCATTGTACAAGTGTTTTATTTTAACTTAAAAGCCTTCTGCCTGAGGCATCATCTGTTGGGTTTAATCAAATTGTCCCTAAAATCGTTAAACTTAGACGTTTTGGAGTCTGGGTCTTTTGTGAACTCTCTGAAAAGAACACAAGGACAACATAAACTTGTCAAAGGATCTGTATCGTCTCAGTCTTTGTACTGGCTACCACAGACAGCTGTGTGATGGGGTCGAGTGCTTGTGTATATTTAAGACTAAGATAAGCTTTTGATCAGCTGCAGAATCAAAGGAAAGGGCAGGACGGTGAAGGTGAATAATATGGGATCAGCTATGATTCTGTTGAATGGCAGAGTAGGCTCAAGGGGCCGAATGGTCTACTCCTCATCTTATTTCATATGGGATTATGAACTACAAGCGAGTCCTACCCATTTTGCTGCGGTTGAAAGACACATCACATAATAAGAAATGTATTTTTAGTCTCAAAGGAACCAAGCCGTAGATAGTAATAACATTTTGATTGTTGTACATAAACATATTGTGGCAAGCTGTTTCTGAAGTTCTGAATTAGGTATTGGAATAATTACATTCATGCATTTACTGGTGTTTAAGTACATTGGAAACTAATTTGGAGCTACTCTTCAACGTTTTAAAACAATACCATTCTGTTCATACACTGGCCATATGTCTAAAATGCAGATTTTAAAAAGAAAATCACTCAGGCCTATAGGTGTTATTGGCTAGGCCAGAATTTCCTGTCTATCCTTAAATGGGCAGTTAAGAGTGAAATGTAAAGGGGCTCGTTGTGGCGTCCCTACCTCTGATCCACGAGGCCTGATTCCAAGTCCAATCTGCTCCAGTAGTATGTAATCTGTCAATAATTTGGTAGAAAACGCATAAGCATTGCACATCCTAAGGGATATGTAGGCCATACAAGGTAAGAATAGAATGAACCAGATGATTGGTTTTTACTCCTACCCAACAATCATCCGCATCATCATTAAAATTTTAATGATAAATTTTCTTCCCAATTGAATTCAAATTTCATCAAAAGCCATGCATATGATTCTAACCCAGCTCCCCAGAATAAAAGGTACATCTCTGGAATAATAAACCAGCCATTGTGGTATTAGACTGTTGTGTTATCCTTTGGAATGCCTATGGGGAATCATTAATTAATCTCCTCATGAGGTCACTGACTGCTGGTCCATTTGAAAACAGGCAATGATCTACCCATTTGGAACTCAGCACCTGAGAAGGGCTGATCCCCAAAAGGTTGATTCGCCTGTTACTTGGATGCTGCCTGACGGGTTGCGCTTTCCCAGCACCACACTCTCTCTCCCCCCCCCCAGATTTATAAATCAGACTCGGTTTGCGACTGTGTAACTTTGCACCCTGGACTGCCACGAGCACATGTTCACCGCGAGTAGTGACTATATTATGATGTTCAACAACATACAATGGTCCTTTTCCCGTAGTTCATCATGAGGTATTCCAGCTCTCAGTGCCATCATTGTTTCTCACACTGATGGGAAAATGATTATCACTGAAATGTATTCAGTCATTCGGAATTCCATCCCTGTTTGGTTTATTGTACATTTTAAGACTGAGTGTAGGTTTCACTTGTTGTTTCTGTCATTATCTTCAAAGCCCAGTTCATTGGAATGAAAGAGCTTGGTGTATTAAAAAGTAATCCTACTGACCGAATTTAAATTTGTGTGATGCACATTATGTGTTATAAGCCTTTTAGTATGATGGGCGTTTGTTTATGATAAAAATACGGATGTAATGAATGAGTGCCTTTGTTTGGTCTCGACCGAAATGTTCTGTACAACTCCGTTGGGTCATAGTGGGGATAATATCTTTGTATCATAGTCGTAGAGTTATACAGCCCAGGAACAGACTTTTCTGTCGAACTTGTTGATGCCGACGAGGATTCACAAACTAAACTAGTCCCACTGGCCTGCAATTGGTCCATATCCATCTTTAGATTCTATTCATGTACCTATCCAAATTACCATTAAACCCGTTGTAGCTGTACATATGTCTGCCACTTCCTCAATAAGTTAGTTTCACTCATCATTTATCCGCTCTCTCAAAATGGTGCCCCATGCATTCCTTTTAAATCTCTCTCCTCCTACCTTAAAATAAACTGCCCCCTAGTTTTGAACTCTACAACACTAAGGAAAAGACCTTACCTAGGCAACTTATAATTTTATAATTCACAATACGGTCACCCTTCAACCTCCTAGGCTCCACTTAAATAAAAGGCTCCCAGCCTTTCCTTATAACTCAAACCCTCCAGTCATAGGGGTTAGCATTGCTGCATTACAGCGCCTGGGACCTGGGTTCAAGTCCAGCCTTCAGCAACTGTCTGTCTAAGTTTTCACATTCTCCCTGTGTCTGCGTGGGTTTCCTGGTTTCCTCCCACAGTCCAAAGATGTACAGGTCAGTTGAATTAGCCTTGCTAAATTGCCCAGAGTGTTAGGTGCATTAGTCAGAGGGAAATGGGTCTGGGTGGGTTACTCTTCGAGGATCGGTGAGGACTTGTTGGGCTGAAGGGCTGTTTCCACCCCATAGGGAATCTAAAAGAAAAATAGAATTTAGAGTCATACAGATGTACAGCATGGAAACAGACCCTTCAGTCCAACTCGTCCATGCCGTCCACATATCCCAAACTAATTTGGTCCCACATGTCAGCACCTGGCCCATTTCCCTCCAAACCCTTTCATGTTCATATACCCATTCACAGGCTTTTTTAGGGTTGCAATTGTACCAGCCTCTACCACTTCGTCGTCTGGCATCTCATTCCATACATGTATGCATGAAAAGAAAAAGGTTGTCTCTTAGGTATCTACTTTATCATTGCCCTCCAACCATAAACCTAAGTCCTGAAGTTCTCGACTCGCCATCCCAGGAAAATACTTTGTATATTTATCCTATCCGTGCCCTTCATGATTTTATAAACCTTTAAGGTCTTTATAAGGTCTTCCCTCGGCCTCCGGTGCTCCAGGGAAAACAGCTCCAGCCTATGCAACCTCGCCCTACAGCTCATATCTTCCAATCCTGGCAACATCCTTTTAAATATTTGATGAACCCTTTCAAGTTTCACAACATCCTTCCCAGAGGAAGAAGACCAGAATGGCACGCAATATTCTAAAATTGATCGAACCAATGTCCTGTACAGCCGCAGCAGGACCTTCCAACTCCTGTGCTCAATGCTTTGTTCAACAAGTGAAAGAATACCAAACCCCTTCTTTACTATCCTATCTATCATAGTCCTGGCAACATCTTCGTTTGTTTTCCCGAACCATCTCTAATAGTATTCTTCCTATAACAGGGCGACCAGAGCTGTGGGCATTATACAAAAGTGGCTTCAAGAACATCTGCACAAGAACGTCCAACTCCTGTACGCAATGGTGGGACCAATAAAAGCAAGTGTGCTAAACGCCTTCTTAAACACCCAGTCTACCAGGGATGCAACTTACAAAGGACTTTGTACCTAAACCCCGTCCCCCCCATGTCTCGCTGTTCTACAACACGACTGTAGGGTACTACCATTAACTGTACAATTCCTGACATTTTTGCTTTAGCAAAATGCAATCCCTCACTTTTATCCATACCTCTCTCGTACACATGCTCGCTCTCAGAGACAAAAGCATTCAACCTCCACCACACTCACACCCTCTCACATATTTATACTCCATTACACTCACTTTACAAAGCATGCACACACGCAAGTATACATTCTCTTATGCGAAAGCTCAAGCACAAACTCACATGCATCCACTTAGACTCTATCATGCATGCACACACATACATATACGTCAATGGCGTGAATTTGCATTTGCAGAATTATATTTGTAGATATATTTTGCTTTGAATACAACAATGAAGCTTGGAAAGGAACAGAACTTTTTAAAATGATCTCTAACTATAATATGCATGAATACTGATATATATGATGGAAAAGATTGAACAGATAAGTGGACACATGGCCCAAAGAGACTGAATGAACGTTTGACTACCAAAGAAATAATGGTCATTATTTGGAGATGCCGGTGTTGGACTGGGGTGTACAAAGTTAAAAATCACACAACACCAGGTTATAGTCCAACAGGTTTAATTGGAAGCAGGTGATAGTGGAGGGCTCGATCGTAACACAGAATTTATAGCAGAAATTTGCAGTGTGATGTAACTGAAATTTTACATTGAAAGATTTTTTGTCTGTTAAGCCTTTCATCTGTTAGAATACAGTGATAGTTTCACTTCTTTCACGTGTAAATCACAAAACCTTTTTTTTTAAAGTTGCATTCTCGGGTTAGCTGTTAACAATGGTGATAGCTAGACAATATGTTGAAGGTGTTACCCCCCTGTGTTCTCTGTCTATAACCTGATGTTTAGATTGATTCTAATCTAAAAAGTGAGATAACAAAGTTTTACATAATTTCATGCAGTTTTTGAGCTCAGAGTTCTACATGAATGTATGCAGTTTTTGAGCAAAGTGCAATGTAACTCTGGAAGTACAAATTCGCCCCACAAAATATATGTGTGTCTGTGGGTCTTTGTCTGTCTGTGTGTGTGTGTCTGTCTGTCTGGGGTGGCGTTGTGAGTGTGAGAAAGTGTGTGTGTAGTGAGTGCAGAGTGTCTTAAATCTGTGAGGGGGTGCATGTGTGAGTGTGGGAGGGTGTGTGTCTATAAGGGTGTGTGTGGGTGTCTGTGTGCGCGTCTGTGTGTATCTGTGTCCGTGTGTATGTGAGAGTGTGTGTGTGTAGGAATATCTGTGTGTGTGTGTAGTGCAATGGTGATAACCTGTAATGTGACATGAAACCAAGGTCCCGGTTGAGACCCTCCCTATGGGTACCGATCTTAGCTATCAGCCTCTGCTCGGCCACTTTCCTCTGCTGCCTGTCCCGAAGTCTACCTTGGAGGATGGTCACCCGAAGGTCCGAGGCTGAATGTTCTGGACAACTGAAGTGTTCCCCAACTGGGAAGGAACCCTCCTGTCTGGTGATTGTTGTGTGGTGCCCATTCATTCGTTGTCATAGCCTTTGCTCGGTTTCCCCAATGTAACATGCCTCCGGGCATCCTTGCCTGCAACGTTTAAGATAGACAACGTTGGCTGAATCACATGAGTACCTACCATGTACAAGGTGGGAGGTGTTCCCACACGTAATAGTGGTATCTATGTCCATAAACTGACACGTCTTGCAGCGTCAACCGTGACAGGGTTGTATGGAGTTGTCCTGAAAGCGGGGCAGTTTGCTACGGACAATGATCTGTTTGAGGTTTGGCGCTTTTTTAAAGGCAAGTAGTGGAGGTGTGGAGAAGGTCTTGGTGAGGTGCTCATCCTCATTGATAATGTGTTGCAGGTCACGAAGAACATGGCGTAATTTTTCAGCCCCTGGGAAGTACTGAGGAGGTCATTACGGTTCCTTGCTGTGGCACGTCGGAACTGGCGGTCGATGAGTTGAGCATCATACCCCGTTCTTGTGAGGGCATCCTTGAGTACTTCCAGGTATCCATCACGTTCCTCCTCATCTGAGCAGATCCGGTGTATGCGTAGGGCTTGTCCATAAGGAATAGCTGTTTTAATATGTTTTGGGTGGAAGCTGGAGAAGTGTAGCATTGTGAGGTTGTCTGTAGGTTTGCGGTAGAGTGTGGTGCTGAGGTGTCTGTCCTTAATGGAGACGCACGTGTTCAAGAATGAGACAGACAATCGAGAGTAATCCATGGTGAGTTTGATGGTGGGATGAAACTTGTTGATGTCACTGTGTAGTTTTATCAGTGACTCCTTGCCATGGGTCCAGAGGAAGAAAATGTCATCAATGTACCTAGTGTACAATGTTGGTTGGGGATCCTGCATAGAGAAGAAATCTTGTTCGAACCTGTGCATAAAAATGTTGGCATATTGGGGTGCAAATTTGGTCCCCATGGCTGTTCCGTGGGTCTGGATGAAGAATTGGTTGTCAAAGGTGAAGATGTTATGATCGAGGATAAAGCGGATGAGTTGTTGGATGGTGTTTGGAGGCTGGCAGTTGTTGGTGTTGAGTACTTAGGCTGTTGCCACGATGCCATCCCTGTGGGGAATGATGGTGTCGAGTGCGGAAACGTGCATTGTGACGAGGAATGTTCCCGGTTTGACTGGTCCGTGGGTGCTGAGTTTCTGTAAGAAATCCGTAGTGTCGCGACCGAAGCTGGAGATCCCCTGTACAATAGGTTTCAAGATGCCTTCCACATATCCAGAGAGATTCTCCCATTGCCCGACACGATGGGACGCCCCGGTGTGTTGGCTTTGTGTACTTTTGGAAGGCAGTAGAAGTCGCCTACACGAGAAGTACGTGGGATGAGGGCGCGAAGGGAACTCTGAAGGACTGGATCCAAAGTTCTGATCACTGTGTTTAATTCTCGGGTGTGTTCTTTGGTCGGATCAGCTGGTAGTTGCCTATAGTGTTCCTGGTTGTTCAGTTGCCGGTACACTTCCTTGCAGTAATCTGTTCTATTCTGAATGAAAGAAATAATAAGTATTTTGCCTATGGACGGGGAAAAGTTGATTGTGGGGTCAATGAGTAAGTGAAATAGGTCAGTTCTTTTGAAAACACCCCATGTCATTATAGGGTCTGGAATGTGTTAAATGAATAAATGACATGGAAGGAGGTGCATCAGGCTCTGAAATGATTGAGGTCGATATTGAGTACTGAAGATGTCAGAGTCTCCAAGATGAGATGCTGTTCTTCGAGCTTGCTCAGAGCACCGCTGAGTCGCTGCAGCAAGACCCAAGATCGCAATGCTGGTCATGGTTTCATACACTACAGAAACAGACCTGATATCCTAACCTAATCTAATCCCATTTGCTAGCACTTGGCCCATATCCCTCTAATTCCTTCCTACTCACGTACCCACCTAATGTTGTGATTGTACCAGCCTCCTCCGCTTCTTCTGGAAGTTTTCCCATTGACACAGTACCCCCATTTTAAATCTTTCCACTCTCACCCTCAATCTATGCACTCTAGTTCCGGATTCGCCCACCCCAGGAAAGTGCTTAGTCTATTTATCCGATCCATGCCCTTCATGATTTTATAAACCTCTATAAGGTCACCCCTCAGCCTCCGAGATCCAGGGAAATGTGCTCCAGTCTATTCATTCTCTCCCCATTACTCAAACTCTCCAATCCTGCCAACATTTTTGTAATTCTTTTCTGAACCCTTTCAAGTTTCACAATATCCTTCCAATAGGAGGAAGATCAGAATTGTACTGGAATATTCCACAAGTGGCCGACCAATGCCCTGTACAGCCGCAATATGACCTCCGAATCCTATAAAGGAAAGCATGTTCAGCGTGGAAAATGGTGGGGTGTTGAAGTAGCGGGCTTTGTGAAGCTCGGGGTCACTTTTACAGATCTAACACAGGCGCTCCGCAAAATGATGGCCCAGTCTATATTTTGTCTGCCTTGTGCGGAGGAGACCATATTGTGTGTAATGAATACAGTTGGGTGAATTGCTGGTAGATTGCTGCTTCACCCAGAAGGTGTGTTTGGACATTTGGATAGTGTGGAGGTAGGTAGTAAGTGGGAAGAAGTTCCATTTTCTGCAGCTCGCATGATCTGACAATAGTTTAGTTTTACTTCTTGCCTTCTGGAGAGTTCAAACAGAGGATCTGCACTCAATCACTGGACGGAGACAGTTCGTGGTTTTAGTGAGTCAGATGTTTTGTGACTTTCAAAAACAAGTCCGGTATATGCAGCCTTGCAAATACTAAAACATCTGCTTTTTTTTCTTTCCAGCTCTATTTATCTTTCTCTCTATCTTCACAGGCATCATTTATTAAGTTGAACTCCAACGAACTTACACTTTCAGAGAAATAAAGAATTTGCAAATGCTCTTATTCCAGGCCAGGTGTTAAATAAAAACGTATTGAAACTGTTATTTATAGAAACACATATTTGTCAGATATCTTCACTGGACATATTTGCTTCGGTGAGACAGAACTCAGTCATTGCTCATTTTGAGTCCCATCCTGAGACAAAGGACTGCTGGGGTCTCATCTCACGCAGTTCATTTTTATACCCATTTCATTCAATCAGTGTCGAAATCTTAAAGACAACAAGTCTGTGTAGTTCCATTATTCTCTTCACACAATATCATTGCAAATATGTTCCCAATGCATATTTTGGAAGTGAATCCTTCCTTCCTTGAAAGGAACCATGGAATAGCAATCAGCTTGTCAAAATGGCCAAATCGATACACAAAACTTTGCGTTTAATGGAACTACAGTCTGTTTAATAACTGATCTGCAGAGAACATGAACATGCCTAATTTATCAGTTATTGTAATGGTACAATACTGATTTTATTTTTAAAATCTGATTGACCCCTCCCCTCTCTCGATATAGCTAAATACAAGAAGAAAAAATTGCAATTCGCCATCCAAAATTGTGTGTGATCTATGCGATGTGCCACCGAGGCAAACAGTACAGCATCTGGCCCTTCAGCCCACCATGTGTGTATCTGACAATGACATCATTCTATACTAATTCCGTCTGTCTGCACAATGTCTGTTTCCCTTTTCTTTGTCTGTTCGTGTGTCTGTCGAAATGTCCTGTAAACCTTGCAATCGTATCTGCTTCTACCATTTCCCTTGTCAGTATGTTCCAGGCATTTACCACACTCTGTGTGAAAAAAATGTTGCCTCGCATATATCATATAATTTTTATCCTATGTCTCCTTAAATCTGTGCCCCACCCCGCCCCACCATTGTCTTTGACATTTCTATCCTGGGAAATAAACTCCGATTATCCACCTTCTCCTTGCGTCTGATAATTTTACATTGTTTTATGAGATATCACCTCAGCCTCCAACATTTGCTCATAAAAACAACCCACATTGTACAACTTCTTTTCATAGTTAATGCACTCTCATCCAAGCACACCCTGGTAAATCTCTTTTGAAGCCTCCACAAACTTCCTACAGTGTGGCAACCAGAACTGCACACCATACTTCAATTGTGGGCAAAACAAGGTTTGATAAAATGTCATATTTTCACATTTTAGCGATTTCCATTGAATTGGGAATGATTCCAAATGAAAACAGAACCTTGCAAAAAGCAGTACTTCACAAGAAGTATTGAAAGTACTGGCGGTGTTTAGGTATAAAGTAAGAAAGTGTGTTTTTAAAACTTTTAAGACACCTGGTTCAGTTTTCATTGAGTCGGTTTTACCTCTTGTGGAAAACATACATTGCCAAGAAACGACGAAGTTAACAGTCAGCATAACATTACCCAATCATCAGGGATGCTCGGTCATTACAGAAACATGAGAGGTACTGGCTTAGCCTAAGGATCACACACCTCAGGTGAGGAGAGAGATTTTAAGTAAAATCCTGAACTGGTCATACAGTCATATCGTCATAGAGTTATCCATCATGGAAATAGGCCAGTCGGCCCAACTCATCCATGCTGACCAGATTTCCCTAAGTGAACTAGTTCGATTCACCTACGTTTCGTCCATATCCCTCTAAACCTTCTCTATTCATTTATCGGTCCAAATGATATAATTATACCTGTTGTGATTGCAACGAGGTCAGCCAAATGAATATCAAATGAAACGAGTTCCCTGATTCGCATTGTTGACTTGATCCAATCAGAGAGCCCAGGCTGACAGGTGTAAACAGGAGATTTAAGCTGGAAGGTGGGTAGACCGTCCTGACGGCTGTCACCCCGGGCGGGTACCGGGGCGGGCTGTCCTAGACGTGGTCGAAAAGTGTGTCAGGGCGGACCGAGAACTGGAAGGGCATGGAATGGACCAAGAGCTGGAAGGTGTGTAGGGGCGGGCTGCCTTAGAGTGGCCAGAAGGTGGAAGGAACAGGGGTTTGCTTGGTCTGTATTATCTGTACTTATTGTATGTAACAGTATTGTCTCATGTACAAATATCATTATCGCTGTCTTTTCAGATGTGAAATTGGAATTTTAGGTTTGTCCTCATCTCCCTATAACCTGATTGAACAGTAGGGTATGAGGCATAGCTTTGCTGCTCCTTTCCCTTGTACAATTGCTGTTGTATACAGATGTAAATGTTAACAGTTTTTTGCAAACTGTTTTGTATGTTTTAATAAAATAAACATGAGATTTAGATTCCCCTCCATTTAGGGACTGACACTATGCTGGCTGGTGCTACAGTCAGTGTGTTACTGTTACTTTCTGCTTCTCTTTTTGGGGGTTGGAATCCTGATTCCTGAACTGGCTGAATTATTTAGTCAGTTTGGTAACTGGTATTTCTTTAATGAGGAGTGATTACTAAACTCCTGATGCACACAATATGTTTCAGGTGTGACTCAGTTCTCATTAGGGGATTGTTGTTTCACTGGCTGGTTACAGCCTGTGTGTTACTCTTTTTTCTTTTGGAGAAAAGGACAATGTGAATTTTATGGTAGGGCTTGGAATCTAGTTTCCTTTGATTTTTGTTCGTGTCTTCACTTTTTTTGATGCTTGGACTGAGCCATTATAGAAAACATACAGTTTATCAGAGGAGCTGTTCCTATGGGGAGGCCTAGCCCTGGGACTGGGCCTCTGAAGATTGAACACCTGTGTGTGTGCTGGGAGGTGAGCACTTGCTGTATCCTGTAGTTTGGGAGAAAACCTTTCCTTCAGGAGTGGAAAAAAAACCCCTGTGAGTTAACTGCACCTTTAAAATGTACTGTGTTCCTGTGAGTGGCCCTGGCTCTCCAAGGATGTGCCAGGGCTCCATGGAGACCGAACACCTATGTGCTGTGGTGTGTGCATTTGCTGCCTTTGGGAGTGGGCTCACCCCTTGGTTGCGGACTCTGTTTTTAGCAACGGACTCTGCAGTTTGGAGTGGACTCTATTTCCGAGAATGCACATTTTATACTGGAGTGGACTCTGTTCCTGGAAATGGACTCTACATTTTGAAGAAAAATGTCTGTGCTAATGGACTCTGTACTGGAAAGGACTCTGTTTGTTGGTAATTAACTGTCATATGTTTTGTTGGGGTTATCACCTGCACTGTCTTGCGTGTCCCTGGTTCTGGCAGGTATTACCGTGAGCTGGAAGGCTCATGGGTCGTCCTGAAAGCTGTGAACCCAAGAGCAGGAGGGTGGGTAGGCCTTTCCGAGCGCTGTCGTCCCGAGAAGGGGTAATCCGGACGAGCTGTCGAAAAGTGTGTCAGAGTAGCCGAGAGCCAGAAGGTGCGTAGGGGCAGGCTGAGATCCGTAAGGCTTGTGGGCTACCCTGCAGGCTGTCGTCCCTAGGGAAAGGTATGGGCTGTCCTAGGGGTGGCCGGAAGGTGTGTCAGAGTAGCCCACTGGCCGGACGGTGCATCGGGGTGGGTGAGAGCCCACTGGTACATAGGGGCAGACCGAGAGCCAGAAGGTGGTTAGCTGTCCTCAGCGCTGTCACGTGGGCGGGCTTCCTCGAGGTGGTCGAAAGGTGCTGAGGGTGGTTAATGAAGCCGGAAGGTTGGTAGGCCGTCCTGACCGCTGTCACCCCGGGCGGGTACCGGGGCGGGCTGTCCTAGACGTGGTCGAAAGGTGTGTCAGGGTGGACCGAGAACTGGAAGGGCATGGGTTGGACCGAGAGCCGGAGGTGCGTGGGCTGCCTTAGAGTGGCCAGAAGGTGGGAGGAACAGGGGCTTGCTGGGTCTGTATTGTCTGCAGTTTTTGTATGTAACAGTATTGTCGCATGTACAAATGTCATTGTCGCTGTCTTTTAATATGTGAAACTGGGTTTTGCGGTTTGTCCTCATCTTTCTGTAAACTGGTTGAACCATAGGGTTTGGGGCCTAGCTTTGCTGCTCCTCTCCCTTGTAAAATTGCTATTGTATACAGCTGTAAATGTTAACTGTTTTCTTTTTTTGTAAACTGTTTTGTAATGTTTTAATAAAATAAGAAAAAAATGGGAGTGACATGGATTCTTGACATTCTGTGAACTGGATCTGAAGTGTCGTGCCATTGTCAAGTACTATGCACGTGCCTATAAATAAAGGGTGACATGTTCACAAGGTACCAGCCCTTGTGGAGTTCTGTCAACAAGGCTTAGTGTATAAAGCTGCCTGTTTTAACTGGAAATGGCCCGGTCTTAGGGTTGGGACTGCTGTTTTACAGCAAGACCGGAAGCTGCTTGTGATTACCAAGCATGGAGGAACGCCTGGGAACGTATTCAGAATCGCAATGCAATGCAGCACAGACTGTCAGATTCAGAGTAGTATACATTAGTGGCATTTCCCACCTTTTGGTACCCTTTACGTAGGGGACGTTTATGCATTGGTCAGATTTTATGGAACTTGGAAAGTGAGATTGAGCTCGAAATGCATTATTTTCAAGTGAAGGGCAGGAGATTCAGAGAGGCTTTGGAGGATTGCTCCATTCGGAGAGTGATGGGAGTCTGGAATGCACAGCTTTGGAGTGTCATTGAGGAGGGAAACCTCAAAACCATCAAAATATAGTTGGATAAGCACTCGAAGTTTCATAACATTTAACGATGTGGATGGTCAGTGCGGGAAAGTGAGGACTAGTGCGTGTAATAGTGCAGTTTTCATGGCACAGTCTGAATGGGCTAAAGGGCCTCCTCTGTATTGTAAAATGCTATGATTCTGATTCACTCGATATAACTTCACGTTAGTTTCATTTTTAAAATCATTTTGCTCTGTTTATTTAATGCTGGCTCAGTATCATTATTATTATATTGTTTTATATATTATATTATATTGTTTTATATATTATATTATGTTATGCCTTAGCCCTGAGTATCAAAGTGATCTTAATCAAGTGACTTGCTGGGTCAGTAGTTAGCAGTACTGCCTCACAATGCTTGGGATCCACATTCGAATTCAATATTGCCTGACTGCCTGTGTGGAGTCTGTACATTCTCCCCGTGTCTGAGTGGGTTTCTTCCCACAGTCAGAAAGTGTGCAGGTTAGGTGGATTGACCACGCTAAATTGCTCACAGTGTCTAGAGATGTGCAGGCTAGGCGTCTTACTCATAGGAAATGCAGAATTACAAGGATAGGACGTAGGATAGGTTTGATAGTGTTTGGAGGATCGGTGTGAATTCAATACTGAATGGCCTGCTTCCAGACTGCAAGAATTCTGTGATCCATCTGGTGGTGTGGTTTGTGTTGTGTAGAAGGTTAAACTTTCCTGCCAAGGGCACGTATGTCAGAGGGTGTACATATTTCTTACACAGAAACAATGCACAAGCACCTATACTTCCCTGTAACATTTCTGACACTGATCAAACTAGTTTTCACCGTCATCATTCGAAACAGTCAAGCTGATGGCAATTACACGTGTTAATATCAAAATGAAATTCAAGGCCAGTTGGCAGTTTCACCTTTTAGCAATGCAACAAAGATCATCATGAGAGGTAGGTAGAAAGGACAATTGTAACGAGGTGCTCTATTAAATACATATGAACCTCGATTACCTGAATATCAATTATCTGAATTTCAGATTATCTGAAGATCCCAAGGTACCGATTGAAACATTGTATCAAAGAGGTGTTTCCACGTCTTTTGTTTACAATAATTAATAGTGAATTTGGCTTATTGCAATGCTGATGAGAACACTCCTGGACATCGATAAGACCCCAGTCACCGTCACCAAATTACTGACCGACCGACCGCCCTCTCTCTCCTCCCACACTTTCCCTGGTGTTCTAAACATCACCACCCCCCCCCCCCCCGCTCCCCAGATAATATCTCAAACATTGTCTTGTATAGGGCAAAGGTGGAACTTGTTAAATAAAGCAGGAATAAGTTCTGTGTTTGTTTGTGATATTTGAGACTCACCGCCCCAAAGGCATCAGCAGTCTTACTGTTGGTGTCCCAGAGTGGGGGAGGGGGGGGGGTGAGGGGAATTGCACGGGCTGGTTTGTGGGAGGACGATGGACAGTGCAGCCGGGTCAGAGGGAGGTAGGGGCACGGGCGGAGGGCGCGGGTCGAAGGGGTGCAATTTTTGGGGGCCGGAGGCTCTTGCCTGGGTGCTGCTGCCTCGTCCCCTGAACGGGGAGCTGACTTAGTAAGTGCTCACCGTGTCAATCTCATTGAACTGATTGGGGGCTGGGGGGCGAGGGCGCTGGAGTCTTCATCAATCCTGCAGGTCCCTTATATAAAAGTGTGTGTCTGCTTCGATATAAACCCTGAGACAGAGAGAGGGAGCAAGGGCAAGGCAGGCAAAGCGAGGAAAAAAGAAACTTCAGAAAGCTCCGAGCCCCAGAGGAGAGGCATTGAAACAATTAACAGAATAATCATTTATCGAAACGAAATACTGCCTACCCATCTCGTTTGGATAATCAAGGTCTCTTTATATACCAGTCCCTGCCCCCTTCTAAACAATCGAGTCACAGAGATATACAGCAGGATATGAATTGGCACAATTCATAACTTGCTGACTAGGTTTCCAAAACTAAAGTAGTCCCATTTGCCTCTGTTTAGTCGATGCCCCTGTAAGCATACAAGCCGATGTAACTGTCCAAATGTCTTTTAAATGTTGCAGTAGTACTCACCTCCACTATTTCCTCCAGTTTCTCGTTCCATTATATGCAACACTTCCTCACCTTAAACCTATGCCCTCAACTTCTGGATTCTGAAATTCTGAAATTCACCAGATCTATACCTCTCACAATTTTGTAAATCTCTCAAAAGCCACCCCTCAGCCTCCTGCACTCCTGCCAAAAAACATTCTGGCATATCCAACCTCTCGTTAGGAATCAAACCTCCAGTCTTAGCAATTTTTTTTGAAAACCTTTCCTCACTCTTTCTAGTTTAATCGTACACTTCCTTGCAAAGAAACCTGAATTGTGGCCCTAACATTGGTAAAATTAATTCTGTCCCTGCGGATTTTCATCTTGCCACTTCCATAGAGAGCAGCAAGCATCCCTCATTTGTCAATTTTGAGTGCCATACTCTCCATCATACTGTTGATCTCGTCTTTCACTCTATATCTAACAACTACTTGTATAATTTCAAAAGTTGATGTGAAACTGGTAATATTCTTCTTTGTTTTTTTGTGAGATTTTACAGGAATTTGCAGTTTTCATCTCAAAAATACAAGATTGATTGACAGGATTGTTGCGTTTTTCCAGAGCAAGTAACCTGGGTGTGTTATTAGAGCAATAATAATACTGTTAGGCCATTTGATGCTCGTAAGAGATCCACTTTGCAGTGCACGAAGAGAATGTCTCTTACTGGTTCAGATTTTGCAAGTTCAAGTCCTTATGCAGTAACTGTGGATTATCATAACAACAGACTTATCAGAAAATGAAGCAAATTTGGAACTCATTTCATGCTAGCGTCCCCAAATTTACCAGGGTGTGTCCTTTTAGATTTCGCTGCAGGTCGTTATTCCATTGAACATATGTTTTTCCTGTGCAGTGCAGCCGTTAATCTCCCTGAGGTAACAGTGGCTGAAGGACCTGAACTTAAGGGAATTTATATTTGCCAGGATTTGGTGTTGGAGAAGCTGTTAGGTCTGAAGGTTGATAAGTCTCCGGGGCCTGATGGTCTGCATCCCAGGGTACTGAAGGAGGTGGCTCGGGAAATCGTGGATGCGTTGGTGATTATTTTCCAGAGTTCAATAAATTCGGGGTCGGTTCCTGAGGATTGGAGGGTGGCTAATGTTATACCACTTTTTAAGAAAGGTGGGCGAGAGAAAGCAGGTAATTATAGACCAGTTAGTCTGACCTCTGTGGTGGGAAAGATGCTGGAGTCTATTATAAAGGATGAAATTACTGCACATCTGGATAGTAGTAACAGGATAGGACAGAGTCAGCATAGATTTATGAAGGGGAAATCATGCTTGACTAATCTTCTTGAATTTTTTGAGGATGTAACTATGAAGTTGGACGAGGGAAATCCAGTAGATGTAGTGTACCTGGACTTTCAGAAAGCTTTTGATAATGAATAACATTAGGGTGCATGGTATTGGGGGCAAAGTACTGGATTTGATTGGATTGAAAATTGGTTGGCTAATAGGAAACAAAGGGTAGTGATAAACGGCTCCATTTCGGAATGGCAGGCAGTGACCAGTGGGGTACCGCAGGGATCCGTGCTGGGACCACAGCTTTTTACAATATATGTTAATGATATAGAAGATGGTATCAGCAATAACATTAGCAAATTTGCTGATGATACAAAGCTGGGTGGCAGGGTGAAAAGTGATGAGGATGTTAGGAGATTACAGGGTGACCTGGACAAGTTAGGTGAATGGGCAGATGCATGGCAGATGCAGTTTAATGTGGATAAATGTATGGTTATCCACTTTGGTAGCAAGAACAGGAAGGCAGACTACTACCTCAATGGAATCAATTTATGTAAAGGGGCAGTACAGAGAGATCTGGGTGTTCTTGTACACCAGTCAATGAAGGCAAGCATGCAGGTACAGCAGGTAGTGAAGAAGGCTAATAGCATGCTGGCCTTCATAACAAGAGGAATTGAGTATAGAAGCAAAGAGGTTCTTCTGCAGCTGTACAGGCCCCTGGTGAGACCACACCTGGAGTACTGTGTGCAGTTCTGGTCTCCAAATTTGAGAAAAGACATTCTGGCTATTGAGGGAGTGCAGCGTAGGTTCACGAGGTCAATTCCTGGAATGGCATGATTACCTTACACTGAAAGACTGAAGCGACTGGGCTTGTATACCCTTGAGTTTCGACGATTGAGAGGGGATCTGATTGAGACGTATAAGATTATGAAAGGATTGGACACTTTAGCTGAAGGAAACATATTTCAACTGATGGGTGAGTGCGTAACCAGAGGACACAGCTTAAAAATACGGGGTAGACCATTTAGGACAGAGCTCAGGAGAAACTTCTTCACCCAGAGAGTGGTGGCTGTGTAGAATGCTCTGCCACAGGGGGCAGTGGAGGCCCACTCTCTGGATTCATTTAAGAAGGAGTTGGATAGAGCTCTCAAAGATAGTGGAATCAAGGGTTACGGAGATAAAGCAGGAACAGGATACTCATTAGGAATGATCAGCCATGATTATATTGAATGGCAGTGCAGGCTCGAAGGGCTCAATGGCCTACTCCTGCACCTATTGTCTATTGTCTATTTATTGTTTTGGTTCTGCTTACAATCTTCCTTGCGTTGTAACTGATAAATAAATTGTAGCTCTTGTACAGTTTAAATCGTAATAAAGGTGAAAATCCTATTAATTATGAAAGTTTCTCATCACCTTTTTAAAATTTCTTAATAGCAATAGTTCACGAATTTGGAATCATGGATCGTAATGCTACACATTATGGGAGTAAATTCGTCAAACTCTGAAGTTACCTTCAGGTCAATATCTTGAAATAATAAACTTGATAGTTTGAGAGAAATTTTGTTGGATATCAACACCGGTTAAACTTATAAGTTTTCTCGTGGGACGTGGGCATCGCTACCTGGCCGACATTAACTTCTCTGTTCCTAGTTGCCCCTTGAGGTGTGTGCACTGTAAGTTAACCCACAACGTCCCTAGTGGGTAAGTGAAGCTAAGTCCAAGAAAAGATCAACCATAATCGTACTCAATCGTGGAGCAAGCTCGACAGGCCTGATTGGACTACACTTGATCCTGTGTTTTTTTAAATCTTCTTTAGGAGGAAATTTCAGTATTTTGACCTAATAACATTGAAGGAACAGGCGATACATTTCCAAGTCGGGATGGTGAATGGATCGAAGGGGAACTTGCAGGGGATGGTGTTCCCATGTACCAGCTGCTCTTGTTCTAGATGCAAGTAGTTGTTGGATTGTAAGGTGCTGTCTAAGGATCTTTGGTGAATTTACCAGTATTCCTTATACAGAGTTAACGTTTTCAGTCCAGTGACCCCTCTTCAAAATAATTTCAGGAACTCTGGTTGAGTGAATGGTTGCTCCTTTCTCTTTTCTTGTCAAAGGATTCACTCTTTTCTCTGAAAGTTCCATTTGACAATTCTGACAATATCGAAATGATCAGTTGTTGTTTTAGAGTTTTGAACAATTTGGGACTAAATCTGAAACAGATTGTAGACACTGCCTGCTTGGAAAGGATTTCTTTTCTTCCTGCAGTTCCAGCTAAGTCAAGAAGCCAGACAACTGACTGAGCAGTAAATCCCTTCAGTGAATCAATAATTCACCCAGGACTTTCACTCTCTTGCATCACAATGGCACATTGAAATATTTCTTCATCAACTGCAAGGTGCAGGATTCCAAGAAGCTGGCAGAATATTGACTCTTCAAGAACAAATAAATTCCATCTCAAGATATTGGGTACAGATACCCTAATCCATGAAAAAAGACAAATGGTAATGAGAATTGTCGCAAACGTGAAATAAGGAATTACAATTATTCAACAAGGATATAGCTGATACTTGTGGGGTCAGTGAATCTAATGACGAATATATTTGCACAATGTAAGAACGTACACGTATGTCAAATTGGTCCGATTTGATTCTCTTCACTTTTGCAGCTGTGAGCTGGAGTTGAATATTGAAATTGGAACTTTGATCAGCAGCTTGCTTCTGTATTATTTTTAAAATAAAAAAGAAACGGATGCTTGCATTTGGGAAATGGCCTGGAAAGGTAACTGCAGGTTAGTTATAGTTCGAAGAATGTTGAAGGCATTTCAGACTCATAACTAAGTTTAGATCGCAGACATTTTGCTGTATAACATGGCTGCACTAATAGTATAGCATTAATACAAAATTGTTAATTTTTGGTCAAGTTATAAATTTGCTATCAGGTGTTTGTTATTCTTAGAGTTTGGTTAGGAACTGTTGGGCAATTTTGAGAAACATTGAATATTTTTATTTCACGAGGTTGTAAATGGAATGATAGCGAAGTTGATTAAGCTTGTTGTCTTTGCGTTCTTACTAAGAGCGATCACACTGCCAAGTTATTGGCTGATCTAGGTGCTGAACAGGAATTAAACTCTGAAGTCTGGCACGAGTCCAAAATTGCAATGAAAGACTACAAAATCACGGTGCATTTGATACCAGGGTGATGCTGTGGCATTGCATATCTCAAAGGAACTGTGTTGTGTTTTTCAGTGCAGTGTAGATCTTCGGACGTGTACCAAGAAATCACAAAAGTTGAAGCTGTTCCTATGGAACGTGTCTGTGTTTCTTGTTATTTTTCAAGATCGTGGGCGGCACGGTGGCACAGTGGTTAGCACTGCTGCCTCACAGCGCCAGAAACCCGGGTTCAATTCCCGCCTCAGGCGACTGACTGTGCGGAGTTTGCACGTTCTCCACGTGTCTGCGTGGGTTTCCTCCGGGTGCTCCGGTTTCCTCCCACAGTCCAAAGATGTGCAGGTCAGGTGAATTGGTCATACTAAATTGCCTATAGTGTTAGGGAAGGGGTAAATTTAAATGTAGGGGTTGGGGTATGGGTGGGTTGCGCTTCGGCGGGTCGGTGTGGACTTTTTGGGCCGAAAGGCCTGTTTCTGTAATGTAATGTAATCTAATCTAATCTAATCTAATCTAATCGTTGTCATAGATTATGTGACAATGTGACCTTCTCTTAAACTCGCCAGCATACAGTCAAAAGCAACATGGGGGAAAGTTGACTTTGTTCAGACTTACCCCAATCCAATTCTAATTGAATCGAACAACTCGACCCTCTATTCATTGCCTCGAAATGGGAAGGTAGAAACAGCAACTGGAGCAAACTTGTTCATATCATTATTTTAGTTTTGAAATTCAAATGTTAACCTGAAAGAGCCTAGTGGATTCTGTCAGATCTGATCCAAATGTTTGCAAGTAGTACACCTTGATATATTGCAAATTTATTAGCTTAACCTGTGTTATGATATATGAGAATAACCTACGTCAGATGTGTTCGACCAGCGGGTCTCACTTCCCTGTCTTCAAATCTGAGTGACTTCAAGCACTTCGAGCTCAATCCCACTTTCAAAGTTCCATGAAATCTGATCAATGCAGAAACGTCCCCTAAGTGAATGTTCCCAAGAGGTTGGAAATACCACTTACGTATACTACTCTGAATCTGACAGTGTGTGCTGCATTGCCATTCTGAACAGTTTCCCAGGCCTTCCTCTTTGTTGAGTGATAATGACCAAGTCCAGGTCTTGCCACAAAACAGTTCAGTCTCAACCCCAAGGCAGGGTCTTTGTCAGTCAAAACAGGCACCTTTATACACTAAGCGTAATTCTTGTGTTGAAAAACAAAATCCACAAAGACTGGTATCTTGCGAACAAGTCACCCTTTATTTAACGCAATTGCATAGTACTTGACACTGGCCTGACTTCTTCAGAGCCAGCTTACAGAGTGTAAAGAATTCCTGTCACTCACATTTATGTGGGCGGCATGGTGGCACAGTGGTTAGCACTGCTGCCTCACAGTGCCAGAGACCCGGGTTCAATTCCTGACTCAAGCGACTGATTGTACATTCTCCCCGTGTCTGCGTGGGTTTGCTCCGGTTTCCTCCCACAGTCCAAAGATGTTCAGGTTAGGTGAATTTGCCATGCTAAATTGCCCGTGTTGTTAGGTAAAGAGGTAAATGTAGGGGAATGGGTGGGTGGTGAAGGGCCTGTTTCCACACTGTAAGTAATCTAATCTAATCAAATATCTGTCAGCCAGGGTTCCTTGATTGGACAAAGTTAAGAGCCCTATTAAGTGCTTTTGATATTCACTTGCCTGACCTCGTTACAATCATAACAGGTATAATTACAACAGTTAAAATACGTTTGGACAGACACGTGAGAAGGAAATATTTGGAGGGATATTAACGAAATGCAGGCAAATCAAAATAGTTCACTTTGGGAAACCTGGTCAGCATGAATGAGTTAATTCCGAGGACCTATTTCAACACTGTATAAACGTATGACTCTTTGACCATTTCAGGATTTTCCTTTCTAATCTCTCTCCTCACCTGAGGCGTAGTGACCCGCAGGTTAAACCAGTACCGGTCATGTTCCTGTAATGTGAGAGCATCCCTTATGATTGGGTAATTTTATACTGACTGTTATCTTCATCGTTTCTTAACAGATTGTGTTTTCCCACAAGAGGTCAAACTGACAGAAAGATAACTGAATCAGGTTTGCTCACAATATTGATGAGTTTTAAAAGAAGATTTAAAAACACATTTTCGTACTTTATACCTAACCACAACCAGTTTAATCTTTAAAAGTATTGTTTTTCACAAGATTCTACTTTCATTTGGAAATATTCCCAATTCAGAGCTAGATGTTTAGAATATGAACGCACGATTTTTTTTTTATCACAACTAACTTTAGCCACATTTGGAGTATTGTATGCAGTTCTGCTTGTCACACTGTAACTAGATTACATAGAACATAGAACATTACATGCAGTACAGGCTCCTTGGCCCTCGATGTTGCACCGATCTGTGCAACGAATTTGAAACATATCTATCCTACACTATTTCATTTTAATCCATATGATTATCCAATGACTACACATATGTTCTTAAACTTGGCGAGTCTATTCAGGCAAGGCTGATGCAGGCAGTGTGTTCCATGGCCCTACTACTCTCTGAGTTAGTAAACTACCACAGATATCTCTCCTATATCTATCACACTTCAATTTATAGCTATGTCCCCGCGTGCTAGCCATCACCGACCGAGGAAAAAGGTTCTCACTGTCCACCCTATCTAACCCTCTGATTATCTTATATATCTGTAGAGGCTTTGGGGAAATGTTGTGGAGACATTGGGGAGGATGCAAAATAGATTTAGCAGGACGTTGCCTGGATTACAGTGCATTAACTATGTGAACAATCACGGTTGTTTTCATTAGCAAATGTTGCAGGCTGAGGGAAAGCATCATAAAAGTATATAAAATTATGAGAGACAAGTAAAAGGTGGATATTCGGAGTCTTCTTCCAAAGGTCGAAATGTCAAATACAGTAGCGGGGGGAATAGAGGGGGCAAGTGGAGATAGGTTTAAGGTGAAATCGAAAACAAAAGTAAAGGATTTGTGCCAGGTAACTTTATTTTAGACAGAATGTTGTAATTGCCTGCAACGCATTGCCGGGGAGGTGGTAGAAGCAGATATGGTTGCAACGTTTTCGAGGCATACAGACAGACACATGAGCAGGCAGAGAATAGAGAGACAGACCATGTGCAGGCAGACGGAATTTGTATGAACAGCGTCATGGTCAGAAGCACACATAATTGGTCGAATGACTTCTTGCTGTACTGCTTACCACCGTGGGACAGCACACAGATTATTCATTTTTCCATGGCCAATTGCAATTCTGCAACAAAGTGAACATTTTTCTTTCTAGATTTAGCTAAAATCGAGAGAGATAGGAGTGGTTAATCAGAATTAAAAAGAAAACAATATTGTACCATTACAATGACCGATAAATTAGCCATGTTCACGTTCTCTGCAGATCAGTCATTAACCAAAGTCTCGTTCTTTAAACACAAAGCATTGTGAATTCATTTGACCACATTTTGTCAAGCTGCTCGCTGTTGTGTTGATACTTCAAAGAAGGCATTATTCCCTTACAATGTATATATTGGGAACATATTTGCAGTAATGTTGTGTGAACAGAATTATGGAACTGCATAGTCATAGTGTCTTGAAGACTTCTTCATTGAATGAACGCAGTAGCTATTATAATGTAATGTGTCAGATTAGACCCTAGCTGTCCTTTGTCTGAGGGACGGACTGAAAATTAGCAATGACTGAGTTCTATTTCATTTAAGTAAGAATGTCCAGTAATTTACGTGGCAAATCTGTGTTTCTTTAAATGACAGCTTCAACACGATTTTATATAAATCCTGGCCTGGAAAAGAAGCATTTGCAACTTCTTCATTTATTGTAACGTGCATGTGCTTTGGAGTCTAACTTAAGAAATGATCATTGTGAACATATAAAGATAGATGGAGAGAGCTGGAAAGAAAGGAAAAAAAATAGTGTTTGTAATTCCAAGGCAGCATAATATAGGTCTTGTTTTTGAAAATAAGAAAACTGCTGACTCACCCCAACCACAAACTGTCCCCGTCCAGTGATTGAGTACAGTTCCTCTGTTTGACCACAGCAGAATGCAGGAAGTAAAACCAAACTCTTGCCAGATCTTGCGAGCTGCGGAAAACGGAACTTTTGCTCACTTATCACTTCCCTCCACAATATCCAAAGGTTCAGACACAGCTTCTGGATGAACCAGTAATCTACCCACACTTCACTCAACTGTATTCATGGTAAACAATGTGATCTCCTCCACACATGGGAGAAAAATACAGACTGCGCGTTCACATTGTGGAATGCCTATGGTCTGACAATAATTAAAAAATACCCCGAGCTTCCCAAAGCCCGCTCCTTCAACAACTCACCATTTTCCACACTCACCATACTTTCCTTTTTTGGTCAGAGAATCGAGTTTAGGATTGTGAGGTCATGCTGTGGCTGCACAGGACATTTGTTTGGCCTTTTTTGGAGTATTCCGGTACAATTTTGATCTTCCTCCTATTGGATGGAACTTCTGAAACGGTTGGGAAAAGATTTACAATTATCTTGCCTGGATTGGAGAGTTTGAGGTATGGGGAGAGAAGGAATAGACTGGCGCACTTTTCTCTGGAGAAGTGACCTTATAGAGGTTTATAAAATCACGATGGTCATGGATAGCGTAAATAGATGGTATCTTTTCCCCGGTGTGAAGGAGACCAGAACTAGAGAGCATAGATTTGGGGTGACAGGGGAAAGATTTAAAAGGGACCTAAGGGGCAACATTTTCTCACAGAGGGTGGTGCATGTATGGAATAAGCAGCCAGGAAAAGTGATGGGGGCTGGTACAATCACAATACCTGGATGGCTATATGAGTAGAAAGGGTTTAGAGGGGTATGGGCCAACTGTTGACAAGTGTTACTAGATTAGATTTGGGAGTCTGGTATGTTTTTCTACTGTGTGATTCTATAACAAGCATTTCCATTTGGGAGTCTTGCGACAGCACTCCAGTGATGCTCCAAGCAAATTGGAAGCACAGCATCTCTTCTCCAGCTTGGGGAGCCTGCAGCCTTTAGTACTCAATATCAAGTTTAATTATTTCAGAGCCTGATATACCTCCTTCCACATCATTTACCCAAGCCCCATACCCCAGGCCTTGTTATAACATGGGCTGCTTTCAACAGGACTGACCTATTCTCGCTTACACATTGTCCCCACTATCAATCCATCCCCTACCCTAGGCTGGTTACTTATTATTTCTTTCTTTGTCAAACTTTCATTCTCTCTCTTTGGCCTATGTCTCTACTTATCTGCTCAATCCTTTCCATCACCCCATTCACGCCAGCACATATACCATCTTTTCCTAGCCGCTATCAGATTATCTATTCCGGGAGAGATCAGTTAGTCAGGATATATGTCAGTATGTATGTTTCTCATAGTTAGAACTCATGTTTCAAACTTCTGTTCTTTTAAAGCTTCACTGTTATATTCAGAGCAAAATTGAATATATCTACAAATATAATTCTGCAAATGCAAATTCACTCCATAGACTTATACGTGTGCGTGCATGCATGAGAGAGTGTGAGTATGTGCATGTGAGTTTGTGCGTGAGAGTGCCCGTAAAACAGTGTGGTTTGCGTGTGCTCATGCCTGGTAATGTGTGAGTGTGATGGAGTATATGTCTCTGAGAGGGCGTGCATGTGGGGTATTGCATGCATGTCTGTATGAGAGAGTGTATGTATGAGAGAGGTATGGACAAAAGCAAGGGCTTGCATTTTGCTAAAACAAAAAAGGGCAGGACTTGTACAGTTAACATTAGGATCCTGGGCTGTGTTGTAGAACCGGGAGACATGGCAGGGGTGTGGAGTGTTCAGATACATAGTTCTTTGAAAGTTGCATCAGTGGTAGACCGGGTGGTTTTGACACAGATGATGGTTTGTGTGTGGAAGGAACTTCTTGAGGAAGTGGTGGACACAGTTAAAAGTTGCAAATTATAAATGACATTTGATGGGTACATGAGCAGAAAGGTTTAGAGGGATATGAGTCAAAGACAGGCAAGAGGGACGATTTTAGTTTGGAAATCCGGGTCAGCATCGATGAGTTGGACCGAACGGTCTGTTTTCGTGCTGTTGGCTCTATGACTACAGTACTATAACATTATCCCCATGATGACCCAACGGAGGTTGGACGGAACGCTTATGTCAAGACTGAACCAAGGCACTCATTCACTACAGGGGTACATTTTTTTTATTAACAAAAGCCTATCACACTGAAATTTTTCCAATATATAATGCACATCAAGAAAATTTACATTAAGACCTCAGGATTACTTTTATTACCCCAAACCGTTTCATTCCAAAGAATTGGGCTTTGAAGGTAAAGAGAGAAACAACAAGTGAAACCTATGCACAATTCGGAAATGCACAATAAACAAAAGAAAGGCGGAATTCTGAATGAAGGAACACATTTCAATGATAATCATTTTCCCATATGTATGAGGAACAATGGTGGCATTGCTGGCTTTAATAACTCATTAAGATTAACTGGAAATGGGCTATTGTTTGTTGTTAAACACCACAATGTAGTCACTACTCACGTTTACATAGACTAGTGGCAGTCCAAAGTACACAGTTCCATAGACTCATCTCGAGTCTGATTTATAAAGGGGCCGAACCGTGTGCTGCTGGAAAAGCACAACCGGTCAGGCAGCGTCCAAGAAACAGGAAAATTGATGTTTTGTGCATGAGCCCTTCTCAGGTGATGAGTTCCAAATGGGCAACCCATTACATGTTACCAAGTGAACTAGCAGTCAGTGATCTCCATGAGGAGATTAATTAATTATTCACATTGAGCCTCAGAAGGGGTATCACAATGTCACTTTTGCTGGATTGTTGTTCCAGCGATGTACCTTTTTGTTCGAGGGACTTGAGTTCAAATCCTGGGCATGGCTGGTGGAATTTGAATATATATTTTTTAAAAATCTATCATTATAAGTTTAATGATGATGCTGTTGATTTTTGGGGAGGAGTAAAAACAACTCATCTGGTTCAGTGTCACCCTATCAGACAAGGGAAGGTCATTTGCCATCCTTCCCTTGTATGGCCTGCATATCCCTCAGGAAGGACAATACTTATGGATTTTCTATTCGACCTGTTGACAGATTATATACTTCTGGAGCAGATTGGTCTTGAAACTAGACCTCAGAGGTAGGGACACTACCACTGTGCCACAAGGAGCCCCATAATATTTCGCTCTTAACGGATCAGCAAGAAATTCTGGCCGAGGCAGTGACGCTAACAGCTGAGAGTTTCTTTTTAAAACTTGAATGTTGGATGCATGGGCAATGCATAAACTGGACGTTTTATTTTAAAATGGCCGCTGGAGAGCAGCTTCAAGTTAGTCTCCAAAGTACTCTAACACTCGCAAATGCGTGAATATAATTATTCTTTTTGTTCATCCAGCACTTCAGGGACGGCTTGACACAATGTGTGTGTGTACAACAATCAAAATCTTATTACTATCCATGGTCTGCTTCCCTTGGCACACAAAAAAATAAGAGATTTCTTATCGTATGAAATGCCTTTCCTAGAAACAAAATGGGTCGGGCTTATTTTGCAGGTGATAAGCCCAAACGGAACAGGATGAGGAGTAGGCCAGTCAGCCCATTGAACCTACTCTACATTCAACACGATCATTGCTGATCCCATATTCCTCACGGTAACTTTTCTGCCCTTTCCCTTGATTCCCTGACTGATTAAAATTTTATCTCAGCCTTAAACGTACACAAGAATTCTACCTTGTCACACAGCTGTCTGTTGCACGGAGTTACAAAGACTGTGACGATGAGGCTCCATTAACAAGGTTATGGTGTCCGTGGGTTTTATTTTGAAAGAGGTCATAAAAGACACAGATTCCGAAGTCTAAGTTTTAGGGATTTAGGGACAATTTGATTAAACCTAACAGATGCTCCCACAGGCAAAAGGCTTTTAGGTAAAAAAAAAACACTTGTATAATGAGAGAGTCGTTGCCAGTTCTCCCAGGTCAGTTTTTCTCTGTTTTGATTTGTTTTTCTTTTGCAGTCTGGTTATTCACTGAAAGCAGTCCAGCAGTCTTGAAGTTGCTTGACCAAAGAGAAGCAGATACATGCTGACCCTTTTAATACAAATAGCAAAGTTAAGGCTTGGCTACTTTCTTTTGAACGGGCCTGGTCTGGTCTATAATAAGATCCGCAATCACCTAAGAGAAGAAATTCCTCCTAATCTCTGTCTTCAACTGGTGTCTGTTTATCCTGAATACGATTATTATTCTGTAAACAATATTTGCTATTTGGAATCAATCAGCATTAGTTGCTGCTTTCTCAATTGCAGCACCTCTGAAAGCCATAGTCCACTCGCAAAGCAATCAACACGCTGTTCTCCTGCAGCATACATATTGTTCTTCGTTGGAATTGTCTTAAGAGTACAAGAAGATTATGTTTGAGGATGACCGTTTTTTTTGGAAACACTTTGAGACGTTTTCGCTGAAGAGGTGGGAGTTGTTAATCCCAGGATTACATTTACAAGAAGAAAGCATAGAAACATAGAAGGAAGGAGAAAGAATATGCCATTCGGCCCCTTGAGCCTACTCTATCATTAAATGGCATTGAGGCTGAACATCGAGCTCAATACCCTAATGCTGCCCTCCTTTCCTATGCTTTGGACCCTTTAGCTACAACAGCTGTACCTACCTCACTTTTGAAAACACACAAAAGTTTGGCCGTGGCCATTTTCCGTCAATGCGAATCCCACAGAACTCCCCCACTCCCGGCCTCCTCCCCCCACCCCCTCCCCACACACTCTCTGGGTAAAGACATATTTCCTCACTTCAGTTCTCAAAGGTTTATCCCTATACTTAAGCTATGACCCCTATTTCTGGACTCACCCAGCGATCATGAACATGTTTCCTGCATCTAACCTGTCTAGTGCTATCAGACTTTGGTAGTTTTTATTGAGGTGTGCCCACCTCTCATTCGTCTACACACCAGTGTATAAAATCTGAACGGTTCGATCTCCATTCAACCATTTGTCCTGCCATTCCAGCAATTAGTTTGGGAAAACTTTGGTGCACTCTATCCATATCAAGAACATGCTTCCTCAGATAAAGAGACCAAAACTATACATTATATTCATGATTTCCTCATAGATGCACTGTACAATTGCAGTTAGACATGCTTGATCCTGTACTCTGATCCTCATGCTATGAAGGCCAGCTTATAGTTTACTTTTTTTACTGTCTGTTCCATGTGCAACGCACAATTTCAGTGACTGGTGTACAACTGATACCAAATCTCGTTTAAAATTCACCTCACTCATTCAGATAATAATCCAGCATTCTGTTATTTTTTTTCACTCTGTCAGAACTTACCCAGAATGCAAATAACATCTTCTTGCTGATTCTACACACGGATTATTTAATGAGTATGGAACTGGCTGTGGTTAATTCGAGAGGGAAAGAAATGAAAGCAGATCCAACGTGCACTATTGAAGGAATCACACTCCCTTTGAATCTTTGTGTGTGCAAAGTGTGTTTATGTGTGCACACACGCATTGTTTATCATTGTCAGACAAAGCAAACTTTTGTTTTAACCTCTCAGCAATCAATGCAAACTCAAAGCCTGGTCTTTGAGTCAGTAGAATTCAACGTGTTTTTTCTTCCTCGGCTGAAGGCAAGAGACGATTGCAACACTTAATCGTGGGCACTCCATAACATTAATGGCAGTGTGGAGAACAGAGCGATCTTGGTGTGCTGGTACATAGATCCCTTAAAATGGCCACCCAAGTGGACAGGGTTGTTAAGAAAATATATGGTGTTTTAGCTTTCATTAACAGGGGGATTGAGTTTAAGAGCCGTGAGATCTTGTTGCAGCTCTATAAAACTTTGGTTAGACCGCACTTGGAATAGTGTGTCCAGTTCTGGTCGCCCTATTATAGGAAAGATGTGGATGCTTTGGAGGTTTACCAGAATGCTGCCTGGACTGGAGGGCTTATTTTATGAGGAGAGGTTGGCTGAGCTCGGACTTTTTTCATTGGAGAAAAGGGCGAGGAGAGGGGACCTAATTGAGGTATACAAGATAATGAGAGGCATAGATAGAGTCGTTAGCCAGAGACTATTTCCCAGGGCAGAAATGACTAACACGAGGGGTCATAGTTTTAAGCTGGTTGGAGGGAAGTATAGAGGGTATGTCAGAGGCGGGTTCTTTTCACAGAGAGTTGTGAGAGCATGGAATGCGTTGCCAGCAGCAGTTGTGGAAGCAAGGTCATTGGGGACATGCATATGGTCACAGAAATTTGAGGGTGCATACATGAGGATCAATGATTGGCACAACATCGTGGGCTGAAGGGCCTGTTTTGTGCTGTACTGTTCTATGTTCTATGTTGTATAAATAATCTATTTCGGAATTCTTGTAGGCAGCCGACCACAAAGCCTTCAGCCTTCACTCTATGCTTTGGAAGAATGTCGGTTCGAGAGATGACAATCCAGTGTCTAACCACTGCACAGTTCAGTTTCTTTTTGCAATCTACTCTGTCAATTTTATGATGTCAAGGCTGCCATTTTAAGTTGGAATAGTTTGCAGAACCTGAGCTCTGCACTTTCTCTCTGTCATTGTCTGACTCTTCACAATGTATTTAATGCGGAAGATGAGAGACTCTTGACCATGAAATAAATCCGGGATGTGTGAGTTCATACAAGAAATAATAATAGACCAAATGAAACTGCAGATGCGAAAACATACTGCTGTACTGTGTTGAAGAATTTGATTTTATTGAGGTTAAGAAATACTCCAGAAAAACTTGGTCATGTTTTTGTAGGATTAACGATTGCATGTGGTGGCGGAGGAAGCAAGCTTAGGAGACTTATTCAAAATGAATAAAGTTTTCTTATAACACGGAATTCAACATCTGAAATTAAGTTGTACCTGAGCTATTGTTATTCAGTTTCAAACTCAGTGTTACTAAAAGTCATTTGATTCCCTTGGCCTTTGTTCAGCTTTCTGAAAACTCAGAAACTTATTGCGTGGAGAAATAACGACTGCATATCTGTCATAAGACTGTGTTCTCCAACTTGGATTTACCTTTAATCTCTAATTTATCATTTGGATGAGCCACGACAAACTAATGTTTGACTATGGTAAATGTAATATGTTAAGTCAGTTAACATTGGTCTGCAAACTTCCTGCTGCAGGGTAAGAAACAAGCATAGAGTGCTGCGTTGTACTTACCCAATCATTGTTATTACATTCCGTACTCTGACTAATCAGTATGACATAGACATAATATCTCTACAGCCTAACAAGTTCCATGCTGACCCTCTGAAGTGTAACCTACCCAGATCCATTCCGCTACCCGAATAACCTAAATATCCTCTGAATAATGCACCTAACCGACACATCCCTGAACACCGGGCGATTTAGAATGGTGAATTCACCGAACCTGCACAACTTTCAACATTGGGAGGAAACTGGAGGACCCAGAAGAATCCCACTCAGACGGTGCGATAATGTAAAAAGGCCAAACAGACAGTCGCCCGAATTTGATTAGATTAGATTACATTACAGTGTGGAAACAGGCCCTTCGGCCCAACAAGTCCACACCGACCCGAAGAAGCACAACCCACCCAGACCCATTCCTCTACATTTATCCCTTCACCTAACACTACGGGCAATTTAGAATGGCCAATTCGCCTAACCTGCGCAGTTTTGGACTGCGGGAGGAAACCGGAGCAACCGGAGGAAACCCATGCAGACACGGGGAGAACGTGCAAACTCCACACAGAGAGTCGCCTGAGGCAGGAATTGAACCCGGGTCTCTGGCGCTGTGAGGCAGCAGAGCTAAGTACTGTGCCACCGTGCTGCCCACCAAAGCTGGAATTGGACCCGAATCCCTCGTGCTGTGAGCCAAAGTGCCGCCTTACAATTTAAACTCAATGTAACTTGATTCATAGAATCCCAAAAGTGTGGAAACAGGCCATTTGGCCCAACAAGCCCACACTGACCCGTCAAAGTGTAACCCACCCAGAACCATGTGTGATTTTTTTTAAAACAAGTTTTTGGACACAGTTCTGCCCGTTGTATGAGATACAATTCCAAGAAGCACTGATCACCATCCATCTGATATACCAATATTTTATGCACATTATTTCCGTGCAAATGTTATCTTATTTTGTTGCAATTGCAACACTGCTTTCAAGTATCTCATGAAAAAACAAAGTGCAAGATCCAAAGATTTACAAAAAATAAAGAGCGTGTAGATTGTTTGTCAGTGTGGTTCGTACACTCTGTCTGGAGGGAGGCGCTTTAACAGACTGCTAGCTGCTGACTCTTTCTTGTCTTGGAAGAATCCGTACCTGGAGGAACAGCAGTGGGACAATCAGCCCCTTCAACCTGCAATCCAACTGAATATGATTATGACTAATCAAGCACTTCACTGCATTTTAAACACTCCATTCCCATAAGGCATCTAATGATTGGTAATCACAAATCTATCAGCCTCTCCCTTAAACATACACAGTAATGGAATGACCCTAGCCTCCTGCAGGTACTAAATTCTAAATGATTATAAACCGATGAACAAAACAAAATAAACGCTAATCTTGGACTGAAGTCCTACATATTTTAAAATTCTGCCTGGTTCTCATCTCCCCCAACCAGTAAACCGATATACCATGCCATCTCGGTTTCAGGTTTGTGTTATTGTATTTTCAATGGTATCGTCGAACATCTATCAAATCCCTCGATAAATCAGTCCCGATTTGCCCAGCGTCTTTCATTGGATAGTGCCCCAAGTCTGGAGATTCACGAAGTCTGGTGAATCTTCATGGCCCTCTCTGCACGAGCATAGCATCGTTCCTGAGATATGGAGGCACAAACATGCACACAGTCCTGCAGGTACAGCCTGATTAGAGAGGTAAAAAAAATGACTGCAGATGCTGGAAACCAGATTCTGGATTAGTGGTGCTGGAAGAGCACAGCAGTTCAGGCAGCATCTAAGGAGCAGAGAAACCGACGTTTTGGGCAAAAGCCCTTCATCAGGATCAGGATCCTGATGAAGGGGTTTTGCCCGAAACGTCGATTTCGCTGCTCCTTGGAGGCTGCCTGAACTGCTGTGCTCTTCCAGCACCACTAATCCAGACTGCCTGATGAGAGCCAATGTGAAACAAGACTTCACTGCCCTGTACTCAAATCTTCTTGCAGCTAGTGCTAACATTCCAATTTTCTTCCCAAAAGCGTATTCAGGCATTAAGGAAGGCAACAGAGATTTCTGCAATAACAGTGCGACAGTAAACCTGGATGACTAAATTTACATATAGATTTGAAAAATAACAAGCTGGTGGTGTATTTCCGTGTGTGTGTGTGTGTGTGTGTGTGTGTGTGTGTGTGTGTGTGTGTGTGTGTGTGTGTGTGCGCGCGCGTGTGCGTGTGTTGTATTCATTTGTTGGAGGTGGGAATCGCTGTCTAGGCATCACATTTATTGCCCATCCCTGTTATCCTTGAGAAGATGGTGAATGTGAAACAAGGGATCAAATGCACGGGTTGCAAAATGTCAGTCTTGATCTAAGGTTAGCAGCACCATGGCTCAGTGGTTAGCGCTGCTGCCTCACAGCGCCAAGGACCCACGATCAACTCCCACCTTGGGCGACTGTCTGTGTGGAGTTTGCACATTCTCCCTGTATCTGTGTGGGTTTGCTCCGGTTTCCTTCCACAGTCCAACGATGCGCTGATCAGGTGAATTGGCCATGCTGAAGTATTACATGCATTTGTCAGGGGTATAAATAGGGAAATGGGTCTGGGTGGGTTACTCTTCAGAGGGTCGGTGTGGACTTGTTGGGCCGAAGGGCCTGTTTCCATACTGTAGGAAATCTCATCTCATCTACTTGACGACGTTTTAAAAGGAATATTTGTACAATGAAAGGGGAATGGCCAGTTCTCCCTGCTCACCTTAATCCTGGTTTGTTTGGGATCAAAACAGCTAGTCAGTCAGGTTTGAGACGACTGGTCCAAGTAACAACTACATGGAAGAGGTTTTCCCATGCTGAATCTCCCTGCCATTTTGCTCTCTCCTCTAAGAACCTGAGGTGTTTTTTTTTTGCCAAGGAAAAGTTCATAGGTATTGTGGCAAGTCTTTGGACCAGTATCAGTATATTGCAATCATCTTTTAGGTTTCCAGAAAGGTTAAGATATTTAACATTCTGTTGTCTTTTGTTTGTGTTTCATTCAGAAATATTTCAAATAAATTCTATTTCATTGAAAACTAAGTGGGTTGGGCCAGCTACATCACTCTTGGAATATCCACTCCATATTTGCTTAAAACAACTAGCAAAGTTAGAGAGAAGGCTACTTTTTTCAAATGCGTTCAGGGGGTCTAGTCTGATCGATAACAACATTGAAAGCCATTGCACATTATCTTTCGAGATGAGATAATGTGCAATGAGAAACAATGCATTAACGATTATGTTATGGTTGGGTCACTTGGGATAGTTACAACAATATGACAGCATTATTCATTAAGATGACGAGCCAAGTAGTCAACTAGAAACTAGGGTCCTAAATGAAGGGAGCATTAAACTTTAGAGCCATGAATTGGCAAGAATGGATTGTGGAATCATACTCAAGTGAACGATGGTGGATAGGGAATGGTTCATGCTTGAAGAAAGCACCCTATGAAATGCAACAATTACACGTTCTGATCTGGAAAATGTTTTAAACAAATGAAAGAAAGGTGGCTCAATTTGGTTTTCAAAAGAGATTACCGAGAACACAGTTTCAAATAGGAGAGATGTAAAATTGTCAGAACAAAGATAACAACAAGGATTGGGAGCATATTAGAAATTAGCAGAAAATAAACACTCAAAGGAAAAAATAGTGTCGGAGAGTAAAATTGTATTGAACATAGAAATTGACTGTATAAACATCTATAAATATATGAGAAGAAGTAGTTTGTAAATAGCGGTCCAAAGCTGTCAGAATTGAAGTGAAATTATACTGAGGAATAAAGAAATGTTATCAAACGTTTTTCTTCTGTCTTTATCAAACAAGAAGTAAGTGCCTTAGAAATGTTAGAGAACCAAGGGTGGAATGAGCAGGCAAAGGGAAAAAATCATTATTAGGAAGGAGTTGATGCTGGAGTAAGTAATGCCATTAATGTTGGACAAACACCGGGACCTGATCATCAACATTCCAGAGTGGGAAATGAAGTGATATTGAAACACTAGATGCATTGATGATCATCTTCCAACAATCTGCGGACTCTGCAGTATTCCCTGCAGCTTGCTACTCTCTTTTCTTTCACAAACACACAGAACCTTTGCATTTTTTAATGTTTCTTAAAATTTTACTTTCATAGTCCTGTTTCTCTGTTTTTATTCACAATGTCAGTGTTCCTGAAATATGTCCAATTCTCTGATCTCTACCTCTACAATTTGCTGCTTTGTCCACTTAAATTAATGAATTGAAGAGTGCTCCTTAATCCCTCTTTTCAAGATCAGGTGATTCCACTTTCTTGTTGAGGTCTGCATTTTGAACTGAGTCTTTATTCTCAGCGATGGCTTTGAAATACTGATTCCAAGTTGGCCACTGCTTATCCATGCAGAATCCCCTCAGACTCTTTTCATTGACCTCTCTCTCCTTGCCTTGAATTAACTTGAGAACATCATTTTGAGGAATTCTCTTGTTCTAAGAGAAACTTAGTTTGAAACTTCAGCATACTTTAATCAATCCGCCCAAGAGAACTGTTAACCATGTGATCTATTACTAATCTAGCTTTACTACATGTGCATATCGCTAAAATAACCTCTTTCAGGCTAGCAAACAGTCCCTAATGCAGTCCACAAACTCATTTTTTTTTTCCAGGAATGCTTGCCAGTTAGTTCACTCTGTTGGGAGGATGATGAGTTTGTAACACATCTTCCTAAAACTTTTTGATTCTTAACTATCGTCTGTGCCCAGTCATCAATCCCCCCAGCGAGGCTCTCAAGGGACTGGATATATTACTGTTGTTCATATGTTCCACTTATTCTGGTTTCAAATATCCAAAATGTGAAACCACGTGCAAACGTCTTGCTGATTTTATTGCATATGCTAGAATGTGTCTCCTTTCCAGACGGAGACAAATTTAAGTACACGTTCTGAATACAAGTTAACACCTCCTCCAATTAAATATAATGAAACATGAAAAATCTGGGAGTAAGAGAGAAAAACAAGGGTAAATAGGAAGTGTCACAAGTGGAACAAAAAAAAAACAGACAGCAGACTGATTATAGACAAAAAGTGAGAGGTTGCAGTGTGAAAAGAGATCATCAGTCGAGCTTAAAGGAAGGCCGGATGCATA
Organism: Chiloscyllium plagiosum; assembly: GCF_037043375.1. Taxonomy (NCBI): domain Eukaryota; kingdom Metazoa; phylum Chordata; class Chondrichthyes; order Orectolobiformes; family Hemiscylliidae; genus Chiloscyllium; species Chiloscyllium plagiosum. The sequence continues at coordinate 8,833,230 of NW_028270187.1, forward strand.
GAGTGAAATCAAAATGGCCAATTTCCTGAGAAAGTGAATATTAAAGCAATATTTGGAGGGACATTTGCAATGCCAAGACATACGAGGTTATGTGCCAAGTGACGGAAAAATGTGATCTTGTCAGTTTGATCATTGTTTATTTCTGTGTTGCCAATCTGTGTGACTTTATGACAAGACAGTACACAAATGCAGGACGTAGATACAAAAATGTTAGTGTTTTCCAACTAGAATTTGTACCACGAGCATCAGTCATTAACCTGCGATACAACCAATGGGATAGTGTCACTAATCAAACGATTTAACAGATAGTTCAATCACACACAATTAAACAAATCAAAACAATCTACTTGCACAAGCCTAATTGCACTGACATCGACAGTCCTACAGGGAAAAAAGGCTATTCAGCCCATAACCTCTCCAGCAGACAAAAGCCACTCACCGAAATAACATGAATCTCTCGCCCTGTGTGATTAACCTGATGCATCCATCAAATCACTGATTTTGGAGTCTTTCTCCATTCCATTGAAATAACAACTGTTGACCTTCTGCAATTCAACGGTGAATTAAAAATAAGATTCCCAATCGCTTTTCCCAAGAGGAACTGAGGTGAGAATCATGTTTGTCCGAGGGTAGTGAAATCAGTCGAACGTTCTTTGCCTTCCTTTGTAGTTGCTTTCTCTTCTGCTGACTTGTCTCACTGGTTTTAATTGTTTGAAGTGATGTCAAAATCAAAAGAGTTAGTTGAACATAGAGTACAGGTCAAAAAGTGAAAACCAAAATCATTAACAATGTGAACGCTGTGTTAAAAATAGAGGAAGGTGAATCATAATATAACAGTCATCCCTCACTACATAAAATAGAGAACAGTCCAGCAAAGGAACAGACCGTTCGGCCCTCCAAGTCTGTGCTTAATCATGATGCCATTCTGTACTAATCCCACCGGCCTGCACACAGTCCCTCTGTTCCATGCGTGTTTATGTGTCTGCCCAAATGCCTCTGAAATATTGCTTCTGCCATCTCCACTGCCAGCATATTCCAGACACCCACCATTCTTTGTGTAACATGTGTGCCTCGTAAATCTCAGTTAAGTATTGATTAGACCACACAACGAGAGTATTGTGTGCACTTCTGGCATCCACATTCCAGAATGGATGTGTCACCACTGGGAGAGGGTGCAGGCAGAGATTTACCAAGAAGTTACCGCGGGTCTGGAGAGAAAGTGATGGAGAAAGATGGGGCAGACTGAGTTTGTTTCAATTTGAGCAGAGGAGATTGAGGGTGGCGGTGGTGACATGATTGACATGTATAAAGTGATGAGGTGCACAGAGAGGGCAGACAGGAAGGAACATTCACCCTTAATGCGGGGATTGATGACTGGGGCGTAGATTGAAGGTAAGTACTAGAACGTTGAGGGAGAAAATACATTCCCCATTGATGAAGGGATTAATGACTGGGGGAATATATTTCAACCCTCCCCTAACTCTTCTCTCACGCATAAATAGCATCTTATCCAAATTACTATGAGTTCTTGGCGCATTAAATCTGATTTGCTAAGAGAAACAAAGTTAACATTATCGATTATAAGCATAGAAAGTGCTATAGAAACTCAGCATGTCTGACAGTATCTGTGGAGCGCCAAACTGAGTTAACGTTACAGATGTTAAGTGCAGAACGTGCTGGAGATACTCCACACATCTGTCAGCATCTGTAAAGGGACCCAGAGAAAGAAAAATAGGCATTTTGAGTCCAGTGATAGTTCATCAGAGCTGAAGATATTTGTAAAAGAGTGGTATCGATACAGTAGACAGTTCCTAGTGATGGAGAGCAGACAGTGACGGAGCCGCTGCTATGATACAAAATAAGGTTTAAAAAAAGGAAAGGCAACCTAAAGGATTGCTGGTGATGAGCGGAGAGAGTGGTAAATGCGAGGTCAGGTGTCAAAGAGAAGGATGACTCGATGATAATTTTGCTAGGTGCCATCGATGCAAACTGGTAACAGTGTCAGATCAGCCACGATCCCATTGCATATTACAGCTTGCTTAACGGCCAAGCGGCCTATTTCTGCTCCTATTTATGATGAGCTCCTATTTATGATGGAAGGTGGTCACTCGGGGTCTTGGTTGAGAGTAACGAACACGGGGTAATATATCACTCCTGAGTGCTAGACGTGCCTCAGAAAAAGATGGAGTTGCCGTAACTCCAGATTGCTCAGAGCGCAATTGCTTAAAATATGCAAGCAATTGATAGTGGGCAATGTAGAAGGTTGTGGAAGTGGGATTGCTCGCTGAGCTGGAAGGTCCATTTTCAGACGTTTCGTCATCATACTAGGTAACATTTTCAGTCCTGTCCAAAGCTTCACCTGCAGGCTCGCTTTTATCCTTTTAGAATATTGCGTACAGGTCTGATCTCTCTGCTGCAGGAAGATGTTGTTAAACTTGAAAGGGTAGAAAAAAATGCAAGAATATTACCAGAACTGGAGGATTTGAGTAGTAAATTGAGGCTGGATCGTCGGGGGCTTCCCCCCCACCTCCCCCCCCCCCCCCCCCCACCCCCGGAGCGTCAAAAGCTGTGGAGATGAATGTACAAACTCCCCACACAAAATCACAAGGGGCATAGGTAAGGTGCATAGCCAAGTTCTTTTCCCCAGGGTAAACAAAACTAGAAGGCATAGCTTTCACACAAATTGTGGTGTGCAAATGGAACTAGCTGCTAGAGGGAGTGGTGGAGCTGGGTACAATTACAGTGAAAAGACTTTTGCATAGATCCGTTGATAGCAAAGATTGAGAGGGATGGATATTCTCAAATCTTCTCAAAACTTATTGAGAGGGATATAGGTCAAATCAGTTAAATGAGAATAGTTCGGTTTAGGAAACCTGGTTGGCATGGGTGAGATGGGCCGAAGGGCCTCCTTCAATGCTGTACAAATCTGTGACTTTACATGTGATTCTCCTGAGCTTTGTACGATTTCACTTTTTTTCACAGATGCGAATCATTGTCGACTCAGGGGAGAACCAAGTAAGGAATGATCAGAGATGGGATACAAAAATTGAATCACCTCGAGACTGGAAGCAATTAATCCCAGTTCAACTTGCACAATGCTCCCATCCTCCTCCTATTCTCTTACAATTTGTCATTATAGGAACTCCACAGCTTCTTGCTAGGACTAAAAAGGAAATTCTCACTGCCTCTTGGAGATTGCCCTTTCCTTGAACAGCAAAATCGAAATACTTTTATCAGCTCCATATCAATTGAGCTCGATTCAGTCTTCAATTAATGAATTCTCTGCAATGAAACGAAATTGTCTACACCATAAAAACATAAATTTATCAGTGCAAGAATAGCCCATGCATCAAGACTTTCCAAGTTAATAACATATAAAGTGGGAAAGGGTCAGGCAACACAAGGTGTACGAGCCCATCGGGAGGGGTGGGGGGATGGAATGTGACACCAATATGATCGCATTTCCACACAGTTTGAGAGGGACAGGCTGAAATAAAGATGTAAGGGGATAACAATCGACTAAAAGTGACTCAAAGACATGAGAGAGGAGCTAGACAGAGTTGATTGGAAGGAGAGCCTAGAATCAGGTTGTCAAGTGAGGATAGTTTGAGAGCTCTGGGTCAGTGTTAGATGGAGTTTAGAAAATGAGAAAGTCATCTGATTAAAAGTTACAATATACTGAGGTCCAGATAGAGTCGACATGGAGAAGACATTCCCACGATACGGGGAGAAAGTGGGAGAATGGGATTCAGAAACCTATCAGCCATTATTGATTGGTGCAGCAGTTTTGATGGTCCGAATGGTCTGATTCTGCTTCTACATCTGATGGTCTCATAACTTACCCTACACTCATTAGTATGAAAGCCATTTCGCAATTTCAAACAAGTTATAATTGGAGCAGAAGGAACAAGTCAGGAGTATGATTTCCCACTTGATTGGATGAGTTCAGATCCAAAAACACTCGAGAATATCCACACCACCAAGAGTCAAAGCAGGCCTCTCCTGATTGGCACCACATTCCCAAACAACCACAGTAGCAGCAGTGCGTAAAATCTACAATTTGCAATGCAGATATTCACCAAAGATGCTCAGCGCCTTCCGATCTCAGAACTACGGCCATCTGGAAGGCCACATGCAGAAGATATATGCAAAAATGACTCCCTGAAGGTTCACCTATAAGCCACTTACCATACTGACTTGCAAATATATCTGCCATTCCTTCACTGTCACTGTGTCAAAATCTTAGAATTCTCTCCCTAAGCGCATTGTAGGTCAACAAATGAACTGCAGTCGTTGAAAAAAGCAGCTCGGCATCACATCCTCAAGGGAACAACAAGAGACTGAGGCAATAAACGCTAGGCCCGGCCAGCGACGCACTCGTCCCACAACTGCATGATCTTGTAAAAAACGCTTTTTGTCTTGACTAAGTATTTTGTTTCAGTGTTTTCTGAGGAAAAGGATATGGAAAATATAGACTACAGGAAAATAGGTGGTGACATCTTGCAAAATGTCCATATTACAGAGAAGTAAGGGCAGAATGTATTGAAGCGCATAAAGGTGGATAAATACCCAGGACCTGATCAGTTGTACCCTAGAACTCTGTGGGAAGCTGGAGAAATCATTGTTGGGCCTCTTGCTGAGATATTTGTATCGTTGATAGTTACAGTGAGGTGCGGGAAGACTGGAGGTTGGCAAACGTGGTGCCACTGTTTAAGAAGGGTGATAAGGACAAGCCAGAGAACTATAGACAAGTGAGCATGAGTCAGTGGTGGGAAAGTTGTTGGAGGGAATCCTGAGGGACAGGATATGCATGCATTTGGAAAGGCAAGGAGTTATTAGGGATAGTCAACATGGCTTTGTGTGTGGAAAATCATGTCTCACAAACTTGACTGAGTTTTTTGAGGAAGTAACAAAGAAGATTGATGAGGGCAGAGCGGTAGATGAGATCAATGTGGACTTCAGTGTTGTATTTGACAAGATTCCCCATGGGAGCTTGGTTAGCAAGGTTTGATCTCACGGAATACAGGGAGAACTAGCCATTTGGATACAGAACTGGCTCAAAGCTGGAAGACAGAGGGTGGTAGTGGAGGGTTGTTATTCAGACTGGAGGCCTGTGACCAGTGTAGTGCCACAAGGATCGTTGCTGGGTCCTCTAATTTTTGTCATTTACATAAATGATTTGTATTCGAGCTTAAGAGGTACAGTTAGTAAGTTTGTTGATGACACCAAAATTGGAGGTGTAGTGGACAGCGAAGGGGGTTACCTCAGATTACAACAGGATCTTGACCAGATGGGCCAATGGGCTGAGAAGTGGCAGATGGCCTTTAATTCAGATAATTGCGAGGTGCTGCATTTTGGGAAAGCGAATCTTATCAGGACTTACACACTTAATGGTAGTGTTCTAGGGAGTGCTGCTGAATAAAGAGACCTTGGAGTGTAGTTTAATAGCTCTTTAAAAGTGGAGTGGCAGGTAGAAAGGATAGTGAAGAAGGCGTTGGCTATGCTTTCTTTTTTTGGTCAGAGTATTGAGAACAGGAGTTGGGAGGTCATGTTGTGGCTGTACATGACTTTGGTTAGGCCACTGTTGGAATATTTCGTAAAATTATGATCTCCTTCCTATCGGACAGATGTTGTGAAACTTGAAAGGCTACCGAAAAGATTTACAAGGATGTTGCCAGGGTTGGAGAATTTGAGCTATAGAGAGAGGCTGAACAGGCTGGGGCTGTTTTCCCTGGAGCGCTGGAGGCTGAGGGGTGACCTTATAGAGGTTTACAAAATCATGAGGGGCATGGATAGGATGAATAGACAAAGGTTTTTTTCCTGGGGTTAGGGAGTTCAGAACTGGAGGGCATAGGTTTAGGGTGAGAGGGGAAATTTTAAAAGAGACCTAAGGGACAACATTTTCACGCAGAGGGTGATACGTGTATGGAATGAGCTGCCAGAGGATGTGGTGGAGGCTGGTACATTGCATCATTTAAAAGGCATTTGGATGGGTATATGAATAGGAAGGGTTTGGAGGGATAGGGGCCGGATGTTGGTAGGTCGGACTGGATTGGGTTGGGATATCTGGTCGGCATGGATGGATTGGACTGAAGGATCTGTTCCATGCTGTACATCTCTCTGACTCAATGACTCTATAATCTATGCACCCAAGTATAAACCTGTCACTATATCAAGGACAAAATCAAATTACTGCCGATGCTGGAATCTGAAACCAAAAGAGAAAATGCTGAAAAATCTCAGCAGGTCTGGCAGCATCTGTAAGGAGAGAAGAGAGTTGACGTTTCGAGTCTAACTGACCCTTTGTCAAAGCTTAAAAAAATTGGGAGAAATGGGGAGGTATTTACACTAGGCTGAGAGAAGGTGAGTCATGGCTCCAGAAGCAAAGGTAGCAATAAAGAGGTGATAATGACAGTGCATAGAGAGATTATAGGGAGATTATGAGCTGTGAATGACCAAGGCTGAAGCCAGTGCTATGTGAAAAAATATGTGCGGGATGGGGGTGGAGTGAAGCAGAGGCAAAATGGAAAACATGAGAGAAGGTTAGCAAAGGGGGAAGAGGAGCGGGAAAAAGTGATGAGAGGGTGGGGAGCAAGAGAAAGAGAGAGACAATCAAGAAATAAGGGATACAGAACAGTGAAAAATATAATAAAAAGATAAAGAAAATAAATGAAGTAAAATTACTGAGCAGAATGAAAACGGAGGGGTCGAGATGGTATAATCATCTGAAGTTGTTGAATTCAATGTTGAGACTGGCAGGCTGTAACGTGCCTAGTCAGAAAATGAGATGCTGTTCCTCCACTTTGCGTTGAGCTTCACTGGAACATTGCAGCAGGCAATGTGGGCAATGAGAGGCATGTGGGCATGGGAGCTGGATTGTGTGTTGAAGTGGCAAGCCACAGGAAGGTCCTGGACCTGGTTGTGTACAGACCGAAGTTGCTCAGCAAAGCGAGCACCCAGTCAGCGTTTTGTCACCCCGATATAGAGGAGACCACATTGGGAGCAACGAATGCAATAGACCGAATTGAAAGAGGTACAAGTGCGCTGCTTAATCTGAAATGAGTGGCTGGGGCTTTGGATGGTGAGCATGGACATTATTAAGGACATTGGCCTTATGCATTCTGCAAGATTCCACCAAATCAGCAATGCTTGGATTGTCGGTGAAATATGAGAGCTTTCACCATGTTTTCTCTTCACAAATAGAAAAAAAGCAGTCCCAAATTTTGAGCACGTCTTGTAAAACACTCTTAGGCACTAAAATATCACAATGAGATTAGAAGATGACCAAAGCACAGAAGAGGACAATCTGGATGCAGGAGATTATTGAAATCTGCCAGCCAAAGTGGAAGCCAAAGCTGTGAAACTAAACAAGCAGGCAGATAAAAAAAATAACTATATTGCACACTGCTGTAACCTGTCAGCTATTGCCTTGACTCACTGGTGGGGAAGGCACAAACTTTACTGCTAGAGATATGCTTCTCAATTTGTCGACTGATATTGGAGGGGGATTTTGGAGGACAAATTGGTCTTTATTCTGTGCTCCTTACCAAGACCGGGTGGGAAAGGCCTCTATACAATGTCTCTAAGCCACTCGATCTCACTTCCAATAAATTACAGGATATTAATGCATTCCACATTACGATGATGATGTGCAACAGTGACAAAAGTGTTAGTCACATTCCCTGAAGCCTACACATCTGAACGTACAATCAATCAAGGATGGAAAACTTCAAGGAGCGTCCTCCATCTTCCTGTATTCTCATGATTGTGAGAGATTCTTATCTCATAATGGCACGCTCCCATTATTCATCCTTCCTGCTATAAATCCTCCCTGTTATCAGCACAATGGATCAATGGTTAGCACTGCTGCCTCATAGGGCTAGGGACCCAGGTTTGAATCTACCCTTTGGAGACTGTCTGCGTGGAGTTTACATATTCTGCCAGTGTCTGTGTGGGTTTCCATCTGCTGCTCTAGTTTTCTTCTACAGATATGTAGGTTAGCTGGATTGGCTGTGCTCAATTACCTTTCAGTATGCAAGTAATATGGGTTAGCAATGGTAAGTCTGTAGCTGCGAGGCCAGGGTGGCATGCTCTTTGGAGGGTCTGTGCAGTTTTTATAGGCTGAATAGACTCTTTCTGCACTGCAGTGATTCTACAAATTGCTGTCTGGGATATTTCAGTTATAAGATAATTCAAGACTTACGTCTGCCAGCAGGATAGAGCTTTCACTCTACTGTCTGAAGCCATTTGTATAAAGGAATTCAGCTAAATTCATTAATACTAATTGCATTTATAATTTCAGTATACTTGCATGTATAATATCTCATGGCAATAAATAAGAGACAAAAATATGAAGATGCTGGAATCCAAGGTAGGCGAGTAGGAGAAGATCACAGCAAGCCAGGAAGCATCAGGAGATGGGTATAAGGGGAGCTGCAGATAAAAGGGAGGTGGGGGGGGGGGGATTGGGAAGTAGGGATAGGTGAACACACTTCGAGGGCATAATTTGGTTGGCATTTGGGAACAATGAATCCACTTGGTAGCTTAAATGAAGGATCTGTAAAAGAAATGGAGGGGATGGGAAGGGCTGGGAAGGGATTTGGGTGTTGGGAAGGGAGGTTACATTAAATTGAGACCGAAATGTTGAGTACTCCGGGCTGTAAGCTGCCCAGGCGAAGAGGAGGCATTGTTTCTTGTATTTGCCGTATGATTTGCTGTGGCAATGGAAAAGGCCAACGATGGAAAGGGAGTGGGAATGGCAATTAAAATGGGCTGTCACTGGGAGGACACATCATCCCGTGCGGGCCTGGCTGATATCCTTGTCAAAAGTGCCTTTTCCCTCTCTGTTATCTTGACACCCATCCAGCACACATCCTCCATATCCCCTCCGTCCTCCTCTCTGAATACAATGAATGTCGGAACCTCTTGTCCTCCCCTAACATCCCACCAGTCTCTACATCCAAATTATCATTCCTGAACACTTCTGACTCTTCAACTGGACACTACCACCAAGAAAATCTTGCCCTCCCCACCCCTATCTGCTTTGCACAAGGACCGTTCCCTCTGATAATCCGTTGTTCACGCCAGTGTCCCCACCAACCAACTGAGCCCCGAAATATCTTTACCTGTAACTATAAAATATGCAAAACCTGCCGGCACACCACCCACCTCATCTCCAACCTGGGCTCCAAACAGTCCTTTCAGGTGACACGGAGGTTCGCCTGCCTCTCCTCCGACCTAGTTAACTGTTTTCAGTGCTCTTGATGTGGTTATTTCTACATCAGGGAGACCAACTGTAAACTCTGGGCTGTTGTATGTTGCAACGGGATATTGACAGGTTGTGGAACCGGGGTCAGAAGTGGCAGATGGGATTCAGCTGGCAAAAAATGTGAAGTGAATCATTTCGGATGGTCGAATTTGAATACAGTTAATGTCAGGATTCGTGGCAGTGTGGAGGAATAAAGGGAACTTGTGGTCCGTGTCTATAGATTACTCAAAGTTGCCACTGGGTTTGTTAAGAGTTGTTAAGAAAGCGTGAGGCGTGTTGTCTTTCGTTAACAGTGGTATTGAGTTTAAGAGCCATGAGGTTATGTTGCCACTCTATAGACACTTAGTCAGATCACACTTGGAATATTGTGTTCAGTTCTGGTTGTTTCATTATAGGAAGGATGTGGAAGCGTTAGAGAGGGTGCAGAGCAGATTTACTAGGATGCTGCCTGGACTGGATGGAATATCTTATGAAGAAAGTTTTAGCGTGATAAGACTTTTCTCACTGGAGTGAAGAAGGGTGAGAAGTGTCTTGATAGAGGAGTATAAGATAATGAGAGGCAAAGATAGATTAGATAGTCAGAGACTTTTTTCCCAGATCGGAAATGGCTACTACAAGGGGAAATAATTTTACGGTGATTGGAGGAAGATTTATAAGACCCTACACCGGTAGTGAGGACGGCTGAGAAGATCATCGGTGTCTCTATCCCCTCCAGTAGAGATATTTCCACCACACGCTGCACCTGAACGGCTATGAGCATTGTGGAAGTCCCCAGACACTGCTCATTCAAACTCTTTTCCCTCCTCCATCTGGCAGAATGTACGAGAGCATTCGATCTCTCAAAGCAATAGTTTCTACCCCCAAAACATCAGGCTCCTTAACACTGTATAATCACTCTTCATTTCACCTGCAATTCTTTGCACGACTTTTCGAATTACTGCCCAAACAATGTCTATCAATTATCCTTCTTTTATTACACCGTAAATTTCGTGTTTTACCATTCTTATGCACTTCAGATGACCCTTTGTATGATCGTGTAGATTGTGTTGTCCATATATCACTTTGTTCCCGAAAGAACCCTATCTCGATTATTATTGTATCAGTTGTAAATGGTAGGAATGACAAATATAATCTACTCTACTCTACTACTTTACAGTTAGAGTAAGACAAAAAGGTCGGCACAACATCAAGGACTGAAGGGCCTGTACTATGCTGCACTGTTCGATGTCCTATGTTTCACTAAACATCTTAGCTTGTCCCACAGGGGCCAACTTGACTTCCCAGTCACTGTCTATTTTAAATGCCCTTCCCATTCGCTTTCCAAAGTGGTCATCCTCGGCATCCTCCTTTGCCAGGCCGAAAATTGGAGGAACAACAGATACTTTTCCATCTGGACTGTCTGAAGTCCGAAGAACACTACATTAAGATCACCAATTTCAAATAACCTCACTTCCTATCACACAACTTCGTTCTCAGCTCCTCCTCCTGCACCTTTCATTCCTCTCATTCCCCCTTCTTTTCCTGCTACCAACTGGATTAATTCCTCTCATCGACCTACCAGATTGTAACCTCTGCCTGTCTTCATGTATCCCGACTTCAACACCCTAACCCCTTTATCTGCAGCTACCCATACAGTCACTCCAATCCAAAAGAAGGGTTGCACCCTGAACATTGACGTCTCAGCCTCCTGATGCTGCCTGACTTGTTGTGTCCTTTCAGCTGCCGACTTGTCTGCCATGGCAATTACCTCAATAGTCTTTGATTATGGTGCAATCCCACCTTATGCTTTCTATCCACAACAAACAATAAACTTTATTTTGGATTGCTAAAATTTTGACATCCGATTTCCCCGAATGGAAATGTGAGACATAGAGTTCTATAGCATGGAAACAGGCCCTTTGGCCCAAACTACTCCATGCGATCAAAATGTCCTTCCACGCTTACCCCATTTCCTGGCACTTGGCTCATATCCTTCTAAAATGTTCCTATCCATGTATTTGTCCAAATTTCTTTGAAATATTGTTAATGTACTCGCCTCAGCCACTTCCACTGGCAGCTCAATCCATATGCATACCACCCTCTGTGTAAAGCAATGCCAATAAGGTTACCTTTTATTCTTTCCCCACTAACAGTAAACTGATGCACCCGAATCCTTTATTCACCAACCCTAGGAAAGTGACTGAATGGTTTCTTCCTATCCATGCCTCGCATGACCTTATCTACCTCGACAAGGTCCACCCTCGGTTTCTTATGCTCCAAGGAAGAAGTTATGCTTGTCTAACCTCGCCCTATAACGTTGACCATTGTGTCCAGACTTCATTCTTGCAAACTTCTTCTGCACTCTTTCCAATTGAATAACATCATTCCTGTAACAAGGTGACCAAAACTGAACAAAATACATCAAGTGTGGCCCAACCAATGTACTGTATATACGCAAGTTAAATTCCCAACTTATATATTCAATGCCCTGACTGATGATGTGTGCCAAAGGCCTTCTTCACGGCCCTCTCTACCTGTACCTCCACTTTCAGAAAACTCTGAACTTGAACTCCAAGATCACTCTGTTCCATTAAACTCCTAAAGGCCGAATCATTCACCATTAAACTGCTACATTAAGTTGACTTTCCAAAGTGCAAGGCCTCACACTTATCTATATTAAACTCCATTTGCCATTTCTCGGCTCCCTTCCCCAGCTGATCAATATGCGATTTCTGATAACCTTCTTCACTGTCCACAATAACGTGTCATTTTCGTGTGATTTTCGTGTCATCAGCAAACTGACTAAACATCCCTTGTACATTCACATCCATATCTATGGTATAGATAACAAACAGCAATGGGCCCAGCACCGACCCCTAAGGCACTCCACTTGCCAGAGACCTCCAGTCCGACAAGCACATTTCCCTTAGTACAATTCCCTTCCTACCTTCAAGTCAATTTTGTGCCCAATTTGCCAAGTCGCCCTGGATTCGGTCGAATCTAACTTTCCAGAGCAGCCTACCATATGGAACCCTATTAAAGGGTTTATTGAAATCCATATAATCTACATCTACTGCCATGCTCCAGGCAACCTTCTTGGACACTTTATCAAAAACTCTAAGAAATTTGTGAGACATGATCTCCCACTCACAAAGCCATGCTGACTACTCATAGTCAAACTCTGTCTTTCTAAATGCATGTATATCTTATCTCAGAATCTCCTCAAGTAACAGACACACCACAGATGTTAAGCTTACTAGTCTATAGTTTCCAGGCTTTTCTTTGCAGCCTTTCTTGAACAACGGCACGACATTCGGCGCCCTTCATTGTTCTGAGACCTCATCTGCGGCTAACGATGATGCAGAAGTGTCAGCAAGGGAGCCCACAATTTCATCCTTAACCTCTTACAGTGTTCTTGCATATATCAGATCAGAGCAGAATATTTTTCCGCCTTTATACATTGTAGTACTGTACATCCAACACGTCAACTGTGACATGGACTGTCCCCAAGATGTCACCAGTACCTTCACCTAGTTCCCAAGACTTCATGTCTTTCTACATTGCAAAGAAAATGGAGACATTTTAATTGAAAACTTTGCTCATCACCTCCGGTTTTACACATATATACCCACTTAGGTCCTTGAGGGGCCCTATTCTCTCTAGTTTTTCTTTTTATCCTTTAATATATTTGAAGTACCTCTTTGGATTCACCCTAACATTCTCAACCAAAGCTATCACATGTCCGCTTTTGGCCCTCCTGATTTCCTTCTTCAGTAAACTCTTGGATTCCCTGTATGCATTCACATATTCGCTCGATCCCCGCTGCATTTACCTGAGACATGCCTCCTCGTTATTTCTTGTCACAGCCTCAATGTCTCTTGTAATCCAGGGTAACCGATTCCTGCCAACCTTGTCGTTCACCCTCACAGGAACATATAGACTTTTAACTCTATTTATCTCACTTTTAAACACGTCCCACTTGCCAGAGGTCCATTTGCCTGCAAACAAAATTCTCCAACCTTCTGTCACTGTTTCGTACCAAGATTCCCAAGAGACATTTTCTGGCTGTGTTCAGCAATCAATTTTCTTTGGAAATCTTATGCCCGTCTTATGTGAAAAAAAAAAACACAGCCATTTCATTTTTAATTTTATCCATGGGCAGCATCAACAGAGTCAAAATTCCAGTGCGGCAGGTTGGGATTAGTGTCGGTAGTTTATATACTTTGGCGGGACAGACGGGATGAGCTGAAGAGCTGTTGCTGCAATGTAAGAGTGGATGATTATGTGATTCTATGATGTCCCAGCATACAGTCCCGACGACCGGGAGCTGCTGCCTTGTCTTGTTGTATACTCAATAATGCACCTATTTGTGAACCACTGTCATTGGAAGTTTGAAATTTCAGGGACAAGAAAGAAATCTACACAAAAATAACCTTCAAGGAAGTTGTGATTGCTTGAATTCGTTACTGAGGATAATGAAACGCTGTCTGCACTGCTGGCTATGATTTCTTTTTTGGACATCTACAGTAAGGGAAGGTGATTGCTTAGTGATATTCTGGGTGGACTATTAAACTAAAGACCACAGGAATATATGTGGGAATCAGTTTCGAATCCCATAACTGCAAATGTTGAAATTTCAATTCAATACAAATCTCTAATTTGAGTCTAATGACGACGATGAATCAATTGTTGGAAAAATCCATCTGGGTTACTCATACCATTTAGGAAAGGGAGCTGCCACCCTTATCTGGTCTGTCCTAAGTGTCTATCAAGTCACTGAATTGCTTATATAGTGTCCACAGGTCTCATTTGGATGCAGCTCCAACAATTTGGGCGGCACGGTGGCACAGTGGTTAGCACTGCTGCCTCACAGCGCCTGAGACCCGGGTTCAATTCCGCCTCAGACGACTGACTGTGCGGAGTTTGCACATTCTCCCCGTGTCTGCGTGGGTTTCCTCCGGGTGCTCCGGTTTCCTCCCACAGTCCAAAGAAGTGCAGGTCAGGTGAATTGGCCATGCTAAATTGCCCATAGTGTTAGGTAAGGGGTAAATGTAGGGGTATGGGTGGGTTGCGCTTCGGCGGGTCGGTGTGGACATGTTGGGCTGAAGGGCATGTTTTCACACTGTAATGTAATCTAATCTCATACTTGAGAAGCTTGATACCATTCAGAGGCAATTGATTGGCATCACACCCTCAAACATCCTTTCCATCCATTACTGGTGGTTAGTAGCATCAGGGTGTACTATCTACAAGATGCACTGCAGAAATTCACCAAGCCTTTTTGGGCAGTACCTTCAAAGCACATGTCCATTTTCGTCTAGATGGACAAGCGAACAGCATCCATTGCGATTTTCATTCTGAGCCAATCACCATCTGACTTGGAAATATATCACTGTTCCTTCAGTGACACTGGGTCAAATCCTTGGAATTTCCTCCGTAATGATATTGTGTGTCTACCTACCGCACATGGACTGCAACAGTTCAAGAAGGCAACTCGCTGCCACCTTCGCAAGAGGGGAAACTCGGAAAGGAGGCAATCAATGCTGGGCCCAGCCAGCAGCACCTACATCCCCTGAGAAAAGTAAAAACAAGGTGAAACGAGTTAACGTCTGCATCTATATTGACTTTGTTCTCCGTATTGATTTGCAATAAGACGAAACACGTACACAATTTGTTGTGCACTAAATTGAATCCTCCTGAAATGTCTCTGGTTTCACGAAGACGTGTGTAGATGCAGAGAAAGGTTGTGGAAAATATCCAGAATAACAAAATAAAAAACTTGTGCAGCGGTTATCACATAGTTGAAACGACAACAGCACAGCAAAAGGATAAATATCGATGTGCATTTTAGATACGGTCACAAGGAGGAAACTTTCCCGCTTAATTAAGGGATCAATGACCAAGGGTGGGGCACAGATTGTAAGGGATAAGAGGTTTACCGGGAGATGTCAGGGCAAACGCTTTCACCCAGAGTGTGATCGGCCATTTGGAACTCACAGCCTATTCTGATAGTCTGGCGGTCTAACCCCGTACAGATTGTCAACCTTAACTGTACAATCACCTCCGGGGTTAGTGTGGGGTAGTCGATAAGGAGATGCATCTTGATAGAAACAGTATAGATTAAATATAAACAAGTCAGACAACCAATTACAATTTTACAGATGACCAATTCAACTAAAGGCATTGTAGTGAGTGACACACAATCTGAATTGATGATTTGATGGAGTGATGCAAATAGTTTGGCGCTGTCCAGCAGTATGAACAGGACAATGTTGGTCTGCTGTCCACTCTGCATGTAAACGATTTGAAAGCTTCTACAATACAGCTCGGTAGCTCGTACCAAAGAAACCAAAGGGCTTGTGGAAGTCAATGGTTATTTGCACAATTTTAGAATCATTCATTTTACAGGAGAGAAAGAAGCAAGCTCACTTTGCATTATGTGCAATCTCACATCCAGGACTCTGAATGATACTGAGGACAAATGTTGCTCCACATTTAATACTGTGCTACACATTTCAGGCAAAGTTCCAAGACATTTTTTAGATATGATGCAGAGCTGGGCTGAGGAGTGGCAGATGGAGTTCAACCCTGCCAAGTGTGAGGTTGTCCATTTTGGAAGAACAAATAAGAATGCGGAATACAGGGTTAATGGTAGGGTTCTTAGTCAGGTGGAGGAACAGAGGGATCTTGGGGTCTATGTACATAGATCTTTGAAGGTTGCCACTCAGGTGGATAAAGTTTGTAAGAAGGCCTATGGAGTATTATCGTTCATTAGCAGAGGGATTGAATTCAAGAGTCGTGAAGTGATGTTGCAGCTGTACAGGACTTTGGTTAGGCCACAGTTGGAGTACTGTGTGCAGTTCTGGTCGCCTCACTTTAGGAAAGATGTGGAAGCTTTGGAGAGGGTGCAGAGAAGATTTACCAGGATGTTGCCTGGAATGGAGAGGAAGTCGTACGAGGATAGGTTGAGAGTTCTCGGCCTTTTCTCGTTGGAACGGCGAAGGATGAGGGGTGACTTGATAGAGGTTTATAAGATGATCAGAGGAATAGATAGAGTAGACAGTCAGAAACTTTTTCCCCGGGTACAACAGAGTGTTACAAGGGGACATAAATTTAAGGTGAAGGGTGGGAGATATAGGGGAGATGTCAGGGGTGGGTTCTTTACCCAGAGAGTGGTGGGGGCATGGAATGCGCTGCCCGTGGGAGTGGTAGAGTCGGAATCATTGGCGACCTTTAAGCGGCATTTGGAGAGGTACATGGATGGGTACTTAATCTAGGTTAGAAGTTCGGCACAACATCGTGGGCCGAAGGGCCTGTTCTGTGCTGTATTGTTCTATGTTCTATGTTCTATGTTCTAAGGTCATGTGCTTGGCAGAAACTGTTTGGCATCCATAAGAAATCACCATCCAATCTTTGGACTCCTCGATGTTCACAGCATGGACAGAGGCCATTTGGTCCATCCTGTTCTGTGCTGGCCAACCAATAAATATTTACAGATATCCTGTTTAACAGCTCTTGACTCACAACTCAAGTCAGAATCTAAAAACAGTCCTAGAATGCACCCTGTGCCTCCTGCCTCTCACCCTATTATGGATGCCATGGTTCACTTTCCCATGGGTTCCGTGGACTTTATTTTTCCCTTCAGTATATCATGAGATGCCTTATCAAAAGTCTCACTGATGTCCATATATCAACTCCATAATTCCCATCAATATTCCTGGTTACCACCTCAAGAAATCCAAACGAATTTGACAGACACGATCATTCAGTCGATGGAAGGAGATGAGTTGGAGAATATTGTTGACCAAGAACAAGCATGTCGAGTTATTACAAATCATCTGAGATGCATCCAGATGTGAAAAGCTGGATTTTGTAAATAAACTCAGTTTGGATTTAAAGTGAGAGATTCTATATAATGTCTGAGCGGGAAAAAACAATCCATCAGATTGTAGAATTGTACAGTACAGAAGAGGCCCTTTAGCCAATTGAGACTGTACTGCTAAAGCTTCTCTGTGTCCACAAGAGTCCAAGCACTTTATAAAACCATAAGAAATAGGAAAGGAAGTAGGCTATTTGGCCCAACCAATTTGATCTGTCTTGTCCAAGTTGTTTTTTGAAGTTGGGATGTTTCCCGCCTCAACTACCCTTCTAGGCAATGCATTCCACACACTCTTCACCCTCTGGGCGAAGCAATCCAACAATCCCCCTCTAACCCTCATGCGTGTCACTTACAAATTGTGAAATTTGATCTTAAATTCAATCAAACAGTATGCTTTCTTAAATTCCTTATTAATCTGATCTACCATCTTCTGAGATCTGTGGATAATCACCAATATCCCTCTATTACGCTGAACTTCCTAATGTCCTTGATACATTGATTGAAAGGGATCCATTTTGTATCCCATTATCCTGTTCCTTCTTCCAAAGTGCACCATCTCCCATTTATCGGAGTTGAAATCCATCTGTCCATCTGACAATGTTCAGTCTGTTAAAAGCTCAGGGACTTCTTTTGACATAAATGCAGGATCTGCCTATCTTACCAATTTATCTATATCTAAATATAACGCAACACCTCCGTCTTCATTGCAAACTACCCTACCAATTGTTGTGGCATCCACAAAACCGATTTATTTTTCCCCACACCTTCTCATTGAAATTGTTTATGAATATTGCAAAAGTAAGGGAGCCCACACTGAAAACTGTGGTACCCCACTGTACAATAATCTCTAGCTACATAGCCTTCTACCACACCACCATCACATCCCCCAACCTCTGACACGAGGCCAATTTTGGATCCAACTTGCAAATGCACCCTGAATCTCATTTGTTTTTACTTTCTTTCTCAGTCATGAATGTAGGCGGAAGAGTTTTGTGTTTATTGTGGCAATTGTTCTTCCTGTTGGATAAATGTGTGGTATACTGGGTCAGAGGATGGTTATCTATGATTATAAACGAAACTTGATCAATTGGGCCAATGGGCCGAGAAGTGGCAAATGGAGTTTAATTTTGTGAAACATGAGGTTTTGCGTTTCAGGAAAGCAAACACAGTTAATGGTAGGGACCTGGTGCGTGATGTCGAAAAGAGAAACCTTAGGGTAACAAGTACAAAGTTCCTTAACAGTTGCGTGATAGATAGACAGGGTGGCGAAGAAGGTATCTAGCCCGCTTGACTTCACTGCTCAAATCATTGAGTACAGTAATTGGGACGTCAAATTGTGGTTGTAGAGGTTGATGGTGAGGCCACTTTTAGAATACTGCATTCAATTCGGGTCACTCCGCCATAGGAAGAATATCATTACATTGGAAAGGGTAAAGAAAAGGGCAAAAGGGACGGTTTCCGTGCTCTGTTAATCTATGACTCTATGATATGAGGAGAGAAGTACATTCGACTGAAAAACAATTCCATCACTTTCAATGTGACCGTTGTGATCCTATTTCCAGGCATTTTGGTTGTGGTTCATCCACTGCAACCATAAGTTGGCTTGCAGTACTCATGTGCCTTCATTGTAAAAGTACACTCATGTTGAGTTGGAAAAAAAGAGCAGTTTTCACAGCGCAGGTTGAAAACCCAGTAAGGCCTTTTCTCTTATCAGCAAAATGAAAAATATATCTCAATACGTGTTATTGGCACCTGGAAATATAACTGCTGCCTTTTCCTTCAATCTCTGCCACACTGAGGAACTGCAGCAGACCTGCGTGTTTGTGTTATTGCTACAATGTTGTGCCATGCGTTCCTCATTTGACACTGTGAATGACAAACAGAAAAAATAGGAGCAGCAGTAGGAAAATGTGCTCCTGGCCTGCGATTCCCCCGTCACCTGCTTCGGCTTCTAAGAACTCTATCCAATTCCTTCTTGAACAACATTCAACATTCTGGCCCCGACAATTTTCTATGACAAAGAAATTCACAGGCTCCCTATTCACTTAGAAGATATTTGAACTTATCTCACTTCCACCCATCTGCTTTAGATTGCAATCCTTTGATCCTGGATTTTCTACTCAACCCCCAACCTTGCCCTCAAACCCCAGTCCCACCCTGGTCATCAGGAACATCCTTCCTTTGTTTATCCCTGTCTTCTCCGGTTAACATTTCATAGGTTTCTCTGAGATATTCCCTTTTTTTTAGTATTGTCGTGAATATAATTATTATCCATCCAGTGTCCCTTCATTCATCAGACCTGCCAAGCCAGGAAACAAGCAGGGAAACCTTCCCTGCACTCCCTCCGCAGCTAGAAAATCTTTTCTCCACTAAGAAGAAACATAACAGCATAAAGCATTGCACACAGTAAACAAAAATCTATCCCCAAATATAAAGCAAAGAACTGTGGACGTTGAAATTCTGAAACAAAAGCATAAATTACACGAGACTCTCAGCAGGTGGGTGGGAGGGGGGGGGGGTGGTGGAGAAAGAGAGCGAGAGAACGAGAGAAAAAGCTTATCGTTACAGAATATAAACAAAACGTCATGTGGAAGCTCAATAGCTCTGGCATTAGTTTGGAGACAGACATTAAAAATAAGTTAACATTGCATGTAATAACTAACATTTCTTCCTGTCTCCTCGATCTGTGCCTTTCATACTTTTATTCATCTCATTTATGTCCCTCAATTTCTTCTGCTGAAATAAAAACAATCTGAGTCTGTCTAACCTGTCTTGGTAGATGAGCTTTCCAGCTCCAAGACAACATCCTGTTAAATGTCTCTCTGCAGTAGAGTCACTGGAAACAAAACATTAACTCTGTTACTCTCTCTCTCTCTACCCCATTGCAGATGTCGTCATACCTGCTGGGTTTCTCCAACACTTTCTGTGTTTGTATCAGATGCATGCTATCCGCACAATTTCATTCTTTAGAAGAGCACTCTAATCCTCTTGCAGGCGTATGTGCAAACTATGACATTATTTAATTTAATCAATGAAACAGAATACATGAGGGAACAGGAAATTTCATCCCAAGTTCTACAACACCACGAAAGTAAAGTAGATGTGATCTAAATGGACTTCAGTAAGGCGTTCGACAAGGTTCCCCATGGGAGACTGATTAGCAAGGCTAGATCTAACGGAATACAGGGAGAACTAGCCATTTGGATACAGAACTGGCTCAAAGGTAGAAGACAGAGGGTGGTGGTGGAGGGTTGTTTTTCAGCCTGAAGGCCTGTGACCAGTGGAGTGCCACAAGGATCGGTGCTGGGCCCTCTACTTTTTGTCATTTAATAATGATTTGGATGCGAGCATAAGAGGTACAGTTAGTAAGTTTCCGGACGACACCAAAATGGAGATGCAGTGGACAGCGAAAAGGGTTACCTCAGATTACAACAGGATCTTGACCAGATGGGTCAATGGGCTGAGAAGTAGCAGATGGAGTTTAATTCAGATAAATGCGAGGTGCCGCATTTTGGGAAAGCAAATCTTAGCAGACATATACACTTAATGGTAAGGTCCGAGGGAGTGTTGCTGAACAAAGAGACCTTAGAGTGCAGGTTCATAGGTCCTTGAAAGTGGAGTCGCAGGTAGAAAAGATAGTGAAGAAGGAGTTTGGTATGCTTTCCTTTATTGATCAGAGCATTGAGTACAGGAGTTCGGAGGTCATGTTGCAGCTGTACAGGACATTGGTTAGGCCACTGTTGGAATATTGCATGCTATTCTAGTGTCCTTCCAATGTGAAAGATGTTGTGAAACTTGAAAGGGTTCAGAAAATATTTACAAGGATGTTGCCAGGGTTGGAGCATCTGAGCTACAGGGAGAGGCTGAAGAGGCTGGGGCTGTTTTCCCTGGAGTGTCGGAGGCTGAGGGGTGACCTTATAGAGGTTTACAAAATTATGAGGGACATGGATAGGATAAATAGACGAAGTCTTTTCCCTGGGGTTGGGGAGTCCAGAACTAGAGGGCATAGGTTTAGGGTGAGAGGGGAAAGATATAAAAGATACCTAAGGGGCAATCTTTTCACGCAGAGCGTGGTACGTGTATGGAATGAGCTGCCAGAGGATGTGGTGGAGGCTGGTACAATTGTAACATTTAAGAGGAATTTGGATGTGTATATGAGTAGGAAGGGTTTGGAGGGATATGAGCCAGATGCTGGCAGGCGGGGCTAGACTGGGTTGGGATATCTGGTCGGCATGGACGGTTGGACCGGAGGGTCTGTTTCCAAGCTGTAAATCTCTATGACTCTATGATCAGGTTATAGTCCAACAGCTTTGTTTGGAAGCACGAGCCTTCGAGACGCTGCCTCACCATCAGGTCTTCATCATACAAAAACCCAATGAACAGGCAGCGCATTGAAAGCTACTGCTTCCAAATAAACCAGTTGGCCTACAACCTCTTCTTGTGTGATTTTTATCTTGGTCCATGACAATTCAACGCTGGAACCTTCAAATCATGAATACCACAAAGAGTATTTTAATATGTGGCAAAACTGCATTCTGACGCATGCAAAGTTTAGCATATTTTTAATCACATTATAAAACTTCATTTTTGAGTAAGGGAAATTATGCATAACTTTTTTGAGGCCTTGATAGGAATGGAGTCATAAATATATACAGCACGGAATCAAGTCCTTCAATCCAACTTGCCCATGCCAGTCAAATTTAAGCTTAACTAGTCCTATTTCCCTGCACTTGGCCCTTAAAAACTTTCATATCCATGTTCCTGTCCAAATTCCTTTTAAATTGCACCCACCTCTCACACTTCCTTATATGCACCAGCCTCTGAGTGAATGTCGCCTCTTAGGTCACTTTTAAACTTTTTACCTCTCACCAAAATATGTCCTCTGTAGTTTTGGACTTTCCTATTCTGGGGCCATGACCTTCGGTATTCGTGATCTGGTAAACTTCAATTAGGTACCCTCCCCCCGCCCCGCCCCATCCTCCGAAGTCCAAAAGAAACTAAGTCCCAGTCGATCCAGCCTCTCATTTTAACTCAAACCCTCCAATTTCAGTAACATCCAAGTGAAGCTTTAGAGCATAATAACATCCTTCCTACATCAGGGAAACTAGAACTATACACTGTACTCCAAAACTTACTGCTTCCTGACAACTTCTGAGGCACGGCCCTCATTTATCTTTTTGGTCACCTCTTAAAAAAACACACAAAAAAATTCATGACTCACAGGTTCCGACGCACAAAAGCACACTGCCTATTCCTCATCATTCCGTGCCTCTCTAAATACATGTAAGTCCTATCTCTCAGAAGTCCCTCCGACAACTTAGATGCCACTTGAGTTCACACTCACTGGAATATAGTTCCCAGGCTTTTCCCTTCCTCAGTACTGGCATAGTCGTCCTTTGCAAGGCCTTTGATAAGGTTCCGCATGATCGACTGCTTATTAAGTTACAAGTTAAGATTAGATTCCCTACAGTGTGTAAACAGGCCCTCCGGCCCAACACGTCAACACTGACCCTCCGAAGAGGAGCCCACCCAATCCCATTTCCCTCTGACTAACGCACCTAGCACTGTTGGCAATGTAGCATGGCCAATTCAGCTGACTTGAATACCTTTGGACTGTGGGAGGAAACTGGAGTACCCGGAGGAAACCAACGCAGGAAATAATGTGCAAACTCCACACAGACAGTCAGCCAAGGATCTGGAATCGAACCTGGTACTACGAAACAGCAGTGCTAACCACTGAGCCACCGTGCCGCTCCACCTTGCAAGAAGGAATAAAACAAATGAATGGCAGGACACGAGGAACTCAGAGAAACATGGGGATCATGGGATCTTTGTAGACAAATCACTGGAGATGGCGGTACAAGTTAATCGAGTGTAAAGTAGGCACACTTGGCTTTATCAGTCAAGGCATCAGTTCAGTTCGATATGAACAACTTACAGCAATTTCCACAGAAAAAAACGAAACCAAATAGAATTGCTGAGGAGACTGTCTCTTCCATGTCCCAAACAATTTCACAATGTGCACAGTCAGTTGCCCACTTCATTTCGACGTTATTGCTTGTGGAAGTGTAATGTTGTCGCGCTGCAGCTAATGGGACTGGTTTAGGAGAGATAGGTGCAACTCGCATTACTCAGAACACAGTGTATGTTTGTAAGCTGCTTTTGGCAAACAATTCTCTTCCGTTTCGTGCATCAGGCAGAACCCTAAAATAACCTCAGAGAGTCTTCAGGGACCGTTATGATTTGATATTCTTTTAATGGCATTCGAGTCACTGGGACTTTTGCTTAATCTGGACGTCATTATCAGTCTTTTGCTTTGCATGCAGATCTGAGTTTCAAAAGAAGAAGTTGATATTATTCGATTGGAATCCCAATACCGCCCTTGGGCCTGGTTTATGTCATCATAATGATTAGATTGCTTGCAGTGTGTAAACAGGCCCTTCGGCATAACAAGTCCACATCGACCCGCCAAAGCACAACCCACCCAGACCCATTTCACTACATTTGCCTAAACCTACGGGCAATTTACATGGCCACTTCACCTAACCTGCATATTTGGGGACTGTGGGAGGAAACCCACACAGCCACGGGGAGGATGTGCAGACTCCACACAGTCAGTTGCCTGAGGCAGGAATTGAATCCGGGTCTCTCGCACTGTGAGGCAGAAGTGCTAAGTACTGTACCACCGTGCCGCCCACAATATTTAAAGTCGATGACAAGCGTTGACTTTGAAACATACTCATTAAAGATGCGTGTTGCATGGTTTTGTTTAGAGAACAAACAGAGGAAAACGGACTTCCAAAACACCAATAAGCAAATAATATTTTCTGAATTAACATGCAGCGCATGTTCCAAGTTTGTAGTGCTGAAAAAGCACAGCTTGCCAAGCAGCATCCGAAGAGCAGGAGCCTGATGAAGAGCTTACGTTCGAAACGCCAATTTTCCTTTTACTCCGATGCTGACTGACAGGCTGTGCTTTTCCAGCACCACACTCTTCGACTCTGGTCTCCAGCATCTGCTGTCCTCAGTTTTTGCTGTGCTGTGCATGTTGCCCTATACAAAACAAGCGGAAAGAAACAGACGCAGTGAACTTCGGACATTGAACCTTCTTCATCTAATCAATAGGATGTTTTTTTTTTCTGATCGTGCATTGAAAACGCATTTGCTGTAATGTGATTACAATTTTCGCTCTTGTAATGAGGTCATCAGGACGGAGAATTGAATGTTGGCCCTTACTTCAAGGGGATTGGAGTATTAGAGGAGGAAGTCATACTGCAACGATACAAGATGCTGGGCAGACCACGTGTGGAGCACAGAGAGCAGTATTGCTCCTCTTAGTTAAGGAAAAATTGCATTTCAGTGGAGTATGCTCAGACAGTTTGCATTATGATGATCCCCGCTATAGAGGGATTGCCTTATGAGCAAAGACTAAACAACTTGGGACTCTACTCACTGGAGTTTAGAAGAATGAAAGGTGATCTCACTGATACATTTATGGGCTTGACAATGTCAATATTGACAGGATGTTTCCCCCTGATGCGATTGTCTTGGACTAGAGGGCATAGTCTCAGAATAAAGAGGCACAGATTGAAAACTGAGCTGTGGATGAATTTCTTCTTTCAGAGTCTTTGGGAGTCTTTGAAACATCTTCCAAAGCCCTTTGGTATAATTCAAGCTGAGAAAGGTAGATTAGAGATTAGATTAGATTAGGCAATTACAGAGTGGAAACAGGCCCTTTGGCCCAACAAGTCCACACCGATCCGCCGAAGCGCAACCCACCCATACCCCTACATTTACCCCTTACCTAACACTACGGGCAATTTAGCATGGCCTGCACATCTTTGGACTGTGGGAGGAAACCGGAGCACCTGGAGGAAACCCACGCAGACACGGGGAGAACGTGCAAACTCCACACAGTCAGTCGCCTGAGGTGGGAAATGAACCCGGGTCTCTGGCGCTGTGAGGCAGCAGTGCTAACCACTGTGCCACGATTCTAGCTCTGTCGGAGAATCAGGGGAATGGGCAGGAAAGTGGATGTGAGGAAACAGCCACCATCCTGTTGGTTGGGAGAGCAGGATCGTGGGGCAGAATAGTCTACTCCTGTTCCTATGTGTTTTGGTGTGAAAACTAGTTTCTGATCACCATAATTCTGCATTCCCATCAGTAACACAACTGCCAATGCTTTCAGATGAACTATTGCAAAGATCAGTAACTCTGCCACAGGTAGAAATTCCTTCTCATCCTCATCATAAATCAACCTTATTTCCCTTTTCTGCTCGAGATTTCTCTATAATCTCAAGCGTCTCAACAACTCAGTGTCAATTTTTAAGCTTTCATCTCTCATGCTCTTAGCCACTTTGTGAATAGGCCCAAACTGGACAATCTTTGACTCTAAGATACACACTTTCAGCCCTGGAAACAGCAGATGAATTTTCTATGATGGTTCACAATGCAGGTGGACCTGTTAGCTAAATAAGTGGGACAAAAGCAATATAACCGTTGGGTATTTCTGCACGTGTGTCCAACAGCAGATTTCAAAATACCATATTCCAATCGAGCATGTAACAAATTCCAACATTCAACTTGTCTCTTTAAAAACTTGCTGAGACCTTTTACTTATAAAATGAAGTGTTTGCTACTAGATTATTCTGTGCCATAGCTGTATCATCACTAGACAGTGTTGATACAGAGACCGAATCATGTCCTGGGAGACTAGTATTAAAATCCCTCCATGGCTGATGTTGGAATTTGAACCCGATAATAATCTGGAAATCAGAGTTTAGTTATGACCATGAAACCATTGTTGAATATTGGCGTAAGACCCATCTGGCGCAATCACTAATATCCTTCTGGGAAGGAAATCGGTCATCCTTACCTGGTCTGGGCCTCCAGGTCACTGCAATGTAATGGACTCTTAATTGTCCTCTGTGCAATTAAGGATGGCCATTAATTGCTGGCACAGACAACAATGCCCACATTCCATGAATTAATGAAATAAAAATCTTAGTCCACACCTCATCCGAATCATACCCTGGTAGTTAATTTTCACTTCCCAATTGCATATAGGCAGTTAATCTATAATGTGATGGTTGCATTCTTATGCAACCCCGCAATGTCGAAAAATAACTGGTTTAAAAGTGTGCTTAAAGTGTTGGCGAAGTAATTCCATTACAGACAAAACAATTTTCAGAGTTTGCTCTTCAGAAACCGTGTTCGTAATTTATCAATTGCATTACAGCGAATCCATGTTAAAGAATTGCACATTATAGTGGCATGAACTGTACTCCTATTATCTCACATTAGGATCTTTTATTGCGCATTAAATTAATCTATCATTAACTCATTGAACCAACATTGTGACCTCCCGACACCTTGTTACCCCATTTAAGTTTGAAAAGAATTAAGCATTTTCACTACAGTGCACGAAGTCCATTTATCTAGCTCATGACGTTAAGTGTACTAAGTACTGTTACTAGTTACAGCTTCTCAGCCTGATAATGGTTTAATTCGCCAATCTTCATTCACACAGAAGAAAATAATAAAGAAAGCTAATGGAATGCTGGCCTTCACATCGAGATGACTGGAGTATCATAATGCATTATTTGTGCTGCAGTAATACAAAATCCTGGTTAGGCCCCATATGAAGCATTTTTGGGAACCACACCTTAGATCGGATAAAATGGCACAGTGGACGTTCACAACAATGATGCTTGGACTTCAGGATGCAAAGTAATGAGGTGATATTTGACAGATTAGACCACTAGGCTCTATAATTTAGAAAGTTATTCGGTGACCTAGTCGAAGAGGAGAAAGTGAGGTCTGCAGATGCTGGAGATCAGAGATGGAAATGTGTTGCTGGAAAAGCGCAGCAGGTCAGGCAGCATCTAGGGAACAGGAGAATCGACGTTTCGGGCATTAGCCCTTCCTGAAGAAGGGCTAATGCCCGAAACGTCGATTCTCCTGTTCCCTAGATGCTGCCTGACCTGCTGCGCTTTTCCAGCAACACATTTCCAGACCTAATCGAAGATGTTAACTGGAAAAGACAGGGTAGGTAAAGATAAAATATTATCACTCATGGGTGTATTTTAGAACTAAGGAAGGAATAGTCTGAGAATGAGGTCAAGAGCGTTCAGGAAAGATATTTGGAAGCACTTCTCCACACAAGGGGTGGCATACGTTTGGAACTCTCTTCCACAAACAGCAGTTGGTGCTGGATCAGTTATTTCAATCTAAGAGAAAAACGTTTTTGTTAGACCGAATTCCCAAATGGAGTTAGGCCACAATCTGCACGATCTCATTGAATGGTGGAACAGGTTTAAGGTTACTCTTGCCTTCCTGATTCCTAAACAATGCTTTGAGTGCTGGAATAGAGAGGCAGACAGGTGGAGATACTAAAATAGGTGAAGGGGTTGGGGACACTGGACATCTGAAACAACAACAGAATGTACTAGGGTAAATGAGCAGTTTTGGGCGCGTCTGTGGAGACATAAAGCAGAGTTAACGTTTGCAGTCCAGTAACTGTTCTTCAGAAATGAAGAGATGGAGACAGTGCCCGGAGAGAAACAAGGGGAAAGCAGACAAATAACTTGTTGATAGTTGTTTACAGGGAATGTTAACCGCATCCCCAAAATCTGTATAGGTTCCATTCAACACTGCCAACCCATTGTCCACTCCTCGCGATCACTATTGTCCAGCCTCTCTTCTTCACTGGCTTCTGATTAACCAGCCCTTAGTCTGCCTACACCTCTCTCTCTCTCTCTCTCTGTTTCTGAATACCATCTCCCTCTATCTTTCACACTTATCGTCCCTGGGGGGGGGGGGGGTGGATTCTAAAAATTAAGGTCAAACAATTTAGGAGAGATGCTGGGAAGCATTTAAGTTGAAAAAATAATTGTTCAAGGGATGTCGGTATCGCTGACTGAGGCAACATGTATTGCTCGTCCCTAATGGCCCAGATGGCAGTCACGTGTAGCCCATTCAAGTAAGGACACCACCTTTCCTTCCCAGAAGGACATTCGTAAATCAGTTCGATTTTTCTTGACAATTGTCATTAGTTGCTTGATCATCATTACACTCTAATTTCCATGTAACAGTTAAATTCAGTTCAGTGGGAGGATTTGAACCCAGCTCTCCATTACCTGCGTCTTGGGAATAATAGTCTACCGAAAATATATACCACACTACTTGTGGGAGAGGTATGGAACTGTCTTCCAAAATCCATATTCGATGCTGGATTAGTCATTTGAAACATGACGTCCCAACTCCAATATTCAATGATCTGAGCAATGAAGGCAAGTGTGCCAAACACCTTCTCAAACATCCTATCTACCTGTGACACAAATGCCAAAGAACTATGTGACTGAACCCCGAGGTATTTGTGCTCGACAAAATTACCCATCTTACAAACCTCTATCATGTCCCCCTCCCCCATGAACCTTCTCTATTGTAAAGGAAGCAACTCGAACTTCTCTCCATCACTTACAGAAAGTTCATTGTTTCTGTTGATCTTCTCACTCAGATGAATCCACAATCAGCTGACCAATATGTGATGGTGTTGAATTGGCAGCTCACAGTTTGACACTCACAATTCAATCGACTTGGCCTGATGTCTGCATATTCAAAATTTCCTGCAGGTTCGTCCTCTGTTGTGCCCTCAGCTCGATTTCCCATCGCCTCCCTTGGAATGATATAATCTGGATCATTTCCAAAGCAAGTTCCACTCCCGTTCGCGACAACAATTTGCTGCTGTCATGTCCGAATATCCGTGGCAACAAGGTAACTGAGCCAAGGTCCTAAGGAACGACGTCCTGGAATTGTCTGGAATGTGGCTAAGAACGTCTATATTCGTCGAATGATCATTCTTGTCTGTACCAGCTCCTGAAAGAGATACCCAGCTAGAGATACCACTATCCAGCCCAATCTCCACAGTCCTCTCGCATCATCTCTTTCAAACATATATCCAGCTCTCTTTTGAAACCTGTGCAACCGTCTCCACCAATCTCCCATACAGCACATTACAAACTCAACGACCCTCTACATGAAGACGTTTTTCGTCATCCCACTCTCTTATTGACAATAATTGGAATTTTGACCCACTAACGATTGGTAGGCCTGCGAGTGGGAAACAGAATATCCTCCTTTGCCCTGTCAGAATTGGTCATAACTTTCAACAACTGAAAAAGTTCACCACTTCACCTTCTCTGCACCAAAGAGAATAAGCTCAATCTCTCTAACTTTTTCCTCTGTATCTAAAATCCCCCATTACTCGTTTAATTCTAGTAAATCTCCTTCTCACTCCCTCGAGGGTAGGAACATCCTTCCTTCAATAAGGTGTCCAGAATTGAACATAACCAGGCTGGGTAATAGAAGGCCAATTCCCTTCCTAAACCGTATTTCTACATTCAGCTTCAGTTGTCTACAAAGGTAAGGTGTCTCACACACACACAAAGAAATGTCCGACGGATCAAAGAAATGTTCCCCACGTTTTGACTGATCATCATGACTTAATATTCTCCATTCAATGCATGTTCCCTCACTAGAATTCATTTCTTTTCAGCCTTTTGCTCTCTATTGCAAGTTGGGTTAGCTCAGTTGGCTGGATAGCTGGTTTGGATATCCGGTAAAATTGACAGCATGGGTTTGAATCTCTCACCAGCTGAACTAACCATAAAGAACCCTCCTTCTTCGCGTCCCCCCCTGTCTGAGGTATGGTAACCCTGAGGTTAAAGAACCACCTGCAAATCTCTCTCTCTCTCTCTCTCTCTCTCTCTCAGACACTTCAGCTGAGGCCCAGCAGGTGTCTGAAACATGTTCAACGTCATCTCCCTGTTCTCGGACTCTATATCGCTATCAATAAAGATGATAATTCTGTGTGATTTATTAATCAGTCTCCCCCTGTCCTGCTACTTTAATTGATCTCTGCATATGTACCCACAACTCCTTTTGCTCCTATAACCCCATTCGAATTGCAACCCCCTACATTTCAGTTTCTTCCACCCAACGCGAAAATTGTGTTGAATCTTTTTGTCTTTATGATGACTAGATTTCCTACAGCGTGGAAA
Organism: Chiloscyllium plagiosum; assembly: GCF_037043375.1. NCBI lineage: Eukaryota > Metazoa > Chordata > Chondrichthyes > Orectolobiformes > Hemiscylliidae > Chiloscyllium > Chiloscyllium plagiosum. Next base: position 8,863,417 of record NW_028270187.1, read on the forward strand.
CAAGGCCCTTCATCCCAAAGTGTCCACACCGACCCTCCGCAAAGTAACTCACCGAGGCCCATTTCCCTCTGGCTAATGCACCTAACAATATGGCCAATTTAGCATGGCCAATTCACCTAACCTGCACATCTTTGGAGAGTGTGAGGAAACCGGAGCAAACCCATACAGACACGGGGAGAACGTGCAAACAGACAGTCGCCCAAGGCTGGAATCGAACCTGCCACCTTGGTGTTGTAAGGCAGCAATGCTATCCACTGAGCCACCATGCCGCATTTTCTGATATCCACGAGTTAAAACCTGTTGTTTTTTTTTTAAATAACAAATGTTCAGTGGTTTTGTTAATTGCCTTTCTACTAACTAACAATATCACTCCACAAGAACACATAGGCTTATGGGGCTAACATATAGGGTTAGGTTGGGTCTATGTAACCCCTCAGGTGCCTGATCCCCAATTCGATAGAACCACGGCTCATCTCATCTCAGCCTCACCTCCACTTTTCTGACGACACTCCCTTTGACCAATGACTCATTAAAAATGTATCTATCCCCTCTTTCAATATATTCTGTGTCCTGGGGGTCAGGGTTGGGCGTTCCCACAGATTCATAACACACTCCACATTTGGGAGAAATCATTCTTCCTTATCACTGTTTTTGATCTGCCTCACTCCCTTCTCCTGCAACGATGACTCCTCTTTCTAGATTATCCCACATGAGGAAACATCCTCTCTCCATCTCCTTTCTCAATACCCCCTTTAGGCCTTATGTCCCTCAGTTAGATCGCATCTCGGCCAAATGCCAAGAAACCGTTCAATCTCTGATCTGAGACAACCCCTTCGTCTCTGGAAATAATCGAGAGAATCTCCTCTGAACTGACTCTAACTGTCCTCAATTAAAGAGATCAAAATTGAAGCAATCACTCCTCATAAGATTAACCTTATATCTTGATAATCAATTCAATGAATCTCCTCTAAACTCCCTTTAATTCAATTACATCCCTCCTCAATTATGGCGACCAAAACTGTACGCAACACTCTGGATGTGGAAACCCCAATACCTTGTACAGTTGCAGCAACACTGCAACACTTTCATTCTCCATTCCTTTAGCAATAAATGCCTTTCTTATTACTTGCTGTGACTGTATACTATTTTCTGAGATTCATGCACAAGGACATCCACATCCCTGTGACCAATATATTTTGAACTTTCTCTCCCATTCACATGATAAGTTGCCTTTTTCAATATTTTTTTCCACACTAGATAGCCTCACTACTGATGGGACTGATCCACGCACAGTTCAGTGTCCTCGATTTGAACTTTTGTGTTTGAGATCCGCAAAATAGTCAGCCACAAAAGTCCATATACTCCAATTTGTCCGACAAATATTAAATGTCTGGTTTTGCAACCCAGAGTGATTTTCAACCTACTCAGACTGCTTGAATGCTGTTAGAAGTTGCCAACCACTTCACTAACTTACCTGTGCTACTGGGAACTGCTGGAAAAATCAGCTGGAGAAAATAAGACAGAAAAACGGGGATGTTTTACCGTTAGTATTCCGTTTCACCTGTTTGCAAATGAATCTGTTTTCCTTGACTACTGTGCAAGCAGCAATTACTCTTATGGTCATCTTTCGTTTGTATATGTGCTGACCAATTGTCTGACCACAACACATAACTTTGTATATCAGCCCTTTCAATTTATCTGCCAGTCATCCAACCTGCCCACATCTGCACAACGCACCTCCCAAATGATGTTGTATGATTTGTCTTTTCTTTTTCATAGATTAGGTTAGATTCCATACAGTGTGGAAACAGGCCCTTCGGCCCAACCAGTTTGGACCGCCCTTCCGAACAGTATCCCAACCAGACCCACCTCCTTCTGACTAATGCACCTATCACTATGGGAAATTTAGCATGACCAATTCACCCAACCAGCACCTCTTTGTACTGTGGGAGGAAACCGGAGCACCAGGAGGAAACCCATGCAGACACGGGGAAAATGTGCAAACTACCCCCATCACTAGTTGATTCCTTGAGAAGTTAGTCTGGTCCTGCATTATTTAACTGCAGCAGTCCATGTGCTGTTGGTACACCCACGATGCCTTCAGGGAGGGAATTCCATCATTTTGACCCCAGGAACAGCCAATATATCCCAAATCAAGACGGTAAGTGGCTCAAAAGATATATGGTGTCCCATCTATCTGCTGCCCTTGCCCTTCTACATGGAAGTGGTCATAGGTTTGGAAGGTGCTCTCTGAAGTTCTGCAGTGCATCTTGTGGATGGTATACAGTGGTGTTACTGAGCGTTGGTGATGCAGGGAGAGAATTTTTATAGATGCCATGACACACACACGCACACGCACACACAATTTCAAGTCTACACTACATCAGCAACGTTAGTTTGAAACCCGTGTTGAATCCCGACTGGAGAACGATCGCTAGCATTACCTGCTGGAGTGTTCCACACCTTGGTTCCTGTAGCAGAGTTTAGTGGGAAGCAATGTGAGGAGAGAAAGGATCAGAAACAGTGGGACAATGAGTGCTGCCATCTCAGCGGCGTTTGTCTGTGCTGTAATCAGAGAGGAATTTCCTGTCAATATCATAATTCCTTCAGCAAACACAAACCCAGTGTTTCCTGTTCACTGTTGCCCTGACCCCCTGCCCACACCAGTCCATTTGGAGGAAACCCTTGTCTCTGTGAAATTCACTCCAAACCCTCACTGTCACAATGACATCATTGTTTCTGTGCAGTCACTCTCATTAACAATATCCCACCAATTCAACACAGACTATTCGATGCTAAACTCAAAAGATCGCTCTGCACCCACATTCTCTAAATTGTCGACTAGAAATTATTATCTCTCATTTTCACTGCCTGCATATATCAAAGCAAAACTTTCCTTTCTCATCCACCTGTCAGTGGAAACTGGACCATTCACAGAGAAACAGCGAAAATATCAGGAGGATATAATTCGGCCCATCCAGTCTGCCTGCCCATGGCTGATGCTCCAACTCACATCGATAAGTTGCTCTGTCTGAAAACTCGCCCTTGCTATCGTGTACTCTGGTTCATGTTTTTCTTCAATTAAGGGATTGTTTCGATACCAAAGGAAGATGTAATTTCTTTCAGATCCACGGGAATGTCTGGTTTCACTAAACAGTAGAGTCCTTGAACTGACTTGCAAAATCAATGTCACACCCAAAGCTGAAAGACGAAAGTACAACTTGTAAGATCTATCAAGCCTTACTAGCACATATTACAGTTTAAGTTTAGCGAAGTCTTATTGCAACTGCATTGTGTGTTTGGAGGCAGTTCACATAAAGTTTACTGGGATGATCCTCGGGATGTAGGGTCCGTCTTATGAGCAAAGGCAACACAAGTTGGGATTCTACTCACAGGAATTTCGAAGAATGAGAGGTGATCTCATTGAAACGTGTCAGGATACGATCAATGCTGAGAGGATGTTTCACCTCATGGGAGAGTCCAGGACCAGAGGGCATAGTCTCAGATTAAAGCGACACTGATTGAAGAATGAGACAGGGAGGTATTTCTTCTCTCACAGGGTTGGGAGTCTTTGTAACTCTTTGTTGCACTGGACTGTGTGGGGGCAGACTCCTTGTGTACGTTGAAGGCGAAGACAAATGGATTCTTGATCAACTGGGGAATCAACGGAAAAGGGCAGGAAAGGGAACATGAGGAATTTTGGATCAGCCACGATCCTGCTGGATGGCAGAGCAGGAGAGACAGAAGCTTGGGAAATCTCGGGATAATCAGCACGTAAAGACTCTATCATCTCAATTCTGATCCGAGAATGCCTTCCATCTGAGGTGCTAATGGCCTAGTGGTATTATTGACTATTAATTATTAATCCAGTGACTTGGGATCAAAGTCCGCCATGGCAGATGCTGGAGTTTGAAATCAGTTAGTAAAAATCTGTAATTAAGAGTCTAATGATGACCTTAAATTAACAGCTGATTGTCAGGGGAAAAAGAAAATCTGATTCACTAATGTTCTTTAGGGAAGGAAATATGCCAGCAGTACCTAAGCTGACATACATGTGACTCCACACCCACAGCAATGTGGTTGACTCTTAACTGCCCTCTGGGCAATTAGGGATAGGCGATAGGTGCCAGCCTATTGCCAATCAACTCTCATTGGCAAACAGCTAAAAAGGTATTGGGATGGAATATCGAGGCAACAAGTTAATCATCCATTTTAGTAACATGCAAACGATAATACAAATAGTATGAAGACTGCCGGATGGTTAATATTGAGAGGGAATGTGTTAGGTTACAGTTGATTCAGTCAGATGGAAAGTTCAGTGACACATGGAGTTGAATTCTGGTTAATGGGAGCTGATGCACTTTGGAAAAATGGCGGACTCAAAGAATGATAGGACACAAAGGGATCTTGGGGTATTTGTACACAGATTCCAGAAGGTGGAAGGACAGGTTAATAGTCTTTTTAAGAATGGAGAAGGGACACTTTCCTCCATCTGTAAAAGTGTATGTTATAAGAGTGGAGAGGTGATGTTGGAGTGGGACAAGCCTTTGATGACGCCACAGCTGGAAAACTGTGTGCAGTTCAAGTCTCTGCACAATAGAAGGATGCGATTGCGTTGGACGGGTATGGGGGGAGATTCCCCAGCATGTACCCTTGGATGGAACATTTCAGCGATGAAGAGTTTTTGGATAAGCTTGAGTTGTTTTGTTTTGTGCAGCGAAGACTGTGGGGCGATCTGATTGAGGTGTGTAAGATTAAGAGGAACATGTATAGGGGGATAGGAAGCAGTTGTTTCCTTTAGTCAAAGGTTCTGTAACAAGGAGGGGAGGCATGATTTTAAAGTGAAAAGCAGGAGATTCAGAAAGGGATTTGAGGATAGTTTCACCCAGAGGGTAAGAGGATCTGGATTTCACTACCTATGAGGATAGTTGAGGCGGGGTACCTCCCAGCCATTAAAATGCTCACGGTCACCGCTTTGTAATGTCATAACATTCAGGGCTGTGAGCCTAGTGCAGGAAAGTGGGGCTAGTGTATAGGTCAGTGCAGTGCTGATGGGCCGAAATGTTTCTTCTGTGTTGTATGTGACCACGACTCTATGATTCACTCACTAAAGTAATTGAGAAGCTAAAGTAACTTGGAAATGAAAAGGCCTGGTTGTTCCAGATCAACAGGAACTCCCTCGCTGTATTGTAACTGGGAACAGTGAGCAAACCATGGGAGATGGTGAAGCTGGTTTGACACTGCTTCCATAATCAGCTGGGCTCTCAGCAATATTTAGGATGTGACAGAGTGTACGATTCAGCCATGTCAGGATAGAATGTTGACACAGTGTAGGGAGAAAGGGACATGCCAGAGTGCAGGATGAGGTCCAATGTATGATACGGCGAAGTGAAGGGCGAGGCCAGTGCAGGGTGAGGCACGGTTTAGGAATTGGCCGAGTGCAATGTGAGGCCCAGTTTAAGATGTGACTCAGTGAAGGAAGCAACGTAGTTTATGATGTGGCTACGTTTCCATTGTGGCCGACTGTAGGATCTCATCTAATTTAGCATGTGGTCCAGTATAGGATGCTTCACAGCTTGGTTTCAGGCCCAGTGAAAATAAGGCCCAACTTAGGACTTGACCCAGTTTATAATACGCCCAGTTGAGGATGAGGCGTACCAGTTGAGGATGATTGAGATGTGGCGTACGTAGAATATTTCCAGGTTTAGGATGTAATACATATTGGAACAAGATCCAGTTTAGGATGTTGTATAGTTTATGATAATGCCCAGTTTAGGATGAGGGCCAGATCAGGATGTTATCCAGTTTAGGACGAGGCCCAGTTTCAGATGAGGTCCAGTTTACGATGTAACACAGTTTATAATGAAGTTCAGTTTAGGATATGACCCAGTTTATGATGTGGCCCAATTTGGGATTTGGCCCAGTTTGGAACGTGGACCAGCTTGGCATGTAGCCCAGTTTGGAAAGTAGCTCAGTTTGGAATTTGGCCCGGTTTGGGACGTGGTCCAGTTTAAAATGTGGCCCATTTCGAATCTTAGATTAGATTAGACTACATTAGATTACTTACAGTGTAAAAACAGGCCGTTCGGCCCAACAAGTCCACACCGACCCTCCGAAGAGCAACCCACCCAGACCCATTCCCCTACATTTACCCCTTCACTTAACACTACAGGCAATTTAGCATGGCCAATTCACCTAACCTGCACATTTTTGGACTGTGGGAGGGAACCGAAGCATCCCGAGGAAACCCATGCAGATACAGGGAGAATGTGCAAACTCCACGCAGAGAGTCACCTGAGGCAGGAATTGAACCCCGTCTTTGGCGCTGTGAGTCAGCAGTGCTAATCACTGTGTCACCGTGCCGCCAGAATCTTGGTCCAGTTCAGAATGTGGCCAAGTTGGGAATGAGGCAAAGTTTACACTTAGTCCCAATTTAGGATGGGACCCAATTTGGGTGAGGCGCAGTTTGGAATGTGGGCCAGTTTAGGGTGAGGCCCAGTTTAGGGTGAGGCCCAGTTTAGGATCATGTCACGTTTACTTTAGGTCCCAGTTTACAATGAAGCCCAGCCTCGTCAACAATGTGGGTAAATCTCTCAGGAGCAGGTAGGTCTTGAAACCAGTTCCCAGATCATTTGTGTCTCCGACTGAAAAGTGGATCACTATCAAGAAACCAAGAGGCCTCCTACTATTCTGATTTTTTTTTCTGGTCCTGATGGTCAACATTAAAATCTGGAGAGCTCGAGAATTCCCTTCCTTGGGAAGTAGGATGGAAGCACTCCATTCATCGCTGTGTCTTTAGGACTTGATGAATGGAACAGTATGATATATTGCGTGGTCTCTCTGCAAAAACAGGATTGTTGTTCGACACAGAGTACATACATCAACACTCAACGTTGACGTACTTATAGTCACCACTTGGAAAGGTTCACTTTGTGAAAACATGTTCGCAATTAGACACTGGTAAGAGCCTCTAGTTTTACTGCAAACTCTTCCGCTGAAGTCATAAGATTTGAACTTGTAATAGTTTTTCTTATACCAGGAAGTCTTTATAAATCTGTTGTTGCACTGATACTTCAGAGTGAACCATTCTCCTTCTTGTTGACACCATCCCTGGGATTAGTTATGACGACCTCTGAATATTGGCCTGCCGAAGAACAAAAACAATCATTTCTAATGAATGAAACATCAAGCGAAACCTTTCACTCTTCATCGCAGTTCATGCCTTTGATTTTTCTGCCCAATGCAAAATATGCAATTGGTCGATTAATCAACGTTTCGCCTCATCAACACCTGTTCACCACCGACAAGGCACAAGTCCGGATTGTGAGGGAATACTCCCCACTTGCCTTGATGGTTGCAGCTCCAGTAACAGTAGAGAAAATTAACACTATCTCGGGACAAATCAGCACCCACTTGATTTAAACTATATCGACAAATATCTACTCCCACTACCATCGATGCTTAGTAGCAAAAGTGTATATCATCTAAAGATGCATTGCAGACATTCGCCAAAGAACCTCAGACAGCACCTTCCAACCCCACAACCACTTCCATTTAGAAGGACACGGTATGCAAACACATGGGAACACTACACCCTACAAGTTGCCCTCTGAGCCACTCACCTTCCTTATTCGCAAATGTATCAGCCATTCCTTCAGAGTTGCAGGGTAAAAATCCCGAATTCCCTCGCTAAGGGCATGGTGGGTCTACCTATAGCATATAGTCTGCGATGGGTCATGAGAGCAGCTCACATCACCTTCTCAAGGGGGCAACTAGGGACGGGGGCAATGAATGCTGGGCCCAACCAGCAACACCCATATCTAATAAGCAGAAATGATCTTCAATGGGGCTCCATCTCCAAAAGGACTGTGCAGGGAATTCTCGGGACAAATCAGCACCCACTTGATTTAAACTATATTGACAAATATCTACTCCCACTACCATCGATGCTCAGTAGCAGCAGTGTGTATCATCTTACTGATCATCTTACTGAGCATCTTATCATTCTTACTGATATAGTCAGGGATAGATGCAATTGCAGTTGGCAGATGGGTAAGGATAATGTCAGGTTGTTTTTCCTTCTTGTTGGTTCCCACTCCACGTGCTGCAAATGTAGTCTAACAGCTATGTCCTTTAGGACCCGAACAGCTCAATCAGTAATGCTGCTGCCATGCCATTCTTGGTGGTGAACACTGAAACCCCACTTATGTTAGAATTTGTGCCCTTGCCATCCTAAGTGCTTCCTCTAAATGTTGTTCAACATGGATGAATACTGATTCATCAGCTGAAGGAGGACAGCATTGAGGGTGAGTTGGAGGTTTGGATTAGGAATTGGCTGGATGGAAGAAGACAGAGGGTAGTAGTTGATGGCAAAGTTTCTTCATGGAGTGCCGTCACTAGCGGTGTTCCGCAAGGATCTGTTTTGGGACCATTGCTGTTTGTCATTTTTATAAATGACCTGGAAGAGGGGTTAGAAGGTTGGGTGAGCAAGTTTGCGGATGATACGAAAGTCGGAGGAGTTGTTGACAGTGAGGAAGGATGTGGCAGGTTACAGCAGGATATAGAGAAGCTGCAGAGCTGGGCAGAAAGGTGGCAGATGGAATTCAATGTAGCTAAGTGCGAGGTGATTCACTTTGGGAAGAATAACAAAAAGATGGGGTACTGGGCTAATGGTCGGATACTTGGTAGTGTGGATGAGCAGAGGGATCTTGGTGCCCATGTACACAGATCTCTGAAAGTTGCCACCCAGGTAAATAGTGCGGTGAGGAAGGCATATGGCGTACTGGCTTTTATTGGTAGAGGAATTGAGTTCCGGAGTCCTGAGGTCATGATGCAGTTGTATAAGACTCTGGTACGGCCGCATCTGGAATATTGTGTGCAGTTTTGGTCGCCATACTTTAGGAAGGATGTGGAGGCATTGGAACGGGTGCAGAGGAGGTTTACCAGGATGTTGCCTGGTATGGTAGGAAAATCGTATGAGGAAAGACTGAGGCACTTGGGGCTGTTTTCACTAGAGAAAAGAAGGTTTAGGGGTGACTTGATTGAGGTGTACAAGATGATTAGGGGGTTAGATAGGGTCGACAGTATGAACCTTTTCCCGCGTATTGAGTCGGGTATTACAAGGGGGCATAGCTTTAAATTAAGGGGGGGTAGATATAGGACTGATGTTAGGGGTAGGTTCTTCACTCAGCGAGTCGTTAGTTCATGGAATGCCCTGCCAGTAACAGTGGTGGACTCTCCCTCTTTATGGGCATTTAAGAGGGCATTGGATAGGTATATGGAGGATAGTGGGTTAGTGTAGTTTAGGTGGGCTTGGATCGGCGCAACATCGAGGGCCCAAGGGCCTGTACTGCGCTGTATTCTTCTATGTTCTATGTTCTATGTTCTAGCACATGGTAATCTGCAGGAAGTTTCCTTGCCCATGTTTAACCTGAAGTCATGAGACCTTATATTGTCCAGAGGCAATGCCGACGACTCACAAGGTACCTCCCAGACTGTATCCCACTGTTGGGTCTGCCCTGCTGAAGGTCAGGACATAACCAGGGATGGTGATGATGGTGTCTGGGACAATGTCTGTTAGGTATGATTCTGTGAGTTTGACAATGACTCCCAATTTTAGGACTAGACGCCAGATGTTAGTCAGGGGGTCTCTGCAGGGTCGGTAGGACTATTTCTGCCATTTCTTTTTCCGATTTCTAATGTGATACCGGGTGATCCGTCCAGATTTCTTTCATTGTTGAGACTTCTTGGCGATGGATACAACTGAATGGCTTGCTCGGACATTTCAAAGGCGAGTTATGGGTCAACCCTGATAAATGGTTACATGACTCGGCATGTAAACGTTGTTTCTCGCTCTCTGCACATATACTGCCAGATCTACTGAGTTCCTCCAGAACTTTTTCTGTTTATGACCAATAACGTTAACTCTGTTTGTCTCTCTCCATAGATTCTACTCGACCTGCTGAGCTTCTCCAGTACTTTCTTTGTTTATAACCTGTAATGTTAATTCTGTTCCTCTCTCATCACTAGCCGCTCCCATCACACCGCACCGCCCCCCCCACAGACCTGCTAAGATGTTGAAGTTAGGCATTTTTGCGTTCCTGTCCTGATTGATACGAGGTGAGAAATTTCAAACAGAATCAATCAGTTTCCAAGTGCAGTAATGCCAAGTGGTTGTGGCAAAGGTTACCAACTTCCCAAGGTGGCCGGGATCTATCTAATTAATTATTCAACTGGAGCAAGAGGGTGCTCTCAACATCAAGGAGATCCATGTTCACAGTAACAGCTGATGCAAAATACAGATTTCTGTCAATTTTGAACGTTTAAGAAGAAAGACGTCTTTGGAAGATTGTTGTCAGTTATTGATCATGGTAAATTCACTAGTCTTACAAGACCATTGGGCTACTTTCTCATGACTGATTACTAGGTGGTGGTTTAACCTGAGAGTCACCACTTCTCAGGTGAGGGCAGAGGTTGAGAAGGAGAGTCCTCCATGGTAACCTCAGCTACTGTGGGAACTGAACCCATGCTGTTGGCCTTCCAATGTATTACAATGCAACTATCCTAACTAGCCACCCCCATTCACACACACCCTCTGTCTCAGGCAAGAATGGGGGCTGATCTGGAGTAGGGTAATTACAATTCAAATAACATTACCCCCACCCCACCCCCAACATCACTGGAGACAAAGGGAATGATTTATCCCGGAGATTGAGCAGTTTTGGCTGATACTGTCTGGAGTTTAGAAGAACGAGAGGAGATCTAACTGAGGGATAGAGGATGCTAAAGTGGAGGTTGACATAGGAGGTGGAGAAAGGATGTTTCCTCATATGTAACAATCTAGAACGAGAGGTAATCGTTTCAGGAGAAGGGGCTGGGGCAGATTGAAATCAGAGATGGGGAGTAGCGGGTTCGTTCAATGCCGGGAAGCCGTGAATCTGTGGGAATATTTCTCCACCACAAGAGTGTGTTGGGGACAGTGAATAAACTGAAAAGGGAGACAGAGAAATTTTTAATCAGTGACAACTTAAAGAAAGCAAGGGCAGGAAAGTGGAGTTGAGGTCGGTATGGGATTCTCCATGATGAAATGGAATGGGAGAGCAGGCTTCCAAGAGTCTGAATGGCCTCCTACTACTAGCTGTTATGCATTTATGACACGCAATGAACAACAGTGGAGAATTTCCACACTGTGTGAGTAACGAGCGACAATGTCAAGAGCAAGTACAATCAATTCTTGACAGTGCGGATCCCGAGGAACTCATAATCCCTACAGTGGAGAAACAAGTCATTGGGCCCATCAAGTCCACACCGACTCTCTGAAGGGCATTCTACCCAAACCAATCTCTCTACCCCATCCTATAACTCTGCATTTCCCACGGCTAATCCACCTAACCTTCACATGCCTGGGCACAATAGACAATTTCCTATGGCCAGTCCACTGCGCATCTTTTGATTATGGGAGGAAATCGGAGCATCCGGATATAAACCCACTCAGACAAGGTGAGAATGTGCAAAGTCCACACAGGCCATCACCCAACGTAGGGATTGAACCCGGGTCCCTGTGAGGCAGGAGTGCGAACCACTGAGCTCCCGTGTCATCCCCTGTGTCTGATCTGCCATTCAATGGCTGATATGTGGCCTAAATCAATAGACCTTTCTTTGGCCCCAACCCATTAATACCTTAGCAAATGCAAACTCTCTCAGATTGAAAGCTAACATCTAATCAAGTTTCCACTGCGGTTTGTCGGCGAGATATCCAATAGTCCCCCCACTCCACTTTGTGTGTAAATCTTGTAATGTAATATTTTCAACGTACCATGTGCCTCCAGCTATAAAATGTTTCTCCTGTTGAAGGAAAAGAGAGAGAATTCGCCGTTACATCTAAAAAAGTTCTTAGTTATGATTGTAAACTCTGTGAGATGACACACACGCCTATGTGATCGTGTATCATTTGCTTAAAGAGGAATTTGCTGTTTGAAATCTTGAACTGCAGGATTTGGGGCAGGATTTCTGTTTGTCAAAGGGATATGCCGTTTGTTTTTACCCTGAGTTTGTACGTTTGTGTTAGAAGCACCACAACCCACGAGAAAACGATATGTTGTTTTTCAGGGGATCCACAGACTGATGTCCAAATGGAAAGCTGATTCCGGAACGTCAGAATGGAGCGGGGAAGTATTTTACAATAGACAATTGAAAAAGAAGTTAGAGAGTTTAACCAAGAGGAGACAGGGAAGAGTGCTGGGCACATAGCTTCATTGAATGGAGATGTCTCTTCAATCCGTTTACATCCATAGCTCGGGGAAACACACAATAGTCATCCAGCACAAAAAAAAAATCCCTTTGGCCTAACTCATCCATGCTGACCAAGTTTCCTAAAGTGAAATTGTCCCACTAGCCTGCAGATTGGCCCATATCAGTCAAAATCTTTCTAATCCATCTACTATCAAAATGTATTTTAAATGTTTTTATTGCACCCGTCTCTACCACTTCTTCGAGCTGCTTGTTAGATATATGCACCACCGCCTGTCTAAAAATGTTACCCTCAGTTACTGATTAAACCTTTGCCCTCTCACCCTAAACCTCTGCCCTGTTGTTATGGACAACACTACATGATAAGCAATGTGCACTTTAATACGAGAGACTCTCACAATACTGGCGAGGCCCTTTTACCCATCCAAACTGGACCTGCCAACACTAAATGATGTTCTCAATTAACGGGTGGAGGCGATCAGAACCAGGGTCACAGTCTAATTGTGACAGGGTAGGACTAATATGGGGAGAAATTGCTTCACCCAGAGAGTTGGGGAGGCTGTGGAATACTCTGACACTGAAAGCAGTCAGGGCCAAAACACTGAAGTTCCCCCATCCCTGTGTCTCTCTGACCTGTCGCCATCCTTTTCGCTCCCTCAACCTTGCTCCATCTCTCTCTCTCTAGCTCTCAATCCTGACCCCATATAATCTCTCTCCCTCAATTCTACCCCATCTCTCTCTCACACACATTCAATCCTATCTCCACTTCACCCCTCTCTTAATCCTGCTCCATCACTCTCTTTCTCGCTCAATCTTGCCCTTTCCTCTTTCTCTATCTGTCTCACCTTACCCTCCTCTCTTCCAAAAAAAAAATTGCAATCTAGAACATACAAACCAATTTGTATTATTTTAGCTCCTCCTAACAGCATGGCTCAAGCATCGCATTAATCTGGAGACAAGCACACACAATATTTCAGTAAAATATAAATCTGTAACAACCACTTACAGAAAACAAGCAGGCAAAACGGATTCATATGAAATATCACGTGGAATCCAAAACAAACTCGACCTCTCTCTTTTTGGGAGGGTAACTACTACATGGAGGCACTTAATGTCTTCACCGGTCTTCCTGAGGCTGAAAGTAAATGGATTTGTGGCTTCACTGTGCAGGGAATGAGGCCACTCGGTCCATCTACCATCGTGGACATTTGTAATCTGTGATACTTGCAATCTATGCATTACAAATTGATTTCTACCCACCTCCCCTTTTTCCAATTTTTTTTTCCCTTTAACTGCACCAAATAAAGGGAGTTCAGCAAACATAGAATCATACAGTCCGGAAATAGGCCCTTTGGCACAATTTATCCATGCTGACTAGACTTCCCAAACAGAACTAGCCCCATTTGCTTGCGATTGGGCCCTATCCTGTGAAACCTTTCTAATCGAAACCAATACAATCCATTACAAATGCCTTTTAAATGTTGTAATTTTATCTATCTCTATCACTTCCTCTGGCAGGTCTTTCCAAATATGCAGCACCAGTTGTGAAAAAATGTACGCCCCAGATCCCTTTTAAATCTTTCCCAGCTCACTTTAGACCTATGCCCTCTCGCTTTGGACTCTCCTCCCGGGGTAAAGACTTTGGTTATTCATCCTATCCATTTCCTTCATGATATTAGAGACATTTATATTCTTACACCCCAGGGTTAGGAGGACCCAGCCTATCCAGCCTCGACCTACAACTCAAATTCTCCAGTCCTTGTCAATCTTTTCGGCACCATTCCAGTTTAATAACATCTTTCCTGTAGCACCTCAGGCATTGCTATTTCATTCATTGGAGGATTTCTCACCAGGATCAATCTCTCCAATCGATCTTCAGAGAGTGAATTGCCTCCAGTTTTCCTACCCCTTTCTCTCCCATCAGTAAGCCAGACAAACACATCTGACCTATGCACGGCCTTTCCAAATGGTACCTGACCCTGAAAGGATTAAGCCCCACGCCTCCCACCCCAGGAACCTGGCTTCTGCACATTGGTCTGCAGCTCTGAATCATTAGCTATGGGGTCACAAGGAAACTCTAGAGGCGTCTGTGGGGTGACCTTGGATTAGAGAGAACAGGAAATGATACTAACCACGTAAAGACAAGTCTGATGGACTGCCTGTAACTGAAACACTAAGAAAAAGGAACTACGCATCACTGGTTGACACAGCAAACTCCTTATCTGATAGAAACACTTACCAGCAAGGCAACAGGTTTGACTTGGAGTCAACACACTCAAAATGTTAACTCTGTCTCTCTTTCTCTCTCTCTCTTTCTCTGCACAGATGCTGCCAGACCTGATGGGCTTCTGCAGTATTTTGTGTTTATAACTGATATAAAATGTGTTTGCTTTAATACAAGGAGTATCAGGAATAAAAGTGATGAGCTTAGAACATGGATTAGTACCTGGTGCTATGATATTAGATTAGATTACTTACAGTGTGGAAACAGGCCTTTCGGCCCATCAAGTCCACACCGACCCGCCGAAGCGTATACCACCTAGACCCATACTCCTACGTTTACCCCTTCACCTAATACTACGGGCAATTTAGCATGGCCAATTCACCTAACCTGCACATTTTTGGATTGTGGGAGGAAACCGGAGCACCCAGAGGAAACCCACGCAGCCACGGGGAGAATGTGCAAACTCCACACAGAGAGTCGCCTGAGGCGGGAGTTGAACCCGGGTCTCGGGCGCTGTGAGGCAGCAGTGCTAACCACTGTGCCACCGTGCCGCCCACTGGTTGATGATGTTGCGGCCATAACAGAGACGTGGGTTTCTCTAGGGCAGGAATGGTTGCTGGATGTTCCAGGGTTTAGAACATTTAAAAAGAATAGGGAGGGGGTAAAAAGAGAAGGGGGTGTAGCACTGCTAATCGGAGAGGGTATCACAGCTACAAAAGTTACCATTGTCGAGGAGGGTCTGCCTACTGAGTCAGTATGGGTGGAAATTAGGAACAGTAAGGGAGCAGTCACCTCATTAGGGGTTTACTACAGGCCTCCCAATAGCAGCAGGGAGGTCGGCAGATTTTGGAAAAGTGTGAATGTAGTAGGGCTGTTGTAATGGGTGACTTTAACCTTCCCAATATGGTTTGGAAGAGCTGTTTTTGTAAGGTGTGTTCAGGAAGGTTTCCTAACTCAGTACATTGACAGGCCGACGTGGGGAGAGGCCATTTTGGATTTGGTGCTCGGCATTGAGCCGGGTCAGGTGTCAGATCTTGCGGTGAGAGAGCATTTTGATGATAGTGACCACAACTGCCTTACATTCTACATATCTATGGAGAAGGAGAGAAACAGGCAAAATGGGAGAATATTTAACTGGGAATAAGGAAACTATGATGCTATCAGACGTGAATTGGGAAGCATGGACTGGAAGAAGTTGCTCCATGGAAATGGCACTATAGACATGTGGAGACTGTTTAAGGAACAGTTGTTGAGAGTGATGCATAAATGTGTTCCTCTGAGACAGGTAAGGAGGGTTAAGATAAAGGAACCTTGGTAGGCGAGAGCGGAGGAGCTTCTCGTGAAAAGAAAGAACGCAGCTTTCATAAGGTGGAGGAAGCAAAGGTCTTGCTCAGCTCTAGATGATTACAGGCAGGCGAGGAAAGAGCTCAAAAATGGTCTCAGGAGAGCCAGGCGGGGGCACGGAAAAGGCTTGGCAGGAAGAATTAGGGAGAATCCAAAGTCATTTTACACGTATGTGAGGAATAAGAGAATGATCAAAGAAAGAGTAGGGCCGATCAGGGATAGCATAGGGAACTTGTGTACAGAGTCTGCGGAGGTGGGGAAAGCCCTAAATGATTTTTTTGCTTCTGTCTTTGCAAAAGAAAAGGACCTTGTAGTGAATGAAACCATTGAGGAGCAGGTAAGCATGCCAGAACGGATAGAGATTGACGAAGCTGATGTGCTGAAAAATTTGACAAACGTTAAGATTGACAAGTCGCCAAGGGCCAGACCAGACTTGTCCTCGGCTGCTTTGGGAAGCGAGAAATGTGATTACTTAACCGCTTGCGAAGATCTTTGCATCCTTGCTCTCCACCAGAGTCGTACCTGAGGACTGGAGTGAGGCAAATGTAATTCCTCTCTTCAAGAAAGGAAATAGGGAAATCCACGGCAATTACAGACCAGTCAATCTCACGTCTGTCGTCTGCAAGGTGTTAGAAAGGATTTAAGGGATAGGATTTATGACCACCTGGAAGAGTATGGCTTGATTAAATGCAGTCAGCACGGCGTTGTGAGGTGCAGGTCATGCATCACGAATTTCTTTGAGTTTTTTGAGCATGTTACTAGACAAGTTGATGAGGGTCGAGAGGTGCATATGGTGCATATGGACTTCAGCAAGGCATTTGATAAGGGTCCCCATCGTAGGCTCATTCAGAAGGTTAGGAGGAATGTGATACAGGGAAATTTAGCTGTCTGGATACAGAATTGGCTGGTCGACAGAAAACAGCGAGTGTAGTGGAATGAAAGTATTCTGCTTGCAAGTCAGTGGTGCGTGGTGTTCCACAGGGCTCTGTTCTTGAGCCTCTACTCTTTGTAATTTTTATCAATGACTTGGACGAAGAGATTGAAGGATGGTTTAGCAAGTTTGCAGACGATGCAAAGGTTGGAGGTGTCATTGAGAGTATAGAGGACTGTTGTAGGCTGCAGCGTGACATTGACAGGATGCAGAGATGGGCTGAGAGGTGGCAGATGGAGTTCAACCTGGATAAATGCGAGGTGATGCATTTTGAAAGGTCGAACTTGAAAGTTGAGTACAGGATTAAAGATAGGATTCTTGGCAGTGTGAAGGAACAGTGGGATCTTGGTGTGCAGGTACATAAATCCCATAAAATTGCCACCCAAGTGGACAGAGTTGCTAAGAAAGCATATGGTGTTTTGACTTTCATTAACAGGGGGATTGAGTTTAAGAGCCGTGAGATTTTGTTGCAGCTCCATAAAACTTTGGTTAGACCACACTTGGAATACTGTGTCCAGTTCTGGTCGCCCTATTATCAGAAAGATGTGGATGCTTTGGAGAGGGTTCAGAGGAGGTTTGCCAGGATGCTGCCTGGACTGCAGGGCTTATCTTACGAAGAGAGGTTGACTGATCTCGGACTTTTTTCATTTGAAAAGGAAGGAAGAGAGGGGACCTAATTGAGGTGTACAAGATAATGCAAGACATAGATAGAGTTGAAAGCCAGAGACGTTTTCCCATGGCAGAAATTGTTAACACAAGGGGTCATAATTTTAAGCTGTTTGGCAGAAAGTATAGAGGGTACGTCAGAGGCGGGTTCTTTAAGCAGAGAGTGGTGAGAGCATGGAATGCATTGCCAACAGCAGTTGTGGAAGCTGGGGATATTTAAGAGACTGTTGGACATGCATATGGTCACAGACATTTGAGGGTTCGTACATTAGGTTTACCTTACATGAGGTTCAATGGTCGGCACAACATCGTGGGCTGAAGGGCCTGCTCTGTGCTGTACTGTTCTATATTCTATGTTCTAACTCTGTCTTCTCTCTCGCTCTCTTTGTCTTTCTCTCTCTCCAGAGATGCCTCCAGACCTTCTGAGTTTACCCAGTGCTCTCTATGTTGGTTTCAGATCTCCAGAATCCTGCACTGCGTTGGTTTTGGAACCTGACAAAATATATTCTTTGTATCAGATGCCAATGGCCCCGCTCCTGGTGAAAGTGTGGCCACGGCTGTTCAATCAAGAGGAATGACGGGGCTGGCACATTTCAACATAAAATGCATCGCTCTATCAGAAAGGAAGCACAGGATTATGTGACTACATTTGATGGGAATGGGGTCCATACAAATATAGGACTATGATTAAGCAATTCAGCCCATCGAGTTTTCTCTCCCATTCAAAGAATTTGTGGCTGATCTGATCATCCTCAAATCCACTTCACCACCTTTCCCTGATAACCCTCGATTCCCTTTCTGATTAAAAATCTCTCTATCTTTGTCTTCAATATGCAGAAAGACCAAGCCTTTGCAGCACTCTGTGGTAAAGAATTCCACAGATTCTATCCCCTCTGAAAGAATAAATTCCTCCACCTCTCTGTCTTCAATGGGCGACCCATCCCAGATTCTGTGATGACACTCCTCTGGTCTCATGTTCTCCCCTACAAGGGGAAACAACCCCTCTCCACATCTCCCCTGCCAAATCACTCTAAGAATCTTCAATCAGATCACATCTCATTCTTCTTAACTCCAATGAGGTCAGGCCCAACCTACCCAACCTCCTCCCTCGTCAGACTGTCCCTCCATACCCGGGATCAGCTAAGTAAACTCTCTCTGGACTGCCTCCATTCCCAGTATATCTTTCAAAAAAGGATCCCCAAAACTATTCACAGTCTCCAAGCTGTGGTATGACCTGTGCCTGGTATAGTGTTTAAGTAAAACGTCCGAACTTTTATCCACATTCCCTTTGAAATAAAAGTTGTTTCCTTGCCCTATGACCTGCTGAACTTTGATTTGCTTGTTATTCACAATTAATAACTTCCTGATCCCTCGGATAAGGAAATTATCCAAGGGAATGTGTTTCAACTTTGTTAGAAGTTGCTTCAGCCTCTGGAATCCAAGCAACACAAGAATCGTAAGAATTAGTTTTCTTAACTGATTGAGGACTTCAAAGAATCGGTGTACCTTTGCAAAGTGCAGTTGGTGTTTCTGAATGTGTTGCTCATATACCACAACATCAGACAGCGTTGCAGAGTGTGACAGTATGATTTGAGATCTCCAGAGGGCAGATCTTTTGCTAATCCTATCCAGTGGGCGATATTTTCTCCCTGAGGAACAAGATAATCTCGTTCCCACCCCTCTGTAAAATCAGCATTCACCACAAATCTGCATTAGCTGTCCCCTCTTTTTGTCCCTAATCTGTCCCTGATTCGATTTAATTCTCTTTTTCTATTTATGTTTAAAGCAAACATTTGCTCTTCCCCTTTCTTTTGACTTCTTAAAAAAATGCTAATCGGTTCATTACACTTTCTTTGCAAATTATCCATATGGCTATTACTTTAGCACTCTGTTTTGTGTACTTGGGCGGTTTAACTGTTGGCTGAACAGAAAGTCAATTTTATTTACAGAATTCGGAGGTTTCTGCTCATTCCAGTCATTGTATCTTCAGCTGGCTTGTTTTTGATATAAGGCACGGATGAATAGGACATGTGTGAGAGAGGGTGTGCGAGGAAGAGTGGAATAAAGTGAGAAAAAGCACAGACGTCTGAGAAAACGTGTGAGTGTGCGTGAGGGACAGAATGTGTGTGAGAGAGTGTGCATGCTAAAGAATGTGTCTGTGAGAGAGTCTATGAGACAGAGTGTGTGAGAGAGAGACAGTTTGTCTGTGTGAGAGTGTGTGCCTGAGACAGAAAGACAGAGAAATTTGATAAGAGTAAATATGCGTGTGTGTATGCGTGTGAGGGTGAGAAGGAGATGTGGCTGACAATAACGTTTGGGTGCCAGAGTGTTTGTGTGTGTGTATGAGAGAGAAAGAGAGAGAGAAAGACAGTATGTGTATGTGTGAGAGTGTGTGCGTGACAGAGAGAAACTGTTTGTGTGAGACAGAGTGAGTGAGAAGGTACTTGTGTGAGAGTGTGCGTGTGACAGACTGTGTGTGAGAAAGAGCGCTTGTGTGCATGTGGGTGTGAAACACTGCATGAGACAGATTGTGTGTGAGAGAGAGATTGTGTGTGTGTGGGTGGTGCCTGAGGGAGAGTGAGAGTGCGTGACATGGTGTGTGTGTGTGAGAGAGAGAAAGATAGTTTGTGTATGCGTGGGAGTGTGAGCATGACAGAGAGAGAAAAAAACTGTGTGTGAGAGAGCATGCGAGAGTATGTGTGTGTATGTGTGCGTGACATGGTGTGTGTCTATGTGTCTGAGAAAGAAAGTATGTGTGACACTGTGTGTGTGACAGTCTCTCTGTGTGTATGTGTGTGTGAGAGAGAGCGAGAGAGTGTGTTTGAAACATTGTGAGAACGGGATTGCCTGTGAGAGAGTGTGAGAGAGAGAAAACGTGCGTGTGAGACTGTATGTGTGTGTGTGAGAGAGAAAAAGATAGTGTGTCTATATATGAGAGTGTGTGCGTGACAGAGAGAGGGAAACTATGTGTGTGAGAGAGTATGTGTGTGTACGTGTGTGAGAGAGAGCATGTGTGTGTGTGAGAGAGAATCTATGTGACACACTGTGTGTGAGAGAGAGCGCCTGTGTGCTGGTGGGTGTGACAGAGTGTATCAGACAAAGTGCGCGTGTGAGAGAATATGTGTGTGACACTGTACGTGTGTGTGTGTGTGCGCGCGCGTGTGAGAGAGAGAGAGAGAAATTGAGAGTCATTGTGTGTGGGTGTGCTACTTATCTATGAGGCTTTATGTGTGAGAGAGTGTGTTTGAGAAATTGTGAGAACGAGATTGTTTGTGAGAGAGTGTGTGCGAGAGAGAGCGTGTGTGTGAGACTGTATTTGAGAGAGTGTATGTCTGAGCGTGTGTGCGTGAGAGAAAGAGAGACCGTGTGTGTGACAATGTGTGTGGGTGAGAGAAAGACATTGTGGGTGTGTGAGAAACTTACGTGTGAGACTTTATGTGTGAGAGAGTGTGTTTGAAACATTGTGTGAACGGGATTGTTTGTGAGAGAATGCGTGTGTGCGAGAGTGTGTGCGTGAGAGAGAGTGTGTGTGAGAGAGTGTATATGTGAATGTGTGCGTATGTTTTAGAGAGAGAGACTGTGGGTGAGAAAGTGTGTGAGACACAGTGTGTGTCTGAGCGTGTGTGTGAGACAGAGTGTGTCTGTGAGAGAGTGTGTAGAAAGCAAAGAGAGATAGAGTTGATGAGAGTAAGCATGTGTGTGCATGTCAGGATGAGAGGGAAAGTGTGGGAAAGAGGAAAAAGTGTGTGTGAGAGAGAGAAACAGTCTGTATGTGAAGGATAGCGTGTGTGATAGTGATTGTGTGAGAGAGTGTATGTGACAGTGTGTGTGAGAGAGCGCGATTGAGTGTGTGACACTGTGTGTGTGACAGACTGTGTGTGTGTGAGAGAGTGTGAGTGAGACAGTGTGTGTGTCAGTGACACTTTACGTGTGAGACAGAGTGAGAGAGTGTGTTTGAGACATTGTGTTAACGGGATTGTTTGAGAGAGTGTGTGTCAGAGAGAGAGAGAGAGCGTGTGTGTGAAACAGTGTAGGTGTAAGTTTCTGTGTGTGAGAGAAAGAAAGACTGTGAGTGTGACATTGTGTGTGTGTATGTGAGGGAGAGAAAGAGAAAGATAGTGTGTGTATATGTGAGAGTGTCTGCGTGACAGAGAGAGAGAAACTGTGAGAGAGAGAGAGTGTGTGAGAGAGTACATGTGTGTATGCGTGTGAGAGAGCGTGTGTATGTGTGAGAGAGAGTGTGTGACAGACTGAGTGTGAGAGAGTGCATGTTTGCTTATCGGTGTGAGAGAGTGTATGAGAGAATGTGTGTGTGATACAATACGTGTGGCGCTGCGTATATGTGTGAGTGTGTGTGTCTGTGAGAGAGACACAGAGAGTGTATGAGACATTGTGGGTGTGTGAGACTTTATGTGTGAGACAGAGTGACAGAGTGTTTGAGACATTGTGTGAACGGGACTGTTTGTGAGAGAGTATGTGTGTGTGAGAGAGTGTGTATGTGAGAGAATGTATGTGTGATTGTGTGTGCATGTGTGTGAGAGAGAGACTATGTGTGTGAGAGAGAGAGCGTGCGAGAGACTGTGTGTCTGTGTGAGTGTGTGTGAGACAGACTGCGTCTCTGAGAGATTGTGTGTGAGACAAAGAGAGAGAGTTGCTGAGAGTAAGTATGTGTGTGTAAACGTGTGGGAGAGAGGAACAAGTGTGTGTGAGAAAGACAGAGACAAAGTTTGCGTGTGAGAGAGAGAGTGCGTGCGAGACAGAGTGTGTTTGTGTGAGAGAGTGTGCGAGAGTGTGTGAGAGAGAAAGAATGTGTGAGACAGAGTGTGTGTGTGAGAGAGGGAGAGATTATGTGTGAGACAGAATGTGTGTGTTTAGTTGAGAGAGAGCGTGTGTGTGTATGTGTGAGAGAGAGGGAGTGTGTGTGAGACAGATGTGTGTTTTTTGAGAGAATGTATGTGTGAGACAAAGTGTCTGTGTGTGATAGAGTGAGGGGTGTGAGACTGTGTGTGTGAGAGAGAGAGTTTACAGAGTGTGCTTTTGGTTGAGAGTGTGTGTGTGAAGCAGTGTGTGTGTGCGTATGTCAGAAAGTGACTGTGCGTGTGTCTGTGTGTATCTGTGAGTGAGAGAGACAGATTATGAGTATGCGAGAAGTTAGAGACATAGTGTCAGTGATTTTTACAACATGGAAACAGTTCCTCTGGGTCAAATTGTCAGTGGTGCCCAAAATTTCAACTAGTCCCATGTGCTTGTGTTTGGTCTATATTCTTCCATACCTATCCCTTTCATGTACAGGTTTAAATGTTTCTGAAATGACAAAACTGCACTCGCTTCCACCACTACCTCCAGCAGCCTGTTCCTGACACTCACCGCCCTCTGTGTGAAAGAATTCCGCCACTGTACTCTTTCTTATCTCTCCCCTATCACCTTGAAGAAACCCTCATCACATTGAAGAAGGATAGATGTTCACTAATGATGCCAAGGCAATGAACCAAGTGCTGGGGAAATGGGATTAGACAATAGTTAAGTGGTAACTATTTACACGCAGACTCGATGGGCCGATGGGCCTTTTTCTGTGCTGCAGACTCCCTGCCGCTGGGGCAATTAGGGATGTGGAGATAAACGTTAACCCAGTCAGTGACATACACTTCTCATGATCGAATGTAAAAAAAAATAAAATCTTTTTTCAACGTGAAGTGAGTTGAGTGAGTTACATTCCCGGGATTGGTAAGGATTTGACCTTTGGAGTGATGGAGATGGGAAAGCACTGAAGGAGGACCTTCAGCCCATTGCCCTTGTGCAGGACAGTTTTGAGTATCAATTGAATCTTTTGTGATCGATCTCTGCTTAAATCTATCTGGATGAGCTCGCCCCCCAATGCCCCGACAGTAACCTGCCTGCTGTGAAATATGTGCCCGACAGCCGGGTGAAACTGAACTTTAAAGGCACTGGTGTCATGTGAGGCAGCTCGGTGTGGAAATGACGGTGAGTAATGTCATCAATGTGCTCCCCAGCCACAGGTTAAGCCGGCGGTGTTGTGGGAGTGTGCACACTAACCAGTCTGTGGTGTATGGAGAGAGACAACACAAATCAAATATTCTGCCCATCACAGTCACAACGCCAAGGTGACAGGGAAAAGGAATGTTGATTCTGTGTAAAGTTACCTCACGTGAACACAACAAATCATAGACACATCACAAATAGAAGCAGGAATAGGCCCTACCAACCTGCGCACACCCCCCCCCCCCCCCACCCACCCACCCCCCATTCAACAAGATGGAACCCAGGTCTCTGGCATTGTGAGGCAACAGAGCTAACCACTGAGAGACCGTGTCACCCATAAATAAAGGATAAAGTGGGGGGGGGGGGGGGCAGAGGAAATAGGAGTGGATAGAGCGGGGCTCAACAGAAATGAGATGGGGAAATGGGGGTCGGGAATAGAGTGGGGTAGTGAGGTTCATAGGAAGGTTTATTGAGGGGAAATGGGGAAGGGGAATAGAGTTGGGGGAGAAAGAGGGGGCATGGGATGGAGAGCGATGGAGTGGGGAGGGGGATCGTTTGTCCCCTTCCCTTTTTTCCCTGCACTCCACCCTAGCACCCTCCTCTGTTGATCCTGCCTCCACTCTATCCCTCTACTGTTACCCTTGGCCCCTACTTTATCCCACTCCCCTGCTGCCCCGTCCCACATTTTTATCTACATCCCCTGTTTCCCCGACCCATCACTCTATCTCCCCGCCTTGTTTCCCCTGCCAAGCACTCTATCCCCTCTCGTGTTTTATGTGCACCCCTCTCTACCACTACCCCCGTTTCCCCTGCCCCTACTCTATCCGCTTCTCCTGCTTCCTCTACCCCTCACTCTATACCCCCCATGTTTCATCTGACCCCCACTCGTTTCCCCCCAAGAATCCCCTTCCCCTTGTCCCCGTTTGCCCTTACCCCACCCTACCCTTGTGTTTCCCCTGAAACCCTCACGCTATCCCCTCCCCTGTTTCCCCTGCCACCCTACAGTCTAACGCCCTTCACTGTTTCCCCGCCCCACTCTATCCCCCTCCCCTCTTTCTTCTGCCCCTATTCTATCCTCCTCCCGTTTCGCCTACAATCCCCCACTCTATCCTCCTCCCTTGTTTGCCCTGCTCACAAGGTATCCCGCTCCCCTGTTTCTCGTACCCCCTCGACACAGTGCCACTCTCGTGTTTTCCCTGCCCCCGCTCCAACTCCATCCCAGCTCCTCTCATTTCCTCTCTCTCCAAACTCTCCCCATTCTATCTCTCTTACACCCAAACAGTTCTGAGGAAGGGTCACTTGGCCTGAAACTTTAACTCTGATTTCTCTCCACAAATGCGACCAAACCTTCTGAGCTTTTGTAGCAATTGCTGTTTTTGTTTCTGATTTACTGCATTCACAATTCTTTTAGTTTTTCACTCTGTGATAACTGTCTCACATCACATCAACATGGTTTCACTAGCTTACATCTACTTAATAAAAAAAGTCCCAATATGTTATGAACTGGAATTTTGTTTATTACTGAATACATAATTAATGTATACAAAAGCAAAGCCCACCAAGAAATTGCATTTAGAGTAACTCAGAGATAGATCAGACCCATCCCATGTACACCATCCATGAAGGGAAGCTCCCATTGCTTAATAAATGCCGCATCCATCATGTTTCCATTGTGTTTTCCATCTCAACACAGAGTGCGGAGTGGGGAAGGGGCTGCGAAAGAGGATGCAGAGATGCTTCCGTGTGCTTTGGACAAATTGAGTGAGTGGGAAAACGCAAGACAGAAGCAGTTTAATATGGGTCAACATTTGGTTAGCCAATGTGGGAGCGAGATCACGAAGGTGGATTATTATCCGAATGGCGATGGAAAAATGAATTGAGGACTGAAGTTGGGTTGCCAATTTATGGCTGTACAAGACATTGACAAGGCCATGTTTGGATTATTGCATGGAATTCTGGTCGCCCTGCTGTAGGAAGGATGTTATTAAATTGGAAAAAGTGCAGGAAAGATCTACAAGAATGTTACCAAGGCTGGTGGGTTTTAATAATAAGGAGAGGGTGGATAGGCTGAGGCGATTTTTTTCCCTGGAGGGTCTGTGGTTGAGGGGTGGGCCCTATAGAGGTTTATAAAATCATAATGGGCATAGATAAGGTGAATAGACAAGATTTTTAATCGCAGGTTAGGAGAGTCCAAATGAGGGCATAGTTTTTAGATGACAGTGGAGAGATTTAAAAGAGACATGAGGGGCAATTTTTCACGCAGTGGGTGGTGCATATATGGATCAAGCTGCCACAGGGGATATTGGAGGCTGAGGTAAAAACAATGACTGCAGATGCTGGAAACCAGATTCTGGATCAGTGGTGCTGGAAGAGCACAGCAATTCAGGCAGCATCCGAGGACAGGCAAAATCGACGTTTCGGGCAAAAAGCCCTTTATTCCTGATGAAGGGCTTTTGCCCGAAACGTCGATTTTGCCTGTCCTCGGATGCTGCCTGAATTGCTGTGCTCTTCCAGCACCACTGATCCAGATATTGGAGGCCGGTACAGTTACAACATTTTGAAGGCATTTGGACAGGCCCATGGATAGAAAAGGTTGAGAGAGACATGGGTCAAATAGGGCTGGTTCTGTTTAGGAAGCCTGGACAGCATGACTGAGTTGGGCTGAAGGATCTGTTTCCGTGCTGTATGGCTCTATGACTCTATGATTACAGACACATGCTGTCCTTGCCAGCAATGCTCTACATCCTTTCCCTGAATGAGGGACCACGGTGTTTAAAAACCGATAACTCAATCACTGTCCTTGCTCGCTCTAATGCTTGACAATTCATCGACATAATCATGCTGTTTCATTGAAAGACAAATGGCACTTATTGACGAGAACCTTTCTTGATGGACAGCCGTTATCAGATCTGTACGAGGGCGGTGTTAAAATATTGACATCTTCAACAAAGCCTGTATTTACATCACACCGAGCCCATATGTGGTGCCATGGTAGTGTCCCTAACTCTAGACTGAGATTCCAAATTTTCTTTTATTCATAAGAGGAGGACATCACCGGATAGGTCAGCATTTATTACCAATCCCTAAAAGCCCACAGGGTAGTTAAGATTCAATCGAATTGCTGTGGGTCTGGTGTCACATGTAGGCTGACCAGGTAAGGAATGGTAGTTTCCTTCCCTAAAGGACATGAATGAATCAGATGGGTTTTACTGACAATCGATCATAGGTCACAATCAGCCACTTTAGTCCAGAATTTTGTTGATGTTAAAATCCACCATTCATTCATTCGGGTCCCTAGAATATCACAGAGATCTCTCGATTAACAGTCCACCAATAACACCACCAGGCCATCGCACCCTGTTCACTATTTCCCAACTGTCAGAACCGTCTGACAATTTCTATTGTGAGTTGGTCAGAATAGGAGAGATTCCTAATTGCTCATTAAAAGAAGGAGACAGATGATGCATTCATCCGCTTCAACGTGGACCAAACGCTAAGCTTAATCCTCAGATATGAGAACAAAGAAGAGACAGATATTAAATGTCCAAAGATTCCCAACAGCCAAAATAGCTAGTCAAATACAAAACCCAGTGAGGTCCAGAAGACATTGATGGTCACACTAGCATAAAAACTTCCGCGGAAGAAAATGAGTGGAGTCAAAAGCGTTGTGAAACACGTTTCCATCATAAAGTTCACAAGATTGTTATCTGTACACAGGAGTTACATTGTACCGCTTCACCAGATGGTGAATAGAATCGAACGAACACCCCTCCCTCCACACAGTCTATCTTCTTGCTTCTTATTTGCGTGGAATATTCGCGTAAATGTTTCCATCTGCTCCGTTTCTATCTTGTGAGTGCCCACTGAGGTTCAGTGTGGCGTATGCGATACAATAATCATCAGGGTCAGTCTTGGCATCCTGCAGTTGAATAATATTGGAATGAAAAAGGGTACTGAGTGGGAGCAGGAAACTGAAGGGGAGGGAGAGGTCAGTTGGGGTACAGGTGGAACTGAGTATCAGGGGAAAATGAGAATCACCAGCAGACAGTTCAGGGACTGCGAGTTAGGAAGCTAGTTGCACAGTGGAAATGTCCCTGCCTCTGAGCCAGGCGGACATGGTTCAAGTCATACCTGCTCCTATGGTGTGCCATATAATTTATAGAAGCAGGAATATGACGTTGGACTTGAACAGGATTTTGGCGATACCATAGCTGGACATTGTGTGCAGTTGCCATCTCTGCACTATTAGAAGGATGTGATACACTGGAGGGGGTTCAGAGGAGATTCGCGAATATGTTGCCTGGGATGGAGCATTTCAGTGATGAAGAGAAGCTGGGTAAGCTCGGCTTGTTTTCTTTGGACGAGAGAAAGCAGAGGGGGTTATAAATGTGTTTTCCATTCATTTACAGGACATCGGCATGTCTAGCAGAGCCCAGCATTTGTTGTCCTGTCTCTAGTTCCTCGACTGAGAATGTGACGGTGAGCTATCTTCCTGAGCCACTGTAGTCCCCCATGCTGTAGATAGACTCAACATTCACTTCGGGAGGGAGTTCTAGCATTATGACCCGGCGACACTGAAGGAATGGCTGATATTTTTCCAGAGAATGCTGAGTGGTTCAGAAGGGAACCTGCAAGGGATGGTGATCCCATCTGCTGCCCTTGTCCTTCGACCTTGAAGTGGTTGTGGATTTGGAAGGTGCTGTTTGAGGATCTTTGGTGACTTTCTACAGTGCATCTTATAGATGGTACACACTGCTGCTACCAATTGGGTGCAAATGACAATGGACTGACAACGATTTAGCGTCAAGATCAGTGATGCTTTGATCATGTACAAGAAGTAACTGGAAAAAACAATATTGAAACCGACTTGTTCCTGGGCGTTGTAAGTGGAGTGAGAAGCACTGATTGATCTACACTGTTGAGAACGCATTGCTATTTATTTTCTGCTGTGTTTAAAGTTAGACACAAAGCTAGGAGGAAGGGGAAGCAGAGAAGGAGACTTCAGAGATGCTTCATAGACGTGTTGAATGAGTACGCCAATGTAAGACAGATGCAATTTAGTGTGGATTATTCAGGAGAAAGTGAGGTCTGCAGATGCTGGAGATCAAAGTTGAAACTTTATTGCTGGAACAGCACAGCAGGTCAGGCAGCATCCAGGGAACAGGAGATTCGACGTTTCGGGCACAGGCCGAAGTATTGCGTATACAGTTTGTGACCTCCTGATCTGAGAAAGGATTTTCTGGCTATGGAGGGATTGCAGCAAAGGTTTCACAGACTGATGCTTGGGATCAGTTAGCATTTGACACGTTGGAGCTTAGAGGAATGAAGGGTAATCTAAAAGTAATCTGTCAAATTCTGAGAGGACTATACAAGGGAAACACAGGAAGAATGATCCTGATGAACCGGAGGGAGTGTAGAACCAGAGACTCACAGTCTAAAGGAGACAGGATACGAGAGAGAGGAGGAGAAATGTCTTCACTCAGAAAGCAGGGATCCTGAGGAATTCTCAGCCACAGAAAGTGATCGGGGTCGGAACATTGAATGTTTATCAAGAAGGAGTAGGATAGATTTTTTAAGGGCTAAAAGCAGAACGTGGGGGGACAGGGGAATGATTTGGATGATCCTATTGAATGGGGAGCGTAGCCTGGAAGGGCCGGATGGCACTGTCCTGCTCCTTCTTACTATGACGTATCCTTAGATTAATCTGATATGAATCACATTTGACGTTTTACATTGGGGATGCAGGGTATACATCTACTTACACATTTTTTGACAATAGCTGTGGTGTATTTGGACTTACAATGTAACATACCTTCTTCCCATCAGAGGAGACACCAGTACTGTTGCCTGAAGATAAATCAAAATGAGAGGAGGTAAAAACGTTTTGCAAGCATTAACGATTTGATCTGGACCCATCGAGGGCTGATCAACATCAAAGATGTAGTTTATCCTTTTAAAAGTATAGATTAGATTCCCTACAGTGTGGAAACAGACTCTTCGGCCCAACCAGTCCACACCGACCCTCCGAAGAGTAACTCACCCTGACACATTTCCTTCTAACTCAAGCACCTAACACTGTGGACCATTTAGCGGGGCCAATTCACCTAGCCCACACATCTTTGGACTGAGGGAGGAAACCAAAGCACCCGGAGGAAACCCACGCAGACACAGGGAGAATGTGCAAACTCCACACAAACAGTTGCCTGAGGCTGGAATCGAACCTGGGACTCTGGGGCAGCAGTGCTAACCACTGAGCCATCGTGCCGCCACTCTGTGTTTTAGTTAACTTTGTAAAAATATCAGTCCAACACTTTCCGAATTCTCCCTCTCAAGCAATCCAGACATTTCATAATATCGCATTTAGAAAACTCACTCTGTCTAAATCATACAATTTGTTTTCATATCAATACGACAGAGTGTCAGCTTTTAGATTGTGGGTCTGAAGCTTATCATCCGTTCCGTCACTTGCTCAGTTGTTGTACATGGAAGGCAGGAGTGACCTATGCATAAGGCATACATTTGTGTTTTAACTGTTGTGTGCTGTTAGTTAAGCTTAGTTAAGTTTGCTGGATGGATGGTTTTTGCAATGCATTATATGCGAACCTTTGCTAACAGCATGGGTAAAATTCCCACACCAGCTGAAATTACCCTGAAGAAGTCTCCTTCTGAAACTCTCCCCTCTCAAGACGCATGATGACCCTCAAATTAAATGACCTACCAGTCCTCTCTTTTTCTCTCTTTTTTCTAATGAGAGCAGGAAAATGGTCCGGTAGAAAGTAACCTTTTACTGCTCATCCCTGAGACAAGGACTAGAATGTGTTCTGAGAGACAGATGTGATTGTGCAGAAGGCCAAGGCCAGTTCAATGTCCCTTGTGGTTGTTGACAAGCATCTGTACGATAATTATTAACTCATCCTTCTGAGCAACAATTTGACATGCAATGTTTCTATTTTATTTATCGTTTGAAATCTGCAGGCGGTAGCTTTTGGAAAATACGTCTTGTGTGCTTTGTCATGAATTAGAAATTGCTTTCTCTCTCTCTCTCCACAGATGCTGCCACACCTCCTGAATCGTTCCAGCACTTTCTGTGTTTATAACCTTCAATGTTATCTCAAATTTTCTTTCTCTTTCTCCACAGATAGTGCCAGACCTGTTGCGTTTTTCCAAACTTTGTTTCCAATCTCCAGTATCCGCAGTTCTAACTTTTACGCGAAAAATAGCTATGTCTACTTCAAAGAAGGATGAAAGGGTGCCACTGCCATTCTCATGCAGACACACACACACACACACACACAAACACACATATTTGCTCAGCAACTGGAATTGAGCTGTTGTTGAAGCTGCAATGGGCACCCCATAACCACTCCTCTCTCTATCTCAATGAAATCTTTACCGGGCTCCGTTGTCTTCTTGATGGTGACCTCTGAATAAACCAGATCTTCAGCAGTGTTTTCTACAAAGAAATCAATGCAAATGAGAAACACACATCAATCAGAAAGCCTCATTATAATCGCCTAAATGACAGATGGAATAGATACATAGATAGACAGACAGATAGATAGATAGATAGATAGATAGATAGATAGATAGATAGATAGATAGATAGATAGATAGATAGATAGATAGATAGATAGATAGATAGATAGATAGATAGATAGATAGATAGATAGATAGATAGATAGATAGATAGACAGACAGACAGACAGATAGATAGACAGATAGATAGACAGATAGATAGACAGATAGATAGACAGATAGATAGACAGATAGATAGACAGATAGATAGATAGATAGATAGATAGATAGATAGATAGATAGATAGATAGATAGATAGATAGATAGATAGATAGATAGATAGATAGATAGATAGATAGATAGATAGATAGATCGATAGATAGATCGATAGATAGATAGATAGATAAGTTTTCGACAGAGGTAGATAAGAGCTTGATTAGTAAGACAAATGATGTTTATGAGTAGAAAGCAGGAGATTTGAATTGAGGAATAAATTAGCTATGACTGCGGGGAGAGCTGTCTCGATAGGCTGAATGGCCTAATTGTGCTCCTATATTTTATGGTCCTATGACATTATGTTGACAGGCAGATAAACATGCATACAGGGACATTTCATTCTGGATCGTTAGGTTAACCAATACAAGTAGAAAGAGTATTATGCAGGAAACATGCTCTTCTTCATTATCATTTGGAACACTCGTCTGTGAAAATAATCCCTCATTGTAATCAACATCTGTTGGATTTCTCAACACCAGAGAACTGAGTCCTCAGTTTATAATGTTTTACTTGAGATAAAATAGGCATACTGAGTCAGCCAAACCACCCTGCTGGAGGTCCTATCACAGAATATTAGAACAGTAGCCGTTTGGAAAATAGATTGCATGAATATAGAGGTCTACAGCACAGAAAACAGTCCCATCGAGTCCATGCCAGTCAAAAACAACCACCTCACTATTCTCTGATTCCATCTCCTCAGCACTTCACCCATAGCCTTAGCATCACAAATGCACATCTAAGTTTTTCATCAATGAGGATTTCTGCCTGCCCCATCTTTACGGACAGTAAGTTCCAGATTTCCCACAAACCTCTTTTTTTTTCCTCACACCCTCTTCTAAATCTCCAGCTCCTTACCTTCAATCCATGCTGGCCAATTAGGTGAAGAAGGCATATGGCATTCTGCCTTCATTGCCTGGGCATGGAGTACAATATTTGGCAAACCATGTTGCAGTGGTATAAAGTCCTTGCGAGGCCGCAATTGGAGTATTGTGTGCAGTTTTGGTCGCCACACTACCACAATGACGTGAATGCTTTGGAGACAGTGCAGAGAAGGTTCACTAGGATGTTATCTGGTCTCGAGGGCGTTGGGTATGCGGAAAGGTTAAAACAACAAGAATCGTTTTCACCGAAAAGACCGTGGCTGAGAGGAGACTCGATTGACATCTACAAAATTATGAGGTGCATTGATATGGTAGATAGTCAGAAGCTTATTTCTCGGGATTGAAGTTTCAATTATAAGGAGACACAGGTTCAGGATACGAGGAGTAAAGTATAAGGGAGATATACGAGTTAATTTTTTTTCACACAGTGTGTTGGAGGGGCTCCACAGCACAACTAGAAGGGGTGGTGGAAGCAGGATCGTCGGTGACATTTAACAGGCATTTGGATAGTCACATGAACAGGGAGAGAATTGTGGGATACCAACCAAAAAAATCAGGAGGTGTTTTTTAGTAAGGTTCGGGCATTATGATAAGCACAGTCTTGGAGAGCCGATGGGCCTATTTCTGTTTTGTTCTTTTTAAGACCCCCAACCCCAATAAGTGATCACTACATCAAAATCTAAAAGTATCACCTTTGGGGGTTAAAACATGGAAAGATGTAAGAGAGTAAGCAGGGAACCGGGGACTGAGTTGGATATTCAAATTCGATCAAATGGGCGAGTTGGCGAGAAGAGCCAAATTGACTATTCCTAGTTTCTATGAGAACCGGAGAAATAAGCTGGATGGTCGGGCATGTTCATAACGAATGGTAGAACAAGGTATAAGGGCTGAATTCCCTCCCACTCAGCCTCCACATATCCAAGGAAAACTGCCCTATCTGACGGCTCAGATGTTCGACCAGAATTTCTAACAGGTTACGATGCACTATCACTGTGTGGGGGTCTTTAATCACACCGATACAATGGCACTCACCAGCAGTGTGTGCTGCTCCAACTGCTGCATACTCCAGATGTCTGGCTGCTGCCCCTTCACCAAAAGGTTGGGATTTATTTCCAGTTCAAAGGGGAAGGAAAGTAAGTCGTCATTTCGACCACACTGCTTCAAAAAAGCATGTTCAGCTTCAACAAAACGACAAAGCTATCACACAAAATACAAAACCCAGCGATATCTGGTATTCCCTGAAACCACGCCCCTGCTTTCCATCTAAACATGGAGATTTTTCACCCTCAAGGAGCTACCCAGATCTTCATCTTGTTTCCACTAATGTCCTTTGAGGAAGGAAATCTGCCGTCCTTACCCGATCTTGGCCTGCATGTGACTCCAGACGCTGGTTAACTACAACTGCACTCTGGGGCAACTATGGATGTGCAATAAATGCTGGCCCAGCCAGTGACACCCACATTACTATGAATGAATGAACACAGTTTGGGACTTTTTCTGGAGTATGGTTTCCCCGGTTTGGCAATAATACTCGTGTTAAAAGGATGCAGACATATCCAAGCTCCCTCTATGACTTTTTCATTTCGGTCATCTCTCCCTGATTAAAAGGAATCGCGATAAACAAATAAATATAACACTCTTGTTTCAGTCACTTACTCCCTGAGCTGTGATACAGTTGACGAATTGCCTGAAGAGAGAGAGAGAGAATATTCTCAGCATATTGTACAGTAGCTATGCATTGTTATAGACAGGACCTGCCAAGACCTTATCTCACTCATAAACAGAGAACAAACGGCGCGGTGACACAGTGGTTAGCACTGCTGCCTCACAGCATCAGAGACCCCGGGTTCAATTCCCGCCTCAGGTGACTGACTGTGTGGAGTTTGCATGTTCTCCCGGTGTCTGCGTGGGTTTCCTCCGGGTGCTCCGGTTTCCTCCCACAGTCCAAAGATGTGCAGGTCAGGTGAATTGGCCATGCTAAATTGCCCGTAGTGGTAGGTGAAGGGCAAGTGTAGGGGTATGGTTGGGTGGCGGATCGGTGTGGACTTGTTGGGCCGAAGGGCCTGTTTCCACACTGTCGGTAATCTAATCAAACGCATTAATAGATGATAATTGTCAAACCCGTCTCAATACACATTAAACAGCTGCATTGGATTCGGGTGATGGGGAGGATTATGATGGGGGTTAAGGGTTACTTTGAGTGTTTTGGTGAGGGCCACGGTTAGCGTTATGTTAAGAGTTAGGTTTAAAGTTGGAGTTATGATTAGGAGTATGGTTTGGAGTAAGGTTAAGATTAGAGTCAGAATTAGATTTACGGTTAGTGCTAGGGCTAGAGTTAGGTTTAGGATTAGCGTTAGCTGTTGCATTCAGGCCGGTTAGATTTAAAGTTATGGTTCTGTTTGAATTATGTTTAAGTTAAAGGTCAGATTTTACGTTAGGGAGTTTTGAGCATTTGCTGAGGGTTAGTTTCATCATGATAAGGGTTAAGGTGGAGTTAGGTTGGAGTGGTTGGCCTATTGCTCAGTTTATGGTTAAGGTTAGGTCAGCCTGCCCAGTCGATAATGTATAAATTTAAGAAGTGAGGCAGGAAAATGACGTTGATCCAGATATATTGTGTTAAATAATGGAGCAGCATCCTGAGGGGCTGAATTTCATCCTCCTGTTTCCAGTTCTCATGGTCTTACATCTCCCTTCCTCTCAGAGGTGCTCTGACACAGTGTGCTGGGGGTGGGGGTGTTTTCACAGTTACCCGATCCAGCAGGCTAACTTTATGAGTGCCCTCCCTCCCTACTCTCAACCCCAGTTCCCAATATATTTTCTCCTTCCCCCAGCTTCCCCATTCATTAGGAAGGTTACATTGAGGCGGGGATGGCAGTGTCATGGTGTGGGAATTTGGAACAAATCCCATTCCCGTGGGATGTTACAGACCTGTGTCCCTCCTCCGGTGGATGAAGCACACCAACACAATGAGGCCGGCGAACAGCAGAACTGAGAGGAGTGATGCCAAAATTTCCTTGGAATAGCTCCGAGCTGTAATCCAACAGGAATAGTCAGCTCAAATTAACAAGTTCACCAGAAAGTTTTACCACATCACCCTTGTGATAGGCAGACAGTTCACACCGGACAGACCAACATACGTAACTCCCTGCCACCTTGGGAGTATTGAGAGTCTCACAGTAAAGGACAATTCGGCCCTTCACAAATCGCACTTTCCCACATAATCCTCCACCCCCACCCTCCCACAGCCTTCAATGTTATGACTCTTCAACTGTTCATCCAAATACTTTGTAAAGGTTTCGGGTTTCCTTGCCAAGTTGTATGTTGCAACCCACCCATCCTCTGGGTGAAAAAAGGCCTCAAGCCCCCTTTTAACTACCTGTCCTTCAATTAAAAATGACCACTCCGAACCCCAGCCTTTATTCCCGATCATTTCACTATGGGGAGCACCTGATTAGGTTAGATTACATTGCATTACATTACATTACAGTGTGGAAAAAGGCCCTTCAGCCCAACAAGTCCACACCGACCCGCTGAAGCGTAACCCACCCATACCCCTACATTTACCCCTTACCTAGCATTACGGGCAATTTAGCATGGCCAATTCACCTGACCTGCACATCTTTGGACTGTGGGAGGAAACCGGAGCACCCGGAGGAAACCCACGCAGACACGCGGAGAACGTGCAAACTCCACACAGTCAGTCGCCTGAGGCGGGAATTGAACCCGGATCTCTGGCGCTGTGAGGCAGCAGTGCTAACCACTGTGCCACCGTGCCGCCACCTGCTTCCTACTTCCCCTGTCCCTGCTCCTCATAATGTTGCACAATTCTATCGGGTTCCCCTCTCAACATATATTGCTCTGTCAAAAATATCCCGAGTTTATCCAGCCTCCCTCTCTTCATCGCTGAAACGCTCCATCCCAAGCGAGATCCTGGTGAAACGTCTCTACACAAAGTCTCTCCGTGAGACTTTCAATTTCAGATTTTTATTGTGTTCAAACTCCACTATCTGGTGTGGCCGGGAACCCAGAAGTATGACTGAGGTCGCTGGATCAATAATCTCATGGTGATACCAACCGGCCATCATCTCCCGAACTGAGATTTATAACAGTTTATAACTGGCAAAGACTGGATGGAGTAAATGGTCTTTCTCTGTGCTCTGTCTATATTCGTTCCGACTGTCACTGTTACCTCGCAGTGTGAATTCGATGTCATCACTGGTCACGTTAAAAATAATGTCGTTGGTTCCTTTGTTGATTGCTGCACAGTGATACTTCCCAACATCGTCTCTCTGGAATGAATGAATAACCAGCTCACCACCATCAGCCGTTACATGGTAGCTTACACTACTGTTTCTCAATGGCACATTGTTATGGTACCAAAGGAACTGAGGCTGAGTGCCTTCCCCCACCAGACATCGGAGAACAAGGTCCTCCCCGGGCTGTATCTCAGTCCCGTTGGTGCAGGAAATCAGCACAGCATCTTTGACAGGAACTGTGGAGAAAACACACAGAGATCAAAAAGATTGGAGTTCACCCATTGATTCAGACCATCAATGGGAAGGAGTACGAAACAATGAATATACAATAGAGTTAGGCAATGCGATAGGTTCAAAAAACTGATGTAATGAAGGGATGTTAATATACTGGAAAGAGTACCCAAGAAATTTACAACGAGTTTGCAAGGATTCACCAGTCTGAGTTATAGGGAGAGGCTGGATAAGTTAAGACCTTTACCTTTCCAGCGTAGGAGACTGAGGGAGAATCTGAAAGAAGTGTATACGATCATAAGAGGCACAGTTGAGGTGAATGCACTCAGTCTGTATCCCAGTGTTATGAAGTCGAGGACGAGAGGGTATCAGTTTAAGTTTCGAGGGGAAAGAATATAAGGGAACCTGAGGGGCAGTACCTTTACACGTAAGGTGGTACGCATCTGGAATGAGCTGTGAGGGGAAGTGATTGAGGTGGACACACCAACAATATTTAAAACACATTTAGACAAGTACATGGATGGGAAAGGTTCAAAAGGCTAAGCGGCAAGTGCAGGGGCATGGGGTTAGCGTGGTTGGACGTTTTGGTTGGCATGAACAAGTTTGCACAGAAGGGCCCGTTTTCATGCTGTAAGACTCTATGATTATGAAATCTAGGTATATGCCGCTTTCGTGTCAAAAAGTGTGGTGCTGGAAAATCACAGCCGGTCAGGCAGCTTTTGAGCATTCCTGTGAAGAGCTTATGGTCGAAACGTCAATTCTCTTGCTCCATGGATGCTGTCTGACCAGCTGTGCTTTTCGAGCACCGCACTTTTTGACTCTGATCTCCAGCATCTAAGTTCCCCCCACCCGCTCCCCCCCCCCCCCCTCCTCCCCTCTCTCTCTCTCTCTCTGTCGCTTAAGTCAAAACTGTGGCCTTTTAGAACAAAGTACCAACCTTGAGCATATCCCAGCAGCAGTCGTCAGTGAGCTGATAATTCAGTTACACTTTGGGAGAGAGTCTTTGTGAACTCACCTATCACCGTGATCGCGATGTCTTCACTGTGCTGAGGTCCTGTCACCTCATTTCTCACTGAGCAATGGTAAAGCCCTTCGTCCCTTCTGTTGATAGCTCCAATGTTATAAACCACCTCAGTGCTGTTGGAAAGCTCCCTGTACAGTTCCACACTTGAGCTGTTGTAGAATTGGTAATAAATCGGCAGAGAACCATTGGAGACTGAACAGATTAAGGATCCCGTATCTCCTTCGATTAGCCCCTTTTCGGGTTGAATTATTAGTTCTGGTTTTGACACCGGAATTCCTATAAATATAGACAAAGGCTAGGTCCTTGTGTTTGGCGGAGTTAATTGCAAACTTAATTATGAACATCATCACAGTCACATAAAAATGCATATATTTTGTTTTCTGTTCATTCTTTGGATTTGAGTGTCACTGGGTAGTCCAGTATTTATTGCTCATTCCTAGTTACACAGAGGGCAGTTAAGGTTTGTCAGGTTGTAATCATATAGATTCCCTTTGGAATTGATTTCAAATTCTCCAATCTGCTAAGGTGGGATTTGAGTCCTGTATATGAGCCGACACTCTGAATTCATAGGACATAGATCAGTACAGTACAGGGACAGGCCCTTCAGCCCACCATGTCTGCGCATAACTGTGACGTCATTCTGTATGAATTCCATCTGCCTGCATATGGTCTGTGTCCCTCTGTTCCCTATGTATTAATGTATCTATCTATATGGCTCTTAACCATTGTTGTCGTATTTGTTTCTACCAACTGCTGTGGCAGAGTGTGTGCCAGGCACCTATGATTCTGCGTGGAATGATAGAGTCATAGAGATGTAGCACACGGAGACAGACACTTAGTCCAACTCGCCCATGCTGACCAGATGTCCTAAATTAATCTGCCAGCACTTGGCCCATATCCCGCTAAACTATTCCAATTATATACACAACCAGATACCTGTAAATTATTTTTAGATTAGATTCCTTACAGCCTGGAAACAGGCACTTCAGCCCAACAAGTTCACACCGACCCTCCGAAGAGTAACCATCCCCCCCCCATATTTATCCATGACTAATGTACCTAAAGCTACGGGCAATTTAGCATGGACAATTCACCTGACACGCACATCTTTGGATTGTGGGAGGAAATCGGAGCACCCGGAGAAAACACACGCAGACAACTGGAGAATGTGCAAACTCCACATAGACAGTCGTCCGAGGCTGGAATCGAACCCAGGTCCTTGGCGTTGGGAGGCAGCAGTACTAACCACTGTGCCACCGTATTGCGTTCTGCCAGCCTCTACCAGTTCCTCAGACAGCTCATTCTATAGCCGCACCACTATGTGTATGAAACAGTTGCCCCTGAGATTCCTTTTAAAATTTCTCCTTCTCACCCTCAACATATGCCCTCTAGTTCTGGATTCCCCCACCCCAGGGAAAAATACCTTGTCCATTTAGCCTATATATGCCCTTGATGATTTTATAAACCTCTATAAAGTCATCTCTCAGTCTCCGATGCTTCAAGAAAAACAATTCCAGCCAATTCAGCCTCTTCCTAAAGCTCAAATCCTCCGACCCTGGCAAAATACTTGCAAATCTTTTCTGAATCCTTTCAAGTTTGACAAGATCCTTCCTATAGAGGTGTGGCCAGAATTACACACAACGTTCCAAAAGTAGCCTAACCAATGTACTGTACAGCCGCATCATGACACCCCAACTCGTGTACTCAATGCTCCGACCAATAAAGGAAAGCATACCAAACACCTTCTTCATTATCCTATGAGACTCCAGTTTCAAGAAACTATGAATGGGCACTCCAATTGCTCTTTTCACAGCAACACATCAGTCCTGCTCTGATTTGCCTTTCCAAAATGCAGCTCCTCACATTTACTAAACTAAACTCCATCTGCCACTCCTCAGCTTATTGTCCGATCTGGATCAAGATCCTGTTGTACACTGAGTTAACATTTCCACGCACTTCTCCTTTAAACTCTCCTCCTCTCACTGTAAAGCTGTGTCCCCTAACCTAGTATCTGACATTTTCACCCTGGAAGAAAGACTCTGACTATCCACCCTGTCCATGCCCTTCTTAATTTTATATCTGTCAATCAGATCTCCCCACAGACTCAAGTACTCTCGTGTAAACAATACAGGTGTGTCCAACCTCTCCTCATATCTCACATACTTCCATCAAGGCAACATCCCGGTTAACCCTTTTCTCACCCTCTTGAAAGCCTCTACATCTTTCCTAAAGTGTGGGACCAGAACTGCACACAATCCTCCAAATGTGGTGGAATTAAATTCTTAAACAGTTGCAATATAACTTTCCAAATTTTATACGCATTGAGCCGACTGATAATGGCAAGCATGCCATATGGCTGCTTTCACAGCTTATCTGCTTCTGTTTCCACTTTCAGAGAATTATGGACGTGCACCCTAAAATTCTTCTGTATATCAATGCTCCCCAGGATCTTGACATTTACTGTAAATTTCTCCTACTAAAAATGCATCACCTTACCACCTTACCACCCGACACCTGGAGGAAGTACGCCTCATATTCCGCCTTGGGACCCTGCAACCACACGGGATCAATGTGGATTTCACCAGCTTCCTCATTTGCCCCCTGCCCCTCCACATTATACCAGTCTCAAGCCTGCAATTCGGCAATGCCCTCATGACCTGGAAATCACCTTTCCCATCTAACCACTCCACCCCCCCCCCCCCCCCCCACTTCGACCTATGGCCTTCTCCCTCAATTTCACCTATCTATCGTATTCCAAGGTGTCTTCTCCCTAACCACACACCCCTCCCATTTATCTCTTAGCCCTCTGGCCCCCAAGCCTAATTCCTGATGAAGGGTTTATGCCCAAAAGTTGATTCTTCTGCTCCTGGGATGCTGCCTAAGCTGATGTGCTTTTCCAGCGCCTTAGTATCGACTATTGTACCCAGCATCTGCAGTCCTCACTTACCCCTCAACTGACCTGGAAGAGGGGTTAGAAGGTTGGGTGAGCAAGTTTGCAGATGATACGAAAGTCGGAGGAGTTGTTGACAGTGAGGAAGGATGTGGCAGGTTACAGCAGGATATAGAGAAGCTGCAGAGCTGGGCAGAAAGGTGGCAAATGGAATTCAATGTAGCTAAGTGTGAGGTGATTCACTTTGGGAAGAATAACAAAAAGATGGGGTACTGGGCTAATGGTCGGATACTTGGTAGTGTGGATGAGCAGAGGGATCTTGGTGTCCATGTACACAGATCTCTGAAAGTTGCCACCCAGGTAAATAGTGCGGTGAGGAAGGCATATGGCGTACTGGCTTTTATTGATAGAGGAATTGAGTTCCGGAGTCCTGAGGTCATGATGCAGTTGTATAAGACTCTGGTGCGGCCGCATCTGGAATATTGTGTGCAGTTTTGGTCGCCATACTATAGGAAGGATGTGGAGGCACTGGAACGGGTGCAGAGGAGGTTTACCAGGATGTTGCCTGGTTTGGAAAGAAGATCGGATGAGGAAAGACTGAGACACTTGGGGCTGTTTTCACTAGAGAAAAGAAGGTTTAGAGGTGACTTGATTGAGGTGTACAAGATGATTAGGGGGTTAGATAGGGTTGACAGTGTGAACCTTTTCCCGCGTATGGAGTCGGGTATTACAAGGGGGCATAGCTTTAAATTAAGGGGGGGGGTAGATATAGGACTGAAGTTAGGGGTAGGTTCTTCACTCAGCGGGTCGTAAGTTCATGGAATGCCCTGCCAGTAGCAGTGGTGGACTCTCCCTCTTTATGGGCATTTAAGCGGGCATTGGATAGGTATATGGAGGATAGTGGGTTAGTATAGGTTAGGTGGGCTTGGATCGGCGCAACATCGAGGACCAAAGGGCCTGTACTGCGCTGTATTCTTCTATGTTCTATGTTCTATGTTCTATGACCTTAGTCCTGATTAAACTCCATTCACGGTTTCTGGGGTTATCTTTCAGGATGATCTACATTCTTTTATTAACTTCCTCACTATCCACGACACCACCAATTTTCATGTTATCTGCAAACTTACTAATTAGACATGGTAAACGCAAGAAAGATGCTCGTGATAATCAACAGACATCCAGGGCGTCACAGTAGGAAGGGAAATAGGGCACGATTGAGATTGTGAGGAATATCTTCACCCAGAGAGTGGGGACCGTGTGGCATTCTCTGCCACAGAAAATAACCAGTGCCTGTACATTGAAAGTTGTTGGAAAAGGAGCTGGATAGAGTACTTATGGCCCAAAGGAATGGAGAAAGGGGACAGGAGACTGAGGTGGATGACCAGCCACAAACCTAGTGAATAGGCAGAGCAAGATGGAAGGAATGATGGGCTATTCCCATTCACATATTTCCGCAATTCTCTGGGACAGTGAATCCCACAGACTTACAATCTCTGGCTGAAGACAATTCTCCTCATCTCAGTCATAAATAACCCACCGATTATCCTGTGTTGTGTTTATCTCGCTCATAGATTGTGAGATGCGGAACATGATGATAATTTGTTTCTGTTCTGAATCTTTAACAGTTAAAAAAGGAGGATAATAAATGGGACTCACGTCTGATGGACAAATCGAGCTGATTACTGCGTTTCCACACCTTCCCGTTTGTGACTTCACAGTGGTAAGTACCCGAGTCTGCTGGATGAGCTGACTCAGAGATGTAATCGCTGTGGTCGGATGAAGACTGAAGAGGGACACTATTTCTGTAAAAGGTGTACCACAAGGAAGCTTGGAAGGGATTTTCTTCAATGCAGCACAGCAATTCAATCCGGTGACCATCAAACAACTGTCCCTCAGGACGCACAGTCAACTTAGGGACAGCGAATGACTCTGAAAAGCAGAAGGACATGTTTCTGTTTCAACCTGTAGAATGCCTGGGCTTGGGAAAGCTCAGTGATTAGAATGAGAGTAAGAAAATCCCGAGGCGGTGTGAGTACAGGAGACTCAGAACAATATTTCAAGGCCAGTGAAGGCTATCAGTATCGTGTCAACTCAAGATCAGATTTTGTGATGATTGCGATTGTATTTGGAATGAACACGTACAACTACAGCGAGAGAATTGTGCCCAGTTCTGGAATCCACTTTCTAGTAGGGACGGAATAGCACTGGGGGAGGGTGCAGCGAGATTGGACAGACTGGGCTTTTTAATTCCTTAGAGCAGAGGAGACGAGGGTGGAGCTCATGATTGAGTTGTATGATACTATGAGGGAGTATAAATAGGGTCGACAGGAGGAAAGCCTTCCCCTTGATGAGATCAAAAGCAGAAGGGGATAGGTGTAGATTGACGGTAAATGGTAGAAAGCTTCGAGAGAATATGAGGAAAAGCATTTTCACTGAGAGATCTAGAGCTCACTGCTCCTGTCATGGTGGGAGAGGCAAAAACGCTCATCACAGTGAAGAAGTGTTTTGATATGTACTCGCGAGAACAAGGTTATGCTGCTGCATGCTGGGGAAGTAGGGATTAGAGAATAGCGAGGTGGCTGCTTCTCACTTGATTGCTCCAAGGGTCTTTATTTATTCTGGGGACTCTGCAATAGTGACAGATAGTTACGCTTAATGGAAATGTGAATGTTGTCGCTCCTCTTTCTCAGACTATAAACTGCCTCAATCGCTTCACAGCTGTAATTCCCAGAATCATTTGCAGCCGTTGCATTGATCGTGTACACGCTGCTATGATCAGGCACCGTCTGCAGGGCGTCGCTGTCTCTGTGAAACGAGTAATGAAACTGGACGGAGGGCCGTGCCATCTGGACAGTGCACGTCAGCATCAGCCGGAGCCCCTCGAATACTTCAGCCGCTGGCCCCACCCGCAACACGGGCTTTGCAAAGCGTTCTGGAATGTAACACACAATTGGGATTCATGAATCTACTGTTATCACAGAGCGAAAGGCACAATGATGACACGGGGTGAAGAATTTGAGCATTTACTGACAAAGGACAGTGGAGACGGGGAAACTTTATTTTTCTCGTACATTCCAAAATTCAAATTCTATTTTGATGCCACTAAATTCTTAGAATCGTAGATTCTTGCAGCACGGAAACATAACTCTCTGCCCAACCTGTCCATGCTGACCAGGTTTACAGATCCAGTCCCATTTGCCAGCATTTGCCACTAACCCTCTGAACGTTTCATATCTAAGTAACTGTTGATATGTCTTCTCAATACTGGAATTGTACCAGTCTCCACCATTTGCTTTGGCGGTTCGTTTCATACACACACTGCTCACAGTGTAAAAACGTTACCCCTTAGGGCTTTTTAAAATCTTTCCCCTCTCACCTTGAAGCTATGCTGTCCAGTTTTTAACTCTCCTATCCTGGGGAAAAGAGCTTGGCTATTCAGGATATCTAAACCCCTCCCAATTTTAAGAACCTCTATAACGTCACCTCTCAGTCTCCTGTGCTCCAACCTATCCATTAAATATAAACCTCCACTCTCGATAACACCCCAGTAAACCTTTTCTGGCACCATTTCAAAGTCGATTTCCACAACAAAAATTGAATCCAGATCCCAAGAACGTGCCCTTGGTCTCTGGATTAATAGTCCATTGGTAATACCACTGTGTCGTCAATGTGTGGCTGAGCCTTACGCCATGTAATGCCTCAACTGCAATATTCTCTTTTCTAATGAATGTTTCAATCATATCTTCATCCATAAAATATTGAGTATTTGTCTTCATGACCTGAACCATAAAATTAAAATTCTTTATATCTCCTTTGCTACGCTAGTCAATCCTTCTTGAACCTTTGTGTTTTGGTTCACTCACTCTCCTCAAATGAGGATAGATTCCCAATCTTTGTCCTCAGACTCTTCTCCTTATGTTGTAAAATACCAGCCTCAAACCCCATCACAAGCTTCGCCTCAATCAAACAAACAGTTGCCACAGCTTTTATGTACCCTACAGATCAACATAACT
Source organism: Chiloscyllium plagiosum (assembly GCF_037043375.1). Taxonomy (NCBI): domain Eukaryota; kingdom Metazoa; phylum Chordata; class Chondrichthyes; order Orectolobiformes; family Hemiscylliidae; genus Chiloscyllium; species Chiloscyllium plagiosum. The sequence continues at coordinate 8,907,917 of NW_028270187.1, forward strand.
TAGCACAGTGTCTTGGAAGTCTTTTCAGCGCCTCCTCAATTGTCGCTGCACATTTCTTAAAATGAGGGATGCAAGAGAGCGCTGGCACCGTGATTGCATTATGAAAGTATGTATTGTCATAAAACTGGAAAGAGTTTACAAGGATGTTATCGAGACTGGAGGGTCTGAGTTACAGCTGGTTAGGCTGTAACTTATTTCCCTGGAAGCTCAGAGATTAAGGATGACCATTTACCAGTTCATAACATCAAAAAGGCATAGATATGACGAATACACATGGTCTGTTCCCCGGGGTAGGAGATTCCAAAACGAGAAGGCATAGGTTTAAACTGAGAGGGGAAAGATTTAAAGGTGTCCTGAGATGCACTTTTTATTCACACAGAGAGTAGTACTTGCATTGAGCAAGCGACCGGAGGAAGTAGAAGAGGTTGGTACAATTATTACATTTAAAAAACGTTTGGACAGGGGCATAGATAATAACAGTTTGGAAGGGTAAGTGCCAAACACAGACAAGTGGGTCTAGTTCAGTTTTGAAAACCAGGTCGGCACGGACGAGTAGGGCTGAAGGGCCTGCTTGCATGGTGGAATCAATGTGTAAGACTCACAGGATTGCACCCTCTTCACTGTACATCACTGCCACTTGAGCTTTGTTTTCCTGCTGGAAGGAGAGCGGTGCCAACAGCCAGTACTGGCTAAGCTCACCATGAAGGGCTCTCCACACCTATGTATAGTACCATCAGATTAAACCACCAATCTCCTGCCTCGTTAATGAGACAGGGACGGTGGTGACTTTGCTATCGCTCCCATTACTCATAAAGCGTTAAAGAGAGATGGGGTTTGACAAAGTAGACAGAGAGAGGATGTTTTCCCGTGTGCGACAATCTGGAACAATCGGTTATCATTTCAGGATAAGGGGTTGGGGCAGACTGAAAACCGAAATGAGGAAGAATGGATTCTCTCAAAGGTGGCGGGCGTGATGACTAGAGAGTGAATAAGATTGTGTTGTTTACTCTGAGGCAGAGACAGTGGTTAGAGGGAGGCGCGGGAAGGGATCTGACGGAGATGTGTAAGGTTATGGGGAACATGGAACCGGCGGATAGGATGCAGTTGTTGCCCTTGGGTCAGAGGTTAATAACATGGGGGAGGGTATCCTGTTAAAGTGAAAGGCAGAGGGGGATTTCAGGATAGTTTCACCTAGAGGGTGATGAGGGTCTGGAATGCACTGCCTGGGAGGTTAGCTGAGGAGGGAAACTTCACAACCTTTAAAAGGTACTTGGACGAGCACTTGAAATGTCATAATATTCAAGGCTGTGGGGCCTAGTGCAGGAAAGTGGGGTTGTTTTGATTTTGCTTGCTCTGACAATGCAGACGTAATGGGCCGAATGTACTCTTCTGCATTGTATGATTCAGAATGTGTCCAGTGTTTTAAAAATCCCTCCAGAGAAATGAAAACATTGTTTCCGACAGATTGTAACTCCAGGTAATTACCTTGAACCTGAACATCAACAGGCCATGATATGTACGGGTACACTTTACAGCTGTACAATCCACTGTCATCGGTGCTGTTTATTTTAATGCTGTGCGAAGACTCACGTTTTTCAGACTTCATTTATAAAAGGTAAATTCTGTCTCCCACCAAATATCTAATCTGGACCGACAATTCAGTTTCACTGTCTCTCCTTCCAAAGGTGAAACTGGGACAACGTGGAAAGCCACATTTCCATCTAAGATTGAAAGCAAAGTTGTATCATTGCAGTTTACCACAGGCTATCACTTCGCTGGCAACTGTTCCGAAAACATTCACTATCACATTGTTTCTGGAATGGGTTTACGAGTATCACTCCAGCCAAACTATCCTCGATATTTTCTACAATCCATTCTGAATGAATAAATAAATAACATTCATTTGATTTCAACTCATCTTCAAAATTGAGTACAGGCTTGGTTCCCCTTACCGAGGAAGGGATCTTAAGACCATAAGAAATTAGAACGGGGGAGGTCACTCAGCTCCATTCCCCGTCGTAAAGAGTCAAATAATATCAGTCAGAACCCTTTCTTGTCTCAACTGAAAGCAAATGTGTGGAGAGATGAGGAGAAGAAGATGTACAGATACAACACGAGGATCGAAGCAAAAGTTTTTTCAAGAAGTTATGACTTGGACGTGCCTCTGTTGGACTGGGGTGGACAAAGTTAAAAACCATACAACACCAGGTTATAGTACAACAGGTTTATTTGGAAACACAACCACCTGATGAAGGAACAGCGCTCTGAAATCCAGTGCTTCCAAAGAAATCTATTGGATGATAACCTTATGTTGCATGATTTTTAACTTAAAAAATGTTAAAAGAGTAAAAGGCAACGACTGGAAATATTACAATAGCAGCAAGATGCACAATCAGCAAGATAAATAGACATAGGACTGTCAGTTCTTAATGATGTTATATAACACTCTCAGATATCAGAGTAAAGGATTCTGTAGGCAGTAGTGATCGTAAATTATAGTTGATAGAGATCAGTTAGTTGGATCAGAATCGGAATTAATAGAGAAAGGAAGCACACCACTCTCTGGGTGAAAGCACTTCTCCTCATTTCACTGCTACCCGATTTACTTGAAACTGTGACCCCCTGGTTCTGAACATCCACACCCAACCTCCAGGTTCATCAGGACATACTTCCTGCGTTTCCCTGCCTTTTCATAGAGTAAATGGCACAGAAACAGAGTCGTTTGTCCAATCAGTCCACGCTGACCCTGTTCGCAAAATAAACTAGTCCTAACAACCTGCATTTAGCCTATATTCTCCAAACCATTCCTATAAATGCCTTTTCAACATTACAACTGTGTCTGACTTCACCACTTCCCCTGGCAGTTCATTTCACACACCAATCACTCTGTGTAAAAAAAAAACTTGCCCTAAAGACCTTTCTTAAAATTTTTCTCTTCTCAACTTAAAAATATGCCCTCGAGTTTTGAATTCCTCCATCAGAGGGAAAAGATGCTTGTAATTCACCTTATCTATGCTTCTCATGATCTGAGAACCTCAAAATTGTCAACCATGAACCTCCACTACTCCAGTGAAAAATGTTCCAGTTTTTCCAATCTGTTTTTGTGTCTCAAACCCTCCATTCCCAGAAACATTCTGCTAAATCATTCCAGTACTCTCTCTGGTTTAACAATATCCTTCCTATATCAGGGCAACCAGGATTGCACTCAGTATTCTAGAAGATGCCTCAGCAACAACCTGCACAACCTCAAACTAACATCCTAACGCCGATACTCAAAGGCTTGATCAAAGAAGGCAAGTATGCTAAATGACTTTTTACACGCTCTGTGATACAAATTTCAAAGAACTGTGCACCTGTGCGCCTAAATTCCTCTGTTGTACAACGCTGGCCAAGGCCCTATCATTAATTACATCAAGTAATGTATTTGTATAACCAAAATGCAATATCATACATTTATCCAAATTAAACTCTATCTGCTACTCCTCAGCCCATTGATGCAACTGATCAAGACTCTTTGTATTCTTAAGTAACCTGTTTCATTGTTCACTATACCTCCAATTTTTCATACTTGTCATTTGCATGCTTACTAACCATGCCTCCAATATTCTCATCCAAATCATTTAATTGAATCACAAATAACAGTGGACACTGCAACAAACCTTATTGAACAAGACATGCCCTATTCCTCCAATCTGAAAACAACCTTCCAACATTACTGTTTCCTGCCATTAAACCAATTTGTATCCAGTTCACAAGCTCATCCTAAATTCCATGTGATGTAACTGTCCTAATTAATCAATCATGCGGAACCTTATCAAAGGTTTTACTGAAGTCCAAGTAAACAACTCTCCACTCGTCTTTTTTTGTTCACTTCATTAACAAGTTCAATCAAGTTTGTTAGAATATATTTTCCATGCACCAAACCATGCTAACTCCCTAATAAATCCTCTCCTCTCCAAATGCATGTAAACACTATCTTTCATAACCACGTCCAACAACTTATCTATCACTGATATCAGACACACAAATCTCTAGCTTCCAGGCTTCTCATTACAGCCTTTCTTTAACAAAGGCTCAATATTAGCCATCCTAGAATATCAGGTTGTGTGTGTGTGTGTGTGTGTGCGTGTACGCGTGTGTGGCGTATGCAGACATGAGACATGAGACAAATGGTGTGGAAATTTTTATTCAATGTTCACCACCAGGATGAAAGGAAACATCCGTGTGGCCAGTGATGAGCAATGGCCTTCTCATGAAAGGGCAGTGCTGCGTGATCAAAAAAGTGAAGGAGAGGGCAATGATTAAATCATAAGTTCATAGATCATACAAATCTTTCAACACGGCTTTGTGAGGGGCAGGTCATGCCTCTCAAATCTTATCGAGTTCTTTGTGGATGTGACTAGAAAAGATGATGAGGGTCGAGCTGTGGATGTGGATTATATGGACTTCAGCAAGGCATTTGATCAGGTTCCCCATGGTAGGCTTATTCAGAAGGTCTGGAGGAATGGGATTCAGGGGAACATAGCTGTCTGGCCAACAGAAGACAGCGAGTGGTAGTAGAAGGAAAATATTCTGCCTGGAAGTCAGTGGTGAGTGGTGTTCCACAGGGCTCTGTCCTTGGGCCTCTATTGTTTGTAATTTTTATTAATGACTTGGATGAGGGGATTGAAGGATGGGTTAGCAAGTTTGCAGATGACACAAAGGTTGTAGGTGTCGTTGACAGTATAGAGGGCTTTTGTAGGCTGCAGCGGGACATTCACAGGATGCAAAAATGGGCTGAGAGGTGGCAGATGGAGTTCAACCTGGATAAATGCGAGGTGATGCATTTTGGAAGGTCGAATTTGAAAGCGGAGTACAGGATTAAGGATAGGATTCTTGGCAGTGTGGAGGAACAGAGGGATCTTGGTGTGCAGGTATATAGATCCCTTAAAATGGCCACCCAAGTGGCTAGGGTTGTTAAGAAAGCATATGGTGTTTGGGCTTTCATTAACAGGGGGATTGAGTTTAAGAGTCGTTAGATCTTGTTGCAGCTCTATAAAACTTTGGTTAGACCGCACTTGGAATACTGCGTCCAGTTCTGGTCGCCCTATTATAAGAACGATGTGGATGCTTTGGAGAGGGTTCAGAGGAGGTTTACCAGAATACTGCCTGGACTGGAAGGCTTATCTTATGAAGAGAGGTTGACTGAGCTCGGACTATTTTCATTGGAGAAAAGGACGAGGAGAAGAGGGGATCTAATTGAGGTATATAAGATAATGAGAGGCATAGATAGAGTCAATAGCCAGAGACCATTTCCCAGGGCAGAAATTGCTAACACGAGGGGTCATAGTTTTAAGCTGGTTGGAGGAAAGTACAGAGGGGAAGTCAGAGGCGAGTTCTTTACACAGAGAGTTGTGAGAGCATGGAATGGGTTGCCAGCAGCAGTTGTGGAGGCAGGGTCACTGGGGACATTTAGGAGACTCCTGGACATGCATATTGTCACAGAAATTTGAAGGTGCATACGTGAGGATCAGTGGTTGGCACAACATCGTGGGTTGAAGGGCCTGTTCTGTGCTGTACTGTTCTATGTTCTATGTTCTAAATATTATTACTCAGAGCCCTGCAATTGCGTCCATAATGTCTTGGAATACATTCGATCAGGTCCTGGTGATTTGTTTACATTTATGTTTGCTGAGACTACCGGCACTATTTCGTCTGTAATGTCATTTGTTTTCAAAACATTAATATTCATTTCCCAGAGTTCTCTAGCCTCTACTCCTTTCTGAAAAGTAAAAACTGTCGCAAAATATTACCTTAACATCTCCTATTAGAATTTTATAGTTTTCTGCCAGATCCCTTCCTCGTTCTTCTAAGCTCTAGTGAATATAATCCTAACCAATCCAGTCTCTCATCATATATAGTTGACCACCATCTAATTGTCTGTCCCGAATTGCCCATTGAGAAGGTGGTGTTGAGCTTCCTTCTTGAACCACCACAGTCCATGTGCTGTAGGTAGACTCACAATGCCCTGAGGGAGCGAATTCCAGCATTTTGACCAAGCGGCACAGAAGAAACTACTGACATATTTCGAAGTCAGGATGGTGAGTGGCTTGGAGGGGAAGCTGCAGGGTACAAGGTTCCCATGTATCTGCTGCCTTTTAGATGGAAGCGGTCATGGGTTTTGAAGGTGCTGTCTGAAGATCTTCCGTGAACTTCTGCAGTGCATTTTGTAGATAGTACACACTGCTGTTACGAAGCGTCAGTCGTGGATCGACACCATCCAAGGACAAAGCAGCCCCCACTTGACTGGCACCGCTTGTGGATGTGGTGCCAGTCAAGTGGTGGCTGCTTTGTCCTTGGATGGTGTCGATCTTTTCCAGGAGTATTCCCTAACTCTCCTGATTTGCGCCTTATAAATGGTGGACAGGCTTTCGGGAATCACAACAGGATTCCCAGCATCTGATCTGATCTTATAGTCACTGTGGGTATGTGATAACTCCAGTTGAGCTTCTCCACGAAACTCCACGATGTCGATAGTAGGAACTCAGTGTTGGTAACACCCTTAAATGTCAAGGGGTGATGGTTAAATTCTGCCTCGATATTAACTCCCAGGATGTTAAAAGTGGGGAGATGTGAACACCATTGAATGTCAAGGGGCAATGATTAGATTGTCTCTTATTGGAAATGGTCATTGCCTATCACTTGTGTGGCGCGAATGTTACTTACCACTTGATAGCACAACTGTGGATATTAATCAGACATTTTTGCATTTGGACATGGACCGTTTCAGTATCTGAGAAGTGGTGAATGGAGCAACTATCAGTGAACATCACCGCTTCTGACCTTTTCACGGAAGGAAGATCATTGATGAAACATCTCTGCTCCTGCCCTCGAGTCCCCATAACTGGGAGAGTCCTGTTAAAAGCAGCTTACACAGACATGGCATAAAACCATCAAAACATTTTTTGGCAATAGCTAGACAAAAGAATGACCAACCTGATACTGTGATGTTTAGTTCATTCGAAACCCACTTTTTATAGCCAATTTTTAATTCACACCGATAAGATGCTTCATCTGAATACGCTGCACTTTCTATGGTCAGTGACCCGTATGTAGACTGTTTTATTAACCCATTATTTCGATACCATCCGAAATGATTACGTCCTCTCAGGTTCTGGGGTCGGGTCCAGCAGCTCATTTCAATCCTCTCATTTCTCAGAGCATGTTCAGGATTGGCTTCCAGAGTTAGCACTTCATCAGAAACTGCCAAAGCATAACGACACTAAATCAGCTTGGAATGCAAATTACATTTGATAGTTGAATGTTGTGGATTCCAACACCGGGAAGGGGATGTTAGAGCTGCACGGGACATTGATGATGCGCGGCTGGAACACTGTGTACAGTTCCAGTCTCCACACGACAGGAAGGATTTTATTCCACTAAGGGGGGATATAGAGGATAGTCCCAGGATATTGCCTACGAGGAACAACTTTAGTGATGAAGAGAGGGTGAATAAGTTCATGTTGTTTTCTTTCGAATAGAGAAGGTTGAGGGGTGTCCTGATAGAGCTGTGTAAGTTTATGAGGAATATGGATAGGGGGGATATGAAGCAGCTGTTCTACTTAGTCGAAGGGTCAATAACAAGGGGGCTATCACTTCAATTGAAAGGCAGGAGATTTGGGGGGAATTCGAGGATTATTTCATCTAGAGGGTTAATAGGTATGAAGGACAAAGCCTCAATAACCCTCTACGGTAAAGAATTCCACAGATTCAATCCCCTCAGAGATGAAATTCCCCCTCACCTCCATCTTCAATTGGCAACCCCCTTTATTTGAGAGGATGCCCCTCTGGTCCAGACTCTCCAAAACAAGTTCCGCATCTCCTTTCCAAGTCCCTCTACGAATATTCAACAAGATCAGCTTCTGTTCTTCTAAATCTACTCAATCTACTCAAAATCTCGTCATGTGGAATTACTAACCCCTAGCCTAATCTTGTGAAAGTTACTGACCAAAAAAAAGACGTTTGAGCAGTAAATCATGTTGAAACGTGTATTGGGCTGAAAATTGGTTTGTAGTTAAAGAAAATACCGTGTGTCGTTCATTAACACTTATCAGAAGGACGAGGAGACGCTAGAGAGGGTACAGAAATGTTGCCTCGTTGGGAAGGTATTAACAATGAGGAGAAATTGGACAAACTTGGTCTGTTTTCATCTGAACAATAGTAAGTGAGGGACAACTTGATGGGAGTTTACAAAATTATGAGAGGCATCGATGGAAGTCTTGTTTTTCAAGGGTAAAATATATCAATTACTGGGGGACATGGGTTTCAGGTAAAGGGGGGAAATTTAAAATAAATGGAAGAGGCAAGTGTTTTACCACATAGAAAATGGTAAGTGCCTAGAATGGCTTTTCAGAGAAGGTGGTGAAGGTAGATACTATAGCTACGTTTAAGAGGCCTGCGGACAGATATCCAAACAGACAGAGGATAACGGGGTATGAACAGCCTCGAGGTAAAAGGTTGACAAAGGCATCATGTGTCAGTACAGTCTTGGTGAGTTGAAGGGCCTGTTCCTATGCTGTACTATTCTTTATTCTTTGAACACTGCAAGCTCCGCTTACATGTAAAATTTTCAAAATAAATGAGAGTCAAAGTTCACTTACCTGTGACGACAACTTCAACAGTTTCACTCTTTTTCCATGCAGTGGATGTCATACAGTGATAAGACCCACCGGTTTCACTGTCGACGGGTACTTCGTAAATATTACTCTGTGTGGAATCGAAATATTGTTCATTTTTGAACCAATAAATAACTCGTCCTTTATCTGTTGCACATTCCAGTTTTAAAGTCCCTCCTTCTTTTAAGAAACCAGTTGCAGGATTTATGTAAAGCACAGGCCTTCGAATAGCTGAAAAAAAGGAGTAAGTTTATGAATCCTATAATTGCATTTTTATGATCTCTCACTGCTATAAGCCTCAATGTCCCCAGTATACAGAGCTCTAGTTCGAGTTGGTTATCTGACCTAACAGTACAGTCCAGACAATAAGACCTAAACGGGATGAATGTTGGTGGTACCTGACGTTGGTTTGCTTCTAGTATCGCCTCTGCGTCACCAACCATTTAAGTAGGTATATATATATATACATATATTTCTTTTCTCTCAAAGGGCCTAAAGCTGATAGAGACCAGCAGATCTACTGTTTGGAAGAGTTAACCGCACAGTTTATATTTAGTCTTAATGTAGTCAGCTGGATAACAACATGAAACCAATTCTATGATATGCAACACTTTAACCACAACTCAATTTGATCTGTTGGCCTCAACTGAAAAAAAAAACGGATTTTTACTCTGTGTTTTCCAGAAGACGTTCTCAGCCCAAAGCAAAGTGTGCAGTACCAGACAATAATCTCCCCAATGCTAGAACATTTAACCATTGCCCCTTGACCTTAAATGGTGCTCCTGTCACTGAATCCCTCTACTCTCAACATCCTGGAGTTTCTTATTGACTAGAAACGCATCTGGATTCATCATGTTAATAGAGTTGTTGCAAGAGCAGATCAGAAGCTGGGAATCCTGCAATGAGTAACTCATCTCCTGATTACCCCGACAAAGCCTGTCCACAATCGACAAGGCATAAATTAGAAGTTTGATGGAGTACTCCCACTTGCCTGGATGTGTGCAGCTCCAAGAACAGAACAAACACTGTAGAACATTCCAGTGCAATACAAGTCCTCCAGCCCTCGGTGTTGTGCCAACCTGTGAAAACAATCTGATCTCCATTTATCTTACACTATTCAATTTTCATCCATATGGTTATCTAATGAGAGTTTAAATGCCCTTAAATTTGGCGAGTCTACGACTGTGTGATCCCCACCTCTAGTACTCCCTGACTAAAGAAACTACCTCTGGCATCTGTCCTATATGTACCAACATTAAATTTATAGCTATGAACCCTCATGCCAGCCATCACCATCCAAGTAAGCTTAACATCATCATGGCCAAAGCAGCGCCACTTCATTGGCACTACAAACATCCACCACCAACTCTCGAATGCATTGCAGAAATTCATCAAAGGTACTGAGACAGCACATTCCAAAGCTCGGACCACATCAATCTCGCAGGAAGAGGGCAGCAGACGCATGGGAACCACCACCTGCAAGTTTCCCCTGAGCCACCCAACATCCCACTCGAAAATATACTGGCCATTTCTTTAATGTTGCTAGTGTCAAACACTTGGAATTCCCTACCTCAGGACATTGTTGGTCTTTGTTAGCCGCAGGGACCTCATCGGTTTAAGAAGACAACTCAATACCACGTTTTCAAGGGGGCAACAAGAGATGGGGCAATAAATGCTGGGCCCATGTCGCACAAATGAATGAAATTTCACGTTTCATGTACCTGCCCATTATAGTCTGTCCAGTCAGTGACGTTCATGTTGCACAAATGAATGAAATTTCACGCGTCATATACCTGCTCATTATAACCTGTCCGTACTCCCTTATGTTCTCCTCCTTCACCCTTCTTCTTGTTTGCTACATTTCCAAGCTTTATGATCACTTATTATGGAACTGAAGATCGGAACTGAAGATAATATCCATCAATAATTATCATAACGGTAGTCACAGCTAGCTCTGATCTGCAAGAGGCACCATTTAGCACAGACGTCCTGTCAATAAAGAGACAGTAGCGTCCATATTCCACAATGTTGTTCTCAAATATATTGTAAAGACGCTCACTGACATTATCTATTGGTGCTCTCACCTTGAATTTAGCTGGTGGATTTGTAATGTGGTATTTTAAACTAAAACTTACCAAACTTTTTTAAAATACATGCTCTGTAGCAATTACATTAAATCCTTCAGTTTATTGTTAGAACAATCTTATCTGATCGGTTCATCCATCATTGACACTGCCTTTCTACTCATTTTTTAAACCATAAGGATTGGAGCAGGCCATTGGCCCCTCGAACCTGCTCTGCCATCCATTTTTTTGTGACTGATTTAACATTCCTCACATGAATTTTACTGCCCTTTCCATTTATTTTTTGAGTGATCGAGAATTTATTTATGTAGATCTTCAATGTATACAAGAACTCTTGCACCCATACACACTGTTTTCTGTGGCAAGTAGTTCCAAAATCTCGCTATCGTCTAAGAGATGACATTTCTCCTCATATCACCTTTTAATTGGTGCCCCATTATTCTGAGAGTGCACCCTCTGGTCCTAGACTCTCATATGATGAAGAAACATCCTCTCAGCATTGACCCTGTCAAGTCCTGATAAGTTTCAATGAGATCACCACTCGCTCTTCTAAATTCCAATGAGTAGAGTACCAACAAACCCTCCACACCGGGAATCATTTTAGTGAACCTTCTCTGAATTGCCTCCAATGAAATGATATATTTCATTTAATAAGAGAAGCAAAACAGCTCCAGTGCTCAACAAAAAGTCTCATGAGCACCTTGTACATTTGCAGAAAGAGTTCCCTATTCTCTTTCAACCCCTTTGAAATAAGGAGCAAGATTCCCTTTGCACTTCCTGATTACTTGCTGCCCCTGCTGTGTGTTAATTTTCTGTTTTTAATACACAAAGTTCCGGCCCCCACCAAGTCCATTTCTGGTGCAGCTCTCTGTAGTTTCTCTCCATTTAAATAATATTCTATTCTCCCTTCCAAAATTATCGTAACTTTGTATTTTCACAAACATCTTGTTTCAAATCTCATGCTCATTTGAAGTATTGTGATTAACTTAAATTTTGGTACAGATTTACTGAATGGACTGTGTCGGATGTGACTAAGTCAAAAAAAAAGCCATTAGTCTTCATTATAACTGGTGGAGCACCCATATGGGAGAAGGTTTGAAAATGATTCCAGTGCCCGATCTTTCAGAGGATATCCCTAACTCCTGATCAGGAAGACTGGGATCAAGTCTAATTTGATGCATGATTGGAAAAGGTCACTGAAAGGACGTGCATAGCATGGCTTGAAATTTGTAAATGTTTATCCAAAAATTAAAGTTCCCTCTTACGTTGGGTGATTCCAAACAGAGCAAGATTCACTGGAAAACAAAAGGGAATTGAAATAAATGTCATTATTTTTGCCAGTATCCTAGAAATTGCAAGTAAATACAACGTCAAAGCAATGTAAGAGGAAAAACAGCAGTGAAGCAGCACGTGTCCTGTCTGTAACTCAATGGGAACTATTGACTGTTCAATCCTATCGACGAGGAGGCAGAAATATAAATTGATATGAAGTGCATGATGACCCGATTGGTTTCTCATTCATGTATCATTCCAACTGCAGATGTTGCTTTGTAACATTCTACCAACTATTTATACCTTCGTTTGCCCCTCCTGTTTTCTCTTCGCTTTGTTTGCCATTCCCTGTGCCATTCTTCTGAGTTAAGAAGATTTTTCTTTAAAGATTATGGGAAAATTATGGCAAAAGGATTCAAGTTTCTTTGGCTTAGCATTTTTTGCCTCACCGAGATCCTTAGAAATCCCCAAAGTCAGCCAAGACTTATCAATGACCTCCATACTGACGCTTCTAATTCAGAGACAAGAGGCTGCGTTACAGCAGGGCTTCCTTTGGAACATATCTGAAACGATTCCAGATGTTTCCGCAACTTCTGCTGCATGCTAAGTCACTTCACAAGGGAGCTAAGACTTTCTTCAATCTAAAGTCAGAGCCGAAGAAGTGTACATTTCTGAAAAAGGCCTATTGACCAATCAAGTCTGCGCTCATCAAAAACAACCACCTCACTATTCGCTAAGCCCATTTCTTTCCCAGCATTTGGTCCACAGATCTGGAATCACGAGTTGGCATCTGATTTTTTTCTTGAACGTGATGAGGGTTTCTGCCTCTCCCTCCCTGACAGTGAGTTCCAGATTCCTACCACACTTTGACTGAAAAAGTGTTTTCCTTCCGTCACCCTCTTAACTTCCTGCCACTTACCTTCAATATATACTTCCCAACCCCAATCATTAATCTCTTTGTCAAGAGGAAAATGGTTTCTCCTGTCTACCCGAATTATGCCCCCGTACATGTCATTACACACACACACACACACACAGGAACTTCAATTATCCGAACGAGATGGGCGGGCACTATTTCGTTTGGATAATTGATTGTTCGGTTAGTTGACTAAGTGCCTTTCCTCTGCTCCCTGTTCAGGAAACTGCAGCAGCATACCGCGCACGAATCCCGCCCCCAAAATCGGACCCCGCCCCGCCCACAACCTCGTCCAACACTGACCCCTGCCCGCCCCAACCCTGTCCAACACCGCCCCCGTCCAACACTGCCCTCTCCCTCCCGTCCAACACTGCTCCTTGCTCCGTCCAACACTGCCCGTACCGTGCCCTCATCCAACACCATCCACAGCCCCTTCCACTCCCGCCCCTGTCTAACACAGCCTCCTGCCCGCGCCCCATCCACCCCCGCCGGCCTCAATCCAACACCAGTCCCCGTCCACCCCGCCCTGTCCAACACTGCCCTCAACCGCACCCCAAACCCGTCCAACACCAGCCGCGCCTGTGCCCCTGTCCACCCCCGCCCACCCCCAACCTCATCAAAAACCGCCTTCCTCCGGCCCCCTGTACCGCCTTCCTCCCGCCTGCACCCCAACCCCGTATAAAACCGCCTTCTGCCCACCTCATGTCCACCCCGCTTGCCCCCAACCCCATCTGACACAGCCCCCCAGCCCACACTACCGTGCAGCCCCTGTCTACCCCCGCCCCCTCTCTAGGGCAGCTGAACTGGACATCAACAATAAGACTGCTGCTGCAACTACCTTTGTGGGGTAAGTCTCCAAATAGCAAATGCACTGCCATAGCCACATACACACAACTTTTTACTGCACCGTTTTGACAGTTTCCACATTTGCCCTGTACGGGACAATGTTGAAGAGAGTCTCTGGAAAGGTGCGAGGGGGGGAGGTGGCGGGGTGGGGGGCGAGGGTGCACCCCTCTGTAGAACTCCAGAGAAAATGTGAGGAGAGTGAGAGGGTGGGATGTCAGTCAATTGGAGACGGTGTCTGTTTAATCACTGTAAAAAAAAGACATGATCGCTGTTGGAAACACGCCTTTACTGTAATGTTTCTATCGGGACCTCGAGATCTCCTTAGGATAATCTGATATTCAGATAATTAATTCAGATAATCGAAGTTCTTCTGTATATCAGATTATCCGAAGCAGATCTCGAGGTCCTGATACAAACAGTACATCAAAAAGCTGTTTCAACCCTGAACGTGTCTTTTGTTTACAAGGGATTCACTGAAATGCTGCAGAGAACAGTCCTTGGACATTGATGGGAGCCCAGGCATTGTCTCAAAGTGACTGGGCTACTGCCCTCTCTATCTTCCCCAAATGTTTCCCAAGGGTTCTACATAGTGGTGAACTTTAAGAACCCCACCCCCCCCCCCCACCCCTTCCCCAGGTATTCTGCCTAACATTGTCCTGTACAGGGCAGAGGTGGAGCTTGTCAAAACGTTGCATCTGCCTGTGTTTGTGTGTGCTATTTGGAGACTTATCTCACAAAGGCGGCTGCTGTCTTACTGCTGGTGGCAGTGCAACTGCCCCGGAGGAGGTGGGAGGCTGACAGGGGCAGGTGGAGCACTAGGATGGGGCACGGACGTGGGTCAGATGGTGGGTGGAGGCAGATCGGGGGCAGGAGGAGCTGCTGGACAGTGTTGGGGGTGGAAAGAGGGCGGCGTTGGATGGGGTTGGGGGCGGTGTTTGACTGGGTTGAGGTGGTGAGGGTCGGTGTTGCATGGGGTTGAGGGGGGGTGTTTGATTTGTTTGGAGCAAGCGAGGTGTTGTTGGATGGGGTTGGAGGCGGGCGGGGGGGGCTGTGTTGGATGGGTTGGGGGTTGGCAGGCGGCGGATGGGGGCGGTGTGGACGGGGTTGTGGTCTGGCTGCGGGGGCGGTGTTAGACGGGGTTGGGATGGGGCCCACGCACGCTGGGCTGCTCCACAGGGTGTTCTGCAGTCTCCTGAATGGGGAGCAGACTTGACAGAAAAATCTGAGCACCAGAGGAGGTGCATTGAATCGATTAACCGAATAATCAACCATCAGAACAGCATACAGCCCAGCCAACGCATGCGGATCATCGAGGTACACACACACACACACACACACGCACATATATATATATATATATATATATATATATATATGTGTGTGTGTGTGTGTGTATGTGTATGTGTATATGTATGTATGTATACACAAACAGGCACGTAATGTTTCCCAGCTCTTTTCTGAGGAAAGCAAACCAAGTCTGTTTAATTTCTCTCAATCACTTAAATTCTCTAGCCCCCAAGATGACTTTCTGGTAAATCTCCTAACGTTGATGAAAAGAGATGGCATTTCCATTCACTGCTCAGTGACTTATGTCACCCCTCTATATTGTTGTGAGATTTGTGGGATTCTGAAATTCTGCTGATCCATCTATGTCCTGACAGTTTTAGATCATAGTGCATGTGTGCGTCTAACTTGTGTCCCTTTCTGAGAAGATTGAATGATATTCCACAAAGCTGGATCAAAGGACAATAACTTGAAATGTTCATTCTTTTCTCTTCCTTAGCCCCTCTTTCTCGCTTTCTCGAGAAATGCTATCATCCAAGCTCCCATCTTTTTTCATTCCCGATTTCTGCCAATTTTATTTTTCTGTTGGCCACAGTAATTAGCTCCCACTTTCCTGGAACTGAGAAGGAAGTGTAGTGTATCTGCCGCAGAATGTAACCTAAAATGACCGGAGAAAGGGAAGGTTTGTCAGGGGCAATGTTACTCTATCATACACACTTACAGAGGGTCAGAAGCAAGGAGATTAGTGACATTTCTGATGCGGTTTTGTAGTACAGCAGTTTCCAACTCAGTGTGACCTGTTGCCAGCTACATCAATGCCTTCTCTCTCACATTTACCTGTAACAGAAGGCGATAGGTTCAGAAACATCAAATGGAAGCAGCTCTCTCTATACACTCCAAACATTTCCAACTAATTAATGCCACTTACAGGAACAGCAGTAGGCCATTCAGCCCCTTGGAGCCTACTCTACCATTCAACGCCTGACCTGTGGCCGAGCTCCATATATCTGCCTGCCCCCTATCCCCTTCATATTGCTGCGGAAGAAACATTGACGAACTCAGAATGGAAAATAACGACTGATCCACCATCCAATGGCATTTATGGAAGTGAGTTCCAATCACCTCCCACCCTTTCTGTGGGAAGCACTTCCTAACATTTCTCCTGCATGTTCCATTCCTAAATCTCAGAATATGTCCTCCCCATTTCTAGTATCGCCAACCAGTGGACACAGTTTCTCTTAATCCATCCTATCTTTTCCTGTCAATATCTTCAATCGGATCGCCCCTCAACACTTTAAATTCTGGAGAAAACAGGTCTCATTTGCGTAATCTCTCCTCATAATTTAATCCCTGAAGTCCAGGTCCCATTCTTGGCAACCTAACTTGTACTCTCTCCAAGGCGAATCCATCCTTCCTAGCATTGAGTTGAGACAGCAGTGCTCCCATTGTCCAACAATCGCTAGAGATTCGATAGATCTGGCAGCACTTGTGGAGAGTGTCTGTGTCTGTGTGTGTGAGGGAGAGAGAGAGAGAGAGAAACAGAATTAATTTTATAAACACAGGAAATACTGGAGAAATGCAACAGATCTGGCATCATATTTGGGGGGAGGGAATGAGAGAGAAGGCAGGGTAAGGTTACAGTTTATGAACACAGGAAGTGTTGGAGAAACTCAGCCAGTCTGGCAGCATTGGCGGGGAGTGTGCGAGAGAAGCAGAGATAATGTTTAGATTTGATTACTTACAGTGTGGAAACAGGCATTAGGCCCAACAAGTCCACACCGACCCGCCAAAGCGCAACTCACCCAGACCCATTCCCCTATATTTACTCCTGCGCCTAACACTATGGGCAATTTACCATGGCCAATTCACCCAACCTGCACATGTTTGGACTATTGGAGGAAATTAGAGCACTCGGAGTAAACCCACGGGGAGAATGTGCAACCTCCACACAGTCAGTCGCCTGAGGCGGAATTGAACCTGGGTATCTCGCGCTGGGAGGCAGCAGTGCGAACCATTGTGCCGCCGCCGTGCCACCCATGGTTTATAGTTTATAAACATAGGAAGTGTTGGAGAAACTCAGCCCGTCTGGCAGCATTTGTGCGGAGTGTGCGAGAGAAACAGAGATAATGTTATAGTTTATAATACGGGAAGTGCTGGAAAAACTCAGTAGGTTGGGCAGCATCTTGGAAAGAAAGAGAAACAACTATGGGATGAATACAAGCAAATGAGACTAATGTAGTTCGTGAAACTTGTTTGGGATGGCTGAGCTGGGGTGAAGTATCTGTTTCTGTGCTGTAGGACGCTATGACTACAGTCCCTGTCGCTCTCCAGACTCAGAGTCTTACATGGTCATTGGGAATATTGAAGCAGATTGAGGACCGAAATAATGGGTCTGTTTCAGATTCCCTTGCCCATTGCCTTCACTGCTTAGGAGACCAGAGAGAATATGCTAACAAATTCTCTCTGACCGTTGGCTCCAAAACAGAGAGACACAGGAAGCTTCCCACGTTTCATGGCACTCATATGGACACCCATCCAGACTACCGCCTCCCCGAGAAGGAAATCCACATCAGCTCTGCAAGGCTTTTAGAATGAGCTTTATCAGCGTTCAGCAGGCATCCCGAGGCAGAATACACCTCTGCAGCTGTAAGTGATATATTGTCACGGATCTTTCTGCCTTTAAACCAGCAACATCTGCAACTAAAATAGAATTCACTGATAAAAGTAAACGAAAGAAAATCGTGCAACCCACCAAAACACAGAATCTGTCCATCCCCCCGCCAATCCTAATACATATCTGCTTTATATCTCTATTTCCCTTTCACCACAATTAACAACCGATTTGTTCTTTGTACCACCACTGACCTGTTCCACTATCGAGAGTATTACAAACACTGTTTTTTCCCAGCCTTTCAGTTATGAAGAAGAGCCACTGGATTCGAAATGTTATCTCTGTTTGTCTCTGAGCTTCTTCAACACTTTCTGTGTTTATAACCAGTAATATGGAACAGTACCGCACAGGAACAAGCCTTTCAAACACCACAACAAAGGAAACTGAGCCATTCTGCATGTCCTTGGTGCATATCCCTCCATTCCGTGAATTTCCAAATGCTGACCTAAAACAGCGCTTATCAAATACCATCCCTGGAAATGTGGTTCAGACTCCTACAACTTTCTGTGTAAAAACAACTCGCCCCGTACATCTCCTTTGAACTTCCCTTCTCTCAACTTAAATGTATACACCAGTATTAGACATTTTAACTTTAAGGAAAAACGATTCTGATGATCAATGCTTTCTAAGCAAAACTTAATTTTATAGACTTCTATCATTTTCCCCCTCAGCCTCTGCCGCACAAGACGAAACAATCCAGGTTTTTCTAGCCTCTCATTATCGTTGATGCTGTCCTTTCCAGGCAGAATCCTCGTAAATCTATTCTGTATTCTTCCAAATCCTCCACATCCTTCCTGTAATGTCGTGATCAGATTTGAACACAATACCCTAAGTATGGCTTAACTAATGTCTTATGGAGCTGCAATTTTACACCCTGACTCTTATACTCATTTCCCCATTCAATAAAGGCAAGAATGTCGTACGCTTCCTTTACCACCCTATCTACTTGCATGGCTATTTTCAGTGACCTCTGGACTTGATCCTTCTTTACATCAGAGCTGGACGATTAAGTGGATATTTTATTCTTAACGTTTGATCTCCCAAAGCCTCATATTTACAAGGATTATCCTTCATCTGCCATTTCTCTGCCCATATCTGCAAACGATCTGTATCCCATCCATAACTCCACCAACACAAACAGCAGAGATCCCTGTGAAATGATGGACCTCTAGGCTGAAAACCACCTTTCCACCATTACCCTCTGTCTTCTTTGGGCAAGCCAATTTTTAATTCAAGCCGCTAAGTAATTGTGGATCCCATGCATCTGAATCTTCTGGATAAGCCAACCAAGAGGAGCCGTGTCAGATGCCTTACTAAAACGTATGGAAATAGCACCCACAGCTCTACCCTCATCGATCACCTTCCTCCCCTCCTTGAAAAATTCAATCAAGTTAGTAAGACATGAGCTGCCCTGCACAAAATCATACTGACTGCCCCACATTAAACCGCGCTTTTTCAAATATGCACAAATCCTTTCCATAAGAGTTGTCTATAATAGCTTCCCCACCACTGATGTGAGAATTGCTGGTCTATGGTTTCCTTCATTATCACTATTTTCCTTTTTTAACAAAGGAACAACATTAGGTACTTGCCAGTTCTCTAGACCTCTGCATTGCCTCGCGAGGATACAAAGATCTTAGCCAAGGCCCCAGAAAACTCTCTCTATTACGTCTGTCAATAATATGGGGTAAATACCATCGGGCCTTGATGTCGATGCCATCGGGCCCTGAGGACTCATCCACCTTCATGCTTTCAAGAGACCCACATCACTTCTTTCTTGATCTCAACATGCTGTAGTTAATTAGTGTGCTCCACACAAATCTCACTATCCTACATATAATTTTCCTGGGTCAATACCAATGTTCATTTAGGATCTCACCCACACAGTCTGCCTCCAAAAACAAGTGCCCTCCTTTTACCGTGATTGGTCCTATCTTCTCCCTCATTATCCTCTGTTTGTAATGAGACCTGTTGCGTTTCCGCAACATTTTCTGTGTTCTGTGTAACGTTAACTCTGTTTCTCTATCTCTCTCTCACTTCTATTTTTGTTTATTCAATTGCTCATACTCACACTCGCTATTCAGAAAGTAACATTGTGACATCACCAATTTGATGGTAACAATTATTAGACACAGTCTAAACGTATTGATCTGATATTTTCCATTCTATACTGTGCTACTGACCCATCTGGTTTTATTTTACAGCACAGAGCACTTTTAATTATAAGTGGTCGGACAGACAGTCCTGACACGAGACCAGGAATGCGATGATGTGAATTGCAGTATTCATTAACAAAAAAAGAGACCGTGGGGGATGCTGGAGAAAGCAAGCAAAAACAGAAAGTGCTGGAGAAACTCTGTAGGTCTGGCAGCATCTGTGGAGAGAGAGAGAGAAAACGAGTTAACGTTACAGATTGCAAACACAGAAGGTGTTAAAGAATCTCAGCAGGTCTCGCAGCATGTGTGAATAGAGGCAGAACAAAAATAACGTTACAAATTATAGATACAGAAAGTACTGGAGAAACTCAGTAGGTGTGGTAGCGTTTCTGAATAGAGACACTACAGAACTAATGTGACAGACTATAGACAAAGAAAGTCCTGCAGAACCTCAACAGGTCTGTCTGCATGTGTGAATAGAGACAGAACAGAGATAACATTGCAGTTTATAAAGACAGAAATCACAGCTGTTGTGTGTGACCAACCTTCTGCATACACGAAACGGTCGGTGAAAACATCTGTAGGAAACTGCAGATGCAGAAACACCGATCTGCTAGGTAACTGAAGCATACCCTCCCCACTCTTACATTCAAATCCCGTCACAATGAACCGGAACATACCACGAGCTTTCCTGAATGCGATGTAGCTTCACACCAACCTTCCATCCTTACAGAACCAACTGCCCGGAATGTGCTGATTTCCCAACTGGGAGTCTCTCAGAAAGTTAAATGTTTTTGTTGTTTGATTCTGAATGAGAAAAAGGAACTGCAGTGACAGATTGATCAGCTGCATCGCTTTTTTGACGCAGTTATCACTCAGTGTTCCAGTCAGTCCCCGCTCCCTGGGGGGCACTGAAAACAGCACGAGTGCTAGAACAATTTTAAACAAAGGCCTTATGGGACAATAAGTTTCCATTCTGTAAATGTCATGTTCAGTGGAGCTCAGCGAGTGAGAGGAGGATTGCCGAAGTGAAGTTGTGTGTCTGAACGAAAGGGTAACTGGAAGTGCCGACTGATGGGTACTCATGTACAGGATACATAACAGCCTGGAGGCTTGGCTGCTTCTCACGTCTGGTGTATGAGTGGAAGGCAATGCAGGAACACAGGTCTGCTATAGATCCTTGTTCAGTAGATTAGACTGGATAATGACAACTAAATGCACCAGAATTAACAGCACCTCCGCTTGGAATACGAAGTCAACTTATTGTCTCAGTGATGAGAAACTTCACAGTGATTGAGTGCAGAGGGATTTGGATGTCCTTGTGCATGAATCTCGAAAACATAATGAAACAACTCCATGAGCCTGCTATACCATCACCAAGTCGATCTTCATTTACATGTGCATAGTCCATCACACTAACCAATCTGGCTCAGAACCCGCTCCTACAACAAACAGAATTCCTGCTACCCCTGTTTTTTTTCTGCCAGTCAGGGCTCCCTGATCGAACCAGGTTAGAAGCACCAATCAGGGAACTTAGGTTCTATGAGGTTCACCTAGCTGAACTCAATCCAAACACTACTTCCCACCTTCCGTCAGTCCTGGTACATAGGCCTGTTCTTTTCCCCAGAGCTTCTTCTAGTGCATTTTAGCATAAGGTCCAGTCCTGGCAACTCTACCTTGAATACCGATGGCTTTTACCAGTTAGTAGCCTGCTCTTGCTCGCAATGTGTGTTGAAAGAAAGTCATCATCTTCCTCAGTCGGTAACGGCGTTAAGGCTGTGCCATATGCCATGTCCATCTCATTCTGAGAGGTTTCTGCGAGGATAGACTGAAGGGGAGAACCCACAGTTTCTGACAGCCTTGCTGGATGGTCTGAGGAAGTGGAGTGTGTTTTGCTCCTGCCCAGTTTGTGAGATTGCAGCTTTAATGTGGTCCATGCTTATTCAGGATTGCATCTCCTCCCCCACATCTCTTACCCAAGTAGTGCCATTCCCACAATTTGAACATCAAGCTTCGTTCGCTAAAGTAAACCGTCTCATCAACTTAGAGGAGTCTTGGGTCCAGCAATGAGTGCCCATGATGTCGTTTCCTTATCTCCATCAGGTCAGGGAGGATCAGGTTTAACCTGGTGTGCAGACTTCTCCCCATTAGCAGCTCTGCATTAGAGCTGTACTTGCAGCTACGTGAGGAGTGGCCCTATCACTGAACAGGAACCAACATTAAAGAGAAAGAGGGGACTTCAGCTGCACAGGTCAGAGTCAAAAAAACGTGGCACTGGAAAAGCACAGCAGATCAGGCAACATTCAAGGAGCAGAAAAATAGAGGTTTCAGGCATTTCACATTAAAGGCACATGTCCGAAATGTCGACTCTCCTGTTTTGCTTTTCCGGTGCCACACATTTTGACGATGTTTCTTTAAGCCTTCCTTCAACGTTTGGTCTGCTCTTTCTGCAAGACCACTGGATGATGGATGGTATGCTTACATGACAACTGCCATTCGCCTTGAGGAAATTGTAGTGATTGGACAAAGGGCCAGGTGAATCCCATTGAGTATGAGATTGGGGCTGTTAGTAATGACGACGTAGGGAGCTCTAGCTGACAGATACAAACAGGACTCTCAGATGATACCCCAGAAAGCAGTCTCCTGTATTGATGCAAACACCTGTGGACATTCATTTCGGAATACTTCAGGGAATCGGTATTGAATTACAATTGCAGACATGCACAGCTCAGGTCCAGCTTTATGAAGAACAGCACCCCACCAGATTTGCGTATTAGTTTTCTATTTGAGGGATTGGGTAGTTATCCAGCTGCGAAAAGCAGTTTGTTACTAAAATATCCCACAAAGGAAAATGAACCTGTTGTGCCGCATAATTACTAAAAACAGTGTTGTCCATTCCACAAATTGGATAGGTTTGATGTCTCTTTAACTTTACAGCCTCCTGATATCTGCCTCTACATTTGCAAATAAAACTAATGGCACTGGATAGGCCGTGCAGATTTATGGAATTGTTTCTTGGTCTCTTTGATCATCCCTGCAGTCTAAAGCAATGGTTTACAGCACAAGGGAGCAGAGGTGATTCCACCTTCAGGCAACTGTCTGTGTGGAGTTTTCATATTCGGCCCATGGTTCCACCGGTTTCTTCCTGGTACTCTGATTTCCTGGCACATTCCAAGGATGCACAGGTTAGTTTGAATGGCCAGACTAAATTGCTCTGTGTGTGGATTCACACTGGAAAATGAAGGGTTACAGGATGGGTCTGGGTTGGACAGATTTGGAAAGCTTGGTGTCGACTGAATAGATAAAACGTTTTTTTCATGCACTAGGAATTATATTATATAAGCTTAGAGAAATACCCGACAATATTGAATTAGGACATTACTCAGGCAGCCATTTTCCAATCTGAAAATATAAGGCCAATTAAATTGAATCTTTCTCAAACAATTTCGCCATCAAGATTGGCCCTGAGCCTTTTAGGCGGAAGTGGGTACTGCAGATGCTGGGGATTAGTGTCAAGATTAGAGGGGTGCTCAAAAAGCACAGCAGGTCAGGCAGCATCCAAGGAGCAGGAAAATCGATGTTTTGGACAAAATCCCTTCATCAGGAATGAGAGCGGGAGCCTCGAGGTGGAGAGGTAAAAGGGAACGGGCTAGGGCTGAGGAGAATGTAGTTGAGAGTGCAATAGATGGATGCAGGTGGGGTGAAGATGATAGGTCGGAGAGGAGAGTGGAGGGGATAGGTGGAAATGAAGATTGACAGGTGGGACAGTTTGCGAGGACAGTGCTCCCGATGCGGTCTCTTCTATACTGGGGAGACTGGACCTTCTTGCAGAGCACTTCAGAGAACATCTCCGGGACACCCGCACAAATCAAGCCCTCTGCCCCGTGCCCGAACATTTCAACTTCCCCTCCCTCTCTGCGGATGACATGCAGGTCATGGGCCTCCTCCACCGCCGCTCCCGCATCATCCGACACCTGGAGAAAGAATTCCTCATCATCCGCATGAGATCCCTTCAACCCCCGGCATCAATGTGGACTTCACCAGTTTCTTTATTTCTCCTCATCCCACTTTATCCCAGTTCCAACCTTCCAGCTCAGCACAGTCCTCATGACCTGTCCCACCTGTCAATCTTCCTTCCCAAGTATCCGCTCCACACTCCTCTACGGCTACCACCTTCACTACCACCTCCATCCACCTCTTGCACTCTCAGCTACATTCATCCCAGCCCCACCCCCTGCCACTTACCTCTCCACCCCCGAGTCTCCAGGCTCATTCCTGATGAAGGGCTTTTGCCCGAAACGTCGATTGTCCTGCTCCTCGGATGCTGCCTGACCTGCTGTGCTTTTCAACTCTAATATGATCCGAGACTTTTCGTACAATCAGTGGTAACTGAACCACCTGCTTTTCGTAAGAGACCAGAACAGAAGTTGCACCCTTAATCTGTAACGATTAAAAGCAATGTAACTTTTCCAAATCAGCTGTAAGTGGACATGCCCAGGGGTGCAACCTCCTGGACACAAGCCTATGAGTTCTCTTATTCAATTCAGGCCGACTGTGCATCATGTGCTTTCTTTTGTCCACATACTAACAGAAACTGCAATCACTTGCTGGCCTGCATGAATACAATTTTCAAACGTGAACCATCCCCTATCCACCATCAATTACTTTAGTATGGCTTTGCAATATATCATTGCCAATTCATGCCTCTTATATCATGCACCCCTTTATTTAGCATCAGGATTCTAGCTCCTAATTCAACTACTTGGCTTTTCATCTTCATGAAGAATGCTGCCACATTATGGTCACTTTTCTCCAAATGATCTTTCCACACCAAGACTGTTAATGCATCATTTCTCATTGCAAATTTTCCCATTTAGAATAGGCTGCTTTCCAGTTGGTGCTGCAAAGTTAAAGAACCATCCCTCACTCTGTCACGCATACACAAACTCATCCACGTTTCAAGAAGGTGGATCACTACCACCTTCTCAAAGGAAACTAAGAACAGACAACAAATACTTATCCGCCAGTGACGCCCACGTCCCTCAAAGCAATTTTTAATAATACACATGCACATACTAATGGAAATACTCCCCCATTTTGTTTTGTCAAATATCTATGTCAATTAAAGCCTGAAACGTCGATTCTCCTGCTCCTTGGATGCTGCCTGACCTGCTGCGCTTTTCCAGCAACACATTTTCAGCTCTGATCTCCAGCATCTGCAGCCCTCACTTTCTCCTCGTCAATTAAAGACACCCAAGACTAAAGTTGCACCGTTATTGCAAGACTCTCTGATGCCTTGCTACATGCCAAATTACAATTGTAGAAAGGCTATTGGAATGATAACCGTTATTACAAGAGGATGTGGGTACTTGAGCAGTGAAGTCTTGTTTCAAAACCACCGGACGTTGGTTAGACTGTACCTGCAGGTCTAAGTGCAGTTTGGGTTTTCTTGCCTCAGGAAAGGGGTTATTTCCATGCAGACAGAGAGCCATGAAGATTCAGCATATTTGTCTCTGGGATGGGAGGGCAATATCCAATGAAGAGACAGTGGAGAAACTGGGCCTGTGTTATCCAGGCTTTGGACGGATGGGTGATGATATCATTGTAAATAAAGTAACGTAATTTTTATAGAGACATGTTAACTATAGATTGAATATTTGATAATTGAGGGAGACTAGAACCAGGCAAGGTATTAAAATAAGTGGATTTCGGACCAAGATGAGGGTTTATTGTGTTTCGCTCGTTGGATTGTAATCCTTTAGAATTCCATACCTGCAGGGGGCGAGGATCACTCCATCACCGTATATGTTAAAGGTAGAGGCTGATAGATTTCTCATTACCAGTCTTCAACGAGATGGGGATGGAGTGTGCAAAATGTATTGTAGTGCTCGATCAGCCATGATCGTATTCAATGGGACAACATGTTGATGGGGCTGAATGGCCCACACCTGTTTCTCTATTAGGTAAACAGATCTTCTTTTTTTTCTCTCAGAAATATACACAAATACTTCTCTTCCCTAACAATGAAACCCTGCTCTGAAATGCACAATTTATAGACATGTTGGCTCAAAGACTTGTTCTCTGAAGTAATGCAGTGGCTATGAAAATGTAATCATTGGTTCACAGAGATGTACAGCACGGGAACAGATCCTTTGGTCGAAATTTTCCATACACAACAGGTATCCCAAATCAATGTCATCCCATTTGCTAGCGGTTGGCCCATCTCCCTCTAACCATTCCTAATCACATACCCATCCAGATGCCTTTTAAATGTTGCAGTTGTACCAGCCTGCACCACATTCTAAGCCATCTAATTCCATACACACACCAGCCTTTGCGTGAAAAGGTTGCCAATTTAGTTCCTTCTAAATTTTTCTACTCTCATCCTAAAACTATACCTTCTAGTCCAGACCACCTCCCTCACACACACTCGCCCCCACCATATCTCATTCGCCACCACCACCACCCCAGGGAAAAGATTTCTGTTTATTTACAATGTCCATGCCGCTGATTACTTTCTAACTTTCTCAAACTCATTCCTCAGCCACTGATGTTTCAGGGAAAACAGTCCCAGCCTACTCAGCCTCTCCCAGTAGCTCAAGCCTTCCACACCCTGGCTAAATCCTTGCAAATTATTTGGGAATACTTTCAAGTTTCAGAATTTTTTTCTTGTAGGAGGGAGGTCATAATTGTATGCAATATTCCGAATATGTGAGTTTAGACCCCAGCTGTCCTTTGATTTGAAAATTTCAACGAATGAATCAAGCTTCATGAAAGCAAGTATTTCCAGTAAATCAATCTGATAAATATGTGTTTCTGTTAATGACAGCTTCATCGTGTTTGAATGCAACACTAGGCCTGGAAAGCAGCATTAGCAACTTTGTTTCTTTCTCGTATATTACAAGTAAGGTGGAGTCTAACTGTAGAAATAGTGCATGTAAAGGTAGATAGACAGATAGATAGATAGATAGATAGATAGATAGATAGATAGATAGATAGATAGATAGATAGATAGATAGATAGATAGATAGATAGATAGATAGATAGATAGATAGATAGATAGATAGATAGATAGACGGATAGATAGATAGACGGATAGATAGATAGACGGATAGATAGATAGACGGATAGATAGATAGACGGATAGATAGATAGACGGATAGATAGATAGACGGATAGATAGATAGACGGATAGATAGATAGACGGATAGATAGATAGACGGATAGATAGATAGACGGATAGATAGATAGACGGATAGATAGATAGACGGATAGATAGATAGACGGATAGATAGATAGACGGATAGATAGATAGACGGATAGATAGATAGACGGATAGATAGATAGACGGATAGATAGATAGACGGATAGATAGATCGACGGATAGATAGATAGACGGATAGATAGATAGACGGATAGATAGATAGATAGATAGATAGATAGATAGATAGATAGATAGATAGATAGATAGATAGATAGATAGATAGATAGATAGATAGATAGATAGATAGATAGATAGATAGATAGATAGATAGATAGATAGATAGATAGATAGATAGATAGATAGATAGATATAATATTTGTTGCTTAAATTTCTAACATAATTTTTCACAATAGATTACATATCCATCAAAATTTCATAATTGCTTACGCACTTTAACTCCTGAGCCCTGGTTTAATGTGCATGACTTCCTTTCTTACCCTCATATCCTTAGCCATTTTTCAAGAAATCAATTAAATGAAAGGATTTATTATCGAACCTCACGCTGAGAATGGAATTTTCCCCAGTGATGTTAAAAAGGTAGCAATAAGATTAAGTCACAAACTTAAATTCTTAACCCTTGTGGAAAAATAATGCACTAATTCGACAACATCTCAAGGGAAATAACGATCAGTAATGCATACAATTCTACAGCATCTGTCAATTTTCCCACGAACTTTGTGTCAGAAATCAGACACAAATAAATAATTTTCACAGTTACTTACACCGCTGTTTTCGTGGACGGGAAAATCCGGCTAATGTTTGCAAATGAGACCTCGTGTCAAGAAAGGATGGGGTGAATTATTCCAAGAAAAGAAACAGTCCTGAAGTCAGCAGCCTCTCATAATGCTTCTTGCCCCACATAGCGCGTGTACCACACTGACAAACTCTGCAAGAATCTTTATGTTACTTCACTTTTTCATTATCTTTTAATCTCGTATTGTAGCCAGTGGGGTGTTTCATTTTTCCAAGATGTGTGAAAGTGGTGTTGTAATTGTAACACAATTAGAACTGAAAACATGCACAGAAACAAAACTGTATTGCAGTTTCAGCTGGGTGGAAATCAGTGCTTCTTGGAATTGCACCTCCCTCTGAGTCTGCATAAGACCGAACCGAGTCTGGAAACTTTTCTCTATAAAATAAAAGTGGTGGACATCGTACAACATTGCACATATGTCACTCCTGACAGACGGAATATCTAATTGAAGGCAACATATCAACATTTATGGCATACCCACAATAAGTGGCCTTATTGCAATTGTCCCTTGCATTTAGCTGAGAGGAAAAGAAAAGAGAGAGAGAGAGAGAGAGAGAGCGAGAGAGAGAGAGAGTCAAAGCATACTGTCACAGCCCCTAAGGTTCAGAATGCGGAATCACAGATTTTAGCAGTGCTATCATATCATGTAGCAAGGAAAGATTCTTTTATGGTCAAACATAGCCAACAGGGAGTGATTCCCTCAATCCTGCACCTTGGATAATAGTTCATTTCTTTCCTCTCTTGAATTTATCTACATCCAATTTCCCATTCATTAAATAATTTGGCGGCACGGTGGCACAGTGGTTAGCACTGCTGCCTCGCAGCGCCAGAGACCCGGGTTCAATTCCCGACTCAGGCGACTGACTGTGTGGAGTTTGCA
Source organism: Chiloscyllium plagiosum (assembly GCF_037043375.1). Classification (NCBI taxonomy): domain Eukaryota; kingdom Metazoa; phylum Chordata; class Chondrichthyes; order Orectolobiformes; family Hemiscylliidae; genus Chiloscyllium; species Chiloscyllium plagiosum. The sequence goes on from NW_028270187.1 coordinate 8,936,698, forward strand.
CGTTCTCCCCGTGTCTGCGTGGGTTTCCTCCGGGGGCTCCGGTTTCCTCCCACAGTCCAAAGATGTGCAAGTCAGGTGAATTGGCCATGCTAAATTGCCCGTAGTGTTAGGTAAAGGGGTAAATGTAGGGGTATGGGTGGGTTACGCTTCGGCGGGTCGGTGTGGACTTGTTGGGCCGAAGGGCCTGTTTCCACACTGTAAGTAATCTAATCTAAAAAAAAAAAAAAAAATATCTGCCATCAGATGATATAACGTTCTGGAAATGGTTGAGATGGGTAAAATAACAACTTTTAAAAGATATTTGGACTATTACATTGATAGGAAGGTTTAGAAAGATACAGGCCAAGTGCAGGGAGATGGGGGTAGAGTGGGTGGAGATTTTTCTCGGCATGGACCAGTTTGTGCCAAAGGGCCTGTATCTATGCTGTAGGACTCTATGGCTGAACAACCTTTACAGGTGAAGCAGTATCTCACCTGTACCTTGTCCAATATTATGTATTCAACTCGCTGCAACCAATGTGGCATACTCTACATTGGCAAAACCAAACACAGACAGGGTGGTTACTTTACAGAACACCTCAGGTGTGTGCACAAGCAGGACCCAACCTTTCTGCAGCCAGTAATTTTATCACAGCCTCCTGCTCGCATGCCCATTTGTCTGTCCTTGGCATTTTGCAGCGTTCCAGTGAATCACATTGTAAACTGAAGGAACAACATCTCATCTTCAGACTAGTCACTTTACAGCCGTTTTGACTTGATATTGATCTTAACATCTTCAAATTGTGAACCCATTCCTTCCCTTTCTTTTAGCTTGTCATATTATGGCATTATGCTCATTCAAATGGGGACTGTCTATCCTTTCAAGCTTGGCAGGAATGTTAGGGACCAGGCCGGATTCCCTCAAAACATTTCAGGAAAGTAGTCCAGACCTGAACTTTGATAAGTGCTTTAAGTAGGTGTACAGCGGATATTCCAGGGGTGATGCATCCAATCATATCACTTAGTTTTAAACAAAACAGACTTCTTTTGCAAGATAATTGAATGAATCACAAGACTGTCCCGAACATATTGACGCTATTCCACTAATTGTAACAATTTCCATATACAGGCCTTGGCACAAAAGGTAAAATCAAATACAGGTTCGCACTGGAGAGATGTCAGAGAGTGGGTGCATCAACATGGACCTGCTTCTTTGGCTCTAACAACTGCACAATGACTGCTTACTAAAACCAAACCAAACCGGACAGAAGCTGAGCTGGGAGAACAGGCCCCTTTCATTGTACAAATGTTTTTTTTCTAATTATAATACGTGAAAACCTTTGTCTGAGGCAGTATCTGTTACTTGCATTCAAATTGGTCCTAAAAACCTTCAAAACTTGACTTTTTGGGATCATTGCTTTTACGATCTCTCTGAAAATAAAAAGAAAGCCAAGGACATCATCATCACATGAGACATACCAATCCTGTTGAAGAGCTTATGCTTGAAACATCGACTGTCCTGCTCTTCCGATAATGCCTGACTGGCTCTTCTTTTCTAGCTCCACATTGTTCAACATACTATTATTCAGTCATTCTCACATTCCAATCACTTAATCTGAACTATCAACATCGTTTCTCCATCAGCACCCTACACCCAGTATCCACACATCCCCCTTCCATGCTATAACATAAATGCTGACCCTCTCCACACTTCTTCAGCTGTGGTGAAGAGTCATCTAGACTCAAAGCTTAGCTTGCCATGTCTCAGTGGATGGTGCCTGACTCGCTGTGATTTCTATCATTGACTGTTTTCAGTAAGATATATTATCCTCACTTTTACTTTGTGTGTGAATCGGAGAAGGTGTGAGAAGATTTTAGTCCCAAAATTTAAAAAAAAGCGAGGATGCTAGGAATCAGAAACAAAATCCAAACTTGCTGGAGAAACCCAGCAGATCAGTCTACAGTTTTGGAGAGAAAGCTGAGTCAACCCTTTGGATCCAGTGACCTTTCTTCTGACCATTGTGTGTGGGGACTGGGATAAGGACACAGGGAGAATGTGCGCAGGAAGTAACATTTTTGAACTTGATATTGAGTCCGGACAGCTGCAGGGTGCCCAAGCAGAAAGTGAGATGCTGTTCTTCCAGTTTGTGCTGTCCTTCCAGCCTATATTGTTCTTCCAGCCTATCCTGAGCTTCCCGCTTGTGCTGAGATTCGCTTGTGGAACACTGCAGCAATGCCCCGAGATTGTGTGCCGTTTTGGTCGCCATACTATAGGAAGGATGTGGAGGCACTGGAACGGGTGCAGAGGAGGTTTACCAGGATGTTGCCTGGTATGGTAGAAAGATCGTATGAGGAAAGGCTGAGGCACTTGGGGTTGTTTTCATTGGAGAAAAGAAGGTTTAGGGGTGACTTGATAGAGGTGTATAAGATGATTAGGGGTTTAGATAGGGTCGACAGTGAGAATCTTTTTCCTCGTATGGAGTCAGCTATTACAAGGGGACATAGCTTTAAATTAAGGGGGGGGGGCAGATGTTAGGGGTAGGTTCTTTACTCAGCGAGTCGTGAGTTCATGAATGCCCTGCCAGTAGCAGTGGTGGACTCTCCCTCATTATGGGCATTTAAGCGGGCATTGGATAGTGGGCTAGTGTGGGTTAGGTGGGCTTGGATCGGCGCAACATCGAGGGCCGAAGGGCCTGTACTGCGCTGTATTCTTCTATGTTCTATGTTCTATGTTCTATGGAATTGTTGGCCGTGTTCGAACATTGGGGTGCTGAAATGTCAGGCAATTGGAAGGTAGTCACTTTTGCCATTAGTATATATGTGTTCCTTACTCCAATGTCCTTCTCTCAACCTCTCACTCCAGGCCTTGTCATCACACAAAGCTGCTACCACAAACCTATTTTCAACCATTTTGTCAGTCCCCATGAGCAGCCATTTATTCTCCCAGGCTGACCTTCACCCACTCCTTTGTCCGCCAAAGTGCTTTTCACTCTTTCTCGACCTCACTCCACCTATCATTCACTCCTTCCCCCTCTACCCACCACCACCCCCACCCACAAATAGTTCTGCAGTGAATGTACTAAAACGTTTCCTCAAAACTAGCAGTTCTGAGGAAGGTTGAGTGGATGGAAAACGTTAACTTTGCTTTACCTCCACATATGCTTCCTGACCTTTTGAATATTTCCTGTTATTTCTGACGCTATCTTTAAAGTTGATTTTCTTTTCAAACATTCATGTGATGCGGGGTTCTCCGGCTTGGTCAGGCAGATTTTACTCACCATCCTTAATTAGCTGCAGGGAAATTAAGGGTCAGACATATTCCTGCGGGTCTGGAGTCACATGTGGGCCACACAAGGTAGGAGTGGCAGATTTCCTTCCCTGAAGGACAGGAGTGAATCAGACAGGATTTTACTACAATGATCGTCATTAAACTCTGAATTCCAGGTTTTATTTTAATTGAATATAACTTTTAAAATGCTCCTTTATTTATCTATGAAAGAACTGAAACCAACATGGTCATCCTCAAAGATGCCATGGTAGGATTTGAAGGCATGTTATGATTTACATCCGGGATTAATAGCCAACTGATAATGGCACTGGGACGTGACATCTTCTGGAATAAGTCAGGAGTCAACATTTAACTTTGGCTGCCCATCAGGCATGCTCAAAGATTTAGCCATTGCACACAATACTGTAGACATCAAACCATTCACTCCTCTTTCTGAAGGAAGATCTTGAGAACCACAGGAAAAAATATGAAATGAGCATAAAGGAGATGACTAGGAAGAAACAGAATACAACAAGAGAAATGTGGTGCTGAGTTAACTTGTCCATCCAATCATTTTGTGATCTATTGTGGTTTCAGTCACCTATCAGCTGAACTATGGTCCTTCGACCTGACTTTTCATAGCTTAGTGACGGTCAGACCAAGAAACAAAACCTCACCCTTTGTTTTGAGAATGCACGGAACCTTTATGTTGAGCGTATTGAATATGATTGTTGCCATTTATTGATGCAGTGGTATAAATTTAATGTTGCTGAAATGTAACACTCAGGTTAATAGTCTGAGGATTTGGATTGATATCTCACAGTGGTAGCTGGTAAAATTTGAACTCAGGACAAATCTGGAGTTAAAAATCACCAACACCAAGTTATTGTCCAACAAGTTTAACTGGAAGCGCGAACTTTCAGAACCCTGCTCCTTCATCAGGTGGTTGTGGAGTAAAAGATCGTAAGACACAGATTTTTTACCAAAGTCTACAGTGTGATATAACTGAAATTATATATTGAAAAAGATCTGGATTGTTTGTTTCATTTCTCATCTTTGAGAATGACCACGTTGGTTTCAGTTCTTTCATATATAAATATAAGTTTTAAAATGATATTTTAAACGTTATAGTCTCAAGTGAACTTTAACAATAAGTGCCATGTCGACCCCGATAATGCATTGAGGGTATGAGGTGCCCTGCGTGAGGCTGTCAGTGCCCCAATGTTCAGACTGATTCCATTTCTAAAATAAAGAGATTTACAGACTCTTACATGGATTCATACAGTTTGTGAGCAAAATACAATCTAATTCTGCAAGTACAAATTCAACACACAAACATTTATGTGTGTGTGCGTATGGGGCTTGGGGGTGGGATAGTCGGAGTGAATCAGTGTGCGTATGTGTGTGAGTTTGATTGTCAAGGGTCATAAGTCTGTGAGGCGTTCCGTGTGTAGGTGTGAGTGTGGAAATGCATGCGTGAGCGTATGAAACAGAGCTTGTGTACGAGAGAGGGTTGTATGAATGATCTGGAGGATGTGTGTGTGTGTGTGTGTGTGTGTGTGTGTGTGTGTGTGTGTGTGTGTGTGTGTGTGTGTGTGTGTGTGTGTGTGTGTGTGTGTGTGTGTGTGTGTGTGTGTGTGTGTGTGTGTGTGTGTGTGTGTTTTTGCATTGTGGAGTGGCGTCACCTGTAATGTGACATGAACCCAAGGTCTCGGTTGAGGCCATCGCCATGGATATTGAACATGGCTATCAGCCTCTGCTCGCACATTTTTCATTGTTGCCTGTCCCAAAGTCTCATGTCCCACAAGTAAATTTTTAAAATGTTGCTGTTTTGCTGAATGCAAGTGACTGGTTGGTTCTTGTAATTCAGTGGAATTTTGAGATACTGCCGCCTACAACACTGAAGCCAGTTGCCAACTTGCGGACACATTCTCCTACTCCCCGTCGACCATGACATCACCTCCCATCACCAAACCATCATCTCTCAGACCAAGCATAACCTCCTCGCCTCAATGGATCTCCCATCCACAGCCTCCAACCTCATTGTCCAGGAACCCACACTGCCTGGTTCTGCATCCAACCCAAGATTCACAACCCTGAATGCCCCGGTTGACCCATCATCGGCACCTGATCCAGCCGAACCGAACTTATCTCCGCATATCTGAACCTTCCTGGTCCGCTTTCGCCCAGGAACTCTCCACATGCCACCCACGCTGTCCAACTCCTCCATGACATTGATTCCCCAGCCCCCAGTTACCATATCTTCGCCATGGACATCCAGTCCATACACATGCCTATCTGCGTCCAAGTCCTCCATTTCTTCCTATCTGCTGACCTAAGCAGAACCGCTCCAATGGCACACATTATATTGGTGGAATTGCTCCTCACCCGAAACAACTTCTCCTTCAAATCCTCCCATTCCTTTCAGACAAAAATTGGATTCATGGGCATCCACATAGTCCCCAGCTATGTCTGCCTCTTCGTTGCATACATGGAACAGTCCACCGTCTGCAGTTACACCAGCACCATTCCTCACATTTCCGCTGCTATACTAATGACTGTTTTGGAACCACCTCATGCTCTCATCAGGAGGTTGAACAATTCTTCAACTTTGTGAACACCTTCCACCCTGACCTCAAGTTTACCTGGACCACCTCTGACACCTACTTCCCCTTCCAAAACACCTCTATCTCCATATCCAGCAAGCAACTCAACATGGACATCTACTTCAAGCCCACCTCCTCCGACATCCCCTTTTGTAAAAACACTATCCCTTACTTCCAATTCCTCCATCTCTGCCGTATCTGCTCCAAGGAGGAGCAATTCCACCCCAGGGCATCACGGATTACCTCCTATTTCAAGAACTGCAACAAACACCCCCCAGGTGGTCAACAGGGGCCTCCAGCACTTCTCATCCACTTCTCGCACCTCCAACCTTGAACCCTACCCCTCCAACCAAAACAAGGATAGAACTGCCCTCGTCCTCAGCTTCCACTCTACTCATCTGCAGAAACAGTACATATCCAGTCATTTCTGCCACCTCCAATCAGACCCCACTACCAGAGAAATAATTTCCTCCCTGCCCTTACTTGTGTTCCACAGAGACCTTTACCTCTATCACTCCCTTGTTATGTGCACGTGCCCAACCATCATAATGTCCACACCTGAAACGCTGCTTTGCCACCACAAGAGGTGTAAAACCTATGCCCGCACTCCCGCCTCACCTCCACGCAAGGCTCCAAATGATCCTTCCTAATCAGGCACAGATTCTTCCTGCACCTTCACACACCTGATTCACTGTGTTGCTCTTGATGTGGTCTCCTCAAGTCGCAGAAAGATTCCGAGAACATCTCTGGGAAACACACACCGAACAACCTCACTGCCATATGGCTGATTACTTCAACCTCCTCTCCCACTTGGCCAAGGTCATGCAAATCCTGGGCCTCATCAACCGTCAAATTCAAGCCACGCGATGACTGGAGGAAGTATGTCTCATTTTCCAACGTACAACCCTGCAACCACACGGAATCAACATAGAATTCGCTAGTTTCGTCATTTTCCTTCCCCCCCCCCCATCCCAGATCCAACATTCAAACTTCGCATCACTCTCTTGAACTGTCCTACCTGTCCATCTTTTTTCCTTCCCATCATCTACTCCACCCTGCCTTCCGATCTATCATCTTTAGCCCTGCTGCTTGCACCTATTTATCACCTTCCAAGCTACCTTACCCCATTCCTACTCCCACCATGCTAATTATCTTTCTTCTTCTTCTCCCAACAACACATCCCTGAAGAAGGTTTTATGCCCGAAACATAGACTGTCCGGCTCATCAGATTTTGCCTGACCTGCTCTGCTTTTCCAGCGCCATAGTTTTCGATTCTGATCTCTAGCATCTGCCATACTCACTTTCTCTCTTGTAATTCTTATCTCAAACCTTGCATAGATAAAACTAATATTCTTTACAGACTGTTGTTTCTTGCAAACATAACATTTGTCTATTCTAATTGCTCAGAGGGACAGTTAGGATGAACGTGGATTGTTTGGGTTTGGAGACACAGTTCGGCTGCACCAGATAAAGTCCTTTCCCTAAAGGATAATAATAATCCATGGCAATGGGCTGTGAAGTGCGGCAGCTGTAAATTTATAACAGTATTAGGCAGTACATATTCAACGGGCCCAAGGGCCTCTCGCACCATATATGATTGGATGAGAAGCTTCGGAGTTTCCTCAATGTGTATGGGGGAGAGAGAAGGAGGAGCTTGGGACAAGGTACCGGTGATTAACAGCAGAATCACACTTTGTAACCCATCTTCTGAAGAAATATTAGAAAAAGCAAGTGAATCGATTCCCACTTCGAGCATTAAACCCCTGTTGCGTAGACGTGAACAGTGTGTTTTGTCAGATCCTTTTGCTCCCCTGCGGAAAGTTTAGCAAAAGAGCATTTTATTGCCATAATATAATGGAATGCATGGCAAAATGTTAGCTTATGGGCATCCTACAAACATTGTGAAAGTTTCTGCTGAATGGAGCCCAGGTTATGGGTCTCTGCACACACATAGAGACTGTTCTGTGGTTATATCATAGAACAGGGAATGGCTTGAAATAGAAGACAAATAAACAAGCAGCAAATAAGCAAATTCAGTGTAGAGCTAACTATTTTGGTGAAGGCGTCACATGAATACCCATGAGAACGTAAGTCCATTAGATATAGTCACAGAATTAAACCTTTTAAATCATGGATGCCATTCAATCTGAGCTGATTGAGTTTTACAAACCTTTCTCTTGCCAATTACTCATAACTCATGATCCCCTGATCAATCGAGAACCTCTCTATCTCTGTCTTAAGAACAACACTCACTTGGTCTCCACACTCCTCTGCAGCAATGTGTTCCCCAGATTCACCCCTCGCTCGGGCTGACGAGATTCCTCCTCATCTCAGTTTTCAAGTGTTTTCCCTTCCCTTCTTTTTGAAGTCCATAAAAGCAGAGAATGTACCTGCTAGGGTAAATGGACAGTCAGGACTAAGGTAAGTATTGGGATGTTTGATAAAGATAGCAGATATTCAAATAAATTGATAAATGGGGCCATCCATTTCAGGAATTTGAGGGCATGCATTGCAAACTAAACAGTATTACGTCAGCATCCATGAGATCGTTATTTACATAAGAGATTTTTTAAAAAAAACATGTCTGATAAGTAACCATTTCCCCTTAACATTCTGTGAATGTTACCAGTGCTGATTATTCCATTATCCAAAGTACAGGGATACCTTTAACTGGAATCTAAACATGACCAGCCATAAAAACATTTGATGTACAATTTTAATCCCCTTACTTGGTGAAAGATGTGAATGGTGAATGGGTAAACATTTGGGAGACAGGGTTTGATGTGCTTAAGTGTGACGTAGAAAATTTTTTTTTTAAAAGTGCCATTCTCTAAATGGAGAGAATCTGCACAGTCCTTTTGTGCAGAGGGATCTGTGTGACCTTATGCATGTTATCACAGAAAATGAGCATGTAGGATGTGGGTGCCTCTGACTGCCCAGTGTTATTGCCTATTCATTAGAACATAGAACATAGAACAATACAGCACAGAACAGACCCTTCGGCCTACGATGTTGTGCCGAACACTTGTCCTAGCTTAAGCACCTATCCATGTACCTATTCAATTGCTACTTAAAGGTCACCAATGATTCTGACTCTGCCACTCCGACAGGCAGTGCATTCCATGCCCCCACCACTCTCTGGATAAAGAACCTACCCCTACATCTTCCCAAACCTTCCACCCCTCACCTAACTGGCCCGTAATTCCCGGGGTTATCCCTATTCCCTTTTTTGAACAGGGACACAACATTCGCCACTCTCCAGTCCCCTGGTACCACCCCCGTTGACAGTGAAGACGAAAAGATCATTGCCAACGGCTCTGCAATTTCCTCTCTTGCTTCCCACATAATCCTAGGATATATCCCGTCAGGGATATCATTGTTGCCTTTGAACTGATTAGCTTGCTAAACCATTTCACAAGGTAATTCAGAGTCAACCTTGCTTTAGGTCTCGAGCCACATGCAAGCCAGACCAGATAAGGATGGCAGATTGTCTTCCCTGAAGGGAATGAAAGAAGCAGATATCTTTTTTCCAATGATAGCGGTTTCAATTCTTAATTCCTGATTGTCTTATCGTATTGAATTCAAACTCTACCATTTGCTGTAGTGGTATTTGAACCCAGGTTCCCCGGAACATTAGCTGAGTTTTTGGATTAATAATTCTAGCAAAAACACCACTAGGCCATCATCTCCTTGTGCACGTTAGTTAGCAATTCGATGTTAATTTGGCCATACAATTGTCTTTGAAAGAGAAAGTATAGGGTTATGTTTCCATCTGCTCAGTTGCTGAAATGCATAACATATTTTCATCTGTTTTTGAGGATTTCTTGCATTTGCCCTGATAAAATATTTGGGCACCACAGTCCATTGTGAAACAATATTCAACCATGTGGTGATAGTCTGATGTGCTCATCATTAAAGGAAGTGCGAACAAACATTGAACTTATGGATCGAGGAATGAGAAATCAAAGGTTTACATAGACTTAGTTAACTGAAACTAATTGAGTAAAAAATGGATTAAAGGGGAAAATATATCACACTGTCTCGAATTTACACAATTTCCAATTGCAACTGTAACACTCGAAAGTTCAATAGGACAAAGAAAAATGCTTCTTATTTGATGTTATGCTTAATAAGGACACCTTTATAGTACTGTAGATAGTTCTGGTCACCCTGCTATGGGAATAATATCATTAAATTGGAATGGGTGCAGTAAAGATTTGCAACCTGTTTCCGGAACTGGAGGATATGAGTGAGACTAAGCGGCTTGGTAGATTGGGATCTCTTTCCCTTGAGTGGAAGAGGTTGAGTGGTGACCTTAAAGAAGTGAGGGACATAGATATGGGGGATAGCCAAGATATTTTCTCTGGGGGAGTGGAATTCAAAACTAGTGGCAAAGGTGAAATTAGAAAGTTGCAAGATTTAAAAGAGACTTGGGGGCGACGGTTGAAACATAGAGTGTGATTGGTGTCAGGGTGGAACTGCCAAAGGAAAGTGTAGATGTAGTTACAGCTACAACATTTATAAGACATTTGGAAAGGCCATACTACCAATGGATCACGGGGCTGCTGTCATGCTGGAGGGAGAGGGAGGGAGAGGAAGTGGTCGGGGTTGGATTTTCATCTGAGTGTCAATACAAATCAGGCACGTGATAAGCAGGAGAAGGGGAGTCCTTCATGGTAACATCAGCCAGTGTCAGGAGCAAATCTATGTATTTGCATCATTCTGTCTGCCCAGCTAGCTGCCCGCCAATGTAATGTGGAATATGCCAAGGCAGAAAATGGAAACAAGTGTAAGGGAACATCGAAGATTTAGAACCAAAGCAACAATGGTCATTTTACTTGTCAGTGTCAAACCGTTTGTAAAGTGTTCGACAATGATGACCGCCATCATAATGAGCACGCAGACACCGAAGTCACAGCAGTATGGTCTCGTTCTGCACAAGGAGAAACGCCCAGTTTAGATCGTTTTGTGTTGGGGAACTGGCCAGCTTGACAGATGTGATTGAAGAGAAAGTGAGGTCTGCAGATGCTGGAGATCAGAGCTGGAAATGTGTTGCTGGAAAAGCGCAGCAGGTCAGGCAGCATCCAGGGAACAGGAGAATCGACGTTTCGGGCATAAGCCCTTCTTCAGGAATGAGGAAAGTTCGTCCAGCAGGCTAAGATAAAAGGTAGGGAGGAGGGACTTGGGGGAGGGGCGTCGGAAATGTGATAGGTGGAAAGAGGTCAAGGTGAGGGTGATAGGTCACACTGGGGTGGGGGCAGAGAGGTCGGGGAGAAGATTGCAGGTTAGGAAGGCGGTGCTGAATTCGATGGATTTGACTGAGACAGGGTGGGGGGAGGGGAAATGAGGAAACTGGTGAAATCTGAGTTCATCCCTTGTGGTTGGAGGGTTCCTAGGCGGAAGATGAGGCGTTCTTCCTCCAACCGTCGTTTTGTTGTGGTCTGACGATGGAGGAGTCCAAAGACCTGCATATCCTTGGTGGAGTGGGAGGGGGAATTGAAACGTTGAGCTACAGGGTGGTTGGGTTGGTTGGTCCGGGTGTCCCAGAGGTGTTCTCTGAAACGCTCCGCAAGTAGCCGGCCTGTCTCCCCAATATAGAGGAGGCCACATCGGGTGCAGAGGATGCAATAGATGATGTGTGTGGAGGTGCAGGTGAATCTGTGGCGGATATGGAAGTTTCCTTTGGGGCCTTGGAGGGAGGTGAGGGGGGAGGTGTGGGCGCAAGTCTTGCACCTCCTGCGGTTGCAGGGGAAGGTGCCGGGAGTGGAGGTTGGGTTGGTGGGGGGTGTGGATCTGACGAGGGAGTCACGGAGGGAGTGGTCTTTACGGAATGCTGATAGGGGAGGGGAGGGAAATATATCCTTGGTGGTGGGGTCCGTTTGGAGGTAGCGGAAATGACGGCGGATGATGCGCTGTACATGGAGATTGGTGGGGTGGTAGGTGAGGACCAGTGGGGTTCTGTCCTGGTGGCGGTTGGAGGGGCGGGGCTCAAGGGCGGAGGAGCGGGAAGTGGAAGAGATGCGGTGGAGGGCATCGTCGACCACGTCGGGGGAAAATCGCGGTCCTTGAAGAAGGAGGCCATCTGGGTTGTGCGTTTTTGGAACTGGTCCTCCTGGGCGCAGATGCGGCGGAGTCGAAGGAATTGGGAGAATGGGATGGCGTTTTTACAAACTTTCCTCATTCCTGAAGAAGGGCTTATGCCCGAAACGTCGATTCTCCTGTTCCCTGGATGCTGCCTGACCTGCTGCGCTTTTCCAGCAACACATTTCCAGATATGATTGAAGAGCAGAGAAGCACCGAACTCATCATTGAATATCCAAATAACCTTGGAACGGTTGCAATGAAAGCCAATGAGTTTGGATTAGAAGGGAAGTGCAAGAGTGTTCTCCACAAAAGCAAAAGAAGGGAAGGTTAGAATTTGCCTCAATTAGTCAATGGAAGGGATTTCCATAAACCAGATGCATACAAAAGAGAAGAGGCCCTTCAGCCCAAAAACCTGTACTACAAAAACGTACATTCCTGGCGAAATATCCACTGTAGGCCCATTTCCCTGAACGTGAAGAAACATCAAGTGGAAATTTGTGTACTCTTCAAGATAGTGAGGTTACCTCCTCCCAGGCAGTACATTTAAGACATTACTGTGCTCTGGGTGATAAACAGATCCTTAAATCCCTTCTAAGACTCCAGTCTTTCACATTAAGTTGATATCACCCCTTGTGTTTGGCCCTTCGTCTCAGGGGAACAACTGCTTCCTATCCCCATATCCATGCCCCTCAATATTACACAACATTACCAAACCTCCACCTTCTCTGTTCCAAAGACAACTTCCTGGTGAATCTCCTCTGTAAGCCGACACCTCCCACCCCCCCCCCCCCCCAACCAAAGTAATCACATCTTTCCTAAATTGCGGAGACTGGATCTACACAGAGTGGCAGTTGAGGTCAGATTTTTTTAATCACTGGATTGTAGGAGCTTTCGGGGTGATCTTATGCAGGTTTACAGAATCATGAGGGGCATATATAAGGTGCATTGCCAGGTCCTTCCGTCAGTAGAATGTGAAGACTGCCGATGCTGGAGATCAGAGTCGAAAAGTGTGGAAAATCACGGCAGGTCAGGCTGTATCCGAGGTCCAGGAAAGCGGAATCACAAACTAGATGGATTTAAGATGAGGGGGAAATATTTAAAAGGCAATTGTTTCTCATTGAGGGTGATGTGTTTATATAGAATGAGCTGCATTTGAAGTGGTAAAGGTGGGTACAATTTTAACATTTTAAAGACCTTTGTATCGATACATGGCTAGGAAACGTTTAAAGGGCTTGGGGACCAAATACAGGTAAATGAGATTGGGTCAGGTTGGGATGGTTGGCCAGTGCGGTTCGAGTTTGACACAACCAAACAAATTGTTTGCCTCCACATTCAAATCACCATGACGTTTTCTTTCTTTATATCCATAAACTGCCACCAGTTAACCAGCCAATCAGATATTGACAAGCAAAGCCCATTCTCGGTAATATAAACCATCAAAGGTAAGAGGGGGTGTAAGAGAAAAAATCGAGAGAATGGATGGACACGGTGTGTCCCCTCTCTAAGGACATACGGATATGAACGTAACTGCACAAGAGGGACACTGGATCTGATTTCATTTTCTTTTTCTATAAACAGAAGTAGGAACACATTGACTGAATGACTTTCCCATCACCAAATCACCCTGCCTTTCATTTTCTTTTTAAAATGACAAAGCACTACCAGAACTCGGTCTCATTTTTAATTTTCTTTAACCCAGATGTGCTATCACACACAGCTTGCCAACCACCAAAATCTCTGAACCTACGTTATTTTTTCTTTTGTCCCCTCTTTTTTATGTGTGAGCCGCCACCAGTAAATCACCAATTTGCCATTTACATGACCATGAAAACCATTAAAAGTGTGGAGGATGTAGGGAAAGTAGCCAAACCAAGATGGAATTAGGCGGAGAATAAAGCATTGTATCCATTGTGGTGCTCACCTCTCTGTAAAGGCATTGAGAGCAGTAGGAGACAGCAATTGCTCTCAGCACGATGACAGCCAAGCATGGAAGTGGGCAGGGGATTCGTTTTATTAAAACATTATTTCTAACGAACCTTTTCAGAGTTGCTATTGAACACGTGGATCTTGAACCCTGGTCTCTTCGTTCAATGGAAGGGGCAGAACCTCTCCATCACAAGAGGTACGGGAGGTGGGGGTGAGATGATGCTTCATTTTTTCTCTCTCTTGTGCCTTTTTGGCTCAAAGCCCTCTATTTTATTTTCTTCCCCCAAATCACCCGCGTTAATGTATATAGTTTTAATTCTGTTTGTGATGAGCCTTCTTTTCCCATCATCCCAGCTGTTTTAATTTTGCCAATATGGGATCTTTCTGCTTCCACGTTCAGATATTGTCAGCACTAACAGGAAGGGTGTCCAGATAGTTTTAAAAAAAAACAGAACGGACTCTTTGAGTGCTAGATAGACCCAACACCAATCTTGTGTATAAATCCTGTATTCGAGGGATTGGAGTATTTGTGCCGCTGTGCAAAGTGGTTTATTTTAGTTAGAAATCTCCAAAAAGATAAACTGTTCTGTCGAACTTTACGATAGGTACGACTGCCCATTCCACAAACTGGACTGTTGTGACGATTCCTTCACTTCTCAGCCTCCTCATTTCTGCCTCTACTTGTGCCTGTAATGCAAATGGCACTGGGTGGGCCTTACAGAATCGTGGAATTGCTTCTTGGTCAACATGTAAATTGGACTTGCCTCATTTGATAATCCTGACATCTCAAGGAGCTATAATTATTTTTTGTAAGCTGTTGCAGTGTTTGGAACTTGTGGGAAGAGAAGATCAAAACAACAGCTCTTTGAAAGGAAGCAGAGAGATTAAGGTAGAGAGACCGTGATCAGGGAAATGAACCGACAATGCGGTCTGACATAACAGTAAATCTGCATAGTTACTTGCCTTTGCTGTTTGAGTTCAAGTATTTCTGGACATCGGCGTATATCTACGCAAAATTAACAAACAGGCAAATTCACAGCTGACCGTGGACGAACCTGCGTGGGACAGCAAACAGCACAGGAACAGAGAAGTGTACAGTTTTTAGGTGTAACCTTGCTGTTACTATTTGTAAATCAAAATAGCGAGTAGATTGGGTTCTTTTTTGATTACATACTTTGTTGCGTTCTGTCTCTTGATTGCATTTTAAAAACATAAAACATCAATACTAAGTAAGCCTGGAGCAGTGGTTTTAGAGAAGTCAGATTGTGTTGTTTTCTGGAATTGGAGATGGTTAAGGTGCAAAGATGGCCTTTAGTAGAGTGAGGTGGGAGATTACGGAGAAATGCCATGTTAATGATAGTTTCGTCTGATATAAGTTTGTTTGATTATGAATCCTATGACATCGCATGGATCGGTTGGAGTGGCAGTTAAAGGTAATGAAGAATTTACAGGAGCTAGGGGTGTGATGAATGGCAGTTATAGGAAGGGAGAAAAGCTGCATGTACAGTCAGTTGGTTAACTCCAGAAAAGTTAGGAGAGATAGGCAGGTAGTGTAGGCATCTTCTGTGGCAATCCTCACTTGAAAAAAGTATGCAATTTTGGAAACTGTAGGTGGTGATGGACTCTCAGAGGAATGTGAGAAAAACACCTAAGTTTATGGTACTGAGAGTGGCTCTGTTGTAAGAAGGCATAAGTAGGGTTCCAAGCGATCGACTGTGATAGGATCTCTCTAGTCAGAGGCAGAGACAGGCTTTTTTTTGCGGCCAGCAGTGAAAATCAGAATGGCACATTGCTTCCCTGGCGCCAGGATCCAGGGTATCTCCGAGAGAATGCAGAACATTCTTAAAGGTGAGAGGGACCAGGAATACGTCACTGTAAAGATTGGAACTAATGATAAAGGAAGGGAAAAGGATGAGATTCTGAAGGGAAAATATAGGAAATTAGGCAGGAATTTAAGAAAAAGGACGCCCTCGAGAGTAGTGATATCTGAATTACATCCCGTGCTATTGAATGTTAACAGATGATGGTTCTGCTCTTTCTGATTGGAGAAGGTAATAGTATAGTGCTAATGTTCCTTGCCACATTTCTGCACAAGCCTGGATATTATCAATATGTTATTGCATTTTGACATAGACTGCTTCTGTATCTGAGCACTGGCGAATGGAGCTGAAGGCTAGAGTCATAGAGAAGAACAGCACGTAAACAGTCCCTTCAGACCAACTCATTCATGCCGACCAGATAGCGTAAAGCAATCTAATCGTGCTTGCCAACATGTGGATCATATCCCACTAAACTATTCTTATTCATGCGCCTTTTCAATTTGCCTCTCTCACCTTAAACCTATGCTCTCTAGTTTTGGATTCTCCTACCTGGGGAAACAGACTGTGCGTATTTACCCTATCCATGCCCCTCATGATTTTATAAACCTATATATTCTGTAAGCCACAGTCTTTGACACTCCAGGGAAAACAGCTTCACCGTATTTATCAAATCCAACAACATGGCAACATGCTTATATATCTTTTCTGAATCCGTTCATGCTTAACAGCGTTTTCTTATTGCAAGTAGAACAAAATTGAATGCAGTATTCCAAAAAGAAGACATAATTAATGTCTGTACACCCGCAGCATGACATCACAACTCCTTTACTCATTGCACTCTCCAATGAAGGCAAATGCACCAAACGCCTTCTGCACCACCCTGCCCACCTGCAACTCCTCTTTCAAGGAAATATGAACCTGCATCCGCGTCTTTATTCAGCAATATTCCCCCAGATGCTACATTTAAATGTATAAACCATGCCTTGATTTGTTTTTACCAAAACGCAGAAAATTATTTTAATCTTTTTTTTTAAAAATTTGGAATAGTGTGGTCAGCTCTGGGTCCCAGTTTCGGAGGAAACCTAATCTGGGCAGTGAGGCAGTCCAGAGAATGTTCACTCAGTTAATCCTGGAGATGCAGAGAGTTACTGACGAGGAAAGGTTTGAGCGGATCGGGCCTGTTCTCATTGGCGTTTCAAAGAATGAGAGGTGACCTGATTGAAGATTCATAGAGGGAATTGAAATGAGAGATAGAAAGAATTCGTTTCCCCTTGTGTGGAAGAGTCTAGGACCAGAGGGGCATTGTCTCAGAATAAGGGACTTTGCTCATAGAAGATAGAGATGGGGAGGAATTTATTCTCTGTGAGTGGAGCCGATCTGTGGAATTCTTTACCACACAGGGATGTTGAGGCTGTGTCATGAGGTATATTCAAGCAGAGATGAAGAGGCATTTAATCAGGAAGGGATATCGAGGGTGATGGGGTGTAGCTGGAGCACTGGGATGGGGCAGCGTGGGGGTGAAGACTGGAGGGTGGAGTGGCGGATGCTTAGATCAAAAACGTTACTGTTAAATAGTGGAGCAGATTCGACGGGCTGAATGGCCTTCTCCCATTCTTACGTCTTGTGGTCTTCACAGCCTGAGAACAATCAAATTACACGCATTGGTTGCATTGGTGACAGTGTTCAAGGACCCAACAGATTGTGGAACAGTGCCTATGGATTAGATGGCTGCTGGTGCAACCTTACTACTTAAAAAGGGAAAGTAGAGTCATAGAATAATACAGCGTGGAAATAAGCCCTCTGGGCCAAAGTAACCCTCTGTTAATTAAAACCATACACCCAGAAAAGCTCACCTCGGCATTTAATCTAATAACATGCACGTGAGTGTCAGGGAATTCCTAATTTCTACTATTTAAAGAAAAATAACAATTTATTTTCATAACTCTAATACTGAACACTAAACAACAACTTTTACAAATGGAAGCCCCCGTTTCTCAACTACATAATATCTCGCTCCACCTCTTCAAAAAATGCTGTCCCACTAACACACTTATTTCCCTTTGCATGAGCTTAATCTCAAGACCACACAGTCTCTGTGTTCCCCGCTGTCTTCAGTTTTCCTGCTGCTCAGCTACCTGGGTCATCTTCTTTCTTTTCACTGCGAATAAACTTTACATCAAAAGATACTTTTGATAGAGTTTCTTTTTCTGATTTCTTTAAGACTACGATGTGATTAAGGCAGTTAATTTTCTTGCAGGTCTCCGATCAATTTCAAAATGTCTTCACTCTTATATCACCCTAATCGGATTGTCTCATTTGGTAGATGTTGGAAAAACAATAAGATCAAACTCGATATGGTTTTAGTATCCCCTGGCTTAATTTAAACTGATTGGTTAAATTTGAATTGTTGTCAAAACAGCATACAAAGCTCAGGTATCCATTTCACAGTTAAATATTAATTATTTTCAATTTTTCAGTATACCTTGGGAGTTCCATCCAGTCACATACAGGTGTTTGTAATCACTCAGTTCAGAACAACATTCTCTCTCTTAAAGGTACAGTGTATGTCTTCAAACTTCACAACACAGCAGCGTTTTAAAACTGTACTGGAAATGATGGGGAATGCAGAGGTTGATGTGAGGGAGGAAGTAAAGATATATTGCTGGGGAAATTAATGGATTTGAAAGGAGATTGATCCTCAGGGCCTGGCAATCTACACCGCAGAGTGGTTAAGGAATTAGTCTTAGAATTGATACATTGGTGACCATGTTCCAGGATCCAACATATGCTGGGAAAGTGCCTGCATACTTGATGATTGATGATGCAACCTTACTATTTAAAAAGGGGCGTAGGATCATCAAGTAATACAACAGGGAAATAGGACATTCGGCCCAAACTGGTCCATGCCAACTATGGTTCCCGCTAATCTAGTTACAATTGCTCTCACTTGGTCCACATCCCTCTAAACACTTCCGATGCATATACCTATCCAAATGTCTTTTTAAAATGTTACTATTGTACCTGCCTGAACCACTTTCTCTGCCAATCCATTCCATATACGCGCCAATGTCTGTGTGAAAACGTTGTCCCTCAAGTCCTTCTTAAATCTTTCCCCTCTTACGTAAAATGTGTGCCCTCTTGTTTTCATTTCCTCATCCCTGGGAAAAAAAAACTATCTGCATTCATCCTGTCCGTGCCCCTAATGATTTATACACCTTAATGCGATCAACCCCCATGCTGTCACGTTCCAAGGAATAAAATCTATCCTGGACAACCTCTTCCTCTAACTCAAACCTACTCGTCCTGGCAACATCGCTATAAAACTGTTTTTTGCACGCTTTCCACTTTAACTATGTTTTCTTATAACATGGTGATCACAACTGTACATAATACTACAATCGCGGCCTCACCAACAACTTATACAACTGTAACATAAAGTGCCAACTTCTATGTTCAATGCCTCAAGCGACGAAGGCCAATATGCTAAATGCCTTCTTAACCACCTTGTCGCCCTATCATGCTGCCTTCAACAAATTATATGTTTGTACTCCTAAAATCCTCTATTCCCTACCTTGGGTTGACTTTCTAAAGTGTGACACCTCACACTTATCTGTATCGAATTGCATTTGCCAATCCTTAGCCCACTTTCCCATCTGATCAAGATCCCTCTATAATATTAATAACCTCTTCCTTGCTATCATCAATACCTTCTAATTTTGTATTATCAACCAACTTACTAATTATGCCTTGTACATTCGCATCCAGATCATTTGGGTAAATAACAAAGGTCATGGCACCGACCCCTGTGGCGTACCACGAGTCACAGGCTTCCAGTCCGAGAAAAAGAACTTCAAACATCACTCTCTGCTTCCTAGAATTCAGCAAAATTAGAGTCCAATTAGTTAGGTTTCCCTGGATCGCAGGCGACCTAACCTTTGTGACTAGTCTGCCGTGTGGGACCTTTTCAAAATCCATACAGACAACATACATTGGGCATTATAGGCCAGATAGCCTGACGTCGGAATTAGGAGTATCAAGGAGATGGTTGATGGGTTAAACCACAAGCATTATAGGCAGTAATTGATACCAGAGCCAATACCGTCCCATTATCAGCTAGAATTAACCGCTCAGATTATTACTGCTTTAATAATGCCAATCACTCAGTGGCATCCTTTCAGCTTCCGAAATATATTTCCCTCTAAATTTGATGGGAATAAAATCAATCAAATTGGGCGACGAAATTCCGAAATAGTATTCACATCAAATTCGGTGAATAACATTAATTTAGATTGCGGATTGGCTCGCAAACAGAGAACAGAGTCAGGATTAATGGATTTTTTTTTCTGTATGAATGGGATATAATGAGTGCAACTCACAGTTTTAAGCCTTTGTCTCCAAATATTTAGAATCTGTATTCCTGATTTAGACACAGGGATAGAAGGTACTCCAGCCAAATTTGCAGAAGGCGCTAAAATAGTTGGGAAACCATAAGTTGCAAGCTCGAAATAAGACATTTATAAATGGAACAGAATAAGTTAGGCGATAGAGACAAAATTTGACATTTGATGCACCCATTCTGGACGAAGGAATAAAAATGCAACTTATTATTCAAATAGAGTGAAACTTCAGAGTGATTCGGTAGAGAGTGATCTGGGTGGCCTTGTGCATGGATCTTCTTACAGCAGGTAATAAGGAAGGCAGCTGGCAATTGCTGAAAGAATGGTATAAATGAGAAGGGAAATATTGCTGAAACTGTACAAGGCATTTGGGTTTTCGGATCCGGAGATCTGCGTAGTGGTTTGGTCCATTTACTTGAGAGGTATGGAATTGCATTGGAGGCGGTTCAGCGGATATTCACTCAGTCTATTCAAGGGTTTTATCTAATGTGGAGAGATTAAATGGTTTTGGCCTCTACTCTGTGTAGTTTAGAAGAATGAGAAGAGAACCAATTGAGGGATATAAAATGCGAAAGGATGGGGTGGGGTCGACAAAGAAACTGGAGAGAGGATGTTTCCTCCTGTGAGTCAATCTAGAATGGGAGGTCATTATTTCAGGATAAGGGGCTGAGCAGACTGAAAGCAGAGATAAGGAGGGATCCCTTTTCTGAAAGTTGGGAGTCGGGTAAGGGAGGCATGAATCTGTAGAAATTCACCACTCCGCCCTCCCCAGAGGTTGTGGAGGAAGCCAGAACACTTAATAAACTTGAGAAGCAGTCAGAAGAAGTTTTGATTTTGCCAATCTTCAGACTTCTTCCCCATCTGATCAAGATCCCTCTGTTATGTTTGATAACCTTCATTATTGTCAACAGCACCTCCTAATTTTGTATCATCCACCAACCAATTATTCATGCCTTGTATATTTACAGCCAGATCATTTGTACAAATAACAAATAGGAAATGTCCCAGCACCGAATCCTGTGGCGCACCACAAGGCACAGGCCTTCAGTCTGAGAAACAACCTACAAACATCACTCTCTGCTTCCTAGAACCGAGCCAATTTTGAATCCAAAAAAGGCCTGCTCACCCTGGATAATAACCTTCGTGACTAGACTGCCCCACAGCAACTTAGCAAAGGCCTCACTAAAGTCTATAAAGACTACATCCACTTGGAATTATAGATCTGTCAGCCTGACGTCGGAATTGGGAGTGTCAGGGACATGTTGAGGGTTCAATAATGACCATCGTTTCAAGTCAACATGACGGGTTAAAGGGAATGGGGGCGTGGAGGTGGAGATGAGGCTGAGATATGATCAGCCACAGTCGTATGGAATGGGGGAAGCAAGATTTCAAGGGAATGAATGGCCGTGTTCTGCTTCTAACCCTTATATTGTAAGCTGACGTGTATACTGGAACATTGGGATGCTTAACAAACTGCATTTGGCATCGATACTGTACTGTATTCTCAAACGTAAACCGTTCCTTTTCAAAAGAAACACTTCGATTTCTTGTCTGTATCTCAGCCCCAACAGAACCTTCCCGAGAAAATGTGTAAATGGATTCATATTGCACATGGAACTGACAACTCAACTTCAGTTTCGGTTCATACCACAGAGGTTCTGGCTCAGATTTAATACTCATAGTCGAATCTGGATCTGTCAAGTAAAAAATGACTTGAATTAATAACGGGGCCTAAGAACCAACCAGACCAAACAGCTACTTGCTGCCAACCCAGTCCCTACTCTTACACGCCCACCTCATCATCCTACGTGACTTCCCCTACTGCTTAAGCAAGCAGCTATGTAACCAACCCTTCAACTGACGAGTATAGAACAAATTTCCAAAAGAGGCACCGAGCTTTTCTTTCACAGTGTCTTTTCCCTATTTCAGCCTACCATCTGAAATACAGAAAAAAAAATCTGTAATCCTCAAGACGGGTGCATCCCATTGAGAGGAAAGATAGGGGAGCTGGGTATTGTTTAAATGGAAAAAGACTGCAGAAAGCTATGGATCATAGAATTTGAGGAGTCTTTAGCCGTGAATCACAAATAAAAGCAAGCATGCAAATTCAGTGGGATACAGGGAACACAAATTGTCTTCATTTCGAAGGAAATGGACTATAAAAGGGGGAAGATTTTGTTAAAGCGACACAGCCAACTCAGTTGTCAGACTACAGCTACGGTCCAGTGAACAACTTGGGCCTGATATCGGAGGAAGGTTAGATAAGCATTCGAGGCAGTCCGCAGAAGGTTCACTCAGCTAATCTAGGTATAGAGGGACTGTCCAATGAGGGTTATCTTGAGTAATTGGAGTTTACAACAAGGAGAGGTGACATTATTGAATAATCTTCAAGGGTCCTACAGCATAGATGCGGAGCGAGATTGAATTCCCTTGTGTGAGAGAGCCTGGGGCCAGAGTGGCATCGTCTCAGATTCAGGGGGTTTGGCGGTACCCAGTGAATATGGAGATGAGAAGGAATTCCTTCTGTCCGTGGGGAGTGAGTCTGCAGTATTCTTCACCGCAGAGGGCTGTTGAAGCTTGATCATTGAGTGTATCCAAGGATGAAACTTTTAATTGTGATGGTGAATCGAAAGTGACTGGGGAGAATAGAGTTGTGGATGATCAGACTGGCCACGACATCATTGAACACTGGAGCAGACGCAATGGGCTGAACGGCCGAAATCGGATCCCACATCTCAAGAATTTGATAACGCAAGTGTCACAAGTCACTGCTGTCCTGATATAGCAGTCAATGCCTGCTATGTACGGAACAGATATTGCTGAGATTAGCTATTGTTTCTGTGCTGTTCATGTTGGGAAAGGAGAACCACTTCCTAATATCCTGCATTGACCGTGGAAGAGAAACTGCTAAGTGTGTTTGGGGGGGGGGGAGGGGGGGGGGGGGTTAAAAGGATTAAAATAATTCATTAAACTCAGAATCATACAGTCTTCAAGTTATAGATCCATACAAAACAGAAATAGACACTTCGGTCCAACACGTCCATGCTGATCATAATCCCAGAGTGAATTCGTACTGTCTGCCTGTGCCTGGCTCATATCCTTGCATGAGTTTGTTTTTAATTAATGTACTTAGCCATTTTCTTTTAAACATTACAACCGTACCCACATCCATCACGTCCTCTGGAAGTTCATTCCACACACGAACCACTCTATCTAAAATCAATTGTCCTTCATGTCCTTGTTAAATCTCTTTCCTCTCATCTTAAAAAATATGCCCACTAGTCTTGAAATTCCCCACACTTAGGGAAAAAAGACACCTGCCATCCACTCATGATTTTATAAACCTCTATAAGGTCACCCCTCAACCTCGTACACTCCAGCCTTTTAAAACCTCTTTTTATAACTCATTCATTAACCCTCCATTCCCAGCAACACGTGGTTTTATTTTCTGTACCCTCTTCTGCTTAATAATATCTTTTCTATAACAGGGCAACCAGAACTGGACACAGTGCTCCAGAAGAGGCCTCACCCATG
The DNA here is from genome assembly GCF_037043375.1 of Chiloscyllium plagiosum. Lineage (NCBI taxonomy): Eukaryota > Metazoa > Chordata > Chondrichthyes > Orectolobiformes > Hemiscylliidae > Chiloscyllium > Chiloscyllium plagiosum. The sequence continues at coordinate 8,960,312 of NW_028270187.1, forward strand.
TACTGCACCACCTCAACATGACATCCAATTCCGATTTTCAAAGGTCTGAACAATGAAGGTAAACATGTTCAATGCCAACTTCAACGATCCTGTCTACCTGTGATGCACATTTTGAAAAAAACAAATATGCTCCTGAATCCCTGAGTCTCTCTGATCAGCTATTTTACCTAAATACCTTTTAATTGCAGAAGCCCTGTCCTTGTTTGTTTTACCAAAATGCAACACATCATATTTATCCAAATTAAACTCCATCTCCCACTCCTCAGACAACTGACCTGATCACTCTTTAGGGCCGGATTAATTAATCATCTGGATCTGCTGTGCAGTTAAAGCTTTTCCAAGTTTGCAGATTGCATAAAAACTTAGCAGAATCAAAAACTATGAGGAGAAATGTTGCGGAAATCCAATAGGACATGGACAAGTTGATGGAGTGGACAGAGCGGTGGCAGGTACAATTCCATGTTAAGAGAAGTGTGAGGTGTTCCACTTTGGTAGGATGAACATTGAAAGACAATAAAAAGTATTGGGATACAATTCTAAAGGGGGGTACAGGAGCAGACGGAGCTGGGGTACATGTGCGCAGATCCGTGAAGATGGCAGGACAAGGGGAGAGCAGTTAATACAGCACACATTTCCTTTGGCTTTATTAATGCAGTTGCAGAGCCCGACAGCAGGGCGATGACTTTAAACATTTACAAGTCAGCAGTTAGACCTCAGCTGGAGTAGTGTACATACTTGTTGGCACCATGTTATAACAACATAATGGAGATTGGGGCGGGGGTTGGGGGAGCACAGAAGAAGTTTACAGGCAAGATTCCATGGATAAGAAACTTCAACGCTCCGGCTATAATGGAGTATGACGTTTTTTTTGTCAATAACAGACTTGGTATCTGCATTAAACCGTGAGCGTTGTTTTGACTTAAATTGGGAAGTAACCAGGAATTTGATTTTAAAAGGGAGCTGGTTTTCTTTTAGCACGAGATTGTTTCAGTTCAGATCTTTTTTTTTCCTCTGGGAGTGCACAAGCAGTATATTTTCTTCTTGTTTTTCTTTCAATTCGTGAAGACTCCAAGCCAGGAGGATTTGATATGGAAACTTAAAATTCTCAGAGGTGTAAAATATAAAATAATGCACTCAAAATCGCGAGACTGTCACACAAACTGTCATTGAAAAGACAGAAATGGGAGGAAAGAGGCAGTTACGTAGAAGGCTGAAGTGTTGGGTGAGGATGATAGATATATCGAAAATCGGAACAGGAGTAGGTCATTCGGCCATTTGAGAGAGCTCTGTCATTCAATTGGATAGCCCCGCTCAGTCCTCTGTTCTCCGCTTTGATGGATTTAGTGAGAAGCTATATCAGAACCTAAGGGGCAGGGTCATATGTACTGGTCATATCACAGATTCGGAATTGGAGCGGCCCAAAGAGGCAATCCACAGGGTGGCTTCCAATCCCCCCGCTTCCCTTTGAGAGTCATTGGGTAAAAGCGATCCAGTCTCTGTCAAAACCATGCCACCCACGCACTTGCCATCCTCAGAAGAGTCCTTCCTGGAGACCACTGCCTGTTCTTAACCCTTCCCTTTCCAGATCCAATTGTCACCAAACTTCGAGTGGGCAAGCTACCCAGTTCAAGGTATGTGGCTCACAATGTGGCAGCAATGCCTGAGACAGGATTGAGGAGGGGGGTGGGGTAGACAAGATGGGTGAAGGTCACTGTCAGTGGATTCAGTTAATATTCATGAACCTTTGTGCATCACAGCTGCATTGGTGCTACCCCATGAGAAGACCAGTATCCTTACTATTCGAATCCTTGTCTATCTTGAGGAATTATTTGAAACACCCCAACAAAGAGATTGGTTTATCTAAGAGTGATGAGCCTCACAGGATATTCTCACAAGATTGCTATTACTGTAGGGTGTTTTATGGGTCGATGTGGAAGTTTGGCATCTGTACTCCCCATCATCCTCCTGTCTAGCAGCTTCTATAATGTAAGTCTTCCACTTGAACTCTTCGATAATGTTGTTTACGATCAAATTATAGGTCGTCGAACGTAGCTCCCGACCGGCATCGCAGCTAAGAGTGATCCGGTTGACCGTTAAGAATCTGTCCCACATTGGCTCCATCGTTAGTGCGGTAGCTCCAGTCTCCACTGAGAAACCTAATCCGTACTAAAACACACGCAGCCACAAGCGAACGAACTGAAATCAGCGTGTTGCAGTAGCTTGCCGCTCTGACAACTCAAGCTGTCTTGGGTTGATGAGTGGTAAGTAACATTCCCACTTCAAAAATTGCAATCAATGACTATCTCTAATAAGAGAGAATTGAACCATCGCCCTCTTGACATTTAATTGTGTTACGATCTCTGAATCGCCTCAATATCAATATCCTGAGGTTACTATTGAGAGAGAATCTCACCAGCACCACCACTTTCAAAGATATTGCCATCACTGATTCCTCCCACTTTCAGCATTGGGGGTGGTGTGGCGGTGGAGGTTACCATTGAGAGAGAATAAAACCATCACCCTTCGGTGTCCAGTTGTGTATTATTACTAAATCCCCCACTTATCAACATGCTGGGGTTACCATTGAGAGATAAGTTATCCATCATCTCCTTCATGGTCCCCATTATCAACATTCTGGAGGCTATGTTGAGAGACCACAACCATCGGCACCTTAATGCTCAATGGCGCTACCATCACTGAACCCATCCTCCCCCCTCCACAATAACATCTGGGTTGCTGTGATTAAAAGAATCTAATCATCTCCCCCTCAATAGTGTTTGCATCACTGATTCATCCATGATTAACATCCTGAGGAGTACCGTTAAGAGAAAATCTAACCAACAGCACTTAACAATCAATATTAATACCATCACTGAATCCCCCTTCGATTAAGATCCTGCAGTTATCTTTGACCAGAAATTAAATTAGACCCACCATATAAACACAATAGCTACAAGAGCAGATCAGAGGCTGGGAAGCGTGCAGTGAGTAACACATCTTTGGACTCCCCAAAGCCTGTCCACAATCAACAAGATACAGTAACCAGCAGCATGGTGTAGTGTGAGGAAAGTCGTATCTCAATAATTTGATTGAATTTTTCGAGAAGAGATTTAAAAAATTGATAAAGGCAGAGTGGTGGATGTTGTCTATATAGACGTCAGAAAAATGTTTGACAAGGTTCCAAATGTAGACTGTTGAGCGAGCCATTGGACACACAATTCATTGGAAGGTAGGAGACAGATGATGGTGGGTTGCTTTTCAGAGAGAAGGCCTGGGATCAGCAGGGTGACACAAGGATCGATGCTGCATCCACTGATTTTCCTTATGTAAATGATGTGAATATAAAAGACATGATTTGTAAATTTGCAGACAACAACACAATTGATGACAAAGTGGACAGTGAATTAAGTCACCTCAGGTTACAACAGAACCTTGATTAGATGGGCTGAAGAGTGGCAGAAGGAGTTCAATTGAGATAAATGTGAGGTGTTGCCTTTTCATAACACAAATTTGGAAAGGACGTATACACTTGATGGTAGGTTCTGAGGAGTATTGTCAGACAAAGAGTCCTTGGTATGCAGGTTTACAGATCATTGAAGGTGGCATTGCAGGTGGGGAGCAAGGTGAAGAGGGCATTTGGTACGCTTGCCTTTCATGGTCAGTGCATTGAATATAGGAGTTGGGTTGTCATGTTATGGCAATACAGGACATTGGTACAGCAAATTGAGAATAATGACATCCGCAAGATGTTGAGAAATTTGAGAAAAAATTAACAAAGATGCTGCCAGGGTTGGAGGATGTAAGCTGTGTGGACAGATTGAGTGAGCTGGGTCTATTTTCCCTGGAACGTTCGAGGCTGAAGGTTTATAACAGAGGTGTATAAAATCATGAGGAGCATAGAGAGAGTGAATGGCCAAGGTCTTATCCCCAGCGTATGGGGAGTACAAAACAAGAGGGCATAGATTTAAAGTGAGGGAGGAAAGATTCAAAAGGGACCTAAGGGGGACCTTTCTCATACAGTGGGTGGTGCATGTATGGAATAAGCTGCCAAATGAAGTGTTGAAGATGGGTTCAATTGCAAGATTTAGAAGGCATCTGGATGGGTTTATGAATAGCAAAGGTTTCGATGGGTATGAGCCAGCTGCTGGCAAATGGGATAGATTAATTTAGGATATCTGGAGGGTAGCAAATGCTGTCCCCTTTTTCAAGAAGGGGAGTAGAGAAAACCTTGGTAATTATTGACAAGTGAACTTTACTTTGGTTTTTGGTAATGTTTTGGAAAAATTTATAAGATATACTATTTTAATTATCTGGAGAGAGATACGTTGATTAGGGATAGTCAACACGGTTTTGTGAAGGGTAGATTGTGCCTCCCAAGACTCATTGAGTTCTTTGAGAAGGTGATCAAACAGGTGATGAGGGTAAAGCGGTTGATGTGTATATGCATCTCAGTAAGGCATATGATAGGTTTCCCCATGGTGGACTATTGCACAGAGGCATGGGGTTAAGGATAATTTAGCAGTTTGGATCAGAAATTGTTTACCTGAAAGAGGATGGTGGTGATGGTTAATGGGAAATGTTCATCCTGGAGTTAAATTACCAGTGGTGTACCACATGGACGGGCTTTGGGGCCACTGCTGTTTGTCATTTTTTTTTTAATGCCATGGATGAGGGCACAGAAGGTTGAGTTAGTACTTTTGTGGAAGACATTAAGATCAGTTGAGTTGTGGATAGTGGTGAAGGATGTTGCAGGTTACAGAGAGGTATAGATAAGCTGCAGAGCTGGGCTAAGAGGTGGCAAATGAAGTTTAATGCGGAGAATTGTGAGATGATTCACTTTGGAAGGAGCAACAGGAATAATGAGTACTGGGCTAATGGTAAGATTCTTTTTCGTGTAAATGAGTAGAGAGATCTCAGTGTCTATGTTCATAGATCCATGAAAGTTGTCACCCAGGTTGGTAGGGTCGTTAAGAAGGCATTCGGTGTATTACCTTTTATTAATAGAGGGATCGTGTTTCAGAACCATAATGTCGTGTTGCAGTTGTATAAACCTTTGGTGTAGCCGCACTTGGAGTATTGTGTACCGTTCTGGTTACTGCATCATAGGAAGGATGTGGAAGCTATGGAAGGGGTTTCAAGAAGATGTACGAGGATTTTGCCTGGTTTGGAGGGCAGGTCTTCTGGGAAAAGGTTGAGGGACTTGAGACAGTTTTCAATAGAGAATAAGGTTGAGGGGTAACTTAATTGTGGCATATAAGTAAATCAGAGGGTTAGACAGGGTGGACAGTGAGAGTGTTTTTGCCTCGAATGGTGATGACTAGCAGGAGGAAACATAGCTTTAAGTTGAGGGTTGATAGACATAGGACAGATGTCAGAAGTAATTTCTTTACTCAGAGTAGTATGGGACATGGAACGCAAAGTAGTAGAGTCGCCAGCTTCAAGGGTATTTGAGTCGTCTTTGGATCACCATATGGATGAAAATGGAATAATGTAGGATAGATGGGCTTAAGAGTCGTTCCACAGGTTATAGAACATAGAACAATACAGCACAGAACAGGCCCTTCGGCTCACGATGTTGTGCTGAACATTTGTCCTAGCTTAAGCACCCATCCATGTACCTATCCAATTGCCGCTTAAAGGTCACCAATGATTCTGACTCTGCCACTCCCACAGGCAGCGCATTCCATGCCCCCACCACTCTCTGGGTAAAGAACCCACCCCTGACATCTCCCTTATACCTTCCACCCTTCTCCTTAAATTTATGTCCCCTTGTAACACTCTGTTGTACCCGGGGGAAAAGTTTCTGACTGTCTAGTCCATCTATTCCTCTGATCATCTTATAAACCTCTATCAAATCAACCCTCATCCTTCTCCGTTCCAATGAGAAAAGGCCTAGCACTCTCAACCTATCCTCGTATGACCTATTCACTGTTCCAGGCAACATCCTGGTAAATCTTCTCTGCACCCTCTCCAAAGCTTCCACATCTTTCCTAAAGTGAGGCGACCAGAACTGCACACAGTACTCCAAATGTGGCCTAACCAAGGTCCTGTACAGCTGCAACATCACTTCACGACTCTTGAATTCAATCCCTCTGCTAATGAACGCTAATATACCATAGGCCTCCTTACAAGCTCTATCCACCTGAGTGGCAACTTTCAAAGAGCTATGAACATAGACCCCAAGATCCCTCTGCTCCTCCACACTACTAAGAACCCTACCGTTAACCCTGTATTCCACATTCTTATTTGTCTTTCCAAAATGGACGACCTCACACTTGGTAGGGTTGAACTTCATCTGCCACTCCTCAGCCCAGCTCTGCATCATATCTAAGTCCCTTTGCAGCCGACAACAGCCCTCCTCACTATCCACAACTCCACCAATCTTCCTATCATCTGCAAATTTACTGACCCACCCTTCGACTCCCTCATCCAAGTCATTAATAAAAATTGCAAACAGCAGAGGACCCAGAACTGATCCCTGCGGATCTCCACTTGTAACTGGGCTCCAGGCTGAATATTTACCATCTACCACCACTCTCTGACTTAGACCGGTTAGCCAGTTTTCTATCCAATTGGCCAAATTTCCCTCTATCCCATGCCTCCTGACTTTCCGCATAAGCCCACCATGGGGAACCTTATCAAATGCCTTACTAAAATCCATGTATACTACATCCACTGCTGTACCCTCATCCACATGCTTAGTCACCTCCTCAAAGAATTCAATAAGACTTGTAAGGCAAGACCTACCCTTCACAAATCCTCTAGGTAAAAGGGCCTCTGCTTTGCTGTGATGTTCGATGCTCTATGATCAGTGTGGACGAGTTGGACTGAAGGGTCTGTTTCTGTGCTATACATCGCAATGACTCTAAATCGCGAGCATGATGGACACAAAATGCTAACTGCGTTTTTCTCCCTCCCTCTCAGTCCACAGATGCTGAGCTCATCCAACACTTGTGTTTGTTTCAGATCTCCCAAACATGTGAGACATTTGTTTTCCATGATGTAAACACTGATGATAGTGCAGACACTGTGGAGGTCTTCAACAAGTCATGAAAGGAACGCACATTGGATCGCAACATACCTTCTCGTATTTGTAGAATCATCACTTGCGCTGAAAATACACAATTAGGCACAATCAATAAGTTTCATGGAAAGTGGAGTTGAGGATGACCAGATCAGCCATGAACTCATTGAATGGTGGAGCTGACTCAAAGGGCCGAATGGACTACTGTGATGCTACGCCTTAACATGAGGGGCCTTGCTTTAATTTGTTCAGTGATGATGTTTAATCAGATTCATTTGTTGAGGTCACGTGTGCATTTTTTTGTGTGAGAAAAAATTGTGTGTGCGTGAGAAACAGTCTATGAATGTGTGTGCGTGAGAGAGCGACACCAAGTGAGCGTGTGTGCATGTATGAGGCGGTGTGCATGAGGTCATGTGTCTGTAAGAGTGTGTGTGTGTGAGTGAGTGGGGGGGGGGGGTCTGTGTATGAGAGACGGGGAGTCTGTGTGTGTATGAGAGAGAGTGTGTGTTTGTGTGTGTGTGAGAGAGAGGGGTCTGTGCGTGTGAGAGAGAGGGAGACAGAGTGAGAGATGAGTCTGTGTGTGCGTGTATGTATGTATGTGTGTGAGAGAGAGAGTGGAGTCTATGTGTGTGTATGAGTGAGAGAGGAATCTGTGCGTTTGAAAGAGAGGGGAGTCTGTGTGTGTGTGAAAGACAGAAGAGTGTGTGTGCGTGAGAGAGAGAGATAGAGAAGAGTCATCCACAACCTCAGACTCTCACTCCTACAACCTCACGCTCTCTCCCACAACCTCACGCTCTCTCTCCCACAACCGCACTCTCTCACACACCTCACTCTCTCACTCCCTCTCCCGCACCTCACTCTCACTCGCTATTCCTCACCCTAACTCTCTATTTCACAACCTCACTCTCTTTTCCACACCCTCATTCTCTCACTTTCTCTCCCACACCCTCACTCTCTCACTCTCTCTCCTGTACTGCACTCACTCTCCCTCCCGCGCCTCACTCTCTCATTCTCACTTCCTCCCGTAACTCACCCCCTCCCGCATCCTCCATCTCTCTCTCCTGCATCCTGACTCTTTCACTGTCTCTCCCACACGTCACCCTCTAACTCTCTCTCTCCCACACCATCACTCTCTCTTTCCCCGCACCCTCACTCTCTCTCCACCATGCCTTCACTCTCTCTCCCCTGCAGCCTCACCCTCTCACTCTCTCTCCCACACCTCACCCTCTCACTCTCTCACCTGCACCATCACCCTTTCACTCTCTTTCCCGTACCTCACCCTCTCACTCTCTCTTCCGCACCTCACCTTTTCACTCTCTCTCCTGCACCTCACCCTCTCACTCTCTCCCGCAACTCACCCTCTCACTTTCTCCCATGCACCTCACTCTCTCTCTCTCCCCTGCACCGTCATTCTCTCTCTACCCTGTACCTCACTCTCTCTCTCCCCTGCACCTCTCTCTCTCTCCTCTGCACCGTCACTCTCTCTCTCCCGCACCCTCACTCTTTGTCTCCCTCACACCCTCACTCTTTGTCTCTCTCGCAATCTCACACTCTCTCTTGCACCCTCACTCTCTCTCACACCGTCACTCTCTGTCACTCTTGCACTCTCACTCTCTCTTTCTCCCACACGAGTGTGTTTGTGTGAGAGAGAAAGATTGTAACAGAGAATGTGAGAGGACTGCTACCCTCCAGATATCCTTCTCACAGAAACAAACGACTCAGCTCAGCTCCCTTCCCCTATATTCAGTTCTTGGGGCGAAACGGGATCAGCTATTTTCCCAATCTCTATTTCCAATCTGTCCCATTCCATTCTCACGAAACAGTGACCCTCTCCTTTTAGATTGTTCCACATAAGGGAGCATTCTCTCTCCATCTCCTTTGTCAATCACCCCTTCAGCATCTTATATCCTTCAGTTATATCTCCTGTACAAGAGGGACAGGTTGCATTCAGGCTGGAGGGGGACTGATATCCTGGTGGAATGTTTTGCTACACCCGCTCGGTGGTGGAGGGGGTTGAGGGAGGGGTGGTAGTGGTGGAGGGGGGCGTTAATTTAGTCTGGTAGGGAGGCGTAATGCAAAGACTTGGGGAGGTGAAAGAGAAGGTTGAGGTCAGTACAGAAGGTAACAACAGCAATTAAAAAACAAAGGCAGTGTTGGTAATCCTAATACTAGACAGGACAGACGCGGGCATGGCAGGAAGCAAGGGATACTGGGTTAAACTGCATTTATTTCAAGGTAGGAAGCCTGATAAGTAAGGCAAATGAACTGAAGGCATGGTTTGTCGCATGTGACTGAAATATTACAGCTATTACAGAAACATGGCTGAGAGAGGGACACGACTTGTAGCTCAATATTCGAGGGAACAGATTTCTCCTCTTGAGAAATAAGGCAGGGCAAGTCTCAGAAATGTTAGTAAGTGAGCACTTTGTGAATGGTGACCATAATTCCATTACTTTTGACAGCTATGGAAGAGGAAAGGTCCACAAATTAAATTTCCCAACTGGAGCAAGGCCAATTTCGATGGTCTTTGACAGGAACTGCCATGAGTTGATTCAGGAAAGCTGAATGCAGGCGAAGTGACATATGATAAATAAGAGGCTATCAAAAGTGAGTTAATGAGCGTTCAGTGTCAGCATGTTCCATTAGGAAATAGGGAACCCTGGATGACTAGAGATATAGGGTCTCTGGTCTTGGAAAGGAAGGAGGCATATGACATGTATGGGCAGCTGTCCATACATGTGAATTCCTTGAGGATTATACAGGGTGTCACAGTGTGCTTAAGTTAGCATTGTATAAAGGAGACAGGAGATGGCATTAGAAGATAAGGTAAAGGAGAATCCAAAGTACATGAAGAACAAAAGAGTAATTAAGGCGACAAGAGAACGTCTTCAAAACCAAAAAGGTCTCGACGTGTAGAGCAACAAGAGATGGGTGAGGTTCTAAAAGAAAATGTCGAATCTGTGTCAGTAAAATTGCTTATTGCTTTTCATCTGCCGCAATGTTAGTCTTTCGATATACTGGGCCCAGTCTTTGGCAGGATCTCACAAGTCCTGCTTTCCTAATAACGGCATGATGCCACAAATTCAAAGACAACTCTTGCAAGTGAATCGCTTCAGCAGTGCGTTTTTCCTTTTTCACCACTGAAATGATTCACTGGGCAAAGTACATAACACTGACCCAGCAAAACTGAGTCACCGCCTAATGTGAACAGAAGTTCTGATATTTCTGCTTATATCTGTCAGTCAGAACTCCCAGATTGGACCAGATCATCAGCCCCAATCAGGGAACCCAGATTTTATGAGGTCCACCTGGCTGACCTCGTTCTAATCATTATAAGAGGGGGCTACGAAAAGAGACTCTCGGTGGATAAGCAGTGTCAGATTTAGAAACAGATGTCTCAAAAATATCAGTGCAAATTTAAAAAAACATTCAGGTTAAAAAGCAGAACTCAACAAGAAAGCAGAATCACCCATGGTTGTGAAAGGCAGTCAATGAGTGCTGTACAACTCAAAACTTAAGGCAGACAAAGGTCAGTCAGAGATTTGGACATCTTTCAAAAAAACACAGACGGTGTTTAAAACAGAGAAAATTTATGGTGAAGGTAAAGATATACTAAACAAACTTCTGTGGACATGTAAAAAGGAAAGAGAGTTGCAATCTATCGGACATGCTCCAAAGCCTGCAGAATTTTGGAAGATAATCATTAATCCTAGCCAAGTTGCAGTTAAACATGGGTGCTGTGCATCTTAAAAATATTAAGAGAGATACGTCCCTGGGCCCTGATGGATCTATTCCAGAATATTGAGGGAGGCAATGAGCAAGTTGCTGGAGCATTGACAGACATCTTTCTATTTGCTTTCGACACAGGTAAGGTCCCAGAGAACTGGAGAAGAGCCAATTATTTCTCATTGTTTGAGAAGGGTGTCAGGGATAATCCAGGAAATTGCAGGCATGTGAGTCTCATGTTGGTGGTAGGGAATTTATTGGAAATGATTCTTTAGGGAAAGATCTATATGCATTTAGAAGCAAATTGACTTATTAGCGATCGAAACCATAGTCATGCCTCATTAACTTGATCGAGTTTTTGAGAAGGGCACAAAGATGATTGACGAGGGAGAAGTTGATATTGTGTACATGGAGCTTAAAAGTGTGTTGCTGGAAAAGCGCAGCAGGTCAGGCAGCATCAAAGGAGAAGGAGAATCGACGTTTCGGGCATAAGCCCTTCTTCAGGAGGGCTTATGCCCTTCTCCACATGGTATCAAATATGAGCTGGAAAGATGGATGCAGACTGGCTTAGTCATAGGAGACGTTGGAAGGATGCCTGTCTAATGGAGGCTGGTGACGACTGGTTTTTCAGTGCTGGGACCTCTGCTGTTCGTGATCTACGTTACTGAGTCGGAGGAAAACGGGGCTGGTCTGATTAATATGTTTACAGACAGTATAGAGTTTGGTGGAGTTACGGATAGTGAGGAAGATTCCCAGAGGATAGAGCAGGATATAGATCAGTTGGAAGCATGGGCAGAAAATTGACAGATGGGGTTTTATCCGGACAAATGTGGGGTGATGCGTTTTGGAGTGTTATGTCGAGGTGGAAAATATACAGTGAATGGCAGAACCCTTCAGAGTATTGATATATACAGAGATCTGGGTGTGCAGGTCCACAGATCACTGAAGGTGGCAGTGCAGGTAGATAATGTGACTGGACAGGCTGATGAACTTCAATGTAGTGGCCATTATTTAAAACATGCTCGGAAATGGAAACCAGCCTTGGCTAAAGTGAATGTGTCAATCCACACGCTGCAGAATGCAGACAGGCTGCAGCTGCCCACAGACAGTTTGTAAACAAACCTGACAGCTGCAGACAGTAACCTGGAGTTGGACACTGAATGGGACAATGGTATGTCACCCTCGAGACAATCAGGAGCATCGAGTAATTCGCTAGACACGGAGGCACCCCGCACCCTCATTTGGAGGGGGCTATGTGCACCAGGCAGCTTCCATAATGGATACTTAAGGGCTACACTTTCATGAAGGTGCCAATACCTGGTCGGGTCTGATCGAACAGAATCAAACCTGATCAATCCATTGACAGATCCTCATGACTCACCCAAAAGGGCGTGAAGATTCAGAAGGGTGAGAATTGCCGCAGAATCCTAATCAGTACGGTTAACTGCAAATAACCACCAAAAGAGAAGGCACATCCAAGAACAGTGGAATAATAAGAAGAAGATATCCCTACATAGAGCAGGCCAAGTTCGAGCGTGGTGGTATATGATCATGGAAAAGCGCAGCAGGTCAGGCAGCATCTAAGGAACAGGAGAATCGACGTTTCGGGCATTAGCCCTTCTTCCTGAAGAAGGGCTTATGCCCGAAACGTCGATTCTCCTGTTCCTTGGATGCTGCCTGACCTGCTGCGCTTTTCCAGCAACACATTTTCAACTCTGATCTCCAGCCCTCACTTTCTCTCTGGTATATGATCATACCAAGTTAACTAAATTATAAGATAGTTTGAAGCGATTATCATCAGTTTCTAGTATATTTTATTGTATAATATTAATTGCGAAATAAACGAGTATTATTGTATATCATTATTAAGCGTGAACTCAGAGTTCTTTTGCTGAATATAAGAATTTGAACACACCGTACGGCAGGCGCAACAATAAGGTAGCAAAAATGGCCTTTGGCATGCTTGTCATTGCAAGGGGCATTGAGAATAAGGATAGACAAGTTATACTGCAGCTCCATACAACTTTATTGAGGCCACATTTGGAATATTGTTTAAAGTTTTGTTCACCTCACCACCAGAAGGATGTGAATGGTTTGGAGAGGATACAGAAAAGGTTTACCATGTTTCCTGGTATGGGGGATTTTAGCTATGAAAAACGGGTTGGATAGACTGGGTTTATTTTCACTGGAATGCAGGAAGATGAGGAGCGACCTGATCGAAGTTTATAAGATTGTGAATTGCATAGGTAGAGTGGACGGTATGAGGCTTTTTCACTGGGTGGAGGGTCAATTACCAGGAGATAATTGCCTGTGGAGGGTGGGTAGGGAAATCTAAAAGAGATGTGAGAGGCAGGTTTTGCACACATATGACAGTGAGTGCCTAGAATGCATTTCCCTACCCACCCTGCCTGTGGAGGGTGGGTATGGAAATCTAAAAGAGATGTGAGAGGCAGGTTTTGCACACATATGACAGTGAGTGCCTAGAATGCATTGCCAGAGGTGGTGGCGGATGCTGACAAAACAGCTGCATTCAAAAACTCCAAGACAAATGCATGCATAAGAAGGAGCAGAGGGTTACAGATTAATATACAAGGGCAAAATATGGTGACAGATTTATGGAGGATTGAAGGGCCTCTTCCTGTGCTGTATTGTCATTTGTTCTTAACGCAACGAATGTTTCCAGGGTACCTGTTTTCACTACTCTGGGATGTAGATGATCAGGTATAAGTGATTTGTTTACATTTAATATTATTATTTACCTCAACGCCATTTCCTTTCTGATCCTGATTTCAATCACATTTACCCTCCACTCAACCCTTAGTTCTCTAACATTACTGGGCAATTACTTGAGTCCTATTTTCTGAAGACAGAAGTAAAATACGTGTCCTAATCTTCCATCACTTCTTTATTCCTCAGTATGGGCGGCATGGTGGTTAACACTGCTGCCTCAAAGCACCAGATACCCAGATTCAATTCCTGCCTCAGGCAACTGACTGTGTGGAGTTTGCAATTCTCCCCGTGTCTGCGTGGGTTTCCTCCCACAGTCCAAAAAGGTGCAGGTTAGGTGAGTAGGCCTTGCTAAATTGCCTGCAATGTTAGGTGAAGAGATAAATGTAGGAGAATGGGTCTGGGTGGGTTGCGCATCGGTGTGGACTTAGAACATAGACCATAGAAAAATACAGCGCAGTACAGGCCCTTTGGCCCTCGATGTTGTGCCGATCCAAGCCCACCTAACCTACACTAGCCCACTGTCCTCCGTCTCCCTATCCAATGCACTTTTAAATGTCTATAAAGAGGGAGAGTGCACCACTGCTACTGGCAGGGCATTCCATGAACTCACGACTCGCTGAGTAAAGAATCTACCCCGAACATCTGTCCTATACCTACCACCCCTTAATTTAAAGCTATGCCCCCTCGTAATAGTTGACTCCATACGTGGAAAAACGTTCTCATGGTCAACCCTATCTAAACCCCTAATCATCTTGTACACCTCTATTAAGTCACCCCTAAACCTTCTTTTCTCCAATGAAAACAGCCCCAAGTGCCTCAGCCTTTCCGCATTCGATCTTCCTACCATACCAGGCAACATCCTGGTAAACCTCCTCTGCACCCGTTCCAGTACCTCCACATCCTCCCTCAGTATGGCGACCAAAACTGCACACAATACTCCAGATGCGGCCGCACCAGAGTCTTATACAACTGCAACATGATCTCAGGACTCCGGAACTCAATTCCTCTACCAACATAAGCCAGTACGCCATATGCCTTCTTCACAGCACTATTTACCTGGGTGGCAACTTTCAGAGATCTGTGTACATGGACACCAAGATCCCTCTGCTCATCCACACTACCAAGTATCCGACCATTAGCCCAGTACCCCATCTTCTTGTTACTCTTACCAAAGTGAATCACTTCACACTTACCTACATTGAACTCCATTTGCCACCTTACTGCCCAGCTCTGCAACTTATCTATATCCCACTGTAACCTGACACATCCTTCCTCACTGTCAACAACTCCACCGACTTTCGTATCATCCGCAAATCTGCTCACCCAACCTTCTAGCCCCTCCTCCAGGTCATTTATTAAAATGACAAACAGCAATGGTCCCAAAACAGATCCTTGCGGAACACCGCTAGTAACTGCACTCCAAGATGAACCTTTACCATCAACTACTACCTTCTGTCTTCTTCCAGCCAGCCAATTCCTAATCCAAGCCTCCAACTCATCCTCAATGCCATACCTCCGTATTTTTTGCAGTAGCCTACCATGGGGAACCTTATCAAACGCCTTACTGAAATCCATATACACCACATCTACCACTTTACCCTCGTCCACCTCCTTAGTCACCTTCTCAAAGAATTCAATAAGGTTTGTGAGGCATGACCTGCCCATCACAAAACCATGCTGACTATCCTTGATCACACTATTCCTATCCAGATGTTCATAAATTCAATTCCTTACAGTTCTCTCTAAGACTTTGCCCACAACAGAAGTGAGACTCACCGCCCTATAGTTAATTGTTGGACCGTAGGGCCAGTTTCCGTACTGTCAGTAATCTAATCTAAAAAAATGGTTTCACTTGGGTCCTTATTGCACGAGATCTACATTTATCTTTGTAAACTTACTGTTCTCACGTATTTATAGATTTTTTTTTTTAAATTACAGCCAATTTCTAGGTTCACTACAATTTTATTCTCCTACACTATTTTCCACACTTGAGCAACCATTCACAAGAGACCTGTACATAACAAGCGTGTTAATTGATCATGTTTCATTGCAAAGTATTCCAGCTAAAACAGCTGTTCCAGCTATTCCAGCTAAAATAGCCTGTTAGCTATTTGGTTCTTCAAGGTTTTCGTCTAAAGAGCAATCATGTTCTCAATCACACATACCACCTTCTCAAGAACAACTAGAGATGGGCAGCAAATACTGGCCACCCATCAACACCCAAAACGTATATATGAATAAATGCCAGACACACACATACTCACCCAAATAGTCTACGACTTTGTTTTGTCCAATCCAAATACAAATTAAAGTCACCCAGGATTACAGATGCACCGTTACTGCAGAAATCTCTGATGCCTTGCTTAAAGTCAAAATATGCTTGTAGGAAGGCTAATGGAATTTATAAAGAGGATTTGAGCACACGAGCAGCGAAGTCTTGTTTCAAACACACTGGACTTTGGTTAGGCTGTACCTGCAGGATTGTGTGCAGATTGGGTTTCCTTATCTCAGAAAGGTGTAATTTCTATGTGGGAATTTGGTGGCAAGAACAGGAAGGCAGATTACTACCTAAATGGTGTCAAGTTAGGTAAAGCGGCAGTACAAAATGATCTGGGTGTTCTTGTACACCAGTCAATGAAGGCAAGCATGCAGGTACAGCAGTTAGTGAAGAAAGCTAATAACATGCTGGCCTTCATAACAAGAGGGATTGAGTATCGAAGCAAAGAGGTTCTTCTGCAGCTGTACAGGGCCCCGGTGAGACCGCACCTGGAATATTGTGTGCAATTCTGGTCTCCAAATTGAGGAAAGACATTCTGGCTATTGAGGGAGTGCAGCGTAGGTTCACGAGGTCAATTCCTGGAATGGCTGGACTACCTTATCTGAAAGACAGGAGAGACTGGGTTTGTATATCCTTGAGTTTAGAAGACTGAGAGGGGATCTGATTGAGACATATAAGATTATTAATAGATTGGACACTCTGGAGGCAGGAAACATGTTTCACCTGATGGGTGAGTGCCGAACCAGAGGACACAGCTTAAAAATACGGGGTAGAACATTGAGGACAGAGATGAGGAGAGACGTCTTCACCCAGAGAGTGGTGGCTGTGTGGAATGCTCTGCCCGAGAGGGCAGTGGAGCCCCAGTCTCAGGATTAATTTAAGAAAGAGTTGGATAGAGCTCTCAAGGATAGTGGAATCAAGCGTTATGGAGATAAGGCAGGAACAGGCTACTGATTAAGGATGAACAGCAGGATCATATTGAATGCTGGTGCAGGCTCGAAGGGCAGAATGGCCTACTCATGCACCTATTGTCTATTGTCTATCAATGTGCATGTTTAAGGCAGAGGTTGCGAGATTTCTGATTACCAATCATTAACTGGGTAATGGGAATGAGGCGTGTAAATTGCATTGAAGTGCTCAATCAGCCATGATCATATTCACTGGGACGGCAGATTCAAGGGCTGAATAGCCCACTCCTGTTTTAACGTTCCTGCCTTGGGAAAGCAGCACTTCCTGTTTCTTTTCTCTCCGAATTATACTCAAGTACTTTCCTTTCCTAATTATGAAACTCTGCTTGGAAATGCACAATTCATAGATTTGTCAGCTCAAAGACTTGTTCTCTGAATGAATGCTGGGGTTAGGAAAATGTACTTTGTGAGATTAGACCCCAGCTGTCCTTTGTCTCAAGGAGGAACTAAAGATTCGAACTGACTGAGTCAGGCCTCATCGCAGCAAGTCTGTCCTGTAAGGATATTGTACAAATTTTTGTTTCTGTAAACAACAGCTTCAACACAATGTAATTTAATTCCTGGCCTGGAAAACTGTCATTAACAACCCTTTCATTTCATGTACACTTCAAGTTAGTTGGAATCTCAGTGAAGAGGTAATGTATGTGAGGGCAGATTGGATAGGTTTGATGGATAGTTTGGGCAGTATTGGTCAGATAGATAGACAGGCAGATAAGATATTTCCTGGTAAAACTTTGAGCATCATGTTTTTATAAGATTAAATTATGTTGCAGTAAAGATATCGTTGTTTAAAGGAGTGCTACAAAGGAGTGCACATCTATCAGAATTGCACCATTTCATTAACACTATCACTGCTGAGCCCTGGTTTAATGTGCATGATCACCTTCATATTTTATCCCTTTGGGAAGGATCTGTTGACAAACGTAGGGCTAAGAATGGTGTTACAATCAGTGAGATTTAGAAGTAAGAAAGATTCAAATCACAAACATTAAATCTTAAAATGTGTATGAGAAAAATGCACTCATTAGACAACAACAGAATGCAGCAACTCCAATGAAAGATTGGTCCAGTAAAGCATTGAAGTGCTGTACCATCTGACAATCTGTCTTAGTGAATTTGTGCCAGAATTCAGACACTTAATAAATCATTTGATGCATTACTTACTGTTTTGATGGAATGGGAGAATCCAGCTAACGTTCGCATGTAACGCTTTGTGTCAAAATGGGATAAGCATCAATTATTGCCAGAAAAGAAACAGTCCTGAAGCTGGCAGCCTCTCCAAGTGTCTCTCTCCACATAGTGTGTGTGAATTGCACTGACAAACTCTGCAAGAATCTCTGTCGAATCTTATTTCGACACTTCCCTCTTTTTAAATCTTTTAAAGGACTTGCACTGCAGTCAGTGGAGAATTTTTCTTTCCCTAAAAATGCGTGAAAGCAATGTTGCAATTGCCTGATTAAATGGAAAGAAGAAGAGAAAATGTGCAAGCATTTAAAACTATATTGGTATTTCAGATGGGTGGGTATCAGTGCAGCTTCGAATTGCACCTCACTCCGCAGTGTGTGCAATAGACAGAACTGTGTCTGAAAACCTTTCTTTGAAAAAAAAGAGCGAGGGCACTCTGCAATATTCCATACGTGTTACCCCTGACAGAAGGAATGTTTAATTGGAGGCAACATCTCAACATTTATGGAATACACAATTAAGTGCTTTCCCTGTTGCCTTCAGCAGAGAGAACGAAAATAGATTAAAATGCACCAGTACAAACTCCAAGCTTTGAGTGATGGCACCGGAGCGGGCTGTCTTTAACACTGGTGGGTCCAGCGCAGGATTCCAAGTGGTAGCATTGGCATTGGCTTTCAACGGCAGGGAACCTCTGCAGTCCATGGAGAAGACAGCATCTGTGTCAGTGTCAGATAACTGCATTAATGCATTAGACCTGAATCCATATTCCGGGTAGATTGCCAGGAACAGCAGTTGCTTCAGCGGCGGTGTGGGCGACCCAATGTGGGCTCCCCCAGATTAGATTGTGTGGGCAAAACATGACAATGAGGAGGAGATCGATCCCTTGTAGCAAGTGCAGGCCCAGGGTAGATAAACACTTTCGAATGAATGGAATGTTTGACTTCTCATTTTATTTCTTCATTTTTTTAACTTAATACAAAGAATTACGATAACACTGATATTTTAACTTTGTTCTTTCTTTTGATATTTTTCTTATATTTCTGTACCTATGTACTTGTACCTAAGATGGTGCCTTGTGTGGCGACATTACTCACTTTCCACTGTATTCCTGTACTTGAGTACATGTGACAATAAAATCTAAATCTGAGAAAGGCAATGTTAAACCAGATTTGGGTGTACCTTGTACACCAGTCATTGAAAGTAAGTATGCAGATAGAGTCATAGAGTTATACTGCACAGAAACAGACCCTTTGATCCAACTCATCCATGCTGACCAAATATCCTAAACTGATCTCGTCCCATTTACTACCATTTGGCCCATTTCCCTCGAAATCCTTTTTTATTCATGTAACCATCTAGAGGCCTTTAAATATCGTAATTATAACCATCTCCACCACTTCCTCTGGAAGCTCATTCTATGCAGTCACCACGCTCTGCATGAAAAAGTTGCCTGCTTTTAAATTTTACCCCCCTCACCTCGAACTCTTGCCCTCTGGGTTCGATCTCTCCTACCTTCGGAAAAAAAAAACGTTCGCTGTTAACCCTGTCCATGACCCTCATGAATTTACAAATCTCTGCGAAGGTCACCCTGGTGCTAAGAAATGCATGAAATTGGAGGAAAGAGGGATATGTTTCCTGTAAGTGAAGACAGTTTTAGTACGGATTGGCAAAATGTGTTGGCATGGACTTGGAGGGCCGTAGGACCTGTTACTATTCTTTGTTCCCTCTTAGACTCTGACACTCACAGACAATAAAGCTCCAGTCCAGTAAGCCCCTACCTATAGCTCCTTCCAGCCTTTCCTGAATCTTTCCAAGTTTAACAACATCTTTAGCAGGGAGACCAGAATTGAAAGCAGTATTCTAAACGTGGCGTCACCAATCACTTTATAGCCGCAATGAGACACTCAGTATTTTGACCGATGAAAGCAAGTCTGCCAAACACTTTCTTTACCACCCTGTCAACGTACAACTCGACTTTCAAGGAACTATACACAAATACCTCTATGTCTCTTTGTTCAGGAACACTTCCCAGAATCCTACCATTAACTGGATAAATTCTGCCCAGGTCCAGATGCAGAAGACAGTAATGAAATTGTGTATTGACCTTCATAGTGAGAGGATTAGAGTACAGGAGCAGGGATGTCTTGCTTCAGTTGTACAGTGCATTGCTGAGGCCAGAGTTGGAAGATTGAGGTCTTGGTCTCCTGATCTGAAGAAGGATGTTCTTGCTCTAGTGGACGTGCAGCAAAGGTGCATCAGATTGATTCCTGGAATGGCAGGGCTGACGTATGAAGGAGATCGAATCAGTTCAGATTGTGTTTGCTGGAGTTTAGGTGAATGAGAAATTGCAG
Source organism: Chiloscyllium plagiosum (assembly GCF_037043375.1). NCBI lineage: Eukaryota > Metazoa > Chordata > Chondrichthyes > Orectolobiformes > Hemiscylliidae > Chiloscyllium > Chiloscyllium plagiosum. The sequence goes on from NW_028270187.1 coordinate 8,980,574, forward strand.
CATATTGTATAGCACTGCAGCGTCACAGTGCCAGTGATCCGGTTTCGATTCCAGCCTTAGGCAATATCTGTTTGGAGTTTGCGTATTCTTCCCGTTTCTGCATGGGTTTCCTCCCACAATCCAATGATGTGCAGGTTTGGAGAGTTTTCCATGCTCAATTGACAATTGTGTTCAGCGATGTGTACGTTAGGTACACAAAGTTAAAAATCACACAACATCAGGTTATGGTCCAACACGCTTATTTGGAAGTACTAGCTTTCAGAACGCTGCTCCTTCATCAGGTCGTGGTGAAACAGAATCATTAGACACAGGATTTATAGCAAAATGTGACAGTGTCATACAGTAATAAATTGAATAAATCTGGATTAAATCTTTCATCTTTTAGAATAGGTTACAAATTTCAGTTCATTAATATGCAAATCCCAGAACTTCTTTTAAGTCACCTTCTCAAGGAGATGTTCCTTTGCAGTTCTGAGAAAGTGTGGACCTCAGAACAGGGCTGACTGTAGAGACGTTAGGTGCTGGCGCATTGCTGTTACAGTCAGCCATGCCTCAACTGAGGGCCACACTCTCTAAGCACTGCAAAGGACCCCTCCTGTACTATATATCTGTTGCTCCCGATGCAGTCTCCTCTATACTGGGGAGACTGGACGCCTTCTCACAGAGCGTTTTGGGGAACATCTCCGGGACACCCGCACCAATCAACCCCCACTGCCCCGTGGCTCAACATTTCAACTCCCCCTCCCACTCTGCCGAGGATATACAGGTCCTGGGGCTCCTCCACCACGGCTCCATCACCACCCGATGCCTGGAGGAAGAAAGCCTCATCTTCTGCCTCGGAACATCCCAACCTCAGGGCATCAATGTGGACTTCAACAGTTTCCACATTTCCTTGCCCCACACCTTACCACAGTTCCAAACTTCCAGCTCAGCACCATCCTCATGACCTGTCCTACTTGCCAATATTCCTTCACACCAATCCACTCCACCCTCCTCTCTGACCGATCACATTTATCCCCACCCCATCCACCCATTGTACTCTTTGCTACCTTCCCCCACACTCCTCTCTGACCTATTACCTCCATCCCACCACCATCCACCTATTGTATTTTGCTACCTTTTCTCCAGCCAACCCCCTCCCATTTATCTCTCCACCCTGGAGGTTCCCTGCCTCCATTCCTGATGAAGGGCTTTTGCCCAAAACTTCGATTTTCCTGCTCCTCGGATGCTGCCTTGACTGCTGTGCTTTTCCAGCACCACTCGAATCTACGCTCTAGTTTCCAGCATCTGCAGTACTCACTTTTTGCCTATTTAATTTTAACCTTACTGCGAATCATCTTGCAAGGATGACGACCTTGAAGAAGTTATCCTCCTCTCTCAAGAACCTCAGCGAGTGTCTCTCTCACTGCAACCGCCAGATCATATCCTCTGCCCTGAAATTCTTCAACCATGTCCTGAAACAGACCCGCTACCAGAGCCACATCTGCTACTTCAGTGCTTGCCTCTACAGCCAATTGATCCCCCATGGACTCCGTACTACATTTAAACCTGCATCTTGGACCCGAACGGGACAACCAGTACATACTACAGATTCAAAGCCACCATCAACAGCTTTCCTTCAGGATCCTCCGCTCCACACTCGCTGCAATACGCCGGCACTTAATCTCTCTACAGTCAGTCCTGTCTCAGCTGAGGGACACACTCTCTCAGAACTGCAAAGGACACCTCCTGTGCTATATATCCATTGCTCCCAATGCGGTGTCCAATTCATTGGGGAGACTGGATACCTTCTCGCAGAATGCTTCAGGGAACATCTCCGGGACACCCGCACTAATCAACCCTACTACCCCTTGACCCAACATTTCAATTCCCCCTCCCACTCTGCCCAGGACACGCAGGGCCTGTCCTTGGAGGCATGTCCTTGGCCTCCTCCATCGCTACTCCCCCACCACGCGACGCCTCATCTTCTGCCTCGGAACACCCCAACCCCAGGGCATCAATGTGGACTTCACCAGTTTCATCATTTCCACACCCCCCATCTTACCACAGTTCCAAACTTCCAGCTCAACACCAGCCTCATGACCTTTCCTACCTGCCAATCTTCCTTCCCACCTATCCAATCCACCCACCTCTCTGGCGTATCACCTTCCACACTACCCCCACCCATCCATTGTACTCTTTGCTACCTTCTCCCCAGCCCCACCCCTCTCCCATTTATCTTTCCACCAAAGAGGTTCCCTGCCTCCATTCCTGATGAAGGGCTTTTGCCTGAAATGTCGATTTTTCTGTTCCTCGGATGCTGCCTGATCTGCTGTGCTTTTCCAGCACCTCTCTAATCTAGACTCTGGTTTCCAGCCTTACGATCTCTAAAACCAGGAGTGTTATTAATAATATGTTCTGTTCACTTTCTGTTTTGTGAATATGAGAATGCTGTTATCAACTTCTACCTCTCAGTTTCCGCTCTGAGAATGTGAGTGCTATATTCAGTTTCTGACTGTCAGTTTCTGTGCTGTCAACACTTGAGTGTAATTATCAATTCTTTTCTTGTCAGATTTTTAATTTGAATATGTGTGTTTATCGACCTGTACCTGTCAATGTCTTAAGAGAATGTTGGTATGAGTTTCTTCCTGTGAATACATGTTACGTGAACAAGTGTGTGTCCTCAATATGCCCATGTCAGTTACTGCACTGAGAATGTGCGACTGTGTTATCAAGATGCACTTCTCAGTCTCTGCTATGTGAAGATGAGTGTATAGTTATTCAACATTGTCTGATATTTTCTGCTGAGTAAGCATGAGTGCACAGTTTAATCTTCGCCCCTCAGTATCCGCTATGTCAATTTAGTTATCGATCTACAACAATGAGTTCCTGCCTGGTGAATGTGTAGTGTAGTTATTATTATGATCTTGTCCGGTTCTGGTCTGTGTGTATGTGAGTTTTATAGATCTATTTATGTTACTTTCTGCTCTGTGATTATTTCAATGCAGCTATCAATCTGTCCAAGCTATGTGAATATGAGAGTATAGTTATCAAAATGTATCTGTTACTTTCTCGTCTGTGAATGTGTAGACTGTATTTTTTTTCATCCTGTACTTCTTAGTTTCTGATATGTGACTCTGTGAGTGCAGGCATTATTCTATATCTACCAGTTTCAGCTACCTCTACAAGTGAGCTTAGTTATCAACCTGGACCTGTCAGATTCAGCAATGTGAATGTATGAATGCAGTTATCAATCTGTACCTGTCAATTTCTGCTCTAGAATCTGAGAGAGCAGTTATTAACATATTTTTGAATATTTTATTCCTTTACAAAATATAAATGTTAATTTACGTGGAATTATCCTTCTATCCCTGTCCATGTATGCTACGTGCAACTGGGAGTGTAACTATCAATCAGTACCTTCAGCTTCTGTATTGTGGATATGACAGTGTAGTTATCAATCTTTCTCTGACGGTTGCTGCGATGTGAATATGTGAGTGTACTTACCAATCTGTCCATATCAGTTTCTGGTTTGTGAATGGGTGAATGCAATTACTAATTTGTACCTGTCAGATTTTGAGATGTTAGTGTGTAAGTATATATATGAAACCTGTCCCTGATAGTTTCAGTTATGAGAATGCAAGTATTGAATCAGATTCTGGAATGTGAATGTGTAGATCCGGTCATCTGTGTAGGAATATCAATTTCTGCTCTGAATATGTGACTAGTTGCAATCTGTACCTGTCAGTTTCTGTTACATGAATGAAAGATGATAGTTGGTAACCTGTTCCTGTCAGTTTGTGCTGTGAATGTGTCAGTGTAGTTAACAGTCTGCGTCTGTCAATTTCTGCTCGGCGAATGTGTGAGATTCTGCGAGAGTCTGCTGTGTGATGGTTTCAATATAGTTATCAAACTGAGCTTGACATTTTTTTTCTGTGACTATGATAGCGTAGTTATAAATCTTTACTTCTTAGCTTATGCTGTGGGAGCATTCTTTTCAGTTTCTGCTATGTGCATATAGTTATCCATCTGAGTCTGTCGGTTTATGCTATCGAAATATGTGAATGCTGGTGTCAGTCCATGCCTCTCAATTTCTGCTACGTCAATATGTGAGGTTAGTTATAGAACATAGAAAATAGAACATAGAAAAATGCAGCGCAGTACAGGCCCTTTGGCCCTCGATGTTGCGCCGATCCAAGCCCACCTAACCTACACTTGCCCACTATCCTCCATATGTCTATCCAATGCCCGTTTAAATGCCCATAAAGAGGGAGACTCCACCACTGCTACTGGCAGGGCATTCCATGAACTCACGACTCGCTGAGTAAAGAATCTACCCCGAACATCTGTCCTATACCTACCACCCTTTAATTTAAAGCTATGCCCCCTCGTAATAGTTGACTCCATATAGTAAAAAAGGTTCTCATGGTCAACCCTATCTAAACCCCTAATCATCTTGTACACCTCTATCAAGTCACCCCTAAACCTTCTTTTCTCCAATGAAAACAGCCCCAAGTGCCTCAGCCTTTCCTCATACGATCTTCCTACCATACCAGGCAACATCCTGATAAATCTCCTCTGCACCCGTTCCAGTGCCTCCACATCCTTCCTATAGTATGGCGACCAAAACTGCACACAATACTCCAGATGCGGCCGCACCAGAGTCTTATACAACTGCAACATGACCTCAGGACTCCGGAACTCAATTCCTCTACCAATAAAAGCCAGTACACCATATGCCTTCTTTGCAGCACTATTTTCCTGGGTGGCAACTTTCAGAGATCTGTGTACATGGACACCAAGATCCCTCTGGTCATCCACACTACCAAGTATCCGACCATTAGCCCAGTACCCCATCTTCTTGTTACTCTCACCAAAGTGAATCACTTCACACTTACCTACATTGAACTCCATTTGCGACCTTTCTGCCCAGTTCTGGAGCTTATCTATATCCCGCTGTAACCTGCCACATCCTTCCTCACTGTCAACAACTCCACCGACTTTCGTATCATCCGCAAACTTGTTCACCCAACCTTCTAGCCCCTCCTCCAGGTCATTTATAAAAATGACAAACGGCAATGGTCCCAAAACAGATCCTTGCGGAACACCGCTATTAACTGCACTCCAAGGTGAACCTTTACCATCAACTACTACCTCTGTCTTCTTCCAGCCAGCCAATTCCTAATCCAAACCTCCAACTCACCTTCAATGCCATACCTCCGTATTTCTTTGCAGTAGCCTACCATGGGGAACCTTAACAAACGCCTTACTAAAATCCATATACACCACATCTACCGCTTTATCCTCGTCCACCTTCTCAAAGAATTCAATAAGGTTTGTGAGGCACGACCTGCCCTTCACAAAACTATGCTGACTATCCTTGATCACATTATTCCTATCCAAATATTCATAAATATTATCCCTTACAATTCTCTCTAAGACTTTGCCCACAACAGAAGTGAGACTCACCGGCCTATAGTTACTATGGTTATCCCTACTCCCCTTCTTGAACAAGGGAACCACATTTGCTATCCTCCAGTCTTCTGGCACTTTTCCTGTAGACAACGAGGACATAAAAATTAAGGCCAATGGCTCTGCAATCTCCTCCTTTGCTTTCCAGAGAATCCCAGGATAAATACCATCATGCCCTTGGGACTTATGTATTTTCACCCTTTCCAGAATTTCCAACACCACTTCCCTACATACCTCAAAGCCATCCATTCTAATTAATTGTGACTCAGTATTCACATCGGCAACAATGTCCTGTTCCTGAGTGAATACTAACGAAAAATTCATTCAGTGTCTCCCCAATCTCTTCAGCCTCCACACGCAACTTCCCACTACTATCCTTGACTGGACCTATTCCTACCCTCGTTATTCTTTTATTCCTGACATACCTATAGAAAGCCTTAGGGTTTTCCCTAATCCTACCAACTAAGGACTTTTCATGTCCCCTCCTTGCTGCTCTTAGCTCTCTCTTCAGATCCTTCCTGGCTACCTTTTAACTCTCAATCGCCCCAATTGAACCTTCACGCTTCATCTTTACATAGGCCGCCCTCTTCCCTTTAACAAGGGATTCCAATTCCTTATTAAACCACGGCTCCCTCACACGACCCTTTCCTCCCTGCCTGACAGGTACTTATTGATTTATACCTGTCAGTTTCTGCTACACGAATGTGTGTGTGCAGTTATTAATATAACCTTGAATGTTTCTCCTTGTAAAAATGCAAATACATTCATTGCATCATGCCTGTCATTTTCTGAAATATGAATATAAAAACGTTGTTATCAATCTGAACCGGCTAGTTTCTGTTGCGTCACTGTGTGAGTGTAGTTATCATTCTGTTACTGTCAGTTTCTGTTAATTGAATATGAGTGTGTGGTTATCAAGCTGTACCCCCTAGTTTCTGCTTAGTGAAGATATTTGTGTGATTATCAGTGTATGCCTCAAAGCTTAGGCGGTGTAAATTGTGAATTAATTCGTTACTAATCCCTGCCTGTCAGTATCTGGTCTGCTAATGTGTAAAGGCACTTACCAATCTGCACCTGCCAGTTTTTGCAATGTGTATACAGTCAGTGATCTGTTCCTATCAGTTTCTGCTCTCCCATTTTGATAGACTTCTTACAAGTCAGAACCTGTCAGGTTCAACTATGTGAATGTGAATAGGGAAGGCAATAGGCCTGAAGAAGGGCTTATGCCAGAAACGTCGATTCTCCTGTTCCTTGGATGCTGCCTGACCTGCTGCGCTATTCCAGCAACACATTTTCAGCTCTGATCTCCAGCATCTGCAGACCTCACTTTCTCCTGGTACTATTGTCACTGGGTTATTAATCAAGAAAGTCACGTAATGTTCTGTGGACCCAAATTTTAATCCCATTCAGGCAGAAGGTGCAATTTTAATTCAATAATAATTTGAAAATAAGAACATAATACTACTTGACAGGAGAAAAAATGATCCACCATCATCCTTGAGGGAATAAAATCTGACATCCTTACCTGGTCTTGTATTCATGTGTTTCCAGACCCACAGCAATGTGGTTGCTATTTTACTGCGCCCCAGACAATTATGAAAAATCAGAAACATAGAATAGAATCCCTTCAGAGTGAAAACAGGTCCTTTGACACAACAAGTCCACATCGACCCTCAGAAGAGGAACACTCCAAACCCACTCCAACTACCTTTTATTTATCCCTGACGAATGCAAAAAGATGACATTTTTTAAAATTCTTAGAGCGACTTGACAGTGGAGGTGTGGAGAGATTGTTTTCCCGTGTGTGAGAGTCTGGGATCAGAAGGGCATTGTCTCAGAATACGGGAGGTCACACATTTAAGATGGAGATGAGGAGGAATTTCTTCACTCCAAGGCGAGCGAATCTGAAGAATTCTGTACTGAAGATGACTGTTCAGACTGCGTCATGAAGTGCATTGAAGGCTGAGACTTTTAACCAGAAAGGGGCATTGAGGATTATGGAGGAGAAAGTGAAGTTGAAAATGATTAGATCAGCTAAGATCTTGTTGAATGCTGAAACAGGCTTGATGGGCTAAATAGCCTGGTTCTGCTCCGACATTCATACGGATCCCATTCCCAGATGATGTAGCTAGATGAAAGCTTGTGTTTTCTTCCTGACAGAGCGACAAAAAATTGTTTTAAATGTTCTTACCTCCTTCTTTCGTCTTCACTTGAACAACAGTGAACACAGTTTCAACAGGAATGGGCCCACTGGCATCTGAAACAAAGAACACAATTTGTAAACGCCCCAAAAGCAACATAGTTCCGGATTTTGGAGATCTGAAACCAACACAGATAGCACTGGAGAAACTCAGCACGTCTGGCAGTATCTGTGGGGAGCGAGAGAGAGAGAGAGAAAAGAATGTTAGCATTTGAGATCTAGTGTGAACCTCGATCAGAACTAAAGAGGGAGAGGTGGAAAGGTATCAGAATCAATGCTTTTCCAATGAAGGCAAGCAAGCCAAGCAACGTCTTAACCACGCTCTCTACCTGTGACGTAACTTCTGCATTACGTAACTGAACCCCTTAGACTCTATTCGACACGCTACCCAAGGCCCTAGGAAAAAAGTGTTGCCGTCTTTTATTTCACCAAAATGTAATATCTCACATTTATCCAAGTTATACTCCATCTGCCCACCTCAGTTGTTCAAAATGTCTTGGCAATCTTAGATAGACTTCACTGTGAACTACAGCACCAACTTTGGTGCCAGCCATTAGTATACGAACCATGCTTCCTAAATTCTCTTCCAAATGATGAACAACAGCGGACCCAGCACCGGCACTTTTACCAGTAGCTGTACAAGAAAAGACATTTTTTTATCGCTCTCAAACTGACCTTGAATGGAGGTTTGAGATCCAGGTGTGTCGTGAACTCCATCTTTCTGACGGAGTTTGCAAACAGAGAACAGAAGCAAGAAAGCGATGAGGAGAGCAGCAGCAACTGCAGAACCACCGATCCGTAAGGCAAACTTCCCAGTGGTATCTGGAACACAGAATCAGAGAATATTAAAATTATTCTGACTGCCACTAGATTAGGAGAACGTTCGCAAAATCACGAAATTTAACACTCTGGGTGAGAAAAAGGGGAACCGATCCCATTGAATTGGTGTAGCAGACTGTGAGGACCATTCAGCCCTTCCCATTCGATATAACTGTAGCTGATCTCATATCAGCCTAAACTCCACTTCCCTGCCCCACTCACTTTAACCCAACACAGATTACAAATCTGTCATCCTCCTTAAATTTACTCAGCATTCACCACACACTCTAAAGGAATGAATTCCTTTGATCTCTTTTCTAACTCTGCACAGATAAACGTCCTTCACCTTTCGTAGTAGCGAATGCTACAGGCTTCCCACTCTCTGGGTGAAGACGTTTCTCCTCATCCCAGTTCAACTCAGTCTCCTTTAAACTGTAACTGCCCAATCTGGACTCTCCCCTAGTCAACAGGAACATCCTTCATGCATTTGGGATGCAAGTTTCTCCTGCAAAAGGAATTTTTGTTCGAAACACAGAAGAAATATGGACTCAAAATTGGCGAAGTGGCAGGAAACACAGAGTAATGGTCGATGGATATTTTTCGGGCTAGAATAAATTTCTCGTGGAGCTCCTCAGGGGATGGCTTTGGGACCATTGCTTCTCCTGATATGTTTTAATAACCTGCATTTTATTATGGCGGGGGACGGGCGAGGTATTTCCAAGTTTGTAAATGCCGCAAAACGTAGGATAATCATAAACTATAGGGAGGACTGTGTGGAACTCCAGAAGGACAATGGCAAATTGGTTCAGATCCATTTAGAGAGAAGAGTGAGATGATGCACATTGGTGGGAAGAACCTTATAGGCAATACAAAATAAGGGGTTACGAATCTGAAGGTGGTGCAGCAGCAGAGGGAGCTGAGGTGGTGTATGTGCATAAATGATTGAAGGTGGCAGGACAGAGGGAGAGCAATTAATGAAGCTAACAGCGTTGGCGTCTTTATTATTTATTCATTTGTCAAACTTGGGCGTCGCTGGCTTGCCACAATTGATAGTCCATTCCGATTTGCGCTTGAGAAGGTGGTGGTGAGATGCCTTCTTAACTCGCTGCAGTCGAGGTGCTTTCGGTCGACCCACAATACCAGGAGACAGGGAATACATTAATACAGGTTTAAAGTCCAAGAGCAGGAAAGTGATGCCAAAAGTGGACAAGACATTTGTTAGAGCTCAGCTGGAATATTACATATAGTCGTGGGTGCTACATTACAAGAAAGATGTGACCTCATCAGAGAGAAAGTGCAGAGACAGTTTACTAAGAAAGGCTTCAGGCAAGAGAAACTTCAGCAATGCGAGTCTATCGACGAAGTTAAGGACTGTCCTCACCGAGAGAGGAGAAGTCTGGCAGAGAAAGTTCAAGGGATTTTCAAAATTGTGAGGACGGGTGGACGCCTGGACAGTGTCCAAAGGGTGGAGCTGTTGCCAATAGGAAAAGGAACAAGAATGAGACCATGGCGTGCAGGACAGGCAGCTTCCTTTGTTGATCAAATAAGGCAAATGGTGGTCTCCGAGACCGACTGTATTCTACTTGTGACGAGCCTGTACCTTTGACAAAGTTAACATGCCCTTGAGTTTTTTTTTCGCCAGTGACGGGGTAGTTGGTCAGGCTCCAAATATGCTGAGTTTGAACTGTATATTGGGCCATCTTTATCCCTAACAGATAAGGCCTCCAGCCTTTCATGTCTTAAAAAGCAAAGCTGGAAAATCAAAGGGGGAGTTGCTGGCTAGCTGTGTAGCTAACCATCGTTAAGTTTAGATTTTTTTAAAATTCAGTTCAGCAGCAGTGTGTGTTATTAAAGTTAAAAATCACACAACACCAGGTTATAGTCCAACAGGTTTAATCGGAAGCACACTAGCTTTCAGAGCGACACTCCTTGATCACGTGATTGTGGAGGGCTCGATCGTAACACAGAATTTACAGCAAAAATTTGCAGTGTGATGTAACTGAAATTATAAGCCTTTCATCTGTTAGAATACAGTGATAGTTCCACTTCTTTCATGTGTAAATCACAAAACTCTTTTTTTTTTAATTTGCATTCTCGGGTTAGCTGTTAACAATGGTGATAGCTAGACAATATGTTGAAGGTGTTAGCCCCCTGTGTTCTCTGTCTATGACTTGATGTTTAGATTGATTCTAATCTAAAAAGTGAGATAACGGAGTAACCAGTCGAACCGGGAACATTTCTCGTCACAATACACATTTCCGTACTCTACACCAGTAACCCCACAAGGATAGCATCGCGGCAACAGCCTCAGTACTCAACACCAACAACTGCCAGTCTCCAAACACCATCCTACAACTCATCCGCTTTATCCTCTATCATAACGTCTTCACCTTTGACAATCAATTCTTCATCCAGACACGGACCAGCCATGGGGACCATCTTTGCACCCCAATATGCCAAATTTTTTATGCACAGGCTCGAACAAGATTTCTTCTCTTTGCAGGATCTCCAACCAACATTGTACACCACGTACATTGATAACATTTTCTTCCTCTGGACCCATGGCGAGGAGTCACTGATAAAACTACACAGTGACATCAATAAGTTTTATCCCACCATCAAACTCACCATGGACTATTCTCAACTGTCTGTTTCATTCTTGGACACGTGCGTCTCCATCAAGGACGGACACCTCAGCACCACACTCTACCGAAAACCAACAGACAACCTCACAATGCTACACTTCTCCAGCTTCCACCCAAAACATATTAAAACAGCCATTCCCTATGGACAAGCCCTACTCATACAACGAATCTGCTCAGATGAGGAGGAACGTGACGGACACCTGGAAGTACTCAAGGATGCCCTCACAAGAACGGGGTATGATGCTCAACTCATCGATCGCCAGTTCCGACGTGCCACAGCAAGGAACTGTAATGACCTCCTCAGAAGACAGACACGTGCTGGAACTGACAGGGTACCGTTCGTTGTTCAGTACTTTCCAGGGGCTGAAAAATAACGCCATGTTCTTCGTGACCTGCAACACATTATCAATGAGGATGAGCACCTCACCAAGACCTTCCCCACACCTCCACTACTTGCCTTTAAACAACCGCCAAACCTCAAACAGATGATTGTTCATAGCAAACTGCCCGGCTGTCAGGAAAACTCCATACAACCCTGTCACGGTGGACGCTGCAAGACGTATCAGATAGTGGACATAGATATCACAATTACGCGTGGAAACACCTCACACCTTGTACATGGCAGGTACTCATGTGACTCAGCCAACGTTGTCTACCTTATACGTTGCAGGCAAGGATGCCCGGAGGCATGGTACATTGGGGAAACAGAGCAAAGGCTATGCCAACGGATGAATGGGCACCGCACAACAATCAACAGACACGAGGGTTCCCGCCCAGTTGGGGAACACTTCAGTGGTCCAGGACATTCAGCCTCGGACCTTCGGGTGACCATCCTCCAAAGTGGACTTCGGGACAGGCAGCAGAGGAAAGTGGCCGAGCAGAGGCTGATAGCTAAGTTCGGTACCCATAGGGAGGGCATTAACCGGTACCTTGGTTTCATGTCACATTACAGGTTATCATCATTGCACTACACAAAGAGATATTCCTACACACACACACACACAGACTCACATACACACGGACACAGATGCACACAGACACCCACACATAACTGTATAGACACACACACTCCCACACTCACACATGCACCCCCTCACAGACTTAAGACACTCTGCACTCACTGCACATACACACACACACACACACACACACACACAAACACACACACGCACGCTTTCTCACACTCACAACCCTCACCACAGACAGCCACACACACAGACAGACAAAGACCCACATGCACACATATATTTTGTGGGGTGAATTTGTACTTGCAGAGTTACATTGCACTTTGTTCAAAAACTGCATACATTCATGTAGAACTCTGAGCTCAAAAACTGCATGAATTTATGTAAAATTCTGTTATCTCACTTTTTAGATTAGAATTAATCTAAACATCAGGTTATAGACAGAGAACACAGGGGGCTAACACCTTCAACATATTGTCTAGCTATCACCATTGTTAACAGCTAACCCGAGAATGCAACTTAAAAATAGGGTTTTGTGATTTACACATGAATGAAGTGGAACTATCACTGTATTCTAACAGATGAAAGGCTTAACAGACAATCAATTTTTCAATGTATAATTTCAGTTACATCACACTGCAAATTTTTGCTATAAATTCTGTGTTACGATCGAGCCGTCCACAATCACCCGATGAAGGAGCGTCGCTCCACGAGCTCGTGTGCTTCCAATTAAACCTGTTGGACTATAATCTGGTGTTGTGTGTTTTTTAACTTTGTACACCCCAGTCCAACACCGGCATCTCCAAATCGTGTTATTAAAGGCTGTTTGTTGTCTCCCACCTCCTAGCCTTCTCACTTCGTAACCTGTGAACTTTTTGTGTCATTTTTAATATTTGTGCTAAAGCGGTTGTTTAAGTAGGTTGTTGCGTTAATCTTTGGAATAGCATCATTAAGTTGGGATAGTCTGTCGGGTTTGGATATGATAGGCTATCTGATATTCTATTTTCTGTTCTTTGTGTTTTATCCCATATTTTGGCAAATAAGTTCTTTTTGTTTAAACCTAGGCAGGCAAATGAACCAATTCACTCCTGGAATATCCACCATACACTTTACGAAGCAAATAGAAAATTTACAATCAGGGCTACCAGCTAAAGAATATTTAGAGGGTTCGGGCCTGGTCCTTAACAGATTGGGGGCTCTTTGCCAGATTTAGACAGCGAGTAGTAGATGTTAGTGCCTTTATTTCTGGTCTTGATTTGGTTGATTTTCACAGTAATGGATCGGATAGCAATGGTTCTTTCTGTCTTCAAGAGCTTTCTGGGAGTGGAACAGATGACCTTGTGGTTTTTACAAAAGGTGGTTAAGGCCAAGCTGCAGGAATTAGCAGACAAGCTTGGTTTGGCGCTGTCTTCTAAAGTGAATAAAGATGAGATGATTGCAATAATAGCTCAGCATTGAACTTTGATGGAAACACCTTCTGCAAATGTAGAGATGGCAAGAATGCAATTACAAATGAAACAGCCTGAATTAGATCGAGAGATAAGGAAAGGCAACAGAAATGAAAATGTTTGAGTTAGGATTAAAATTGGAGGAGAAAGAAAAAGAACGAAGGGCTTTAGCAATAGAGAAAGAAAATGAATGTTTGAACTTCAGAAAATGACACTTAGAAATGAAAGTCAGCTGAAAAGGATGGACATGAAGGCTGAACGTAAGCTTAGTGTGGAAGAGCATAGAGTCAAAACGGCGAGTTTAGCAGCTGGAATGTCTGATGATCATGAGTTGATGATAAAACTCGTTTTGGCTTCAAGAATCAATTTCGAACACGGGAGGGAAAGAAAATGGGGAAAGTAGAAATCCTCACGTGTAAGGTGAAAGGTAGATCTCAGTGAAGACCATAAAGAAAACTTACTGCAAGGTAAAACGGAAACCATTAAAAGGAGCAAAGAAGTCAAAATGCTTTAGTGTTTTCATTGCAAGACAATGGGTCACAAGGAATCACTGTGTTTGTCGGCTCGGGGGAAAAAAAAAGCCAGATGTAGGAAAACAGGATAAGCCTGGGAATTTTGTTGAAATGGTAACATATAGCACAGTGGAAGCTAAGAAAACGGCGTCAGTGTGTAAGCTGATCGGAGATTGGTTAATGAGATAGTGCCTGATCTGCATAGAATATATACCTGCAAAGATAAAGTTTATTCTCGTAGGTCAGGAGTAGCAGGTAATGAGTTTAGAATATTAAGGAGCACAGGATTCTCTCAGTCTGTGATGCTGAAGAATAAGGAGATATGTACTCCTGGGGACTATTGCCAGAAAAGGTACTGGTAACGGGAACTCATGGTCTGAAAAAGGCAGTCAATTATATAAGGTGAGGCGAGGGTGTCCAGAAAAGAGAATTTGTTTTAGGAGTACTGGACAAACTCTCAGCTCCAGGAATACAGTGTGTCTTTGTGTATGACAGAGCCGATTCACCAGTAGGTGTACCGCCTAACGTAGACGACAAGCCAGTTGAGAATCAGGCAACTGAAGCAATGCAGGAGTTTTACCCTGGAATCTTACCTGATTGTGCAGTAACGAGGTCACAGAGGCACCAGTTGAAACAGGAGAGATCAAAGGTTATAGATAAGGAAGCTGCAGTGGCAATAGCAGAGACTATGTTCAATCAGATGGTTGAGATAGAACAAGAATGAATAGATCATTGTGCAACTATCTAGCTCTGCAAAGCTAGATACAGCAGAAAGATGAACATTTGTATCAAGAGGCATATACAGAGACAGAATCTGAATGTATCTCTAAGTGCTATTACCTGAAAAATTGAGTCTTAATGAGGAAATCGAGACTATCACATAGTCAAACAGATCAAAAATAGCAAGAAATTCAACAAATTGTCTTGGCGGTGGGGTGTGGAATGAAGGTATTGTAACTGGCGCTTGAGCAATCGCTTGGAGGCCATTTTGGAGTGAGAAAAATAAAGGTTAAATTCCAAAAAAAAAACATTTCTAATGACTAGGGCTGCACAGGAATGTAGTTGATTTTTTCCATATGTGTCACACATGTCGTGAAAGTGGAAAACCACAGGCGAAAATAAAAGCTGCACTTCTAATACCTGCTCCAACATTTGAGGAACCTTTTACAGAGTCTTAATTGATTGTGTAGGTCCCCTACCTCAAACAAAATTATGAATCAGTATTTGTTAACAACAATGGATGCATCGAGCAGATTTCCAGTGGCTATTCATTACGCAAAATGACAGCTCGAATTATTATAGAGGAATTACTCAAATTATTTACTAAATACGGACTACCAAGAGAGATACAGTTCGATCAAGGTTCCACTTCTCATCAAAATGATTCAAGGAAGTTACGGACAACTTAGGAATAAAACAATTAATGTCTACTGCATAACATCCAGTTTCGCAGCGAATGCTAGAAAGGTGGCATCAAACACTAAAGACCATGTTAAGGGCTTATAATCATGACTGTCTAGATGAATGGGTTAGGGAATTCTCTTTGTGCTATTTGCGAACAGAGATGCAGCAAATGAATCGATCATATTCTGTCTTGGTTTCTGGGTATAAAGTGAGAGGACAATTAAAATTAATTAAGGTGTAATGGGTAAGTCAGAATTCAGAGATCACACATTTGGATAGGGAGTGATTAAATGGAGCTAGGGTGTTGGCTAAACAGCATTTAAAACTATTGCAGTTTGCAATGAAACATGAAGCAGGCAAGACATCAAAAATTCGCGATATTGCTATTGGGGTACGATATGAGTGTTACTTCCAGTAATAGGTGAATCTTTAAAAGCAAGGTTTAGTGGGTGGTATCAAATCGAAAGGATATTGTGTGAGGTGAATTACTCGATAGAGACTCCAGACAGAAAGAAATCTCACAAGATGTGTCATGTGAATATGTTCAAGCGATATTTTGATATGTAAGGAAAGCAAGAGGAGAAGATGTTTAATGATTACAGAAGGAAGAACCTAGTTCAGAGGATTCTGAACTGGACATTCTTCAAAGTAAATTGGACAATGAGGAACTCGTCAAAAATTGGGAGATATTATTGAGTTACCTTCCTGAGAAAATTGAAATAACCTGGAAAAGTTATGACGATCACATGAGAAGATATATGGAATAAACTGCGAAGTGATAATCTAATTTTACATGAAGTAGATATAGAAGATGTTGTTCCGATTAAGCAACATCCTTATAGACATAAACCTCTAATATTGGCACAGGTTTAGAAGGAACATTTGAACGCATGCTCCACGATGACGTAATTGAAGTGAGTTACAGTGACTGGAGCTAACCTATAGCAATGGTACCAAAGTCAGATGACACCCAACGGTTATGTGTAAACTATTGCAAAGTCAACGCAGTTACAACGACTGATACACATCAAATTCTGCGGTTGGAAAACTGTATTGAAAAGATGGGACAAACAACTTACATTTCTAAGTTGGAATTGCTCAAAGACTACCTTGCAAGTAACCTCGTCAGGAAAAGCAAAGGCAATGTCAACTTTCATAACGCCAAACGGTGTATATCAGTTTAAAGTCATGTCACCTAGTATGAAAAACACTCGGGCCATATTTCAGAGTCTGACCAATAAGGTCGCTGTTGGATTATACAGCCGTGTGGTTAACATCAATGACCTGGTGATGTTTGGCCATTCATGACAGGAATATTTACAACATTTATCGAACTTGTTCGATGGACTTCAGAAGGCAAGCTTTCTGGTAAACCCAACTAAAAGTGAATTTGCCAAAGCCCAAGGCACCTTCCTGGGCCATGTTAGTGGACATGGGCAAATGGCTCATAGGGTTTCATAAACAAACGGAGTCGGGAATTCCCATACCATCGACAAAATGAGCAGAACTACGGTTACTGGGATTGAGTGGATTTTGTCAAACTTTTCTGCCGAATTTCAACAGTGTAGCTGCTCTACTCACTGATTTGCTAAATAAAGGCAAGATGTTTCAGTAGACAGCAGACTGCCAGAAGGCGTTTAGCAGCCTGAAAGCTATGTTAACCACTAGCCCGGTATTAGCCACGCCTGATAACAGAAAGCTTTTCAAGGTGGTTATCAATGCGAGTAATGTAAGTGTCGGTGCTGTGCGCCTGCGGGACGACGGGGAGAAAAAAATGAAGAACCAGCAGGTATTTCTCTAGGACGTTCAACGTTCATCGGCAGAAAGATTCAACAGTTGACAAAGGGACTTTGAGCTTCGTGTTGGCATGACAATATTTCAGTGTCGATATCACCAGAAATGCATCTGAGACAGTCGTAAACACTGTTTATAACCCATTGCAATTTGTGGAGAGAATTAAGGACAACAACTCCAGACTGTTTAGATCGAACCTGTTGTTACAGCGATTAAAATTGAAAGTTGTACATGTAGCAAATCGTGAAAATGTGATTGCCGATGCATTGTTGAGACTTAAAAGACAGATGAAGGCCTTTATCTAGATTACTTACATTGTGGAAACAGGCCCTTCGGCCCAACAAGTCCACACCGACCCGGCGAAGCGCAACTCACCCATACATTTACCCCTTCACCTAACACTACGGGCAATTTATCATGATGGCCAATTCACCTGACCTGCACATCTTTGGACTGTAGGAGGAAACCGGAGCACCCGGAGGAAACCCACGGAGACACGGGGAGAATGTGCACACTCCACATAGTCAGTCGCCTGAGGCGGGAATTGAACCCGGGTCTCTGGCCTTTGGTGTTGGGAGAACCATAGACTATATCCAAATGTAGCTGTGCATGTTTGAAGCTAGGTTTTGATATTGATGTTATTTTTTAAAGGGGGAGGTGTGACGAACCTGTTGCTTTAACAAGGTTCTTAGTCACTTGAGTTCTTTTGCAGAGACAGACTAATTGTGTCGGCTTCAACGAAGCTGGGTTTGAAAGGTATATTTGGGCCATATTTGTTTATCCCAAAAAGATAATGTCTCTGGCCTAAGCCTTTCGTGTCTTTCAAAAAAAAATCCCAGTATAATAAAAGGGGAGTGGCCAGCTTGCTCGGAAGCTAGCCTTCGTTTAGATTAGGGATTTTGATTCAGCTCAGCATCAGTATGTGTTAAGGTAGGCAGGTGGTTCTCTCCCTCCTTCCACCCTTTGACTGCGTAACCTGGAAGCTTTATGTATCATTTTAAATCTTTGTGTTAAGGGTCTGTTTATGGGGATTATTGTAAGAATCTTTAGAACAGCATGGTTAAGTCGGGATAGTCTGTTGGGTTTGGATAGGATAAGATATTCGGTGCTCTATTTTCTGATCTTTGTGTTTCATTCCGCAATATTGTAAATTAATTCTGTTTGTTTAAAACCTAACAGTTGTATCAGCTAATTCACTCCGGAAATATCCACAACACACTTACCTAAAAATAAAGCAAAGTTACGGTCTGGACTACCCAGCTTAAGAATGTGTTGAGCAGTCGGGTCTGGTCTATAACGTATCATACAGAACATGGAATGCGGCTGATTAACATTTGCCAGTTTAACACGCATTCATTTTTTCAGACCATTGAGTATAGTCGTTGAGACTTCATGTTGCATTTGTATAGGTCATTGGTGAGGCCAATTTTGCAGTTCTGAATATACTTCTAGTTACCCTGTCAGAGAAAGAGTGTTATTACATTTGAAAGTGTGCAAAAAAAAGCTATTACCATTATCCGAGAGTTTGAATTAGAAGGACACGCTGGATAGAATCGGTCTTGTTTCCCTGGAGCTTATGACTTTGAGGCGTGTTATTACAGAGGTTTGTCAAATCATGAAGGGCACAGAGAGAGTGAACAGGAACAGTCTTTTCCCCAGGATAAGGGCGCCTAAACTAAGGGCACAGGGTTAAATTGAGAGGGAATAGCCTAAAAGGGACCTTTTCACATAGACAGGGATGTAAGAGTGTGATTAACTGCCAGATAAAGTGGTAGCTACAGGTTCAGTTGCAACATTTGAAACACATTTGGATAGGTTTGTGAAGAGGGCAGATTTCGAAGGATATGGGCCAAATGGAGGTAAACAAGACTAGTTTAGTTTAAGAAACTTGGCCAGCTTGAAGTAGTTGGGCTAAAGGGCTTGTTTCCGTGCTTATGACTCGATGCCTCAGTAAAACATCATTGACTGGGATGAAACAACGCGATCAGGATTTGATGAATTCATTGTCCGAGAGCCAGAGAAGTTTCTGGGCGGAGAAGCGCACTAAAAGATCAAGTAAACAGAAGAAATGATTTCTCAAGAGGAGCTCTGGAGACCAACAATCGCCAAGTAATTACCCTGAAGTCATCTTCAAGTGGACAGAGAACTATGAGGCAAGATCTACACAAAGAGCAAAGGTGGCCATGACGCTATCCAAATGTACAGAGTTAGGGTTAAATGTGAACTAAATGAAGCAAGTTATATTTGAATTTAAGTCAGATGAGGTAAGACGCGAATGCATGCTTTATATTGAGTGTTGGTATCTAAATGTTTAAATAAAGATTGGTTTATTTATTTAAGTACTGATTTGATTCCTCACCTTTCTGTCTGCAAGATATCTTGGGAATAGAGGTTCAGTGTCCCTTCTGACAATGTGGCAATCTAGAACTGATGTCTTCTTCTGTTTTGATCCAAACCTGAGAAGTTGAGGGCAGGTACCTCATTGCAGTTGAAATCACGGGCAATAGCATTTGCAGCACAGCAGAAGTATACGGCGCCCTCCCCCTCAGTTGGCACGGTGACATTGTAAGTTGCTGTCCAAGAGTGAATGACTGTCATATTACCGAGGAGGTCGTGGCGATGACAGTACTGCAAGAGGTTTATCAGCAGTCTCCCTCTTTTGGAGGTACACTGGACGGTAAAACGGTCACCAACGGACACCACAGATCCTTTCAAATCTGAACTGATATATGGGCAGCTCACTGGGACTGGCGAGGAGAGATAAAAAGCAGGAATCAATTAAATCCCAAACAGCAAAAGTAATTATCCCACTACAAATTGCACACGGAGATGACTTTTCGCACGAAGACACAACTCAAGTGGGGAAGGTGAAGATTTTGATACAGTTACTGAGTGACAAAAGTCTTTAGTACAGACAGAGACCCATTAGCCTATTGAGTCTTAACAGGTAAAGCAAGTACCTTGCTATTCTAATCAAATTTTAATCAGGGCTGCTCCTTAGGGCTAAAGGGATCAAAGGTTTTGAGGTGAAAGGGGAACGAGAGCACTGAGTTGGATGATCAGCCATGATTAGATTGAATGGAGAAACAGGCTTCGAAGGGCCGAATAACCTACTCCTGCTCCTATTTTCAGTGATGCTATGAATGAAGGAATCAAATGCAGGTCAGTGATGATCTCCCACATATTAAAAAGACATGCATGACATGCATGTGCTGCCATATCTCAATTTACTTCATTTAGATTAACGTTATGTGAATTCCATTTACTTATAATTTGTTTCACTTGATCTTAATATAACGAAAATAGCAACTATCGATCAACCTTACTGGTACTGAGAAATTCAACTAACAGTTAAGATACTTCACTAAGTCCAAATAAACCTCATTGAAATCTTTGTTTGTTACTGCTATTATTTTTTCTTTAACTTACAGGTCGTGGGTGCGGCTGGCTGGGCCTAGCATTAATTGACCCCGTCCCTAGTTGCACCGTTAAGGTAATGGTGATCTGTTTTCTTGAACTGCTGCAGTCCATGTGCTGGCGATAGGTTCCCAATGCCTTCAGGGAGGGAACCCCAGGGATTTGACACAACAACAGCGAAGGAATCGCTGATATATTTCCAAGTAAAGATGCTGAGTGCCTCGAACGGAAGATTGCAGGCATGGTGTTCCTATGTATCTGTTGCCTTTGTACTAGTACACATTGTATTGGTCATGGGACTAGAAGGTGTTCTCTGAGAACCTTTGGTGAATGTCTGCAGTGCATCTTTTAGGTGGTAAGCACTGCTGCTACTGAGCGTCGATGGTGGAGGGGATGGATGTTTGTGGATGTGATGCCAATCATGTGGCAGCTGCTTTGTCCTGGATGTGATCGAGCTTCTCAAATGCTGTGAGAGCTAAAGATGCGTGTGCCTATTCTAAATACCAATTCAATTAGAGTTTCTTCTCAGAAGTGTTGATGCTCCTCCCTATGTGCCAGAGGGTCTGGGGGTTCAAACCCTAGCTTCTTCAAGGTACGTGATAGCAACCTTCGAACAGGCTAGTTAGAAAATAATGAAAAAAATCATTTCAATGAGATTAACAGTGCTGATTATCAGAGGATTCATTCAATCAAGCCAAAAGCGCGTCTTTAGCTTGGGCACCATTTATTGCCCCAACGTAATAGCTTCTTGGCTCTCTAACAAGCCTGTTTATTAGAACGTTATCAGTTGCTATGTGACTCAAAACTTCTCCCACATCTGTTCTAAACTCTCGTGACTATAATGCTAATTGATCCGGTCTGTCTTCACACATCAGTCCTGCCATCCCAGGAATTTGTCTGGAAACGGCAGCTGCACATCTTTCATCGCCAAAACATCGTTCCTCAGATAAAGTTACCGCAAACTTTACATGTAATACTCTATTCAACAGCAGCAAATATCCTTCTCCATGAAGGGCAGCATCCCATGTGCCATCTTTATTGACTGCTGTTGCTGCTACAATGCTCACTTAGAGCGACTAGTGCACAAGGGACACATAGGTCTTATTGCTGGCTTTCCTTATTGATCACCATTCTGATTAACAGTCCACCTTCCCGTATTTACTTCCAAAGAGAATAAACTCATACTGATCCACATTAAACTGCATCACCTGCTGCACTTTTGGCCAATCTTGTCCAAATCACACTGAAGCAAGTCTAAATATTCCTTTACATCTCTTTGTCCATTAGTGCACAAGATACTGGAGCAGAATGATGGCATTCCACTTATCTCGATTCCATCATCGCTGTGTTTCTCAATTCCTTTTTCAATGTGACTCCCTTACGAATCACAAACCCAGCTGTGTGGATCATGTACTCGCCCTGGCAGAACTGCCACCAATCAAGGCCTGGTATAGACAAGATTAACGCACTTTCAAATATGCCACAGAGGTAGCCTCGATCTGAACTTTTATGTAAAGTTAAGCATAGGCTTCTGTGTTCCAGCTGTAATTCAATTTGTCAGCTTTCAGCAAAATAAACTTCAGTCTTAGATTAGAGCGCTGCTGGAACATTCCTGATGAAGGGCTCCTGCCCGAAACGTCGATTCTCCTCTTAGTTGCATGCTGCCTGACCTGCTGTGCTGCTCCAGCACCACTCTAGTGGGCGGCACAGTGGTTAGCACTGTTGCTTCACAGTGCCAGAGACCCCGGTTCAATTCCCACCTCGGGGGACTGACTGTGTGGAGTTTGTACATTCGCCCCGTGTCTGTGTGGGTTTCCTCCGGGTGCTCTGGTTTCCTCCCACAGTCCAAAAAAATGTGCAGGTTGGTGAATTTCCCGTAGTGTAAGGTGAAGGGGTAAATGTAGGGGGATGGGTCTGCGTGGGTTGCGCTTCGGCGGGTCAGTGTTGGGCCAAAGTGCCTGTTTCCATACTGTAAGTAATCTAATCTGCAGTCCTTACTTTCGCCACACTTCAGTCTTACCTTGCAGTTGAAATACAAGTAGAAGAAAGGAAAATTTAGATAAACAATTAATTATTTATTGACTGAAAAACAATTGCTCCAATATAGTAATGTTCCAGACACTTGGCAAAGGCAAAGTCAGTAAAACAGATTGCCCATGTGCAATTACATGTAACGGAGAGAGAGATGTAGCAGTTTTTACAATGAGCTTCCAAAACAAAAACACCTAAAAGCTGAAAACTAAACTAAACTCATATTTCTGTGGGAACGTGCCTCCACCCATTCATGCTGCTTTTATTGTTCCAACTACTGTACAGTGTACAGTTCTGGTCACAGAATTATAAGAAGGACGTGGAAGCTTTGGAAAGGGTGCAGAGGAGATTTACTAGGTTGATGCCTGGTTTGGAAGAAATGTATTATGAGGAAAGGCTGAGTGCCTTGAGGCTGTTCTCGTTCGAAAGAAGAAGGTTGAGAGGTGACTTAATAGAGACATACAAGATAATCAGAGAGTTAGATAGGGTGGACAGGGAGAGCCTTTTTCGAAGTATGTGAATGGCAAACACAGGGGACACAACTTTAAAGTTGTGATGTCAGAGGTAGTTTCTTTACTCAGAGAATAGTAAGGGTATGGAATGCTTTGCCTACAACGGTAGTAGATTCGCCAAGTTTAAGTACATTTAAGTCGTCATTGGACAGGTATATGGGTGTACATGGAATAGTGTAGGTGGGATGGGCTTCAGATTAGTATGACCGGGCGGCGCAACATCGAGGGCTGAAGGGCCTGTAATGCGCTGTAATGTTCTATGTTCTATGTACTAAAGAAACGGCCTGACAGGCTGTTTACGTTATTGGCTTTGGAGCAGACTTTGCCAGACAGAGGTCATTGCCTCTGTCTCAACCACTTTTCTTAAACAAAATATACATCCAAAAGTCATAGTATTATCACAGTTCCCCTCAGCAATAAATCAAGTGCTATTTCCGCAGATATCCTGTAGATTGTCCTCAACTTTAATATTCACCATGACTATGAAATGCATTTCCCAGGCCATTGTAAACAGTGCAGCTGTACAGACCATCGGCACTCTCATCCAGATGTTGCATTCGGTTTATGACCTCCAGCCTGGATGAGGTCTCCTCACCAATGACATGGTTTCCCCTGTACCAAGTGTACAACAGCGGCAGGAAACCGCCAGTGATGCCACAGGCCAATGTCAGATTACCCCCCTCACGAATCGTGCCATTCACGGGTGGATCACTAGCCAAATGGATTTGTTGGCGACGGGAATTCATACAGTGGAAAACACCATTGTCAGGGCTAGCAGTAAGAGGAGGACGGTCAGCCACATTCCATACGATTGTTATTGATTCTATTTTGGTTTCAACTCCACTTTCCTGCCTCCATTCCCTTTAAAATTCCGTTTAACAGATTAAAGATCTGTCCCCTCCTAAAATATATTGAGTCTCCCAGTGTAACACCCACACACTCTGTGGTGAGGAGGTGAATTCGCACAAATTGACAACCACCCTCACTTTGAGAGAAGTCATTCCTCCTCAGCTCTGCTTTAAATCTGCCCCATTCCCTTCTTAAATTAAATAAAGAAGGATTTGTTTAATTAAGTAGAGTCAGTTTCGCACGTTATTGTCGGAAGGATACCTGGGATAAAGATTGAGTGTCCCCTCAGAGAACTTGGCAACCTCGAAATGATGATTTCTTCCGCATTGATCCATACCTGACAAAGTGAGGGCAAGTGGCTCACTACAGACAATGTGGGTAACAGCGTTTGCAGCACAGCAGGAGTAAATGACATCTTCCTCTTCAGGTGGCATGGTGACATTGAAAGCGGCTGCTCTCGAGCCAGTGACTGTTGCGTTACCCAAGAAGTGGTGGCGGTGATCGTACAGCAAGACGTTTATAGGCAGCGTCCCCCTTTTTAAGGTGCACTGAATGGTAAAGTGGTTTCCAACCGACACAACAGACGCCTTCAGATCTGAGCTAATGGATGGGCAGCTCGCAGGGACTGGGGAGGGGAGAGAAAATTCAGTCATTTATATATTAAGGACAAAGGGTAACCAGGGAGAGAATAGGTCCTCTCAAAGATCAGGAAATCAACCTATATGTGGAGCCGCAGGAAATGTGGGACATATTAAACAAATATTTTGCATCAGTGTTTACTGTGGAAAAGGACGTAGAAGATATAGAATGTAGGCAAATAGATGGTGACATCTTGAAAAAAGATGTCCATGTTACAGAGGAGGAGCTGCTGGGTGTCATGAAACGCATAAGAGTGGATATGTCCCCAGGACCTGACCAGGTGTATCCTAGAAATTTGTGGGAAGCTAAGGAAGTGACTGCTGGAATATTTGTATCATCAATACTCACAGTGAGGTGACAGCAGACTGAAGGTTGGCTAATATGTTGCCACTGCGTAAGAAAACTGGTAAGGAAAAACCAGGGATCTGTGTACTGGTGAGCCTGGTATCAGTGATGGAAAAGTTGTCGTAGGGAGTCCCGAGGGACAGGATTTATTTGCATTTGGAAAGGCAAGGATTGGTTAGGGATAGCCAGATGGCTTTGTGCATCATGAACATGATTAGTTTTTTGAAGATGTAACAGAGAGGATTGATGAAGGCAAAGCGGTGCAAGCGATCTATATGGACTTCAGTAAGGCGTTCAATAAAGTTCCACGTGGGAGATTGGTTAGCAAGGTTCGATCTCATGGAAAACAGGGAGAACTAGCCATTTGGATGCAGGACAGGCTCGAAAGTAGAAGATTGAGGATGGTGGTGAAGGATTGCTTTTCAGACCTGTGAAAAGTAAAGTGCCACTAGGATCTGTGCTGGGTACACAACGTTTCGTCATTTATATAAATGGTTTGGATGTGAACATCGGAGATATAGTTCGTACGTTTGCAGATTACACCAAAATTGTGGATGTAGTGGACAGCGAATAAGGTTACCTCAGATTACAATGGGATCTTGATCAGATGGGCCAATGGGCTGAGGAATGGTAGATGGAGTTTAATTTAGATAAATATGAGGGGTTTAATTTTGGAAAAGCAAATCAGAGCAGGAGTTACACACTTAATGGTAAGGTCCTAGCGAGTGTTGCTGAAGAAAGACACTTTGAAGTGCAGGTTTGTAGTTCCTTGAAAATAGAGTTACAGGTATATAGGATAGTGAAGAAGGCGTTTGGTATGTTTTCTGTTATTGGTCAAAGCATTGCGTATAGGAGTTGGGAGGTCATACTGTACCTGTACAGGACATTGGTTTGGCCGGTTTTGGAATATTGAGTGCAATTCTGGTCTCCTTCCTGACAGTAGGATGTTGTTAAACTTGAAAGCGTTCAGAAAATATGTACTAGGATGTTGCCAGGGATGGAAGATTTGAGGTATGGGGGAGTCTGCCAAGGCTGGGACTGCTTTCCATGGAACATCAGAGGCTGAGGGGTGACCTTATGGAGGTTTATAAAATCATGAGTGGCATCGATAAGATAAACAGTCAAGATCTTTTCTCTACAGTGGCAGAGTCCAGAACGAGAATGCATTGGCTTTTGGTGAGAGGGAGAAGACAGAAAAGGGACCTGAGTGACATTTTCTTTCAGGCAGTCAGTGGTGTGTGTACGGAATGAACTGCCAGAGGAAGTGTTGCTGGCTGGTACAATTACAACATTTAAAACGCATCTGGAAGGGCATCTGAATAGGAACAGTTTCGAGGGATATGGGCCAAGTACTGGCAAATGGGTCTACAGTAGTTTAAGATATATGGTCAGCATTGACGAGTTGGACTAAATGGTCTGTTTGCATGCTGAATGTGAGTTCGGCTGAATGGTCTGTTTCCGTGCTGTACATCACCAGGACCATATGACTCTGAATCCTGGCCAGTCAAAGTAATGGTCCCAGCTCATAATGCACAGGAAAGTGACTTTTTAACACAAAGACCCACATTCCCAGAATTGAAGATGCAGTGGTAATTATAGGTACGGATTAATACAAGTCTTCAGTGCAGTGTTAAGCCCTTTGGCCCATCGAGTCTTACCACCCAAAAACAAATACCTTGCTATTCAAATCCCACTATCATCAAGATTGGTTCTAATGGCTAAAGAGATAAAAGATTATGGTGTGAAAGGGGAGCAGAGCAATAAGTTGTTCAGCCAAAATCAGGTTGAATATTGAAGCAAGCTTCGAAGGGCCAAATGATCTCCTCGTACTCCGACTATCTGTCATGCTAAAAATGAAAAAAATAACGTGCAGATCACCTCTAACATCCATTATTTCTCACATAATAAACCCACACTCATTCCACTTGGCCGAGTTGTGCTGCCATACCATAACTTACGTCATTTCATGTAATATTATGTGACTACCATTTAATTATAACATTTTATTTGGCCTGGCAATAAGAAAGGTAACAACTGTGGATCAACCTTACCACGATTGAGAAATCCAATTAACAGCTAACATACTTCACGAATTCCAAACAAACCTCAGTGCACTTTGTATCTTATTGACATTACTTTTCTTTTATTTCTCGGATTGGACGTGACAGGCTGGGTACAGCTTTAATCACGCTCGTCTCCAGTTTCCAAGTAGGTAAAAATCAGCTCCTTTCTGGAATCGCTGCAGTCCACGAGTTAGAACATATAATAGAACAAGAACATTACAGCGTAGCAAAGGTCATTTGGCCCTCATTGTTGCACCAAGCTGTGAAACCAGTCCGAAGTACATCTAACCCATGCTATTCCATTCTCGTCCATAAGCCTATCGAATGACTATTTAAATTTCCTTAACACTGGCGCCGAAACTACTGTTGCAGGCAGTGCGTTCCACGCCCAGAATTCTCTCTGAGTAAAGAAACTACCTCTGACAAATATCCTAAATCTATCACCCTCAATTTAAAGCTATGTCCCCTCGTGCTAGCCATCACCATCAGAGGAAAAAGGATCTCACTGTTCAACCTATTTAACCCTCTAATCATCATATAGGTTTCAATTAAGTCTCCTCTCAAACTTCTTTACTCTAAGGAAAATAGCTTCAACTTTCTCAGCCTTTTTCTTGTAAGATCTTCCCTCCAAACCAAGCAACATCCTAGTAAATCTCCACTGAACCCTTTCCAAAGCTTCCACATTCTTACTGTAATGTGGTGACCAGAGATGTGCGTGATGCTCCAAGTGTGAGTGCACTAAAGTTTTGTACAGTTACAACATGACCTCATGGTTAAAAATGCAATCCCTCTACCAATGAAAACTGACACACTGTCTGCCTTCTTAACAACCCTGTCAACCTGCGTTGCAACTTCCAAGGATATATGTAGTTGGCTGCCGAGATCTCTCTGCTCATCTGCACTACCAAGAATCTTATCGTTTTCCCAGTACTCTGCATTCCTGTTACTCTTTCCAAAGTGAATAACCTCACATTTTTCTGCATAAACTCCGTTTGCCACCTTTCAGCCCAGCTCTGCAACTTATCCATGTTCCACTGTAACCTAAACATCCTTCGCTACTATCCACAGCCCTATCGACCTCCGTGTCATCCACAAATTTCCTAAACCATCATTCTATGCGTTCATACAGGTCATTTATAAAAATGACAAATAACAATGGATCCAAAATAAATCCTTGTGGTACACCACTCGTAACTAAACTCCAGGAAACCTGATCCAAAACGTTAAATCACCCTCAATCCCATGCCTCCGTATTTTGAGTAATAGGCTACCGTGTGGAACATTATTAAAGACCTTATTGTAATCAATATGCACCACCTCAACCGCTTTACTTTCATCCAGCTGTTTGGTCACCTACTCAATGAACTCAATAAGGTTTGTGAGGCACAACCTACCCATCACAAAACTCTGTTGACTATCCCCAAACAACTTATTCCGTTCTAAATGATTATAAATCCTATCTCTTATAACTTTTCCCAACTCTTTACCCACAACAGAAGTAAGGCTTGCAGGTCTATAATTTCCAGGGTGGTCTCTACTCCACTCCATGAACAAGGGAACAACATTTGTTATCCTCCAGTTTCCTGGCACTATTCCTCTAGACAATGACAACATAAAGATCAAAGCCAAAGGTTCGTCAATCTCCTACCCGGCTTCCCAGAGCATCCTAGGATAAATTCCATTCAGTCCAGGGGACATGACTATTTTTACACTTCCCAGAATTGCTAACACCTCCTCCTTGTGAACCTCAACTCTATCTAGTCTAGTAGCCTGTAACTCAGTATTGTCCTCGACCACATTGTCTTTTTCTCGTGTGAATACTGACGAAACCTATTCATTTCGCTCTTCCCCTATCTCCTCTGACTCCAGGCAGAACTTCCCACGACTGTCCTTGCTTGGCCGTAATCTTGCTCTAGTCAGTCTTTTAGTCCTCATACACCAATAGAAAGCCTAAGGGTTTTCGTTGATTCTATCGGCCAACAACTACTCATGTCCCCTCCTGGCTCTTCTTAGGTCTCTCTTTACGTCTATCCTGGCTAAGTTGTAACTCTCAATCGACCTAAATGAGTCATCACAACTCATCCTAACATAACACAGGGTAATAGTCATGGGCGATTTCAACTTGCCAAATGTTGATTGGAAGCTCTTTAGATCAAGTAGATGGGATGGGGAGGTGTTTGTGCAGTGTGTCCAGGAAGCTTTTCTAACTCAGTATGTAGATTGTCCGACCAGAGGGGAGGCCGTATTGGATTTGGTAATTGGTAACGAACAGGGACAAGTGATGGGCTTGTCAGTGAGTGAGCATTTTGGTGATGGTGACCACAATTCTGTGACTTTCACCTTGGTTATGAAGAGAGGTAGGTGCTTGCAACAGAGCAGGTTTTATAATTAGGGGAAGGGTAAATACGATGCTGCAAGACAGGATCTGAGGAGCATAAATTGGGAGCATAGGCTGTCAGGGAAGGATGTCGTTGAAAAGTGGAACTTTTTCAAGGAACAGTTTCGACGTGTCCTTGATATGTATGGACCTGTCAAGCAGGAAAGAGATGGTCGTGTGAGGGAACCTTGGTTGACGAGGGAGGTTGAATGTCTTGTAAGGAGGAAGAAGGAGGCTTACATTAGGTTGAGGAAACAAGGTTCAGACAGAGGCTGAAGGGATACAGGATAGCCTGGAGGGAGCTGAAAAAAGGGATTAGGAGAGCTAAGAGAGGGCATGCAAAATCTTTGGCGGGTAGGATCAAGGATAGCCTTTTATGCATATGTGAGAAACATGAGAATGACGCAAACGAGAGTAGGTCCGATCAAGGACAGTAGTGGGAGACTGTGTTTTGAGTCGGAAGAGATAGGAGAGGTCTTGAATGAGTACTTTTCTTCAGTATTTACAAATGAGAGGGACCGTATTGTTGAAGAGGAAAGTATGAAATGGACTGGTAAGCTAGAGGAGATACTTGTTAGGAAAGAAGATGTGTTGGGCATTTTGAAAAAAACTGACGATAGAAAAGTCCCCCAGGCCTGACGGGATATATCCTAGGATTATGTGGGAATCAAGAGAGGAAATTGCAGAACCGTTGGCAATGATCTTTTCGTCTTAACTGTCAATGGGGGTAGTGCCAGAGGACTGGAGAGTAAGACTAACTGGCCTGTAATTCCCGGGGTTATCCCTATTCCCTTTTTTGTGCCCCTGTTCAAAAAAGGGAATAGGGATAACCCCGGGAATTACAGGCCAGTTAGTCTTACTTCGGTGGTAGGCAAAGTAATGGAAAGGGTACTGAGGGATAGAATTTATGAGCATCTGGAAAGACACTGCTTGATTAGGGACAGCCAGCACGGATTTGTGAGGGGTAGGTCTTGCCTTACAAGCCTTATTGAATTCTTTGAGGAGGTGACCAAGAATGTGGATGAGGGTAGAGCAGTGGATGTAGTGTACATGGATTTTAGTAAGGCATTTGATAAGGTTCCCCATGGTAGGCTTATGCGGAAAGTCACGAGGCATGGGAAAGTGGGAAATTTGGCCAGTTGGATAGAGAACTGACTAACCGGTCGAAGTCAGAGTGGTGGTAGATGGTAAATATTCAGCCTGGAGCCCAGTTACAAGTGGAGTTCCGCAGGGATCAGTTCTGAGTCCTCTGCTGTTTGTAATTTCTATTAATGACTTGGAAGAGGGAGTCGAAGGGTGGGTCAGTAAATTTGCAGATGACACGAAGATTGGTGGAGTTGTGGATAGTGAGGAGGGCTGTTGTCGGCTGCAACGGGACTTTGATATGATGCAGAGCTGGGCTGAGGAGTGGCAGATGGAGTTCAACCCGGTCAAGTGTGAGGTTGTCCATTTTGGAAGGACAAATAAGAATGTGGAATACAGGGTTAACGGTAGGGTTCTTAGTAAGGTGGAGGAGCAGAGGGATCTTGGGGTCTATGTTCATAGCTCTTTGAAAGTTGCCACTCAGGTGGATTGGGCTTGTAAGATGTCCTATGGTGTATTAGCGTTCATTAGCAGAGGGATTGAATTCAAAAGCCATACAGTGATGTTTCAGCTGTATAGGACCGTGGTAAGGCCACATTTGGAGTACTGTTTGTAGTTCTGGTCGCCTCATTTTAGGAAAGATGTGGAAGCTTTGACGAGGGTGCAGAGGAGATTTACCAGGATGTTGCCTAGAATGGAAAATAGGTCGTACGAGGATAGGTTGAGAGTGCTAGACCTTTTCTCTTTGGAACGGCGAAGGATGAGGGGTGACTTGATAGAGGTTTATAAGGTGATCAGGGGAATAGATAGAGTAGACAGTTAAAAAAAATTCCCGGGTACAACAGAGTGTTATAAGGGGACATAAATTTAAGGTGAAGGGTGGAAGGTATGGGGGATGTCAAGGGTAGGTTTTTTACCCAGAGAGTGGTGGGGGCATGGAATGCACTGCCTGTGGGAGTGGCAGAGTCAGAATCATTTAAGCGGCAATTGGATAGGTACATGGATAGGTGCTTAAGCTAAGACAAATGTTTGGCACAACATTGTGGACCGAAGGGTCTGTTCTGTGCTGTATTGTTCTATGTTCTATGTTCTTTCCCATCAGACAAAAGAAACGGGATTGGGAACTAGATTCAGGACTGAGATGTAAAAGTTTTTAGTCAGAAAGGGTAACGAGGGTAACAGGATAAAGTGGAGTTGAGTATGATCAGAATTGCCAGAATCTCTTCAAATGGCAGCGTAGACTCAATGGGCTGAACATGACTTCCCAGGGTTTCAATTGTTCATTGGTGATGCACAATAAGACCATTCGTTAACGTCATGTCAATGCATATATGAGAAAAAGCGTGTGTGCATGAGAGTAAGAGAGTGAATGAGACTGTCTGTGAGAGATAATGCATGTGCGCATGTGTGAGAGAGTGAGAAAGAACTTTGTGAGAGAGGTGTCTGTGTGTATGCGAGAGAGAGGTGTCTGCGTGAGTAAGAATCATAGACTACCTACAGTGTAGAAGCAGGCCCATTGGCCTAAAACGTTCATTGGCCGATTGGCCTTCCGAAATGTTATCCACCCAGACCCAGTACCCTACATTTCTCCCTGACTCTTACACCTAACCTACACATCTGTGAACACTATGGACAATTTCGCAAAGCCAATTCATCTAACCTGCACATCTTTGGACTGCATGAGTAAACCGAAGCACCTGGGGAGATCTATGCGTACACGAAGTTCATGTACAATATCCATGTAGAGAGTTGCCTGAGGCTGAAATCGAATCTGAATCTCTGGCATTTGAGGCTGCAGTGCTAACCATTGTGCCGCCCCAAAGAGAGGGGTGTGTATGTGAAAAAGCATGAGCATACCTGGATACATGTGTTTGTGTGTGAGTCAGGGAGGTATCTCCGTCCAGGAAAGGTGTATGTGTGTATGAAAGAGAGAGGTGTCTCTGTATTTGTGAGACAATCTGTGTACGCAAAAGAGCATGGCTGTGCATATATGCGTGTATTTTTCCACGTGTGAAAGAGAGTGGCATCTGTGTGGGAGACAGTAATCTGTATATGTTTGTGAGAGAGGGGTCTATGTCTGTGTGGGAGAATCGTTTCTATCCGTGTGCATGAGAGACAGAGGAGTCTTTGTGTGTGAGAAACAATACTTTGTGCGTGTACAAGAGAGAAGTTGATGTGGGTGGGTGTGAGTCAGAGAGAGAGAGAGAGTGGAGTTTGTGCCCGTGTGTGACAGAAAGTAGATTGCGTCGGTTTGTGTGAGAGAGATTTGTATGCGTCAGAGAGAAGTGTTGTGTGCATGAGAGGGTTGTTTATATGCAACAACAGGGGTGTGCAAGGATGTTTGTGCGTGGGTTTGTCTGTTTGTATGTGAGAGAGAGGAGTCTGTGTGTTTATGAGGGGTTTTGAGAGAGTGTGGAAGAGAAGGAGAATATGAGAGCGCGGAGGGATTAAAGAGATAGAGAAATGGAAAGGGATAGAATGATGGGGATTGGGTGTGACGAAGGGGAAGGAAGAGAGAGTGGGGTTGGTTAGAGACAAAATGACAAAGAGTGACAGTGTGGTGGAAAAAGAAGCAGGGAGAGAAAGCAAAAAATGACAGAAAGTGACAGCAATAGCGTGTTAGACAGAGAGAGAGACAGTGAAAGTGATTAGAGAGTGAGAGAGAGAGTGATAAAGAGTGAGTGAAAGGTAGAGACAGATAGAAGAAAGCATGAACTAAAGTCAGGATGGATAAAGAGAGTGAGAGTCAGAGCAAGATAAAGAGAGCGGAGATAGAGTGGTGAAACACAATGAGAAAGGCGGAAAGTGAGAGTGATGGGAAAGGGAAATGGTACAGAAAAAATAGAAAGAGAGAGGAGAAAGACGTTCCAGGGATATAGATTGATTTAACACTGTGGGCGGAGAACAAATATTGAATTCTATAAAAATCTGAAATAAAACGTGAAGGCAATTAATGCTGGGCAAAGCTAGCAATGCCCACATTCTGTGATTTTTTTAAAGAAGCCCCATCAATTACTAATGAGATTGAGTTCTGAGCATCCATTCGGCCCCGCAAGCCTACTATACTATTCAATAAAATCATGGCTGATCCTGTATCTTAAAGCTATATTGCCCATTTTGTCTTCACTCCACTTGGTTCCTTTCAAATCTCGACAATTATTTCTCCCCCCGCATTTATTTGTGATTCACACTATGCATCCTTCCATTGCAAACAGTTCCACAGGCTTAATCCCCTATGGAGGAAGTTATTTATCATTTCTGACCGACCCCATCATCACCAGACGGCACCTCCCTGGATCCAGACTCCCTATAACCATGCTCTCCACATCTAATCTGTCCAGTCTTGTTCAAATGTTCAATCTGATCCCCAGTTCCCCTTCTAAACTCTGGTGAATATCGGTCCCAGTCGAACCAATCTCTCCTTATAGAGAGTCCTGCCTTCCTGGTATCAGCTTAGTGAACGTCTAATGTACTCTCCCTCTGGAAAGAGTATCTTTTCTGACGTAGGGAGACCAAAACTGCACGCAATACTCCAGAATATGGTCTCACCACACCCTATATAACTGCAGTAATACATCCCAACTTCTGAACTCCAATCCCCTTGCTATGAAGGCTAACGTCCCATATGCCTTCCTGGTTACTTGCTGCACCTGCATATCTACTTTGATCGGCATCCTTTGTCCAACCGCAGTGCCCAGTGTATTATTTCAATCATAAATGGTTTCTGTTTTTCCACATCTGAAGTGTATACCTCCACATTTAGTCACGTTGTTCTGTATCTGCCATGTGTTTGTTTCACTCACTACTCAATTTTGAGTAAGTGAGGACTGCAGATTTTGGAGAGTCAGAGTTGAAACGGGTGGCGTTGGAAAAGGCACAACAGGTCAGGCAGCATCTGAGGAACAGGAGAGTCATAATTTCGGGAATAAGCCCTTCATCAGGAATGTGGAAGTGGAAAGGGTGCTGAGAGATAAATAGGTGCTGGGAGTGGGCCTTGGGGGAAGCTCGCTGGGAAAGCGATCCTGGATACAAGTTGTAGGTGATTGTAATAAGATGGTGGTGTGGGTGGAGTGGATAGGTGGAAAGTAAGATGGGCAGGTAGGCCAGGTCGAGAGGGCAGTGCTGAGTTAGAACGTTGGATGCAGGATGAGGCGGGCGGTGGGGGGATTTGGAAAAAGGTGAAGTTAACGTAGATGCTGAGTGATTGGAGTATACCGAGGTGGAAGATGAGGAGTTGTTCCTCCAGTTAGCGAGTGGATTTACTCTGGCTGTGAAGGACGCCCATGATTTGCATGTCCTTGTGGGAGTGTGAGGGAGAGTTGAAGTGGTCGGCCACTGGGTAGTGGGGTTATTTTGTACATTCGACTCACTCAGTTTGACCAAATCTCCTCCTTTGCGCCCATCTCACAATCCTTCCCAGTTTAGTGTCATAACCAAACATGGAACTGTTGCATTTCGCTCTCGAATCCAGGTCGTTAATATATATTAGGAGTGACTGTGGTCCAAGTGCTGATTCCTGTTGTATCCCATTAGTCACTGTTTAACTGTCGGGTAAATTACCCATTTATTCTCAAGGTTTCCTGTCTGTAAATTCTCAATTCACATCAATATACTACCCTCACACTCCTGTGCTTTTACTTTGCACACGGACCTCCTGTCAAATGTCTTTTGAAAAACCAATTATCCAACATCTATTGGTTCTCCCTCATCTATCCACCAACGCTTAGAAAATGCCAGTCAATTTATTGACAATCAATTGTCTTTCATAAACCCATTCTGGCTTGGTCCAATTCTAAATGTTCTGTTGTAATTGATTCCAGCACTTCTCCAACTAATCGATGTCCAGATATCTGGTCTGTAATTCTCTGTATTTTTGTCTTTCTGCTTCCTTTTTTAACGAAAATATTGCATTAGCTCCCCTCCAATATGGGGGAACTGGTCCAGAGCCTATAGAATCTTAACACATAACCAACAATGCCTTTATTTAATCGAAGGTGTACATCCTTAATGACGTGGAAATGTCAATCATCAGTCACTGTTGATTTAACAGCCTTCAATCGTATCAATTTCGCCAACAGCATTTCCATACTATTACTGATTTCCTTCATCTCCGCCCTCTCAGTAGACTTTTGTTCTGTAACATTTTCTAGGAAGATAATTTTTCCTCTTCTAAAAGACATAACCAAATTATGTAATCAAATCTTCTGCCATTATAATATCTTCCGGATTATCATCATATGCTTCTAGAAACTTAAGCAGCCAGTTTTTTTTTAATATTCCCTGCAATTTTAAGATCATTCCCTGTTTTCAGTCTTGATCAAATTGTTTTATCCTTGTTTACTGAATTCTAAAATTCAATCACACAAATGCATTCACGGACGCACACCAACAATTGCACACTTACAAACACGTATTCTCTTCTGATGCAGTCACAGGACATGGGCATTCTCCGTTGCACGAGCTTATATTTCCCCATCGATAATTGCCCAGAGAGTGGGTAAGAGTCAACCACGTTTCTGGTGGCCTGGAGTCACATGAAGACCAGGCCAGATAAAGATGGCAGATTCTTTCCCTGAAAGACGTTTGTGAACCAGTTTGGGTTTTCCTGATATTTGACAGAGATTTCTATTAGGTCAGTTTTTTTAAAATACAGTTTTATTTTTAACTGAATTCAAATTTTAATCATCTGCCATGGTGAGTTTCGAATTGCAGACTGGGGTACTGTGTCCATTGTCGAATGACTGAGCAAACCGACTTAATGGCTGACTGACTAAAGAAGTGATTCACTGACTTCGTGACTGAGTGACTGAATGAAGAACTAATTGACTGACTCATTGACTGCCTTAATGACTTCCTGGCTGTTTGACTGGCAGAAAGAGAGGACTACAGATGCTGTAGTTAAGAGTCAAAAAGTGTGGTGATGGAAAAGCACAGCAGGTCAGGTAGCATTCCAGGAACAGAAGAGTCGAAATTTCAGGCATAATTCCTTCATCAGAAATGTGGAAGGGGAAGGAGATTGAGAGATAATTAAGGGGGTGGGGGAGGAGCTGGGGAGGAGCTGGGGAGGGTGGGGGGGGGGGGGGGGTTGTAGAAGTTAGCTGGCAAGGCGGTCGATGGATGCAGGTGAGTGGTAATTATGATAGATCAGCGTGGATAACTGACTCACTGATTGACTGAGTGATTGACTTACATTCTGAAAAAACACAAAAACAAACATATCATTTTCTCATCTCACACAGTCTCTCTCAGAAACACTCTCTCACATAGCGATAATCACCCTCTCAAACTCATATGCTCTCTCTTAGGCACACTCTCTGCCAAACATTCTCCCTTAGACTAACTGCCTCACTCTCTCCCACCCAGGAATCTTTTCTTCACACTCTCTCGCTTGATTATTTCTCCTCCTCTCACTGTCACACAAAAGAACATTTATATACTTCTGCACTAAAAATACAAATCCCTTTTGTCTAGATTTGCATATCAAGTTGCATCACGCGCAACATATTTGCAAAGGTGAGTTCGACAAAATTCAAGTAACTTAACAGAATGTAGCCAATGGCCCCAGCAAGATTGCTCAGCGTCTCTTTATCCCATTCACTCTCACTGTCGGAAGAACCTTGCAAAGAAAAGCAGAGGGGCTTTCCAAAGAAATATTCTCTCACACATTTTTTTTTTCTTGCACCTTTTCTCTCGAACGTATGTGTGAAAGGGACGTATGCGTGATCCAGAGTGTATCTTTGTGTGAGGGAGAGTGTGTGAGGATGAGAGGGAGAGACAGTGTTTGAGAGTGTGTGAGAGTGTGTATGAGACAGTGTGTGAGAGAGAGATGTGAGAGAGGGTGAGAGTTTGTGTGAGTTGAGTGTTTGCGTGTGTGTGTGAGTTTGTTTGTGTATGTGTGTGGTCAGAGAGAGAGAAAGAGGGAGAAAGAGAGAGAGAGAGAGAGAGAGAAGTAGAGAGAGAGAGAGAGAGAGAGAGAGAGAGAGAGAGAGAGAGAGAGAGAGAGGAAAGTGAGAGAGAACAAAAAGCCAGTGGTATGTACCGAATAGTAGGAGAGCAGAAAAGATCTCCATCACAGTGCCCTGTCCCATCAGGGTTGTATTCAGTCAGTGAGGCAGTCTGCTGTTTCCTACAAGTATGTTTCTGCTGGTGGCAGGGGAGCGGGAGTGTAGTGGGCTTGGCCAAAGACTCTGTGAGAGATCGGAATGGGACTCAGTCACCAGTACCTTTCTCCCCACCATCATCTTCCATTCCCTTTCCTGATAATTTCTCTACCCTCGGACAGATGGAATACCGGCTCATCTCTGCCTTCAACGTGTGACTCCCACATTATTCAGAGATGATGCCCCTCTGCTCCTAGACACTCTCACACAACGGGAAGTAATCTCTCTTCCCATCTCTTTAATTGGTCCCTCTAGGAACCTTCAATAATGTCATTTCCCATTCTTATAAACTCCATGAGGACAGTCCAACCAACTCAAACTCTCCCTCATCAGGCAGTCCGTCCGTACCTGGGATCAGCCGAGAGAACCTTCTCTGGACCTGCCTTCCAAAGCAACGGCTACACCGCCAATTGCTCTCAAATCCCTCAGACTGAGCAGTCCCTCTGAAACCAATCCAGACATTGCCTAACACACACTCTCTCTCTCTCTCACTCAACGAATCCTCTCTCGCATATCTGAAATCGCAGAAAGTGATATGTACAAGTCAGGAGTGCCACAGTACTGTGGCTTTAAGAAAGATGTGTTCTGCGCTGTTTTTCTTGCAGAGAGGCATTGTTGCAGTGGTGACAAAATGTTACCATGAATCAGACAGTTGGTAAAAGACTTTCGAGTTCTCTCTGAGTGTTTTGTTTAAACGTTAGACAAAAAAGAAATATGAGCGGGCAGAATCAGGTTCACACAGACCCAGGAAGGTTTTCAGTTTTGCATTCATTTAGTTGAAGATTTCTGCTGGCTGGCTGCTGAAATAAAATCTTGAGCTGTCTGCTGTTATTGTTATTGCTCTTAAAAATCAAAACAGGATGATTTTTGCTTTCTCCTGGACTAGAGAGGAGCAGTTTGTGAGCAGCATAGCTGTGTTGTTGAATTGCATTTTTGCCCAGTCGTGTGTTTATGCAATGATGCATACTTTGCTAACTTTGACGACTAGTTTTTAAATAATACTTTATCATGTTAAGTATATTGAAAGAGTAAATTTACACCAATTCTTCTTTCTGTTATATTTTAACAGTGCTGTCAGAATAAAGTGTGCTTTGGTTGAAGCATACCAGCGCATAAAATCAGAGAATCAAACAGCACAGAAACCGATCCTTTGGCCCAATTCATCCATGCTGGCCAGGTTCCCCAACCTAAACTAGTTCCATTTACTTGCATTTAGTTCACATTCTCCAACCTTTCTTACTCATGTACCTGCCCGAATGTCTTTTAAGTGGAACAGTGGTAACCACCTTTACTACTTCCTCTGGCAGCCTGTTACTACCTTCCGCATGAAAGGTTGTCTCTCAGTTGCCTCTAAATCTTTCCCCTCTCAACTTAAACCTACGCCTTCTAGTTTTGGACTCCCCTCGCTTGGGAAAAACAAATCCTTGGGTATTCACCTTATCAATGGCCGTCATTATCTTATAAGTCATTTTAAAGTCACCCTCAACATCCAATGCTCCAGGAAAAGAAATCCCAGTATTTTGAAATTCTCCTTTTCACTCAAACCCTCCAATCCCAGTATCATCCTTGTAAATCTTTTCTGCACCCTTCCCAGTTTAATAGCATCTTTCCTATAGCAGGAAAATTAGAATTGTACACAGTACCTCCACAAATAGTGCCTCAACAATGTCTTGTATAGCAGTAACATGACGTCGGAACTCTACTCTCAATGCTTAGATTGATGAAGTCATGCGTATCTGGAACAGAATCCTTACTCTTGGTTTTCTAAAAATATTTACAAAAACGAGCTAGGACCTAGGCTATATCCATAATATACTTTGGGGGATGTTGTCTGATCCATAACAGAAACTTGCTCAGACATCTGTGAATTGTTAAACAGAATGGGGAAGTGGTGAATACGTTTTACCAGAAGTCTTGAAAGATAAGAATGCTAGAATTTCCTTTCCCTAATCAGCATGTTTGTTATGATGCAAAGAGTAGTAAAGGCCTAGTGGAAATGGAAAGTTCAGAGAATTGTTCCATCGGGGTGCCCATACCCCCGTTTCTCTCTCTCTCTCTCCCCTCCTTTGAGATGGGAAGATGCCAATATTAAAATCTGACAAATGTCAATAGGAGGCGGAAGGCGCTCCAAACCCTTATTCCCGAGAAGAGGACGGTGGGATTTCTGATACTAGAGCATCCTGTTCTGAGAACAGGTCCTAGGAGGTCGAATGACGGAGACCCAGACATGTCGTTGGAACAACAGAAGGTCGTTCAGCCCGTCGCACCTGCATAGACCAAAGGGCTCAATTATCGACCACCCATTCTCCCCCACAACTGCTTGGTCCCTCCACAGCCGACTTCTATTCGACACCCAGTCTGACTCGTATTCTCAAATTGCGCAGGCCTCTGCCACACATTTCCAAGGGTGTGCACTTCAGACCTCAATTCCTTGTTTAGTGGATACATTTCTTCTTAATTTCCCCATCCACTGTACATTCTTCCGTTTTCACCTCACTTTAAATGCATTCTTCTGTATCCACCACCCCATCGCGTCCAGCTCTTTGTGTGAAAGGGGATCGTTCCTTCTCATCTCAATTGTCAATCTGTCGAACCCCCTTCTCCTGAAAAAACTGACACTTCCATTCTCGATTGGCTCACATGAGGAAACATCCTTTCTCTGTCTCTTTTGTCAACCCTTCTTTATCATGTTAAATCCTTCTGTTAGATCTGGGCGGCATGGTGGCACAGTGGCACAGTGGTTAGCACTGCTGCCTCACAGCGCCAGAGACCCGGGTTCAATTCCCGCCTCAGGCGACTGACTGTGTGGAGTTTGCAAGTTCTCCCCGTGTCTGCGTGGGTTTCCTCCAGGTGCTCCGGTTTCCTCCCACTGTCCAAAGATGTGCAGGTCAAGTGAATTGGCCATACTAAATTGCCCGTAGTGTTAGGTAAGGGGTAAATGTATGGGTGGGTTGCGCTTCGGCGGGGCGTTATGGACCTGTTGGGCCGAAGGGCCTGTTTCCACACTGTAAGTAATCTCATCTCCTGTCATTCTCGCAACTTCAGAAAATATTGACCTAAACTGCTCAATCTTTCTTCCAAAGATAAATCCTTCGCCTCTGGGAGCACTCTAGCGAACCTCTCTGAACTGCCTCCAATATATCTCCATCTGTCCATTATCAAGTAGTTCGAAACCTCCCAGTCCACTCATTCAGATTATGAAGGTGTATGTATGAATGAACACAATGTTGTTTTACAACCTTGGCAATCCCAGATTGAGAGATCAGTGAATTTAATGGCCAAGCACTCGGAAGCTCATAGAAATGAAGGGTTCTTGGCGTGATTGTCCATAGAGCCCTGAAGGTGACAGGACTGGTTCATCGGGCGGTTAAGAATGAAGAAGGGCCAATTTCCTATATCATATAAGTCACAGATTATAAGAGTGTGGAGGTGACGTTGGAGCTTGACAGAAATTTCAGGAGGCCACAGCTGCAGCACGGTGTGCAGTTCCAGTCTCCACACTTTAGGAAGAAAGTGATTGCACTGGAGGGGGTGCAGATGAGATTCCCCATTATGTTGTCTGGGATGGAGCATTTCAGTAATGTTGGGAGGCTGGATAAGTTTGTCTTGTTTTCTTTCGAGCAGCGAAGGTTATGGGGAACCCGATAGATTTGTATAAGATTATGAGGGGCATGGATGGGGTGATAGGAAGCAGCTGTTCCCCTTCGACGAAGAGTTAATAACAAGGGACAAATAACTCCACAAAGGCCGGTGTCCCTCCATCAATTTCACCCTTTGTTCACTCGTGAAAAATCCTTGACATTCCCTCAGAGTCAGCTCTCAGATCGAGCAAAATCCCTGCTACTCATGTTTGTATCTTTCCGCCAAGGCTTCCTGAGTGGACCAGTTGAACAGCCCCAATCAGGGAACTCTTATTCTGTGAGGTTCACCTTTCTGACCTCTGCCTGCTTCCGAGGACATAGACTGGTGCTTTCTTTTCCCCTGTAGCTCCTCTTGGGGCGTTTTAACAGCAGGTCAAGTTCCTCCAACTTTGTGTTTGATATGGTTTGCTGTGTAATGCACAGTACCTTACATCTTGTGTGCGAAGGATGTTGGAAGAAATTCATTCTCCACTTCAGGCAGAAAGATTTTCGAGGCAGTGATATCTGCTATGTGTATCTTCTATTGGAAAGCATCTTCAATGCTTGATGGAGTGGGAGGGTCCACCTGCTGTCAGGAGAATTATTCTTTGCTTTTGTCTGCCCCAATGTCATTTGCCCATAAACATAACGGATTCTTTCCACATACTGGACCAGTCTTCCTCAGCAGAATGGAGGAAGTCAAGCTTCTCAAACAGTGGCATGATACCAGAAATGTTTACCCCAATTCAACGTCAACGATTATGATTGAATCGCATAAGATTAGATTAGATTATATTAGATTACTTACAGTGTGGAAACAGGCCCTTCGGCCCAACAAGTCCACACCGACCCGCCGAAGCGCAACCCACCCATACCCCTACATTTACCCCTTTAACCTAACACTACAGGCAATTTAGCATGGCCAATTCACCTGACCCGCACATCTTTGGACTGTGGGAGGAAACCGGAGCACATAAGTTGCATGTTTTTTTTTCTGTCATCCCCACGAAATAACTCCACAAAGGCCGGTATCACATTGGCAAGTTCCCTTTTAGTTACGCATGCATTGTACATGTCACTGACCCAGCTAGCATTGAGCCAGCTGCTAGAGCGAGCAGAGCCCCTGACATTCCTGTTTATATCTGTCAGTCACGTCACACTGAGAGCACCAGGTCAAGAGGTCCAATCGGAGAACTCATATTCTATGAGATCCAGCTCCTGACATTATTCCAATGGGGAAAAGAAACTAGACAAAGATAAAAGTGTCATATTCCTTCAATAGAGAGATTGATATGACATTTGCTGCTTAAAATGTTTCACGTCATTTTTCACAAGAGAGTGCACAGTCGTCAAAATTGCACTAGTTCATTAACACTAATTCCTGAGCCTTGCTTTACTGTGCATGACATCCTTTCTTATCTTCAATAGTTCTACCGCACAGAGGCAGGCCCTTTGGAACAAAGTGGTCCATGCCGACCAAAATGTCTGTCCATGCAAACACCTTTTCCATGCTTTTGGCCCAGATTC
Source organism: Chiloscyllium plagiosum (assembly GCF_037043375.1). Classification (NCBI taxonomy): domain Eukaryota; kingdom Metazoa; phylum Chordata; class Chondrichthyes; order Orectolobiformes; family Hemiscylliidae; genus Chiloscyllium; species Chiloscyllium plagiosum. The sequence continues at coordinate 9,023,435 of NW_028270187.1, forward strand.
TTCTAATCTTTTCCTATCCGAGTATTTATCCATTTGCCTTTTAAAGCTTGTCAGTGGACCTGCCTCAATAACTTTCATTAGCAGCTCATTCCATATGCAAATCAAGTACAAGCCTCCGCACAAAATTACTTTCCCCCTCAGCTTCCCTTTTACTCTTTATCTCTAACCTTAAACTGATGGCCTCTCGTCCACGATTCCCCAAGCCTGGGGGAAAAACTGAGTATATTCACTCTATCCATGTCTTTCATGATCTTATACACTCCGAGAAGATTCCCCCCTCAGTCTTCTAAGCTTGAGAGAAAAAAGATGACTTAGCTTGTCCAACTTCTCGTTATAACTCAGACCATTGAGTCCAGGCAATATCCTTGCAAATTTCTTGTGCACTCTTTCCAGTTTAGTAAACCTCTATCTAAAAGAAAAAAGTTGCCCTAAGTCTCTTTTCATTCGTTCCCCTCGAGCCTTAAACTACCAGCAGAAGTGGTTGAAGCAGTTACATTATTAATATGTAAAGAAGCATTTGGACAAATACATGAAGACGAAAAGATTAGAAGAATATGAGTCAAGTGCAGGTGAAATAGGGTGAGCATGGAATGACATTTTGATTGGCATGGACCAGTCTGGGTGAAAGAGCCTGTCTCCGTGCTGTAGGATTCTAAGACTCTAAAAGGGTCTGATTCCATACTGCATGACTCAATAACTCTTTGACTCGATTTTGTCAAGTCTCATAGTGAAGCTATGTCCAGTGAAGATATCGGACTTATTAGTGTTTCTATAACTGACAGCTTCAATATATTTTTATTTAACTCTGGCCTGTAAATATGGTACGGCAACTTTTATGTTTTTTCTTGCAAAATCCAAGTAAGTTGGAATTCAGTTGAAGAAATAACGCATCTGAAAATGGATAGATGGATAAACAGACAAATTGATTTGACATTTGCTGCTTAAAATGTCTCACGACATTTTTCACAAGAGAGTGGAGATCTGTCAAAATTGCACTATTTCATTAACACTAATTCCTGAGCCTTAATTTAATGTGTATGACCTCCTTTCTTATCTTCATACAACTACACATTGGAGAATAAAAGTTCAATTATTAATTGCACGGATTATGTTGCCAAACATAATGTTAAGAATGGAGATACCTCCAGTGAGATTGACGTAAAATTAAGTTCAAACCACAAATGTTAAATTTTACGCCCTTGTGTAAAACAATGCATTAATTCGATAACAATGAATTCAGTAGAGCAACACTGTTGAATTACCAATCGACCAATGCAGTGAAGGTTATGCCATCTGACACTGCTTCCTATTGAATTTGTGTAAGAATCCAAATACATGATAAATCATTTTCTGAGTTATTTACAATGCTGTTTTGGTGGAATGGAAGAATCCAACTAATGTTTCACTTCATGCCCCGTGTCAAGAAGACAGACAGGTGTGGATGCTTCCCAGAAAAGAAACAGTCTTGCAGCTGGCAGCTTCTCCAATCGCCTCTCCTATACAGAGTGTGTAAATCATATGACGAAGTTTGCACACAATTTCTTCGTTTGGACACTGGCCTCTTTTTAAAGTTTTAATCTCGCACCCACACAGCAGAGTTTCTTTCTCACAAGATACATCAAGGCAGTGTTGCAATTGCAACAAATTAAGAGAAAATGTACAAGGAAATAAAACCGTATTTGTATTCCAGATGGGTACATATCAGTGCTCCTTGGAATTGTATCTCACTCCGCAGTGTGCAATAGGCAGAACTTTGTTTTAAGAAGTGTGAGGACACTGTGCAACATTCATCATGTGTCACCCTTGACAGAAGGAATGTTTCATTGGAGGCAACATCTCAACACCTATGGGATACCTACAATTAAGTGATGATCCTATTGCAATTGCCTGTTGCTTACAGCTGAGAGGGAGAAAAATGCCCCGGCACAAGCTCCAATCTTTGAGGTCGTATTTAGCACTGAGAAAAAAACAAATTAGCTTTGACTGACAGTGGGAATTAGTACACACACACACACACACACACACACACACACACACACACACACACACACACACACACACACACACACACACACACAATGGTTACTGTCACCCTCCCCAACCTCACCACTTCCAGTGTAACGATTGTAGAATTATAGATCGTAACCTCACTGCAGTATCATGCAGCACAGAAGAGTTATTTGGAGCCTAATGCAGTTTTATTTAAATCAATACAGTCAAAGAGGGAGTGATTTCCTCAATTCTGCACCTGGCACCATGTTTGATTTTCGTTTCTTTCTCGAATTTATCACATCCAGCATGTAAACTGACCATGTAGCCCAACTCGTCCATGCCGACCATATATCCTTACTTAGTCTGGTCCCTTTGCCAGCACTTGGCCCATATCTCTCTAAACCCTCCCTATTCATACACCCATCCAGATGTTTTTTAAATGCTGTAATTGTACCAGCCTCCACCATTTGCTCTGGCAGATCATTCCATATATGCACGACCCTCTTTATGAAAATGCTGTCCCTTAGATCCCTTTTAAATCTTTCCCCTGTCAACCTAAATCTATGCCCTCGAGTTCTGGACTCCCCCACCCCTGGGAAAAGACCTTATCTACTTATACTATCCATGCCCCTCATGATTCTACTAACATCCATAAGATCACCCCTCAGCCTCCAATGTTCCAGGGCAAACAGTCCCAGCCTATTCAAACTCTGGCAACATGCTTGTAAATCTTTTCTGAACCCTTACAAGTTTCACAAAATCCTTCTGATAGGAGGGAGACAAGAATTGCACGCAATGTTCCAAAAGTGACCTAATTGATATCCTGTACAGCCGCAACATGGCTTTCGAACTCCTATACTCAATGCTCCACCACTAAAGAAAAGCACACTAAATCCCTTATTCACCATTCTATCTGTGACTCCACTTTCAAGGATCTATGAACCAATGTCTCTTTGTTCAGCAGCACGCCCTAGGAACTTATCAATAAGTGCATGAATCCTGCTCTTATTTGCCTTTCCAAAATGCAGCATTCCACATTTATCTAAATTAATCTCCATCTGCCACTCCTTAGTCCATTGGCCCATCTGGCCAAGATTTAATTGTACTCTGAGGTAATCTTCTTCGTTTTCCATTACACCTTCAATTTTGGTGTCATCTGCAAACTTTCCATCTATGCCTCCTAAAATCTGTGTCAAGTACGTGCTGACAGATCGCATTTAAAGTCTGGGTAAATTTTGACAGCAAAAGCAGGTGTGCAATCTGGCAGCAAAAATAGGAAAACAGATTATTATCTGATTGGCTGTGATCAGAGAATGGAATGTTAAAACAGGCTTGTACACAAGTTACTGAAAGTGTGCATTGCAGGTGCAACACATAAGAAAGAAAACAAACTGTATCCTTGCCTTCACAACAAGGATGTCTTGCTTCATTGGGCACCCATGAATATTATGCATAGCTTTGACATCCATCTGAACAAGGATGTTGTTACGACAGAGGGAGTGTACTAAAAAGTTCACAGACTAATTCCTGGAGTGCCTGGACTTACAGATGAGGAAAGATTGAGTAAGTATGGATTACATTCACGGGAGCAAAGAAGAACGAGGGAGAGTGCGGCTTCTCATAGAAATCTTTAAAATTCTAAGAGAGGTCAATAGGTTGGATGCAGGAAAGACATTCTCGATGACCGAGGGAGTGATTATACTTTTGGAATTTAGAGGAGGAGAAATGTCTTCGCACAGAGAGTGTTGACCTTGTCGCATTCACTACTTCAGAAAGTAGCTGAGGGCAAAGCATTGTGTGTTTTGAAGAAGGAGGTTAATGTAACTGTTGTGTCTAAAGGTACCATGGTATATCACGGATGGGTTTGAGGGGATTGGGAGTGGGATTGGCGGCAGCGTGTTGAAGTCAATGACAGCCTTGATCTTGCTGAATGGTGGATCAGGCTTAAAGGGACATATTACCTCCTCCAGCTCTTACTTTCCAAGTTCCTGTGATTTTTCTCAGTAGAAATAATCCAGGAATTAACTCCTCCAATTTCATTTAGCGAAAATGTTTCAAAGTGTTTCAGAGCAAATTTCACTCATCCTCAAAGATAATCCTCATGAAGAACAAAATTTATCCTGAAAGAGAGGAGTTGCTTGATTGCTCAGCAAGTAGATTATGGTTTGCAGAGTTGTTGCAATTCAGAATGCAGCCACTAATTCTGAATGAATTCAAATGGCAGATATTGTTTCAGTTTTACACAGCACGAATGGCTCAGGGTATTGTCTTGGTAAAGCTCTGTGGCACAATCTCATGATTAAGCAGTGCTAAGTTAAGACTGATATGGGAAGGAATTTCTTCTCTTAGAGAGTTGTGAGTCTTTGGAACTTCCTGCCACAGATAACTGTGAGAGCAGAATTCTTGTGTATATTGAAATTTAGGACAGATAGATGGTTAATCAGTCATGGAATCAAGGGAAAGACTAGGAAAATGTATGTGTGAAATGATGGATCAGCTATGATCCTCATGAATGCTTGAATAAGTTCGAGGAGCCAAATCATCCATTTCTGTTCCCATGTCCTAAAGGCTTCTAACTACCTAGTCATTTTGTTCAGTTGACAGATTGAGTGAACCAGTTTATGGTAAGTTCACAACGAATGCCACATTTTGACAAGCTGTGTCTGAAGTTATTTAGATTAGATTAGATTAGATTAGATTAGATTAGATTAGATTAGATTAGATTAGATTAGATTAGATTAGATTAGATTAGATTACAGTGTGGAAACAGGCCCTTCGGCCCAAAAAGTCCACAAGAACCCGCCGAAGCGCAACCCACCCATACCCCTACATATACCCCTTACCTAACACTAAGGGCAATTTAGTATGGCCAATTCACCTGACCCTGCACATCTTTGGACTGTGGGAGGAAACCGGAGCACCCGGAGGAAACCCACGCAGACACGGGGAGAACGTGCAAACTCCACACAGTCAGTCGCCTGAGGCGGGAATTGAATCCGGGTCTCTGGCGCTGTGAGGCAGCAGTGCCACCGTGCCGCCCACACGGTGAATTAGCAAAAGGATTAATAGTATTTAAATCCTTGCTGGTGTTTGAGTACATGGAAATTTATTAGAAATTAATTACCAGCATCCATTTTAAAACGATATCATTTCGTTTATGCACCACATATGAAAGTGTGTCACTGGCGAAGCCATAATTTCCATCTAACCCCTAAACGTGCAGTTGAGTGTGAAATTTAAAGAAATGCTCTATGACACAATGGTAGCATGCGTGCGTATGAGCTAGAAGGCGTGTGTTCAAGCCCCACCTGCCCCAGATGTGTGCAATCTCTGAGCAAAGTAGAAAATTCATAAAAATTTCAAATCCTCAGGGATAGAGAGATTAGACAAAGTATGGAGAGCAGATTTCCTTACTGAAAGGATGAAACTGAACCAGATGATTTGATTCTGTCCCTCACCAATAAACAGAGGAAAACAACCATTGCATTTTACCATAAATACCTGTATAGAACATAGATCATTACAGAGCAGTAGAGGCCCTTCAGACCTTGATATTGCGCCGACCTGTGAAACCAATCTGAAACCCATCTAACCTATACTATTCCATTCTCGTCCACATGTTATCCAATGACCATTTAAATGTCCTTAAAGTTGGTGAGTCTTCTACTGCTGCAGGCAGTGCGTTCCACGTTCCCACTACTCTCTGAGTAAAGAAAGTACCTCTGACATCTGTCATATATCCATAACCCCTCAAGCTGTGTCCCTGGTGATAGTAACGGAACGTAGGATGAACATTTGCCATCAACCAACACCCTCAGTCTTGTTTCTGCTAGCCAATTTCTAATCCAAACCACTAACTCACCTTCAATCCCATGGCTCCGTATTTTGTGCAATAACCTACTGTGCGGAAGCTTATGAAACGCCTTACTGAAGTCCATATCCAACACATCAACCACAACTGTTTGGTCACCTTCTCAAAGAACTCAGTAAGGTTTGTGCAGTACGACCTACCCTACAGAAAACCTTGTTGACTATCGCTAATTAACTTATTTCTATCTAGATGGTAATAAATCCTACATCTTATAACGCTTTCCAACACTTTACCCACAACCGAGGTGAGGCTCACTAGTCTATAATTACCAAAGTTGTCTCTACTACCCTTATTTAACAAGGAAACATTTTCTGTGCTCCAATCTTCTGGCACTATTCCTGTAGACAATGCCGACACAAAGATCTAAGCAAAAGGCTAGGCAATCTCCTCCCTGGCTTCTCAGAGAATCCTAGGACAAATCCTATCCGACCCAAGGGCTTTCTCTATTTTCACACTTTCCAGAATTGCTAACACCTCTTCCTTGTGAACCTCGATCCCATCTAGTTTAGTAGCTTTTATGTCAGTATTCTCCACAACAACATTTTCTTTTTTTAGTGAGAATGTGACGAAAAATATTCAATTAGCACTTTTCCTATCTCCTCTTACTCCATGCACCACTTCTCACTACGGTACTTGATTGGCGCTAATCTAATTCTTGTCATTTTGTTTATTTCTGATATACCCGTAGAAAGACTTTATCAATGTACTGATATATAATCTTGAGAATTGATCTTGCAGCACTAATCTTTCCAGAATAGACAATCCAATAGCATCCTACTGCGAAATAGGGATGTTGAAGTTCTGAAACAAGAGAAGGAACTGCTGAAGGTACTCAGCAAGTCTGGTTTGCTCGTGGGAGGGGGAGGGGACAAGGGCTGACAAGTAAGTCAGTGACAAAACCGAAACAGCGAGCATATTTGTAATGGACAAAGGCAAAAAAAGTCAGCCTTTGGAAGAGTAAAAGCTGATAGTGTGGGCAATGGGTGACTGAGAATTGGTCAGCTGTGCTGAAGGCATCCGATGTCGTGACAGTTCTGACGTGTGGGGGCCTGGTAAATAACATGAAAGGAAGTGTATCAGCCTCGGAAATTGTAAAACTTGATATTAAGTCCTGAATGTTTCAGGATCTTCAAGCAAAGCATTACGTTTTGGTATGGCAAACAAGTGTAGAACTTACACAATTAATGGTAGTTCATTCCGTTGCTTTGAAAAACAGAGGGACCTTGGAGTACAGGTACATAATTCTTCGAAGCTGGCATCACATATAGACATGCTGATTTAAAAGGCCTTAGCACGCTTGTCATCATTTCTCACCTCTTTGAGTTTAGGAGGTGGAACGTCGTGTTGAGGTTGTACAGAACATTGGTGAGACCTCTTCCAGGGTAGTGTGCCCAATTCTGGATTCCAAGTTACAGGGAGTTTATTATTTGCTGAAGAGGGATTGGAAGAATTATGCGAGGATGCTGCCAGGAATGGAAAGATTGTCCAGTAATTGTTTTTCACTGGAACAAAGGAAGTTGAGAGATGACCTTATAGAGTTTATATAATCATGACGGGTGTTGATAGGATTAATGGTCGGCGTCTTTTCCCTACGATGGGGGACTTCAAGATGAAGGAGCGCATTTTTAATGTGAGAGGAGAAAGATTTATAAAAAATGACAAAGTCTTTACACAAAGAATGGTTCACATGTGAAGTGAACTTGCTGAGGAAGTGCTGGATGCGGGTACAGTTCCAATGTTTGGAAGACGTATCGATGACTAAAACAGGTTTGGAAGGATATGAGCCAGGAGCAGGCAGGTGGGACAAGTTTATATTGGGATTATAATCAGCATGGACTGGTAGGGCCATAGAGTCTGTTTCAATGTATTCTGTCTGTATGACTCCGTGAGCTGCTGTTTTTCCAGCTTGCTATGAGATTCTCTGTAGCACTGCGGCAATCCATTGAGATGTACGTCAGGATGGAACACGGTGGGTGTTTGATGGAAAACGCAACTGGAAGCTTGGGATGAATTTTATTGACAGAATGTATGTATTCCACAAAGCAGTCGACCAATCTGTGTTTCGTTTCCTCAGTGTGGAGAAAACTTTAATGTGAGCAGCAAATACAGTATAAGCGAAGTGCAGGTAGATCACTGCTGCACCTGGAAGGTGTGTCTGGATCCATGGATGGTGACGACGCTTATGAATTCGGATTATTCAACCTCTATGTATCCTCTTGTCAATATGAGAGTCAGACTCCTCTCAGAACAAATAATCTCCCCCTGTCTTCAGGTTAGAGGGCAGGAACATTAGTGAGTGTGGGTGTTTCTGAGAGGGGAGAAGGGAATAGGTCAGTCTAATGGAGCATGCATGATTGTGAAACAATCAATTGTGGGAACGCAATGGATTCTACCACTTCCACCCTGGGTCTGATAAACCCTAATCCCACTTTGCCCACTCAATCTCCAGAGCATATGCGATCCCAAGCAGTCGAATCCCACCCTCCCTCTCAGTCCTTATAACCTTTAATTTTCAAACATGCAATTCCACGCTTACCACGGCTTAATAACTTCCTAAATTCTCGAACCCTTCAATACCTCGCCCAAATAAATTCCATTCTCCTGTTAACTTTCCATACAATTAAATACAACATCTAGGCTAATGCAAATATCTGATCCATATTCACAACTTCCATTCACAACCAAAACTATTTGATGCCTCTCTACACTCAGTTAGAGTCATAGAGTCATAGAGATGTGCAGCATTGAAACAGACCTTAGGATCCAACCCGTCCATGCCGACCAGATGTCCCAACCCAATCTAGTCCCACTGCCAGCACACTGCCCATATCCTTCCAACTCCTTCCTATTCATATACCCATCCAAATGACTTTTAAATGTTGCAATTGTACCAGCCTCCACCACTTCATCTGGCAGCTCATTCCATACATGTACCACCCTCTGCGTGAAAACGTTGTCCCTTAGGTCTCTTTTATATCTTTCCCCTCTCACCTTAAACCTATGCCCTCTAGTTCTGGACTCCCTCACCCCAGGGAAAATACTTTGCCTATTTATCCTATCCATGTCCTTCATGATTTTATAAACCTCTATAAGGTTACCACTCAGCCTCCGATGCTCCAGGGAAAACAGACCCAGCCTGTTCGGCCTCTTCCTATAGCTCAAATCTCCAACCCTGGCAACATCCTTGTAAATATTTTCTTAACTCTTTCAAGTTTCACAACATCTTTCCGATATGAAGGAGACCAGAACTGCATGCACTATTCCAAAAGTGGTCCAACCAATGTCCTGTACAGCCGCAACATGTCCTCCCAACTCCTGTACTCAATGCTCTGACCAATAAAGGAAAGCGTACCAAACGCCTTCTTCACTATCCTATCTACCTGCGAATCCACATTCAAGGAGCTATGAACCTGCACTCCAAGGTCTCTTTGTTCAGCAACACTCCTAAGGACCTTACCATTAAGTGTACAAGTCCTGCTAAGATTTGCTTTCGCAAAAAGCAACACCTCACATTTATCTGAATTAAACTCCATCTGCCACTTCTCAGCCCATTGGCCCATCTGGCCAAGATCCTGTTGTAATCTGAGGTAACCCTCTTCGCTGTCCACTACATCTCCAATTTTGGTGTCATCTGCAAACTTACTAACTGTACCTCTTATGCTCGCATCCAAATCATTTACGTAAATGACAGAACGTAGAAGACCCAGCACCGATTCTTGTGGCACTCTACTGGTCACAGGCCTCCAATCTGAAAAAGAACCCTCCACCTCCACCCTCTGCCTTTTACCTTTGAGCCAGTTCTGTATCCAAATGGCTAGTTCTCTCTGTATCCATGAGATCTAACCTTACTAATCAATCTCCCATGGGGAACCTTATTGAACGCCTTACTGAAGTCCATATAGATAACATCTACTGCTCTGCCATCATCAAACCTCTTTGTTAATTATCCAAAAACTCAATCAAGTTTGTGAGACATGATTTCCCTCGCACAAAGCCATGTTGACTATCCCGAATCAGTCCTTGTCTCTCCAAATGCATGTAGACCCTGTCCCTCAGGATTCCCTCCAACAATTTGCCCACCACCGAGGTCAGGCTCACCAGTCTATAGTTCCCTGGCTTGGCCTTACCGCGTTTCTCAAACAGTGGCACCACGTTTGCCAACTTCCAGTCTTCCGGCACGTCACCTGAGACTATCGATGATACAAATATCTCACCAAGCGGTCCAGCAATCACTTCTCTAGCTTCCCACAGATTTCTCGGCACACCTGATCAGGTCCTGGGGATTTATCCACCTTTAAACGTTTCAAGACATCCAGCACTTCCTCGTCCTTAATGTGGATATTTTGCAAGATGTCACCATCGATTTCCCTACTGCCTATATCTTCCATATCCTTTTCCACAGTAAATAATGATGCAAAATACTCATTTAGTATCTCCCCCATTTTCTGTAGCTCCACACAAAAGCCACCTTGCTGATCTTTGAGAGGCCCTGTTCTCTCCCGAGTTACCCTTTTTTCCTTAATGTATTTGTTAAAATCCTTTGGATTCTCCTTAATTCTATTTGCCAAAGCTATCTCATGTCCCCCTTTTGCCCTCCTGATTTCCATCTTAAGTATACTACTACTTCCTTTATACTCTTCTAAGGATTCACTCTATCTATCCTGTCTATACCTGACATATGCTTCCTTCTTTTTCTTAACCAAACCCTCAATGTCTTTGGTCATACAGCATTCCCTATACCTACCAGCCTTTCCTTTCACCCTGACAGGAATATACTTTTTCTGGATTCTCGTTATCTCATTTCTGAAGGCTTCCTATTTTCCAGCTGTCCCTTTACCTGCGAACATCTGCCTCCAATCAGCTTTCGTAAGTTCTTGCCTAATACCGTCAAAATTTACCTTTCTTCAATTTAGAACTTTAGCTTTTAGATCTGGTCTATCCTTTACCATCACTATTTTAGAACTAATAGAATTATGATCGCTGGACCTAAAGTGCTCCCCCACTGACACCTTAGTCACCTGCCCTGCCTTATTTCCCAAGAGTAGTTCAAGTTTTGCACTTTCTCAAGTAGGTACATCCATATACTGATCAGAAAATTTTCTTGTACGCACTTCACAAATTCCTCTCCATCTAAATTTTTCACATTATGGCAGGCCCAGTCTACGTTTGGAAAGTTGAAATCCCCTACCATAACCACCCTATTATTCTTACGGTTAGCTGAGATCTCCTTGCAAGTTTGTTTCTCAATTTCCCTCTGACTATAGTACAATCTCCATAAGGTGAGCAGCTCTTTCTTATTTCTCAGTTCCACCCAAATAACTTCCCCGGATGCATTTCCGGGAGTGTCCTCCCTCAGCACCGTTGTAATGTTATCTCCTATCAAAAATGCCATTCCCCTTTTCTCTCTTGCCTCCCTTTCTATCTTTCCTGTAACAGTTATATTCTGGAACATTAAGCTGCCAGTCCTGCCCAATCCTGAGCCATGTTTCTATAATTGCTATGATATCCCAGTCCCATGTTCCTAACCGTGCCCTGAGTTCATCTGCTTTCCCTGTTCGACCCCTTGCATTGAAATAAGTGCAGTTTAATTTATTAGTCCTACCTTGTCCCTGCTTTCCCTGACTGTTTGACTCGCTTCTCTTCTTAACTGTACCAGTCTCAGGTTGATCTCTTTCCTCACTATCTCCCTTGATCCCCCTTCCCCCCACCTTATTAGTTTAAATCTTCCCGACCAGTTCTAGCAAATGTCCCTGCCAGTATATTAGTCCCCTTCCAATTTAGGTGTAATCCATCATTATTGTACAGGTCGCTTCTACCCCCCCAAAAAAGATTCCAATGATCCAAAAATGTGAATCCTTCTCCCGTACACCAGCTCTTCAGCCATGCATTCATCTGCTCTATCCTCCTCGTCCTGCCCTCTCTAGCTCATAGCACTGGGAGTAATCCAGATATTACTATCCTTGAGGACCACCTTTTTAAATTTCTGCCGAACGCTCTGTAATCTCCCTACAGAATCTCAACTTCTTCCCTTCGGCTATGGTTGGTTCCAATGTGGACAATGACCTCTTGCTGGACCCTCTCCCCCATGGGAACATTCTGCACCCTCTCTGACACATCCTTGTTCCTGGCACCAAAGAAGCAACACATCGTTCTGCTTTTTCATTGCTGGCCACAGAAACGTCTGTCTGTATCTCGGACTAAAGAATATCCTAACACAATTGACCTCTTGGAAGCTGATGTATCCCCCGTTGCATTAGAGCCAGTCTCAATACCAGAAACTTGACTGTTCGTGTTACTTTCCCCTGAGAATTTATCACCCCCTACATTTTACAAAACAGCATGGATGTTTGAAATGGGTATATCCATAAAAGACTCCTGTCCTAGGTGCCTACGTCTCTTACTTTTCCTGGAGTTAACCCATCTATGTGACTCTCTCTGAGACTTGCCCCCCTTCCTATAACTGTCATCCATCACATACTGTTGCAAATTCCCCATCGCTTCTAACTGTCTCTCCAATTCCATGGAGTTGAAGATTTTTGCTCAGAGATTCTGAAGGAACAGCAACAAATTTCCAAGTCGGGATGGCGAGCGTTTTGAAGGGAAATTACAGGGGCCAGAGATTCCGACGTATCTGCTGCCCTTGTCCTTCTGGGTAGAAGTGGTTGTGGCTTTGGAGGGTGTTGTCGAAAGAAACCTTGGTGAATTTCTGCAGTGCGTCATTTCGCCGGCAGACAGTCCTGACTCACTGCACCAGTGCGAAGGGACTCTACGTATCTCGGCAGCACAGTGGCTCAGAGGTTGGCACTGCTGTCTCACAGCGTAAGGGAACTTGATTTGTTTCCAACCTTGGGTGACTGTCTGTGTGGAGTTTGCAAATTTTGTCTGTATCTGCGTGGGTTTCGTCAGGGTGCTCCGGTTTCATCCCACTGTTCAAAGATGTGCAGGTTAGATGAACTGGCAATGCTAAGTTGCCCATAGTGTTCAACAGGGATGTGTTGGTTAGGTGCATTAGTCAGGAGTAAATATAGGGTAGGAGTAATGGGTCTGGGTGAGTCACTCTTCAGAGGGTCTGTATGAACTTGTTGTTTCCACACCATTGGGAATGTACGTTTCTATTATTCTAAGATCTCATAGTGTTCGCCCCTCAATCCGCAACCTCCGACAGCGTCGTCCTCCTTGATTTCTGGCCCTTCAACAGTGCAGCTCTCCTTCAGTACTGACATCGAGACAGTGCAGCAACCCCTCAGCCCTGACCCTCCGACAGACCAGCAATCCCTCATTACTGACTGTCCTAGTTCAAACCAATTTCATTCTCTCTTTGTACCTCCCTTCACTATCACTCTCCTTCATTACCGTTCAATCTCACCCACTTTTTAGCCTCTCCACAGGGAATGATGTGTGCCTCTTCCACCTCCTTGTCTCAATCTCGTGGATTACTCACACTGCTTTGAGCAGTAGACAGGATACAATAGCCCCAGGGAGTATTGTCGTTTTCTTTGTCTTACAAACACCATATAAAAGAGATTTTGATCTGAGACAGAGAGTGAGAGAATATCAAGTAGATTGCAGTGGAAGCATTGCTTTGTATGTAACCTGTGCTGCACCTGACCAGCGAGTAATTGATTGGGATAGTATACAGGGACGTTCAGTTTAAAATAGAAGAGGAGCTTTCCCCTGTACTATCTGACGCAGTGCTACCCCTGTTCTGGGAGTGTTTCGGAGGGACAGTATAGGGAGGGATTTTTCAATTTGAAAAGTAGAGGCAGCTTTAACTACAGTTTAAAAGAGTAGAGAAAACTTTACTGCATAGTTGATCTTATTCTGTCCCTTTCCTGGGAGTTTTACCTGGTGACAGTGTCAAGGGAGCCATGCTTTTCATTTAAGAGAGGAAAAGGATCTTGACTTTCAGTTTATAAAAGCACTGCAAACTTTATGTCGAATCCGTGCTATACATGCTCTGTGAGAGTTTGATGGGAACAGTGTCGAGAGAGCTTTAATTTGTTCAAAGGTGTGGTGTACCTGCCCTGCAAATGGTTAATGGAGACAGTGTAAAGAGAGATTTACTTTCCTTTTTCTTTTACATTAAAAGAGTAGAAGAGTGTTTACTCTGTAATTCACTCCATGCTGTACCTGTCTGATGAATAATTGATGCAGAGAATTCAGAGTTACCTTACATTGCATCTATTCCCATTTCATTCTGCATTGGCCATATTAATCTACTAGCTTACTATTGTCCACTCGTCTATGTGCCTGTGCATTGTAGTGTTATGTCCATAATAAGGAGTTGGAATAAATGCTCGTTGGATCCTTCAATGCAACTTTATCCACATCCAGTTGGATATTTAAGGCGTGTTAAATACCAATCAGGTGAACACCCTATTAGAGGCAAAGTCACTCCTCAGGTGGGGGACATCATTTTCAACCACCAAGTGTGCCTCAGTATCAGCGTGACTAACAGAGCTGGTCGGTCCTTCAATGACATTGGTGCGAGAATGCGTCTGCAGCAAGTGATGAAAGAGGAACCAGCAACAGGGCGAAACATACTTCACTTTATGCTCACCCTACTGCCGGGTGCTGATGCATCTGTTTGTGACTGTAACAGTAAGAGGGCCCAATGCACAGTCCGGTGGAGACAACGTTCCACCTTAGCTTTGAGAATAATCTCCATCATGTGGTGTGGCACTATCACTATAGTAAATGGGACAATCTTCAAACAAACCTCACAATTTAAAATTGAACTTTCCTGAGGCGCTATCGGCCATATACAGCAAAACTGTACTCCAGCATGACCCAGCATATCCACCATTCAAGTATTACCATCAAGCCAGGGAATCAATCCTGGTTCAAAGGATTATGTAGGAGGACAAGTCAGGAGCAGCAGCAAGAATATCTAAAGATGAAGTGCCAAACTAGTGAAGATAGAAAACAAGACTGCTTTTCAAACACCAGCAAATGATGGGTTGAGTTATGTGATCGCACAATTAACAGATTATATCTAAGCACTGCAGTTCTTTCACATCCAGTTGTGAATGGTGCTGGATAATCAAACAACACATTGGAGGAAAAGGCTGCAGAAATATCTCCATATTCAATTATGCATGACCCCAACACATCATGGCAAAAGATAAGGCTGAAGCATCTTCATCAATCTCCAGCCAGAAGTGACAAATGGTTGATCTATGTTGCCCTTCTCCCGTGGTCCTCAGAATCACATATACCAGTTTTCAACCAAGTCAATTCAATTACTGAAGACCTGTGCTCCACAACTTGAAGCATCACGAGCCAAACTGTTCTAGAACGACACTGACATCTACCCGACAGCGTGGAATTGTTCTGCACACAAAACGCAGATTATAGGCCAATTACATGCTTCAAGTTATGGGCGGCACGGTGGCACAGTGGTTAGCACTGCTGCCTCACAGCGCCTGAGACCCGGGTTCAATTCCCGCCTCAGGCGACTGACTGTGTGGAGTTTGCACATTCTCCCCGTGCCTGCGTGGGTTTCCTCCGGGTGCTCCGGTTTCCTCCCACAGTCCAAAGATGTGCAGGTCAGGTGAATTGGCCATGCCAAATTGCCCGCAGTGTTTGGTAAGGGGTAAATGTATGGGTGGGTTGCGCTTCGGCGGGTCGGTGTGGACATGTTGGGCCGAAGGGCCTGTTTCCACACTGTAATGTAATCTAATCTAATCTACATCCCCGTCAGTCTTGGCTCGATCACCACTAAAGTGACCGAATCGACACGGACATTTACTATAAACCGACCGACTCCCACAGCTACCTAGACTACACCTCCTCCCACCCTGCCCCCTGTAAAAACGCCATCCCATATTCCCAATTCCTTCGTCTCCGCCGCATCTGCTCCCAGGAGGACCAGTTCCAAAACCGTTCAACCCAGATGGCCTCCTTCTTCAAGGACCGCAATTTCCCGCCAGACGTAGTCGACGATGCCCTCCACCGCATCTCTTCCACGTCCCGCTCCTCCGCCCTTGAGCCCCGCCCCTCCAACCGCCACCAGGACAGAACCCCACTGGTCCTCATCTACCACCCCACCAACCTCCATGTACAACGTATCATCCGCCGCCATTTCCGTCACCTCCAAACGGACCCCACCACCAGTGATATATTTCCCTCCCCTCCCTTATCAGCGTTTCAAAAAGACCACGCCCTGCGTGACTCTCTCGTCAGGTCCACACCCCCCACCAACCTCCACTCCCGGCATCTTCCCCTGCAACCGCAAGAAATGCAAAACTTGCGCCCACACTTCCCCCCATACTTCCCTCCAAGGGTCACTTCCATATCCGCCACAAATTCCCCTGCACCTCCACACACATCATCTATTGCATCCTCTGCACCCGATGTGGCCTTCTCTATATTGGGGAGACAGGCCGCCTATTTGCGGAACGTTTCAGAGAACACCTCTGGGACACCCGGACCAACCAACCCAACCACCCCGTAGCCCAACACTTTAACTCCCCTTCCCATTCCACCAAGGACATGCAGGTCCTTGGACTCCTCCATGGCCAGACCATGGCAACACGACGGTTGGAGGAAGAGCGCCTCATCTTCTGCCTGGGAACCCTCCAACCACAAGGGATGAACTCGGATTTCTCCAGTTTCCTCATTTCCCCTCCCCCCACCTTGTCTCAGTCAAATCCCTCGAACTCAGCACCGCCTTCGTAACCTGCAATCATCTTCCTGACCTCTCTGCCCCCACCCCACTCCGGCCTATCACGCTCACCTTGACCTCCCTCCACCTATCGCATTTCCAAAGCCCCTCCCCCAAGTCCCTCCTCCCTACCTTTTATCTTAGCTGCTGGACACACTTTCCTCATTCCTGAAGAAGGGCTTATGCCCGAAACGTCGATTCTCCTGTTCCTTGGATGCTGCCTGACCTGCTGCGCTTTTCCAGCAACACATTTTCAGCTCTGATCTCCAGCATCTGCAGTCCTCACTTTCTCACTAAAGTAATGGAAGTTGTCATCAACGGTGTTATCAAGCAGTACCTTCTCAGCAAGAATCAGCTTAGTGACATCCAGTTTGGGTTCTGCCAGAGCTACTCAATTGCTGACCTTATTAATTGAGCATCAGCAAAAGAGCTGAATTCCAGAGGTGACGTGAGAATGACAGACTTTGACATCACGGCCGCATTTCACTGAGTGTGGCATGAAAGACCTCTAGCAAACCTGGAATCAATCAGTGTCAGGGGACAAACTGTCTATTGGATACCATCCTAACTGGTACGTGGGTAGTTGAATGTGCTGTTTGGAGGGCAGTCATCTCAGCTCCAGGACATGTCGACAGGAGTTCCACTGGGCAGTGCTCTCGGCCCAACCATCTTCAGCTGTTTCATAATTGCGATTCCCTCCATTTTAAAATCAGAAGTCAGGTGCATTAGTCAGGGTAAATGTAGAATAATGAGCAATGTGTTTGTGTCGGTCCTCTTCAGACGGTCGTTGTGGACTTGTGAGGGGGAAAGACCTGTTTCCACACAGTAGTGAATCTACAATTCTCTGACAGTATGAAGTGGAATGCTTGCTGATAATTGCACAATATTCAACAACAATCATAACTCTTCAGACACTGAAGCAATCCATGTCCAAGTGCAACAAGACCTAAACATTTTCAGGCTTACGCTGAAAAGTGACAAGTAACATCTGTACCACACAAACGGCAGACAATGATAGTCTCGAATAAGATACAATCTAACATGCAAGGGTGTTACCATCACTGAATCTCCATTATTACAATCCTGAGGATAACCATTGACCAGAAATTGAATTGAACCAGCATTAAATATGTTGTGGCTGCAAGTGCAGGCTATGAATATTGCAGTGTGCAATTCATTTCCTGACTCTCCAAAGTCTATCCATTTACAAGGCATAAGACGGGTGTATGGTGGAATGCTCCCCACTTGCCTGGATGGGTGGAACTCCAACAACATTCAAGAAGCTTAACACCGTCATGGGCAAAGCAGCCTACCTGTTTGGCATGACATTCACAAATATATTCTCTCTTCCACCAACGCTCAATACCAGCGCTGTCAACTATTTACGAGATGCTCTGCAGAAACTCATATGCAGCACTTTCCAAAACCACAACTATTTACATTTAAAAGGAGATGGGCAGCATGGGAACATCATACCAGTAAGTTCCTCTCCAAGTCATTTATCATCTAGCTCCAAAATATATTGCTGTGACTTCAGTGTCACTGTGTAAATCCACTAGAACTCTTTTCCTAAGGTTTCCACACAGCACACAGACTGCAGTGGTTCAAGAAGGCAGCTCCCCATCATTTTCGGATGGAGCAATGAGGGAAGGGAATTAAATGCTGTCCAAGACTACATCTCATGATGTATTTCTTTACAAGTTTTTAAATCCCTCAATGAGATCCAGGCTATAACTCACTCTGTATATCCATTATTCTATAGGCTATCCAACCAGAACGTCTCTGTTTGATTCCAGTATGAACTGAACTGCTTAGCTGCATTCCTGATGAAGAGCTTTTGCCCGAAACGTCGATTTTACTGCTCCTCGGATGCTGCCTGAACTGCTCTGCTTTTCCAGCACCACTCTACTCCCGAATCTGGTTTCCAGGATCTGCAGCCATTGTTTTTTACCCTGCTGACTACAGTCCAGTGATCGCCACCCTGACAGCAGCCTGCCATGTAAGGTGTTGCTCCTCCTAACGTGGAATGGACTCTCTGTCTCCATTGTAAGTAGACACATTATTTTCGTCAGTACAGTATGTACACTCTACTGGAGATGGGGTTGCAGAGCTCTGAGATGCAGAGGCATCTGCGTGCCCCCGTGCATGAAACACTGAAGTATGTGGGTATAGCAAATTATCAGGAAAACTAATAGAATGCGATGGTTTATTGTGAAGGGAATTGAATAAAAGTGTAGAGAGGGCATTGCTGAGACCACGACTGGAGTGTTTTGTGCAGTACCTTACTTACTGGAGGATTTTAATCATTGGAAACAGTTCCAAGAAGCTTACCTAAATCAATACGTGGAAGGAGCAGATCGTTTTATGAGGAAAGGGTAGGCAGACTGGACCTCTATCCTCTGGAGGTCCGAAGAATCAAAGGTGGCATAATTGAAGCATGCAAGACCCTGGGGACATTTGACTAGGCGAATCTTGAAAGGGTGGTCTATTGTTGGAGAATTTAGAACTAGGTTCCAGAGATTAAAAATAAGAGCCTGCTCCTTTATAATGGAGATGGCGAAATGTTTTATTTCTTTCAGACGGTAAAGAGATTTTGAAATTCCCTTATACAATAGACAGTGGATACAACGCCTTTAAGTATTTCGAAGACAAAGGTAGCTATGTTTATGATGACCAAGGAAATGGAAGTTATTAGGGGATATATAGGAATGGAGAGTTGATGTTAAAATCAGATCAGCCATGCTCTTATTGATTGGTGGAGCGGATTGAGCATATTCTTTGAAAGTCCACAAAAGCACAATGCCAGGTCAGAGTCATATCACAATGATCTGATCGTGATAAGTCCGAATGCCTAATACTGCCCAAGGTTCTCCCTGCTGTTTCTTATTGCATAATCTCATCCACTTACTTTACACAGTTTTCATTGTCGTATTATTCACATGGCTATGTTATTGTCAGAATGTCAATACCATCAACACTACCCTATGCCTGGTTACCTTCGTTCCTGAAAAAGTTATTCGATTTTGCTAACCGTTTTCTGAATTCAGAAGGATAGCATTAGGTAAAAGCAAATTACTGCGGATGCTGGAATCTGCAACCAAAGGAGAAAATGCTGGAAAATCTCAGCAGGTCTCGCAGCATCTGTAAGGAGAGAAAAGAACTGACGTTTCGAGTTTTACTGACCCTTTGTGAAAGCTAAAAAAAGGGAGAAATAGGGAGGTATTTATACTAGGCTGAGAGAAGGTGAGGTAAAAATGCTCTTTGGATGCTGCCTGAACTGCTGTGCTCTTCCAGTACCACTAATCCAGAATGAGAGAAGGTGAGGCATGGCTCCAACAGCAAAGCTAGCAATAAAGAGGTGATAATAACAATGCATTATAGGGAGACGAGGAGCTGTGAATGACCAAAGTTGAAGCCAGTGCTATGTGACAAAATATATGGGAGATGGGGGGATGGGTGAAGCCACATATTTTGTCACATAGCGTTGGCTTCAGCCTTTGCCATTCACAGCTAATAATTTCCCTATAATCTCTCTATGCACTGTCATTATCACCTCTTTATTGCTACCTTTGCTTCTGGAGCCATGACGCACCTTCTCTCAGCCTCGTATAAATACCTCCCTATTTCTCCCTTTTTTTTAGCTTTGACAAAGGGTCAGATAGACTCGAAACGTCAGTTCTTTTCTCTCCTTACAGATTCTGTCGAAAGAACATCAACAGAAACAGAGCAGAAATATCCGACCGTTGAGAATAAAACGTAACCATCATATGGGTTCACACACTATCCTCAAGTATTTCATGATTTTGGATTCCAGGTCGAAACATAACACAGACCATTTATCTATTTAAAAATAAATATTAACCCTGTCTAATGAAACCTGACTACTTGACTACAGTGTATTTTCGCTGGACGTGTGGTTTCAGCTCATCTAACTACCAAAAGCAACCATGGATCTGGCTGAGAAGGAAGCTTTAATCCTCGTTAGCTGAAGAAGCTTGCAAGATAGCACCAAATTTCAAAACATGGTGGACAGTGAAGAAGATTATCGAAGACTGCGAGATTTAGACAGAATGGGCCAACGATCTGAGGAGTTTCAGATGGAAGTTCAAACCACATAAATGTGAGGTGGTTAAATGAACCAAAGCAGGACTCTCACAGTTAATGGGGGAGGGGTTAGTTCAGTTGGGGAAACCAGGCCAGCATGGATGAGTTGGACTAAAGCGTCTGTTTCCATGCTCTGTGACTGAGGAATCTGCGGAGGGATCTACGTCCACTAAAACCAATCCCATCTGTTTCCGTGTGACCGTTGTAACCCTATTTCCATCTATTTCCGTTGTTTATCATCCACTTCAACCACAAGTTAGCCCCCAGTGTTCACGTGCCTCCTTCGCAAGAGTACGCTCATGTTAAGAAGGAAAAAAACAGATATTTTTCAGAGCAACGATTAAATGCAGTGAAAAGTGCCTTTTCCCGTGAGTGAAGAAAGAGAAATGTTTCTCAGTGTGTACCACTGGCACCTGTACGTGGAACTGCGGCATTGTCTATTACAGCATGCTTAGAGCACATTAAATCACACTCTTATTGAGGAGTTGCTGTCGATCTGCCTGCTAGTGTTTCTGCTACAATGCTATGCCAAGAGTTCTTCATTTGTCACTGTGTCTGAGAAACACAGAAAATAGGAGTAGGAGTAGGGCATTCGGCCCCACTGGTCCGTTCTGCCCATTCAATAGGATCATCCAGCTCAGTCCCCTGTACCCCGTTTCAGCCTCTAAGAACTCTATCCAACTCCTTCTCGAACAATATTCAAAGTTCTGGCCCCCCACGCTTTCTTTGGCAAAGACTTCAACAGGCTTACTGCTCACGGGGTGAAGATATTCTTATCCTAGTCCTATCCGATCTCCATCAGATTGTAATAATTAGCTTCTGAAATCACCGCCCTCAATCCCCATATATACCCAAAACACCTTCTCTATGTTTATCCCTGTCGTCTGCTCTTGCAAAGTTTATATGTTTCTATGAGAAGGCCCCTCGTTAAAAACAATCTCGTGGATATACTTCCAAACGATTCAGTCTCCCTTCATCCATCAGTCCTGCTATCCCAGGAATCAGCCTGGGAAAGCTTCGTTGCGCTCCCTCCATAGCCAGAACATCCTTCCTCGGTTTAGAAGATCATAACTGAAAAAAGAGTTGCAAACGATAAACAAAATGTATTCCCCAAGATAAAGCAAAAAACTATGGATGCTGAAAGTCTGAAACAAATGCAAAATTTACACGAAAACCTCAGAAGGTCTGGCAGCGTGGTGCTGGGTGGAGTGTGTGATGTGTTGCGCACGCACGCGCCCGTGAGAGAGAGCGAGAACCAGAAAAACAGAGTTGACATTACAGGATATAAACACAATTTACTGGGGAAACTCAACATGTCTGGTAGCTGTTGCGGGGCGAAAGAGATAGAAAAATATAATCAATGTTGCATGTTATAAATAAAGGTTTTTGCTATCTGCACTATCTTTGTCCTTCATAATTTTATAGGTCTCAAATATATCCCTCAATCTGTACTACTCTATGGTTAGCACTGCTGCCTCACATCACTCGGGACCTGGGGTCGATTCCGGACCTGGGTCGATTCCAACCCTGGGTGACTGTCTGCGTGGAGTTTGCACATTCTCCCTGTGCCTGCTTGGTTCCATCCAGGTGTTCTGGTTTTCTCCCACAATCTAAAGAATTGCAGGTCAGGTGAACTATCAATGCTAAATTGCTTGTGGGGTTCACGCATATGTAGATTAGGTGCATTAATCAGGCCTAATCAAGTAGGGGAATATGTCTGGGTAGGTTATTTTTCAGACGTTTGGTGTGGACTTGTTGGGCCAAATACCCTGTTTGGTCACTGTAGGACTACACGATAAATAAGGGGGGAAAAGCCAATAAAGTCATTGGATATGTCTGCACCAGTGTCTAGCAGCAAATTTCAAACTTTCATATTCTAATCGAGCTTGTAACAAAATCCAACATTCAGCTTCTCTCTTACAAACCTTGTTGTGCTTTTCATTTAAAAAGAAAGTGCACCTTCCTAAGTGGACTGTCAGATTTTTCTGTGTGATAACGGTATGATGACAAGACAGAGTTAATGCAGAGACCAAGTCATGTCTTGGACTGCTGTTAAAATCCCTCCATGGCAGATGGTGGAATTTGAATCCAATAATAATCTAGAAATCAGATTTTAATGATGACCATCAAACCACTGTCGATTGTTGGGGAAATACTCACCTGGCTCACTCAATAATGTCGTTAGAAAAGGAAATCTGCCATCCTAACTTGGTTTACGCCGATGCCTCTGCAATGCAATTGATACTTAAAAGCTCTCTGGTCAATAAATGCTGTCACAGGCAGCAATGCCCACATCCTGTGAATGAATAAGAAAAGTCTGCCCCCTCCCCATTCAAATCATATCCTGAGTGTCAATTGGTTCGACCCAATTGAATACGGATATTTCTTCTATAACATGATGGTTGCGTTCTTGAGCAATTCGGAACGATAGAAAAATCACTCCAATGAGACATTGCTTAAAGCGTTGGTGATGCAATCGCACTGCAGCAAGCACACATTTTAAAAATTCACACTTCAGAAATCGTGTACATAATTCATAACTGCTTTACTGAGAATTTGCATTGACAAAATGCACATCATGTCAGAATGACTGGTACTCTATTTTCTCACGTTAAACTCTATTTTTCTTTTGCCAGTTGACTTCATCCATCATTAACACACTGAACCAACATTGTGACCTCGCTACAACCTGCTACCCCAATCAAAGTTTGTTAAAAAAGCAAAGCTTTTCACTACAATGCATTAAGTCCATTTATCCAGTTCATAACATTAATTGTAATCAGTACTGATCCTTGCTGCAGACCACATGTTTACGGTTTCTCACATTGATAATGGTCTAGTTGTATTCATAATCAAGACAGTTAATGGAATGCTGACCTTTATATCGAGAGGAATGGAGTGCAATGATGCAGAAGTTATGTTGCAGTTATACAAAACCGTGTTTGGATCCTACTTGGGGCAAGTCTGGGCACCATGCCTTAGAAAGAATAGATTGGTCTGGGAGGCGTACAAATAATGATTCCTGGACTTCAGAAGGTTAAGTTATGAGGAGAATTTAGAAAGCTAAGGAGTGGCCTGAATGAATTCTTCAAGATATAAACAGGAAAGGACAGAGTGGGAAAAAAGAAACTATTTCCATTGGTGGTGGGGGGGGGGGGGGGGGGTGGAATTTCGACTACTTGGGAGGGCATAGTCTGAGAATGAAGTCCACACCACGTTAGGAAACACTTCCACACACAAAGGAAGATAGAGGCCTGCAGCTCTCTTCCACAAACAGTAGTGGATGCTGGATCAGTTGTTAGTTTTCAATCTAAGAGAGGTACATTTTTGTTTGAAGAGTCCCCATATGGCATTAGGCCACACATCAGCCACAATCTCATTGAATGGTGGAATAGGTTCAAGTGGCTGAATGACCTACTCCTGCATTCCTGATCCTAAATAACAGTTTGGGCACTGCGAGAGTGAGACAGAAAGTTGGAGTTGCTAAAATGAGACAAGGAGTTGCGGATGCTGGAGATCTGAACCAAGTCTATCGAAGATACTCACTACATTAAGTGTGGGAGAAGTGTGGAACTGCCTTCCACAAACCACCTGGCTGCTGGATGAATTATTTGATTTCAATCTGAGAGAGAAGCATTTTTGTTAAGCAGAAGTATCAAATAGGAAGAGGCCAAAGGAAAGTGTATGGAGTGAAGTTACAGATTAGCCACAATCTATCGTAAGGACAGACTGACGGGCAGAGGGGGTGGGGCGGCCTTGTTGGTAAGGGATGATATTCAGTCCCTTGCGCGAGGGGACCTAGAGTCAGGGGATGTAGAGTCAGTGTGGATAGAGCTTCGAAATACTAAGGGTAAAAAGACCCTCTTGGGAGTCATCTACAGGCCTCCAAACAGTAGTCTGGATGTCAGATGTAAGTTAAATCAGGAGCTGAAATTGGCCTGTCGCAAAGATATCACTACATTTCTAATGGGGGATTTTAACATGCAGGTAGACTGGGAGAATCAGGATGGTATGGGGCCTCAAGAAAGAGACTTTGTGGAGTGCCTCAGAGATGGATTCTTAGAGCAGCTGGTGCTGGAGCCGACCAGGGAGAAGGCAATTCTGGATCTGGTATTGTGTAACGAACCAGAATTGGTCAGAGACCTCGAAGTGAAGGAGCCATTGGGAAGTAGTGACCATAATTGCTTCAATCTGCAATTTGAGAGGGAGAGGGTACAGTCGGAAGTGACAGTACTTCTGTTGAATAAAGGGAACTATGGAGCTATGAGGGAGGAGCTGGCCAAAGTTCAATGGTGCAATACCTTAGCAGGGATGACCGTGGAGGAACAATGGCGGATATTTCTGTGTATAATGCAGAAGTTGCAGGATCAGTTCATTCCTAAAAGGAAGAAAGATCCCAGGAGGAGGCATGGACGGCCGTGGCTGACGAGGGAAGTAAACAAACATATAAAGTTAAAAGAGAAAAAAGTATAACATAGCTAAGATAAGTGGGAAAACTGAGGACTGGGAAGCTTTTAAAGAGCAACAGAGGATTACTAAGAAGGAAATACGCAGAGGAAAAATGAGGTACGAAGGTAAAATAGCCAAGAATATTAAGGAGGATAGTAAAAACTTTTTTAGGTATGTGCAAGGCAAAAAAATGGTTACGACAAAAATTGGGCCCTTGAAGACAGAAACAGGGAAATAACTAGGAACAAAGACATGGCAGAGGAATTAAATGGGTACTTCAGATCTGTGTTCACTGGGAAAGACCCAAGCAATCTCCCTGAGGTAACAGTGGCTGAAGGACCTGAACTTAAGGGAATTTATATTTGCCAGGATTTAGTGTTGGAGAGACTGTTAGGTCTGAAGGTTGATAAGTCTCCGGGGCCTGATGGTCTGCATCCCAGGGTACTGAAGGAGGTGGCTCGGGAAATCGTGGATGCGTTGGTGATTATTTTCCAGAGTTCAATAGATTCGGGGTCGTTCCTGAGGATTGGAGGGTGGCTAATGTTATACCACTTTTTAAGAAAGGTGGGCGAGAGAAAGCAGGAAATTATCGACCAGTTAGTCTGACGTCAGTGATGGGAAAGATGCTGGAGTCTATTATAAAGAATGAAATTACTGCACATCTGGATAGTAGTAACAGGATAGGACAGAGTCAGCATGGATTTATGAAGGGCAAATCATGCTTGACTAATCTTCTTGAATTTTTTTAGGATGTAACTCTGAAGTTGGACGATGGGGATCCAGTAGATGTAGTGTACCTGGACTTTCAGAAAGCGTTTGATAAAGTCCCACACAGGAGGTTAGTGAGTAAAATTAGGGCGCATGGTATTGGGGGCAAAGTACTAGATTGGATTGAAAATTGGTTGGCTAATAGGAAACAAAGGATAGTGATAAACGGCTCCATTTCGGAATGGCAGGCAGTGACCAGTGGGGTACCACAGGGATCAGTGCTGGGACCGCAGCTTTTTACAATATATGTTAATGATATAAAAGATGGTATCAGCAATAACATTAGCAAATTTGCTGATGATACAAAGCTGGGTGGCAGAGTGAAATGTGATGAGGATGTTAGGAGATTACAGGGTGACCTGGACAAGTTAAGTGAGTGGGCGGATGCATGGCAGATGCAGTTTAATGTGGATAAATGTATGGTTATCCACTTTGGTGGCAAGAACAGGAAGGCAGACTACTACCTCAATGGAATCAATTTATGTAAATGGGCAGTACAGAGAAATCACCTGGAGTACTGTGTGCAGTTCTGGTCTCCAAATTTGACAAAAGACATTCTGGCTATTGAGGGAGTTCAGCATAGATTCACGACGTCAATTCCTGGAATGGCAGGATTACCTTACACTGAAAGACTGAAGCGACTGGGCTTGTATACCCTTGAGTTTCGAAGACTCAGAGGGGATCTGATTGAGACGTATAAGATTATGAAAGGATTGGACACTCTGGCAATAGGAAACATATTTCCACTGATGGGTGAGTGCCGAACCAGAGGACACAGCTTAAAAATACGGGGTAGGCCATTTAGGACAGAGCTCAGGAGAAACTTCTTCACCCAGAGAGTGGTGGCTGTGTGGAATGCTCTGCCCCAGAGGGCAGTGGAGGCCCACTCTCTGGATTCAAATAAGAAAGAGTTGGATAGGGCTCTCAAAGGTAGTGGAATCAAGGGTTATGGAGATAAGGCAGGAACAGGATACTGATTAGGAATGATCAGCCATGATTATATGGCGGTGCAGGCTCGAAGGGCTGAATGGCCTACTCCTGCATCTATTGTCTATTGTCTATTGTCTATTGTCTAATCTCATAAATTGGCAGAACTGGCTCAAATAGACGAATAGCCTAGTCCTGTTCCTCTGATATTCTTATTTCTGCTATTTGTTTTTTTTTCAGTATTTGTTTAGGGTATTATTATTCTTTTCTTCCTGTATGGTTTTTGTGTATCTGCGTGCTTCACTATTTCTGATCATTTTCTGGTATGTTATAGTTCCCCAATCCTCTGATGTATATAAATCTTTGAAGTATTGGACCGTTTTGGAACAGACCTTTTTTTCAACTGAGATGGAAACCTTCACAAACACTTTTTAAAGCAGAAATGAAAATCATGGAGGCTTTTCTCTCTCGTACTCGAGCCGGATCCATACTCTGAGCAAAGGCTGAAGGGCTTGAGAGGAAATTGTTTGCTAAATTTCCATTCCTTGCAAAGTTACGAGGCGACTTTGAGGACTCATCGAACCAGAAGTGGATTCCCGTTGCATTAGTTGATGGAGAAGGAGTTAGAGGGTTGAATTAATTCACTGGTTGGTCTTCAGCAAGCAACATGACAGAAGCAGATGGCAATGGTGGGGGGTGGGGACAAAGGTTACTATGTTTTCACGACCATATAAACACTCGACTCTTCCCTGACGGCCAAGGCAGATTCACATTGATCCAAACCATCCATTTTCAAGGCAGTTTAAGTAACTCCCTCATATTTGCTGTCAAGAACATTGGAAGACTAGCCTGCATTTTGTAACATGGAAAGTGGCATTTGCAAAGTATGCGCTGATATCTTATGTGTTCGTTCCTCACAAAACCTTTGTTGTTCGTCTATGTATCACAATCTCTAGGTTCCTGTCAATCGCTTTCTCACCATCCCCACACTCTGTTCTCAATTCTTTTTCCTTTCAGTTTCTCAATATGATGAGAAGGCGTAAGTTAAGGCGTAAGATTGCAGATCACACCAAACTTAGTGGCATTTGGGAAAAACGTTATCTAAGAGTAAAATATGATCTTGATCAGAGGGGCCAATGGGCCAACGAGTGGCAAATTGAGTTTAATTTGAATAAATGCAAGGTATTGCATTTTGCTAAGGCAATCGCAGGACTTACACAGTTAATAGAATGATCCTGGGGAGTGTCGTCGACCAGACAGACTTTACTTTACAATGTGGAAATAGGCCCTTCGGCCCAACAAGTCCACACCGACCCACCGAAGCGCAAACCACCCCTTACCTAACACTACGGACAATTTAGCATGGCCAATTCACCTGACCTGCACATCTTTGGACTGTGGGAGGAAACCGGAGCACCCAGAGGAAACCCACGCAGACAATGTGCAAATTCCACACAGTCAGTCGCCTGAGGCGGGAATTGAACCCGGGTTTCTGGCGCTGTGAGGCAGCAGTGCTAACCACTGTGCCACCGTGCCGCCCACCAGACCTTGGGGTGCAGTACATAGTTCCTTGTAAGTGATATAGCTGGTAGACAATGCAGTGAATTTGGTGTTTGACACAAATGCCTTAATTGGCCAGTGCATTGAGTATAGGAATTGGGACATTATGTTGTAGCTGCACAACACATTGGTAAGGCCATTTTTAAAGTTATGCGTATAATGCTGGTTGCCCTACGATAAGAAAGATGTTATTAAACCAAAAGGGGTACAGAAAACATTTACAAGGATGCTAACGGATTGGAAGATTGAATTATAGAGAGAGTGATCGGTTGGAACATTTTTCTCTGAAGCATCGGAGGTTGAGGGGTAACTTTACAGATATTTGGAAAATCATGAGGGGCATAGATGAGGAGAATAGCCAAGATCCTTTCCCCAGGATTGGGGAGTCCAAACCTCGAGGGCATAGGTTTAAAGTCAGTTGTGAAAGATTTAAAGGGGAGCTGAAGGTGGTTAATATATGGAATGAGCTGCAAAAGGAAGTGGTAGAGGTAGTATAATTACAACGTTTAAAATGCATTTAAACAGGTACATTATTAAGAAAGAATTAGCGGGATGCGTTTCAAATATAGGTCAATGAAACTAGTTTAGTATAGGAAACCTGGTCAGCATGGACGACTTGTGCCAAAGGGTCTGTTTCCATGCTGTACGACTCTATAACTCTCACTATTTTCAATTTGCTTCCGATGTTTATCTCCACCTTCATGCTTCAATACAGTTCCCCTTTTTCTCACCACCGTATTCCCATTTGTCCCTTTGTTTGTGTTGATTTTCTGCGTCCTTTTCCATCTCAGTCTCTCTGTTCATCAAGGTTTGGAGCTAGTGGTATTGGACTGGGATGGACAAAGTTAAAAATGAGAGCTGAAAATGTGTTGCTGGAAAAACGTAGCAGGTCAGGCAGCATCCAAGGAACAGGCGAATCGACGTTTCGGGCATAAACGTCGATTCTCCTGTTCCTTGGATGCTGCCTGACCTGCTGCGCTTTTCCAGCAACACATTTTCAGCTCTGATCTCCAGCATCTGCAGTCCTCACTTTCTCTTCAAAGTTAAAAATTACACAACATCAAGTTATAGTCCAACAGGTTTATGTGGAGGCACTAGCTTTCAAAACAGCGCTTTGAAAGCCATTGCCTTTAAATAAACCTGTTGTCATTTAACCTGGTGTTGTGTGATTTTTAACACTGTTAATCAAAGCATACTTGTCCTAACCTTCTTCGCCATCCAAGTATATTCTTTATCGCAGAAGTCTTTCTTTACAGCAGAATCTAAACCGAGTTT
Source organism: Chiloscyllium plagiosum (assembly GCF_037043375.1). Taxonomy (NCBI): domain Eukaryota; kingdom Metazoa; phylum Chordata; class Chondrichthyes; order Orectolobiformes; family Hemiscylliidae; genus Chiloscyllium; species Chiloscyllium plagiosum. Next base: position 9,053,047 of record NW_028270187.1, read on the forward strand.
GCGGAGCAAGAAAATAAAAGTGACTTGAGTTTGAATAAGAATCGTATGTTTACCGTGGGGTTGTAATTGATTAAATTGCTGTTTTAACCTGGGATAAAAGAAGCACTGAAATTGAGTGTTTTATTTTTCTGGCTGTTTTAGCAGTGAGTCTCACTAGTTTATTTTGTTAATGGTTTTTGTGTGGTAATACTGATAACCACTGAAATATAGGCATTTTCAAAACTGTAGCCCCACACTTACCTTGGAGAGAGACACGTCTGATGGTTCAAGCAGAGGGTCAACACAGTTGACAGGAGGGAGACGTTGAGATGGAAAGTACACAGGCCATGTGGGGATTGAACCCACATAATTCGCATCGCCCACTAGCCATTAGAGCAAATCACACCTGCCGAACCTACATTATATTAAATGATGACAAATAATATTCATTCGATCTATAATCTGTCAACCAGGATATTTCCTGGGATGGGGTGATTGCCTTATGAGTTAAACGGAATGTGACTCTAATCACTGGAGTTTAGAAGAATTGAGGTGATGTCTTTGAAACATATAGGCGCTTGATGTGGTCAACGCTGAAAGAATGCTTTTCCATCATTGAAGCATCTATGACCAGAAGACACATTCTAAGACGCAACGGTGTCAATGGATGACTAAGATTTGGAGGATTCTCTCCCCTGGGAAGGATGAGTGTCTTTGGAGCTCCTTAACTAAGAGAAGTGAGTGGGTGGACAGAATCCTTGTGTATATTTCAGACTGAGTCAGATACATTCTTGATTAATAAGTGAATTATACATTTAAATGCAGCATCTGTGGGAATATTGCCCAACAGAGACTTAGAGGTGCAGGATGATCATTGAAAGTGGAGTTGCAGGTGGACAGGTTAGTGAAGAAGGCCTTTGGTATACTTGGTATACTCATTAGGGTGTGCATTGAGTGTAGGAGTTGTGATGTCATGTTGTGGCTGTACAGGATTTTAGCTCTTCCATTTTTTTGGAATACTGCATTTAATTCTGGTTTCTTTGCTATAGGATAAACGTTATTAAGCTTGAAATGATTCAGAAAAGATCTATAAGGATGTTGCCATGTTGTAGCGTTTGATAAATAGGGAGAGGCTGAATAGGCTGTGGCTATTTTCCCTGAGACTGAGGTCTACTAAATAAGGAGATTTTCAAAATCACGAGGGCCATTGATCGAGTGAATAGCCAAAGTCTTTCTCCCAGGGTAGCGGAGTCCAAAACTGGAGGGCACAGGTTTAATGGGAGAGCCATAAATTGAAAAGGCACATGAATAGGAAAAGTTTAGAGAGCTATGATGCAAATGTTGGCAAACAGGATTAGATTACTTGAGGATACCTGGTCGGAATAGTTGAGTTGGACTGTAAGGTCTCTTTCTGTGCTGGTCATCTCTATGACTCTACCTTTTAGCTCCATTCGCCCCTCCTCACGTACTGAAGCAATTTGTGTCAAAATGCAGCAATATCGAGATAATATCCAGGCTTTTGCTGACAAGTGGCAAGGGACATTTACACCACGCAAATACCATCTTCAATAAGATAGAATCTAACCATTGCCATTTATGTTCAATATTGTTACCATCACTGCATCCCCTCCCAATTAACGTTCTGTGGTTTATCATTTAGTGAGAATCTAACCATCGTCCCCGTGATGATAAATGATGTTACCATCACTGAATTGACGCCACACTCCCTCCCCCACTATCAACATCCGGGAGGTTACACTTGAGAGATAGTCTAACCTTCATCCCCTTGACATTCAATGATATTACCATTGATGAATACCCCCACTACCAACATCCTGGTGGTTAGTGTAGACCAGAACCTGAACTGGACTCTCCATGCCAATACTGTGGCTACAACAGCAGGCCAGATGCTAGGAATACTGCAGCGAGTAACTCACCTCCTGGTTACCCCCAAAGCATGTCCACCATCGAAAGGGCACAAGTCAGGAGCTTGATGGAATAGTCCCCACTTATCTGGATGCAGCTGCAACAACATTTGAGAAGATCGACACTATCCAGAATAAAGCACCTCCCACCTGATTGGCACCACATCCTCAAACACTGACTCCCTCCACCATTGATGCTCAAACGCAGCAGTGTGTACCATCGACAATATTATTACAGAAACTCATCAAAGGTCCTGAGAAGCACCTTCAAAACTCATGACTACATCCATCTAGAAGGACAAGGGCAGTAGATAAGTGGGAACACCGTCACCTGCACATCACCTCCAAGCCACTCACCATCCTGACTCGGAAATATATCGGCTGTCCCTTCAGTGTCACTCGGTCAACATACAGTAATTCTCTCCCTCAGAGCAATTAGGGCGTACTTGCAGCGCATGGACTGTAGCAGTTCAAGAACGCAGCTCAGCATTACCTCCTCAAGGGGACAAATAAGCACAAGGGTGATTAATGCTCCATAAGTAGAAAATAAAGTAATGGTGGTAAGGGACAATGAATTCAAGTGAGGTACATTTGCAATCAGTGAAGTAAGTTAACTGTTAGATGGATTTTTAAGTCTTATTAAGGATGATCATCAGTTGCTAATTTTAATGTTGCAATGCCAAATCTTTTAAAAAAAGTTATTATAACATTACTCCTGCCGAAAAGGGAGGTTTGACACTGATATTCAGCAAATAAATGAACTCATAGAGATATAGAGCACAGAAACAGACTCTTGGGTCCAACTCGTCCCTGCCAACCATATATGTGGGCGGCACGGTGGCACAGTGTTTAGCACTGCTGCCTCACAGCGCCAGAGACCCGGGTTCAATTCCCGCCTCAGGCGACTGACCTATGTGGAGTTTGCATGTTCTCCCCGTGTCTGCGTGGGTTTCCTCTGGGTGCTCCGGTTTCCTCTCGCAGTCCAAAGATGTACAGGTCAGGTGTACATTCAGGTGAATTGACCAAGCTAAATTGCCCGTAGTATTAGGTAAGGGGCAAATGTAGGGGTATGGGTGGGTTGCGCTTCGATGGGGCGGTGTGGACTTGTTGGGCTGAGGCGCCTGTTTCCACACTGTAAGTAATCTAATATCCTAAACTAATCTAGTTCCATTTCCTGGCAATTTTCCCATATTCCTATTCATAAAGCCATCCATATCCCATTTAAATGTCGTCATTGCAACAGCCTGCAATAATTCCACTGGCAGCTTACTCCATACAAGCAATACCCTATGTGTGAATGAATTGCCGCTTCAGTTCGTTTCAAATCTTTCTCCCCTCACCATAAAACTATGGCCTCTATTTCTGACTCAGGGCATATATCTTGTAAATTCTCTACATCTATGCCCCTCATGACTTTACAAACCTTGACAGGTAACCGCTCAGCCTGCGAGGTTCCAGGGAGAACAGCGCCAGCCTATTCATTCTCTCCCTTTCAGGGTTCAGAGCATCCTTCCGAAAACAGGGAGACCGGAATTGCACACAACATTCCGAAAGTTGCCTAAACAATATCCTGTACAGGTGCAACATGATCTCCCAAGTCCTATTACTCAATTATCTGACTGATAAAGGAAAGCTTACCAAAGCCTTCTTCACTATCCTATCTATCAACAACTCTACTTTCAAGGAGCTATGAATCTGCACTCCAAGATCTCTTTGTTCAGTAACAGTCCCCAGGACCTTACCATTAATTGTATATGTCCTGCCCTAATCAACCTTTCCAAAATGCAGCACCTCACACTTTCCTAAATTAAACTACATCTGCCACCCTTTGGCCCATTGACCCATCTGATCAAGATCCTGTTGTACTCCGAGATAACCTTTTTTACTGTCCACGTAACCTCCAATTTTGGCGTCATCTACAAACTTACTAACTATACCTCCGATCTCCTCATCCAAATTATTTATGTAAATGTCAAAAAGCAGTGGACGCAGCACCCATTCTTGTGGTAGACCACTGGTCACAGGCCTCCAGTCTGAAAAACAATCACCATCACCTTCTGTCGTCTGCCTTGTGGCCAGTACTGTATCCAAATCGATAGTTCTCCCTGTATTCCTCTCTCAGCAGTCTACCACGAGGAAACTTCTCAAGTGCCTTACTGAAGCCCGTATCGATCATGTCCCTTGCTCTGCCTTCATCCATCCTATTTGTTACTTCTTCAAAAAACTCAATCAAGTTAACGAGACATGATTTCTCATTCACATAGCCATAGTGACTTTCTCTAATCTGTTCTTTCCTTTCCTAAATCCTGTCCCTCAGAATTCTTTCCAACAAATTGCCCATCACTCATATCAGCTCATCAGTCTCTCATTTTCTGGCATTTCCTTACCATATTTTCTCAAGATTGGCACCACGTTAGCCAACTTCCAGTCTTCCAGCACTTCACCTGCAATTATTGAAGATCCAAATATCTCAGCAAGGGGCTTATCATCACTTGCCCAGCTTTCCACAGATTCCTAGGGTACACATGATCAGGTCCTCGGGATTTATAACCTTTATGCATTTTACGACATCCAACACCTCCCCCCTTTGTAATATGGACTTATTTCAAGATGCCACCATCTATTTCCCCACATTCTATATCTTTCATATTCTTGTCCACAGTAAATGGTGATGCAAAGTACTTGTTTCCAATCTCCCCCATCTCCTCTGGTTCCACACATAAGATGCCTCGCTGATCTTTGTTGAGTCCTATTCACACCCTTCTTGGTCTTTTGTCCTCAATTTATTTATCAAATCCCTTTGGATTTTCCTATCCCTATTTGGCAAAGCTACCTCATGTCCCTTTTTTGCCCTCCTGATTTCCCTCTTAAGTATCCTCCTACTGTCTTTATACTCTTCTAATGATTTACTCGACAGCTGCTCACCATATCTGACATATGTTTCCTTTTTTTTAATATGAAAACCTCAATTTCTCTAATCATCCAAAATTCCCTGCACCTACCAGCCTTTCCTTTCACCCAAATAGGAACATACTGTCTCTGGAATCTCGTTGTCATTTTTGACGGCTTCCCATTTTCCAGCCATCCATTTAACTGCAAGCATCCGCTTCCAATCAACTTTTGAAATTTGTTGCCTAATACTGTTTGTGCCTCTGAGTAGAGAGTCCCTTATCACAATCGATCACTTGGAACCCTATGTATCCCTCATTACGTTAGAGCCTGTCTCGGTACCAGTAACTGAACTGTTTGTATTACATTCCTCTGAGAGTCCATCGCCCAGTACATTTTCCAAAATAGCTTACTTCTTTGAGATAGGGATAGCCACAGGCGACTCCTGCACTGCACTGCCTGCCTCCCTCTCTTACCTTTCCTGTAGTTAACCCATGTACCTGACTGTATCTATGTTTTTTCTCCCTTCTTATGACTGCTTTTCATTACACCCTCTAGATCCTGTAAATTCCTCATTGCCTCTAAGTGCCTTTCAAACAGATATGATAGGATTCACAATTAAACACACTTACTGCAGACATAATCAATAATAATATTGGATCTCTCCCAAATCTCCCACCTTTGACAGGAGTAGCACACCACTCTACTAAAGGCCAGTTTTGCACATTAACTATCTACAATCCCAAAAAATAGCATAGTCTCAGAGCTCTCAAAACACTGCTGCAGGCTAATTTAGTACCAATGTTTTATCTTTTAAAAATTTCATCAAGGAGACAGAACCCACTAAATTATATATTTTGAAAAGAACCCACTCTACTCCCTGTTGTAGATTTACAAAAATGTAACAGCAAGGTTACAGTTGAAAACTATGCACTTCCCTGTTCCTATGCTTTGAGCTCACCTACACAAGTTCCTCCAAGGTCAGCTGTGAATTTTCCTGATCGTTAATTTTGCTTAGATGCACTCTGATGTCCAGAAGTACTTGACCTCAAACAGCAAAGGTAGTCGCTGTGCAGATCCACTGATGTGTCAGACAGCTGTGTAGGTTTCTTTCCCTGACCATGTGGTCTCTGCCTTTGTCTCCCTTCGCCCTTTTCAAAGTTCCATTGTTTTGACCTTCTCTTCCCCAAAGTTCCAAACAATGCAACAGCTTACAGAATAGTAATTATAGCTTCTGGAATTCAAGGAAATCCGCTCCAACAGCTAAACTACTTCAAAATAGAGCAGTTACCTTTTCCCCTCTCTCCTCCTTGGATTACCCAGAATCCTTTTACTTTTCCCGCATCCACTTGTCAGCAGTATCCCTTGCACATTCGGAACCGTTTAGCATGTATTGTCCAATAGAAAAATCTGTCCTAGTATGGCACACCATGTTGCATGTTTATTTTCTGCAATGTAGCCCGCCCCTTTCTGCACCCTTTATGTATTATGCACTTGTAAATGAAGGGTGACTTACTGACTGGATACCAGTCCTTGTCGAGTTATTTCAGTGGTGACGACAGAAAAACACACGATGAAGATATTCGCTCACAACAGTAATCTGTGAATTGGCGTAAACATTTCGGGTATCATGGAATTATTTGGGAAGTTAGACTGGGTCCGGTATGTAGAAATAACGTTAAAAATCACACAATACCGAGTTATAGGTAATGGTGGAGTAGGAGCATAAGACACAATTCCTATGTCTTATGGTCCTACTTCACATCCTCATGAATAATGTGCAGTGCTCCGAAATCTAGTGCTTCCAAATATACCTGTTGCACTATAACCTGATGTTGTCTGATTTTTAACTTTGTCCACCCCAGTCCAACACGGGCTCTTCCACATCCTGGAAATAATGTGTTATTTCTTTCTGGGGAAGTGATATTAAGGCAGATAAAACGAAGCAAATAATTCTCCTGATGGCATTTGGGCGAGCAGCTTTTGCAATTATTAAAAGCTTAACATTCCCCGAGGCACCAGATGCTAAATCCTTTACAGAGTTGGTGGATTCAGTGATGGAACATTACAACCCCAAGCCGCCTTTAATGCTGTGATGCTAACACTTTTACTCGGCAGTTCGAGAAATAGGGGAATTTGTATTGGGATTTATGACAAGATTAAGATTACTGGCAGAGGCACGTAGTTTTGCTTTAACACTAAGTGAGGTGCTGAGAAATTATTTAGCATGTGAGATTAATAATGTAACCACGCAAAAGTACCTACTAGTTGAAATCCTAATTTGATTTCAAACAGGCGCTCCAACTGGCTTTCTCATTTGAAAATGCGGTAAAAGGAGCTTATGAGTTAAAGGGCATTCTAATGGAAGTGGGCACGCTGGCCAGGCCATCTGAGTTGGGTGAGCACCACTTCAGTGAGGACGTTTGCAAAGCCTTACTCAGGACATAACCTGAACAGAGGGACTCTATGTCAGTCCACAGCGAAACACCAAAGCAAAGCCAAACTTTGGCAAAACAATTAAAGTTTTCTCAAGGATCCAGGCCACAGGCCATTGTAGTCCTACTAGTATGTGGACTTGCGACAGCAGAAGAGTCCCACTCAGCCTGATCTGATGAAGAGAACTCATAAGCTGCTATCCTGGAGAGTAAACAGGCTGGAAAATCCCCCTGCAAGTGGTTTGCAACAGTTAGATTGGTACACAACATCAAATCCGAACTAATCGATTTAAACGTTTGGTTAAATAGTCGCCTATTTAATGGACAGTGATACCAGCACTGATGTGGAACCAGTCTTTACCAAAATTCAATCTGGACACCTCCCCTTGAGTTTGTTAAAGACCTTAGCCTGTCTAAGAACTTCTACCATGTAACCCCTACAGAGTAAGGATACAACTATAGATCTCTTATGAGAAGCACTTGGTCTGGTTAGAGCTGACTGTAGTAAAAAAAAGTCGGACCCAAGCTTGATGAACTGAAGTTGGTTGAGAAAGATTAATCTTGTTTGACTCAACATTTCTCAATCAGAAAATAGCTGTCTGAGTTAAGTCTTAATTAAATATCTGAAAGTTTTTCAAAAGGTTTAGGGCCTATCAAATGAGGCAAGGTCACGTTACATGTTGATCAAGAAACAATTCCAGGATTCTGTAAGGCCCGCCGAGGACCATTGCATTACGAGCAAAAGTAGAGGCAGTAATCACCAAACCGGTCCAATTTGTGGAATGGGTAGCGTCGGTTGTACCATTTGTAAAGTTTGACAGAACAGTTTATCTTTGCTGGGATTTCTAACTAAAAGTAAACCACTTTTCACAGCTGGACTAATACCCAATCCCTCGAATACAGCATTTATTCGTAAGACTGATAGTGTGGATATCCGTCACTTGAAGAGTCCGTTCTGCTTTTTTTCTAAACTTCCTGTTCTCCCTTCCTGTCACTGTTGAAGATATCTGACTATGGAAATAAAAAGTTCCCATCTTGGCAAATCAGAAACAGCTGGAATGATGCGGAAACAGAAGGACCATCACAATCAGAATTGAAACCTTTTTGGATTTGGAAAGACCAGAAGACAGAGAGGATATATTGTTATTTTGGGGAGAAAAACGGATTTCTTTTGTACAGCTGACTGCCCGATGCTGGCTAATCTCCACCAGGCATATGTAGGAGTTTCCAAAATGAAGCTGTTGCACATAAGTTATGTCTGGTGGCTAGGATTGGATGCTGACTTTTCTACTTTGGTGGGACAGTGACCAGATTGCTTCCAAGAGCAGAAATTGCCACCAGCAGCTCCCCATCTTTGCTAAACCCTGATTTTGATTATATGCTAGTGGGCGGCACGGTGGCACAGTAGTTAGCACTACAGCCTCACAGTGCCAGAGACCCGGGTTCAATTCCCACCTCAGGCGACTGACTGTGTGGAGTTTGCACGTTCTCCCCGTGTCTGCGTGGGTTTCCTCCGGGTGCTCCGGTTTCCTGCCACAGTCCAAAGATGTGCAGGTTAGGTGAATTGGCCATGCTAAATTGCCCGTAGTGTTAGGTTTTGTGTTAGGTAAATGGGTGGGTTGCGGGTCGGTGTGGACTTGTTGGGCCGAAGGGCCTGTTACCACACTGTAATCTAATCTAATGTCAATTGTGCGTTTCCTTACATGGGCTCAATGTTTTTAGTCATCATTCAAAATGGTTGGACGTGCATATAGTTTATTCGTAAAATACATGAAAATGATTGAAAAGTTGCAAGCATCTCTTGCAATTGATGGACTGCAAAAAGGTTGCTCGCAGAAAATGGGCCATCACCTACCAGCAGAGAATTCGACTAGAAGTTAAAAAGGCATTTGACATGTCAGGATAGCTCCATAGCATCCATCGCTGGAGGAAGGAGAAATCCAAACTTTGAAGGCATGTTTATAGAAACAGTCTACAGCTTCACTCAAAACCAACCTGCCCCAATTCTTGTTTAATTAGGACCATCCCTCACTCAGCTGCAGGGACACCACTAGAGTTGCAAATGAAGATTAAACCTGATCTTCCTGGACGTGGATAAGGGTGAAATGGGATCAGGAATGCCAACGCAAGACTCCGCTTCGTGAGAGATAGATTTTTTTCTGAGGACGAGGTTTTGGTTTGAAGCCACGGCAATAGCATAGGTTTTGTGAGGTCACGTCCACTGACATGCAAAGTTCGAGTTGGTGAAGCGGGACTGAACAAGCATATTGACCACGTGAAAGCTGCAAACTCACAAATAGGGGTGAAGGAAAACATAACCAGTCCCACAGAATATCCGCCAAAGATGTCCTAACTGTTGAGTTCGCCCCTACTGCTTAGTGTCGAGAAGGACACTGCAAAATTTGCAGCATCGATGCCATTACTGCCTGAAAGAAGAAAATACTTTTAGGCCGATACACTCGGGGTACAGGAGGCAGGCTGCAGTGTATGCACACCACCACTGTCCAGGCACAGTCTGAGGAACTGGACCTGGTGCGAAAGTAGGTTGATGAGGGGAAAGCGGTAGATGTGGTATATATGGATTTTAGTAAGGCGTTTGATAAGGTTCCCCATGGTAGGCTACTGCAGAAAATACGGAGATATGGCATTGAGGGTGAGTTGGAGGTTTGGATTAGGAATTGGCTGGATGGAAGAAGACAGAGGGTAGTAGTTGATGGCAAAGTTTCGTCATGGAGTGCCGTCACTAGCGGTGTTCCGCAAGGATCTGTTTTGGGACCATTGCTGTTTGTCATTTTTATAAATGACCTGGAAGAGGGGTTAGAAGGTTGGGTGAGCAAGTTTGCGGATGATACGAAAGTCGGAGGAGTTGTTGACAGTGAGGAAGGATGTGGCAGGTTACAGCAGGATATAGAGAAGCTGCAGAGCTGGGCAGAAAGGTGGCAAATGGAATTCAATGTAGCTAAGTGTGAGGTGATTCACTTTGGGAAGAATAACAAAAAGATGGGGTACTGGGCTAATGGTCGGATACTTGGTAGTGTGGATGAGCAGAGGGATCTTGGTGTCCATGTACACAGATCTCTGAAAGTTGCCACCCAGGTAAATAGTGCGGTGAGGAAGGCATATGGCGTACTGGCTTTTATTGGTAGAGGAATTGAGTTCCGGAGTCCTGAGGTCATGATGCAGTTGTATAAGACTCTGGTGCGGCCGCACCTGGAATATTGTGTGCAGTTTTGGTCGCCGTACTATAGGAAGGACGTGGAGACACTGGAACGGGTGCAGAGGAGGTTTACCAGGATGTTGCCTGGTTTGGAAGGAAGATCGTATGAGGAAAGACTGAGACACTTGGGGCTGTTTTCATTAGAGAAAAGAAGGTTTAGGGGTGACTTGATTGAGGTGTACAAGATGATTAGGGGGTTAGATAGGGTTGACAGTGTGAACCTTTTCCCGCATATGGAGTCGGGTATTACAAGGGGGCATAGCTTTAAATTAAGGGGGGGTACATATAGGACTGAAATTAGGGGTAGGTTCTTCACTCAGCGAGTCGTAAGTTCATGGAATGCCCTGCCAGTAGAAGTGGTGGACTCTCCCTCTTTATGGGCATTTAAGCGGGCATTGGATAGGTATATGGAGGATAGTGGGTTAGTATAGGTTAGGTGGGCTTGGATCGGCGCAACATCGAGGGCCAAAGGGCCTGTACTGCGCTGTATTCTTCTATGTTCTATGTTCTATGTTCTATGAAAGTGCTCTGGGGACGCTGTAGGAAGAAGAAAAGACCAATGGATCAGCCAGACGGCTAATGGATCAGCCATAGAATATGAATTTCCTAACTGGAGCCGTTATCCTGGCATGATCAGGGAGTCCTGCTGCTAAATATAAACCGAAGTATCATTAGTTGTGCTCTCTGTAGGAACCAGTTCTATGCTAGCTGGGTCAGTCTCATGAAAGTGCACGTGTGAAAGAACGGTGTCTTGTTGACAGAATACTAGGTTCATGGAGTTATTTTAAATATTATATGTTTTCAACACGAAGTTCTGGGTGAAACTCAGCGGTTCTGGCATCATCTGTGGAGAGAGAGAAACAGAATTAATAATCTGAGTCCAGTGACTCTTCGTCAGAAGTGTGTTAGATTAGATTACTTACAGCGTGGAAACAGGCCCTTCAGCCCAACAAATCAACACTGACCCGCCACCCACCCATACATTTACCCCTTCACCTAACACTACGGGCAATTTAACATGGCCAATTCACCTAACCTGCACATCTTTGGACTCTGGGAGGAAACCAGCGAGAACGCACGCAGACACGGGGAGAATGTGCAAACTCCACACACTCAGTCACCTGAGGCGGGAATTGAACCCGTATCTGCTGGCGCTGCGAGGCAGTAGTACTAACCACTGTGGCACCGTGCCGCCCAATTTTCCATTAGTTTCTCTTCTGTCGCAGTCTCTCTCCGTACTCGTATATAAAACTTCTCAGCTCACATGACACATCCCAGTAAATCTCCTTCTGCACCCTCTCCCAGTGGCTATCGCACTCTTCCTATAATGTGGATTCCACATGTTCTTGCTTTGTGGTCGAATGGGCATTTTATACGCATCCAGCATAGCAGATGGAGAGCGTGGTATTAATTGATAATGTTGCAGAAAACATTATCTCCTTCCGGTCAAGGAGTTAAAATGTGAACAGAGCAATATCCATTCAAACATATCAACTCAAAACAACAGCTATTGTCAATGCAGTTTACAAATGCTTTTGAAGCCTTCAGAGTGAGGTGGGCACTGAAAAGGAGGAAGCGATTTATTTCCTGCATTATCTCCAGTCTGATATATTGACCTCCCTCTTCCCCTGGTCTCTCTCTTTTTTTTTCATGTCCGCATTGCCCTTAACAGGCGTAGCTTTATAATATATATTTAGCCACTCGGGTATTTTCGTTGTGATGCAAACATACATAAGTAATCCAGTCCATTCAGAACAGTGTCTTTTCGCATTGTCTCAGCATGTTTACAAAGTGAGAAAACAAATATACACATTACCACGGTTGATTTGGGGGAAAAAGGAAATTAAAGAGTTCCAATGGGCCAAAAAGTTACAAAAGAACAAGAAATATAAGGCAACCCTTGCCCCGGGGACCTCTTGTGATGCAGTGGTACTGTCCCTTCCGCTGAAACAAGAGACCTGGGTTAAAGTCACATCTGATCCAGAGGTATTCAATAGCAACGCTGAACAGGTTGTTTAGAAATAATGTTTTACAAAAAAGATCCATTGTCCCCTTCCATGCCTAGTTGTCATTGTAGAGAGAGAGAGAAACTGGTGTCTCCTCCTGCTCTGAATGCCTTTCGAGAGAGGTGGGCACTGCGAGGTATACAGTGCTTTATTCCCTCTCGAAGTCCATTTTGGTTTGGTCCCATTCCTTACATCCCCCACACTTTTAATGGTTTTTCATGATCATATAAATGGCAAATTGACGATTTATTGGTGATGTCTCACAGTTCAAAAAGTGAGGAGAAAAGCAAAAAAGAAGTAGTTACAGCTATTTTGGTGGCTAGCAACGTTTGTTTTATGATAACACATGTTGTTGAAAGAAAATTAAAAGTCAGACTGAGTTCTGGTAGTGGTTAATCGTTCAAAAAAAACTGAAAATCAGGGTGATTTATTGATGGAAAAGTCATTAAGTTAATATAGTAGTACTTCTGGTTAAGGAAAAGAAAACGAAATCCGACGCAGTATCTGTCTTTTGCAGTTACATTCATATGCGTGTGTCCTTAGTGAGGGTGCACATGGTGTCCATCAATGCTCTCCATTTATTCACTTTCCTATCCCTCTCCCCCCCCTCCCCCCTCCCCCCCACCCACCCCCTCCACCTATCTTTGGTGGTTTATATTTCCCAGAATGGGTTTTGTTGTCAATATCTAATTAGCTGATTTACTGGTGGCAGTTAATTGATAAAGAATAAAGAAAACGTCATGGTGATTTGATGGCAGAGTAAAACAACTTCTTTGGTTGTGTTCAACTCCATCGCACTGGTCAGCCATCCCAATCTGATTCAGTCTCATTTGCCTAACTTTGGCCCCCATCCCTCTAAACATTTTTAATTATGTGTCTGTCAAAAGGTCTTTTAAATATTATAATTGTACCCACCTCTACCACTGCGTCTGGCAGCTCATTTTATATGCATTCATCACCATCTAAGTGGAACAACTGCATCTCAAGATCATTTCAAATCTTTCCCCCTTATATTAAACCTATGCCCTCGAGTTTGAGCCTCCACTATCCTGCTCTTCGGATACGGCCTGACCTGCTGTGCTTTTCCACACTGTTCGACTCTGATCTCCAGCAGTGCAGTCCTCACATTCTAATGGGAGAAAGACCTTGCCAATCCATGTTATCTATGACCTTCATGATTCTACAAACCTTCATAGGATCTCCCCTCAAGCTCCCAACATTCTATTGATAAAAGCTCCAGCCTCAACTACCACTGTGCTCAGTTCCAGTATCCGCACTATAGGAATGATGTGATTGCACTGGAGTGGGTGCAAAGGAGATTCACCAGCATGTTACCTGGGATGGAGTATTTCAGCAATGAAGAGAGTCTGGGTTGTTTTCGTTGGACCAGAGGTGGGAGGCCTGATAGAGGTGTGTAAGATTGAGGTTCATGGGCAGGGGGACAGGATGCAGCTGTTCACTTTAGTCAAAGGGCCAGTAAAAGGGTATTATAAATTTAATATGAAAGGCAAGAGTTTTAGAAGGGATTTAAGGATCTGCTTATCACCCAGAGCCTGTGGATGTCTGAAATGCACTGTTTGGATTGCAGGTAACCTCACGATCTTTACGAAGTACACAGAAATCCACTTGATGTTTCTCAGCATTCAAGGATACGGGCCTAATGCAGAAAGGAGGACAGTAGTATGCTTTTTGGTAGTACAGGGTTGATGGGCTGAAGGCTTACATCGACCGATTCAAGCAAATCCTAACCCTCCCTTCCGTCAATTTTGTGGAGACCAAAGTTACATTCCTACAATTCCCTTCTCACCTGAAGTCGTTGGCTTTTACTGCAACCGTTCCAAGTTGGCCATATCTAAAATGAGGAGTTCGGTGCATCTTTGCTCCTCAATCATTTCTGTCAGGTGGATGAGGGTAGAGCTAAACTGGCATCCTCTTCTTGTGCAAAACGAGAAGACACTGATGTGATTTTGGTGCAAATCTGGTTCAGTGTCTTCGTGTTTATTCTGATGGTGGTCATCATTGTCGAAAATTTTACAAACGGCTTGAAACTGACAGGTAAAACTGCCAATATTGTTTTGGTTTTTAATCTTCGATATTCCCTAACACTTGTTTCTGTTTTGTGCCTTGGCATGTTCCACATTACATTGGAGGGAAGTTAGCTGGGCAGACAATTTGCTAATACAAAGTAGGTTCACTCACAGAACATAGCACAATACAGCAAAAAACAGGGCCTTCGGCCCACGATGTTGTGCCGAACATTTGTTCTAGCTGAAGTACCCATCGATGTACATATCCAATTGCCGCTTAAAGGTCACCAATGATTCTGACTCTACCACTCCCACAGGCAGCGCATTCCATGCCCCCACCACTCTCTGGGTAAAGAACCTACGCCTGACATCCCCCCGATACCTTCCACCCTTCACTTTAAATTTATGTCCCCTTGTAACACTCTGTTGTACCCGGGGAAAACGTATCTGACTGTCTATTCTATCGATTCCCCTGATCATCTTATAAACCTCTATCAAGTCACCCCTCACCCTTCACCGTTCCGATAAGAAAAGGCCTAGCACTCTCAACCTATCCTCGTACGACCTATTCTCCATCCGAGGCAACATCGTGGTAAATCTCCTCTGCACCCTCGCCAAAGCTTCCACATCTTTCCAAAAGTGAGGCGACCAGACTCCACAGTACTCCAAATGTGGCCTTACCAAGGTTCTGTACAGCTGCACCATCACCTCACGACTCTTGAATTCAATCCCTCTGCTAATGAACGCTAATACACCATAGGCCTTCTTACATGCTCTATCCACCTGAGTGGCAACTTTCAAAGAGCGATGAACATAGACCCCAAGATCCCTCTGCTCCTCCACCTTACTAAGAACCCTACCGTTAACCCTGTATTCCGCATTCTTATTTATCCTTCCAAAATTTGTCCTTCACTTGACCAGGTTGAACTCCATCTGCCACTCCTCAGCCCAGCTCTGCGTCATATCTAATTCCCTTTGCAGACGACAACAGCCCTCCTCACTATCCACAACTCCACCAATCTTCATATCGTCTGCAAATGTACTCACCTACCCTTAGACTCCCTCTTCCAAGTCATTAATAAAAATTACAAACAGCAGAGGACTCAGAACTGATCCCTGCGGAACTCCACTTGTAACTATGCTCCAGGCTGAATATTTACCACCACTCTCTGACTTCGACCGGTTAGCCAGTTCTCTATCCAACTGGACAAATTTCCCACTATCCCATGCCTCCTGACTTTCCCCATAAGCCTACCATGGGGAACATTATCAAATGCATTACTAAAATCCATGTACACTACATCCACTGCTCTACCTTCATCCACCTGCTTGGTTACCTCCTCAAAGAATTCAATAAGACTCGTAAGGCAAGACCTACTCCTCACAAATCCGTGCTGGCTGTCCCTAATCAAGTAGCGTCTTTCCAGATACTCATAAATCCTATCCCTCACTACCCATTACTTTGCCTACCACCGAAGTAAGACTAACTGGCCTGTAATTCCCGGGGTTATCCCTATTCCCTTTCGTGAACAGGCGCACAACATTCGCCACTCTCCAGTCCCCTGGTACCACCCCTGTTGACAGTGAAGACAAAAAGATCATTACCAACGGCTCTGCAACTTCCTCTCTTGCTTCCCACAGAATCCTAGGATATATCTCATCAAGCCCGGGGGACCTGTCTATTCTCAAGTTTTTCAAAATGCCCAACACATCTTCCTTCCTAACAAGTATCTCCTCCAGCTTTCCAGTCCGTTTCATACTCTCATCTTCAACAATACAGTCCCTCTCATTTGTAACTACTGAAGAAAAGTACTCATTCAAGACCTGTCCTATCTCTTCTGACTCAATACACAGTGTCCCACTACTGTCCTTGATCGGACCTACCCTCGTTATCGTCATTCTCATGTTTCTCACATACGCATAAAAGGCCTTGGGGTTATCCTTGATACTACCCGCCAAAGATTTTTCATGCCCTCTCTTAGCTCTCCTAATCCCTTTCTTCAGCTCCGTCTTGGCTATCCTGTATCCCTCCAACGCTCTGTCTGAACCTTGTTTCCTCAACCTTATGTAAGCCTCCTTCTTCCTCTTTACAAGACATTCAACCTCCCTCGTCAACCAAGGTTCCCTCACACGACCATCTCTTTCCTGCCTACAGGTGCATACATATCAAGGACACGTCGTATCTGTTCCTTGAAAAAGTTCCACATTTCAACGACATTCTTCCCTGACAGCCTATGCTCCCAATTTATGCTCCTCAGATCCTGTCTTGCAGCATCGTATTTACCCTTCCCCCAATTGTAAAACCTACCCTGTTGCACACACCTATCTCTCCCCATAACCAAGGTGAAAAGTCACAGAATTGTGGCCACCATCACCAAAATGCTCACCCACTAACAAGCCCATCACTTGTCCCGGTTCGTTACCGAGTACCAAATCCAATATGGCTTTCCCTCTGGTCGGACAATCTGCCTACTGATTTAGAAAAGCTTCCTGGACACACTGCACAAACACCGCCCCGTCCAATCTACTTGATCTAAAGAGCTTCCAATCATTATTTGGGAAGTTGAAATCGCCCATGACTACTACCCTGTGGCTTCCGCACCTTTCCAAAATCTGTTTCCCAATCTGTTTCTCCACATCTCTGCTCCTATTGGGGGGCCTATAGTAAACACCCAACAAGGTGACTGCTGCTTTCCTATTTCTGACTTCAGCCCATACTACCTCCAAAGGCAGAATCCCCTCGAACTGACTTTCTGCAGCCATTATACCATTTCTAATTAGCAACGCCATGCCCCCCTCCTTTTTTACCACCCTCCCTAATCTTACTGAAACATCTGTAACCAGGAACTTCCAACAACCATCCCTGTCCCTCTTCTATCCACGTTTCCGTGATGGCCACAACATCGTAGTCCCAAGTACCGATCCACGCCTTAAGTTCACCCACCTTATTTCTGATACTCCTTGCGTTGTATTATACATACTTGAGCCCATCTCTGTGTCCGCAAGTATTCCCTGTCAGTGCTACCTTCTCCACAGCCTCCCTACATTCTTGGAGATCCTGAAAAACATCTAACCTCCTTGCTGGACTACAAGGATCCCATCCCCCTGCCAAATTAGATTAACCCCCGCCCCCCCCCCCCCCCCCCCCCCCCCGAAGAGTGCTAGCAAACCTACCTCCCAGGATATTGGTGCCCTTCTGGTTCAGATGCAAACCGTCCTGCTTGTACAGGTCCCAACTTCCCCAGAGTGCAGTCCTATGTCCAAATACCTGAAGCCCTCTCTCCTACACCATTCTTGCAGCCACGTGTTCAGCTGCACTCTCTCCCTATTCCTTGCCTCACTGTCACGTGGCATCGGCAACAACCCAGAGATGATGACTCTGTCTGACCTAGCTTTTAGCTTCCAGCCTCACTCCATGAGCTCCTGAATGTCCTCCCCACCCCTCTTCCTACCTATGTCGTTGGTGCCAACGTGCACCACGACTTCTGGCGCACACCCTCCCCCTTAAGGATTCTGAAGACACGGTCCGAGACGTCTCAGACCCTGGCACCTGGGAGGCAACAAACCAACCGAGAGTCTCGCCCATGTCCACAGAACGGCCTGTCTGTCCCTCTAACAATAGAGTCTCCTATACCTAGCGCTCTCCTCCTCTCCCCCTTTCTCTTCTGAGCCTCAGAGCCGGACCTCGTGCCAGAGACTCGGTCACTGCAGCTTACCCCTGCGAGGCCGGCTCCCCAACAGTATAGAAAGCAGTATACTTATTGTTGAGGGGAACGATCACAGGGGATCCCTGCACTGCCTGCTTCCTCCCCTTCTCACCTCTAACTGTTACCCAGCTACCTCTGGCGTAACTATGTCCCTGTTGCTTCTATCTATCATCCTCTCAGCCTCTCGAATAATTCTCAGTTCACCCCACTCCAGCTCCAGTTCCCTAACGCGGTCTGTGAAGAGCTGGAGCTGGCTGCACTTCCTGCAGATGACGTCGGCAGGAGCATCGGTGGTCACCCCTACCTCAAACATCCTGCAGGAGGAACGTTCCACCGCCTGCGCTGCCATAACTCTAAACTTAGTCTCCAAAACAAGAACACTAAGTAGCTTACCTGTTCAGCCGACTGAGTCCTTGTCTTTTAGGTTAGAGGAGGAGGGAGGTTGGGAGACACTACACGTGTAGTGTCTCAGGTTCTTCTCCACTCAAATAACAATCACTTACCTTCCCGACCAACTCTGCGCTCCGACTTCACTTCCGCCCAGCTCCCGCCGCTCTCTGCTGCAAAAAGACCGTTGGCGTCGCGGTAAGTTCTTAAATAACAATCACTTACCTTCCCGACCAGCTCTGCACTCCGGCTTCACTTCCGTCCAGCTCCCGCCGCTCTCTGCTGCAAAAAAATGAAAGAAAAAAAAAGAAAAAATAACCAGTTGAGGGTACCATGAAGGACACCCTTCTCCTGCTCATCGCTCGACCGAGGCATAGTGACCCTCAAATGGAAATGCAAGCACGTCCCCTTTCTTTTTCTCCCTCTCCCTCCAGCGAGACAAAAGCCCCATCATCCATTGGCACTACGGCCTGTCCAAATGATTTTTACATGTTGTAACTGTAACTGCATCTACCCTTTCCTCTAGCAGTTCCTACAAGATACTAAACACACTCTGTGTGAAAATGTCGTCCTTCAAGTTCCTTTTAAATCTTGCACCTTTCTACTTACACACTTGCCCCCTAGATTTGAATTCCCCTACCCTAGGGAAAAGACCGTGAATATTCACCTTATCAATATCTGTCACTTCTATATGGTCACCACTCAACCTCCACTGCTCAAGGGAAAGATGTCCCAATCTATCAAGCCTCTTGGTCTTACTCATACCGTCAAGTCCCGGTAGCATCTTTGTAAATCTTTTCTGCACTCTCTCCAATTGAATGATATTTTTCCTATAACCGGGTGAGCAGAACTATATACAGAACTCTAAAAGTGGCAGTATCAACTATAAACATCAAATAAGACGCATTGCATTTTTCCCTATTGGAATTTTCGAGTACCACAGCTGCAATTAGAAATTGTGTAAGTCTTAGGGAGGTAAAAACGAGGACTGCAGATGCTGGAAACCAGAGTCTAGATTAGAGTGGCGCTGGAAATGCACAGCAGTTCAGGCAGCATCCGAGGAGCAGTAAAATCGAAGTTTCGGGCTAAAGCCCTTCATCAGGAATACAGGCAGAGAGCCTGAAGGGTGGAGAGATAAGTGAGAGGAGGATGGGTTTGGGGAGAAAGTAGCTTAGAGTACAATAGGTGAGTGGGGGAGGGGATGAAGGTGATATGTCAGGGAGAAGAAGGGGTGGAGTCTATAGGTGGAAAAGAAGGTAGGCAGGTAGGACAAGTCTTGGGGATAGTGCTGAGCTGGAAGTTTGGAACTGGGGTGAGGTGGGGGAAGGGGGAATGAGGAAACTGTTCAAGTTCACGTTAATGTCCTGGGATTGAAGTGTTCCGAGGTAGAAGATGAGGCGTTCTTCCTCCAGGCGTTGGTGGTGAGGGAGCGGCGGTGAAGCAGGCCCAGGACCTCCATGTCCTCGGCAGAGTGGGAGGGGGAGTTGAAATGTTAGGCCACAGGGCGGTATGGTTGATTGGTGCGGGTGCCTCAGAGATGTTCCCTAAAGCACTCTGCTAGGAGACGTCCAGTCTCCCCAATGTAGAGGAGACTGCATCGGGAGCAACGGATGCAATAAATGATATTGGTGGATGTGTGCTGGTAAACGTTTGATGGATGTGGAAGGCACCTTTAGGGCCTTGGATGAAGGTGAGGGAAGAGGTGTGAGCGCAGATTTTGCAATTCCTGCGGTGGCAGGGGAAGGTGCCAGGATGGGAGGGTGCGTTGTAGGGGGGTGTGGACCTGACCAAGTAGTCACGGAGGGAAAGGTCTTTGCGGAAGGTGGAAAGGGGTGGGGCGGGAAATATATTCCTGGTGGTGGGGTCAATTTGGAGGCGACGGAAATGTCAGCAGATGATTTGGTTTATGCGAAGGTTGGTCGAGTGGAAGGTGAGCACGAGGGGCGTTCTGTCCTTGTTACGGTTGGAGGGGTGGGGTCTGAGGGTGAAGGTCCGGGATGTGGACGAGATGCGTTGGAGGGCATCTTTAACCACGTGGGAAGGGAAATTGCGGTCACTAAAGAAGGAGGCCATCTGGTGTGATCTGTGGTGAAACTGGTCCTCCTGGGAGCAGATACCGTGGAGGCGGAGGAATTGGGAATACGAGATGGCATTTTTTCAGGAGGTAGGGTGGAAAGAGGTGTAATCCAGGCAGCTGTAGGAGTCGGTGGGTTTGTCGGTGTCAAGTTGGTCGTCATTAATGGAGATGGAGAGGTCCAGGAAGGGGAGGGAGGTGTATGAGATGGTCCAGGTAAATTTAAGGTCAGGGTGGAATGTTTTGGTGAAGTTGATGAATTGTTCAACCTCCTCGCGGGAGCACGAGGTGGCGCCAATGCAGTCATCAATGTAACGGAGGAAAAGGTGGGGTGTGGTAACGGTGTAATTACGGAAGATGCAATGTTCTCCATAGCCAACAAAGAGACAGGCATAGCTGGGGTCCATACGGGTGACCATGGCTACCCCTTTGGTCTTGAGGAATTGGGAGGATTGAAAGGAGAAATTGTTCAGGGTGAGGACCAGTTCAGCCAAACGAATGAGAGTGTTGGTGGAAGTGTACTGTTGGGGACGTCGGGAGAGGAAGAAACGGAGGGCTTGGAGGCCCTGGTCATGGCGGATGGAGTTGTAGAGGGATTGGATATCCATGGTGAAGAAGAGGCGTTGGTGGCCGCTGAAACGGAAGTCTTGGAGGAGGTGGAGGGCGTGGATGGTGTCTCGAATGTATGTGGTGAGTTTCTGGACTGGGGGGATAGGACAGTGTCGAGGTAGGTAGAAATGAGTTCAGGGAGCAGGAGCATGCTGAGACAATGGGTCGGCCAGGGTGGTCAGGCTTGTGGATCTTGGGAAGGAGGTAGAACCGGGCAGTGCGGGGTTCCCGGACTATGAGGTTGGAAGCTGTGGATGGCAGATCTCCTGAGTTGATGAGGTTCTGTCTGGTCTGGGAGATGATGGTTTGGTGATGGGGATGGAGTCATGGTCGAGAGGCCGGTAGGAAGACGTGTCCTCGAGTAGGCGTTTAGCTTCAGTGGTATTGAGGTCAGTGCGCCAGACTACCACTGCACCCCCTTTATCTGCTAGCTTGATGGTGAGGTCGGGAATTGGAGCAGAGGGATTGGAAGGCTGCGCGTTATGAGGGTGAGAGGTTGGAGAGGGGGAGGGGATAGACAGTTTGAGGCAGTTAATGTCCCGGCGGCAGTTGGAAATGAAGAGGTCGAGGGCGGTTAATAGGCCAGCACGGGGTGCCCAGTTAGATGCAATGTATTGGAGGCGGGTGAAGGGGTCCTCAGAAAGTGGGCGGGAGTCCTGATTGTGAAAGTAAGCTCAGAGGTGGAGGCGGCAGAAGAAGTGTTTGACGTCATGGCTTGCATTAAATTCATTGATGCGTGGGTGGAGGGGGATGAAGGTGAGTCTTTTACTGAGGACTGATCGTTCGTCCTCAGTGAGGAGGAGGTCAGGAGGGATGGTGAAAACTCGACAGGAGCTGGGATCTGGTGTGGGTGTGGGGCTGGGAGTGGGACGGAGCCTGTAACTGGAGTGGGTGTGGTGGTGGGGGAATGGGGTGGAGTCATGAGCAGGGGTGGTGTTCCTCTCAGGGTTCTGGGGGGCAAGGATGGAGACAGTGGGATCTGTGGAGGGTGTGTCAGCAGAATGCAGGGGAGTGGTGTTGGTGGGGGCGGACGTCATGGCAAACATGGCAAACATGGCAGTGGGGTGGGCGGAAGTCACTGAACATGTGACATCAGCGATGATGTGAGGGGCAGAAGTGATGTCACGTGTGGTGCATGAGGAATTGTGAGGGGCGGAATTGGCTGTGGAAGCGGCCATAATGGGGGTGGAAATGACATCATCAATCAGTGTGGGGATGATGGCTGCTCAAGCCGCATGGCTAATGGAAAGCACCCGGAGGAAACCCACGCAGACACGGCGAGAACGTGCAAACTCCACACAGTCAGTCGCCTGAAGCGGGAATTGAACCCGGGTCTCTGGCGCTGTGAGACAGCAGTGCTAACCACCGTGCCACCGTGCCGCTGTTGTGTGATAGCATGACATAATAATAAATAAATTGGAATTTAAAGAGCTATTAATGACCGGTCAATCCCTATATGTGTCACTAATGTCCTTCTAGGAAGGAAATTTGCCGTTCCTGACATGGTCTGGCTTCTACGTGACTCCTGTTTCCCACAGGAATGCGGCTGACCATTAACTGCGCTCTGGAAATTGGTAAGCTGGCCAACAATTGCGATGAATGATTAATACAAGACAACCATGATTAGACAGCTGTGGGAATGTGGGATTAATATGACGGGCCAAAGGCATGAAACCTGTGACTTTCTATTTCTATATGTAAGCTAAGATATTACACGGAATAGCCGATAAAGTGCAGAGCTCGAAAATGCAGAGCGGGTCAAGCAGCATCAGAGGAGCAGGGGAGTCGAAGTTTCAGGCCAGCATCTTCATCAGCTCTGCGTTTTGGGAAATTGGCTGAGTAATAAATAGAAGGAGGGATGTCAGGTTGGAGGAAGGTAGGTGCGATGGCGAAACGTAGATGCACGTTGGAGGTTATCATGATGAGCCAGTGGACGCCGGGTGGACATGTCACTGAGGGAGTGGGAGGGAGAGTTGAAATGGCAGGGAACCGGAAGGCGGGGGTGATTGGAGCGTAGGGACCACAGATATTTCCTGAAAATGTCCCCGAGTTGTTGTTCGGTCTCTGATGTAGAGGAAACCACATTGGGAGCAGTGGATGTAATAAATCAGGTTAGAATAAATGAAGTTGAATCTCTGTCCGATTTAAAATGATTCTTTGGTGCCTTGGACAAAGGTAAGAGGAGACATGTGAGAGCAGATTTCCTACCTCCTGTAGACACAGGGAAAGATGCCAATATGGAAGAGAGATTGATTGGGAGTGTCAACCTCATGAGGGAGTCCAAGAGTGAATGGTCCCTGTGGAAAGCAGATGGGGTGGGGAGAGAAATATTATATTGGTGATGGGGTCTGACTATAGGTGGAGGAATTGGCGGACGATGATGCACTGGATTAGCAGTGTGGGAGGTGAGGGCCGGGGGATTCTATCGTTGTTGTGGTGGAGGAGTGGGGTTTCAGGGCCAGAGGTGTGGAAAATGGTGGAGATGCAGTTGAGGACGTTGTGGATCATGGCGTAAGGAAAACTATGGTCACCAGAGTAGGAGGCCATCTGGGATGTTGTGGAATGGAATTACTCACCCTGGGAGCAGATACGGCTGAAGCAGAGGAATTGGGAGTAAGGAATCGCGTTTTGACAGGGGAGTTGGGTGGGAGGAGGTGTAGTTAAGATAAGAGGTAAAAACAATGACTGCAGATGCTGGAAACCAGATTCTGGATCAGTGGTGCTGGAAGAGCACAGCAATTCAGGCAGCATCCGACGAGCAGCAAAATCGACGTTTCGGGCAAAAGCCCTTGTAGTTAAGATAGCTGTGTGAGTCAGTCGATTTGAAACAGATGCTAGTGCTGAATGGTTTGTTGGAGATGGAGACGAAAACGTCCTGGAAGGCGGGGCGGGGGTGATGGGGAGGTCTCAGAGATGGTCCAGGTGAATTTGATGTCATGGTTGAAGGTTCGGAGATGCAGGTGTTGGACTGGGGTCTACAAAGTTAAAAATCACACAACACCAGGTTATAGTCCAACAGGTTTAATTGGAAGCACACTAGCTTTCGGAGCGACGCTCCTTGGACAATCACCTGATGAAGGAGCGTCGCTCCGAAAGCTAGTGTGCTTCCAATTAAATCTGTTGGACTATAACCTGGTGTTGTGTGATTTTTAACATGGTTGAAGGTGTGTGTGAAGGAGATGAACTGAAACAACCTTGTTGTTGCAATGTTCCCACCAGTTGTTCTTATTGCCAGACACTACCAGTCTGCTTCTCAAAAAGTAAATCAATACCAAAATTAATAGTTAGTTTTATACAGCCATAGAAACACATGGAAACCAACTCTTCGCTCAAACTCATCCATGCCAACTAAGTTTCCTAAACTGATCTTGTCCAATTTGCTTGCTTGTGGCCAATACCCCTCCAAATCTTTCCGTTTCACATACCTTACCAAATGTCGTTGTCATTGTACCCATTTCCACTGACAGCTCGACCAATGCATGCACCAGTTTGCTTGGGAAGAAGTGACCCCTAAGGTCCGTTTTAAATCTTTGCCCTTTCATCTTCAACCTATGCCATCTGCTTTCGGGTTGTCCGACCCTGGAACAGTGATTATTCACGTTATCTAGACCCCTCTTGATTTTATAAACGTTGATGGTCACCCCTCTGCCTCACTGCTTGAGCCAGTTCAGCCTCTCCCTATAGCTCAAACACCTTTTTGTTTTTCTGAATCCAAGGCTGGGTGTGAGGCAAATGCCAAATATTTCCCCTCCTTATGTCTCTGTATGACTTTGTGTAATGGTCTTTCTTTCTTTCTTTGTCTCTGTGAACTTGAGTTGGAAAGGGTTAAAGGGTGATGGGCCAAATTGTAGCAAATGAGAGTAGATCAGCATGGGAGATCTCGCCAGCATGGACAAGTTGGGCACAAGAGTCTGTTTACATTCTGTATGTCTCTACCATTTTACGGCACTCGTGGCAGCAAAACGGAATTTGAAATTTGGCAAGTAAGAAAAAGATAAAGTTTTGCCCTCTCCCCTGTACTTTGTCAGTAAATGCTCACATTCTTCATTGTGTGTCACCATAGTGCCTTCTTTTCTCTGATGATAGCAGTTGCTTGTTAAGTCCAAATTGTATGTTCGATTCCAGATCGATTTGCCGAGCGCGTGCTGAGGGTGGAGCCAGCTGAAGTATTCGAGGGGCTCCAGTTCACGTTGACGTGCACTGTCCTGGCGGAATGGCTCTCCGTCCAGCTTGACAGAGACAGCGCCGCACTGCAGACTGCGCCTGATCATGGAAGCGTGTACACCATTAACTCAGCGGCTGCAAACGTTTCTGGGAATTACGCCTGTGAAGCAATCGATACGGTTTATGGACTGATGAAGAGGAGCAACAGCATTAACATTCCTGTTAAACATAACTATCTATCATTATTGCAGAATCTGAAGAACATATTAAAACCCTTCAACCCATCAAGTCAGATACAGCCACCTCACTATTCTCTAATCCCCATTTCCCCAGCACGTGGCCCCATAACCTTGGCATTGCAAAGTCATATCTAAACACTCTTCAAATGTGATGAAGGTTTCTGCGTCTTCCAACCTAACAGGCAGTAAGGTACAGAGCCTCTGAATGAAAATGCTTTCTCTCACATTTCCTCTAAACACTCCTGCCCCTTACTTTCAATCTATACTCCCTCCCTCGGTCATTGATCTCTCCACGAAGGGCATTACGTTTCTTCCTGTTTATCCTATCTACACGCCTCATCATGTTATAAATCTCAATCATGACCCCCACCCTCGTCTCAATCCCCTCTGCTCTAAGGAAACAAAAACACTTTCTCCAGTCTCTCGCCATCATTGAAACTCTCCATCTCCAAGGGCAACATCCTGGTAAATTTGCCTCTACACCTTCTCCCAGTGCTATCCTGTCCCTCCTAGAATGTGGATTCCGGAACCGAATGCAATACTCTCGCTGACGTTGTATTTATTCATTCCAAATTCGATCGCAATCTTCACCAAATCTAACCTCGAGCTGACATGGCGTTAACAGCCTTGATTATCCTTGAAGGATTGTTGGAATCTCCTGGACTAACCCCGTCTCGGGATTTTCTTGCTCTCGTTCTGATCACTGAGCTTCCCCAAGCACAGACACTCTACAGGCTGAAACAGAAACATGTCCTTCTGCTTTCCAAAGTGTTCGCCATTCCGATGCTGACTGTGCATCCTGAGGGACAGCTGTTTGATGGCCAATGGGTTAACCTGGTGTGCTGGATTGAAGAGTATCCCTCGCAAGCTTCCTTGTGGTACAGCTTTTACAGAAATGGGGTCCCTCTCCAGTCTCCATGCTACCACAGGGATTACCTTTCTGTGTCAGCTCGTCTGACAGACTCGGGTACTTACCATTGTGAAGTTACAGACGGGAAAGTGTGGAAATGCAGTAATCAGCTCTATTCGTCCATCAGGCATGAGTATAATTTATTTTCGTCCGTTTCTAAACTGCTGAAGACTCAGAATAGAGACAATTTATCATCACTCTCCACATCTGAAAGACATATATTGGAGAGTTAGAGGCAAAGAGCACAGGGTGTTGGGTGGGCCATTTAGGACTGAGATGGGGAAAAATGACTTCATGCAGAGACTGAGGAGCCTGTGGGATTCACTGCTAGAAAATTATTGGAACATGTGAATGGCAATAGGCCATTCAATCCTTGCAGCTTGATATGCCCATGCACTAGGATTGTGGCTGATCTTCCAACTCAGTCCCCTGGCCACTTGCACTCTTCCCTTCGGCCCTAAGTATTATATTCACCTCATTCTTGAACAACATTTAAGGTTCTGGTTCCGACCATACTCTGTGGCAGAGAATTCCACAGGATCCCCACTCCCTAGGTGAAGGCATTCCTCCCATCTCAGTCCTACTCCATCTCCTTTAGACTGTGACCCCTGGATGTCTCTCGACTATCAATAACAGTTTTTTTCTGTGCTTACCATGTCGAATTAATAATTTTGCTGATGACATGAAATTTGGTGGAGTTGTGGATAGTGAGCAAGGTTGTCAAAGAATATCAACCCGAACATTGGGCACAGAAATCGTAGATGGATTTTAATCCAGACTAATATGAGCTGTTCCATTTTTTGGTAGGTGAAATGCAAGAGAAAAATATGCAGTAGATGGCAGGACTCTTGAGAGCATTGATATGCAGAGGGATCTTGCAGTGCAAGCTCATAGTTCACTGAATGTGGCACCCCAAGTGAATAACGTGGTAAAGAAGTCATATGGCATGCTTGTCGTCATCATTCGGGGCAGTGATTGTAAATGTTGGCAAGGATATACTATAACAAAGTTGTGGAGTCTTCTGAGATGGTGCAAAACAGGTTTACCTGGATGTTGCCTGGGTTGGAGTACGTGAACTATGAGGACAGGTTGTACAAACTTGAGTTGTTTTCAGTGGAGCATTGGACGCTGTAGGGAGACTTGTATTGTATATACAAAATTATGAGAGGCATGGAGAGAGTGGATAGTCAGAGTCTCTCTCCCCGGATGGAAATATCAAATACTAAGGTGGGAAGCACAGCTTTAAGGTGAAAGGAGGAAATTTTAAATGTGATATGCGAGTAAAGGTTACCTCAGAGGACAACAGGATCTTGATCAAAGGGGCCAATGGGCTGAGGAGAGGCAGATGGAGTGTAATTTAGCTAAGTGTGAGGTGCTGCATTTTGGAAAGGCAAATCAAGGCAGGACTTATGCAATTATTGGTAAGGTCCTGGGGAGTGCAGCTAAATAAAGAGACCTTGAAGTCTAGATTCACAGTTTCTTAACAGTGTAGTTTGGATGCCGATAGATTGGATGATGAAGAATCTAATTAATATGTTTTCCTTTATTGGTTGGAGCACTGAGTATAGGAGTTGGGAGGTCATGTTCCGCCTGTACAGCACATAGGTTAGGCCACTTCTGGAATATTGTGTGCAAATCTGGTTTCCCTCCAAAAGGAAGGATGTCGTGAAACTTGAATGAATTTTGGAAAAAAATATGAAGATATTGCTAGGGTTGGTGGATTTGAGCTATAGGGAGTGGATGAATAGGCTGGTGCTGTTTTCCCTGGAATATTGGAGGCCGAGAGATGACCTTATAGAGGTTTATAAAGTCTTGAGGAGCATGGATAGGAAAAATTAGGCAAAGTCTTTTCCCTTGGGTGAGGGCGTCGAAAACTTGAGGGCGTAGGTTTAGGGTGCGAGGGGAATAAATTAAAAGGACCTAAGGGATAACAGTTTCACACAAAGGGTGGTGCGTCTGTGGAGTGAGCTGGCAGAGGAAGTGGGGAGGCCAGTAAGATTACAATATTTAAAAGACATCTGATTGGGTGTATGAATTGGAAGGATTTAGAGATATAAGGGTCAAGTGCTGCCAAATGGGACTAGATTAATTTATGATATCTTGTCAGCACGGACGAGTTGGACTGAAGGTGCGCTACATCTCTATGATTCTACACAGAGAGTGGTTAGGTGTCTGGCACACACTGCCAGAGCAGTTAGTAGAAACAAATACGATAGCAATGTTTACGAGGCATATAGACAGACTATATGTAGTGAGTAGAGGAATCTAGACAACATGTAGTCAAATGGAATACGTATAGAATGGCATCACAGCCATGCGCAGACATGGTGGGCTGAAGGGCATGTCCCAGTGCTGTACTGCTTTATGTCGTAAAAATTCAGAGAATCGGCTCATATTCTGGGCTCAAATCCAACCATAGCATATGGGAGAATCTGAATTCAATTCCAAAGGTTGATTGCAGCCCAACAACCTTGTCCTCTGTGTAATTAGGGATGAGCAGTAAGTACTGGAGTATCCAGTGGCACCCACATCCAACGAATGAACAAAAACAACAGGATATGCGTTTTTGCATGTCTGTGGTGATGTTCATAGTTGAGTTTGCAATTAACTCTGCTAAATACAATGATCTACCATTTGTCTATGGTTACAGGAATTCCAGTGTCAAAACCGGAACTGGTAATTCAACCCGGAAAAGATCTAATCGAAGGAGACACAGGATCCTTAATCTGTTCAGTCTCCAATGGTTCTCTGCCGATTTATTATCAATTCTACAACAGCTCAAGTGTGGAACTGTACAGGGAGCTTTCCAACAGCACTGAGCTTGATTACAACATTGGGCCTATCAGTAGAACTGATGAAGGGCTTTACCATTGTTCAGTGAGAAATGAGGTGACATGCCCTCAGCACAGTGAAGACATAGAGATCACAGTGGTAGATGAGTTCACAAGGACTCTCTCCCAAAGAGTAGCTGAACCATCAGCTCGGGAAAACTGCTGCTGAGACCAACTCAAAGCTGGCGCTTCATTCTTGAGCACCACACTTTTGACTAAAGCAACACAGAGACAGAGAGAGGACTGCAGATGCTGGAGATCAGAGTCAAAAGATATGGAGATGGAAAAGCACAGCTGGTTAGGCAGCATCCGTGCAGCAGGAGAGCCGATGTTTCGGGCATAATCTCTTTATCAGGAACGTGATGAAGAGCTTATGCTCGAAACGTCAACTATGCTTTCCGAAACAAAAGTGGCACAGCCTTGCACATCAGAATCATAGAGTCCTATAGCAAGAATCCAGGCCCTTCTGCTCAAATTGGTCCATGCAGACCAAAATGTCCATCCACGCGAAGCCAATGTCCCTGCACTTTGTCTAATATCCTTCTAAACCACTTCTATCCAAGTACTTGTCCAAACGACTTTTAAATATTGTTGATGTACCCTCTTCAACCACTTCCCCTGGCAGTTCATTCCATATCTGTTACACCAGATGTGTAAAAGAATTGTCCTTCAGGTTTCCCTTTTAATCTTTCCTGTCGAACCTTAAACCGATGCCCTCTAGTCCTTGACTCCACAACGGAGGGAAACAGATTGAGTTCATTCACCCCAACCAAGATCTTATATACTTCTTTGTGATCCCAGCTCAGTCTCCTATGTTTGAAAGCAAAAGGGTTTGCTTATCCAGTCTCTCCCTAAAACTCAGAGTGTTGAATCCTTTCAACATTCTTTTACATTTCTTCGGTATTTTCTCCAGTTTAATACTATCCATCCGTTACATTAGTTCTTTAATCTATCGAATTCCCAACTTTCTTTTAAAACCATTGTGTCAAACTGGTTCCCGCTGATGGCCTGAATTCAATGGGTAAACTCTATGCATTTTGATCACGCTGTGTTTTCTCCTCAGTTCCTGTCACAGATTTTCTTCATTAACGGGACTGAGATACAATCTGGGGACCGCCTTGTTCTCCAGTGCCGGGTGAGGGAAGGCAAAGAGCCCCAGTTCGTTTGGTACCATGACAACACTCCGCTAAAAAACGACAGTGCAAGCTACTATGTGACTGCTGATGGTGGTGAGCTGGTTATTCATTCATTCCAGAGAGACGATGTCGGGAGGTATTACTGTGCAGCAATCAACAAAGGAGCCAACCACACCATTTTTAATGTTACCAGCGACTACATAGAATTCACGCTGCGAAGTAACATTGACACTCGGAATGAACATAGACAGACCACAGAGAAAGGCCATTCGTCCATCCAGTCTGTGCTAATCAGAAACTGTTAACCATCTCAGTTGGGGAGGTGATAGCTGGGCGGCATTATCATAGGTTATTGATCCAGAATGATGTTGGGTGGTGTTCCGGGTGGAATTCGAATGCAATAAAAAACTAGAACTGCACACCTCATGGAGAGGGCAGAGTGCAGAGCAGATTTACCAGGATGTTCCCTGAATTTTAGCGAGGAAGAGAGGGAGGCTGGATAATCTTGGAATCTTTTCTATGGAACAGGAAATGCTGAGAGGGGAACTCAATAGACATAGAGTCATAGAGTCATAGAGATGTACAGCATGGAAACAGACCCTTCGGTCCAACCCGTCCATGCCGACCAGATATCCCAACCCAATCTAGTCCCACCTGCCATCACCCGGCCCATATCCCTCCAAATCCTTCCTATTCCTATATCTATCCAAATGCCTTTTAAATGTTGCAATCGTACTAGCCTCCACCACATCCTCTGGCAGCTCATTCCACACATGTACCACCCTCTGTGTGAACAAGTTTCCCCTTAGGTCTCTTTTATATCTTTCCCCTCTAACCCTAACCCTTTGCCCTCTAGTTCTGGACTCCCCGACCCCAGGGAAAAGACTTTGCCTATTTATCCTATCCATGCCCCTCGTGATTTTTTAAACCTCTATAAGGGCACCTCTCAACGTCTGACGCTCCAAGGAAAACTGCTCCAGCCTGTTCAGCCTCTCCCTATAGCTCAAATCCTCCAACGCTGGCAACATTCTTTTAAATCTTTTCTGAACCCTTTCAAGTTTCACAACATCTTTCCGATAGGAAGGAGACCAGGGTTGCACGCAGTATTCCAACATTGGCGTAACCAATGTCCTGTACAGCCACAACATGACGGGGAAGGGACTGGGGAAAAAGGAAACAGATGTTCCCAATAGTCAAAGGGTCAATAACAATGTCAGGGATGGAAACGTCATTTTAAAGTGAAGGACGGGCGGTTTAAAGTGAAATTTGAGGATAGGTTCACCCAAAGTGTGGTGGGGGTTGGAACATACTTCGTTTCTGGATCAGTGGTGCTGGAAGAGCACAGCAATTCAGGCAGCATCCGAGGACAGCAAAATCGACGTTTCGGGCAAAAGCCCTTCATCAGGAATAAAGCCTGATGAAGGGCTTTTGCCCGAAACGTCGATTTGGCCTGTCCTCGGATGCTGCCTGAATTGCTGTGCCCTTCCAGCACCACTGATCCAGAATCTGGTTTCCAGCATCTGCAGTCATTGTTTTTACCTTGGTGGAACATACTGCCTAGCAGGGCAACTCCCAATTTTTACAAAGTACTTGGATCGGCATTTGAAATGTCATAACATTGAAGGCTGCGGAGGGTTAGTGTTGGAAAGTGGGATTTGTGTTGGTAACTCAGTGGGGCAAACTCTGCCACACTGTGAAACTCTCGATACCTCTATGCTGGCAGGGAGTTACATTTCTGTAGGTGTTAGTCAGTCTGATATTAACTGTGTACCTCACGCAGGGGTGATGTGATAAAACTTCCTGGTGAATTTGTTAACGTGAGCTGAATATTCTTGTTGGATTCCAGCTCAGGATTATTCCAAGGAAATCGTGGCGTCGCTCCTCCCAGTTCTGCTGTTGGCTGGCCTGGTTGTGTTGTGGAACTACATTCACTGAGGGACACAGGTCTGTAACATCCCATGGGAATGGGACTTGTTCCACATCCTCACGCCATGACAGTGGTACCCTCCAATTACAATGTAACCTTTCAGCTGAACGGGGAGGCCGAGGGAAGGATGTTAAGGTCGGGAACTGGAGTAGGCCGTGTTCCGGACAGTCGGGAGGGAGAGTACTCATAAAGCTAGCCTGCTGGATCGGGTAACTGTGACCCACCACAGCCCACCACTCTATGTCAAAGCACCTCAGAGAAGAGGAGAGATGTAAGACCAAGAGTGTCGGGAACAGGATGAGCACATTCAGCACCTCAGGATCTTGCTCTGTTATTTAATGCATTGCATCTGGATCAACTTCACTTTACAGATCACTCTCTTTAAACTATGACTCGTTAAAACATTGTCTATCACTTCCTTAAATTTATTCAGTATCCACTGGGCAGTCTGACCTAACCCTACACGTAAATTGAACCCTAGCCCGAAGCTTAACCCTAAACTTTAACCTAGCTCAACCTTAATCCTTACCCTAACACTAAACCTAACCATCCTTAACGCAAACTCCGACTTTAAACTTAAATGTAACTCAATCATAACCTTTACCCTAACTCTAACTTTGGCCCTAACGAAACAGCTAACGCTAATCCTAAACCTAACTCTGGCTCTAGCTCTAACCCTAATCCTAACCTGCCTCTAATCCTACTCTTAATCTAAAACATAAACCTCATCATAACTCTAACCTTAAACCTAACTCTTAACATAACACTAACCACGAACCTCAACGAAATACCCTAACACTAACCTTAACCATTATCAGAATCCTAGCCCTCACCCTAGCCCTACCCATCACCCTAAACCTATGCGGTTGCTTAATGTTAAGCTGTTTAATGCATTAAGACAGGTTTGACCATTATAAAACCATAAGACCATAAGACATAGGAGCGGAAGTAAGGCCATTCGACCAATCGAGTCCACTCCGCCATTCAATCATATCTGATGGGCATTTCAACTCCACTTACCCGCATTCTCCCCGTAGCCCTTAATTCCTTATGACATCAAGAATTTATCAATTTCTGCCTTGAAGACATTTAGCGTCCAAGCCTCCACTGCACTCTGTGGCAATGAATTCCACACGCCCACCACTCTCTGGCTGAAGAAATGTCTCCGCATTACTGTTCTGAATTTACCCCCTCTAATTCTAAGGCTGTGTCCACGGGTCCTAGTCTCCTCGCCTAACGGAAACACTTTCCTAGCGTCCACCCTCTCCAAGCCATGTATCATCTATTGATGCTTATGTTCCCTGTTTATGACTGAGATAACACTTTGGCAGCTCCTGTCTGTGACAGTACAGAGCTACTGTAAATGATGCTGAGAATATTCTCTCTTTCCCTGCAGGCAATTCGTCAACTGTGTCGCAGCCCAGGAGGTAAGTGACTGAAACTGCAGTTTTT
Organism: Chiloscyllium plagiosum; assembly: GCF_037043375.1. NCBI lineage: Eukaryota > Metazoa > Chordata > Chondrichthyes > Orectolobiformes > Hemiscylliidae > Chiloscyllium > Chiloscyllium plagiosum. The sequence goes on from NW_028270187.1 coordinate 9,086,961, forward strand.
ATATTTGTCACTGTTTATCCCGATTCCTCTCAATTAGGGAGAGACGACAGAAACGAAGAAGTCATAGAAGGAGCTTGGATATGACTGCATCCTTTTAACCTGTGTCTTATCGACAAACCAGGTTACCATACGACAGGAAGGTCCTAGACAACTTTTATTCATTAATAGGGATGATGCTGTCACTGGCTAGGACAGCATTTGTTGTCGATCCCTAAAAGCCCCAGAGGGCGGTAATATTTAACCATGGTATGGAATCGTATGTTGGCCCAGCCCAGGTAAAGACGGCGGATTACCTTCCACAAAGGATATGAGTGAAAACAAGATAGAGAACTGGGCAACTCCTTGAGGGTGAGAAAACTCCGTGTTTGGATGGAAACCAGAGACATGGGAACAGGGAATAGCAGGTCTCGCTGAGTTTTCTTTTATTTTGTTTGGTAGCTTTGCCGTTTTCTTAAAGTTAAACTTGGTTTTGAAAACATTGTGTTCGAAATGACGGCTTCCTTTCCTTCCCCTTTATACTGGAACTAGATCCCAACCTTCTGGTGAAGGGGCAGCAGCCAGCCATCTGTAGTTTGCAGTAGTTGGAGCAGCGCACAATGTTGGTGAGTGCCATAGTATCAGTGTGATTAAAGAGCCCCGCACAGTCAGAGTGTACTGCAACCTGGTGGAAATTCTGGATAAACATCCGAGCCATCTGATGGGCTCGAATGGGGCCGATTCCCTTGGAACTGCGGTGGCTGAAGTGTTATGCAGAAAGTAGTGAACAGGAGTAGGCCATTCAGCCCTTCTTGCCTGCCCCGCCGTTCATTATGATCATGGCTATCCATCCAACTCTGGTTCCCATAAAAACAAGGAATAGGCCATTTGGCCCTTCTAGCCTGCTCTGCCCATTTGATAGAATCGTGGCTGAACATCCAACTCAGTCCCTGGTTCCCCGCTTTCTCTGTTCAAACTTTCAATCCCTTTAATCCCCAAAGATGCGAACTGTTTCTTGTTTGAGATGTGAAAAATGATGAGGAGCTTAGAAACGTTAACAGGAAGAAACGTTAACAGGAAGAAACGTTTCCGTCTCGATGGAAGGTTCAAAGGGGGCAAAGAAAAGAAAAAAACAGAACAAAAGAAAAGTACAGGACAGGAACAGGCCCTTCAGCACTCCAAGCCTGTGCCGATCATCATGTCCTAACCAAACTATACAAAAAACCTCATGCCTTTATTTGGTCTCTACCCCACTATTCCCTCCCTGTTCATGTGACCACCCATAGGCCTGTTAAACGTGCCTACTTCCACAGTCATTTCTGGCAATGCTTTTCAGGCTCTAACCATTTACTGTGTGAAAAGCTTCCCTCGCACAATTTCCTTAAACCTTTCCGTCTCTCACCTTGACATGTGTCCCCTTGTAAGTTGAAACATCAACCCTGGGAAAAAGCCTCTGACTATCTTCCCTACATATGCTTCTCATAATGTCGTAGATCTCTATCTGATTTCCTTTCAAAAGCTGTCTTTCCAGTGAAAACAATACAAGTCGATTTAACCTTTCCTCTTAGCCAATGATCTTGAGAGCTGGCAACATCCCAGTGAAAATTCTCTGCACTCTCTTTCTAAAGATTCCACATCCTCCGGTAGGTATCTTATATTCCCAATTCCTCCGCCTGCACCGTATCTGCTCCCAGGAGGACCAAGTTCCACCACAGAACACACCAGATGGCCTCCATCTTTAAATATCGTAATTCCCTTCCCACGTGGTTGAAGACGCCCTCCAATGCATCTCATCCACGTCTTGCACCTCCGCCTTCAAAGCCCACTTGTCCAACCACAACAAGGACAGAACCCCCCGGTCCTCACCATCCACCCTACCAAGCTCTGCATAAACCATACCATTCACCGACATTTCTGGCACCTCCAAATGGACCCCAACACCAGAGATATATTTCCCTTCCCACCCCTTTCCACTTTCCACAAAGAGCGTTCCCTCCGTGAATACTTCGTCAGTTCCACGCTCACCAACAACCTACCCTCCCGTCCTGGCACCTTCCCCTGCCACCGCAGGAATTGCAAAACCTACGCCCACACCTCCCTTCTCACGTCCATCCAAGGCCCCAAAGTAGCCTTCCACATCCATCAAAGTTTCACCTGCACATCTACCAATGTCATTTATTGTACCCATTGCCCCGATGTGGCCTTCCTTATATCGGGGAGACTGAATGCCTTCTTGCAGAGCGCTTTAGGAAACATCTCCGAGACACCCACACCAACCAACCCCACCTCCGCCTGTGGCTGAACATTTCAACTCCCTTTCCTACTCTGTCGAGGACATGCAGGTCCTGGTTTTCCTCCACCGCCACACCCTCACCACCTGACACCTCGAGTAAGAACGCCGTGTCTTCCATCTTGAAGCACTTCAACCCCAGGGCATTAATGTGGACTTCACCAGTTTCCTCATTTCCCCTCCCCCCACCTTCCCCCAGTTCCAACCTGACAGCTCAGCACCATTCTCATGACCTACCCTACCTGCCAGTCTTCCTTCCCACCTATCCGCTGCACCCTCCTCTCCGACTTATCACCTTCATCCCGACCTCTATACATCTATTATACTCTTAGATACCTTCTCCCCAGCTTCACCCTGCTCCATTTATCTCTCCACTCCGGAGGGTCCCTGCCACATTCCTGATGAAGGGCTTTTGCCCGGAACGTCGATTTTCCTGCTCCTCGAATGCTGTGCTTTTCCAGCACCACTCTAATCTTGACTCTGGACTCCAGCTTCTGCAATCCTCACTTTCGCCTTGCGAACAAAACAATACACAATACTCCAAATGTGGCCTGAGCAAATAATAATGAAGAGGAGCTCGTTTCCTGTACAGCAGTCTTTAGAGAGATCTTGGCTAACATAATGATTTCTAATGAAATGTCTCTATATACATGTTTATCTATCTATCTATCTAGATGCAATCATAGGAACATGAGATATGGGAGCAGAATTAGGCAATTCAGCCTATCGAGGCACCTCTCCTCCTCAATCGGGGTTGATATATTCCACAACCTGACTCTCCTCCTTTCTCACTATTAACCTTCATCTCCCTTCCTAATCAAGCTCCTATCTATCTCAGTCTAAAATGTATTTGTCTATCAATCTCTCTTACCTACGTATCTATCTACTCCATTTAATCTATAGATCATTTAGCACTTTATAGCGAAGCTGTCAGATTGATGTGTGTTTCTTGTGACACTTTATTTCTTTGTAGGAAACACCACTGCGGATTTGATTTATTCAGTGGTCACCATCAAAAAGAGAACAGAGCCTGGTAAAGATCTCTTCTCTTCAATACTATGAATATATGAGATGGGACTGGGGGAGATCAGTGGGGGTGAGATTACTGAAGCTCCAACCATAGTACGATCCCAGTGGCTGAGAAAGTGGAACCTCCAGCTAATCAGAAACAATCTCCAATCTGATCTACTCTGTCCCTTTCTTCTCCTGTAGATAGGGTGAAGGCAAAGAATTCAGAGATGGTTTAAATGTTGACAGCGACCCAAAACAAATTCACAGAGCAATTAGAGAGGGATGTAGTTGTGTATGTCGGTGGGTGGGTTATGATAGTAGTTGCGTCAGAATCACTTCTTGCACATGTATACACATTCTGTGTATGAGAGTGGCAGTGGGACATGTACTTTATTCTTCACTGAGGTAGTTATAGATCATTTTCACATGAAGCTAATAACTGCAAATCTGAAACAAATTCAGACATTTCTGGAGAAACTCAGCAGGTCTGGCAGCGTCTGTGGAGAGAAAGAGAGAGAAACAGATTTAGTTTTGCAGCATATAAACACAGAAAGTGCTAGAGCAGCTCAGCATCTGCGGAGAGACAGAAAGCAAGTCCTGTTTTTGTCACATAATGTTCAAAGCCGATTGGCTAAATATTGTCACTCACCGATTTGAGATGACAGAGAAAATAAAAGCATCGCCCATTATATTGTTGCTCGGAGAATTGAGCGTACAATTTTCACGCAGATGCTTCTCAAACCATAAGCTTAATTTCAACTGCAATTGGTCTTATCTATAATGAAATCTGCCTCTCATTTCAGTCACCGTGTCAGTGGATGAGTAAAAGTCATGTTCGTCCAGGCCATTATCCTGTTCTCTCATTAGACAGCGAAAGACAGAGAGAGAGAGAGAGAGAGAGAGAGAGAGAGAGAGAGAGTGAGAGGAGTGGGAGGATTGTCAAAATTAATTTGCCAGTCATCATGCATCATCAGAGAGTAAAGGTTCATAACGAGAGTTCTTCAGGGTAATTTCAGCTGGTGTGAGAATTGTAACCATGCTGTTGGCAAATGCTTTGCAAGCACCAGCCATCCACACAGGTGAACTACACTGAACTAGCCAAATACAGGAGTTAAAACCCAAACGTATGCAACCTGAATAGTTCACTCCAGTCTTTTCTGAACAATTGGCATGTGACACAAAGGCTGATGAGATTAAGATGGCCTGTTCAAGATGTTGCAGTGACCCGCATCCTAAAAACTGATAAACCGTCTTATTTATCAGAAAACCAATTGCACGATTTAAACAGAGCCGAATTTTCTAAATGCGATATTCTGCAGTGTCGGGATTGATTGAGAAATTCGGAATCCAATTTGAATGTGTTGCACTGATTCTTCTTTTCTTTTTTTCAAAGTTGACAAAAGCAGAGCTATGATTTCAACAGATGCAGCTCTGTATTTAGTATTGATCAGCCTTCGATGGGTCCAGATCCATTTCATCTAGTTGTATTTTATTTTCAGGCAAGAGTGTTGTTTTTTCCTCCGATAGGAAGAAGGTATGTTACATTTTATGTCTAAATAGACCACGGCTATTTCTACACAAATTACAGTTAGATTTATTCCTGGTATCCACAATATAAAACATCAACTGCTGATTATTATCAGACTAATTAAAGGATATGTCATAAAACGTAGGGGCAGGAGTAGCCATTCAGCCTTTGCAGACTACTCTCCCCATTCAATAAGATGATCCAACTCAGTCTCCTGTTCCCCCATTTTCTCTATTTAGTCCTTAAAAACTCTATGCAACTCCTTCCTGGACAACATTGTGTGTTCTGGCCTGACTGCTTTTTGTGGCAGTCTCCCCACTCTCTGGGTGAAGATATTACTCCCCAAATTAGTCCTACTCCGTCTCTTTTAGACTGCAATCCCCAGGTTCTGTACTCACTCCTGTTCATCGGGAACACACTTTCTGTGTTCACCATATTTAGTCCTGTTACAATTCTATCAGATTCTCCGTCATTCTTCTGAACTCCTGTGAATATAATCCTAACTAATCCAATCTCTCTCCATCCGTCAGTCCTGCCATCCCAGGAATCACATTGGGAAATCTTCCCGGCAGAACCCCCTGCCCCCATCGCCAGAACGTCCTTCCTCAGATAAGAAGACCCCAAACTGCACACACATTACTCCAGGATGTGGTCTCACCCGGTGCAAGTGCAGCAAGACATCACTGTTCCTGGTCTCGAATCCTCTCACTATGAAGGCCAACATTCCATTTACCTGCTTCACAGCCTGCTGCTTCTGCAATGTTCACTTGCAGTGACTGGTGTATGAGGGGCGCCCAGCCTTATTACACCTCACCCTTTCTCAATCAATCACTATTCAGATAATAATTCACCATCCTGTTTTTGCTCTCAATTGGATCATCTCACAATATCCTGCATCTGTCGTGCATTGGTCCACTCATTCAACTTGTCCAAATCACACTGGCGCATCTCTGCATCCTCTTTCTCTGCTCCCCCTCCCTCCCAAGTTTGTGTGTGCCTATAAACACATGGAAAATAACCGGCAATGCTTTCTTAATGGAGTAGATTACTCACTGTTTCGCATTCCACTTCCAATGCCCAGAGACAAGTGAGTTTCAAAATTGGGGCAATATTAGTGTTGATGTTCCAGTTCCCTTTCATACATTATTATAACATCACTGATATTGACGTTGAATGCTTGTCAGTCCGTTGTCATTTGGACCCAATTGGTAGCAGCAGTGTGTATCGTCTACAAGATTCACTGTAGGAAGTCAGCAAGATCCTAGGATAGCAGCGTTATAACCCACAGCCAATTCCACTTGGAAGGGCCAGGGTAGCAGACGGGAACACCAACCCTAGCGAGCCACTCAACATCCTTTGGAAATACATCAGCCGTTCCTTCTGTGTCGCTGGGTCTAAATGCAGAAATTCCCTCCCTACGTGAATTGCGAGTTAACCTTCAGCAGGTGGGAGTACAGTTGCTCAGGAGACCAACTGGAGACTGGGCAACAAATTCTGGGCCCAGCCACGATGCTGCCATCCCAGAAGTAAATGGAAACAAAATCAAACCACCTCCGTCTACTCTATTCCAAAGAAAGCAAGCGGCGCTTTAGATTTAGATTAGATTATATTACAGTGTGGAAACAGGCCCTTCAGCCCAACAAGTACACACCGACCCGCCGAAGCGCAACCCACCCATTCCTCTACATTTACCCCTTACCTAACACTACGGACAATTTAGCATGGCCAATTCACCTGACCTGCACATCTTTGGACTGTGGGAGGAAACCGGAGCACCCGGAGGAAACCCACGCAGACACGGGGAGAACGTGCAAACTCCACACAGTCAGTCGCCTGAGGCGGGAATTGAACCCGGGTCTCCGGCGCTGTGAGGCAGCAGTACTAACCACTGTGCCGCTTATCTAGCCTCTTTTCATCACTGAAATGCTCCATCCCAGACAACATCCTGGTGAATCTCCTCTGCATTCCCTCCAGTGTATCACATCTTTATGATAGTGCAGACATTGAAACAGTACACAATGGCCTCACCAAAGTCCTGTCCCGCTCCCACATCATCTTCCAGCTTCTATATCTATATGGCACACCACAGCAGCATGTGGGACTTGAACTCTGCCCTCCTGGCTCAGAGATAGGGACAGTATCACATTGCCGCCAGATTTCTACGTTCCAGGCCCTGAACCGCCTGCTGGTGATTCCCATCTTTTTCTGAGATTCACTGCTACCTGTAACCCAACTGACCTCTCTTTCCCCTTCTGCTTCTTGCTCCCACTCAATTCCAATTTCCTTCCAATGTCATTCCATTAAAGGATTCAAAGACTGACTCTGACGATTCTTGTATCAAATACGCCACACTGAACCTCAGCGAGCCCTCGCAGGAAGAAGACGGAGGGGATGGAAATGTTTACATGAATATTCCGCGCAAGTAAGAAGCAAGATGTTAGATGGGGTGAGGGGTGTTCATTCGATTCTATACACTGGTTGATAAAGCGGTACAATGTAATTCCTGCGTACAGATAACAAACTTCTTAACTTTATGATAGAAACCATGTTTCGCAATGCATTTTAACTCCACTCATTTTCTCCCAGGGAAGCTACTTTCACGTCAGTGTGACCATCAGTCTGTTCTGGTCACCACTGGGTTTTGAATTTATCAAACTCTTTTGGCTACTGGTTGTCTTTGGATATTTAATACCTGCATCTCCTTCGCTCTCATGTACATATCTGAAGATTAAGCTTTTCATTTGGTCGACGTTTAAGGGCAAGAATATATCTGGCCCCTTCAATGAATGGACGATCAGGAATCTGTCCCATACTGACTAGAACAGATCTTAGAACAGAAATTGTCAGACAGTTCTGACAGGAGGGAGATACTAAAACAGAAACCAGGCAGTTTTATTGGTTACTTTTCAGGGTGAGTGTGTCCTGTGGCGTGGGGCTCGAGCTCGCACATTTGTGCCCCACGGACAGAACGAACACTGAGCTGTAAGCGATTGAAGATCGGGATGGAGGAAGCATGGCTGATTGGGAATCTCCATGGAGGAGCGATCTCTCAATAATCCAAAACTCCTGCCAAATGCTTTGACCTGGCTTTCTGAGATTCCAAACACTATTGCGCGAATTCATGGGATTTCTCTCGCTGCAGATGTTCTGGGAACGCCATGATGACGGAGGTGGGGTTATCACACACCTCCAGAGCAGCAGACTTGAACTTGATCGGGTGATGGTCTGTGTGGAATTTGTACATTCTCTCCGCGTCTGAATGGGTTTGTTCTGTGTGCTCCTGTTTCCATCCACAAACCAAAGATGTGCAGGTTAGGTGGATTATCCATGGGAAATTGTCCATTGTGTTCAGAGATGTGTAGGTTAGCTGGATAAGCCCTGGTAAGTGCAGGGTTATAGGGGTAGGGTAGGGAGATTGGTGTGGGCATGATGCCCTTTCGAAGGTTGGTGTGAAGTTGGTGGGTCGAATGGCTTGCTTCTTCATTTTAGGGATTGTGTATCCCTACGAATCCTCAGTGTTGAGGATTGATTGTATTTGCTATTGGCATTATCCCTCGGTACTCACACCGTGTGGAAGTTCTCCATTGTTATTCATGGCACATCATACATACATAAGGGCTAGAAACAGCAGGCCATTTAAGCCCCAGGGGAGCCTGCTCTCCCAATACACACAATCGCAGCTAATGCCATCTCTGTCTCAACTCCATTTTCTTGCCCTCGCTTCCTTTAACCCATCACTGATTAAAAATCTATATCCTCCTTCAGTTTATTCAGTGTCCCAGTACACCCACACACTCTGGGTTGGGGTATATTCCCATAGAACCACGACTCCCTTTGACAGAAGCCAATCTCTATCCTCACTCTGTCCTAACCCCTGCTCCTGAAACGATAACCTCTCGTTCTAGATTGTCACACATGAGGAAACATCCTCTCTCCATCTCCTTTGTCAACCCCCGTTTAGCAGTCTATATCTCTAAGTTAGATCTCCTATCCTTTCTCTAAACTTGAGAGAATATCGGCCTAAACTGCTCAATCATTTTTCTTACGATAAATCTTTGGAATAAATCAGTATCTTTGGCTTCAGTGATGTTGGGTTTGGGTGTGAGTTAAGACTATTTGAATTGTAATTACCCCCTTTTCCAGATCATCTCCTATTCCTGCCTCAGACAGAGGATGGAGTTTATTGGAGCTTGAAAAGCTGTTTTGCAATATGCTGGAACGCCAACAGCGAGCATTCAGTTCCCACACCAGCTGATGTCACCATGAAAGACTCTCCTTCTCAACCTCTCCCGTTGCCTGAGGAGTGGTGACCATCTGGTTAAACCACCACTCAGTCATCTCTCTGTAATGGGAAAACAGCCCAATGGTCTGATAAGACTGTAGTGAATTTGCCATGATCTGGAACTGAGCAATGTTCTAATGACATGTTCCTTTTCAAACATTCAAAATCAACTGAAAGCTGCATTTTGTACCAACTGTTACTGCGAACATGAATTTCATTTGCCTTGACACCAACACGCCCTCAACCCCCCCCCCCCCCCCCCCCCCCGCCCCCCCCCCCCCCCCCCACCCCACCCTTTCCTTAAGTCGATTCCAGCGACTTTCGAAAGTTGGGAATCTTTGCCAATACTCACTTGGCAGTATTGCTCGTAGAGAATGAATCAATTGTTTGAGATTTCTTGTCTCATATTAATCAGGACAAGAAAGCAAAAATGCCAAATTTCAACGTTTTAGCAGGTCAATGGGGAGACAGAGAGAGAGAGAGACAGAGAGAGAGAGTGGGAGGAACAGAATTAACATTACCGCTTATAAACACAGAAAGTACTGGAGAAACTCAGCAGGTCCACCATCATCTCTGGAGAGAGAAACAGAGTTAACGCTACAGGTTGTAAACACAGAAAGTACTGCATGAACTCAGTAGGTCTGATAATATCTGTGGAGACAGAGAGAAACAGCGTTAACATGTCGAATCCTTCAACTATTTATCAGGGTTGACCTTTAACTGCCCTTTCAAATGGCCGAGAAAGCTATTCAGTTGTATCCATCGCTTTGAAGTATCAACAAAGTACCTAAACCAGACGGATCACCTGGTATCAAACTAGAAACCAGAAAAGACAATTGCAGAAACAGCCCTGTCGACTCTGCAGAGACCTCCTCATTACCATCTGGGGGCGAGTGCCAAAATTGGGAGAGTCATCGTCGTACTCACTGAATCATAACTTGCAGACAATGTCCCCGACACAACCATCGCCATACCTGGATATGTCCTCTCCCATAGCAAGACACATCCTGCACAGTGAGATACAATCCGGAGGGTGTTACCCTGCGAGTCCTCAACATTGACTCCGGACAACATGAGTTCTCATGGCTTCAGGTCAAACATGGTCAAGGAAATCACTTACTGTCCTTCCTCAACTGATGAATCGGCATTCCTTCATTTTGAACGAAAACTAGACGAAACACTGAGGACGACAAGGGCACAATATCTCACCTGGGTGGGGGATTTCAGTGTCCACCACGAACAGTGGCTCGGCAGCAGCACTACTATTCGAGCTGGTCGGGTCCTAAAGTACATAGCTGCTAGACTAGGTCTGCAGCAGGTGGTGTGGGAATCAACATGAGGGAAAAACAACCTGACATTCCTTAACAACTTGCCAGCTGCAGATACATCTGCCCCTGACCGTATCTCTAACAGTGACCCCTACACAATCTTTGCGGAGATGGAGTCCCACTGAAGATCATTTCCGCTGATAGGACATGGGCGTCGCTGGCTGGGCCCATCATGTATAGTCACTACCCCCAGTTGCCCACTTGAGAAGGTGATGCTGAGCAGCCTTCTTTAACCACTGAAGTCCACATGCTGCAGGTAGACCCACAATTCCCTGAGGGAACGAATTCGATGATTTTGACCCAGTAACACTGAAGGAGCAACTGCTGTATTTCCAAGTCAGGATGGTGAGTGGCTCAGAGTGGAATTTGCAGGGGATGTTGTTCCCATGTATCTGTATACTGTGTCCTTCTGGATGGAAGTGACTATGGGTTTGGAAGGTGCTGTCTCAAAATCTTTGGTGAATTTCTGCAGTACACCTTGTCAATGGTGCACACTGTTGCCACTGAGTGTCAGTGGAAGAGGCAATGGATGTTCATGGATGTGGTGCAGAAACTGCTTTTTCCCTGTATGGTGTCGAGCTTCTCGAGTGTTGTTCGAGCTGCATCCATCCAGGCAAGTAAGGAGTATGCCCTCTCCTGGCTCCTGAATTGTGCCTTGTGAATGGTGATCAGGATTTGATGAGGAGAAACATTGATTAATCGACGAAATGCAGATTTTGCGTTGGGCAGAAAAACCAAAGGCATGAACTGTAATGAAGAGTGAAAGCCTTAAATTAAAGTTTTACTCATTAGAAATGCATGTTATCATTGTTCTGCAGGCCAATTCGCAGAGGCTGTCATAACTAATCCTAGGGATAGTGTCATCTAAGAAGAGAAGTGGTTTACTCTGAACTGTCAATGCAACAACAGATTTATAAAGGCTACCTGATATAAGAACAACTTTTACAAGGTTAAATTTTATGACTTCAGTGGAAGGGTTGACAGTAAAATTGAAGGCTTGTACCTGTGTCAAATTGGGAACCTTTTTTCACCAAGTGAACCTTTGGAAGTGGTGACCATTGGTACGTAAATATTGAGTGATCATATACGTATCTGTGTCGAACCACATTCTTTTTTGCAGAGAGAGCGCACGATATATCGTACTGCACGCTGTTCCATTCATTATGTCCCAAGGGGTGCGGTGAGGTATTGTGGCTTTCCATCCCACTTCCCAAGGAAAGGAATTCTCAGGCTCTCCGGATTTTAATGTTGACCATCAGGATCAGAAAAAATCGGAACAGGAGTAGACTGTTCGGCCTCTCGATTCTGCTCACTTTCCAGTCAGTTGCAACGACTGATCTTTGACCTGCTTTCACGACCCCTTGCTCCAAGAGCTTTACCTACTTTGCTGACTAGGCTGGGCATCATCATAAATTGGGCCACATTCACTTCCAAATTAATTCAGCTTTTCATTTACTTTAGTGAGTGAGTCACAGAGTCCTGGTCAGCTACAGTACAGAAGGGATCCTTCAACCCATCGGCTCTGCACTGATCTTTCTACGCTATTCCCACTATCCTGTACTCGGCCAATAACCTTGAATTTTATAACATTGCAAGTGGATGACGAAGAGCATTTAAAGTTTGAGAGGTTTCCCACCTCATCCACCCTCCCGCGTAGTGCCTTCCAAATTCTCCTACTCTCTGTGTGAAACCATCCTCAAATCCCTCTCTAAACCTCCTGTCTTTCGATTTATAATGATGCCTCCCCTCCTTGTTATTGACCCTTCGACTTAGCGGAACAGCTACTTGATCTACCCCGCATCCCCCCCCCCCCCCCCCACCCCATGCATGTTACTCTTAATCTTATACACCTCTATCAGATCGCCCCTTAGGCTACTCTGCTCCATAGTAAACAACCTGAGCTTACTCAGCCACTCTTCATCGCTGAAATGCTCTAAATCAGACAGCATCCTAGGGAATCTCGTCTGCACCCTCTCCTGTGCAATCACATCCTTCCTATTATGTGGAGACTGGAACTGCACACAGTGCTTCAGCTGTGGACTCACTAAAGTCCCATCCCACTCTACCTAGTTCTTATAATCTACTCATTCACTGACAATGGCAAGTGTCCCCTATGCCTTCTTAACCGTCCTATTAAACTATTCTGCCACCTCCAGAGATCTGTGGACAAACATCCCAAGATCCCTGTGCTTCCAAGTGTCCTACTACTCACTGAGTATGCCCTTGTCTCATCCCTTCTTCCAAAGTGATTTACCTCCCATTAACAGAGTTCAACTCCATCTGTCATTGACCTGCCCATCTGACCTTCTCCCTCACTGTGAATCATCCAGCCAGTCTTCATACCATCTGCATCATCGCTTGCATTGTAGTATCTGATTAATACGTTTTGCCTTGATATTCCATTGCATTACAATTTTTTAGTTGTTTTGGGGTTATAGATGATGCTAGCTAGGCCGACACCTACTGCCCATCCCTAATTGTCCAGTGGAAAACAATGTTGTTGTGTGTCTGGAGTCACTTGTAGGTCAGATTGAGAACTGTTGGCAGATATCCTTCCCTAAAGGATATTAGTGAACCAGGTATTTTCCCCCTGATAATCAGCAGTTAATTTAGGGGCATCATTAGACTCTGAATTCAAGATTTTTATCAATTGGTTCCAAATTCCACGATCTGCTATGGCGGGATTTGCACCCGATTCACTGGATTAACAATTAATAATACTACTAGGCCATCACCTCCCCCTATGGAAAGCATTCTCGGATCCGAATTTAGATGATAAATTCTTGTTGTGATGATCATCCTGAGATTGTCCAATCGTGTTGATATCCTGGTGTGCCATCCAATGGGATCGTGGTTGATCAAACATTCCTTATGTCCCCTTTCCTGCTCGTTCTCGTGATTCCCCGACTGATCAAGAATCTATCTGTCTCAGCCTTCAATTTGCACAAGGGCTCTGTCGCCTCACAGCTCTCGATGGCAAGGAGTTTCAAAGACTCTTAACTCTCTGAGAGAAGAAATTCGCCCTCATCTCTCTCTTCAATCAGTGCCCCTTTATTCTGAGACTGTGCCCTTTGGCCCTGGACTCTCCCATGAGGGGGAAACATCCGCTCATCATTGAACCTGTTAAGTCCCTATATATTTCACTGAGATCACCTCTCATTCTTCTATACTCCGGCGAGTCGAATCCCAACCTGTTTAGCCTTTGCTCCATAAGGCAATCTCTCCTTACCAGAGATCATGCCAGTAAACTTTATCTGAACTGTCTCCAATGCAATAATATCATTCCTCAAACAAAGGGATTCAAACTGCTCCCAGTGCTTCAAGTGTCGTCTCCCCATCACCTTGTGAAGTTGCAATAAGACTTCCCTAAGTGCTAACAAGGCTTGTCAGATCTTATAAGTTATGTTTTCTTCTTTAAGCTTCGAGTGTGGCATGGACTGCGCAAGTCCATTCAAGGACCCTGCTGCTTGGTGAAACATCTGCTCTGAAGTACTTCAAGCGTTTCTGGGCATCTGAAAGAGATTACGCTTACGTTTGGTATCGAAACAATTCCTTAATTGAAGGAGAACATGAACTCGAATACATGATAGCAAGGATGAGATTTTCAGATGGAGCAACTTATCGATGTGAGCAGAAACTGGGTTTCAGGAAATGGATCTCAGACGATGTGAGCGTTGTTGTAAAAGGTAGGTTATCCCTTTTGACTTACTCTGACTTGTACCAAATGGCTCACAGGCAAAGATGTCAATGTTGCTTTAAAAACCATCGTCAGCAGTTGTCCGAAAAGATTTGCAAACGTGCAATAGAAATTTCATAAAGACATCAGAGTGTAATGTGTAAAAACAGATACTGTCCCATTATTTTGGCAGGATGGCAAATCCGAAGTTGGGACAAAGGATTCAAAACGCTAATTCTGTTCCTCCCTCTACAGATGCTGCCAGAACTGCTGAGTATCTCTGACATTTTCTGTGTTTATAACCTGTAACGTTAACTCTGCTTCTCCCTCTCACTCCACAGATGCTTCCAGACCTGCTGAGTTTCTCTAGCACTTCTTGTGTTTTGTCTCCTATCTCCAGCGTTCATTGTGTTTATACCTCTGTGTGTTTTTGTTCTGATGTAGATCTCTGCTCTGAGCAAATTTGCAAGCTGACCCCATCATGGAAGTATTCATTGCTGAAGGCTTTAAGCTCATCTGCTTGTTTGAAACCTTTCAGGATGATCACCCTCTGTTTTACACATTTTACAAAATCCGGGAATCTCTCAATTTTCCTTCAGAAAAGAGCAGTTTTACAATAGAGGAAGCAACACTGCACCATTCAGGGACTTACAAATGTGAAGTCACGACTCACGACAATAATCTGAGGAAAAAGAGCAACATTATGCCCATTTTAATCAAACGTAAACTGCATCTCCATTTAATTCATTCATTCTCCTGCCATTCAGTCCGTTGCAAATGTAAGAGTTAGTCAGCTCATCTTGTCAATTTCAGCATAGGAAAACTGTTTTTGTGCTTTAAAGTTTACACTCTTTTACTTGTTATTGAATTTGTGAAACACATATTTATTCCGGTCTTCAGTCCCGATCCATGGTTATCCACCCAACCATGAATTTTTGCTTCTTTCTTTTGCAATTACCAGTGCTTCTGCTTCAGGGGTCTGAATTTCATGTGAATATTAAACGGTTTTTGTTATGAATTATCTACAGCCTTTGGCTGGTTCAGAGGAATACAAGAATCTGGGGGAACTCGTCTACAGATCCCTGAGGGAGACAGGACAGCTTAATAAGTATGTTAAGAAGGCAGATAAGACACTTGTTTTTAACAGTCACAGCACAGATTATGAAGCATTGGGTCATGATGACAGAACTGTACAAACCTTGAGGGCTCTCTCTATGTCTCTTCATCTCCCTCTGTCTATTTCTCTCTCTCTCTCTCTCTCTCTCTCTCTCTCTCTCTCTCTCTCTCTCTCTCTCTCTCTCTCTATGTGCATATATATCTGTTTGACTGTGTATGAATCGCTTTAACTCTCTATGACTATGTCGATTAATCTTGATGAGTTTGTGATTTTTGTCTATCTCTCTATCTGACTCTCTATGTTCTCTATGACTCTATGTTCCTTTATTACTCTCTATGGTTCTCTATGTCTTTCTATACCTCTCTATGTCTATGTCTCTCTCTGTTTCCCCCTGTCTCTGTATGACTCACTCTTCTGGATCTAATTCTTTCAGTGTCTCTCTAACTCTGTCTCTCTCTGACTGTATGATGGGAATACTGTTTGTGGCTGAACACAACAGCAATTCCTGCCTTAGAAAAGAGCCTAACAGTTTGGTTCAATTGCAGGCATCCCTGTGTCAGTCCCAGAGCTGAGTGCCCAGCCTGGAAACGAGGTAGTGGAGTGAGATAGCACTGCATTCAACTGATCCGTGACTAGCGGTTCGACCCCAATTCAACATATTTTCTACAAGGATGGCGAGGAGATATACTGGGAATTCTCCAAACACAGCAGAACCGTACACGCATTAGCAAAAGCCAAGAGGGTAATTATCACTGCACTGTTTCTAATCAGGAGGAACAACTTCTCCTGAACAGCAAATTCCTCGCCGTTTCGGTGATCGTTGAGTTTCTAAGCAACTCTGTACAAATCCACATTATCAGAGCAATGTGATAACAGTGGAGGAGCGTGCAGAGGCATGTTGCCTTGGGGGCTGAAGAGTTTCATTGATGGAGACAGATTGTACAGACTGCGGTTTTCCTGAGAGCAGAGGAAATTGAGAGTGTGGGGGCATGATTGAAATGTGTGAAATAATGAATGGTAGACAAGATACTTCTTCCCCTTTGATGGAGGGATTAATGACCGGGGAGGGGGATAGATTGAAGGTCAGGGGAAGGAGGTTTAGAGGGGGATGCGAAGGATAAGATTTTCACCCAGAGGGTGGTGCGCAATCTGGAACTCACTGCTTGGTTGGGTGAACCACAAACCTCATTATGTTGAAGAAGGATTTGGATGTGTACTTGTGATCCAATCAAAGGCTACTCGACATCTCACTTTGCCTTTTCCTGGAATCAGATGAATAGCCAAGGGCAGGAGAGTCCAAGGGCATGAGAGTCCAAACCCACAGAGCATTAGATTAGATTAGATTAGATTACATTACATTACATTACAGCGTGGAAACAGGTCCTTCGGCCCAACAAGTCCACACCGACCCGCCGAAGCGTAACCCACCCATACCCCTACATTTACCCCTTACCTAACACTACGGGCAATTTAGCATGGCCAATTCACCTGATCTGCACATCTTTGGACTGTGGGAGGAAACCGGAGCACCCGGAGGAAACCCACGCAGACACGGGGAGAACGTGCAAACTCCTAAGGTAAGAGGGGAATGATTTAAAAGAGACCTGATGGATAACTTTTTTATACAGAAAGTGGTCTGTATATGGAATGAGCTTCCAGCGGAAGTGCTGTAGGCGGATACAATTACAACTGTTAAAAGACATTTGGAAAGATACATGGACAGGAAAGGTTTAGAGGGATAAGGGCCAACGCAGGCATTTAGGACTAGGATTGGTTCAGTTTGTGAGGACTGGTCAGAATTGTCACATTGGGTTCAAGGGCCTGTTTACATGCTGCATGACTATTTGACTCTAAGTACTGGGAAAATCAGACGAGAGAATAGAGAAATGGTTGTTAATGACTGCATTGACTCAATGGGCGGAAGTGTCCGTTTCTGTGCTGCATGACCCATTGGAGGCTGATGGTAACCCCAAAGATGTTGATAGTGGGATGGGCGTTGCACAGTCATTGTAACCCCCAAGATGTCGATAGTGGGGTGGGAGTGAGGACATTGATGGTAACCCCCAGGATGTTGATTGTGCGGGGGTGGGGTCAGTGACAGTAACCCCCATGATGTTGATAGTGGAGTGGGGGTGGGGACAGTGACGTTAAACCCTAGGATGTTGATAATTAGAAGGGGTTGGGGATAGTGATGGTAACCCCTAAGATGTTGATGGTAGAGTGGGGGTGGTAGAGTGATGGTAACCCCCAGGATGTTGATAGTGCGGTGGGGATGGGGTCCGTGATGGGAGCCCCCAGGATGTTGATATTGGAGTGGAGATGTGGACAGAAACAGTTCCACTTCAGAACGTCAAGAGGGCAATAGTTGAATGATGTAACATTTGGCCAGCCACAGTTAAGACAAACCTTTCGAAGCCTAGATTTTACAAGAGATGGAGGTAACTATCGGAAAAAAATGACAAACGCAACATCCAATATTTTCTTGCAGTTCCTTTTGCTGGGGTTTTCATCACTCCCAGAGCCAATAAAATGAAGGTTCTGATTGGGAGTTGTCTCGTTCTCGAGTGTGTATTGAGCCGAAGTACTGGGCCCTACTTTCAATGATACTTTCGACAGAACGCCAGCGGGAATTACAAGTCTAGCTCAGACATGAGAGTGCTTGGCGTTCAATCCTTCCATTTCCAGCACCAACACCGATACCAACGTGTCGCAATCGACAGGTGTCCTAGTCTAACGATATTTAATGTGACCAGTCATTCCAAAGACATCACAGAACCAGGTAATTCATTCTTCATTTGTGATCCATGCTCGTTCTTCACTGTGGTCCACATGTCCGGCTGAAGACTTGACATGAACACTCTGAAAAATTGCTGGATAGACTCAGCACGTCTGACAGCATCTGGGAAGAGAGAGAGAGAAACGGAGAGAAACAGAGTTAATATTATCAACACAAAGATAATATCAACATAAACAGAGATTATCAACACAAAGTGCTGGAGAAAGAAGGCAGGTCTGGCAGCAACAGTGGAGAGAGAGGAACAGAGTTAAGATTACAGATTATAAAACAAAGTTGTGGAGAACATCAGGAGGTCTGGCAGCATCTGTTAAGAGAGAGAGAGAGAGAGACAGAGAGAGAGAGAGAGAGAGAGAGAGAGAGAGAGAGAACTGATAGATGGAGCTTTAACCTAAGAGTTATCATGCCTCAGACAAGGGGAGAGATGGAGAAGGACAGTCCTTCATGGTAACCTCAGCCAGTGAGAAATTCAAAGCCACGCTGTCGATGTTACTCTACTTTCCAAACTAGCCATCCAGCTAACTGAGCTAGCCCAACACCCAACACCAAGCAGAGAGCAGAAAAGAAATGAATTCTAGTAAGTGAACATGTATTGAATGGAGAATATTATACTGTGATGATCAGTAGAAACGTGGGGAGTACGTATTTTAATCTGTCGTTTATTTGACACCTTTCTTTGTAGGCAACAGAAGCTGAATTTAGAAGCACGTTTGAAGAAGGGAGTTGGCTTTTTGTTACCAAGCCTGGTTTTGTTCAGTTCTGGACACCTTCCTTATGAAAAGATGTTCAAATCCTGGAGAGAGTATGAAAGAGATTTATATTAGATTCCCACCAGTGCAGAAACAGGCCCTTCGGCCGAACAAGTCCACAACACCCCTCCGAAGAGCAATCCACCCAGACACTTTCCCCTACCCTATATATAACCCTGAGTAATGCAACTAATACTATGGGCAATTCAGTTTGGACAATTCACATGGCCTGCACATCTTTGGCTTGTGGGGAGAAACCCACGCTGACACAAGGAGAATGTGCAAACTGCACATACACAATTGCCCAAGGCGGAAATTAAACCCGGGTCCCTGTCGTTGTGATGTAGTAGAATGACAACAGAACTGAGGGGTTTGAGATATAGGGAAAGGTTAGAGAGATGGAGCGTATTCTCCATGGAACAGAGAAGTTGAAGTGGTGACCTTGTTGAGGTGTTGAAAGTCATGAACAAGTCTGACAGGGAAAAGAAAGATTTTCTGTTTCCCACTGTTGCCTTACTAACAGGTGACTAACGGGTCAGAATTTCAATATTTTCAATTGAGATAATGAGATGAGGAGAAACTTGCTTACTGTTGGATTGCTGGGTTTGGAATGTGCTGCCTGGGAGAGTGGTGGAGACGGGTGCCACAGGCGGTTTCAAAAGAAAGCTGGATATAAGTTTGAAGGGGCTGATGCTAGAGGGCTGTGGAGATAGGGGTCGATAGTGAGACTAGCTGTTAGCTCTGTCAGATGCTGGTGCAGACACGAACGGCCTCCTCCTGTACAGTAAAATTCTATGATTCTATGAAGATAGAAATTCTGAGCCACATTCCAGATAATTCCAGGATAAATCCCTTCGGACCTTCGCTCAGTGATCTCATGGCCAGGATTTTCATTTGGCGACAGCAGCAAATTGTTGTTGCAAGTATGATTGGAACTTGGTTTGGTATTAATCCGGAAATATTTCATTCCAAGCGAGGCGATGGGAATTCGAGCTGAGGGTGTGAGTGATAATAGACCTGCAGGAAATTTCAATAATCAGAGACTGGGTCAAGTTGACTGAATGGCGAGTGCGAATCTGTAAGCTGACAATTGAACACCGTCATATATTGGTCAGTGTTCATGCTGGTATTCGTCTGATTGGGGACATCAACAAAAAACAACTCTCTTTCTGTAAGCGATGGAGAGAAGTTTGGGTTGTTTCCTTCACAAAAGCGAACGTTGATGGGGGAGCGGGACATGATAGAGGTGTGTAAAATGGATAGTGTTGTCCAGTAGACAGACCCAGGGGTTCTGGTACATAATTCTTTGGAGTTGTGTCACAGGTAGACAGGATGTTTGGGATGGCGTTTAGCACACTTTCCTTCATTGTTCAGACTACTGAATATCGGAGTTGGTACGTCATATTGAAATAGGGCAGGACATCGGTGAGACACTATCAGAGTACCATGTACAGTTCTGTTTGCCTTATTCCAGGAAAGATATTATTAAGCTGGGGAGGGTACAGAAAAGATTTACCAGGATGTTGCCAGGACAGGAAAGTTTGAGTCATACGGAGAAGCTGGGTAGTTTGGGACATTTTCCACTGCAGATTAGGAGGTTGAGTTGTGACCTTATACAGTTTCGTAAAATCACGATGTGCACAAATAGGGTGAATGGCAAGTGGGGGGACTTCAAGACCAGAGGACATCTTTTTCAGGTGAGAGAAGAATTCATTTTTTTAAATGACACGAGGGGCATTTTTTAATTAAATAGAGGGTGGTTAACTTGTGGAATGTACTTCCAGAGGAAGTGGTGTTACAGAGAGAGTTACAACATTTAAAAGACGCTTGGGTAAGAGAGATATGGGCCAAGTGCAAACAAGTGGGGCAACTATAGTTCGAGATTATGGGTTTATTTCCTTTCTGTATGACCCAATGACTCCATTAGGAGGGACATGGATGGGGGACAGGAAACAGCTGTTCTCCCTTAGTCGCAGACACAGTCGCAAGGAGAGGGCATCATTTTAAAGTGGAGCATAAGAGGTTTCGAAATGGGATTTGATGATTCTTTCACACAGAGGATGGCGGGTTCTGCAACGAGTGAAAATAAATTACTTGGACTTTCAGTTTGTATTTCAAATCACGAATTGCTCCGGCGTGTGCAAATGCCACTTTGCAACTACAGGGGATTCGATGATTTATTAATGTGGAATATTCGTACAAAGAAGCAGAAGGAGGCCATCCAGCCCCTTTAGCCTGATCCAGCATTCAATGGCTGATCTGTTGCTTAACTCTATAAACCTGCCTTTGGGGGCACACTGAGAACTATTATTAAATGGCAGAAATTCAAAGGCTTTCCATATATCTGAGGGAGGCTGTGCGATGGATATGGCTCAAATTGTGATTTGTAGGGTAGACACTGGGCTCCATATGAGGACGACAGAACAATATTGATACGTCGGGATTTCATAGTTTCCCAGTTACAAGCCAGGGAATACTCCCATTTGCCTGGATGTCCACAGCTCCAACAACATTTAAGAAGCTCAATACCATCCAAGGACAAAGCAGGCCTGGTTACTGACACGACATCCACAAGCATCCACTTCCTCCACAACCAATGCTGAGTAGCAGCAGTGTGTACCACTTACAAGATGCACTGCAAAAAATCACCAAATGTCCTTAAACAACATCTTCCAAACTCACAATCACATTCATTTCGAAGAACAAGGGTTGTAGATATATGGGACAACCACCTTCTGCAAGTTCACCATCGAGTCACTCAGTGCCTTGACTTTGAAATATAACACCGCTCCTTCAGTGTCATTGGATCAAATTCTTCGAAATGACATTGTGGGTTACCTACAGCACAAAGACTGCAGCAGTTCAAGAAGGCAGTTCACCACCACCTTCTCAAGGGGGCAATTAGGGATGAGTTGGTGAGAACTGCTGGGCCCAGCCAGTAGTACTTGCATGCCATGAGTGAATAATAATTTTAAAAATTGTAACTTTTCCGAGGCCCTCCACCTTCACTATGTGAGCTTGTTCTGGTAGGGGTAGGCGGAAACTTTAGGACAAATATACGTGCAAAATACCCTTCAATATTATTGAGTCACCTGTCCCATGAACCGCTATATAAAAAATGGTCAATATGTAGCCAAGACCTTCGGTTTATTTTCCTGCTGGGTTGGCTCTTTGACTTCAATCATCACCCTGTAAGCAATTTTGAGGCGTCGTTTACTGTTGTTTTAATATTCTGTTCTCTCACCCTTTGATTCACTTTGAACAAAGAACATAGAACACAGAACATTACAGTGCAGGACAGGCCCATCACCCTCGATGTTGTACTGACCTGTGATCTCATCTAAGCCCATCCCTCTATACGATCCCATCATCATCCTTGTGCTTATCCAAGGGTTGTTTAATTGTTCCTAATGTGGCTGAGGTAACTACATTGACAGGCATGGCATTTCACACTCTTACCACTCTCTAAATAGAGAACCTGCCTCTAAATCTGTCTTAAATCTATCACCCCTCAATTTGTACCTTTGCCCCCTCGTACGAACTGATGTCATCATCTCGGGAAAAAGACTTTCACTGTCTACCCTATCCAATCATCTGATCATCTTGTATGTCTCAATCAAATTCCTTGGTAGCCTTCCTCTCCGCAATGAGAACAGAACCGAGTGTCTCAGCCTTTCCTCATAAGAACTTCCCTCCAGACCAGGGAACATCCTGGTAACTCATCCTTTCTGTAATGGGGCGACCAGAACTGTACACAATATTCCAAGTGCGGTCACACGAGCATTTTGTATACTTGCAGCATGATATTGCGGCTCCAGAACTCAATCCCTCTACCAATGAAACCTAACACACCGTGTGCCTTCTTAACGGCACTATCAATTTGTGTAGCAACTTTCAGGGATCTATGTACATGGACTCCAAGATCCCTCTCCACATCCAAACTACCAAGAATCTTTTCATTGACCCAGTATTCTTCCTTCCTGTTATTCTGCCCAAAGTCAATCACCTCACGTTTATCTGCATTGATCTCTATTTACCACCTCTCAGCCCAATTCCACTGTTTATCCAAATCCCCCTGCAACATGTAACATTGTTTCTCATTGTCCACTACTCCACCGACTTTAGTGTTGTCGGCAAACTTACTAACCCATCTACCTTTGCCTGCGTTCAAGTCATTTATAAAAATGACCAACAGCAGTGGTCCCAAAACAGATCCTTGTGGCACACCAATAGTAACTACACTCCAGACTGAATATTTTCTATCAGCCACCACTCGCTGCTTTCTTACAGAAAACCAGTCCCTAACTAAACTGCTGAATCACCTTTAATTCCATGTTTCTGCATTTTCTACAACAGCCTTCCACGTGGAATCTTCTCAAAGGTTTTACTGAAGTCCATGTACACCATGTAAACTGCTCTATCCTCATCCACATGCTTGTTTACCTTCTCAACAAGCTCTGACGAAACCATGTTCACTATCTGCAAACAAATTGTTATTTGCTAGATTATTATTAATCCTACCTCTTATGAACATTTCGAAAACGTTTCCTTCAACAGAAGTAAGGCTCACTGGTTTATTATTTCTTGGGTCATATCGACTGCCCTTCTTGAACATTGGCACAACATTTGCAATCCTCCAGTCTTGTTGTATAAAAGCTGTCGACAATGACGACTCAATGATCAAGGCCAAAGTCTCCAATATCCTCTCCTTAGCTTCTCAGAGAATCATAGATAAATTCCATTTGGCACAGGGGGCAAGTCTACTTTCCGTTTTTCTAAAATTGATAACACCTCCTCCTTACTAACCTCGATAATTTCTAGTCTAATATCCTGTAGCTCATTCTTTTCCACAATATTCTCCTTTGCTTATTGTTTCTCGATTTACAGATGACTCAAAAATGGATGGCAGTTTGGTGTACTCGGTGGGACAATCTCAAAGCCAAGAAACGCTGGTAAAGGATACAGTATATATATTTTTAAAACATTTCTGGCACAGTTGAAGTGGAGATTTTCTCTGGTTTATTTCAACCCACCAGCCAGTTTTAAACATCGCCGGTGTTTCTCTTGCTTATAGCATGGAGCGAAGATCTGCCCAAGTTTTTCAAAACCTTTTACATCATTCAAATTTATTAATAACAAATAATGTTTTAAATGTATCTAAATCTTCGTCATAATCCAATTATGTCAACGAAATTGACAGCATGGAAATATGTGTTAGAAGAAGTAATCTTACATTGATGGCTAATTGCTATATCGTTCATCTTGTTTTGAGGGAACGCTTAAACATTTGACACTGAAATAACAACCTTTTTATTACCCCAATTCAACAGCTTAATATCTGAGAGTGGTCCCTTCGAGCCTTTGCCGCCGTGACAAAAGCCATTCGCTCTTGGTCGAGCATCATTCACATGGGGGACATTGCCATTTCATTGTTCTGAGCGTTTCGTAAATGACACAAAAATAGTTAGAAGGCCAAAACGTGTTGAGGAAGAGGGGAGGCTGCAGAAGGAATTGGGCAGGCTAGGAGAGAAAATGGCAGATAGCATATAATGTGGGAAAATGGGAGATAATGTATTTCAGTGGGGAGAAGAGAGATGGAGCATGTTTTCTAAATGGGGAATGGTTTCAGAAATCTAAAGCAGAAAGGGACTTGAGTGTCCGAGTTCAAGTGTCTCTTCAGGTTAACAGGGAGGTTCAGTTGCCAGTTATGAAGGCAAATGTAATTTTCGCATTCATTTCGAGATGGTTACAATACAAGAGCAGAGATGTACTGCTGAGGCTGCATAAGGCTCTGATCAGAGCACAATTTCGAACATTGTGAGTTTTAGGCAGCATGTCTAAGGAAGGCTGAGCTGAACGTGGAGGGAGTTCAGAGGGGGTTTGCAAGAAAGATCCCAGGAATGAAGCTCTTGTCACATGATACGGCAGCACGGTGGGCGGCACGGTGGCACAGTGGTTAGCACTGCTGCCTCACAGCGCCAGAGACCCGGGTTCAATTCCCGCCTCAGGCGACTGACTGTGTGGAGTTTGCATGTTCTCCCGTGTCTGCGTGGGTTTCCTCCGGGTGCTCCGGTTTCCTCCCACCATCCAAAGATGTGCAGGGTCAGGTGAATTGGCCATACTAAATTGCCCGTAGTGTTAGGTAAGGGGTAAATGTAGGGGTATGGGTGGGTTTCGCTTCGGCGGGTCGGTGTGGACTTGTTGGTACGAAGGGCCTGTTTCCACATTGTAATCTAATCTAAAAAAAAACAAAAAAAAAATGAGAAGAGGTAGATGACTCTGTATCTGGAGTCGATGGATTTCAGAAGAATGAGGGAGAATCTGATTGAAACTTGGAGAATTCTGAGATATAGTGCGCATGGAGAAGATGTTTCCTCGAGGATGAGAGACTAGGAACCGAGGGCACAGTCTCAGAATGAAAGGACGATTCTTTGAACTGAGATGAGGAGGAATTTCTTCAGCTAAAGAGTGGGGAATCTGTGGGACTCATTATCACAGAGGGTTGTCATTAAGTGTCATTAAGTCAGAGACGATAGGTTCTTGATCAGTAAGGGGTCAATTATTTCAGGTAGAAAGCAAAAGAATGTGGTTAAATCATATCAAACATGATGAAATGGCAGCGCGGACTTGATGGACTGAGTGCCTGGTATATCTTATGGCCTTGGTTAATAAGTGACTAATAGCCTGTAATGCATTGTACAGTTTGGCCCCTCAGATTCAGGAGAAAGTGAGAGATCAGAGCTGAAAATATGTTGCTGGAAAAGCGCAGCAGGTCCGGCAGCAGCCAGGGAACAGGAGAATCGACGTTTCGGGCATAAGCCCTTCTTCAGGAATGAGGAAAGTTTGTCCAGCAGGCTAAGATAAAAGGTAGGGAGGAGGGACTTGGGGGAGGGGCGTCGGAAATGTGATAGGTGGAAAGAGGTCAAGGTGAGGGCGATAGGTCAGACTGGGGTGGGGCGGAGAGGTCAGGAAGAAGATTGCAGGTTCGGAAGGCGGTGCTGAATTCGATGGATTTGACTGAGACAAGGTCGGGGGAGGGGAAATGAGGAAACTGGTGAAATCCGAGTTCATCCCTTGTGGTTGGAGGGTTCCTAGGCGGAAGATGAGGCGCTCTTCCTCCAACCGTCGTTTTGTTGTGGTCTGGCGATGGAGGAGTCCAAAAACTTGCATATCCTTGGTGGAGTGGGAGGGGGAGTTGAAATGTTGAGCCACAGGGTGGTTGGGTTGGTTGGTCCGGGAGTCCCAGAAGTGTTCTCTGAAACTCTCCGCAAGTAGCCGGCCTGTCTCCCCAATATAGAGGAGGCCACATCGGGTGCAGAGGATGCAATAGATGATGTGTGTGGAGGTGCAGGTGAATCTGTGGCGGATATGGAAGTTTCCTTTGGGGCCTTGGAAGAAGGTGAAGGGGGAGGTGTGAGCGCAAGTCTTGCACCTCCTGCGGTTGGAGGGGAAGGTGCCGGGAGTGGAGGTTGGGTTGGTGGGGGGTGTGGATCTGACGAGGGAGTCACGGAGGGAGTGGTCTTTACGGAATGCTGATAGGGGAGGGGAGGGAAATATATCCTTGGTGGTAGGATCCGTTTGGAGGTGACGGAAATGACGGTGGATAATGCTCTGTACATGGAGATTGATGGGGTGGTAGGTGAGGACCAGTGGGGTTCTGTCCTGGTGGCGGATGGAGGGGCGGGGCTCAAGGGCGGAGGAGCTGGAAGTGGAAGAGATGCGGTGGAGGGCATCGTACATCACGTCTGGGGGGAAATTGTGGTACTTGAAGAAGGAGACCATCTGGGTTGTGCGTTTTTGGAACTGGTCCTCCTGGGAGCAGATGCGGCGGAGTCGAAGGAATTGGGAGAATGGGATGGCGTTTTTACAGGGGGGCAGGGTGGGAGGAGGTGTAGTCCAGGTAGCTGTGGGAGTCGGTCAGTTTGTAGCAGATATCCGTGTTGATTCAGTCGCCTGAGATAGAAATAGAAAGGTCGAGGAAGGGGAGGGAGGAATCTGAGACTGTCCAGGTGAATCTGAGGTCGGGGTGGAAGGTGTTGGTGAAGTGGATGAACTGTTCAACCTCCTCGTGGGAGCACGAGGCAGCGCCGATACAGTCATCGATGAAGCGGAGGAAAAAGTGGGGGGTGGGGCCAGTGTAGTTGCGTAAGATGGACTGTTCCACATATCCTACGAAGAGGCAGGCATAGCTGGGGCCCATGCGGGTGCCCATGGCTACTCGGTTCGTTTGGAGGAAGTGGGAGGATTGGAAAGAGAAGTTGTTCTGGGTGAGGACCAGTTCAGTCAGTCGAAGGAGGGTGTCAGTGGAAGGGTACTGGTCGGTACGGTGGGAAAGGAAGAAGCGGAGGGCTTTGAGTCCTTCGTGATGGGGGATGGAGGTGTACAGGGTCTGGATGTCCATGGTGAAAATAAGGCGTTGGGGACCGGGGAAGCGAAAATCATGGAGCAGGTGGAGGGCATGGGTGGTGTCCCGAACGGAGGTGGGGAGTTCTTGGACTAAGGGGGACAGGACGGTGTCAAGGTATGCGGAGATGAGTTCGGTGGGGCAGGAGCAGGCGGAGACAATGGGTCGGCCGGGGCAGTCAGGTTTGTGGATTTTGGGCAGGAGGTAGAAGCGGGCGGTGCGGGGTTGTCGGACTATGAGGTTGGATTCAGGACTTTCTGAGCATGTGCTATGAGCTCTCAACAGTAAAATGTGTTCTGACAGCTGGATGACCAATACAACAAACGGGCTAGGAGACCTCAGGAGCCTGCAACCGCACAACTCCCACCCCACCACCCATTCTATACAGCTGTGGCTTAGCTCATCCCAGCTTCAATTCCACTTTCTGACTCCCCTCCCTTTAACTACTCATTGATTAACAATATATCTGTTTTCCCCCTCGCCCCCCTCAATTTATTCAGTATCCTGTCATGGCCCACAAGTGGGTGGGGGGGGCGGGGCACAGGTTGTGGTGAATTCCCACAAAATAACAACTCCTTTCCCTTAGAAAGAAGTCATTCCTCCACATCTCTGTTATCATTCTCTCCCATCACCTTATCTTGAAACGATAACCGTCTCATTCTACATGAGGAAACATCTTCATGTCAATACCATTTCCTCTGTCAATACCATCCCCTCTCGTATCTGAAATTCATCACTTAGGTATCCTCTCAGTGTTCTGAACTTCAGAGGGTATCCGAGTAACTGCTCAATCTCTCTTCTGAACACAAACCTCCCATCACTGAACATGAAAATCACTTTACGTTTAGACAGTATTTAGATAGAATACACAATCCAAAGTGAGTTAGTCACAGTGTCAGAGAGGTCTACGGTGGCACGGTGGCACAGTGGTTAGCACTGCTGCCTCACAGCGCCTGAGACCCGGGTTCAATTCCCGACTCAGGCGACTGACTGCGTGGAGTTTGCACATTCTCCCCGTGTCTGCGTGGGTTTCCTCCGGGTGCTCCGGTTTCCTCCCACAGTCCAAAGATGTGCAGGTCAGGTGAATTGGCCATGCTAAATTGCCCGTAGTGTTTAGTGAAGGGGTAAATGTAGGGGAATGGGTGGGTTGCGCTTCGGCGGGTCGGTGTGGACTTGTTGGGCCGAACGGCCTGTTTCCACACTGTAATGTAATCTAATCTAATCTACAGACCAGAATAAAGCCTGTCGGCCTATCGAGTCTGTGCTGGTCAGAAAAAAAACATCTCACTATTCTCTAATTCCTTTGCCACAGCACTTGGCCCATTGTCTTGTCGTCATGAGTGCACATCTAAACCCTCCTTCAATGTGCTGAGGGTTTCTGCCTCTCCTATTCTTACAGGCAGTGAGTTCCAAATTTCACACCATTCTCTGGGTGAACAAGATTTTCCTCACATCCCCTCGAAACCTTTACCTTCAATCTATGTTCCTCTCCCACTTATTGATCCTTCGATCAAGAGGGGAAGGTTTCTTCCTGTCTACCCTATCTATGCTCCTCATCATTTTATACATTCCTCTCTTTCAAACTACTCTGCTATAAGGACAGCCAGCCCAGTCAGTTCGATCTCTCTCCATAACTGAAACTCTCCAACCCCCCAAAGCAATATGCTGGTAAATCTCTCTGTGCATCCTCTCCCAGTTCACTGAGATATGTACCATTGGTAAAATGCCTTTTATTTACAGCTCACTCTGACAGTGCATCAAGAAGGAAACACAAAAGTTACTTTGCAGTGAAAAAGAGAGCAGTTAATTTGGAATCAGCAAAGTTATGTTTTTAGCAGGCAGTTAATGTAAAGTCATCATTGTCTCGTTAGAGAGAGGGAGAGAGAGGTGTGGGGGAGAAAGAGAGAGAAAAAGCAACAATTGCTTTGTGTTTAACCTGAGGGTCACCACATCTAAAGCACAGGGAATGATCATTCAGAGCAATCTCAAACAGAGCAGCAATTGAACCACATGCTGTCAGTGTAACAATACATTGTAAGCTAACTGTAGAATCACTGATCTAACCAACCAACCCCGACATGGCCAGAGACAAAAGCATTGGTCACCACAGTGGCTCAGTGATTAGCATTGTTCCCTCACAGCGCCAGGGACTCACGTAAAATTCCAGCCTCGGGTGACTTGGTGGAGTTTGCATGTTCTCCCCTTCTCTGCGTGGGTTTCCTCCGCTGCTCCAATTTCCTCCTGCAGTCCAAAGATGTGCAGTTTAGGTGGATTGGCCATGCTAAGTTGTCCATATTGTGAGGGTTATGCAGGTGAGGAGGGTTAACCATGGGAAATGTAGTGTACAGGAATAGAGTAGGGCCAGAGGATCTGGTCTGATGCTACTCAGAGGGTCAGTATGGACTCGACGGGCCGAAAGGGCTGCTTCTACACTGAAGGATTCTATGATGTTCAAGTTAGGGAGATTGGCCAAGGTTAATGCAGAGTTATGGGAATCAGAACACGGTCCTGGTCGGGATCTGGGTGGCATCCTGTTCAAAGGATGTAGTGCAGACAACATGGGTAAATGGCCCCTTTCCACACTGTATGGATTCTGGCGACATCAATGTTTAGCTCAATGTTGTGCGACAATTTATTCTGATCTCAATTTTGATGAGATTCACTTTCCGTTTCTGAAATAATGTGGAAGCAAAATCCTCTGTTTATTTCTCCCCAGGGTATACTCTGAAGACGTGAATTTGAATCTTGCGGTGGCAGGTGTGGATTTGGAATTCGATTTTAAACAAAAACAGATCTGAAGTTAAGACTACAACGATGACTGTTGTCAGGAACAAACAACCATCTGGTTCAAAGCTGAAGACTGAGGTGAGGAGGAAGTTCTTCTCTCAGAGGGTTATGTGTCTTTTGAACTCGTTGCAACAGAGAGCTGTGTATGGGGACAGGGAGCAGGTTTAAGTCTGGGATAGAAGATTCTTCATCAGTTGGGGAATTGAGGGTTACGGGCTAACTGCAAGAAAGTGAGCATGACGAATGGGGCATCAGCCACGATGTTATTGAATGGCTGAGCAGGCTTGAGGGGCCGAATGGCCTTCTCATGATCCTCATGATGAAATCTGTCCCCCTTATCCGGTCTGCTTTGCAGGTGTCTCCTACCCCTTTGCAAACTCCTCACTGCCTGGCTGAACAAGTCGATTGGTTCAAGGACATTTCGGAATTGCATCCACTTGGCAAAGATGGCGACATCCTGTTCAGAGTACAGAGAAATAATATATGGCAGGGTCAGTTTTTTGGCTTGTTCCAGTCCCGTGCTTTGCTAAGAGAAATTAGTCTGTATAATGACTGCAGATATTCACAGCTCCTCCTGTACACTCTGATTGACTTAGAGGTAAAGTTTGTTATTCTCATCTATTTGCATAGTCATACAGTGCGGAAACATGCCCTTCGGTCCAACTCGTCCATGCTGACCACGTTTCCCAAACTCACCTCAAACCATTCGTCTGCATTTGGCCAATATCTCTTTAAACCTTTCCTATCCACATACCTTTCCAAATATCTTTTAAACGTTGTAATTTTACCTGCCTCTAAAACTTCCTTTCGCAGCTCATTTCATGTACACATTGCCATCTGTGTGATAACGTTGTCTCTTTTTGATCCTTCCTCTCTCACCATAAACCTGTGCCCACGAGCTTTGGGCTCCGCTACCCTGGGGAACACCCTATAGCTATTTACCTTATCTCGGCCCCTCGTGATTTTATAAACCTCTGTAAGGTCACCCCTCAGCCTCCGATGCTCCAGGGGAGAAAAGATCCCAGATTATGCAGCTTCCCCTTATAACTTCACCCCTTCAGATTTGGTAACATCTTTGTAAATCTTTTCTGTACACTTTCTAGCTTAACAACAACCTTTCCACAGTCGGCTAGCCAGAACTTACACAGTAATTTAAAAGTGACCTCACCAACATCCTGTGCAGCTGTACGATGATGCCCCAACTCCTGTCGTCAATGTTTGACAATGAAGGCAAGAATGCCAAACGCCTTCTTCACCACCGTGTCTCGCTGCAAAGCCACATTTAAGGAAATATGAATGTGCACCCCTAAGTCTCTTTGTTCGGCAACACTCCCAGAGTTGTAATATTAACTGCATAAGTCCTGCATAACACCACACATTCGTCTAAATTAAACTTCATGATCAAGTTCCCATTGCACTCTTAAATAACCTTCTTCTCTGTCCTCTATGCCACCAATGTTGGCCCTGCTTCTATTTACTGTGTTTCTGTGTTGACCTGTTTTCAGGCTGACCAGCGGAGCAGCAACCATTCTGTATCACATGCATAAGCTTGAAGCACACAGATACAGGAGGAGTTGAGGAACGAGGTCAAGACAAAGAGGGAAATGTTTACGCGAACCTTCTGCAGACATCAGGAAACAGCGCAGAAGAGCACCTTCAAAGCTAAACAAATCAATCAGTAGCAATCCTACGTTTCAACAAACAAGGAGGACAAGGAAAATAAGGGTTTGTCTCAATTTACTCAGCAAATGTGAGTTTCAAAGATCTACTTGTCTTGGGATACCATTTGAATAATTGTCTCTCCCACAACCCTCAGTTGGTCAATTCATCCCGCTGTTGGACGATCTAACTTTTGATGGCAGAAATTTGAGATTTTGTGCTGCCCATTCCTAACTTCAGTGTCCATTTGATCTCCTGGTCAATGGTTCAAGGCAGATGAGACAGTGAATTGAAAGTACTCTAGATTTTTTTCTAAAATTACGGTGAGCTGGAATTAATTCAAGACAAGAATTAATTGTAGCCGTACCTTCATTGTCCTCAACTTCATAACTTTCAATACATATTCAGCTCTCTTTTCATACCTCATATGGATTCTACCTTCACCAAGCTGCATATTCCAAATCCTACCAACTCTCTGAGTAAAAAAAAATCCTCCTAATCTTGTTGACGATCTTGAAATTGTGAACTCTAGTTTCTGACATACCAACTCGTGGAAACAAAATAATCTTTCCCCTTCCAAATTCTTCATAGTGTTGAATACCTCCTATAAGGTCCTGATCATAATCTTCTCTGCTCCAAGAAGAATAAGTCTGATGCCACTAATCTTTCCTTGCATGTAAAATTCTTCATTCCTGCTATCATTCTCGTAAATCTCTAATGAACCCTGTCCAGAGCTTGAAGATCCTTCCTTAAATAAGTTTCCTAGAACTGAATGAAAATGTGGTCTGACTAATGACTTGTAGAGGTGTAGCATCACTTCCTTGGTTTTATACTCAATGTCTCTATTTATAACCATAAGAAATCTTTGAGCCATCTTCAAAACTGTTTCAGATTTCCTTGTCACTTTCACAGAATGATACATGCTCCACAACTCTCTTCAAGTTGGACCATGGAACCTGCAGTGTTGCCGTGTGTTACTGGTAGCAAAATGCAATACCTCACATCTCTGCATTGGAATTCATTTGCCAAGTTTCTACCCATTTGGCCAACTTGTCAATCTCCCTGTGAAAGCCCATTTAAATGCCCTTATCGTCGGCGAGTCTATCACAGTTGTAGGCAGGCCATTCCACGCCCCTACTCCTCCCTGAGTAAAGAAACTTCCCCTAATATCTCTCCTAAATCCATCACCCCTCAATGTAAAGCTTTGTCCCCTCGCGTTAGGCTTCACCATCCGAGGAAAACTATTCTCACTGTCTACCGTATCTAACCCTCTGATTATTTTATACATCTCTGTTAAGTCACCTCTCAACCTTCGTCTTTCAGATGAAAACAGACTCAGTTCTCTCAGCCTTTCATTGTAAGACTTTCCTTCCATTCCAGGCAACATTCTAGTAAATCTCCTCTGAACCCTTTCCAAAGTTTCCACATCCTTTCCATAATGCAGTGACCAGAACTATTCGTGGCCTGAGCAGTGTTTTGTACAGCTGAAGCATGATCTCGTGACTCGGAAACTCAATCCCTCTGTCAAGAAACGCCAACACACCATGTGCCTACTTCACAACCTTATCAACATGAGGGGCAACTTTCATGAATTAATGCACCTAGACACGGAGATCTCTCCCTAAATAATTTTACCATTAGCCCAGGACTCTGCAATCCTGTTACTTCTTCCTAAGAGAACTACCTCACACTTTTCCACATTGAACTCCAATTACCCCTTCTCAGCACAGCACTGCTTCTTACCTATGGCCCTCTGTAACTCACAACATCCTTCAGCACTGTCCACAACTCTGCCTACCTTACTGTCATCTGCAAATTTACTAATCCATCCTTCTACGCCCACGTGCAGATCATTTATAAAACTGAAAACCAGCAGTGTCCCCAAAACAGATCCTTGCGACACACCACTGGTAACTGAATGCCAGGATGAATATTTCCCATCAACCACCACAATCTGTCTGCTTTCAGCTAGTCAATCTCTGATCCAAACCGCTTAATCACCTTAAATGCCAAAACTCCTTATTTTATGCAATAGCCTCCAACGTGGAAACTCATCAAACGTCTTACTGAAGTCCATATGCACCACATCAACCGTCTTACCTCCATCCACTTGTTTTGTCACCGTCTCAAAGAAATGTGAACTTCATCCACGAATTGTCAGTGTCTATATGGAAAGGTCAATTTGACATCAATTCTGTAGTCATCTGACTTTAAATAACTTTAGAACCAGTTTTGAAGAAGTTTCCCTGTGTTCCCCTGTGTTCGGTTGTGGTTTCGTATCTGAGACTTACATTTGTCTGAGTATAAAGGGACTTTTAGGTCTACACGGGACATTAATAATTTAACCTCCTCAGCGGTGGTCAGTGGCTTTGAGAGTCAATTCATATCTGAAGATAATTGAGAGGGCAAATTTTATTCTTTTCCTTTCAGCATCCAGTGGCTGAGTGAGAGTGAATTTGCTTTTGTGCTGCCAGTCTGTATCTCAGTTCATGTCTCCTGTAGTGAATGGGAAACAGCGGAAGTTCTTTAATTGTTAGTGCCTGTAGGAATCATGTGCAAGTGAAAACGTAACACACTGCAACAGCAAGGATTTTGTGTTGTTCTTCAGAGACAAGGTAGGATACACAATGGGCCTTTGTATCTTGTGTAGTGCGGAATCTAACAGAGTCATTATATAAAAGTGTTGGTGTTCAGATTTCCATCAGTTTTTGTTTCAGTACTAAGTGATGCACTTTTCTGAATACTGCTGAAGTAACAATCAGTGCAAACAGAATCCATTGTAACTAAGTGAAAGGGCGATGAATAATTCAACTGCATTAGAGCTCACTGACCTCAATGCTCCTTGGACAGAAAATGCAACCGGTTGATTCGATTCTATTTTCTGATGTAGACACGGCATTACCCTGCTCTGTAGTGCGATGATGCATTGTTAGCAGTACTCTTGTGTTGCACTGTAGTAGGGAGGAGGAAAGCAACAAGGACTTTTATTTTCTGTGATGCAGTGCAGAATATTTACCCTGTCAAATTCAATCAACACGACTCAACTCTGCCTGAAAACAAAATATGCAGTCCTACAGAACTACTAATTTTGGGCATTTTGTCCCCTTTCTCCACTGCATTGAAGGGTTGTCATTAAATTCCATTGATGCATTTTGAAAGTTGTAAGCAGATGTCTTTATTTTTTTTAATGCATTGTAGGGAGTATCAGGAGGAATGCGGGGCTTTTTGTAGAAAATTAAAGCTAATTTTAAAGGGTACACAACTATCTAAAAACAATTCTTGTTGAACTGTAAAAGATAATACCAAGTCTACTCTAGCAACATGAAGAAATGCAGAATGATGTGGAGATAAAGGTGGGGATGGCAGCCCCTCTGCCACCACAGTACATTTATGCAAGTGGAATCCTAACTGAATAGGATGAGGCTTTTTAGCTGGTTGTTTTTGCTTGGTGAATATTCAAAAGTTGTGATTCTGTGCTGTCGGCCTTTCTGCCAAGGAATCTCTGAGTATAAATCATTTTGTTTGTAGAATTTTCTGTTACTTGCAATGTCTATGAATCTGCATGATTGTTTTAAAACATAAAACATTACAGCACAGTACAGGCCCATCGGCCCTCGATGTTGCACCGACCTGTGAAACCAATCTGAAGCCTATCTAACGAACACTATTCTATTATCATCCATATGTTTATTCAATGAACAGTTAAATTCTTTTAAAGTTGGCGAGACTACTACTGTTGCAATGTTAAACATTTAGAGTGTGTTAGGATGGCGAATGCTTTTGAAACTCATTGTAAGTCAGAGTGTGTGCGTGTTGTTTATATACGAACATACACATTAATTATTCTTTCTGTGTCAGACTTTGACACCGATGTGTATTTGTAATTCATACTCTTTAATTGTTGTGTCTATGTATGTGACAAAAGATTAATTCTTTCCCTCCTAGTTCCTGACAGCTGAACAGTTTCCTTCAATATCTGTACTCAATATCTATTTCTCCTACTCTTGTTCACACTGACAACATAATTTATTTGTTGACCTTAATTGCAACATTAGATTTATCTTTATTAAATGCAGATGATATAAAGAATGGTGGAGTTGTGGGTAGTGTGGAGGATTCTCAAAGGATAAAGCGGGATATAAGTCAGTTGCAGAAATGGGCGGAGAAAAGGCAGATAGAGTTTAATCCAGGAAATTGTAAGGTGCTGCACTTTGGAAGATCAAATGTTAAGAAAAGTATACAGTGAATGGCAGGACTCTGAACATCATTGATCTGCAGAAGCGTCTTGGGATCCAAATCCAAAGCTCCCTGAAAGTGGCCGTGCAAGTAGATAGAGTGGTAGAGAGAAGAACGACTATTCCATGTTTGCCTTTATTGATTAGGGAATTGAGTACAAGAGTCAGGATGTGGTATTGAAGCTTTCTAAGTCTTTGGTTAGGTCATACTTAGATAACTGTGTCGGCACAATTCAGGAAGCATGTGGAGATTTCAGAAAGGGTATATAAGAGGTTTACCAGGACGCTGCCTGGATTAGAGGGTAAGAGATATAAAGAGATCCTAGGAAATCTCAGGTTGCTTTCTCCTGAGCAGCGTAGGTTGTAGGGAGACTTGATAGAAGCCTGTAAAATTATGAGATACATCTCGAGTTGATAGTCAGAATTCTTTACCCCAGAGTGTAAATGTCTAATACAATGGGGCATACGTTTAAGATGAGGGGGGCAAGTTCAAAGGAGACAGGAGGGGCAAGTTGTTTTTGCACAGAGTGTGGTAGGTCTCTGGAACACACTGCCAGGGAGTGGTGATGGAGGCATACGTTAAGGGTATTTAAGGGACTTGTAGATAAGCAAGTCGATATGCAAGAAATGAAGGGATATGGATGAATGTCAGGCAAAAGGGATTAATGTTATGTTCCGCACAGCATGATGAGTAGAAGTCCCCGTTCCTGTGCTGTACTCTTCTATGCAGAGAAGGTTCATAGAATCCCTACCGTGTAGAAACCATTCAGATGACAAACTCCACACCCATCATCCGAATAGTAACCCGGCCAGAACCATTCCCCTCTCCTACTACTCTACATTTCCCCATGACTAATGCACCTAACATACATAAGCCTGAACACTATGAGCAATTCAGCATGACCAATTCATTCTAACCTGTATATTTTTGGATTGTGGTAGGAAACCCACATAGACACCGAGAGAATGTGAAAACTCTACACAGGCAGTCGCCCGAGGCTGGTATCGAACCCGGGTCCCTGGTTCTATAAGGTAGTATTGGAAATTACTGAGCCACCCCGTGCCACCCATTTTAACAAGGCATCCAATGTTCTATGTTCAGATTTAATGCAGTTCCCGAGTGTATATTTTGGATGAGTATTCATTCAAATTTACTGGAACTGGATGACATGTTTGGAGAAAATAGATTAAAAATATAAAATGTTATTTCCTCGGTGATGTTTGACTCTTGATTTGAACATAGCTCTCTGGATATTGAGATCCATGTATCTCTGACACAATCCGCTCTGTGGATATGGAAAGAATGGTCTTCATTCTGACAGTGGTGCATACCTGCTGTTTGTTAGAAGCAGCTCGTCATAATTGGCTCTGTACTGAGGGAATATTACATTGTCTTGGTCCTTCAAATATTTACCTGGAGAAAGACAGATGAGGCATCCCCTGTAAATCAACATTAGCTCTGATTGGCAACATCTATGTAACATTCAGTTCCTCATCATTAAGTTTTTTTTTATGTAAAGCCAGCAAATTAAACAGAACCCCACGGGTTTGATTCCACTCCTGCCCTGAGCTGCTCCTTGTCCATTTTCTTCCTCAAATTCTAATATCAATTGAGTAAGCGCAATCAAGTGTGTATGTGGATATGTCCATTTAGATATTGATTTATACGTGTCAGTTCCTGTTTAGGGAATGTGTGAGTATAGTTACCAAAAGTATAGAGATAAATATACATAGAACATAGAAAATGTACAGCACAGAACAGGCCCTTTGGCCCACAATGTTGTGCCGAGATTTAATCCTAATGTAAAATATAGTAATTTAACCTAAGAACCCCTCAACTAATTGCTATCCATGTGCATGTCCAGCAGTCGCTTAAATGTCCCCAATGTCTCTGCTTCCACCACCACACCTGGCAACGCATTCCATGCATTCACAACTCTCTGCATAAAAAAAAACCTACCTCTGACGTCTCCTTAATACCTTCCTGCTAAAATCTTCAAACTATGACTCTTCGTACCAGTCAATCCTGCCCTGGGGAAAACTCTCTGGCTATTGACTCTATCTATTCCACTCATTATTTTGTGCACCTTGATCAGGTCTCCTGTCTTCCTCCTCTCCAGAGAGAAAAGTCCGAGCTTATTCAACCTTTCTTCAGAAGGCAAGCCCTCCAGTCTAGGCAGCATCCTGATAAACCTTCTTTGTACCGTCTCCAAAGCCTCTGTATCTTTCCTATAATGGGCCAACCAGAACTGGACACAATATTCCAAGTGTGGTCTCACCAGAGACTTGTAGAGCTGCAGCAAAACCTCGCAGTGCTTAAACTCGATCCCCCTGTTAATGAAAGCCAAAACACCAAATCGTTTTAAATATAAATATATTAACGTATTCGCACAGCAGAGACTGGCAGTGGCCCATAGATAATTATTGAATCACAAATATAAGCCGCACGGGGGTGGGGGGGGGGCTGCATTTAGTCAATCTTGTCCATGCCAGTCCAAGTCAGCCAGATGCCCTTTCTCATCCTATCTTCCTGCCACAGCTCATATCCTTGCAGTTTGCAGCGCTTGAGGTGCAGTTCCAGGGAACTTTTGTCTAAAGAAGTTTAGGATCTCTGCTTGCACCATCAAATCAGGCAACAAATTCCAGATATCCACCACTCTGCATAAAAAAAAGGTTTTTCCTCTTATATTATCTAATCCTTCAGCCACTTAGCTTGAATCTATGATCCCGATGTCTGATCTCTCTGTCAAAGGAAACATATTCCTCCTTTCTACTCTAATCTCTCCCTCTCACTAGCTAGTTCAAAACCACACAGCACCAAATTATAGTCCAATAGGCGTATTTGAAATCACTAGCTTTCGGATTTCTGCTCGTTCATCATTTAGTATACACTATTTAGTATTCCTTAATCATGGCACCTGTGTTCCCTGGAACACAATGTCAGCCTTTCCTGATAGCTACAGATCTTCAGTAATCTCCTGTGCACTCTCTCAACAATAAACAAGTCCTTCCTGAAATGTGGTGACCTGACTGCATACAGTACTCCTGTTGTTGCCTCACCAGTACCTTATACAATTCCGTTGTTATATCCATACATTTTGTATTCCATTCCTCTGTCAAAGAAGGTGAGAATTCCACGTACCTTCTTTACAAACCCATCTATCTGACTCTCTTTCTTTCCTTCACTGTTTTCAATTCCTGCCTCATCTCCCTCTCTTTATCCTTATGTCTCACTGTCTCAGCCTAAATTGTTCTCTGTCTCTCAGTTTTGTCTCCATCCGTCTTTCTCTCTTTCTCTCTCTCAATGCTCTTTCAGTCCTGGCCTCATACCTCTCCCTATCAATCCTTCTCGCATCTCTCTTTGCTCTCTCTCTCTCGCCCTCAATCCTGCCCCATCTTTCGCTCTTTTTCTCCCCAATCCTACCCCATCCCTCTCCCTCAATCCTGTCCCATCTCTCTCACCCTCAATACTACCCCATCTTTCTCCCACTCCCTCAATCATGCCACCATCTCTTTTTCTCAATCTTGCCCATTTCTCTCTCTCTCCCTCAATCCTGTCCCATCTCTCTCTCTCTCTCAGTCTTGCACCCACCTCTCTCTCAATCAATTCTGCCGCATTTATGTTTTTTCGCCTGAATGCAACCCCACCTCTCTCCCTCAAATTTATCCCCATCTCTCTCCCTCTCCCTCAATCCAGCACCCATCTCACTACCTCAAACCTGCCCCATCTCTCCCTCAATCCTGCACCCATCTCTCTCCCTCAAGCCTGCTACATCTCTCTCCATAAATCTTGTCCCATCTCTCTCCCTCAATCCTGTACCGTATCTCTGGATATAACAACGGAATTCTTTTGACTGAATCCTCCCTCACCTCTCTCCCTTAAATCTGACCCCATCTCTCTCCCTCTCCCTCAATCCTGCACCCATTTCTCTCCCACATTCCTGCCTCATCTCTCGCCATCAATACTGTTTCATCTCTCTTTCTTTCTCTCCCGCTTCCTCAATCCTGCACCCATCTCATTCTTTCTCCCTCAGTCCTGCCCTATCTGTCTCTCTCTCCTTCAATCCTGCCCACATTTTTCTCTCTTTCAATTCTACTTCCATTTCTCTCCCTCAATCTTGCGCCCATCTCTCTCCCTCAATCCTGTCCCCATCTATCTTTTTTGTCTCCCTGCATCTTGCCGCATCTCTCTTCCACAATCTTGCTTCCACCTCTCTCCCTCAATTCTGCACCCATCTCCCTCCCTCAATCCTGCCCCCATCTCTCTCCCTCAATCCTGCACCCATCACCCTCCCCTCAATCCTGCCCCATCTCTCTCAATCCTTTCCCATCTCACTCCTTCAATTCTTTCCCATCTCTCTCACTCTTTCACTGCTTCAATCACACCCCCAACCCTCTCCCTCTCCCTCTTCCTGCCGCCATCTCTCTCTCTCCAGCTCTCCACCTCAATCCTGCCATTTATCTTTTTCTATCTCTCAATCCACCCTCCTCACTTTCATAAATTTTAATTACATGTTCGGACACACAAATTCATTAAAATTATTTTAGCTGCTCCTAACAGCATGGCTCTGACATCTCATTTCCTTGTGATTAATCTGATAGACAAATGTACACAATGTTTAATTTAGATATAAATCTATAACAAACATTTAAAGTAAACAAGCAGGCAAAATCGATATGCATCATCGTGCGGAATTCAAATGTTAAATCGACCTTCCTCTCTCTGGGAGGGTAGATACTGGGAGGGCAATTAATTTCTCCTCTGACCTTGTTGAAAAACCAAATAAATGGTGTTTCTGGTGTTACTGAGCAGGGAAAGATCCCACTCGCTCCATTTCCAAGTAGATACTTGCAATCTAAGATGATTCATCTCCCTGAGTGCATCGCAAGCTGGTTTCTCCCCACCTCCCCTTTACAACAATTTCACCCATTAACTGCAGTAAACATAGAGTTTTACAACACGGAAACAGAACGTTCGGCCTACGTCATCCGTGCTGACCAGGTTTCCCAAACTGAACTAGTCCGATTTACCTGCGATTGGTCCATATCCTGCTAAACCTTTCCTATCCATGCACCTGTGCTAACGACTTTTAAATGTTGCAATTGTACATAACATTACTACTTCTTCTGTTAGCTTGCTCCATACATACACCACCCTTTGTGTGAAAAACGTGCCCCTCACTCCAAAGATGTTGGCCAGGGAACATAGTGGTGTGTTAAACTGGCAGGTAACTGGAAGCTCAGCATCTTTGCAAGCACAACGTAAATCAATGCTTTGTTTCTCTGCGGAATTCACTTCTCTGAGGAAGGAGCATTTGCAGCCAGTATTCCAAATCTTCCACTTGACTGAGAGAAAAGAAAGTTCTAACGCTACCACAGACTACTTTGCCTCCTGGGAGAGGGGCAACATGTGCATGGATCAGGCACCTTTTTCTTCTCATTGCTTTTAATATGACAGCCTTAAATCTGCTGAGACTGTCCACCTGTGCTTTTTCTTTTTGCAAAATAATTTACTATTCCATTCAGATCCTTGTGACGTCCAATTGTTCAAAAATAGTAAAAGTGAGTGGTAACCACTTTGGCGGATGTCATAGTGAATTCGTTTCAAAATGCTCACTTCTGGAAGGGGGCGATGCCAGAATAGAAGAAAGATGAAAGAACAAAGAACATGACAGCACAGGAACAGACCCTTCAGCACTCCGTGCCTGCAGCAATTCAGATCCTCAATAGAAACCTGCAGCCTATTTTCTAAATCCCTTTGCTCCCTACCCATTCATGTATCCGCCGAGATATATCTTAAATGCCGCTATCATTTACGCACCTACAACCTCCACTAGCAACACATTCCAAGCACCCAACACCCTCTGCGTGAAGAACTTTCCTTGCATATCTCCCCAAAACCTTTCCCCTGTCTCTTTGAACTCGTGACCCCTAGTAATTGAGTTCTCCACCAATGGAAAATCCTTCTTGCTATCCACCCTTTCTACTTCTCTCATGATTTTATGCGCGTCAATCAGGTCTCCCCTAACCACCTTCTTTCCAATGAAATAATCCTAATCTACTCAGCCTCTCCTCATAGCTAACACTCCCCATACCTGGACACATCCTCGTGAACCTCCTCTGCACCCTGTCCAAAGCATCCACATCCTTTTGGTAATGTGGCGACCAGAAATGTATGCAGTATTCCAAATGTAGCCGAACCAAAATCTTATACAACTGTAACATGACCTGCCAACTCTTGTACTCAATTCCACGCCCAGTGAAAGAAAGCATGCTGTATGCCTTCTTGACCACTCCAGTCACCTGTGTTGCGACCTTCAGGGAACAATTGACCTGAAGACTGAGAATTCTTTGTACATCAAATTTCCCCAGGACTTTTCCATTTATTGAATAGTTCGCTCTTGAATTGGATGTTCCAAAATGCATTTGTGCGGATTGAACTTCAGCTGCCATTTCTCCACCTAATGCTCGAATCTATCTATGCCCTACTGAATTCTCTGACAATCCCCTTCACTACCTGCTACTTC
Organism: Chiloscyllium plagiosum; assembly: GCF_037043375.1. Taxonomy (NCBI): domain Eukaryota; kingdom Metazoa; phylum Chordata; class Chondrichthyes; order Orectolobiformes; family Hemiscylliidae; genus Chiloscyllium; species Chiloscyllium plagiosum. Next base: position 9,129,324 of record NW_028270187.1, read on the forward strand.
ACCAATTTAGTGTCATCTGCAAACTTGCTAATGAGGCAACCTGCACTTTCCTCCAAATAGTTTGTGTATATCACAAACAACAGTGGTCCCAGTACAGATCCATGTGGAACAGTACTGGTCACATGTCTCCGTTTTGAGAAGCATCCTTCCACTACTACTCTCTGTCTCCTGTTACCCAACCACTTCTCTATCTATCAGGCTAGAATACCCTGGACTCTATGCAACTTCACATTCTCCATTCGTCTACCATGGGAATCTTATCAAACGCATTTCTAAAGTCCATGGATTGACATCTACATCCCTTCCCTCATCAATCAACATTTTCACCACTTCAAAAATTTCTATTACGATTGTAAGACATGAACTCCCCCGAACAAAAACATGCTGCACATCATTCATAAGCCCATTTTCTTCCAATTGGATAAAAATCCCATCTCTCAGTACCTTCGCCAGTAGCTTCCCTACCACTGACGTCAGGCTCGCAGGTCTTTAATTATCCGGATTATCCCTGCTACCATTCTTAAACAAGGGACAAATTAACAATTCCCAAGTCCTTTGAATCCTCCTTCGTGATCATGGATGCTGAAAAGATATCTGTCAAAGCCCCAAGTATTTCCTCTATCATTTCCCTCATCAATCTGGGATAGATGTCGTTTGATTCTTGCCCACATTTATGCCTTTTAGAATATCCAACCCTTCCTCCCTCTTCATGTCGACTTGACCTAGAGTAATCAAGGATTTATCCCTAACCTCAACATCCGCCATGTCCCTCTCCTCTGTCGATACCGATGCAATGCACTCATTTTCTCTGACTCCACGCGTATCTTTCCTCTTTTGTCTTTGAGTGGGCCAACCCTTTCGCTAATTACCCTCTTGGTCCTTATAAATGAATAAACGACTTTGAGATTTTCCTTCATCATGCTCGCTTAGAATATCTCATGACCCCTTTTAGTCCTCTTAATTGCAGGTTGGTCCTACATTCCCAGTATTCTTCGAAAGCTTCATCTGTCTTTAGTCACCTGTACCTTATGCAAGGATCCTTTTGCCTCTTAGCAAGTCTCACCATTTCATGGTTTCCAAATCTTACGATTTCTACTCCTCATTTTCACAGGAACATATCTCTCCTCAACTCTAATCAACCTCTTTTTAAAAGCGTCCTACATATTAAATATGGATTTCCCTTCAAACAGCTGATCCCAATTTACATTCGCCAACTCCTGCCGAATTTTGGTGTAATTGGCGTTCCCCCAATTTAGTATTCTTCCTTTAGGACTACTCTGCTCTTTGTCCATGAATATTCAGAGACTTATGGAATCGTAATTACTATTCCCAATACTGACAAAAAAAGAGAAGGGAGAGCAACGTGGTGAGTTTGGGAGGGCAATGACAGCGGCCAACAGAAACTAAGAGGAGGAATCCGTGTGCCTGCCAAAGATAAGAGTTGTTTTGTAGACAGATATAGTGATTATATTCCTGACATAACTAAAATGATGCTCAGATTTGCAAGGCTTATTGCATCGCAAAGACATAAAGCTGTAGACCATAGCAAGAAATGCCTTTGGCTCATTCATCTGGCATTATTAAATGCATCATTTTAATTGTTTACTTCAAATTCCCAGTACTTGGTCCACGGTTTGTCTGTCTCGGCATCCCAAATGCATATGTGAATACACCTGAAGTATCCTTTAGCGTGGCTGCCACTATCACCAGTACAGGCATTCTTTACTCTCATCAGTATTCGCTTTGAAGCTGCGTCCTAAAGAAAACATGCAGCCACGCGCCTGCAGGTCTGTTTATCTGACGTATTAATGTCTTGTTACTTTTATTATTCCTGATGACCTGTTATGGACAACAATGCTTCATTAATGAGCCTCTATCTAGACTCTGAGGGTGGAGTCACCATTTTGTGATACTCAGTCACAGCAGAAAATGTCATTTCTTTTATTCATTCTACTTGTGTGATGAGTTATTTCTTTATGATCACACGCCTGCAAAGTATTGCAGGGATCACAGACAGGATTGATTTGTGGAAACACACAATCAACACTACTTATAACATTAACATCTTCGAAGGAACAGAAAATTTAATTAATTTAAAAGAGAATTTATTTTGAGTTAAAGTTGTCCCATCTCTGGACAAAAAAATGTATTTGTGTCCGAAATTCCAAATCATGTTCTAATTCTGCAAGTCGCATGTTGTATTTTAAGATCCATTGTGATGAATGATAAACAATGATAATTTACCTCCCAGACGTCAATCCGAAAGCAGAGAGATTAGAACCCAATGATAAATCTACACAGCAACGGTTGCCATAGGTAGTTTAACACTCGTCCCCTTCCGAACTGTTGGGTTCAACTCCTTCTGTGCAACGTGCTGAGAAAAAGCAGAATTTGTTTGTGCATGTGAAGGGTTCCTTGAAACAAATTCCAAATATGAAAGAGTTTCATTCGTTCTTGCTTCAGATAGTGAGCATAGCCAGGTGATCGAAATTTCAATGAGGAAGCTGTTTGGGAATAATATGCATATGTCTTAAGATTTTGCTGAATAAGAAACAACTGCTGGTAAATACGATGCTGCAAGACAGGATCTGAGGAACATAAATTGGGAGCATAGGCTGTCAGGGAAGGATGTCGTCGAAATGTGGAACGTTTTCAAGGAACAGATACGACGTGTCCTTGATATGTATGTACCTGTCAGGCTGGAAAGAGATGGTCGTGGAGGGAACCTTGGTTGACGAGGGAGGTTGAATGTCTTGTAAGGAGGAAGAAGGAGGCTTACATAAGGTTGAGGAAACAAGGTTCAGACAGAGCGTTGGAGGAATACAGGATAGCCAAGAGGGAGGTGAAGAAAGGGATTAGGAGAGCTAAGAAAGGGCATGAAAAATCTTTGGCGGGTAGGATCAAGGATAACCCCAAGGCCTTTTATGCGTATGTGAGAAACATGAGAATGACGATATCGAGGGTAGGTCCGATCAAGGACAGTAGTGGGAGACTGTGTATTGATTCGGAAGAGATAGGAGAGGTCTTGAATGAGTACTTCTCTTCAGTATTTACTAATGAGAGGGACCGTATTGTTGAAGAGGAGAGTATGAAACGGACTGGTAAGATAGAGGAGATACTTGTTAGGAAGGAAGATGTATTGGGCATTTTGAAAAACTTGAGGATAGAAAAGTTGCCCGGGCCTGACGGGATATATCCTAGGATTATGTGGGACGCAAGAGAGGAAATTGCGGAACCGTTGGCAATGATCTTTTCATCTTCACTGTCAATGGCGGTGGTGCCAGGGGATGGAGAGTGGCGAATGTTGTGCCCCTGTTCAAAAAAGGGAATAGGGATAACCCCGGGAATTACAGGCCAGTTGGTCTTACTTCGGTGGTAGGCAAAGTAATGGAAAGGGTACTAAGGGATAGGATTTATGAGTATCTGGAAAGACACTGCTTGATTAGGGACAGCCAGCACGGATTTGTGAGGGGTACGTATTGCCTTAAAAGTCTTATTGAATTCTTTGAGGAGGTGACCAAGCACGTGGATGAGGGTAGAGCAATGGATGTAGTGTACATGGACTTTAGTAAGGCATTTGATAAGGTTCCCCAAGGTAGGCTTGTGTGGAAAGTCAGGAGGCATGGGATAGTGTGAAGTTTGGGCAGTTGGATAGAGAACTGGCTAACCGGTCGAAGTCAGAGAGTGGTGGTAGATGGTAAATATTCAGCCTGGAGCCCAGTTACATGTGGAGTTCCGCAGGGATCAGTTCTGGGTACTCTGCTGTTTGTAATTTTTATTAATGACTTGGAAGAGGGAGTGGAAGGGTAGGTCAGTAAATTTGCAGACGATACGAAGATTGGTGGAGTTGTGGATAGTGCGGAGGGCTGTTGGCTGCAAAGGGACTTAGATATGATGCAGAGCTGGGCTGAGGAGTGGCAGATGGAATTCAACCCTGTCAAGCGTGAGGTTGCCATTTTGGATGACAAATAGGAATGCGGAATACAGGGTTAACGGTAGGGTTCTTAGTAAGATAGAGGAGCAGAGGGATCTTGGGGTCTATATTCGTAGATCATTGAAAGTTGCCACTCAGGTGGATAGAGCTTGTAAGAAGGCCTATAGTGTATTAGTGATCATTAGCAGAGGGATTGAATTCAAGAGTCATGAAGTGATGTTGCAGCTGTACAGGACCTTGGTAAGGCCACATTTGGAGTACTGTGTGCAGTTCTGATCGCCTCATTTTAGGAAAGATGTGGAAGCTTTGGGGAGGGTGCAGAGGAGATTCACCAGGATGTTGCCTGGAATGGAGAATAGGTCGTACGAGGATAGGTTGAGAGTGCTAGGCCTTTTCGCATTGGAACGGTGAATGATGAGGGGTGACTTGATAGAGGTTTATAAGATGATCGGGGAATCGATAGAGTAGACAGAGACTTTTTCCCCGGGTACAACAGAGTGTTACAAGGGGACATAAATTTAAGGTGAGGGATGGAAGGTATAGGGGGGATGTCAGGGGTAGGTTCTTTACACAGAGAGTGGTGGGGGCATGGAATTCGCTGCCTGTGGGAGTGGCAGAGTCAGAATCATTAAGCGGCAATTGGATAGGTACATGGATGGGTGCTTCAGCTAGGACAAATGTTCAGCATAACATCGTGGGCCGAAGGGCCTGTTCTGTGCTGTATTGTTCTATGTTCTATGACACGGGAACGCACTAAATTGGGAGAAGGCTAGCTGGAACAGTGTTTGTCAGAACTTGAGAAACTAAATCGGAGTGGCTGGTTCCCGTAAAATAAACATATGAAATGTGGGAGTCGTTTAAATGTCGTTTAATCACATTTCAGGACTAGCATGCTACCGTAAGGATGAAGAGCATGAATTACAGAATTCGGGAACCTTGGTGGATGTGAAACATTGAAAGTCTAAGAGGCTGGAAACTAAAATTAAGCAAGGGTCTTCAGTATTACAAGGGAGCAGACAAGAATTTATACAAAACAATGTGGAGGGGGCGGTGTAGATGGGGCTACTAGACGGGACAATGAAATTAGAGCTAGTGGAGTGGGTAAAGTCCTTAATGTGTACTTTGCATCGAAATTCACGGAGGAAAAGGATAGTTATTATATTAAGGTTATAGAGGGGTATGTTTATATTCTGAGGTATGTCAATCCTAAGAAGTAGGAATAATGGGTTCTTTGAAAATCAGTAAGATGTGTCAAGCTGTGGATCAGCATGGATCTACTCAATAATACTGAAGGAGCCAATGGAGCATACTAGTGGAATCTTGACAAAGTTCGTTCTGTCCCCTTTAGCGACATGTAAGGACCCACAAGACTGACTAAAAGCCGACACTGTTCCGTCGCTTAACTAGGGCAACAGGGATAATCAAGGAGACTTCAGGTTCATAGGCCTTTATATTTGTAGTAGGGAAATTACTGCGGATGATTTTTGGAACAAAGAATGCAATTATGAGGGAGGATACGCATGCCTTTATGCGAACGATGACTTCTTTTATCAATTACATTGTGTTTTTATGAGGAAGAGGTGAAGGTGACTGATGAGGGTAGGCAGTTGTTATTTTCTACATGGACTGTTCCAAAGCATTTGAAAAGTTCCTTCATCGTAAGCTGGTCCAGAAGTTAGTTTGCATGGAATCCATGGTAAGTTAGCAAGTCGGAGACGATATATGCAGGTGATATGAAAGTTTTTGGAGTTGTGGGTAGTGACCACAGTTTTCAAAGGATAGGGCAGGATACAGATGATTTGGAATAGCTGTGTACTTTCCAGGACAATATACCATATGGCATTTCACGTGCTGGCCTACGTATTTTTAAAGGTTTCTCGCCTGTACTGCCTTCTAGGGCAGTGCATTCCAGATTTAGAAAACCCTAAATGTGAAAGGTAGTTTTCACAAATGCCCTCCAAACATTTTCCCATTCATCCCAGCTATAGACTTCTTCCATCGCTAAATCCTCAAAACACCTATGAGTACTAATGTTCAAGAGTAAGGGAGTACTTAAGCCATGATCTCTAACAAACACTGCTGAAAAACGTAAGTTCAATCATGTTTCGTGGGTCTCATGAACTATGCAACGCCTCTCATAATATCGAGATGCAGATACTTCAACTGAATTGCAGAATGGAAATTGTTGTCATTATGATTTAAAGAAGGCCGTGAATTCAAAAAGGTTAGAATGCTCTGTAGTGAGGAAAGCCTGTGGCAAGAATCCTGTTCATGACGTTCTAAAATCGGCCCATAAGTACGAAATCACAGTAGACGAGAATTATAAAATTCTCTCCACCTTCAGAGATGATTGTGACTCCAATCACTATCAGCATCACCACAGTTTCTAAAACAAAGTAGTCTGCTCGTTGTTGCATGCATTCTCCAGTGTGACCATTGACCACATCCATCACCAATGTCGTGCATTGTGTTCCATTTGCATAGCACACGAATGAATCCACCAAGCTTCCTCAAATGACCTTGTATGTGAAGTTAAAAATACAAGGTACGCAGTTGCATGACAACAGAAGGTGCAAATTTCCATTCCAGTCCAAATGCACCCACATGTGCAATTTATAGAATCCCTACACTGTGGAAGGCGGCTATTTGGCCCATCAAGCGTATCCCACCCAGGTCCCTTACCCGATTACTCAACTAATACACCTAACTTACACTTTCCTGATCACTACTGACAATTTAACATGGCTACTTCACCTAACCTGTACATCATTGGAATGTGGGAGGAAACTGGAGCACCCGGAGGAAACCCAAGCAGACACAGGGAGAATGTGCAAACTCCACACAGATCAGGTGATTGTGTCAGTTTCAAAATCATCTGCCACAACGTTTTGTTGCAGTAGCTGCACAAACAGTGGCAGTATATACAGAGTCGCTGACCAACAGGAGACCGTGTATAACGGAATTATGGGGAGAGTGTTAGTATTTACATGCTCTCTGGAGAGCATTTTATTATTTATTAAAGAATAACTTATTGTCTGCAGGTGTTCCAGGGAACATAGCTGTTGTCGTAGGTGTCGCTAGAACGTTGTCATTATTTATTTAGTTAAAAATCACACAACACCAGGTTATCTTCCAACAGCGACGCTCTGCAAGTTAGTGTGCTTCCAATTAAACCTGTTGGACTAAAACCTGGTATTGTGTGATTTTTAACTTTGTACACCCCAGTCTAACACCGGCATCTCCAAATCATGATCATTTATTTAAGTTTGGAATTCATGTTTTGTTATATAAAGTGGAAATCTATCTAGACTTTATTAAACTTGGGTGTCCTGTGAATTGTCACAATTTTACCGAAGAACTTAAATGATGTGTCAGCTTCACAGACATTCCCAAAAGATCATGTCCAGAGTTCATAGAAGCTCATCAGCGTTTTACAGTATTGATCAAGTAAGTTAAGAATGCCCTTACATTGGGCAACATGGTGGCTCAGTGGTTAGCACTGCTGCCTCACAGCGCCAAGGGCCCAGGTTTTATCAGGCAAGGAGCAACTATTAGTGTGGAGTTTGCTAATTCCCCCCGTGTTTGCGTGGGTTTTCTCCGGGAGCTCCACTTTCCTCCTGCTGTCACAACGTTGTGCAGGTTAGGGGAACTGGTCATGCTAAATTACCCATAGTGTTCAGGGATGTGTAGCCTAGGTGCATTAGTTAGGGGAATGGGTCTGGGTGGGATACTGTTCAGAGGGTCGTTGTGGACTTGTTGGGCCAAATGGCCAGATTCCATACTGTAGGGATTCTGATTCTATTCCAGGCAAAATGCAGGAATGTGGCACTAACCATGTTTTCCAACATGTGAGAGTCTGCATTTGCAAGATCATGGCGTCATAGAGTCATGAAGCATGCAAAGAGACATGCAGATGCTTTTAAAACTGTATGCTCACGCAGTCAATCGTCCACGTTGTTTGACCTTCGGGGATTTACGTAAAACTGGACCATCTTGCAGGGGAAGCTCCTACTTAAAAAAAGGAATCTCACCAGGATCCGATTCTCCACAGGTATCATCCCAGCTGTCTGGTGTAATAAATGCAGCCCAGCACGAAACTCTACATTATGTTTTGGCATAATTCTGAAACAAGTCCAACTCATGTTACGTGTGTAGACATTGGAGCAGTACTTACCAGAGTCATTGGCTATTTTGCCATTATTTAGGTGGTGAAGGTATAGATTATGCCAACTCTTCCATTGTGGAATATGGATGCATGACAATACTCATATAAATGTCCCTATTGGCCATGCTAATTTGCCCATACTGTTAGGTGCATTAGAGGGAAATGGGTCTGGGTGGGTTACTCTTCGGAGGGTCGGTGTGGACATGTTGGGCCAAAGGGCCTGTTTCTGTACTGTAGGGAATCTAATCTAATTGTGAGAACATTTTCATAGAGCAGGAATGGGCATTAACAGCATTTATATCCTCCAAGCTGAGTCTGTATCTGCATATACCTTCTATTATAAACCAGAACAAACTTTCTCAGAAGTTATAATAATGTCGTCTAAACACCAACGTGTCTTGTTTTCAAAAACAAATGTAAGGTGTTGTGTTCTGGATGCAACTGGATTATTCAAACTACTAGACTTGAAGCAAAACACACTTTATTCACCCACTAAAGTTAAAGTAGATTCAAATTATATCCCAAATTTGCTTTTTCAATTCTCTAATTCAGAATTCCACATTATATTTCCGATTGATGCTTTCATGGCATTAAAAACAATTCCACCGTCAGATTAGATACAAAAATAACGGAAGGATTGATGGGAAAACGCATCGTTTGTTCTCTAGTGATTCAAAAATGCAAGGTGATCGCAGTGAAACTGAGAAAGTTCATACTGACGGGATTGACTAACACAGGGACATAGAGAAGTACAAGCAGGCCAGGTTAGGGAGAATCCCAGGATACTCTACAAGTACATCAACCGAAACAGAATAACTGGGGAATAATTATGGCCCTTTGGAAATCAAGGGGACAATCTATGTGTGTAGCTAGAGTACATTGATACATTGTTACATGAGTGCTTTACATTTGTTTTACTTGGGAGAAGGAGGCTGCATGCACAGAATTCGAGAAGATGGACGGTGATGCTATTTAATTAACAGATTGATATAAAATATGAGCAAAGACTGGAGGCTTTGGCTGGTACAAAATTGGAAAAATCCCGAAATCCGAATAAGTTGCATCTTAGGCTGCTGTTGGAGACCAGGGAGGAATGGCCCTGGTTAAAACGTTTCAGTGGAATCTTTCCACAAAGGAGATGCCAGAGGACTGGAGAACAGCTTACGTGGTGTCATTTTAATAGGAAGCTATAGACCAGAGAGTATCAGATCAGTGTTATGGAAACTATTGGAGAAAATAGGGACGGCTAAAATTCATTCCCATGTCGACAGACAACAATTGATCAGGGATCATAAGCATGATTCTATCAAAGGGTGAGCATGCCGAATGAATTTGTTATTTTTTAAGGAATGTAGTTTTTCAACAAGGCGTTTTAGAAATTCCCACATGGGAAACTGATAAAGGAAATAAAACCTCGTGGTATGAAAGGCGACTTAGCAAGTTCTATCCAAACTTGTCTTAGTAGCAGGGGACAGAGGGTGGTGGTAGAAGGCTGTTTGTGTGACTGGAGATGAGTGTGCAGCAGTGTACCACACGGATCAGTACTGTGTTCCTTATTGTTTGTTGTATTCATAAATGATGTAGATGTTAGTGTGGAAGGGGGAGGAGGGGTGCAACGGGAGTGTGATGAGTAAGCTTTTCACACAAAGATTGATCGGATGATTGGCAGTGAGGAGAAAGGGCTTATGCTGCAGGAAGATATATGTATGGATATTAACAAGGCGTTTGATAAGTTCCCCCATTGTAGGCTCATTCCGAAATTAGGTAGGAACGGGATATAGGAACATTTAGCTGTCTGGATACAGCATCAGCTGGTCCATAGAAGATACAACGCGATGGTAGGTGGACAGTTTCAGCCTGGACCTCGTTGACCAGTGGTGTTCCGCAGGGATCTGTTCTAGGACCTCGGCCATTTGTGATTTTAATAAATGATTTGGATAAGAAGTGGAAGGTTGTGTTAGTAAGTTTGCCGGTGGCGTGAAGTTTGAAGGAGTTGTGGATGGTATTGCAACGGACATTGACACGATACAGAGCTGGGTGGAGAAGCGGCAGGTGGATTTCAATCTGGGAAGTGCGAAGTGATTCATTTTGGAAGGTCGAATTTGAAAGCAGAAAACATGGTTAAATGCAGGATTCTTCGCAATGTTGAGGAGCAGAAGGATCTTGGGGTCCACGTCCGTAGATTAGATTCTCTACAGTATGGAAAAAGGCCCTACGGCCTAAAGTGTCCACACCGATCCTCGAAAGAGAAACGCACTCAGACCCATTCCCCTACCCTGCATTTACACTGACTAATGCACCTAACACTATGTGAATTTAGCATGGTCTATTCACCTCACCTGCACATCTTTGGATTGTAGGAGGAAACCGGAGCACCCGGAAGAAACCCACATAGAAGCGGAGAGAATGTGCAAACTCCACACAGATAGTCACTCGAGGCAGGAATCGAACCCGGTCCCTGGTGCTGTGAGGCAGTAGCGTTAATCACTAAACTGCCGAGCCACCCTCAAAGGTCCGTCAAGGTTACCACCCAGGTTTTTTTGGGCTGTTAAGAAGGCATTTGGTGTGTTTGCTTTCATGAGCAGTGGCGATTATGTTTAAGAATCGCATGGTTATGCTGAAATTCTATACACTGAAGGGATAGAGATAGAGCAGGACTATGGAGTAGTGATGAGGATCAGACAGCATTATATTGAATGGAAAGAAAAAACAATGGATCAAAGAGACTACTGCATTGCCTACTTATATTTTTCCGATGGTCGATCACATTAAGGGATCCGTATGTTGTGTGGAAAACGTACATTGAGGAGATGTTTTGCCATGAACTGGAAATGTGAAGGCTCAATGGACTGAAAGGCCTACGCCTTTACCGATGTCACTGTGCAGTCTGTGGAAAAGCTCGGTAAACGCTGCCACAATGTCTTAGATGTCAGAAAGGAGGCCTCTGCAGGGTCGACAGGACTGCGTTTCCGGTTCCCGTTTCTGACAACAAAGCTGGTGGTGCGTGTTCCGTGTGGTTTGACCCGTGAAGACGTCGGAGCGGTTTGATGCAATTGACTGTCTTGCTTGGCCGCTTCAGAGACCATTGAAGAGTTTATCACATGTCGGTGTGCCGGCGTCATTTTTAGGCCAGACCAGAAAAGCACCGGACACTTGCTTCCTGAAAGTACATCCGGGAAGCAAATTGGTGTTTGCAATCGACATTGACTTCAGGACATTTTTTACTGACACAAGATTTTACAGCTCGATATTTTATTAATTATTTTTAACTTCCACCAATTGCCAGAGTATTCGCCTGATCTGGATTAGTAATCCAGTGACATTTTCACAACAACACCATCTTCACATGAGACATATCATAAATAGAGCAGGGTATTTCTGTGCTGTTTGACAGCAGTTGTCAAAAACATGGTCCACAAAATTGACTACTGTGATGGGACTGAGGATGTAGTAATTGGTCCGTTAGTAATTATCAGGGGAGTAGATACCTTTGTGTACTTTTCCAACTTGCCAGTTCAATGTCAGGCTTGCAGCTGAAATGAAACAGCTTCATCAGGGACACGGTTTGATGTATAGCACAAGTCTTTAATCCTACCGCAGATATAGCGTCAGGGCCCTTTGTCTTTGTTGTATCTGCTGTGTTCAGCGGTTTCTTGATGTCACTTGCAGAGAATCGAATTGGATGAAGATAGGCATCTGTAATCCTGTGAGCATCTTGACAAGAGTGAGATAGATCATCCACTCAAAACTTCTGGGTGAGAATGGTGCAGATACTACACCCTTGTCTTTGACATGTTTGTGCCAGCTTTTGTGGGAAGAGAATGTGAAAAACTGTTTTGCTCCCCGACCACGATTAAGAAATGTGTAGTGTCAGCAATGCTAGTCATATGTAGGTTAAGAACCACTTATTATGATGGGGATATTTGTGGAGCCCTCTCCTCCAGTGTGTTGTTTAATAGTTCATCACCAATTATGACTGGTTGCGGCAGACCTGCAGAACTGCGATATGATCTGTTGGTCTTTGAATGATTTTGTCTTCTCTATCAGATATTGCACCTGCTCTTTGGAATGTAAGCAGCCAAGTGTGGTAGCTTTAACGGATTGTCATCAGGTTTAGGTACATATGGTTCTGACCCTGGCACATTCACCAACACTCGTAACTGAACCATAGATCAGCTTGATAGTAATGGTACAATAAGGGATTACCCTGAGCCAAACGTTAAAGATTATGGTTGAATGTAATTCTGCTTCTGCTGCTGCTGTGGTCGGTAGCATCACATAAGTGTTCAGGTTTGAGCTGAAATGTCTGCAAAGCAATTCTGTTGCCTGACCCTCATTTCATACCTCGACCAATTCTCCCATCACCTAGGTACTCAGTAGGTACTCAGTGACCTACTCTGGTTTCGATGTGGTAACACTCCGACTTTAATATTCTCATTCTGCTGAGCGTCTCTCCATGGTGAAAATGATCCAGTTTGCCACATTCCTCAAAACTTTTTAACCTATTCATCTTAATCTTTTCCCTTTAGTCTGCCATTGTCCGTGTTGAAAGTGAATGTGTTTCCCTGTCTTTATTGCCCTGACCATGATTAAGAGCTCTGTAGTGTCAGTGATGCTAGTCTTATGCAGTTTCAGAAAGAATTAATTTGTACACCTTGTGCTAGCATTCACTTCCTGGCTATGGCGCTTCCTGGTGTTGGAGAAGGCAGTTAAGCAGCTTTGACACGTATCATTGAAACTTGTTCAAAAACGGAAACTACTGGAGAAAGTAAGCAGACCTGGCAGCGTATGTTGAATGAAAGCAGAGTTAACTTGTTGAGTCCTGTGACCCTTCTTCAAATCTCCCAGTTTCTCCTGCAATTTTTGTTTTTGTACAGATTTCCAGTATCCACAGTTGTTTATGTGATTGAAAATGTTTCCTTCCCTATTCATCTCTGGATAGACTCAGCAGGTCTACAGCATTTGTGGAGCCAGGAAACAGACTTAACATTTCAAATCCAGCGTGGTACTTCTTCAAAACTGATAAAGATTGAAAATGGGTTCGTTCATCCCATCATAGAAATGAAGAAAGGGTGACGGGGAAATAGAGGGTGTGGAGGCCCAGTGCAAAAGACAAATTGGCTTTAATTGTGGTGAAAGTGAAACAGATGCGTGTAAGTTAGAGAGTAAGTGGGGAAAATGGGCATTGGAGGAAATGTGAATGGGTAGTATTGAGTGCAAGAGAAACAAGCTACAAACAAAACAATGTCATCGGGAGACTCGTGGGAAGATATACGAAAAAGAGAGAATAGGCATAATGGGGTCCGGCTGTAAAGTTATAGAATTGAATATTATGTCCTACAGGCTGTAACGTAACAAAACGTAAAGTGAAGTGTTACTCGAGATTGAGTTGTGCTTCATTTGAATGTTGCAGCAGCCCAGAGTCAAAATGTTAGCATGACAGCAATGGAGGTTACTGAAATCGAAAGCACTGAGAAGTTTGCAGAGTGGAAGTTCCTCAAAGCAGTTTGTTTGCTCTCGCAAATGTAAAGGAGACGGCAGTGTGAGCATCAATGACAGGACACTGGATTGAAAGTGTAAGTGAAATGCTGCTTCAACTCGAAGGTGTATTTCGGGTCGCTAAGCAATGATAAACATTCAAATACCTGGCCTTATTTCTTCTTTGATATAGAATATATCACTGCACGTTTGGACCTCTGTAGCAACAGCTTTAATCGTGTTTTCTTTAGTTCTTTTAGTCTATTTACTCAGAAGCTGTCCCCCACAACTTAACAACAGGAGGTAGGCAGCAGTTTGTTTGATACAAATATACCTGTCCGCTTTGAACGGATTTCCTACTTGCTCCTTGCAATAACATTTGTAAAGTTAACTCTTATTATGTGATAGTTGAATCACACAATTTTCAACATACTCCACAACTTCCTTGCTTTTATGCACTATACCTCCAATTTTAATCCCAAAGATCCATTAAGACTTCTTAACTGCAGTTTCAATTTGCCTGGTCACTATAACTTCTGGTCTTCTGCGTCCATCTCCAGTTAAACTCGGCAACTCGCTGGGACCCTCCTTGACTCCAGTGATTCCTGAAAGATCACAATCAATGCCTCCACAATTTCCTCTTCTACCATCTTAGAACAATGGCGTGTAGTCTATCTGCTTAGGTGTGATTTATGTGCCTTCATACCTTTCCGCTTCCCCAGAACCTCCTCCTTATTGGTAGTCACTACATCCACCTCTGTCCCCTGACATTTTTGAAATTCTGGGAGGCTGCTGGTGTCTCCCAAAAGGGCAGACTGAGGAAAAATAACTAGTCAACACCTTTGACTTTTCTTTGTTTCGTATAAATGCTCCAGCATCATTTTCCAGCAGTTTAATGTTTGGTGTTGCTTCCCTCTCCTCCCCGTCATTTATCGAAAATCCTCTTGCAATCTTCCATTATTTAATTAACAAGCTTACCGTCATATATCATCTTCTGCTCCCTATTGATCTTCTGCTGGTATTTGAAGGTTTCATCGTACTCTGGATTCCCAATAACCTTCACCACATTGTTTGCTTTCTCTTTTGTTTTTATGTTGTCCCTGATTTCCCGTATTAACCACTGTTATTCTGTCCTCTCCTGAGCATAATTGTTCTTCCTTGGAATGAATTTCAGCTGCGCATCTCAATTAACATCAGAAACTCCTGACATTGATGCTTCATTGTCTTCCGTGAGAAACTTCCCTTCCAAGTACCATTCCATGCATAAATAGGAATGTCAGGGGGTAGGATTGGGGGAAGAGGGCTGAGAGGTAAATCGGAGGTGGGGGGGGGAAGGTTGTTTGGAAGGCGATAGATAGATGCAGATGGGTGGTGATGGTGATAGGTCATAGCAGAACGTGGAGTAGAGAGGTGGGAAGGACGATGGACAGGTAACAGTTCAAGAGTATGGTACCAAGTTGGAAGGCTGGGTTTGGGATAGGGTGGAAGGAGGAGAGATAAGGAAACTGGTGAAATAAATGTTGATGCTTTGTGGTTGGAGGATCCAAAGGTGCAAGATGAGGGGTTGTTCCTCCAGGCGTTGGAAGGCTAGAATTTGGTGGTGAAGGATGAACAGGGCTTGGATATCCTTGGCGGAGTGGGAGGGGCAGTTGAAGCGGTCGGCTACAGGGCAGTGGGTTTATTTTGTGCGTGTGTCGCAGAGATGTTCTATCAAACATTCAGCGAGTTGGCATCCTGTGTCCCCAATGTAGAGGAGATCACATTGACTGCAACGGTCAGAGTAGATGAGGTGTTTGGATGTGAAGGGAAATCTCTGCCAGATGTGGAAGGATAATTTATGGCCTTGTAGGGAGATGAGGGGAGATGTGTAGGCGCAGGAATTACACCTCTTGCAGTGGCAAAAGATGGTGCTGGGAGTGATGGTGTTTTGGTGGGGGGCTGGACCTATTGAGAGAGTCGTAGAGGGAATGGTCTGTGCAGGATGCTGAAAGGTGTGGGGCGGGAAATATATCTCTGGTGGTGGGGTCTGACTGTAGCTGGAGGAAATGATGGAGGACAGTGCGCTGTATCCAGAGATTAGTGGGGTAGAAGGGAAAGACCAAGGGGGTTTAACCTGGTTGCGGTTGGACAGGTGGAGTTCATGGGCAAAAGTGTGGGCAGTGGAGGAGATGTGCTGGAGGGCACTGTTGAATACTTGCATTATGAAATTGTAGTTCTTGAAATAGAAGGCATTCTGTGATGCCCTGGAGAGGAATTGATCCTCCTGGGAGGAGATGCGGCTGAGGTGAAGGATTTAGGAGTGAGGGATAGCGTTTTTAAAAGACTTTTGGGGTAGGAATTAGTTTGGCATGATGTGTATTGCAGTTAGCTGTGGGAGTTGTTGGATTTGAATTAGATATCCGTGTTGAATGGGTCCCTGAAAATGAACACAGAATGGTCCAGAAAGGGGACGGAGGTGTCCAAGATGATCCAGGTGAACTTGAGGTCACAGTGGTGATGTTTGTGATTTTGATGAACTGTTCAACCTCATCAGCTGAAGGAAGAACGCCTCATTTTTGCCTTGGAACTCTCCAACACCACGGCATCAACGTCGCTTTCACCAATTCCCTCATCTCCCCCAACCCTACCTCATGCCAAACCCAACCTACCAATTCGGCACTGCCCACTTGACCTGTCCTGCCTGTCTATCTTCCATCCCAATTATCCACTCCATCCTCCCCTCAGACCTATCACCATTATCCCCCACTGCAGCTACCTATTGCCTTCCCAGCTATCTTTATTCCAGGCCTACACCGCCTCCTATTTATCTCTCACTTTCCTTCTCTCCCAACCCCACATTCCTGATGAAAGATTTCTGCCCGAAATGTCGATTTCCCGCTGCTCAGATGCTGCCTGACCTGCTGCCCCTTTCCAGAGCCACACGTTTCGCTTCTGATACTCACCATCTGCAATCCTCACTTTCTCCCCTTACAAATTACTCTGGCCAGTTCCTCTCTCAAGTTCATGTAGTTACGTTACTCAATTATAATCGTGTCTCGTCCAAACGTTAGCAATAGTTGCAATTGAAAGAGGAAGGGTTCAGAGATGGGTCACGGAGAACGATTTATTAATTAGATGCAAAGAGAGAGTAAGAGAATATAGATGAGAAAACTCATAAGATAGCCAAAGCTAGATGATCAAGAGAAATAAATGTACTTTCGTATTTGTTTTGGCAATTCTCATATGCTATGATTTTTTTTAGTGCATACCACATAGTAACATGTTCAAATGCTGTGTCTGATGACAGACATTTTATCTCCAATAACCCACAACAGTTTTTGACAGATTTGACAGAACGCAGCCAGCCAGTATATTTATTTCCCGGTAGGAAGTGCATTAATTGAAATAAAATGGGATACTAGAAGCAGACATTTGTAACTCACCTCGTGATAAAAATGAGACTAGAGTACGGAATCGCTGAAAGCGGACGTTAAGCAGTGTATGTTAAACCATTTTCCTCCATTCTATTTGAAATTGCCTTTTTTTTACGTTGTCACTCGCCATTCCTCATTTCAATATGTTCTGTTTCTTTCTCGATATTTTACTCTTTTTTTCTCTCTATCAAGAAGATATTGGTGACTGGGGATATCACTTTACTACCCTCCAGTCTCCACAGCCACTGTCTCCGATTCCTTTCTGTTTCTTACCAATGGCTCGTACATCGTGTCTCTGATTGTTTAAACACAACCAAGAAGACAATTATAACTACACCGTTTACTTTTGGGGTAAGACCAGAAAATCTGAAGAAAGAAAAGGCATATATGTGTGCAATTAGATGTTTGCAGTTTTGGAAACACATCACTGATCTGCATTGTTTTCAAGTAAGAATGTTGCCTTATTAAAGCAATGAGAGGGAAGTTCAGAAAAGAAATCCTCATTTCCTCTGTGTGTGTGTTCAGGGCAGTTGTGACCAGAGGCAGTTTTTTTATAGAATAGCAGTTGTTGTGGTGGAGGAATTTCCAGTGTAACAACCCCTCTAATAGATCCTATGAACGCAGTTACTTAGATCATTATATGTGGATAACACAGCAAAGTAATCGAGCCTGTGAAGAGAAAGCATCACCTTTTGCCTTTACCTCTAACATTGTTCGAATAATTGGAGATGGGCGATAAGACCAAAGCAGATGCTGTCAACATCCCAACCAGACCAGGTATCGTGGATATATTAGAAGTGTTGTAATGAAAGTGGTTTACTCGAGCTGTGCGTTCAATTTCTTTGACTGATGTCTGTCTACATGGATCAGAACTGTGTCATTGGACGGTTTCCCTCTTCTCCTCGTAACGGGCTTTCTTTAATCAGCGGCAGTACCGTCCTCAATATGATTGGGATGAGCGACTCCAGAGGGAGGGAAAGATTGGAATTTGAGAAGTTTAGACTGGAATGTTCCAGGAATGGATCCAAATCTGAGAACAATGGACTGGAATGTTAGAAAAATAAACAGGAGTTTATCCTGCGGTCATCAGTATCTTTCTAAGACTTGGGCATCGTTTACATTGCGAATAAGATGTGTACTGATGATTATTCACGCAGTTTACGACCGCATCCTCGCTATTGATGGTGCCCCCTGCTAAGTCTATCTCTGTCAATTTATTAATTCTGTAAAACATTCTGCATGCCATCCCTAATCCTGTCGTCTATATTTGACAAAGATGTAAACTGTTGCATTCACGTTCAATCAGAAACTCCATTTGTAGTCCATGAATTTCTTACCCTTCACTGACAAACATTAAAGAGAAACAAACGTTTCCACAACCACCGTGGCCAATTTTGTCTTGAACAGATTTGCATCTTACTCTTCCTTCTGTCACCGAATGTATCCACTACCACTACCACAATAGCCCCAGTCTTCACTTCTGACTCAATGGTGTTCCTGAATAAACCATCATCTACACCTTTCCGGTTGCAGATCTCTTCTGGTTATCTTTCGAGTTGCATATATTTTGATTCTAAAAATTTTACTTTCTCTCGCTATGCCAGGGATCTATGCCAGGTGCAAAGTATGAAGCCAGTTTGATTCATAATGAGGCGGTCACAGCTTCAAAACATGGGACATTACAGTGCAGAATAGACTCTTCGGCCCTCGATGTTGTGACGGGCTGTGAAACCAATACAAAGCCCATCTAACCTTCATATTCCATTTTCATCCACATGTCTATCTAATGACCATTTAAATGCCATTAAAGGTGGCGAATTTGCTACTGTTGCAGGCATATTCCTGATGAAGGGCTTTTGCCTGAAACGTCGATTTTGCCTGTCTTCGGATGCTGCCTGAATTGCTGTGCTCTTCCAGCACCACTGATCCAGAATCTGGTTTCCAGCATCTGCAGTCATTGTTTTTACCCCTACTGTTGCAGGCAGACCGTTCCACACCCTTAATACTGTCTGAGTAGAGACACCGTTTTACGTCTACCCTATATCTATCAACACTCAATTTAAAGTTATGCCCCCTCGTGAAAGCCATCACCTTCTGAGGAAAATGGATCTAAATGTAAACGCTGTGTAACCCTCTGATTATATGTCTCAGTTGCCCCTTAGTCACCTCTCAACCTTGTTATCTCTAACGAAAACAGCCTCATGTCCCTCAGCCTTTCTTCATAAGACCTTCCCTCCATACCAGGCAGCATCCTAGTAACTTCCAGTCGTTGGCAGATAGGATTTAGGAAATCCATAAGGCTTACTGCAGGCATATCAGGAATAAAAGAATGACTGGTGGAAGATTAGAGCCAATCAAGAATAGTAGTGGGAAGTTGTGCATGGAGTCAAAGGAGATAGGGTAAATATTAAATACATATTTTTCTTGAGTATTAACATTACAAAAAGATAACATTTTCGAGAAGAATTCTGAGACAGAGACTACTAGTCTAGATGGGATTGTGGTTCACAGGGAGGAGGTGGTAGCAATTTTGCAAAGTATAAAAATAGGTAAGTCCCCAGGTTGGATGGAATTTATCCTAGATTTCTCAGAGAAGGCAAGGAGGTTGCTGAGCCTTTGGCTTTGATCTTTATGTCGTCATTGTCTGGAATAGTGCCAGATGTCTGAGTCTTTTCCCTGCGGTTGGGGAATCCAGAACTAGAGGCCATAGGTATCAAAGATATAAAAGAGACCTAAGGGGCAACTTGTTCACACAGAGGGTGGTACGTGTATGGAATAAGTTGCCAGAGGAAGTGGTGGAGACATGTACAATTGCAACATTTAAAGGGGATTTGGATGGGTATATAAATGGGAAGAGTTTGGTGGGATATGGGCCGGGTGATGGCAGGTGGGACTAGACTGGGTTGGGATATCTGGTTGGCATGGACGGGTTGGACCATAGGGTCTGTTTTCATGCTGTACATCTCTATGACTCTATTACTGCACTTATGATCCTCAACTGCCACTGACTGTTAGGAGCCTCCTATCCATATGACTGCTCCTTTTGAAAGTACTTCCATGATAGACCCCTCCTTACTGCAGTATCTATTTCCATAACTAATAATGCGACGCCACCTTTGCGTTTGTACTCTCCTCTGCCTTGGCTGGTGACCCCGTATGCTGGAGTGTAAACTTTCCAGGGGCGTCATTTCATCAAGCAGTTCCCTGTGTCAATCTATGCTCAACCAATCTGTTTTAGCTCTGCTATTTTTTCCATCCATCCACGTCCTTGTCACTAGAGACATGACACAGCTGAACTCCCTTTGCCTTGGTTTGTTTACCAATTTATGCTGTGCTTCTATTGAGCTAATTCTGTTTGACCTCTGCTGAAACAAGTGTAACTCCACGCAGCAGCACATGTCCTATCTGATGATTGATCACATATGGATTTTCTGGTAATGATGCATGTGTGCGTGGAGAGACCCCATGTTCGCCAGAAATGATGCAATATGGTTCAGAATCAAACGCTCCCAATTCCTGGGCCAGTCGTCCATCTGCTGTATCCTCCTATTTCTGTGCTCATTATCCCATAGCATTGTGTATAAGCTTGAGATTATAACCTTTAAAATCTTACTTATTAATATTTTAGCTACTCGTACTGGTTATACAAGGCCTTATCCCTATTACTAGCTATGTCACTAATACTAATGCGTGCCATGGCCTCTGCCTTATTACTGTTTCTCTTCAGGATGCAATGCAACCAGCCAGTAGCATCGGGGAGACAACACATTACCTTGGAAACACGTCAGCGGCCACGGAAGCGCCGACCTATTCCTTTAACTGATGAATCACGTATCACTGTTTCATCTTTCATGTTTCCTTCCTCCAGTAAAACCAGCCCGTTTTGGATGCCAGAAGAAAAGTCCTCTCTGCATTTTCTAGACGTGCCAACCCACTCCCAAATTCCAGACAGAAAACCAACTTGTGAGTGGAGCCATAGGAGCCTTCTGCACTGTATGATTAGCCTTTTTTATTTGTTCATTTTGTACGAAGTGGGGGTCACTGGCTGGCAAGCATTTATTGCCCGTCCATCGTTACCCATGAGAAGGTGTGGTGAGCTACCTTCTTAAACTTCTGTCGTCCACCGGCAGAAGATTATCCCAAAAATGCCATTAGAGTGAGAGAATTCCAGGATTTTGTTCCAGTGACAGTAAAGGAACGTTGGTATGCTTGCAACTCAGAATGGTGAGTGACTTTAAGGGAACCTTGAAGGTGATCGTGTTCGGAAATATTTGCTGCTCTTATCCTTCTAGGTGGAAGTGGCCGTGAGTTTGGAAGGTGCTGTCTGACGATGTTAAGTGAATTTCTGCAGTGCATCTTGTAGATCATTTCTCTTGCTTATACTGAGTACTGGATTTGGAGGGAGTGGCTACTTACGGACGCAGTGCCAATCAAGGAGGCTGCTTTGTCCTGGCTGGTTTCAAGCTTCTTGAATGTTGTTGGGGGTGCACTCATCCAGGCAAGTGGAAAGTATGACATCACACTCCTGACGTGTGCCTTGCAGATGGTGTAAAGGTCGAGGAGTCTGGAGGCGAGTTAGGCCGCAGTATTCATTGCCTCTGATCTGGTCTTGTAGCCACTGCGTTTATGTGGTGAGCCCAGTTGAGTTTCTAATTAATGATATCTCCAGGATGTTCGGAATGGGGGATTCATTGATGGCAACTCTATTGAGTGTCAAGAGGCTATATTTGGTGCAAATGCCAGTTACCAATCCAAGTCTTGATATTGTCCAGATCTTGTTGCATTTGGACACGGACTTCTTTAGTGTCGGCGGAGTCTAGAATTGTGTGGGAGCATTGTGCAATCATCAATGAGCATCGCCACTTCTGACCTTAAAATGGATGGAAGGTCACTGATGACGCAGCTGATGGTTGGGCCGAGGACCCTAACCTAAGGAACCCCTGCAGAGAAGCTGAGTTGACTGACCTCCAGCAAACATGACGACCGTCTGATGTGGCAGGTATGACTCTAAACACTGGAAAGTTTGCCTCATGATAAGCATTATTTCCAGCTTTGCTCGGCTTCATTGATGGGCCACTGGATTGAATGCAGCCTGGATGCCAAGGGGCGTCACTCTCATCTCACCTGTGGTCGTCAGTTCTTTCGTCCATGTTTGGACCAAGTCTGTAATGATGCCAGAAGCTGAGTGGCCCTGGCGGAACCCTAACTGAGCAGGTTATTGCTGAGCGGGTGCTACTTGATAGCTCTGTTGACAACTTTCATCATTTAACTGATGATCGAGAGTAGACTGCTGAGGCATTAATTAGCCAGTTTTACGTACAGGACATACTTGGACAATTTCCCACATTGTCCGGTAGATGGAACAGTTTTCTTGGGAGAGGGTCAGGTTCTGGAACACAAATCTAACCATCCCTTTATCTGTGGTGTGACAACTTAAGGTAATTTCAAACTTTATTTAACAGACACATTCTTTCTTATAAGAGCATGTCACGAAGCGTCTCTACAACTTTCACATACAGATCATTGGCGTCAGTTGGATCTGATCAGCAACCGCACCACGGATGTGTCTTGCTGAACAGCAGTCTCTATACTTTAATCTAAGTTAAAAATCACACAGCAACAGGTTATTGTCCAACAGGTTTATTTGGAAGCACTAGCTTTCTGAGCATTGCTCCTTCATCAGGTAGTTGTGGGGCAAACCCACTACCATCTGATGAAGGAGCAGCACTCAAGAAGCTAGTGCTTTCAAATAAACCTGTTGGACTATAACGTGGTGTTGTTTGATTTTTAACTTTGCACACCTCAGACTAATACCAGCACTTCCAATTCATACTTAATTCCAGCACACCATTGAATGGATTTCTAATCATGACCTGTGTGCAACCAGTTGAAAGTGCAAGCTTTATTTTGTCCTTTCAAAGCAGCAATCTTATTTATGACGCAACGTCAAACATGATTCCAAAGCAAGAAAATGTTCTTCAACTCGATTTTTACGATCCTGTCAGGCATTATTAAGTACAGTGCAGAACGAAATAGAAAATACTGAGAGACACTCATTCGAAAACCACATTCTCAAGAAATCGGATTCAATCTTGAGTTAAAAAGTGAAAAAAAAACTCTTTTCCCACGGAGTAGCTATTTGCTGCTTATAAACCCCAGTGGGAAATCTTAATAAAGCAATTGGCAAACTCCTGCGCTTGCAATGGACAAGGCAAATGATTTTGACGGAATGGCTAAACACATCAAACAAAGAAAGTGCCTTTCCTGCACTCACAGAAAGTCTTTATGAAGGTTCCAATACATTACTATCGCAAACAGACAGATGCTACTGTCAGGACACTGTATGTTTCTATCTCGCCTTCTATCAGAATTAATAATGCATCTGGAAATTATTGGCAGTTTTATATGTACAAAGTCTTCCGAATCAGCGGCAAATTGATGCTGGAAACAGCACACCAATTGCAAAAGATTTATTACTTATGACTCCAACAAAACGCATGTGGAACAATATCTTGACTAAATATGCAAGAAAAACTGCAAGTGTATCCAAATTGTGGCTCAGGGAACTATTTGATGTCAATGAGAGCTGGACAACATACACCAAACATATTGTTCGTGGTCCGTCATAATGCGCCACATATCTGGTTAAAGTTAAAAATCACACACCAGGTTATAGTCCAACAGGTTTAATTGGAAGCACACTAACTGGTTAAGATAGTGTCACCGTCTAAGAATTCTAGTAGTGTGCTAATTCATTCTCGATGCAATTAGTCCAAGTCCACGAAGCAATTCTGCCTGCAGTCTATGCCCCAGATGAATAATTGCATTGCATGCAATCAATTTCTAATTGGTAAACTAGAAATTGTTTCGAGACCTTGAGAGCAACTTTTTTATTTTGAAAAGGGCACCTGCGAGGACCATATGAAAAGATCAGAGATGATGAACAATTTGGAGTATCACTCATTTCTGCAATTATGGAGAAGAAGCTGTTTGGAGCAGCATAAGACGGTGCAGAAATGACGAACTTAATCATCAAGATGATACTGCACCTTGTCGGTCCACTGCCTTCTTCTGCATCACATGTGGCGCCAGAGTCTTCAAAATGAGTGGGTGAAAGTGAACACACAGTTGAAAAGCTTAATCCTTGGCATTTCCGGACAGAAAGCCGTCATTGAATAATTTTCTATCTTCAAACATATTTCCCATTGACGTGTTCAGTTATAACATCGCACTTCAGGACCAGGTGGGACCTGAACCCAGGCTGTCCTAGTACTCCGATAAAGACACTACCAGTGCAACACAAGAACCTACAGCATTTGATTTTTAGACTGGGCATACTAACTGATTTATCTTTAATACGACACTGCCAGTTCTTAATTATCCAACTTAGGGTGTCCGTGCCAGATATTTTATGTATTTGTTTGTTTTTAAGTAGCCTGTTTCCTGTTCCCGTATCATCACTTTACCTGTTGTATTTTCTTCTTTGCATCGTTGTTCAGCCTCATTTATTTGACTGCTTAAACATTCCATAATAAAACTTATATTTTAGCTTTTCTGCCGTTTATAATTGTTTCTATTCACATAATCATCAGTGGAATCTTTGTTTTTCATCGCTCGTTGGAATGACTCTGGCATCTGCAGAGGTACTTCCTGTTTAATGCAGTTCATTATTCTGCTCCAGTTTTAATATCAAGTTTTTGTTCGACTTATCATGTCAGCATCTTTAAGACGGGAAGTTGTAAGTGCTGCATTAATATTTTCCTTCTTAATTTTACTGTACAATAAGTTTCACTCGCAGCATATATATATGCACACACACACACACACACACACACACACAGAGGGAGAGAGAGAGAGAGACTTCGCATTACCGGTGCACGTCACTGAATAGGAATATTGTCAGGACTCCAACAGTTTTAATTGGACAGAACCTAATGGTCAAGGATGTCTTATTGACAAAATTTTACAATTGCGTACTCAGCATTACTGATTTTAATAATTCAATACAGTACAATAATTGAATACTTGAAACGTCCTGGTAAATCTACACGATATCTATCATGTATGTCAGTGAATTCATTCCACATACGTAGACTGGCCCTTTCCCTCTCTACCTCTTCACCTTCTGTTACTGTTATGGACCAGGTCCAGGCCCCCTCAAAATATGTTAAGAAGGTCGCGCAGACCTTAACTCTATTTTTTTTAAAAGGCAGGTAAAGAGCTGATATACACCTGGTCAAACCAGTCAACTTTAAACAAAGCCGAACTTGGTTAAACACTACTGATGAAACAAGAACCAAAAGAAGATAATTTAGTATAACTTATTTGAAAACCCAACCGTCTGTATTGCAACTGAATAAAACTTTTCCAATCTTTGCAACATCGTGCAAACATCTCCCTGGTATAATGTAAATTCAAAGACAGGTTATTACAGACAGGACAGTTTTCAGAGAAAGAAGTGCAGACAAAGGTAAAGAAGGGGAATGAGACAGTGTGAGATTGGCCATGGCATGAACCATAGCATGAATTCATTGAGTAAGAGGAGATGGTGCAATATCTGTGATTGTCAGTGTGAATTTCTAAATACATTATTGGCATTTTTTATTGCGTATGAGTTTGAAGCAATATTGAATTTCAACGGCTGAATATTTTTCGAATCAGATCAACCATGATACAAATGGACCACAAAACAGACTGGGCGGGCTTATTGGCACTGGCATTTGTTATCTGATACTACATTTCAATGGATTTCCAAAAACGCATGACTCTAACGAAACAGGTCCCCACACAGCACTAACAGTAGAGATTCGGACCATTGAGATGATGCATGAGCAAGTTCTATAAAGAAGAGAATATCTTCAGTTGTTTTGTGAAGTTTACCATCAGGCTCCTTAGATATTTGAGGGCACTCTTCAACTCTGCTCTGAATTTACTCTGAGTTCCAGCATAAATAAATGGGTTGATAAAAGAACTCAAAAGCTGAAGCATGATTCCGATTTCTTCCAGAATAAAGTTTGATTCGTTGGAATTGTTTCCGGAAAAATAACTGACTCTCGCAATCCTGACGTACAGGAAAGTTATGAGAACCCAAATCCATAAGAGTAAGAAGTTCCCTGAGATGGCGAAGAGTAAAGCAATAGACTTTCTGCGGTTCTCCATCTCAGGGTCACACTTACCTCCATTGCTCTGGTTCCGTAGTCTCCTGCGAGCTTGACTGGCCGCTAGAATGTGTCTGACAGTCCGAGCATTGAGCAGCAGAATCAGCGTGAATGCAAGACAAGGCGTTAAAATACGAAGAACCAGGTCATATGCTACCAAGCTGATGACGTATAAAATATGATTTTAACGCTGCAAGACCATGGTGTATTGTTAATTATGTACAAAGGTACATATATGAAATGCAGGAAAGAACTTAGAAAACAGCACACTATGAAAACCACTCCAATTACATATGCCGCAGTTTTCTCTGTGCAATATTGTTTCTTTCATCTTCTGGCAACAAATAGCTATAAATCGATCAAAAGTGAAAGCCACTGTTCGCCAGGCGGAGCTGCCTAATCCTACAATGTTTAAGACAGCACGGAAACTGCATAACGGTGTAATAGAAAGGAAACTGACTGGGAAGTAAATACCACAAATCCTGTTTAATACCACGGCGGCAAAAATGACAAGAAGATCGGATACTGCCATCGATGTCAGGTACCGAGTGACACATCTGGAGAGACCGCGTCTTCCTTGGGACAGAACCGCAATGGCCACCATATTCACCCTAACATACACACAGAGAGTGAAAAGGGTGAGCAGACAGAAAAAGAGGGAAAGTGTATCGCCGTGCTTTGCTGGGGATTGATGTGATGGGGTCAGGAGAACTGCTGGTTGGGATAGCAAATAAAAAGCTACGTATTCAAAAGACAATCAGACTTTATGTAGTTTTCTTAATATCAATCTCCAATACTCATTTGAAAACCATCACTTTCCTAAACTGTGCGGTTTCTTTGCTGACTCTATGCCTGCTCATTAATCCTTGGCATGCCGATCTGAGTTAGTGACATGAAACTTTATAAGAATGATAAATTAACATATTTTTTGTAGAAATATAACAAAAAAACATGAGAATTCCTTTTCCATTGCATTCCGCAATGAGACCGAAACACCCTACTCCCAGTCCTGAAGGCAAACTTGTTAACCTTTGAACAGGTGGCAGTGAACCTGTTCAAAATGTATTCAGAGATTTTTAAAAAAAAATGCAGATGCTGGAATGTAAGGTAGACAAGCAAGAGCTGGAAGAACACTGCAGGCCAGGCAGCATCAGGCGGTGGAGGAGTGACGTTCGGTTGAAACCCTTCTTCACAACTATCCCGAAGAAGGATTACACCCGAAACGTTGACTTCTCCCCCGAAAATGTATTCAAGCAGACAAAAGCTTTATGTGAAATGTGGCTGTCACCATTGTTAAGTCTCCATGATTATTCCTGGAGCATAGTTGGGAAGTCACGTACTCTACTTGGTGCAGAGCTGAACCGCGGGAGGTGGCAGAATTTTAGGTCTGAATCGTGGAGAGTAATTTCCTCATCTACTGACTAGCAGCAGAAACACTGCCGCTAAGCATGATAATGTCGCTTTAAAAAGATTAAACTTTAAATTTCGTGGCGCAACACGTGAATTCAATAATTTCAATAGGGAGGTACGTTCAAAACAGTCGTTAACGCATAAATAACAAAGGATCTTCACTTTTACGTTGATACCGAGATAAAAAAAAACTCCTCATTCTAAATGGGCAATAAACAATAAAACAGTAAAAAAGATGTGCTGGCAATTCATAAGCAAATGTGCAATTTGTGGAATTCAATGCGATTAAACAAGAGCAGACAATGCCATTAATGTAAACAACTTATTTATGTGAAGAAACCATGTACAGAAGAGTTGACGTCATTCATGTAACACTAACAAGAAAACAAAACTGGAAACCTATACATTTAAAGCAGTAAAACCTGATGCAGAAATAGTGGGATGTACGTCAACTTAAAGATGAGGACGTGACAGCTTTTCTTTTAACAGACTAGCTGTTGCTTTAAAATGAAACAAGCTTATGCGGCAGTGAGTCAGTAAACCTGTGATTACCGCAAACAGTGACCAACAGCTTTGATTTATCTGGAACACTAATGGCTGCAAGGATAGGATAGTAAATAGCAGGCACAAGGCCCTTTGGTATTCCGCGCATTTCTTCAGAAATGTGAGCTCTGCAGTTCATAGAAATATTGCAACATATAAAGTTAATGCCAAACACAAGAGAGTTTTTTTTCAGCATCAATGATTCTAATTGAAACAAACATATTTATGAATTTGCTGATAATCCGATGTTTATTGTTTTGAAAAATTACATTTTGCTTTTAAAATGTCGCACATGACGGAGGCCCATAGACCATCCCATGGCATCAGATATGTTTCATTAATATTTAATATAAGAACAAAAAACTGGCATTCGTTCAGGAGAAAATGATTGACATCAGGACCTAAGTGGTTTGAGCATAACGCATAACTGACCAGAGATCTCTGGTTCCTCAATGAAAGACGGTCTGTGTTGACATCCGAAATGCGCACTCATTCAGGGATGTCCATGAACAGAGCTCCATTCCCGCTAGGTGACGTGAAATTTCGATGAAGACACACAACTGCTGAGAAGTTGTGATGTCACTGAGCAAGTAATCCAAAACATTGACTTGATGTTGCTGTACTGGCATGTGTCTAAACGCCATCATGAGAAGTAGTGAAATTTGAATACAATAAAAATCCAAATTCGAAACGTTGATTTTTTTAAAAAAATAAATCTGATTCACTCATGTATTTCCAGGAAAGAACTTCATGTTATTTTTGTTCGGACCGTCGATTTTTACATGCAAGAAAATATAATCGAAGTTTGCATCCGTTACTCCCGTTGTGGACGGCATGGTGGCACAGTGGTTAGCACTGCTGCCTCACAGCGCCAGAGACCCGGGTTCAATTCCCGCCTCAGACACACTGACTGTGTGGAGTTTGAACGTTCTCCCCGTGTCTGCGTGGGTTTCCTCCGGGTGTTCCGGTTTCCTCCCACAGTCACAAAGATGTGCAGGTCAGGTGAATTGGCCATGCTAAATTGTCCGTAGTGTTAGGTAAGGGGTAAATGTAGGGGTATGGGTGGTTGCACTTCAGCGGGTCGGTGTGGACTTGTTGGGCCGAAGGGCCTGCTTCCACACTGTAATGTAATCTAATCTAAAAAAAACTCCCACTGTTTTGACGACGATCTAGATGAAATGCTAATTCATGACCTATACGTCTTGTTCACCTCCAATGAAAAGTGCGTCAGAATATCCAATCAACAACATGGATATTGTCTTCTTTGTTTGCAAATTGATTGTCACGGTTTCCAGCATTATAACAACGATATAATTTCAAAACTGTCTCATTAATAGCAAAGATCTATGTAGTACCGATAGCTGTGAAAGGTGCAATGTCCTCGCGGCAACTTCTCATTCTTTCTTCCTCGATTATCATTGCCTATAAAGTAATAGTGTAACACCAGTTTACCAGCGAGCGGTACATCCTTCCCTGCCACAATCTACACCAATATTCAAATCGTTCATTCCACAAATGCTGATGGAATAACTACACTATTATTTCAAAATTTGTTAGAAAGCAAATACTTGCATAACTGCGTTAATGTCAAGTACTTTTAACAAAACAGTTTGTTGAATTTGCAGAGAAGAATGATGAGCTTTGAGTTTAATTGCTTTCAAGAAACTCCGTTTGGGAGGCAACAAAAAAATCCAGAATCTGCCTGCTACCGTCAGTACATTTTGGCCCTGACAGTAAGAGCGAATTCAGATGATTAAACCCGTTGTTTTCTTGGTTCAGTTATTGTTTGTCCCCCCCCCCCCCCCCCCCCCATCATTTAAAGAAGTTGGGGGTTCTCAGTTTAATTACTGATCAAGATGTAAAAAGGCACTATTGCAAATTGTTGTTACAGAAATATTTAGTTGGAATAGAAGCCTGTTCAGAAAAAGGCATGAGCCATATCACTCACTCTTGTTATGGATCAGGACAAAACACGTCAAAGCATTTCAAGTAGTAGCTTAAGCCCTAACTTTGCTCGTTGTTTTAAGCAGGCGTTGATGGATAATCCAGGAGTGATGCAACTGGCCAAACTACTTAGTTTTAAATGAATCAGAATTTATTTGCACATTTACCGAAAGCAACACAGACACAAGAGAACAGAATATAGACTAACTCAACTATGTAAAATCTCAACAGACTATCCCAATTTATTGATGTTGTCCCAAATTCCTGCAACAATCGTCATACGTACCCCTTGGCAAGAAAGGTTAAACCAAACACAGGGTATTACCGGAGAGTAAGATTCAAAGCGAATCAGCATAGAACACTTTCTTCCATGTAGCAGTTTCTTCTAGATTCAAAGCTAACAAGTGACCAGCAGTTCTGAACAGTCAAATTACCAAAAATAAAATCAAAACAATACAAATCAGAGAAAAGGTGAGCTGGGAGAACTGGCGACACAACATTCATTGTTTGCTTTAAAACTGAAAAGCTTCTTCAAATAGACAAACCCAGACATTTCAGAATTTAGGCGTTTACGACCTCTTTGCAAAAGACAACCCAAAATTGTTTAAAAAGCAGCATCTTTACACAAAGAACATAGAGCATTGCATACGTACAAGATAAAAGAGTAATTGCTCCAGCTAGTCATCAAAGCAGAGCAACTTTAATTTTCAAAACAAAAACAGCTTCCCAGAAAAAGACCACATTCGAAACATTTCATCAACCGAAGCGCAAGGAAGAATGATACAAAAGTCTAAAATAATGGATTATGGCTGATGCCTCTTCCAATTAAAGAATTTCTCTATGTGACAAAAAAGGGTTATGTATGCTCCTGGTCGGATAGTGCGGTCCACATGATTGGATATTATCACACAGTTTGCAGGGGAAATAAAAGTTCAACTGGCACGAGGAAGTGCATATGACGCATCAAGAAAGAGGAAAAAGTGTGCGTATTAGAATAATTTACGTACGTGGGGTCCACAAGAAAAACAACTAAGGATCAGCTGTCATTTTATTTGATATGATGAGGTGGCCTGTTGTCATCTCATTGTAACTCGTTATAAAGATTTCCCCGCTACAAGTGTACAGACAAACGTTCAAAACTTTACATAGTAGACATGAGGATTTATACTCAAGCAATAAAATGTGCTATTCCCTTTTGAAAACGAACTAAAAGCTATCACCAATTACAGTGAAACTCAATTCTGGCTCATGAGTGCTCTATAATCAAGACAACCTGCCATCCTTAAGTCTTCTGCGTACAAGTCATTGCTGACCAAAGTCAATCTAATTAAAGGTAATCATCCACATGAAAAGGCTCAGGAAGGCATTGAGACGATGGGCAATTAGACATGTGAAAAGATCTTAACTTTAACAGCGACACCGACATACTACCAGGAAGTGAGGATAAACAGTTAGAAGGAAAGTTGATAAGAAAATGTCCATCGTCACAGAAATCGTGCATTGTGTCTTATTTTAATCAGAAACAACTAATTCAGAGATAGTGACGTAAATTATTTAACAGCCGTTTGAATACTTAATTAGTTGCGCATTTAAAATAAAATGTAAAATATCCGGCTAATATCTGTTAAGGATACTAATTCTGTCCCTTCCATGGCGGCATTCCTGCGAATCCAGTTTACATCATTTTACATCCCAGGCCAATGAAGTTAGATGGCGCGCAATTACCACTTGTTTTTCCAAACAGGTAATCTGAATGGGTAACAGAAACAGCCTTAAACAGTTTTGCTTGAGAAAGGATGCACTGAAACTGGAAGCTATTCAGAGGAGGTTCACTAGTTTGATTCAAGGGTTGAGGTGGTTGGTTTATGAAGACAGGCTGAGTAGACAGGGATTATAATCATTGGAATTGAGAAGAAAAAGGTCGGATCTTATAAACATATAAAGTTATGAAGAGAATAAATAAAACAGACGTAGAGAGGGTTATTCCCACTGGCGGGTGAAGCTGGCACCAAAGGGCATAGACTCAGAACTAGGGAGAGCAGATTTAGGACTGAATTGGGAAAGAACTTCTTTGCCCAGAGGGTTGTGAATCTGTGGAATCCCTTGCCCAGTGAAGTATTTGAGACTTCCCCAGTAATGTTTTTTTAAACTAAGATAGATACGTTTTTGAACAGTGCAGGAATTAAGGGTTATGGTGAGAGGGTGGGTAAGTGGAGCTGAGGCCATGACATGATCAGCCACGGCAATATTGAATGGAAGGGCCAGACTGCCCACTCCTGCTTCTCGTAGTGGAACCCATGGATATACTTATATTCCAGAAGTCTTTTGGCATGGATTTCACATTGATAATCATCGTTTTAAATAAGAGCTTATCACGTTCAAGTCATTTAACAGTGTGGATTGAGCATTATTGAATGTATAGGCATGAAAGTCGTCAAAACGTTTAGGATTGTCAAGAGATGATGAATAGAATACAATGCAAAGGCTTCAGTTTCATTTTCCCAATGACTATTCACAGCTTTGATGAAGAAAGCATATGCAAAGGTGTTACACTTCGTGATGGCCCAAAACTGGGTAGGAAACCCCAGTACAAACAGGACATAAGAAATCTATGAGGTGTTACTGACAGGTTAAACAGGTTGGGAACATGCTGGGTAAGAGTTTAATGAAGGAAAACCTGTTCAACGTAGCAGGAGCAATGGAAAAGCAGCACGGAGAGAGGCTGCAAAATCCCGGAAGTACAGAAGGATTCAGGCACGTGGTAAAGTTAGCATAAAGGCACCCGCAAGGGATTAAGGCAGAAAATAAAATATTGTTTGTGGTAAGGGAGTGGAACATAAAGTCAGATGTTTTCCTCCATTTGTCAGTGGTTTTGGGGAGACCACCAGACTTGGTCTCTTCACTTAAAAAAGGATGTAAATACATTCAAAGCAGTTCAGATTCAATTCCCGACTCAGGCGACTGACTGTGTGGAGTTTGCACGTTCTCCCCGTGTCTGCGTGGGTTTCCTCCGGGTGCTCCGATTTCCTCCCACAGTCCAAAGATGTGCAGGTCAGGTGAATTGGCCATGCTAAATTGCCCGTAGTGTTAGGTAAGGGGTAAATGTAGGGGTATGGGTGGGTTTAGCTTCGGCGGGTCGGTGTGGACATGTTGGGCCGAAGGGCCTGTTTCCACACTGTAATCTAATCTAAATCTAAGAGCTGATTTACTCAATTTACAGTTGGGGACAAGGGAGTGTCGGGCTGGCCTGGCATCAGTTAGAGATCAGAAGAATCAAATGATCTGATGGGGGTGTACAACACCCCGAGAGGACTTAACAATGTGAATGTATGAATCCCTTTGCGCCAGACACGAGAAATGAGTGGGCACAGTCAACAAATAGGTGTCCTCTCATATAAGGTAGGAGAGTTTTGTTTTTCTCTCCGGCGTTCCAGAGCCTTCGGAATTCACTTCTTCAGCGAGCAGCATGGGGTGGTGACACTGTGGTTTGCATTGCTGTCTCACAGCATCAGCGACGCTGGTTCGATTTCAGCCTCCGGAGACTGTCTGTGGAGAGTTGGCGCACTCTTCCTCCCCCGTATCTGCGTGGGTTTTCTCTCATAATCCAAAAAATGTGCGGATTAGGGTGAATTGGCTGTAGGGTAGCAGGGTGGGGCGTTCAGTCAGTGTCACCTCGATGGGCTTATTGGCCTGCTTTCAAGCTGCAGGGGTTCTAGATCTGCCTGGAGTCTGTAAGTGACCAGATGACACGTGGGTGCTTTCTTCTTATACTGCTTTTATTCAAACTTGCAGAGCCATTTCCACAGGATGGCAACAAACTCCCCTAATAATAAAATACGTCAGTTTGATATACTGCTGTGTCAAATGAAGAGCAGTTTACATAAACTAAACAATAATATGCACTTCTTTTAAGGTTACCAACATTCAATTACAATTAATAGTTCGGGTTATTTCATTTGTCTTCACTTATCATATTCAACCAACTACAGCATCTAGACACTTGCCCAGTAACAACATTCAATGTCTACAGAATACTTTTTTTATTATCTTGAACACTGACTTGTGACCTCCTCATTGTTGTCAAAATTCCTATTTGTCCCACATTGTCAAGGTTTTGTTTTGTCACATGTCTTCCTGGCTTTTTCCAGTTGCATCCTATATTCTGACCTGGTCAACATTTTCCTTTCCAAGTCTGTACTGAGAATTTCGTGAGGAACCTCAACATGTAGTGAGTGTGCGGAACCATAGTAAGTGGTCGGGGAGAAAGGCATTACAACCAAGGGGAAGCAAGCCAACATAAACGAGTGTCACTGTCACAACACAGTGAAATTAAAACATGCAATGTCCCTCAAACTTTCAAACTGTACCTAACCAGACTTGACAGGACTCAAAAGTTGTAATTTAAACAAAGAATAACAATTGTAAATACTGCAACTTTACTAGGGCAAACATAAATAAGACAACCGAATTAATGATTTCAGCCTACTGTCTCATAGACAGAAACTTAAGTAGTAATTTAATAAATAAATAAAAACAAAGTGTTACTCATTCAATGAATAAGTTTCCAATAATGGATTGCCAAGCCTTTCGGCAATCCTTGGGTGGTGAATTGTGTGCAGGAACATAACTCTATATCCAACTACGAAGTCATTGCTGAATGTGAATGGATGCCCCGAAGTATTTAACCATATCTTACAGCCTGGCAATCTTCCCAGGAAGAGCAAAGAATTCTTTAACTGGAAAGAATAAAATGCTAGAGTAAAACAGCCGGTCGCCAAAGCTTCTAAAATCTGCAGCAGCTGGTCAGCAGTAATTTTCTTCTATTTGTTTAAGAAGAGAAATAACATTCTTTGATAGGCTGTTTAAAAACAGTCCTCCCTTGACTGACTAACTCAACAAGCAACCAGCTGCTAGCCCTGGACAAAGCAAGACACATTGAGATGGAGACAGATAGGTTTTTGATTACGGATCAAGGGTTAGAAGGAGAAAGCAGAGAGTGGGGTGGAGAAACTTACCGGCTATGATTGAATGGTGGTAGGGTCATAGAGTCAGGGAGATGTCCATCACAGAAACAGACCCTTGGATACAACTCGCCCATGTCAACCAGATATCTTAAACGTACCTAGTTCCATTTGCCAGCACTTGGCCCATATCTACTTAATATTTTTCCTAAAAAATACCCATCCAGATGCCTTTTAAGCATTGTAATTATACCAGCCTCCACCACTTCCTCTAGCAGCTGATTCCATACACGCACCACCCTCTGCATGAAAATGTTGTCCTCTAAGTCTCTTTTAAGTCTGTTCACTCTCACCGGAAGCCGATGCGCTTTGTTCTGGACACCCCCAACCATTGTCTATTTACCCTATCCATGCCCCTCATGATTTTATAAGCTTCTTCAAAGACAACCCTCAGCATGTGACACTCCAGGGAAAACAGCCCCAGCCTATTCAATCTCTCCCTATAGCTCATATTCTCCAATCCCTGGCAATACCGTGGTAAGTCTTTTCTGATAGGGAAGTCAACGTTTTGGGTAGAACCATTCTTCAGTCCTGATAAATGGGTAATACTGGAAAAGCTGACTTCTCCACCTGCAAGTGCTGCCTGGCTTGCTGTGGTTAGATTAGATTAGATTACTTACAGTGTGGAAACAGGCCCTTTGGCCCAACAGGTCCACACCGACCCGCCAAAGCGCAACCCACCCAGATCCATTCCCCTAAATTTACTTTTTCACCTAACACTACGGGCAATTTAGTATGGACAATTCACCTGACCTGCACATTTTTGGATTGTGGGAGGAAACCCACGCAGACATGGGACAATGTGCAAACTCCACACAGGGAGCCGCCTGAGACGGGAATTGAACCCGGGTCTCTGGCGTTGTGAGGCAGCAGTGTTCTCCCAGCCTCCTACTTGCCTACTTTGGATTCCGACATCTGCAGTTTTCTTTTTGACTCAAACGAATGGCAGAGCAGACTCGATGCGCTGAATGTCATAACGTCTGCTCTGATGGTCCTGCTGTCTTAGGTTTCTGCAGATAATTTCAGTGGGAACATGGAGCCATGGGGTAAACGAGCAGCAGCGCCAACTGGAAGCAATGTGCATAGAATCTCGACAGTGTGGAAATAGGCCATTCGGCCCAACAAGTCCACACTGACTCTCTGAAGATTAACCCACCCAGAACCATTCTTCTACCCTATTACCCTACATTTACCCCTGAATGATGCATCACAACTGCACATTGCTGAACACTATGGACAATTTAGCTTGATCAATTCACCCTAACCTGTACATCTTTGGACTGTGGGAGGAAACCAGACCACCCAAAGAAAGCCACGCAGACACAGAAGGATATCATGCAAACTCCACACAGACATTCGGCCTAAGGGTGGAATCAAGCCCGTGTCCCTGTCGCTGTGAGACAGCAGTGCCAACCACTGCCCTGGAGACTTACTGGTGCAATCACACGAGGGAGAGGTCGTTCTCATGCACCGAGTGTGGGAAGAGTCACTGTGCCACCCCTGAGCACCGTTGGGTCCTACAGAAAACAAACACAAAGAAAAGTGCCCACCAACTCTCGCACTGCACCCACTGTCAGAATGGACAGGAGGTTCAGTTCTTGGAACAACCCACAGCAGTATCACCGGTGGAATCTGATTGTTGGGAGCGGTGGTGCCCCTGTTGGTGCCTCTGCAAGTTGCAGGGCGATATTAACATGCGTCTATATTCGGGGCAGGCAAACAGCCTGTCGCTGGCGTGGACACGCCAGTGGGACAGCAGGTAGCAGGAGTGGGTGAAACCTTTCCCATACTCAGGACAGCTGAAGAACCTCTCCCCAGTGTGGAGCCGCTGGTGGATGAGCAAGTGTGAAGAGATTGTGAAGCCCCACTCACACTCAGAGCTCAAGAACAGCCTCCCCCCTTGTGGACTCACCAGTGCATCTGGAGGTGGGAGGCCTGGGTGAAGCCCTTCCTTCATCTGGAGCAGGAGAAACAGCTTCTTCTCGGTGTGGACCCGCTGGTGGGCCACCAGGTGCGTGGAATGGTTCAGGCTATTGCCGCACATAGAGTGGATGAACGGCCGCTCACTAGTGTGGACCTGCCAGTGTACTAGCAGTTGGGAGGAGTGGGAAAAGCCCTTCCTGCACATGGGGCAGGTGGACCACCAGTCCCAGTGGTGTTTGCTGGTGGGACAGCAGGTGGGAGGCTTGGGGAAAGCTCTTCCCACACTCGGTGCAGGAGAACGACCTCTCCCTCGTGTGATTGCACCAGTAAGTCTCCAGGGCAGATGGGGCATGCAAGTTGCCATACTTCCATGGTTTGTCCGCGGGGCAGCATTCCTCGGGTTTATCCATGGCAGTAGCTTCAGCCACACACAAACGCGTGTACAGGCCCTGCCCGCCATGAATTCCTGTTTCCAGGTCATATAACTGTTTCAGGCTCCACACTCAGTGCGCTGCAACATTAGGCTCTCTCATCCAGTCCTACTGATTCTAAAAACGTACTGAAACAGGAACCAAAATACTTTGCTCCGTCTCACAAAATCAGAGCCGAAAATTGTTGTGGTCCTGATGGATTAACATCAAATCACTGTTAGACATTGACGTGAAAGTGGGGACGACAGACCAGCGATACCCGCATCCCACAAATTAACATTTATTTTAATGTATTTGTTGGAGACAAAAGCAGTGTACTCCAGATCAAGACACAGTCTCTCCCGCGATAATTAAATCCAATGTCTCACCACACTGACAAGGTCACAATCTCCCATTTCATCTGTCTCTTTCAGAGAGAAACTCACACCGACATATTCCTTTGGTCCCCATCCAGATTTTCAACACAATGTAAATCTTGTCCTTAGTTTAGATTACATTACAGTGTGGAAACAGGCCCTTCGGCCCAACAAGTCCACACCGCCCCGCCGAAGCGCAACCCACCCATACCCCTACATTTACCCCTTACCTAACACTACGGGCAATTTAGCATGGCCAATTCACCTGACCGGCACATCTTTGGACTGTGGGAGGAAACCGGAGCACCCGGAGGAAACCCACGCAGACACGGGGAGAACGTGCAAACTCCACACAGTCAGTCGCCTGAGGTGGGAATTGAACCCGGGTCTCTGGCGCTGTGCCACCGTGCCGCCCACGTTATGTTTAGAAAACATAACAATCTTGCAGGATATACTGCAAAACTGCACGCAGTACGCAGGGGTGGCCTAACCAGCACCCTATATAGCTGTAATATACCCTCCCTGCTTTTAAACTTTTGTCCCTGCAAACCAACCTTCTGTGATTCATGCACGAGGACATCCAGGTCCCTCTAAACAACACCATATTGCAAATTTTTACCATTCAAGTAATAGTCCTTTTTTACTCATATTCCTACTTAAATTAACGACTTCACATTTATTAACATTGTACTCCAAATGCGAGACTTTTGATCACTCAATTATCCTATCTCAGGATGCTAAGGATGTTAGTATATCTGTAAAGACTCTTACGAATTTAAAAGATGCACCATCGTGCCTTAGTATGACAACTGCTGTGCCGAGGATCATAATTAAAAAAAGACAGTTCCAAACATAGCCCAATCCATCACACAAGCCATCCTGCCATCCTCAACGTGTACTTTCCTCCCACCCCGGTTATACTCTCTTCCATCAGGCAGAAGATACAGAAGCTTAAACAGATGGATCAACAGATTCAAGAACAGATTCTTCCCTGCTGTTATTGGACTTCTGAATGGACACTTCAAATTTCAAATTTAATGTCGATCTCACCTTTTCTGCGCCCTCTCTGCAACCTTAACATTTCATTCCTCATTCTGTTCTATCACCCTGATGCATCTTGTGTGACATAACCTGCCTGCACTTTCACTGTACTTAGGTACATACATCAATAGTAAAGCAAACCAAATGAAACTGAATGATCCACGTTACTTGTTTTTTTTCTCAAAGTAAAACTCCCATTAAATTAGTCCCTTTCACAGAGCTATGTCAACTCTGCCTGATTGCAACTGGATTTTATAAATGTCACAATGTGCCTTCCTGCATAATTGATAGCAGCATTTTCCCTCGTGACTGATGTTGAACCAAGCAGTCTGTACATTCCTGCCTTTTGTATCCCTGTTTCCATGAGGAGAGGGATATCCTGCAGTCTGCTGTGGTCATTTCAGAACCTTGGACATTTTGAGTGGTTAAAACTAATGCTCTGGCACCTTCCTTTTTGAAGACACGAGGATGAAGTCTCTTGTAGCATTGCATGGATCACAGAAAGAACATGCACATTTTGGGCAGATGGATCACCTCACAATGTGTGACATTCCACTGCAAAGGTTCTTCCTTCACCTCAGTAGTCACAGTGCAATGTGTGGTCACCCAGTCAACCACTTTCATGTTATAGTCATGTGATACATCAGAAAGCACAGAACCCATACTGTGTCTCAGCCTGAGGTCTTGCATCATTGTAAACACTGAGTGTTGTTAATAAAGATATCGGTCTCAACAACAACCCAGACTACATGGTATTCGAACGATTCTGCCCCTTTAACAGGGTTATGTTGTCCTTGTCTTTTTTTTCTAAAGAGTTTGTAAAGGCAGTGGTGCTGAAATAGCGAATAGACACAGCCTGAATGAACAATCAGGGGAAGTATTTATGTGTTTTTTAAAACAGTTGTACAATGAAAGGAGAGTGGCCAGTTCCCTCAGCTCAGGTTTAATTCCAGTTTAGTTTAATTTTACTAGACTCAGAAAAAAAGAACTGCTGGGGACCGAGAGAAGCAGCTACAGTGAAACAAAGTTCTGTGCTTTTGCAGACGTTTTCTTGATTGACTGTACTCTCTGAGCTTACCGATACTGACCAGGGATGCGCAGGTTAGGGGGGATTGGCCATGTTAAATTACCCACAGTGCCCAAGGATGTGCTGGTTACGATATATTGGCTGTGCTAAATTACAGATGATGTGCAAGTTAGTGTGTTTTGCCATGCTAAATTACCCATAGGGCTTTGCAGATTATGGTGGATTGGCCGTGCTA
Source organism: Chiloscyllium plagiosum (assembly GCF_037043375.1). Lineage (NCBI taxonomy): Eukaryota > Metazoa > Chordata > Chondrichthyes > Orectolobiformes > Hemiscylliidae > Chiloscyllium > Chiloscyllium plagiosum. Next base: position 9,169,403 of record NW_028270187.1, read on the forward strand.
AATTACCGATAATGACCAGGGATGTGCAGGATAGGTGCATTATTCAGGGACAAATTCAGAGCGGTAGGGGAATGCGTCTGGGTGGGTTACCCTCCCAGAAGGTAAGTGTGCACTCGTTGGGCCGAGTGGCCTGCTTCACACTATAGGGTTTCTCTGAAAGAAGGGATTTTTGCAAACTGTGCTCTCCTCCCCTGACACCACAGGACAACGCAAGCGCAGTGCGGACCACCTGGCTGGCCGTCCGGAGCAGGCGCAGTCGGCTTCGCCCCGCCCCTCGCTCCGTTCATGACGTCAGAACGCGGAAATGGCTTTTTCAATTTCAGAGTGAATCTCCCTCCTCTGTGCAAATCCTCGACCTGGGATGGAGAGAGAAGGCGGAAATCTGTTCACTCGTGGCAACTGGAGTGAATCCCGGGAGGGAACAGACTCTGCAAACTCAGGTATGTGTCTTAATTACCCGGGCGACGAGGGACGGAAGAATAGAGATTAGGAAGGGGGAGGGGTAGAGATCTATTTTGTATTTTTACTTTTGAAATGCACCCGATTCCCACAAATAAATGCAAGTTACAAGTACATGCAATATCCCTTATTACATCTTTAAGCTGGCTGCAACGTGTTTGCATCCTCTGTTCTTCCTCCACCTTGGCTCCAACGCATTCTGCTTTCTTGACCCATCCCCACCCACACCCCAACCATCTCCGCCCCTCGCCCCGAGGCATTGATGCTTCCAATCTGACCAGCAAAATTTCGGCTTGTCCCGCCATTCTTAACCGGTTGTCTTTTGTAAGTTCTGAACATTTCCCAATCCTCTCAGTACAGGAGTTAGGAGTTTGTACAGGACATTGGTTAGGCCACTTTTGGAATACAGTATTGTCTGCAATTTCGGTCTCCCCCTCTACTGGAAAAATGGTGTGAAACTTGAAAGAGTGCAGAAAAGATATACAAAGATTTTGACAGGGTTTGAGTGTTTGAGTTGAATACGCTGAGGCTGTTTGCCCTATCGCACTGGATCTTCTTCCCGACCTCCCCGCCCCCACCCCAGTCTGACCTATCACCCTCACCTTGACCTCTTTCCACCTATCACATTTCCGACGCCCCTCCCCCAAGTCCCTCCTCCCTACCTTTTATCTTAGCCTGCTGGACAAACTTTCCCCATTCCTGAAGAAGGGCTTATGCCCGAAACGTCGATTCTCCTGTTCCCTGGATGCTGCCTCACCTGCTGCGCTTTTCCAGCAACACATTTCCAGCTATCGCACTGGAGACTGAGGGGTAACCCGAGAGACATTTAGAGTCATAGAGATGTACAGCACGGAAACAGGCCCTTCGGTCCAACTAGTCCATGTCGAACAGATATCCCAACCTAATCTCGTCCCATTTGCCAGCACTTTGCCATATCCCTGTGAACTTTCGATTCAAATATCCATCCAGATGCCTTTTAAATGTTGCAATTGTACCAGCCTCCAGCAATTCCTCTGGCAGCTCATTCCATACACGCACCACTCTCTGTGTGAAAATGTTGACTCTTAGGTCTCTTTTATATCTTACCCCGCCCACCGTAAATCTAAGCTCTCTAGCTCTGGACTTCCCTACCTCAGCGAAAAAGACTTTGTCGGTTTATCCTATCCATGCCACTCATGATTTTATAAACGTCTATGAGGTCACTCCTCAGCCTTCGACTCTCGAGGGAAAAAAGCCCCAGCCTATTCAGCCTCTCCCTATAGCTCAATCCTCCATCCTGGTGGTGGAGTCCAGAACTAGAGGGTAATAGGTTTAGGGTGTGTGTGTGTGTGTGTGTGGGGGGGGGGGGGGGGGCAGTTTTAAATGTGACCTCAGGGGGAACTTTTTCATTCAGAGGGTGGTCTGTATAAAGAATCAGCTGCCAGAGGAAGTGGTGGATGCTGGTGGAATTAAATGGCATCTGGATGAGTATATGAAAAGGAACAGTTTAGAGGGATATGGGCCAATCAAACTAGATTAGGTTGGGATATCTCTATGACTCTCGCTTGCCCCCAAGCACGTTTGTATGTTCAGTTTCTCTGTGATATCAGTGTCAATGCATTGATGTCTTATTCATCCATCCCAACCCCTTTCTGGGGACGTTAACTATTTCATGTACAGTTGTTTCTCAAGAAGCTGCATTGCAGGTTCATCCTGAATTTACACACTTTTTTTTGCCTCCCAAAATCAGGCCCGCTCAATTCCAGCAGTATCTCAATGTCGTGAAAGATATTAACTTTCAGGTGGAGTTATCCAAAATTCAAAGATGTTTTTACTTTTCTGTCTCTGTAAGATCCTGAATCAGCACCTTCAGGAGAATTAGTTAGAGCGGAGTGAGAACAGAGTGGGAGAAAGAGAGCGTGGGATGGTGCTTTCAATTTTTCAGAATAACAAAAGAAAATAATGTTCCACAGAAAGTGGAATTGCTTTTTCTGAATTTCTACTTTGGACTGATAGTGATGAGTTTTGTAATCTCTTCTTACAGAGTATTTGAAGATCTAAAGGTGGATGTTTCAGAATTAACAGTTGAAAAGCTTATGCCTGTCTCTCCTCCATCGCCAGACCATGGCAACACGACGCCTGGAGGAAGAGTGCCTCATCTTCCGCCTGGGAACCCTCCAACCACAAGGGACGAATGCAGATTTCTCCAACTTCCTCATTTCTCCTCCCCACCTCCTTATCTCAGTCCAACCCTCGGACTCAGCACCGCCTTCTTGACCTGCAATCTTCTTCCCGACCTCTCCGCCCCATCCCCTCTCTGGCCTATCACTCTCACCTTAACCTCCTTATACCTATCGCATTCCCAACGCCCCTTCCCCAAGTCCCTCCTCCCTACCTTTTATCTTAGCCTGCTTGGCACACCCTCCTCATTCCTGAGGACGGGTTTATGCCTGAAACGTCAAATCTCCTGCTCCTTGGATGCTGCCTGACCTGCTGCGCTTTTCCAGCAACACATTTTTCAGCTCTCCTCCTCTGCGGATGCTGCCTGAACTGCTGTGCTTTTCCAACAACGCACTTTTCGACTCTGACTCTCCAGCGTCTGCAGTTCTCACTTTCACTGCAATGTCTGCAATCCATCGGGGCTGCAACGATTTTAGACTATGATCCTGTGAGATGGAGCAAAGCTTTTTGTTTCAGTACGTTTTCAGAATCAATGGAACTGGGTGAGAGAGCCCAGTATTGCAGCACACTGAGTGTGGAACCTGAAATATTTATACAGCCTGGAAAGAGGAGTTCATGGCAGCAAGGGGCTGTACACGCGTTTGTGTACAGCTGAAGCTTCAGCCATGGAGAAACCCGAGGAATTCCAGCCCATGGGGAAACCATGGAAGTGTGGAGACTGCGGGAAAGGCTTTCGTGTCCCATCTGACCTGGAAAGTCATCGACGCAGTCACACCGGGGAGAGGTCGTTCTCCTGCCCTGAGTGTGGGAAGGCATTTACTCGCTCCTCCCACCTGCTGCCCCACTGGCGGGTCCACATCGGGGAGAGGCCCTTTAGCTGCCCCGAATGCGGGAAGGCCTTCGCCGATTCCTCCGCCCTGCTGAAGCATCAGCGGGTCCACACCGGGGAGAGGCCATTCTCCTGCCCCACGTGCGGGAAGGCCTTTACCCGTTACTCCAACCTTATGAGGCACCAGGAGCTCCACACCAGGGGGAGGCCGTTCTCCTGCCCAGAGTGTGGTAAGAGCTTTAACCGCTCCTCCAGCCTGCTGGCCCACCAGTCAGTCCATTCCGGGGAGAAGCCCTTCAGCTGCCTCGAGTACGGGAAGACCTTCAGCAATTCCTCCGGCCTGCTGGCACACCAGCAGGTCCACACAGGGGAGAGGCCATTCACCTGCTCCGTGTGTGGGAAGGGATTCAGTCAGCTGGGCAACCTGCAGAGGCACGAGTGGGTCCACACAGGGGAGAGGCCTTTCAGGTGACCCAAGTGCGGGAAGGAGTCCACTTGCTCCGCTAAGCTGATGACCCATTAGCGGATCCACACCGGGGAGAGGCCGTTCACCTGCTCTCAGTGCGGGAAGGGATTCCTCGATTCTTCCACCCTGCTGACCCACCAGTGGGTCCGCACCAGAGAAAGGCCATTCACCTGCTCCGTGTGCGGGAAAGAATTCAGTCAGGTGGGTAACCTGCGGACACAGCCGAGAGAGACCATTCACCTGCTCTCAGTGTGGGAGGGGATTAATTGATTCTTCCACCCTGCTGACCCACCAGCGGGTCCACACTGGGGAGCAGCTGTTCACCTGCTCCGTGTGCAGGAAAGGGTTCAGTCAGGTGGGCAACCTGCAGATGCACCATCGGGTCCACACCAGGGACAGCCCGCTCACCTGCTCTAAGTGGGAAGGGCTTTATCCACTCCTCCCACCTGCGGACGCACCAGTGAGTTCATTAGCCATTGCAGGGGGTTTGAAGGAGCAACGGCCTCGTGCCGTACATTGGCTGGACAATCGACCCAGCTCTGGGGACTTCCGGGTTCAAATCCTGCAGTGCAAGATGGCAGAGTTGGAATTCGGGCAGAAATCTGGTGTTCTGAATCGAATGATGAAAACAATTTTGGGGAAGAAAAATGTCTAATTCACTCATGCCCTTTTTAGTGAGGGAAACTGCGATTGCGGGTTGCATTCACTCAGTCATCCCAGCTGAATCCTTTACCCGGTCTAGCCATTGCGTGACTCCAGACCCACAGCAGTGTGGTTGATTCTTGACTGCATCCTTCCATCCGCCATCCCAAGAAAATGAGGGAGGAGGAGAAACTTACTTGGATACAGTGTATAGGTTGAAATTGCTGAGCTGACCAATCATAAAGGAAGTGGGGTGGGGAGTATGTGCACTTTGATCTTGAGCTTTTTAAAAATTAAAGCTACATTTTGTACACCTTTTCGCTGGGGAGATCTGAAGCAGGAACAAAGTTGGGTCACAATAAAGGTTTCCTGAACTTCCCGTCATACTCAGACATTGAAATCTCTGGGATTTTAAAGCAGCTCATTTCTTTCATCCTCCAGCAGTAAGTTTCCAATGTTGTGTATCAGAAGGAACAGTGAATGAGTAGCTAGTATCATTAGAAATTGTAAATGTTTCAGGAGTGCGGGTACTGCATTGTTTCATCAGCATTGTAAAGTTTACTGGCAGCACCAGAAGGTGTGGGCTGTGTTCACTAGAAATGAAATGGAGGAGCTTGTTTTGGACTGGGGTGGATAAAGTTAAAAATCACACAACACAGAACCAGGTTATACTCCAACAGGTTTATTTGGGAGCACTAGCTTTCGGAGCACTGCTCCTTCATCGGGTAGCTGTGGAACAGGATCATAAGACACAGAATTTAAAGCAAAAGATTATAGTTTCATGCAACTGAAATGATATATTGAACAAACCTAGATTGCTGTTAAGTCTTTCATCTTTTAGAATGGGTTGCAGGTTTCAGTTCATTAATATGTAATTCCCAGAACTTCCTTCAAGTCACATTCTCAACATAACTTAAGGTTTTATTAAAATAAAGTGCCATCTCAACTCGGACAATATATTAAAGGTGTCAGGTTTGAGTCTGTGTGTATCCCAATCTTGAGTCAGACTGGCTCTACTTCAAAAGTAGAAATTTTAAAAATATTACGTGGACTGACCGTATGCGTTGACTGCCTGCAGATTTTGCATTTTGAGCAAAGTACAACTCAGTAAATGCAAATTCATCCCATCGACTTACGTGTGTGTGTGCATGCGTGTGTGTGTGAGAGAGGAGAGTGTGTGCGAGAGCAAGTATGTATGCATCTGTGCATGCTTGGTAAAGTGTGTGCATGATGGAGTATAAACCTGTGTGTGGGTGGTGTATGTGTGTGTCTATCTGAGACAGAGCATATGTATGAGAGAGGATCTGCGTGAGTGTGTGTGTGAGAAAGTGTATAGTGTAGTGAGGTCATCTGTGATGTGACATGAACCCAAGGTCCCAGTTGAAGCCATCCTCATGAGTTCTGAACTTGGCCATCAGCCTCAGGTCAGCCACTGGAAATGATTAAGCAGTTACATAACACAGTGGAGAGGGCAGGGTAGGACATGTCTTTCAATTTGCAGAAGGTGGGAGGCTCTGGATGTTTTGATCCAGGACAAACACATGCTGGAGGACCTTTGACTCAGAGAGATGGAGCTGGAAGCCAGGCTGCAGACATGTTGTGGGGAAATGGGGAAAGTTAACCGGACACTTTATTCCAAGTGATGGTCATTCCCCACTGCACAGAGCCTTTTGATTGGTTTCAGTAGACAGTATCAGGAGGGTGTGAGTATGAGTCAGGCAGGTAAACAGGATCTGTGAGAGAATTGCAGGGTGGAAAAGGTAACTGGCTGGTGGTGGGAGTAAGAACAACTTTGAGCAGGAGGAGGTGCTGGTAAGGGACAGAATCGTGATAGGGATTGTCTCTGTTCTCTGTAGTTGGCAGCAGGAGGCCAGATGGCATCAGTGTCTGTCTGGTGCAAGATTCAGGAATCCATGTGCTCAGTGCTTGAAAAGTGGAAAAAGGAGGTTGCTGTGGTATGGTCCAGCAATGTCAGGAGGAGGGAGCCTCTGCTGAGGGCACATGAGAAGTTAGAAGCTACAAAGACAAAGCAGAGCCTCAAAGCTCTGGGCGGCACGTTAGCTCAGCAGTTAGCACTGCTGCCTGACAGTGCCAGGGACCTGAGTTTGATTCCACCCTGAGGCGCCTGTCTGCGTGCACTTTGGCATGTTCTCCCCGCTGTGTCTGCACAGGTTACCTCAGGGTGCTTTGGTTTCCTCCCACAGTTCAAAGATGTGCAGTGTAGGGTGGATTGGCTGTGCTGAAGTGCCCAGGGATGAGCAGATTAGGGTGGAAAAGCCATAGGGAATTGCAGGGTGTTGGTGGGATGCTGTTCGGAAGGTCGCTGTGAATTTGATCAGCCAAATGGCCTGCATAGATTATATGATGCTATATTGAGAAATGATTGCCCCAAGTCTGTGAAAGGAGTGGATACCAGTTCATGGGACACTGACACCAGTCCTGGGGAAGATGCGATTTGTGCTGTCTCTCCCCCACCCTCTGTCCATTCTCTCTCTCCTTCCCCCCCCAATCCTGTGCCCATATTCTCTCTCTGCTCCCCCATTTTCTTTCCCTACCATTTGTCCTCCCAGTCTTCTCTTTGCCCCATCCTGTGTCCTCCTGTCCATTTTCTCTCTCTTCCCCCCACCTTTTGCCCTCCTCCATTCTCTCTCTCCTCACACTCTGCAACCCCCCCAATTCTCTCTGCCCTCATTTTGTTTCCCACCACTTTTTGCACCGCCAGTCTTTCTCTACCCCGACACGTCTCTCTCTCCCTCCCCCAGCCTCCACCTCCGTCCATTCTCTCTCCCTTATCCCATAACCGTCCTCCTGCCTTTCTCATGCCTCGAGGCCTCTTTGATTGGTGTAACAAGCCCTCCTAAGAAAAGAGAGAATGGGTGGTGATGACTCTACCTGGGAGACAGGGGTGCATAAGAGGTTGCTGACACTTAAAACTGAGAATACCTAAGATATCTTCAGGAACATGACTAAAGTCTGAAAGCGTGTTCAATTATTTTAGAAAGCTGCAGGCATCTTTCTGAAACTTGCATTGAAATATGCCGTTAGGCCACACAGTTGAGGACAGTCTGGAAGGGGTGATTGGTCTATTCCTAGTCTTGTGAAATTGGTTCTGGCTATGTAGAAACAGTGTCAGAGGGTTGAGGAGAATGGAAACCAACATTTCGTTCCATGCCGATCAGCTGTCTTAAATTAATTTAGTCCCATTTGCCTACATTTGGCCCGTAACCCTCTAAACCCTCCTTATTCATATATCCATCCAGATGCCTTTTAAATGTTGGAATTGTACCAGCCTCCACCACTTCTACTGGCAGCTCAGTCCAAAAACGTACCACCCTCTGTGAAAACGTCACCCCTTAGGTTCCTTTTATTTTATCCCCTTTCACTCTCAACCAATGCCCCTACAGTTTTGGACCTCCTCTAACCTGGGGAAAAGATGTGCAAAAGTTGAGCAGCCAGACAAAATGCAAAAGGAATAAAATGTCGATTCCCTGTCTGCGTGTGTGTGTTTGGGGGGGGGGGGAAGTGTTGGATTCCAGCTCCAGCCATTTTTTTTCTGCTATTGGCATTTGGACATGTAAAAACTGTCGATAACACCAGCGTCTTCAATCGCATTTACCGGTGTCAGTGAAATCCGACGCATGCTCCTCATTCTCCACTGAAACATCCAGCTACCTTCTTTCCATGGACCAATGGAGTACCGGAAGGAGTCTAATCCTCCTGCCAATCAGAGACAACCTGTAGTGCATGAATGCAGAAGTTCACTGCTGCAGAACACTGGTACGTGGGACTAATTTAGTCTGAGACAATAGTCAGCATAGACATGTTAGACTGAAAGGTCTGTTTCTGTGCTGAGTGACTCTGTAACTGAAGCATCGATTCTTTGTTGTTCAAAAATCAGATGAATTCAGCTTTGAGTATATTCAATGACGTCCTAACTACAGGAAGACATCCCCACTTCTGAACTCAATTGCTCTTGTTAATATACCACTTGTCTTGCTTTTGTTTGCTCCACTTGTCCTTGATGCTCCTCTCTGTCAATAAAGATTGAGTTTCACCTTGGATTGCAACTTCCTCCCTTTGTGCAAACACCTGTGAATACCGCACTCTCTTTTCTCACCCCCTTTTCCATTTCTTTTTATAATTCTGGGATTCAATTGTTAACTTGCAGGAACTGAAAGGAAAGGGAGTGAATCCAGGTAGGGGACAGACTCTGGGGAAGTGGTCCAGGTCTGTGTCTTAATTGGCAAACACATGGCAATTGCAATTTTACAATGTGACATTATAGCCTTTGCTGTGGATAAAGAGAGTAGAAATTAGGTGCATTGTTTAAATGATGATACATTTGGATGTGGAGAAAGTGAGGGCTGCAGGTCAAAGTCAAAAAGTGTCATTCTGCAACAGTACCGCAGGACAGGCAGCATCTGAGGAGCAAGAGAGTTGATGTTTTGGGCAGGAGCACTTCATCAGGAATGACGTGTGGATGTAAAAAAGGCTGTAAAAAATTTAAAAGTCACACAACACCAGGTTATAGTCCAACGGGTTCAATTGGAAGCACACTAGCTTTCGGAGCGCCGCTCCTTCATCAGGTAGTTGAGTTTAAAGCTGAGTTCATCTAATTTTTGAACAACAAAGAATCAATGCTTCTGAGGGAAGGCAAGAAAATGGTTTTACTAAATGAATATTTTGCATCAGTATTTACTGTGGAAAAGGATATGGAAGATATAGACTGTAGGGAAATAGATGGCGACATCTTGCAAAATGTCCAGATTACAGAGGAGGAAGTGCTGGATGTATGGAAACGGTTAAAAGTGGATAAATCCCCAGGACCACCCGAGAACTCTGTGGGAAGCTAGAGAAGTGATTGCTGGGCCTCTTGCTAAGATATTTGTATCATCAATAGTCACAGGTTAGGTGCCAGAAGACTGGAGATTGGCAAACGTGGTGCCACTGTTTAAGAAAGGCGGTAAAGACAAGCCAGGGAACTATAGACCAGTGAGCCTGACCTCGGTGGTGGGCAAGTTGTAGGAGGGAATCCTGAGGGACAGGATGTACATGTATTTGGAAAGGCAAGGACTGATTCGGGATAGTCAACATGGCTTTGTGCGTGGGAAATCATGTCTTACAAACTTGATTGAGTTTTTTGAAGAAGTAACAAAGAAGATTGATGAGGGCAGAGCAGTAGATGTGATCTGTATGGACTTCAGTAAGGCGTTTGACAAGGTTCCCCATGGGAGACTGATTAGCAAGGTTAGATCTCATGGAATACAGGGAGAACTAGCCATTTGGATACAGAACTGGCTCAAAAGTAGAAGGCAGAGGGTGGTGGTGGATGGTGGTTTTTCAGACTAGAGGCCTGTGACCAGTGGAGTGCCACAAGGATCGGTGCTGGGCCCTCTACTTTTTGTCATTAACATAAATGATTTGGATATGAGCATAAGAGGTAAAGTTAGTACGTTTGCAGATGACACTAAAATTGGAGGTGTAGTGGACAGCGAAGAGGGTTGCCTCACATTACAACAGGATCTGGATCAGATGGGCCAATGGCCTGAGAAGTGGCAGATGGAGTTTAATTCAGATAAATGCGAGGTGCTGCATTTTGGGAAAGCAAATCTTAGCAGGACTTATACACTTAATGGTAAGGTCCAAGGGAGTGTTGCTGAACAAAGAGACCTTGGAGTGAAGGTTCATAGCTCCTTGAAAGTGGAGTCGCAGGTGGATAGGATAGTGAAGAAGGCGCTTGGTATGCTTTCCTTTATTGGTCAGAGCATTTAGGTTAGGGCAATGTTGGAATATTGTGTGCAATTCTGGTCTCCTTCTTATTGGAAAGATGTTTTGAAACTTGAAAGGGTTCTGAAAAGATTTAGAAGGATGTTGCCAGGGTTGGAGGATCTGAGCTACAGGGAGAGGCTGAACAGGCTGGGGCTGTTTTCCCTGAAGCGTCGGAGGCTGAGGGGTGACCTTATAGAGGTTTACAAAATTATGAGGGGCATGGATAGGATAAATAGACAAAGTCTTTTCCCTGGGGTCGGGGAGTCCAGAACTAGAGGGCATAGGTTTAGGGTGAGAGGGGAAAGATATAAGAGAGACCTAAGGGGCAACCTTTTCACGCAACAACTTGCCACCACAGACGTCAGGCTCACTATAGTTCCCACACAGAGGGTGGTACGTGTATGGAATGGGCTGCCAGAGGAAGTGGTGGAGGCTGGTACAATTGCAACATATAAGAGGCATTTGGATGGGTATATGAATAGGAAGGGTTTGGAGGGATATGGGCAGGGTGCTGGCAGGTGGGACTAGATTGGGATATCTGGTCGGCATGGAGAGGTTGTGCCGAAGGGTCTGTTTCCATGCTGTACATCTCTATGACTCAGTACAGAACAGTTACAGTTACAGAGTCACACAGCACAGAAATAGACCTTTCAGTTCAACGTGTCCATGCTGACTATATTCTCAGACTAAACTAGTCCCACTTACAGTGTTTGGCCCATATCCCTCCTGTTCTTGTACATATCCAGATGTTTTTTAAATGTTGTAACTGTACCTGTATCCACCACTTCATCTGGACATTTATTCCACGACAAACCACTCTTTCTATAAAAATAAAGAAATGGTGCTCCTCATATCTTTTAAAAAATCTTTCTCCTCGCACCTTCAAAATTTGCTCCCTAATCTTGAAACCTCCAACCTAGGAAAAGGACACCCACTGTTAAACTCATGAGGGGTATTGATGAGGTTATAATCCTCCATAAGGTCACCTCACAACCTCCTATGCTACAGTGAAATAAAGTGCCAGCCTATTCACCTAAATGTAGGTATATTCATATGTAGTTACGATCTGTTCAATGCTGGTGCAGGCCCAAAAGACCAAATGGCCTGCACCTGCTCCCATTTCTCATACTCTGTGTCCAGAACAGCAAGAGACCATAAGACAGCGGAGCAGAAATTAGGCCTTTCAGCCCATCAGGTTTGCTCTACAATTCAATCATAGCTGGTATGTATCTCAACCCCATTCTCCCCATAACCATCGATCCCCTTGAACTCAAGAACCTGTCAACCTCAGTCTTAAATATACTCAGTGACCTGGCCTCCACAGCCTCTTGTGGCAATGAATTCCATAGATTCATCACTCTCAGGCTGAAGAAGATTCTTCTCAAATCCATTCTAAAAGGTCTTCCTTATACTCTAAGACTGTGGTCTCGGGTCCTAGTCTCTCCTACCAATGGAAACATCTTCCCTATATCCACCCTATCAAGGCAGTTTTTTTATTCTGTACGTTTCAATTAGATCCCTCCCAAGTGTGGGCCTCTTAATAAACATGAACCAGACCCTTCAGGATTAGGTACAGCAGGGATTAGGTTCAGCAAAGTGAGAATGGAGGGAATGTGTGTGGGATGGAGATTTTCAGCTTTCAGGGAATGCGAGAGGAAAAGAAAGTTTGATTATAAATTAGAATTGATCAGATAGGCTGATGGCCAGAGGAGTGGCAGATGGAGTTTCATTTAGATAAATATGAGGTTATGCATTTTGGTAAGGCAAATCAGGGCAGTTAATGGGGAATGTCACAGAACAAATCGACATTGCAGTACAGCTTCATAGATCCTTGAGAGTGGAGTCGCGGTTAGACAGGATAGTGAAGAAGGCGTTTGGTATGCTTGCCTTTATTGGACAGTGTATTCAGTAGAGGAGGTGGAAGGTCATGTTGCGGTTGTACAGGACATTGTTGGGCCACTTTTGGAATACTGCATTCAGTTCTGGTCTCGCTGCTGCAGGAAAGATGTTGCAAAACGTTGAAAGGGTTCAACAAAAGATGTACAAGGCTGTTGCCAGCATTGGAAACTTTAAGCTGTAGGGAAGAGGCTGAATAGGCTGGGAGTGTTTTCCTTGGAGCGTCGATGGCTGAGGGGTGAACTTATTGAAGTTCATAATGGGCCACCTTATTGAAGTTCATAAGGGGCAGGTGAAATAACCAAGATCATGGTAGCGGAGTCAAAAACTAGAAGGCATAAGTTTGAGGTGTGAGCGAAAAATTTAAAAGGAACGTGAAGGTGGTGCATGTATAGAATGAGCTGCTAGAGGACGTGGTGGAAGCTGATACAATACATTTTAAAAGACATCTGGATGAGTACAGGAGCAGGAAGGGATTAGAGGGATTTGGACCAAATGCTGGCAAATGGGACTATCTGGTTGGCATGGACGAGTTGGACGAAATGTGCTGTCTGACTCTAATTGTCTTTGGTGAAAGAAGTGTCATTGTGAACATTGGACTTTCAGAGAGCTTTCAAAGATACTTTGCCCTTACTGGGAACAGAAGAAGTTGCAGCGAAATCTTTCGTTTGTGAGACAGCAATTGAGTGTGTGAGTACATCTCGGATTTTTGTGAAAAGTGGGAATTCATTGCACTGTAGGGATGAAGTGCTTTAAGGTTTACCGGCAGTAAGTGAAGTGTTAGGTGGGCTCTTGTTTTAAACTGCTCATTTGTTTCAGCCTCTGACATTGTATTTTCAATGCTGTGCATCAGTAACTGGTATCGTTAGAAGCATTATGATTTTCAATACTGCAGGAATTGCATTGTTTCATCAGCATTGTAAAGTTTACTGGCAGCAGCGGGAGACGTGGGCTGTATTCACTGGAAATGATTTAAACAGTTAGGTAACACAAAAAGAGAAGGGCAAGTTGGGACTTGTCTTTCAATTTGCAGACGGTGGGAGGTTCTGGGTGCTGTGATCCAAAGCAAACACAACTGCGGTAAATCATAGAAGCACGACAGTGTGGGATCAGGCCATTCAGCCCATCAAGTCCACACTGACCCTTACGAAGAACATGCCAATCTGAGCCAACCCCACCTTCTCCTACCCTATCCAGTTGTTTTTGCTGGTGAGTGAGACTGGACTAGGAGACATTGGCCTCAAGTTTAGGGGGAATAGATTTAGGATAGAGATGGAGAGGAACTGCTTTTCCCAAACAGCAGTGAATCTATGGAATTCTCTGCCCAAGGAAGCAATAGAGGCAGCTTCATTAAGTATATTCAAGACACAGTTGGATGGGATTTTTGCATGGTAGGGGAATTAAGGGTAGTCGGGATAATGAAGATAGGAGGAGCTGAGATTATCGATAGATCAGCCATGATCTTAATGAATGGCCGAGCAGGCTCAACAGTCCAAATGGCTTCCTCCTGCTTCGATTACTATGAAACTAAACCCTGCATTTCCCACGGTTAACCCACCAAACCTGCACATCCCTGGACAGTATGGCAATTTAGTATGGCCAATCCAAATCAAGGCAGGTGAGCAAGTAGTAATGTGGGAAATAAATGTCAGACAGGGACAAGGAGAATAAATGTACTCGCTGGATTCAAAGCTGGATTCAAAAATCACAAAAATTGGGCAAAAGCTGTGGTGACTGAACGTGTACTGCATCGTAACAAAAGTCAATGAATTGGACTGCACACATTAAAGGAAATTATGATCTGAGACTCCTTACAGAGACATGGCTTCAGGATGACAAGGATTGAATCGTGAATATCGAGGGGGTATGTGGCATTCAAGTTAAATGGGAAGCTAAGTTAAGGGAGAGGGTTGGCACTGCTAATCAAAGCACTGATGACATGGTAGTCTGGTGTCAGCCCAGATTTCAAGTTCTGTTTTCTCTGTCCTCCGTTGATCTCCCTGTTCCCACAGAGTAAGATGTTGTCTATTCTCAGCTCTGCTGGATTTCTGCTGAAACTCTGACCCCCTTTACACCTTCTGGAAGAATAAAACAGTAAATCAGTCGATCAAGGCCCAACCCGCAATCTCCCAGCCTGTCAACCATCCAGACACAGTGTCATCGTAGCACGGAATAAAACAAGAAAAATGAAACAAAATTAATACACAATTGGTGCTTGTGGTTAATATTTGTTCATTAGAAAGTAAACCAGAAATCAGGGTCTCTTACAGTGCCCTACTTGAGGAGTTCTCTTTCCCTTACATCTAAATATTCGTACCTTGCTCTGATTTAAAGCAATATTTAAGTCAACAGAAATAAAGCATCTATTATCAAATAGATATAGATGTACAGCACAGAAATAAACTTCTCAATCCAACACATCCATGCTGACAAGTTATTCTATACAAATCTAGTTCCATTTGCCAGCATTTGGCCCATATCCCTCCTATTCATTGACTCATCCAAATACTGTTGTATCAGCCTCCACCACTTCCTCTGGAAGCTCATTCCATACACGCACCATTCTCTGCATGAAAGATTTGACCCTTAGGTCCCTTCTAAATCTTTCCCCTGACACCCTAAACTGATGCCCTTTGGATTTCACCTCCCCCCTACACACACACACACCCTGGGGAAAAGAGCTTTCCTATTTATCCTATCCATGCCCCTCATGATTTTATAAACCCCTATAAGGTCACCCCTCAGCCTCCGCTCCAGGGAAAACAGCACCAGCATATTCAGCCTCTCCCTGTAGGTCAAATCCTCTAACTCTGACAATATCTTGTAAATCTTCTGAATTGAATTGAATTTATTGTCACGTGTACTGAGGCACAGTGAAAAGCTGTTGAGCGAGCAATACAAGCAGATCTCATAGTTATTTAGCACAGATAAGTAAATAATATATAAACATCAGCAAAACAAAAACACAGGTAGAGGCGAATGCTAAGAGTTTGAGTCCATTCAATATTCTAACAACAATAGATTAGAAACTGTCTCGCAACCGACTGGTGCGTGCATTCAGGCTTCTGTACCTTCTCCCCATTGGTAGAGGTTGTAGAAAAGCATTGCCAGGGTGGGATGGATCTTTGAGAATGCTGGTGGCTTTTCTTTGATAGCGGGCCTGGTAGATGCATTTCATAGATGGGAGGTTGGCCTTTGTGATTGTCCAGGCAGAGTTCACCATTCTCTGTAACCGTCTCCGATCTTGGCAAGGGTATTCGCCATCATGTCAAATTTTCTCAGCTTTATTCTTTTCTGAACACTTTCAAGTTTTACAACATCTTTCCTATGTTATAGCAGGGAGACCAGGATCAAATGCACTGACCAATAAAGACAAGCATACCAAACACCACCTTCACTATTTGGTTTACCTGTGACTCCACTTTCAAGGTACTATGACTCTATGGTTGTGAATGATAACATTTATTGGAAATGAGGTGATATGAATTGAGATTGGAGAGAGATAAAAAAATTGTTTAGCGATATTTCACCCTTGCTTTGAAAAGTTCTCTCTGGAAATTGAGATTAATATGTGTCTAATTCAGATCGCTTTGTGACAGTGGAAAGTATATTCTTCAGTCTGACTGCGATAACATACCTGCTGTTTGTTAGAAGGAACTGATCACACTTGGCTTCGTCCCGAGGGGATGTTACATTGTTTTGGTCCTTCAAGTAATTGTCTGGAGGAAGAGAGAAGAGACATCTCCTGCAAATCAACTTTAGGTGAGTTTGACAGTATCAAACCTTTCAATGTAACATTCATTTTATAATCATTAGGCTGTGTTTCTTCCAAGCCAGCAATTCAAACAGAACTGCAGGTCTGACTCAATTTTGGCCAGAGTTGCTCTTTGTCTGGTGATTGTAACAAAATAAATCTATACCAATTCACTGAGAAACAGATACTAACCAACACCACTACAGCTTCACAAATGGGACTACTCAATGCAAGTGCGTGTCTGGATAGGAGAGTTTACTTATCTATCCATACCTGTTAGCTCCTGCTAGATGAATGTGTGAGTACAGTCTTGAACATGTACCTGTTAGTTTCTGGTCTGTGAATATCGGAGTGTAGTTATCAAACTGTACCTGTCAGTATAAGCTGTGCGAATGTATGAATGAATGTAGTTATTAATCTGAGCCTGTCACTCTCTGGTAAATATATTTTGACATTGCAGAGCCTGATAGGGACTACAGATTGATAACTACACTCATGTATTCTCATCACATAAACGGGTATAGATGGATAACTGAACTCATATCCACATAGTAGAAACTGGCAAGGACTGGTTGATAAATACATTTTAAATAAATAGAATCAGTCCCTATGTGTTTCTCTGATGGGGATGTGCGAGTTCTGTTATCAATCTATACCTGTCAGTTTATGTGATGAGAATACATGAGTGTAGTTATCAATCTGTAGACCCTATCAGTCTCTGCTATATTTTGGAGATTGTAGTTATCGACCTGAATCTGTCAGTTTCAGCTGTGAGAACAGGAATGTCACTACCAGTATCTCCCTGCCAGTTTCTGCTGTATGAATATTAAATGCAGTCATCAGTTTGCACCTATCAGTTTCTTCTGTGTGAATGTAGATATTGACCTCTACCCGTCAGTTTTAGCTATATCAATATGTGAGTGCAATTATCAAACAGTACCTGTCAGGTTTTGCTATTTGACTCCAGAATGTCATTGTCAATCTGTTTCTACTGTACTAATACTAATCTGTCCCTGTCAGATTCTTCCCTGTCAATGTGAATACAGATATTGATCAGTACCCATCACATTCTGCTCTGTGAATTTTAATGTATTAATCAAACTGTAGCTGTCAGTTTCAACTATGTGAATGTGGGAATACAGTTATCATTCTCTAACTGTCAATTTCTTCTTTGTCAAAGTGAGAGTGTAATTGTCAATTCTGTACCTTTCAGACTCTGCTGTGTGAATACGCAAGTATAGTTGTCAATTTGTACCGGTCAAGTTTCTACTTGGTGAATATGCTTGTGTAATTGCCAATCCCTGCCATTTTCTGCTATGTGAATGTGTGAGCTGAGTTTTCATCTGTCACTGTCAGTTTCTGCTTTGTGAATGTGAAAGTTTAGTTGTCAACCTTTCCCTGTCAGGCTCTGTAATGTCAGTGTTTGAGTGTATTTATTAATCTTTTCCTCTCAGGTTGTGTGACTGCAGTTATCAGCCTGTACCTCTCAGATTCTGCTACATTTACATGAGTTTAGTTATCCATTTGATTTGATCCGATTTATTATTGTCACATGTACAGAAAGACAATGAAACGTATTGTTTTGTGTGTTTTACAGGCAGGTCAAAGTGCATTAGGGCAATAGCAAATGTGGTTCCCTTGTTCAAGAAGGGAAATAGGGATAACCCGAGTAACTATAGGCCGGTGAGTCTCACTTCTGTTGTGGGCAAAGTCTTAGAGAGAATTGTAAGGGATAGGATTTATGAACATCTGGATAGGAATAATGTGATCAAGGATAGTCAGCATGGTTTTGTGAAGGGCAGGTCGTGCCTCACAAACTATATTGAATTCTTTGAGAAGGTGACTAAGGAGGTAGACGAGGGTAAAGTGGTAGATGTGGTGTATATGGATTTTAGTAAGGCGTTTGATAAGGTTCCCCAGGGTAGGCTACTGCAAAAAATACGGAGGTATGGCATTGAGGGTGAGTTGGAGGTTTGGATTAGGAATTGGCTGGCTGGAAGAAGACAGGGGGGTAGTAGTTGATGGTAAAGGTTCATCTTGGAGTGCAGTTACTAGCGGTGTTCCGCAAGGATGTGTTTGGGATCATTGCTGTTTGTCATTTTAATAAATGACCTGGAGGAGGGGCTAGAAGGTTGGGTGAGCAAGTTTGCGGATGATACGAAAGTCGGTGGAGTTGTTGACAGTGAGAAAGGATGTGTCAGGTTACAGCAGGATATTGATAAGCTGCAGAGCTGGGCAGAAAGGTGGCAAATGTAGTTCAATGCAGGTAAGTGTGAGGTGATTCACTTTGGTAGGAGTAACAAAAAGATGGGGTACTGGCTAATGGTCGGATACTTGGTTATGTGGATGAGCAGAGGGATCTTGGTGTCCATGTACACAGATCTCTGAAAGTTGCCACCCAGGTAAATAGTGCGGTGAAGAAGGCATATGGCGTACTGGCTTTTATTGGTAGAGGAATTGAGTTTCGGAGTCCTGAGGTCATGTTGCAGTTGTATAAGACTCTGGTGCGGCTGCATCTGGAGTATTGTGTGCAGTTTTGGTCGCCATACTATAGGAAGGATGTGGAGGCACTGGAACGGGTGCAGAGGAGGTTTACCAGGATGTTGCCTGGTATGGTAGGAAGATCGTATGAGGAAAGGCTGAGGCACTTGGGGCTGTTTTCATTGGAGAAAAGAAGGTTTAGGGGAGACTTGATAGAGATGTACAAGATGATTAGGGGTTTAGATACGGTTGACCATGAGAACCTTTTTCCACGTATGGAGTCAGCTATTACGAGGGGGCATAGCTTTAAATTAAGGGTGGTAGGTATAGGACAGATGTTAGGGGTAGATTCTTTACTCAGCGAGTCGTGAGTTCATGGAATGCCCTGCCAGTAGCAGTGGTGGACTCTCCCTCTTTATGGGCATTTAAACGGGCATTGGATAGGCATCTGGAGGATAGTGGGCTAGTGTAGATTAGGTGGGCTTGGATCGGCACAACATCGAGGGCCAAAGGGCCTGTACTGCGATGTATTTTTCTATGTTCTATAGAACAGAATCTGGAATAAAGTGTTAAAACTGCAGAGAAGGTGCAAAGAGTGTGATTAACTTTAAAATGTGGAAGGTCCTTTCAAAAGTCTAATCACAGCGGAGAATCGGTTCTTGAATCTGTAGGACGGTGTACTTAACCTTCTGTATTTTCTACCTGACATACGAGGGTGGAGGAGAGCATAACCGGAGTCGGATGGTCTTTGATTATGTTGGTTGCTTTCCTGAGACAGGGGAAGTGTAAATGGAGACTTTGGATGGATGGTTGGTTTCTGTGATGGACTGGGCCGTGTTCACAACTCTCTGTAGTTTGTGGTGGTCTTGGGCAGCACAGTAGCCATACTACACTGTGACACATCCAGATAGGATGTTTTCTATGGTTAATCCATAAAAATTTGGAATAGTCTTTATGGACATGGTGAAATCTGCTTGGTGAATGTATTTGGGAAACTGTCAATCTAAACCTGCCAGTTTCTGCTATGTGAATGGGAGAATTTAGTATTTAACAGTCCCTGTCAGTTTTCCCTTTGTGAATGCTTAGTTAAGTTTAGTTAAGAATCCTTCCCAGTCAGACTCTAAAGTGAATCTGAGTGAATTTATCAATGTTTGCCTAACAGCTTTTCTTCTGTGAACATGTGAATGTAGTTATCGTTTAGATTAGATTACATTAGATTACATTACAGTGTGGAAACAGGCCCTTTGGCCCAACAAGTCCACACCGACCGGTCGAAGCGCAACCCATCCATACCCCTACATTTACCCCTTACCTAACACTACGGGAAATTTAGCATGGCCAATTCACCTGACCTGCACATCTTTGGAATGTGGGAGGAAACCGGAGCACCTAGAGGAAACCCACGCAGACACGGGAAGAACGTGCAAACTCCACAGAGTCAGTTGCCTGAGGCGGGAATTGAACCAGGGTCTCTGGCGCTGTGAGGAAGCAGTGCTAACCACTGTGCCACCGTGCCGCCCAATTGTTGCTGGCAGTTTCTGCTCAGAGTATGAAAATGTAGTTAATCTCTAAACAAAAACCAAAACAACTACAGTTGCTGTAACACAGAAACAGAAATTGCTTGAACAGCTCAGCAGCTCTAACTGCGTTTGTGGACAGAAATCAGAATTAAAATTTCTGAGCCAGTAACCCTTCCTCAGAACTGATAGTAGCGAGGAAAATATTCACTGTTATGCAGAAGATAGGTTGGATGGAAGGGTAGGTCCAAAGAGAGAGAAGAACAGTTGGATAGACAAAGGAGTGGATAACTGTCAGATTGGGAGGGCGAGTCGCTATTAATAGGGACTGTTACTGGCTAACAATTGGTGGTGTAGAATAGCAGAAAATGTGTTAACAAGGCCGGGTGTGTGGGGTTTCAGGTAATGACTTGGGAGAACTCTAGCCTTAAAGTTGTTGAACTCAGTATTGAGTCCAGAAGGCTGTAGAGTTCCCAAGCAGAAAATGAGGTACTATTCTTCTAGCTTGCACTGAGCTTTGCTGGAGTACTGCAGAAAGCCTGAGACAGAGACGTTGGGTCAGGGAACAGGGTGGTGTGTTGAAGTGGCAGGCAACTGGAAGCTCAGGGTCTTTTTCTGGACAGAATGTTGGCGTTCTGCAAAGTGGGCACCCAATCTTTACTCAGTTTCCCCAACATAGACGAGACCACATTGTGTGCATTTTCTTAGCTCCCATCAGTTCTGAGGAATAGTCACTAGACCAAAAATGTTAACTCTGATTACTCTGCACAAATGCTGCCAAGCCTGTGGATTTTCCATCAATTTTTGTTTTGTTATTAATCTCTACCTGTCAGTTTCTGCTCTGTGAATATGTAACTGTCGTTATCAAAGTGTACATGTCAGTTGACATGTACATGAAATTGGGAGCATAATCAGTTTTTGCTTTGTGAATATGAGAGTGTAGTTATCAATCTTTCTCTGAAATTTACTGCCACCTGCAAGTGAGTTATTTACCAATCTGTCCTTGTCAGATTCTGCTCTGTGCATTTGAGAGCGCAGTTGTTAATGTCTATCTGTCAGCTTCTTGTTCATATTTGCGCAAATTCATTTATCATACCGTACCTCTCAGGTTTTGCATTGGGAATGTGTTAGTCTAGATTTCAACCTGTACCTATTGTGTGAGTGAGTGAGAGAGAGATTATAGTTCTCTCCTTTTCGGTTATTACAAAGTGAATATGAGAGAGCAGTTATAAATCCAAGACTGTCAGTTTTGGTGGTGTCCAGATGAGAGTTTAGGACATGATCTTTACATGTCAGTTTCTGCTGTGTGACTGTGAGAGTAATGTTCTCAATGAGTTCCAGTCACTTTCTACTCTTATATATCAAAGTTGCTCAATTCTCTGACAGCCAATAATATTCTAAGAGTCTAATGATGTCCATGAATATATTGTTGATTGTCAGAAAAAAAACTCATTTGGTTCAATAATGTCCTTGAAGGAAGGAATCTGCCATCCTTACCTTGTCTGGCCTACATGTGATTCCAGACCCACAGCAATGTGGTTATCTCATAGGTACTGCATGGGTTGTTTGGATGGGCAATAAATGCTGGCCTAGCCAGTGATGCCCCCATCCCATGAATGAAGTAGAAAAAAAAATTCTCTATGGCTGTGATTCAATCTGTGATGGCAGTTTTTAGTGTTGAGATTGGGCCTTAAACTCTTTGCATTTTGTGACTTATGACACAATCACAGAATTGGTACCACCATTCAGCTCACTGTGTCTGCATTGGGACATTCTATTCTTTATCTGTTTTCCATACTAGTTTCCACGAATTGTTGGGATTCTGAACTTCATCTACTCACTGACAGTGTCTTGAAGTAAATGCCAATTTGAGATTAATTCTGAAGTTATCTGCCTTTGAATACCTATCGTGCCAGTTTTGCTGTGTGCAACAGTGACAAGTAGAGTATATGGATGCCATTCTCTTTCGACATTCAGTTGTGTTTTTTTCAGTCAGGGTGTAGGTTAAACCTGTTCGAGAGTCATTAAAACTGTGATTAAGGAATTAGTGTCGGTTCAATACTTTTCTTTCCCAGGAATTTGAATTTTATTGTATTCAATCTTCGTTTTTTTTTACATTTTGTGTGCGCAGTAGTCTTTGTCAGTTGCTGCTGGGCACTGCAATAATTTAACATCTAATACTAAGAACTTCTGAAGCAATTAATAATTTGGTCAGCCAATTTATAACTGTCCATATCTGGAAGTACTTGTGGGCCTAAATTGCATTTTGTTCCCTTTCACCATCAACTGGCTGAGTGTGAGTGAGTTTTTTGTTGTGCTGTCAATCTGCATTACAGGTGGTACTGGTCTATGTCCAATCGACATTGCCTGTATGTCTCCTTGTGTTTCCAGTTCTGCATGTCAAGATCTGATACACTTTGAGGTGTGTTTAATGCCTTATAAATCAGTCTTTCGTACATTGAGAAAGTGTGGAAACGCTTCTGCATTACTCTGGTTCCCAACCAGAATGCAAGTGTATCTTGTGTGTGTTCATCAGCACCAGGCCGAGAGTGAGAATGGGATTTATTCAATCTCTGATACTAGATATCAACGTGCTCCTTATTATTGGTTATTGTATTTCACAGTGCTTCTGTGTCATCTAAATTGAAACATGTCACCTGTTGTAACTGTTAGAGTACTTCATTGTTCAAACTTCTGCTCCTTGACAGGTATTATCCATTGCCACTGGAGTCAGCTCCTATGAGTGAAAGTGGATGTGTTTGTACAGTCTGGCACTGAAAACACAGATTTTTTGTAAACCTCTATAAAGGCACCCCTCAGCCTCTGGCGCACCAGGGAAAACAGCCCCAGCCTGTTCAACCTCTCCCTATAGCTCAAATCCTCCAACCCTGGCAACATCCTTGTAAACCTTGTCTGAACCCTTTCAAGTTTCAAAACATCTTTCCGATAGGAAGGAGACCAGAATTGGACGCAATATTCCAACAGTGGTCTGACCAACGTCCTGGACAGCCATAACATGACCTCCCAACTCCTGTACTCAATACTCTGACCAATAAAGGAAAACATACCAAACACCTTCTCTATCCTATCTATCTGCGACTCCACTTTCAAGGAACTGTGAACCTGCACTCCAAGGTCTTTTTGTTCACCAACACTCCCTAGGACCTTACCATTAAGTGTACAAGTCCTGCTAAGATTTGCTTTCCCAAAATGCAGTACCTCGCACTTATCTGAATTCAACTCCATCAGCCATTTCTCAGCCCATTGGCCCATCTGATCAAGATCCTGTTGTAATCTGAGGTAACCTTCTTCGCTGTCCACTACACCTCCAATTTTGGTGTCATCTGCAAACTTACTAACTGTACCTCTTACACTCGCATTCAAATAATTTATGTAAATGACAAAAAGTAGAGGACCTAGCACCGATCCTTATGACACAGGCCTCCAGTTTGAAAAACAACCCTCCACCACCACCCTCTGTCTTCTATCTTTGAGCCGGTTCTGTATTAAAATGGCTAGTTCTCCCTGTATTCTGAGATGTAACTTTGCTAACCTGCCTACCATGAGGAACCTTGTCAAACGCCTTACTGAAATCCATATAGATCACATCTACCGCTCTGCCCTCATCAATCCTCTTTGTTACTTCTTCAAAAAACTCAATCAAGCTTGTGAGACATGATTTCCTATGCACAAAGCCATGTTGACTATCCCTAATTAGTCCTTGCCTTTCCAAATACACGTACATCCTGTCCCTCAGGACTCCCTCCAACAACTTGCCACCACAGACATCAGGCTCACGATAGTTCCCACACAGAGGGTGGTACGTGTATGGAATGAGCTACCAGAGGAAGTGCTGGAGGCTGGTACATTTACAACATTTAAAAGATATTTGGATGGGTATATGAATAGGAAGGGTTTGGAGGGATATGGGCCGGGTGCTGGCAGGTGGGACTAGATTGGGTTGGGATATCTGGTTGGCATGGACGAGTTGGACCGAAGGGTCTGTATTCATGCTGTATATCTCAATGACTGTATGGAATGGATAACTTCCACAGCCAATGTTCTTTAGTTTTACTGCCTGCAGGATCCATGGAAAGGTGCACAGGCAACACATTGCAGCAGAAGAGCATCTGTGCTATTCATCAGAATCAAGGAGAGAAAATCAGTGGACCTTTGCAACTCCTATAGTGCAGAGTCTAACTGGGAATTAGAACATAGAACATAGAAGAATACAGCGCAGTACAGGCCCTTTGGCCCTCGATGTTGCGCCGATCCAAGCCCACCTAACCTATACTAACCCACTATCCTCCATATACCTATCCAATGCTAATTGTGGAATGCTATCAATTTTTACATACTTTACGATCAGTATTAAGTAAATCCATTTGTAACTCAGTGAAAGGGCAATGAACAATTCATCAGCATTGTAGCTGACTGACCGCAATGTTCTTTGTGCAGGGAAGAGAATTGGCCAATTCTATTTTATTTACCGATCTGGACAGGATCTGGTGCAAGCCATGAGCAGTACTCTTGTGTAGCTCTATGGTAGGAAGGAGGAAGGAGGAAGGCTAAAGGACTTTTATTTTATCATGCAGTAAAGAATATTTGAACATCAACACTGTTCAACTCTTGTTAAAAAGAAAGAGTGACCGGCTTCACAAACTTGGCAATTTTGGCTTTTCATTTCTTTCTGCACTGCTTTAAATGGTAATTATCTGATTCCATTGACTCCTTGAGAAAACTGTATCTGGATCCCTTGCTTTTCTGTAATATATCAAAAGGAACGTCAAGAGGAATGCAGGGCTCGTCATAGAACTATGAAACAAGTTTTGAAAGACACATGGAATTATAAAGAAAATGTTTCTTGCTGGACTGATTTAAAAAAAAACTCCTGCAAGATGGTGAAATGGAGAATGACATTATGATACAGATGGGGATGACAGCTTCTCTGATGCCATGATATTTATGGAAATGGAATGCCAGTTGACAGGGATTAGAATTGTTAGATTAGTCAATTGTTATGTTGTTATAGATTGTTTTTGATCAGTGCAGACTTAATAATTCTGTGGTGTGGACCTCTTTGACTCGAGATCTGAGTGTAGAAATCAGTTTGATGTAACGTTTTGTGATAGTTGCAGTGTGTATGGATCTTCAGCACCATTAAGTGTTGCAATGTGTATGTCAGGATGATGTCATCAATTTGCAATTCATTGTAAATCAGCCAGTAGCTGTGTGTGAGAGAGAAAGAGAAAGAGGTGTGTGTATATATGTGTCTGAATGAGCAGCAAGGATGCTTTCTCGATCAGGCTTGATGAAGAGGTTAATTTGGAATTTACACAGTTGTCCTGTACAAAGATGACAATTAAACAACTAATCAAAAGATTAATTTTGTCCTGCTCAGTTACTGAATGTCCAACTTTCCTTCTATATCTGCACTGAATATCTACTTCATATGTATTTGTTACAACAATGTAACAGCATGATTGATTTTTTCACATTGATTGTAACTTTAAAAATGCCTTTACTACATATGGATTTAATGCAGCTCATAAATGTATATTTATTATAAGCATATAGTTTAACCTGCTTCTAATCTTATGATAATTGGCTATAAATAATGGAATTTACTGTCACTGAGAACAGAGCGAAATAATGTGGATTTATATTTCATCAGTTGTGTTTGACTCTTGGATTGAATGTGTATTTCTGGAAATTAAGGTCAATGAGTGTCTGACTCAATCAACTCTGACTGTGAAAAGAACCTTTTCCACTCTGATAGTGGTTACATACCTGCTGGTTGTGAGAAGCAGCCGGTCACCCTTGGATTAGTCCATCAAATATTTGACTGGAGAAAGACAAAAGATAGAGCTCCTGTAAATTATTAGCAGCTGAATAAGAAGACATACAGAGTCATAGAGATGTACAACATGGAAACAGACCCTTTGGTACAACCCATCCATGCCGACCAGATATCTCAACCCAATCTAATCCCTCCTGACAGCACCCGGACCATATCTCTCCAAACCGTTCCTATTCATATACCCACCTGCCTGTTAAATGTTGCAATTGCACCTGCCTCCATAACTTCCTCTGGCAGCTCATTCCATACGCTTACCACCCTTTGTGTGAAAAAGTTGCCCCTTAGGTCCCTTTTATATCTTTTCTCTCACCCTAAACCTATGCCTTCTAGGTCTGGACTCCCTGAACCCAGGGAAAAGACTTTGACTATTTACCCCAACCATGCCCCTCATGATTTTGTGAACCTCTATAAGGTCACCTCTCAGCCTCTGACTCTCCAGGGAAAACAGCCCAGCCTGTTCAGCCTCTCCCTATAACTCAAATCCTCCAACCCTGGCAAATTCTTGCAAATCTTTTCTGAACCCTTTCAAGTTTCACAGCATCTTTTTGATTGGAAGGGGACCAGACTTGCACGCAATATTCCAACAGTGGCCTAACCAATGTCTTGTGCAGCCGCAACATGACCTCAACTCCTGTACTGAATATTCTGACCAATAAAGGAAAACATACCAAACACCTTCTTCACTATCCTATCCACCTGCAACTCCACTTGAGGAGCTACGAACTTGCATTCCCAGGTCTCTTTGTTCAGCAACACGCCCTAGGACCTTACCGTGAAGTGTATAAGTCCTGCTAAGATTTGCTTTCCCAAAATGCAGCACCTCGCATTCATCTGAATTAAACTCCACCTGCCAGCCACTTCTCAGCCCACTGTGTGGAACCGAAGAAAATAGGGAAGATACAAAATAAGTATTTTGCATCAGTATTTACTGTGGAAAAGGTAGGGAAATAGATGGTGACATCTTGCAAAATGTCTATATTACAGAGGAGGAAGTGCTAGATGTCTTGAAATGGGTAAAAGTGGATAAATGTCCAGGACCTGATCAGGTGTACCCTAGAACTCTGTGGGAAGCTAGAGAAGTGTTGGCTGGGGCCTCTTACTAAGAAATTTGTATCATCGATAGTCACAGGTGAAGTGCCAGAAGACTGGCGGTTGGCTAACGTGGTGCCACTGTTTGAGAAGGGTGGTAAGGACAAGCCAGGGAACCTGTTGTCGGTGGTGGGCAAGTTGTTGGAGGGAATCCTGAGGGATAAGATGGATATGTATTTGGAAAGGCAAGGACTGATTAGAGATAGTCAACATGGCTTTGTGCATGGGAAATCATGTCTCGCAAACTTGATTGAGTTTTTTGAGGAAGTAACAAAGAGGATTGATGAGGGCAGAGCGGTAGCATGGACTCCAGTAAGGCATTCGACAAGGTTCCACATGGGAGACTGATTAGCAAGGTTCGATCTCACTGAATACAGGGAGAACTAGCCATTTGAATACAGAACTGGTTCAAAGGTAGAAGACAGAGGGTGATGGTGGAAGGTTGTTTTTCTGACTGGAGGCCTGTGACCAGTGGAATGCCACAAGGATCGATGCTGGGTCCTCTACTTTTTGTCATTTACATAAATGATTTGGATGCGAGCATAACAGGTACAGTTAGTAAGTTTGCAGATGAAACTAAAATTGGAGGTGTAGTGAACAGCGAAGAGGGTTACCTCAGATTACAACAGGATCTTGAACATTTCCCATCAACATTTCCTCTGTTGTCTTTCAGCTAGCCAATTTCTGATTGAAACCACTAAATCACCCTAAATCCCATGCCTCTGTATTTTGTGCACTAGCCTACCATGGGTAACCTTAGCAAACACCTTATCAAAAGCCACATACACCACATCAACGGCTTTCCCCTCATCCACCCGTATGGTCACCTTCTCAAGGAACTCAATAAGGTTTCTGAGGCACAACTTACCTTCACAAAACCGTGTTGACTATCACTAATCAACTTATTCCTTTTGAGATAATTATAAATCCTATCTCTTCTAGCCTTTTCCAACACTTTGCTCGCAACCAAAGTAAGGCTCACTGGTCTGTAATTACCAGGGTGGTCTCTACTCTCCTTGAACAAGGGAACATTTGCTATCTCCAGTCTTCTGGTGCTATTTTTGTAGACACTGACGACATAAAGATCAAAGTCAAAGTCTCAGCAATCTCTTCCGTGGCTTCCAAGAGAATCCTATGATGAATCCCATCTGGCCCAAGATATTTATCTATTTTCACACTTTCCAAAATTTCTAGTACCTCCTCCTTATGAAACTGGATTCCAACTTGTCTTGTAACTGTTTCTCAGCATTCTCCTTGACAAAATTGTCTTTATCCAGTGTGAATACTGACAAAAAAATGATTATTTAGCGTTTCCCTTATTTCCTCTGACTCCACACAAAACTCCCACTACTGTTCTTAATTGGCCCTAAACTGACTCGTGATTCTTTTATCCCTTATATGCCTGTACAAGTCTTTAGGGCTTTCCCTGATCCTATCCACCAACAGCTTCTCAGGCCCCCTCCTCACTCGTCTTAGCTCTCTTTTTAGGTCTTTTCTCGTTACCTTGTAACACTCAATTATCCTAACTGAGCCTTCACTTCTCATCGAACATAAGCCGCCTTTTTTCCTCTTGACAAGCCATTCAACTTCCTTAATAAACCAAGGTTGATGCGCTCAACAACTTCATCCCTGCCTGACAGTTACATACTTATCAAGGACACAGAGTAGCTGTTCCTTGAAGAAGCTCCACATTTCTATTGTGCCCATCCCTTGCAGTTTCCTTCCCCATGCTATGCATCCTAAATCTTGTCTAATCACATTGTAAGTGACTTTCCCCCAGCTGTAGCTCTTGCCCTCCGGTGTATACATATCCCTTTCCATCACTAAACATAACCGAATTGTGATCACTACCACCACCAAAGTGCTCAGCTACCTCCAAATCTAACACCTGGCCAGGTTCATTACCCAGTACCAAATCCAATGTGGCTTTGCCCCCTGTTGACCTGTCTACATACTGTGTCAGAAGACCCTTTTGCACACAATGGATAAAAACTAACCCATCTAAAGTACTTGAACGATAGTGTTCCCAGTCAATATTTGGGAAATTGAAGTCCTCCATAACAACTACTGTTACTGTTGCTCTTATTGAGAATTATCTTTGCTATCCTTTCCTCTAAATCTCTGAAACTAATGAGAGGCCTGTAGATAACTGCCAGTGTGACGTCTCCTTTCCTGTTTCTAATCTCAACCCATACTACCTCAATTGACGAATCCTCAAATGTCGTTTCTTCAGTCGCAATACTGTCCTTGACTAACAATGCCACACCCCCATCTCTTTTGCCATTTTCTCTGATCTTATTGAAACATCTAAATCACAGAACCTGCAACAACCATTCCTGTCCCTGCTCCACCCATGCCTCTGAAATGGCCACAACATCGAAATCTCAGGTACCTACCCATGCTGCAAGCTCACCGACCTTATTCCGGATGCTCCTGGCATTGAAATAGACACACTTCAAACCAACTACTGGCCTGAGAGTGCCCTCTTGAAACCCTTAAACCTTATATTCGGTCTCCTTACTCTCAACTTCCTCTATAATTGAACTACAATTTAGGCTCACATCCCCCTGATGAATTATTTTAAATCCATCCCAAGAGCATTAGCAAATTTCCCCTCCCAGGATATTGTTACCCCGTGGTTCAAGTGACCTATAAACCCCATTTCAAGCATCCTGTTTGAAGAGGTCCCACCTAGCCCAGAAAGAGCTCCAGTTATCCAAAACCCTCCCTCCTGCACTATTCCTCTTGTTAAAGTACAGATTTGAGACCGCCCAGGAATTCCTTATGAACTCAACTGTTTAGCCTCCCTTATGGTTCGTACCAGAGATCATACTCTTTGGTGGTCTGGAATAAAAAAATGCCTCTTACAGACAGTTTAGTTTAATTTTAATCATCCCCTTCATTTACTAATACCATCACTGTTACATAATATTGACACCTATAAGTCAGGCTAAATGGATTTTGGCCAGCAACTCCGTCCTACTATCAAAAACAGA
Organism: Chiloscyllium plagiosum; assembly: GCF_037043375.1. Lineage (NCBI taxonomy): Eukaryota > Metazoa > Chordata > Chondrichthyes > Orectolobiformes > Hemiscylliidae > Chiloscyllium > Chiloscyllium plagiosum. The sequence goes on from NW_028270187.1 coordinate 9,199,321, forward strand.
CTACTTTTATACACAGATTTACAAAGGTGTTACTGTCACAAACACAAAAAATAACAAAAGCTCTGCATATAGTGAACTAGACAGATAATAGCAAAGGGCAATAATTTGGGAGATCAGTTAATTGATACAGAATTTCATTCTGAGGTCAGAATTAAACATTGTGAAATTAATTTCACAAAAGGAACAGCTGAGAATGTTATCATTCAGTGTCTTGTTTATACAGATTCGCTCCTACCATGCCATTTTCTAGTATGCAGAAAATGTGTTCCATAATTAAAAATTACATTTTAGTCTCAATAATTAAGGACAACATTTAAGGCTATAAACTTTCTCACTCTTTCTCCCTCTTCCTTGCCTTGCTCGCACGTGGCATGGGCAACAAACCAGAGATAACAACTCTGTTTGTCCTAGCTCTAAGTTTCCATCCTAGTTCTTTGAATTTCTGCCTTAAATCCCCATCTCTCTTCCTACCAAAGTTGTTGGTGCCTATGTGGACTGCTCCACCTCACCCGCAAAGATCCCAAAAACAAGATCGGAGACATCACGAACCCTCGCACCTGGGAGGCAACACACCAACCGTGAGTCTCTCTCGTTCCCACAGAACCTCCTGTCTGTCCCCCAACTATGGAGTCCCCAGTGATTAATGCTCTGCTTCTCTTCCCACTTCCCTATGGAAGAACAGGGACAGGGACCTGTACCCCATTGCTTACCCCCAGTAAGTCGTTCCCCCAACAGTATTTCAGTTCTAAAAGGACGCCCCTTCACGCTGAAGCTGGGCCATTGGGTCCTAGTCTGTCCTACTTGTCGAAACATCTTCATGTCCACTCTATCTGGGCCTCTCAATAATCTGCAAATTTCAATCAGATTCTCCCGCACCTTTCTAAACTCCATCGATTTAAGTACCAGAGTCCTCCACCTCTCCTCATATGATAAGTTCTTTATCCCTGGGATCTTTCTTGTAAACCCCCTCTGGACTCCTTCCAAGTTCAGCACATCCTTCCTTAGATGGGGGCCAAAAACTGCTCACAATGTTCCAAATGTAGTCTGACCAGAGCCTTATACAGCCTCAGCAGTACATCCATGCTCTTGTATTCTAACCCTCTCGAAATGAATGCAAACATTACATTTGCCTTCCTCACCGCCAACTGAACCTGCCTGTTAACCTGAAGAGAATCCTGAACTCGGACTCCCAAGTCCCTTTGGGCTTCAGATTTCTGAAACCTTTCCCCATTTAGGAAACAGTCTCCGCCTCTATTCTTCTAATCCCATTGCATACCCTCCCACACTGACATCCATCTACCAACCGAACCTTAATAGGATCCTGAACTCGGACTCACCCCCGAGGACCTTGTTTGTGCTTCAGGCCTGGCAGCATCTGTCCAGAGACAGACAGAGAGAAAGCGGAGTCAACGTTTCGAGTCCGGGGCAGCCGTCCTTCGGGAGAGTGGCCTTTGGTCTTGATGTGCCGCCGCACAATTTCTTGTTCACTCCCACCTCTCTGTGAGTGTATTTGTCATTATTATTGAGTTTGGCGAGTCCCGGAGCCGGCCCTGTTGTTTCTCTCTCCTGAAAGGGTTGTCCCTTTAAAGAGCCTTTCCCCTGAAGCAGCTGCTAACGGTCACTTGGGGCACGAGGCGGCCGTTAACCGCCATCTCGCGCGGGGCCTGAAGCTAAAATGGCGCCGGGGCCACGCGGGAAGGAAAAGCGCCGAGGGAGAGCGGACTGCGTCAACATGTCCCGTTCCCGAGGGTCAGGATGGTGGTTATTGGGGGGTGGAGGGGAACAGGAGAAATTCCCCACAGTGAGGCATCTTGTACTTCTCACTTTATGTATTTGTGTCTCTATCTCTCTCTGTTTGCCTGTCTATGACTTGCTTTAACTGTCGATTAATCTCGACGCTGTGATTTTGTCCCTCTTTTTGACTCTGTTTCACTATGTTTCTTTAAAACTCTATGTCCCTCTGTATGTCTAAGTCTCTCTCTGTTTCTCCCTGCCCCTCTGTCTCTCTTTGACTCAGTGACTCTAACTCTCTCTGACTGTATGGTGGGAGTCCTGTTTGTTGCTGAACACAACAACAACTCCTGCCTTAGAAAGTGCCTAACCGTTTGGTTTAATCACAGCATCCTTATGTCAGGCCTAGAGCTGACTGCCCACCTGGGAATGAGGTAGTGGAGGGAGATAGTACCTTGTTAAACTGCTCTGTTCGACCCCCAATTGAATATATATTCTGTAAGGATGGTGAAGAGATTTAGTGGGAATACTCCAACCACTGCAGAACCGTACACACAATCATCAACACTGTTTCTAACCAGCAGGCAGAATCTCTCCTGAATAGCAAATATATCGCCATTTCAGTGAGTTTTTAAGCAACTCTATACAATTCGACATTATCAGAGCAATGTGATAGCACTGGGGGAGCATACAGAGGGAGATTTACCAGGATGTTGCCTTGGGGGCAGGAGAGGTTCAGTGAAGGAGATAGATTGGACAGACTGGCGTTGTTTTCCTTAGAGCAGAGCAGATTGAAAGTGTGCGGACATGATTGAGATGTACAAAATGATGAGGGGCATAGATAGGGTAGACAAGAAGAAGCCTCCTCCCCTATCCTTGATGGAGGGATCAATGACTGGGGGAGGGGCATAGATTTAAGGTAAGGGACAGGAGTTCAGAGAGGGATGTGAGGGAAAACATTTTCACTCAATGGGTGATGGAGATCTGGAACTCACTGCCTGTAAGGGTGGGAGAGGCAGAAATCCTCATCACATTGAAGAATGATTTAGATGTGTACTTGCAATTCAAGGCTAGACTCACATTAAGTGGTCTTTGATGTTTCATATGCATATTGCTGCAGAAAATAGGGGCTTGGATAAGGTGAATAGTCAAGGTCTTTTTTCCCAGGGCAGGGAGTCCAAAACTAGAGGGCATTGGTTTAAGGTGAGAGGGGCAAGATTTAAAAGCGACCTGAGGGATAACTTTTTCACACAGAGGGTGGTGCGTGTTTTAGAATGAGCTGCCAGAGGAAGTGGTAGAAGTGGGTACAATATCCACCTTTAAGAGACATTTGGAAAGATACATGGATATGAAAGGTTTTGACGGATATTGGCCAAACATAAGCAAATGCGGCTAGTTCCATTTGGAGACCTGGTCAGCATCGTTGTGTTGGCCTATTTCTGTTCTGTGACCTTACGAGTGGGAGTATGGTGTTAGACAACAGAGGTGGTTGCTTTTGACTGGCATGGATGATGTTCAAAGTGGGGTGTCGGATGGGGACAGTGACGGTAACCCCAGGATGTTGACAGTAGGTGGGGTGTGGACAGTGATGATAACCCCCAGGATGTTGACAGTGGGATGGGGGTGGGAACAGTGACGTTAACCCCCAGGATGTTGAATGTGGGGTGGGTGTGGGGACGGTGACAGTAACCCCCAGGATGTTGAATGTGGGGTTGGTGTGGGGACAGTGACAGTAACCCCTGGGATGTTGAATGTGGGTGAGGGTGGGGACCGTGACAGTAACCGCCGGGATGTTGATACTGCGGGGGTGGGGATAGTGGCAGTAACCCCGAAGATTTCAGAGTGCAGGGATTAGGGACAGTGATAATAATAACATTGAACATCAAGAGGGCAATGGTTGGATGGTGTACCATTTGGCCATTCATAGTTAACAGAAATCTTTCGAAGTGTAGATTTTACAACAGATGGAGATTTTGCAATGATGTGAAATCTCAGTTGTTTTATTTCTCCTTTCTGTCATTTATTATCCTGTCATAGAAGATAACGTCTGTGGAAAAAAAAGACAATTTCAACATCCAATCTTTTATTTCCTCTTTGTCTTGTTTTGTTCCAGTTCCTGTTGCTGGGGTTTCCCTCACCCCCAGAGTCAATAAAATGGAGGTTCCAATTGGGAATCGTCTTGTTCGAGAGTGTGTATTGTGTCGAGGTACAGGACCGTACTTTCAATGCTACTTTCAAAGGTAAGCCTTAATGCCAGCAGGAATTACAACTTTAGCTCAGACAGGAGAGAGCTGGCCGTTGAATCCTTCCAGTCCCAGCACCAAGGCAGACACCAGTGCGTCGCGATCAACCGGGGTTGGAACAATATTTAATGTGACCAGGTATTCCATCAACCTCACAGAGCCAGGTATTTCATTCTTCATCTTTGATCTGTGTTCGTTCTTCACTGGGGTCCAGTTGATATCTTGACATGAACACTAAAGAATTGCTTTTGACACTCAGCAGGTTAGCAGCATCTGTCCGGGGGAGGGAGAGAGACAAAGAGAGAGAGAGAGAGAGAGTAATATCCTTTCTCAGATAAGGGAGGCCTTCATAGCGAGAGGATTCAAGTCCAAGTGCAGGGATGTCTCGTTACAATTGGACAGGGTGAGACCACACCCTGGAGAACTGTGTACGCAGTTTGGGGATTTCCTTATTTGAGGAAGGATATTGTGCCTATGGAGGGAGTGCAGCGAAGGTTTCCCAGAATGATTCCTGGGATAGCAGGACTGACAGGTGGAGATAGACTGGATCGGTTAGGATGACATTCACTGGAGTTGAAAAGAATTAAGGGGAAATCTCATAGAAACCTATAAATTTGAACAAGGATGAGACAGAGTAAACAAGGGGAGGGTGTTCCGGGCGACTGGTCGGAGAGTCCGGAACCATGCGGTCACAGTAAAAAGGAAATGGAGTGGGACTGAGATGGGGATAAATGTCTTCACCCAGAGAGTGGGGAGCCTGTAGAGTTCTCTGCCACAGAAAGCAGTCAGGGGCCAGAACACTGAATGTTGTTCAGGAAGGAGTTGGATTGAGTTCTTTGGGGCTCAAGAGAGAGTGCAGGGAGACAAGCGGCTGTGTTGGGTGATCAGCCATGATCCCTTTGAATGGGCGGAGCAGGCTAGAGGGGCGGAATGGCCTCCTCCTGTTGATATTTTCGATGTTTCTTTGTGAATGGCCCAGTTGCTGCTGACTGGTGGAGGTCAAGGCAAGTTTTGCCTCGTTATATGCAGGCCGTGAAAATGAAGGACAGTAACTTCTAGTTGACAATTTAGAGAGAGTTGGTGCAGAGTGATCTTTTTTTTTTGAGTTTAGCATCGAATAGTTTGGGTTGGATTGGTGGGATATTGTTTCTGTGCAGCCTCTCTCATTAAGAATCATGTTACTGCAATGGTGAGGGTTTGAAGGGAATTTTACAGACACAGGGTTTCCCTCCAAGTGGATGAGTGTTGGCAGAGGATGGGGTGGTGGGCGGAGTGGGGGGCGACAGGAATACTGGGGTTGGTGTTTGCTGAAGGGATGATGTTATTGATAGGAAATGCCTCTCTGAATCCAGCACAGGAACACAGCACTGAGATGGCAGTACTCATTGTCCCACTGTTTCTGATCCTTTCTCTCATCATATTGCTTCCCATTAAACTCCGGAATTGGTGGGTGAGACACTCCAGGAGGTAACCCCAGCGATCATTCTCCGGTCAGCACTCGATGTAGGTTTCAAACTGATGTTGGTCACATAGTGTATGAGGGTGTGTGTATGAGAGGGTATGTGTGTGAGTGCGTTTGAGTGAGAGTATGAAAGTGTACCTCCTGCAAGTTTCCCTCTGAGCCACTCACCATCCCAACTTGGAAATGTATCAGCCATTCATTTAGTGTCGCTGGGTCAAAGTCCTGTAGTTCCCTCTCTAATGGTATCGTGGAACTGCAGTGGTTCAAGAAGGCAGCTTAATACCCGCTTCTCAAGGGGCCACCTAGGGATGGATAATAAATTTTCGGCCCAGCCAGTGATTTCCATGTCGCACAAGTGAATTATAAAAGAAATAAAGCACTATTTGGGATTGTGCTTTGTGAGGATGTGGGCAGGCTGAGCAAGTGGCAGACGAAATTATTTGGGGAGACAATGGTTCAGAGGAATGGTCAGCACAGATATAAACTAAAGGTTAAAATTGGAATAATTGTTGCTTGCGCATCAGTCAAAGAACCCAGATTCATTTGCTAGCTGGAGAAGCTGAATATTTACAGTAAAACTTTCCTATGTTCTTTCTCTCTTATTTTCTCCAGCTGCTTCTTCCAACAGTTCCCGGTGGCACAGGTAAATTAGTGAGGCGGTTAGCAACTTCGAACAGCATTCCAACACTGTCCAAATGGCCTGAAAATCACCCTGGGGTGTAAACCCAGTAATTTTACATTTGTTAGACAAATTGGAGCAAATGAACCATTGTGTCTGACACGTTTGCAAATCTAAAGCACAACAGTTCAAATCGAGGACACACTCACAATTTCCGTTAGACAGTGAACTGAGCATTGATCAGACCCATTAGCGGTGAGACTATCCATTGCAGTTAGAAGAATTGAAAAAGGCAACTTATCATCTGAATAGGAGAAAAAGTTCAAAGTATCAGTGCAAAGTCTACAGCAGGTCACAAGGAAGACATTTATTGCAAAAGGAATGGATTTTGGAAGTAGGTAATTGTTACTGCAACTGTACAAGGAATTGGGGTTTCCACATCCGGAGTACTGCAGACAGTTTTGGTCCCCTTCTTTGAGAAGGGATCTAGTTGAATTGGAGGGAGTTGAAAGGAAATCACTGAATTGATTGCCCAGATGAAAGGTTAGTCTTATGAGAAGAGACTGGTACAATTTTGATCTCTTTACTTGAGGACAGATGCAGTTTATACTGGAGGTAGTTCAGAGGAGATTCACTCAATCATTTCCAGAGAGGAAGGGTTTATCTTAGATGAGAGATTGAGCAGTTTCTCTGGAGTTTGGAAGAGAGGAGATCTAACTGAGGGCTACAAGATGCTGAAGGGGGTATTGACAAGGAGTTGGAGAGAGGATGTTTGCTTGTGTGGGAGAATCTAGAACAAGAGGTTATCATTTCAGGATAAGGGGCTGGGCAGACTGAAAACAGGGGGAATGAATTCTCTCAAATGAGGACAGGGTTGCAAATCTGTGAAATCACTCCCCCTGACCCTCACCACCCAGGACACTGCATAAATTGGAGGAGGAGACAGACAGATTGTTAATCAGTGATGGATCAAAGGGAGTGTTTGCAGGAAAGTGGGGTTGAGGCTGAGATAGGATCAGCTGCGATCGTATGGAATAGCGGAGCAGGTTCCTGGTGGGCTAAATGGACTCAACCTGATCCTAGACTGTATGTTCTTGTGGAGTTATATTATTAGTTAGCAGCAAAACTACTAGGAGGGAGAAAATGAAGTTTGATTTAACAAAATAGGTTTTAATTCATGAACATTGGAAAATAAAGACAAAAGTGACTCAACACAAATTTGGTGAAGGATGTTGGTTGAACGAAACAAAACGACAATACAAAGTAGGGGGTAAAATTCTAAAGGGGGTGCAAGAGCAGAGGGAACTTGGGGTATATATCCACAGATCAGTGAAGGAGGCATAACAGGAGGAGAGCAGTTAATAAAACACACAGCATCCTCAGCTTTATTAATAGGGGCATACAGTCCGAGAACAAGGAGGTGATGTTGAAATTGCAAAAGACACTGGTGGACCTCAGCTGGAGTGTCAGAGAGAGAGAGGGAGAGAGTGATAACTGGTAGGTGGTGGTTCAACCTGAGGGTTACCATGCCTCACACAAGGGGAGGAGTGGAGGAGGACAGTCCTTCATGGTAACCTCAGTCAGTGAGAGATTCAAACCCATGCTGTTGATGTTACTCCACATTCCAAATCAGCCATCCAGCCAACTGAGCTAACCTGACACCCGACACAAAGCAGAGAACAGAAAATAAATTAATTCCAGTGACAGCACAAGTATTGAATGGTGAATATCAGATCATGTTGGAGCGGTTGGGTATTTCTTTGTATGTGTGTAACACCTTACCTTCACAGGCAACAAAAGCTGAATTTAGAAATACATTTGACAAAGGCAGTTGGCCTTCTATTACCCAGGCTGGTTTTGTTCTGTTCTGGACACCTTACTTAAGGAAGGATGTTCAAACCCTGGAGACAGTGTGAAGGACATTTACGAGAATGATACCAACGATGAGGGATTTTAGATACAGGGAAAGGTTCAAGAGATTGAGCTTATTCTATTTCGAGCAGAGAAGATGAAGTAGTGACGTTATTGAGATGTTGAAAGTTCTGAACAATTCTGACAGGGCAAAGAAAGTTATTGTTTTCCCCTCTTTGGTCTACTATTATTAGATTAGATTAGATTAGATTAGATTAGATTACTTACAGTGTGCAAACAGGCCCTTCGGCCCAACAAGTCCTCACCACCCCGCCGAAGCACAACGCACCCATACCCTTACATTTACCCCTTACCTAACACTATGGGCAATTTAGCATGGCCAATTCACCTGACCTGCACATCTTTGGACTGTGGGAGGAAACCGGAGCACCCGGAGGAAACCCACGCAGACACGGGGAGAACGTGCAAACTCCACACAGTCAGTCGCCTGAGGCGGGAATTGAACCCAGGTCTCTATTATTATTATTATGGTCAGAATTTCAAGATTGTCAATGACAGTGTGAGATGAGGAGAAACTTATTTGAGTTGTTGGGTTTGGAATGTGCTGCTTGGGAGGATAAAGATAAAATAAAATATTTGGACTTTCAGTTTCTATTTGAAATCGCTAATTGCTCCGATGTGTGGAAATGCCATTTTGTAACTGCAGGGGGTTCCATGATTTATTAATGTGGAATATTCGTATAAAGGAGCAGGAGGAGGCCATTCAGTCCCTTGAGCCTGTTCCACCATTCAATGGCAGATCTGTGACCTGATTTCACAGACCTGCCTTTGGCCCCTTATCCCCTTAATAACTTTGCTAACCAAACAATGTATCTCTCAGATTTAAAACTATCAACTGATCCAGCAATGCCTGCTGTTGGTGGAAGAGAGTTTCAAACATCTCCCAGCCTTTGTGTGTAGTAGTACTTCCTAAGATCTCTCCTGAACAGTCTGGCTGTAATTCTCTGGATATGCCCTCCCTATTCCCAGTGGAAACACTTTCAATTTATACTCCGTCTTCTCCTGTTAATATCTTTGATCAAATCATCCATGAACCGTGTAAATGCTGGACTGAACAGGCTTAATTTGTGTAATCTTTCCTCATACCTTAACCCCTGAAACCCAGGTATCATTCTTGTAAACTCATGCTGTGCTCCCTCCCAGGCCAATCTATCCTCCCTCTGGTGTGGTGCCCAGATCTGCTCCAAGTGGGGTCTAACCAGGGTGTTGTATAACTACAGCATCCCTTCTGCATCCTTGTACACCAGATCTCTCAGTATAAATGCCAGCATTCAATTAGCTTTCTTCAGGCAATGAATGATAGAAATAAAAGGAAACACAGAAATTGTTGGAAAAACTCGGCAGGGACAGATATTATTTGCCACCTAGAGACTGACAGTTTACTGTAAGACAACCTTTCAACTTTCCTTTTGATCCTTTAGTTTTGCTGGAGCCATGTACTGTTCAGTAAAGAACACGGGCACACGATGGCAACGATTTGTTTTGTTTACAAACCTTGAGATTCTCGAACAAGGGTGTGTACTCTGAGAATTATTATTATTATTATTATTATTATTAAATGGCGGAAAATCAAAGGCTGTGTGCGATGGGTATGACTCAATTTGGAATTTGTAGGGTAGACCCTGGGATCCATCTGAGGAAGACAGAACAATATTGATTTGTCATGATTTCATTCTATTATTCATTAGAGGGATATATATGGTGAGAATCTTCCCTGATTGAGCCATTCCAACTGTCTTAGTCTCAAGTCAGGAGTGTGATGGAATGCTCCCCACTTGCCCATGTGCCAGAATATAGTTGCAGCTCCAACAACACTCGAGAAACTCGACACCATCGAGGGACAAAGCAGCTCCACTTGGTTGGAACCACATCCATAAGCACCCACTCCCTCGACTAGCCATGCTCAGTAGCAGCAGTGTGTACCATCTACAAGATGTACTGTGGAAATACACCAAAGATCCTCAGGCAGCACCTTCAAAAGCACAACCACTTCCATCTAGAAGAACAAGTACAGCAGATACGTGGGAACACCCACTCTCTGCAAGTTCCCCTTCCAGCCACTCAGTGTCCTGACATGGAAATATAACACTGTTTCTTCAGTGTCATTGGGTCAAAATCCTGGTAGTCCCTCCCTCAGGGCAATGTGTGTCTATCTACAGCATATGGACTGCAGCAGTTCAAGAAAGCAGCTCATCCCTACCTTCTCAAGGGGACAACTAGGGATGAGTTGGGCAATAAATGCTGGGCCCAGCGGGTGATGCCCATGTGCCATGAGTGAATAACAGTAAAAAAAATTGTAAATGATCCCAGGCCCTCTATCTTCCTATGTGAGCTTGTTCTGGGAGGGTGGGCACAACCTTTGAAGTGAATGTTGATGCAAAATACACATTCGATGTTATTGAGTCACCTGGTTTGTGAACTGCTTTGAAAAGGTTGATATATAGCCAAGAGTTTTATATTCCTGCTGGGTTGGGGCTGTGACCTTAATTATCAGTTTGAGGCATCGTTTGCTGTTGGTTTAACATTCTGATCTCTAGACTTTCGGTTCACTTTGTTTATATTTTCTTGATTATAGATGATTCCAAAACGAATAGCAGTTTTCACCATCTCAAAAATAAGAAACGCTGGTAAAGGATACAGTCCTTTCATAACATTTCTGGTTCAGTGAAACTAGAGATTTTCTCGAGTTTATCTTAACCCTCTAATACCCAACCACTTTTAAACATCGCTAGTGAGAAAGGCCAATTTTGATGGTATGAGGCAAAAATTTTCAAAAGCTGATTGGGCGCGGATGTTCGCAGGTGAAGGGACGGCTGGAAAATGGGAAGCCTTCAGAAATGAGATAACAAGAGTCCAGAGAAAGTATATGCCTGTTAGGGTGAAAGGAAAGGCTGGTAGGTGTAGGGAATGTTGGATGACTAAAGAAATTGAGGTTTTGGTTAAGGAAAAGAAGGAAGCATATGTCAGGTATAGACAGGATAGATCGAGTGAATCCTTAGAAGAGTATAAAGGCAGTAGGAGTATACTTAAGAGAGAAATCAGGAGGGGGGAAAAAAGGGGACATGAGATAGCTTTGGCAAATAGAGTTAAGGAGAATTCAAAGGGTTTTTACAAATACATTAAGGACAAAAGGGTAATTAGGGAGAGAATAGGGCTCCTCAAAGATCAGCAAGGTGGCCTTTGTGTGGAGCCGCAGAAGTTGGCAGGATACTAAAACAGTATTTTGTATCAGTATTTACATGGAGGACATGGAAGGTTTTGAATGTAGGGAAACAGATGGTGACATCTTGAAAAATGTCCATATTACCTTGAAATGTCTTGAAATACATAAGAGTGGATAAATCCCCAGGACCTGATCAGATGTACCCTAGAAGTCTGTGGGAAGCTAGAGAAGTGATTGCTGGGCCTCTTGCTGAGATATTTGATCATTGATAGTCACAGATGAGGTGCCAGAAGACTGGAGGTTGTCTAATGTGGTGCCACTGTTTAAGGTGGTAAGGACAAGCCAGGTAATAATAGACCAGTGAGCTTGACGTCAATGGTGGGCAAGTTGTTGGGGATCCTGAGGGAATCCTGAGGGACAGGATGTACATGTATTTGGAAAGGCAAGGACTGATTAGGGATAGTCAATATGGCTTTGTGCGTAGGAAATCATGTCTCACAAACTTGATTGAGTTTTTCGAAGAAGTAACAAAGAGGATTGATGAAGGCAGAACATAAGGTGTGATCCACATGGACTTCAGTCAGGCATTCGACAAGGTTCCCCATGGGAGACTGATTAGCAAGGTTAGATTCCATGGAATGCAGGGAGAACTAGCCATTTGGATACAGAACTGGCTCAAAGGTAGGAGACGTAGGCTGGTGGTGGAGGGTTTTTCTGACTGGAGACCTGTGACTAGTGGAGTGCCACAAAGATTGGTGTTAGGTCCATGACTTTTCATCATTTATATAAATGATTTGGATGTGAGCATAAGAGGTATAGTTAGTAAATTTGCAGGTGACACCAAAACTGAAGGTGTAGTTGACAGCAAAGAAGGTTACCTCTGATTACAACAGGACCTTAATCAGATGGACCATTGGGCTGAGAAAGGTAAATGTGAGGTGTTGCATTTTGGGAAAGCAAATCTTAGCAGGACTTATACACTTAATGGTAAGGTCCTAGGGAATGTTGCTGAACAAAGAGACCTTGGAGTGCAGGTTCATAGCTCCTTGAAAGTGGAGTCGTGGGTAGATAGGATAGTGGAAAAGGTGTTTGGTATGCTTTCTTTTATTGGTAAGAAATTGAGTACAGGAGTTGGGAAGTCTTCTTGCGACTGTACAGGCCACTTTTGGAATATTGCGTGCAATTCTGGTCTCCTTCCTATCAGAAAGATGTTGTTAAACTTGAAAGGATTCAAAAAAGATTTACAAGGATGTTGCCAGGGTTGGAGGATTTGAGCTTTAGGGAGAGGTTGAATAGGCTGGGGCTGTTTTCTCTGGAGCATCGGAGGCTGAGGGGTGACCTTATAGAGGTTTATAAAATCATGAGGGGCATGGATAGGATAAATCTCCCTGTGCATCCTCTCACAATTCATTTAGATTCCACGAGTTAGTGCTATGAGGAACAGTCAGCAAATGCAGCTTAACACGTGGCTGCGAGGCTGGAGCAGGAGGGAGGGCTTCAGATACCTAGACCATTGGGATACCTTCTGGGGAAGGTGGGACCTGTACATGAAGGATGGGTGGGAGATTTGCTCATGTGATTCAGGAGGGTTTAAACTCGTTTGACAGGGGGTTGGGAATCAGATCCACATGTCTGAGAGGGGGTCAGTTGCAAAATGGACAGTGACAGGATATATTGAATCTATCAGGAAGGTTTCTCATGCGATGAAACAAAGGGATCGGTTAAAGTGTGTTTACTTTAATGCCAGGAGTGTCTGAAATAAGAGTGACGAACTTAGAGCATGGATCAGTACTTGGGGCTACAATGTTGTGGTCATAATGGAAACGTGGGTTTCACAGGGGCAGGAATGATTGCTTGATGTTCCAGGGTTTAGAACGTTTAAAAAGAACAGGGAGGGTGGAAAAAGAGGAGGGGGTGTAGCATTGCTAATCAGAGAGTGCATCACAGCTACAGAAATGAAGGTTGTTGAGGAAGGTTTTTCTACTGAGTCAGTATGGGTGGAAGTTAAGAACAGCAAGGGAATAACCACCGCATTGGGGGTTTTCTACAGACCACCTAATTGCAGTAGAGAGATTTAAGATCTCATAGGTGAGCAGATTCTGGAAAAATGCAAAAGTAGCAGAGTTGTTATTATGGGTGATTTTGACTTTCCCAATATTGACTGGAACCTCCTTAGTGCAGATGGTTTGGATGGAGCCATTTTTGTCATTTGTGTTCAGGAGGGTTTCCTTACTCAGTATGTGGACAGGACAACAAGGCGGGCAGCCATTTTGGGTTTGGTGCTCAGCAATGAGACAGGACAGGTGTCAGATCTTGTGGTGGGAGAGCACTTTGGTGAAAGTGATCACAACTGCCTCACATTTAGCATAGCCTTAGAAAGTGAAAGGAGTAGTTACCGAGGGAAGATATTCAATTGGGGACAAGGAAATTATGGCGCTATCAGACAGGAGTTGGGAAGTACAGACTGGGAGCAATTGCTCCACAGAAGGGGCACAGCAGACATGTGGAGATTATTTAAGGAGCAGTTGTTGCAAGTGATGCACAAATTTGTTCCTCTGAGACTGGTAAGAAGGGGTAAGATTAAGGAACCTTGGATGACGAGAACAGAGGAACTTCTCGTCAAAAGGAAGAAGACAGCTTGCGTAAGGTGGAGGAAGCGAGCTAGCACAGCTTTAGAGGATTACAGGCTTGCTAGAAAAGAGCTCAGAAATGGACTGAGGAGAGCCAGGAGGGGGCATGAAAAAGGCTTGGCAAGAAGGATTAGGGAGAACCCAAAGGCATTTTACTCCTATGTAACGAATAAGAGAATGATCAGGGAGAAGGTAGGGCCGATCAGGGATAGCGGAGGGAACTTGTGCGTGGAGTCTGAGCAGTTAGGGGAAGCCCTAATTGAGTTTTTTGCTTTGGTTTTCACCGAGGAAAGGTAACTTGTTGTAAATGAAAACTTAGGAGCTGGGACACAGTCTTGACCCGATCAAGATTGATGAAGTTGATGTGCTAGAAATTTTGGAAAACATTAAGATTGATAAGTCCCCAGGGCCAGACCAGATTTACCCTAGGCTGCTCCGGGAAGTGAGAAAGGAGGTTGCTAAGTTTCTGGCGAGGATATTTGCCTCCTCAGTCTCCATGGGAGTCGTACCGGAGGATTGGAAGGAGGTGTATATTGTTTCTCTTTTAAGAAGTTTAATACGGAAATCCCTGGCAATTATAGACCAGTCAAGTCTTATGTCTGTGGTCAGCAAAGTTTTGGAAAGAATTCTGAGGGATAGGATTTATGACTATTTGGCAAAGCATAGTGTGATTAAAGACAGTCAGCATGGCTTTGTGAGGGGCAGGTCATACCTCACAAATCTTATTGAGTTCTTTGAGGAGGTGTCCAGACAGGTTGACGACAGTTGAGCAGTGGATGTGGTGTATATGGACTTCAGCAAGACATTTGATAGGGTATCCCATGGTAGGGGGGAGTTTAAGAGCCGCGAGGTTTTGCTGCAGCTCTACAAGTCCCTGGTGAGACCACACTTGGAATATTGTGTCCAGTTCTGGTCACCTCACTATCGGAAAGATACAGAGGCTTTGAAGAGGGTGCAAAGAAGGTTCACCAGGATGCTGCCTAGATTGGAGGGCTTGCCTTATGCAGAAAGGTTGAATAAGCTTGGACTTTTCTCGAGAGAGAGAGAGAGAGAGAGAGAGAAGGAGGAAGAGAGGAGACCTGTTCGAGGTCTACAAAATAATGAGAGGAATAGATAGAGTCAATAGCCAGAGACTTTTCCCCAGGGCAGGATTGACTGGTACGAGGAGTCATATTTTGAAGATATTAGGAGGAAGGTATAAAGGAGACGCCAGAGGTAGGTTCTTTATACAGAAAGTTGTGAATGCATGGAATGCGTTGCCAGCTGTGGTGGTGGAAGCAGAGTCATTGAGGATATTTCAGTGACTGCTGGACATGCACATGGTTAAGTTACTGTATTTTACATTAGGATCAAATCTCGGCACAACATCGTGGTCCAAAGGGGGATTCTGTGCTGTACTTTTCTATGTTCTATGCGAACCATTGGTAAAATGTCTTTTCTTTCATTTACAGGTCACTCTCATGGTGCAGCAGGAAGGAAGCATGTAAGTTATATTGCAGTGAAGAAAACAGCAGTTAATTTTTAATCAGCAAAGTTATGTGTTTAGCAGGTGCTTAATGTAAGTTCACTGTTGTCTTATTACAGAGCGGGGGGAGAGGTGTGGGGGTAGAAAGAGAGAGAAAAAGCAACAACTGTTTATGGTTTAAACTGAGGGTCACCACATCTAAGGCACAGGGAATGATCATTCACAGCAATCTCAACCAGAGCAGCAATTGAACCGCATGCTGTCAGCGTGACTATACATTGTAAGCCAACTATAGAATCAACTGAGCAAACCAACTCCTACATGGCCAGTGGTAAAAATATTGGGTGGCACAGTTGCTCAGTGGTTAGCATTTGCTGCCTCACAGTGCCAGGGACTCAGGAATAATTCCAGCCTCGGGTGACTGTCTGTCTAAAGGGAATTTGCATATTCTCCCCTTCTCTGCATGGGTATTCTCCGGGTTCTCTGGTTTCCTCCCACAGTCCAAAGATATGCAGTTTAGATGGATTGGCCATGTTACGTTGCCATAGTGTGAGGGTTATGCAGGCTAGGAACGTTAGCCATGGTAAATGCAGGGTTATGGGGATTAGAGAGGATGGTGGGTCAGGGTGGGATGTTATTCAGAGGGTCAGTATATGGGCCGATGGGCTGAAAGGCCTGCTTCGACGCTGTAGGATTCTATGATGTGCAGGTTAGGGGAATTGGCCATGGTTAATGCAGGATTACAGGAGTAGGGTCTGGGTGAGATCCTCTTCACTGGCTTGGGACAGACTGGATGGGCTGAATGCCCTTTGCACACTATATGGATTCTGGGGAGATCAATGTTTAACTCAGTGGTGTGGGGCAATTTATTCTGATCTCAATTTTGGTGAGATTCACTTTGAGTTTCTGAAATAACGGGGAAACAAAATCCTATGTTTTCAGCTCCCCAGGGTATGCCTGCTGATGTGAATTTGAAACTTGCTGTGGCAGGTAGTGGATTTGGAGTAAGATATTAAACAAAAGCAGATCTGGAGTTAAGACTCTAATGATGACTGTTGTCAGGAACAAATAACCATCTGGTTCAAAATTGAAGATTGAGGTGAGGAGGAATTTCTTCTCTCGGAGGGTTGAGTGTCTTTGGAATTCCTTGCAACAGAGAGCTGTGTGTGGGGACAGCGAATAGATTTAAGGCTGGGGTAGGTAGATTCCTGATCAGTCAGGGAATTGAGGGTTACATGTTAAGTGCAGGAAAGTGAGTGTGAGGAATCAGGCATCAGCCATGATGGTATTGAATAGCTGAGCCGGCTTGAGGGGCCGAATGGCCTTCTCCTGTTCATGTCTGTGATTGTTCTTAAGGGAATGAAATCTGCCCTCTTTACCTGGTCTTCTCTGCACTCCTAACCCTTTGCAAACTTTTCACTGGCTCTGGCTGAGCCAGTCGATTGGTTCAAGGATATTTCGGAATTGTATTCACTTCCCACTTTGGCAGAGATGGCCATGTCCTGTTCAGAGTACCAAGAAATAACATTTGTCAGGGTCAGTTTTAGGCTTGTTCCAGTCATGTGCATTGCCAAGAGAAATTGGTCTGTATAATGACCCCAGATATTCACAGCTCCTCCTATACACTGGTTGTCTTTCAGGCAAAGTTTGTTATTCTCATCTGTTTTCACCGAGTCATACAGCACGGAAACAGGCTCTTCAGCCCAACTCGCCCGTGCCGACCAGGTTTCCCAAACTCAACTAGTCCCACTTGTCTGCATTTGGCCCATATCTCTAAACCTTTCTTATCCATGTACCTTTCCAGATGTCTTTTAAATGTAATTTTACCTGCCTCTACCACTTCCTCTGGCAGCTTATTCCATATACACACTGCCTTCTGTGGGATAAATTTGCCTTTCTGGTCCTGTTTTAATCTTTCCTTCTCACCTTAAACCTATGCCCACTAGCTTTGGACACCCCACCCTGGGTAAAAGAGCATATCCATTTACCTTTTCTGTGCCCCTCGTGATTTTATAACTTGCCTCAGCCTCCAATGCTCCAAGGGAGAAAAGCTACCCAGCTTATGAAGCTTCTCCTTATAAGTCAAACCCTGCAATCTTGGTAACATCTTTGTAAATCTTTTCTGTAACCTTTCTTGCTTAACAACATCTTTTCTACAGCAGGTTGACCAGAACTGTACGCAATGGAATTCATCTGCCAGATTTCTGCCCATTTGGCCAACTTGTCAATCTCCCTGTGAAGTCACTCAGCATCATCCTCACAATTCACTCCTCTCCCTGAGTTAGTGTCAACTGCAATTTAGAGATTATGTCCTCAACACCCAACTCCGAATCATTTATAGAACCAATGTGGTTGTCAATGTGTACGTGTCAGTTTCTTCTTTGTGCATGTAAATATCAATTTACCTTCCGTTTCCCCTATGTGAATATGTGAATGTATTTACCAGTCTGCTCCTGCTCTGTGAATTGAGACCGTCAATGTTGACCTGTATTTGTCGGTTTCCTATGTGAATGTGTGAGTGTATTTACTGGTCTGTCCCTGCTGTGAATTGAGTATGTTGATATTAATCTGTATTTGTCATTTTCTCCTATGTCAATATGTGAATGATATTTTTATACCAATACGCAACACAACAGCATGTGATCTCAAAATCAGAATCACTGATATGGTATAGCACAGAAGCAGACCATTCAGCCCATTGTGCCTGTACTGGTACATTCTGTTATGCATCAGTTCTGCAGTAATTGGGAATGTAAATTTCATCCACACATTGTCAGTGTCTATATGGAAAGGACAATTTAACAACAGTTCTGTAGACAGCTGACTTTTAATAACTGTAGTCCTTGGTTGGTCAGATCACATTTGTGTTCAGTTCTGGGCAATTTATTTAAGGAAGGATCCTCAAGCTCTGTAGAGGGGTCATTGGAGATTTACTGGATCTCATTCACGTGTGTTCAGTTGTGGTTTTGTCCGAGTGTAGCACAAACTCTGTAAATAAACTCTTTTCAATGATGCTTAATTGTATTGCATTTCAGTCTGTTTATTTTTACATTCTGTGTGAGTGCATGTATAGTAGACTTTATCAGGCGCTGCTGGGCACTGTCTATCCTCAGCTGTGATAAGTGATGTTGAGAGTCGATTCATATCTGGAAATAATTGAGGCCAAATTTTATTCTTTTCCTTTCAGCATCCAGTGGCTGAGTGAGAGTGAGTTTACTCTTGTGCTGCCAGTCTGTATCTCAGGTCATTTCTCCTGTAGTGAATGGGCAACAGCCGAAGTTCTTTAATTGTTAGTGCCTGTAGGAATCACGTGCAAGTGAAAGTGTAACACACTGCAACAGAAAGGATTCTGTGCTGTTATTCAGAGTCCAGGTAGGAAACACAATGGACCTTTTGTATCTTGGATAGTGTGGAATCTAATAGAGAGTAATGATGTAAAATGTTGGTCTCAGAAAGCCATCAGCTTTTGTTTCAGTGCATAGTGATGTTCTTTTATGAATACTGGTGAAGTAACAATCAGTGCAAACTGAATCCATTTGCAACTTTGTGACAAACAATTCAACTGTATTGGAACTGACTAACCTTGTACGGAAAAGACAATTGGCTAATTCACTTCTATTTTTTTGATGCAAACAGGACATTACCCTGCTGATGATGCACCATTAGCAGTAATCTTATGTTGCTCTATAGTAGGGAGGAGGAATAGAAAAGGACCTTGTTTTTTTTTTGTGTCATGCAATGCAGAATATGTAAACTGTCAAATTAAGTTTATGGAATAATCAACACTGTTCAACTCTGTTTGAAAATAAAATGTGCAATTCTACAAGCCTACCAATTTTTGCTTTTTTTTCCCCCCTTTTCTCCACTGCTTTGAAGGGTGGTTATTAGATTCCATTGATGCATTGTGAAAATTGCAGCCAAATTTCATGCTTTTTTGGTGAGACATCCCAGGGAGGGGGAGGAGGAATGCAGAGATCTGTAGAAAATTGCAACAATTTTGAAAGAAGTACATAATTATCCAAAAAAAAGTTTCTGGATGGACTGAAACAGACAAAACAAAGTCTTCTGCTGCAATATGAAGAAATGCAGAATGATGTGATAAAGATGGGGATGATAAGCTCCTCTGATCCCATGATCCATTTATGCAAATGGATGCTGGCTGATCAGGATGAAAATTGTTAGCTGGTTGTTTCTGATCAGTGCAGACTCAAAAGTTTCAAAGGGCCTGATTCTGTGCTATAGGCCTCTCTGACAAAGGATCTGTGGGTAGAAATAATTTTGAACATAACATTCTGTGTTACTTGCAATGTCAATGGAACTGCATGGCTGTTAGACATTGTACTGTGTGTCAGGATAGTGTATGTTTTTGAAACTCATCATAAGTCAGAGAACGAGCGAGTAAGAGAGAGATCGAGATAGAGACTCTGTGTGTGTGTGTGTGTGTGTGGTGGGGGGAAACATATGGTTACGTACCTACACATTAATCATTCTATGTAAAGCTTTGACACAGATTGTGCATTTGGAATTCATATTATTTGATTGCTGTGTCTGTGTAAGTGACAAAAGTGTCCTTCACAGTTAAGCATAGCTGAAACGTATCCTTCAATTCAATTTGCACTCAATATATAGTTGCTCAAAGTAATCGCATCAGCTATTTGTTCGCCTTGATTGTAACATTAAATTTATTGTTACTAAATGCAGATAATATAAAGATTGGTGGACTTGTGGGCAGTGGAGAATTTTGTCAAGGGATACAGCAGGATATAGATCACTTGCAGATTTGGGTGGAGAATTGACAGATTGAGTTTAATCCGGCAAGGTGTAAGATGCTGGACTTTGGGAGATCAAATGTTAAGGAAAGGTATACAGTTAATGGCTGGACTCTGAACAACATTGACGTACAGAAGGATCTTGGGCCATACTTAGAGTATTGTGACAAAATTGATAGCTGAAATGTTTCCTTCAATGTGCTCACTATCTACCTCACATATGGTTGTTCAAACTAAGCATTGTCCATTTGTTCACCTCGATTGTAATCCTTAATAAAGCTCAGAACCTGTGAGGACAACCTCATTTGGGACCTTGAGTTCCTGTCACACTACTCACACACTCATGCAGACCCTCTCTCATCCACACGCTTTCCCTCATACACACATACATGCACCCTCACACTTACACCCATGCACACACCCTCTCACAAGCTTATACTCTATCACACTTTACCAAGCATACACACAGACATTCGCATGTGTACTCACACTCAAATGCTCTCTCTCACACACACAAACATATGCACGCACGCACATGCAAGTCTCTGGAGGTGAATTTGCATTTGAAGAGTTATATTTGCAGATACATTCTATTTTGCTCAAAAAGAGTACAATCTGCAGGCAGTCAATCCATGTAATACTTCATAAATTCCGACTTTTGCAATAGAACGAGTCTGACTCAAGATTGGGATACAGACAGACTCTAACCTCACCTTTAATACATTGTTTCAGTTGAGATGTCACCTTTTTTAAAATAAAACCTGAAGTTATTTTGAGAATGTGACGTAAAAGAAGTTCTGGGATGTATATATTAATGAACTGAAACCTGCAACCCATTCTAAAAGATGAAACACTGAACAGCAATCTAGGTTTCTTCAAAATATCATTTCAGTTGCATGACACTAATAGTCTTTTGCGATAAATTCTGTGTCTCATTATCCTGTTTCACAGCTACCTGATGAAGGAGCAGCACTGTGAAAGCTAGTACTTCCAAATGAACCTGCTGGACTATAATCTGGTGTTGTGTGATTTTTCAATTGTGGTTGCCACATTACAGGAAGGAAGTGCAGGATTTAGAGAGGGTGCACAAGAGGTTTGCCAGAATGTTGTCTAGTGGGTATGAGCTATAAAGAGAAGCTAGAAAAACTGGGTAGTTTTCTTCTGAGCAGCAGAGACTGAGGGCTGACTTAATAGAAGTCTATAAAAGTTTGAGAAGAGTTATAGCTCAGGTTGAGGTTCTGGATCTAGGTTTTCTCGCTGACCTGGATGTTTTATCACCATAGTAGGTACCATTATCAATGATCCTCCGGATGAAGCACTGGTGGTATGGCCCATTTTGTATTTATGTGTCCACTACCTTGAATAAACAGGCAGAAAACTAGCCACCAGGACACATGAACATCAACTAGCCACAAAAAGACATGACCCACTCTCACTAATATCCTTTCATACAGATGAGGAAGGACATCACTTCGACCGGGCCAACACATCCATCCTAGGAAAGGCCAAACAGAGACATGCATGAGAATTCCCAGAAGCATGGTATCCCAACCGGAACTCCATCAAAAAACACATTGACTTGGATCCAATTTACCACCCCCACAGAAAATGAACAGGAAATGACATCACCACAGGAAATTCCATCACAAACCAAGGAAACCTAAATACATAAATAAAAAGCGGGCCATACCACCAGTGCTTCATCCGGAGACTCACTGATGATGTTACCTAGTATGGCAATGAAACGTCTGAAAACAAACCTTCCAGTTCAGCCAGCAAACCTATATGCAAAAGTCTATAAAATTGAGATGCATGGTTAAGGCTGATGGTCAGAATCTTTTTCCAAAAGTTGAAATGTCTAAAACTAAGGGGCATGAATATAAGGTGAAAGTTCAAGGAGACCTAAGGTGCAGTTTCTTTTAATGTAAAGAGTTTTAGGAGTGGAACGCACTGCCAGGGGTGGTGATGGAGGCAGATACAATAAAGGTATTGAAGGGACTTAAAAATAAGCAAATTCACATGCAAGAAATGGAGGAATATGGACCGAGGGCAGGCAGAAGGGATTAATTGCATTTGGCGTCAAGTTCGGCACAACATCGTACACTGAAGAACCTGGGCTGTACTGGTCGAGTTCAGATTTAATACAGTGTATATTTCCGATGCGCATTCATTCAAATTGATAGGAACTGATAATATAGATTAAAAAATATAAAATTCTATTTCCTTGGTGGTGTTTGACTCTTGGTTTGAACATATCTCTGGAAACGGAGCTCAGTGTGAGTCTGACTGTATCCACTCTGTGACTGTGGAAAGGAAGTTCTTCGCTCTGACAGCAGTAACATACCTGCTGTTTGTTAGAAGCAGCTGGTCACACTTGGCTCTGTACCGAGGGAATATTACATTGTCTTGGTCCTTTGAGTACTTGCCTGGAGGAAGACAGAAGAGATACCTCCTGTAAATCAACATCAGCTGTGATTGGCAACATCAATGTAACATTCAGTTAATGATCAATAGGATTTTTTGTTTAAAGCCAGAAATTTAAACAGAACCACAGGTCTAATTCCACTCCTGCTCTGAGCTGCTCTTTGTCCATTTTTTCTTAAAATTCTAAGACCAGTTGAGTGAGATTCAGAAACTAAACAACACCCATACAGCTCCATGAATGAGGCCACCTGATGCAAGTGGGTATGTGGATATGTGAGTTTAGTTATTGATCTATACCTGTCAGTTCCTGCTTAGTGAATGTGTGGGTGTGGTTATCAAACTGTAACTTTCGGTATATAGTAAATATTATTTACATATTCACACAGCATTGACTGGTCTCATTGATAACTAGAGAATAATATAGCATCGGGGGGCGGGCATTCAGCTCATCTTGTCCATGCCAACGCACCCAGGTGCCCTTTCTCATCCCACCATCCTGCCACAGCCGGTAACCTTGCAGTTTACAACACTTGAGGTGCAGTTCCAGGGAACTTTTGTTTAAAAAAATGTAAGGTCTCTGCCTGCACCACCAAATCAGGCAGCAAATTACAGATACCCATTACTCTCTGCATAATAAAAAAAATTCCTCATATCATCTAATCCTAAAACCACTGAGTTTAAATCTGTGCTCCCTGATTTTTGAACTCTCTGCCAAAGTAAACAGGTTCCTCCTGTCTAATGTCTCCCTCTAATGTCACTAGTTAGTTAAAAATCACAAAACACCAGGTTATAGTTCAACAGGTTTATAAGGAAGTGCACGCTTTCAGAGTGCTGCTCCTTCATCGGGTTGCTCACTATTTAGTACTGTAGACCCCCCCATAGCCGTGGAGGATATGTTCCAGAACCTACAGTGGAAACACAAAACCATTAAATTAAATGGGAAATATGCCTTCCCGGCAGCCTCCTGGTCCCTGGTTCTGGAACATTCCCTTTTATATACTCGGACCACGGTAAACCGTGATAACCGGACCCACGAATGGGGGGGGTCGCCCTGTATTCCTTAATCATGGCACCTCTATTCCAAGGAATACAACCGCAAACTCTCCTAATAGCTACAATTCACCAGCCCTGACAACATTCTAGTAAATCTCCTCTGCACTCTCTCCACAGCAATGACGTCCTTCCTGTAACATGGTGACCCGACTGCACACAATATTCCTGTTGTAGCCACCAGTGCCTCATACAGTGTCATTGTTATTTCCCTATTTTTGTATTCACCCCTCTGCCAATGAAGGAGAGCATTCCACGTGCCTTCTTTACAACCCCATCTATCTGTAGGGACCCGTTCATTTACACACTCAGATCTCTCACTTCACCTGCCCCTCTCAGTATATTCCCATTTATTGTCTATTCCCATTTACCGTCTGACTTCCCAAAATGCATTCCCTGACACTTATCAGAGCTGAACTCCATCTGCCACTTTCCCGCCCACTCCACCAAACCATCTATATAGTTCTGTAGCTTACAGCTATCCTCCACACTATCCACTACATGGCCAATTTTTGTGTCATCAGCAAATTTCACAAATTTGCCCACCATATTCAACTCCAAGTCATTAATGTATAAAACAAACAGCTCAGGTCCCAACACTGAGCCATGCAGAGCATCACTTGTAACAGCTTTCCATTTACAATGGCCGCCAACGACCATTATCCTTTCTTTCCTGTGACTGAGCCAACTTTGGATCCAATTCAACACATTAACCTGTATGCCATGGACTTTTAATTCTTCGACCAGTCTGCTGTGATGTGCTGCTCCTTTAACAAGCTTGTAAAAGACACAGGCTCTGAAAAGTCGGAGTTGATGGAAGGGCTATTTTGATTATAGCTAACAGGTAATGCCTCAGGCAAAAGACTTCCACATTTTTAAGAAGAACACTTGTACAATGAAAGGGAAGTGTCCCAGTTTTCCCAGCTCAGCTTTTCTGTGATTTGATTTGGTTTTTGACTGTCTGGCTATTGACTGAAAGCAGTCAGACAGTTGAAAAAGCTGCTGAACACAAAGAAGCAGGTCCATGATGGTACCCTCTCTCTTGCATCTCTCCTGTAAGACCCTGTTGTTTGATTTTACCTTTTGTGCCAAGGGATATTTATGGGGATTGTTGTAAATGTTGGGCCCACCATCATTAAATTGATATAATCTGTTGGGTTTTCAGATTTTTAAGTTATTTAGTATTCTGTTCTCTTTTGTTTGTGTATCATTCAGTAAATTTGTAAATCAAACTGCTTTGTCTAAAACTATTAGTTTGACCAGCTGCATCCCTCCTGGAATATCTTCGTTATACTCGCTTAAAAACAACAAACAAAGTAAGGGTCCAGGTTACTTTCTTGAAATGTTTGGAGGGGTCTGGCCTTTTCCATAACAGATTGGGGCTGTTTGCAGAATTTATTCTGCAGTTCTGATTTGGGATTCAGGTTGTTGGACTCAAAGACAGCAAGTGGTAAGTCTGAGCGTCTTTTGTTCTGGGTGTTGAATTCAATTGGTTTAAATTCAATTGCTGGAATAAAGTGAGGACGGCAGATGCTGGAGATCAGAGAGGAGAGTGTGGTACTGGAAAAGCAAGCAGGTCAGGCAGCATCTGGGGAGTAGGAGAATCAATGTTTTGGGCATCAGCCCTTCATCAGGAAACAGTGCTTGGATTGGAATGGCTCTATGAGTCACCAAAAGTTTTCTGGGGGTGGAAGAAGTGATTTCAGAATTTTGCAAAAAGTGATTCAGGCCAAGTTGCGAGAATTAGCAGACCAGCTGGAGCTTGACCTGTCTCCTTCTATGAGGAAAAGGGCGATAATTACAGTAATAGCTCACCATTTAAATTTGCTGGAAATGCCATCAGAATCTTTAGAGATAGCTAACATTCAATTGAAAATGAAGCAACTCGAGTTAGAGGCAAAAGTCAAGGGCAACAGAAACAAAACAGTTTGAATTATGATTAAAAGCAGAAGAGAGGGAGAAGAGAGAGAAAAAGAGTGAGGGGAAAGGATTTTCCAGTACGAGCAGCAGGGAAGGTAAGACCGTTTGGTTTTAAAAGTACTTACCGGTAGCGGGCAGCGGTGTTTTTTTTTCTCTTTCACTCTCTCTTCACAGAAAGAGCGGGAGCACCAAGGGGAAGTGACGACGACCAGAGGGGCAGCCGAGACCCGGAAGCAGTTAGTGTAAGCTTACCTGGGTAGGTTTTTTCCCCCTTTAAAAGCGCGAAGGAGAGGATGAACTTCGGATCATTCGGGAGGCAGAGGGGGTCATAGATCAGAGTTATAGGGAAGTAGTAACTCCAAAGATGGCAGATAGATGGGTGACAGTGAGGGGGACTGGGAGGAAGCAGCCAGTGCAGGGACCCCCTGTGGCCGTTCCCCTCAAGAACAAGTATACCGTTTTGGATACTTGTGGGGGGGATGACTTACCAGGGGTAAGTAACGGGGCTCAGGTCTCTGGCACGGAGCCTGTCCCCGTTACTCAGAAGGGAAGGGTGAAGAAGAGCAGAGCAGTAGTAATTGGGGACTCGATAGTTCGGGGCACAGATAGGCGGTTTTGTGGGAACGAGAGAGACTCACGTTTGGTATGTTGCCTCCCAGGTGCAAGGGTACGTGATGTCTCTGATCGTGTTTTCCGGGTCCTGGAGGGGGAGGGGGAGCAGCCCGAAGTCGTGGTCCATATTGGCCCCAACGACATAGGTAGGAGGAGTGCCGAGGATGTTAGACAGGCTTTCAGGGAGCTAGGTTGGAAGCTCAGAGTTAGAACGAACAGAGTTGTTGTCTCTGGTTTGTTACCCGTGCCACGTGATAGAGATTCGAGGAATAGGGAAAGAGAACACTTAAATGCGTGGCTACAGGGATGGTGCAGGAGGGAGGGATTCCGGTTTTTGGATAACTGGGGTTCTTTCTGGGGACGGTGGGACCTCTATAAACAGGATGGTCTACATCTGATCCTGAGGGGCACCAGTATCCTTGGGGGGAGGTTTGCTAGTGCTCTTGGGGGGGGGTTTAAACTAACTCTGCAGGGGCATGGGAACCCAGATTGTAGCTTCAGGGTGCAGGGCCTGGAGTGTAGGGAGGTTAGGAACATGGCCTCAATTTCCAAGGAGGGTGCCTGTAAACAGGAAAGTGGCTTGAAGTGTGTATACTTCAATGCAAGAAGTATACGAAATAAGGTAGGTGAACTTGCAGCGTGGGTTGGTACCTGGGACTTCGATGTTGTGGCTATTACGGAGACATGGCTAGAACAGGGACAGGATTGGCTGTTGCAGGTTCCAGGATTTAAATGTTTTAGTAGGGTCAGAGGTGGGGGTAAAAGAGGGGGAGGTGTGGCATTGCTTGTCAAAGATAGTATTACAGTGGTGGAAAGGACGATGGATGAGGACTTGCCATCTGAGGTAGTTTGGGCTGAGGTTAGGAATAGGAAAGGTGAGGTCACCCTGTTAGGAGTCTTTTACAGGTCTCCTAATAGTCCTAGAATCATTGAAGAAAGGATAGGGAAGGTGATTCAGGAGATGAGTGACAGTAATAGGGTGGTTGTTATGGGGGACTTTAACTTTCCTGATATTGATTGGGAAAGCTATAGCTCAAGTTCGTTAGATGGGTCAGTGTTTGTTCAATGTGTGCAGGAGAGTTTCCTGACACAATATGTAGACAGGCCAACAAGAGGTGAGGCCATACTGGATTTGGTTCTGGGTAACGAACCAGGCCAGGTGTTAGAATTAGAGGTAGGTGAGCACTTTGGGGATAGTGACAATAATTCGGTGATTTTTACTCTCGTGATGGAGAGGGATAAGTGTGTACTACAGGGCAAGAGTTATAGCTGGGGTCAGGGAAATTATGATGCGGTGAGGCATGACTTAGGATGTGTGGCTTGGAAAAGTAGACTCCAAGGCAAGAGTGTAAATGATATGTGGAGCTTGTTCAAGGAGCAACTATTGAGTGTCCTTGATAATTATGTACCTGTCAGGCAGGGAGGAAAGGGTCGTGCGAGGGAGCCGTGGTTTAATAAGGAATTGGAATCCCTTGTTAAATGGAAGAGGGTGGCCTATCTCAAGATGAGACGTGAAGGTTTAATTGTGGCGATTGAGAGGTATAGGGTAGCCAGGAAGGACCTGAAGAGAGAGCTAAGAGCAGTAAGGAGGGGACATGAAAGGTCCTTAGTCGGTAGGATTAGGGAAAACCCTAAGGCTTTCTATAGGTATGTTAGGAATAAAAGAATGACTAGGGTAGGAATAGGTCCAGTCAAGGATAGTAGTGGGAAGTTGCGTGTGGAGGCGGAAGAGATTGGGGAGACACTGAATGAATACTTTTCTTCAGTATTTACTCAGGAACAGGGCATTGTCGTCGATGTGAATACTGAGTCACAAATAAGTAGAATGGATGGCTTTGAGGTATGTAGAGAAGAGGTGTTGGAAATCCTGGAAAAGGTGAAAATAGATAAGTCCCCTGGGCCTGATGGCATTTATCCTAGGATTCTCTGGGAAGCAAGGGAGGAGATTGCAGAGCCATTGGCCTTGATTTTTATGTCCTCTTTGTCTACAGGAGTAGTGCCAGAAGACTGGAGGATAGCAAATGTGGTTCCCTTGTTCAAAAAGGGGAGTAGGGATAACCCTAGTAACTATAGGCCGGTGAGTCTCACTTCTGTTGTGGGCAAAGTCTTAGAGAGAATTGTAAGGGATAGGATCTATGCACATCTGGATAGGAATAATGTGATCAAGGATAGTCAGCATGGTTTTGTGAAGGGCAGGTCGTGCCTCACAAACCTTATTGAATTCTTTGAAAAGGTGACGAAGGAGGTTGATGAGGGGAAAGCGGTAGATGTGGTATATATGGATTTTAGTAAGGCGTTTGATAAGGTTCCCCATGGTAGGCTACTGCAGAAAATACGGAGATATGGCATTGAGGGTGAGTTGGAGGTTTGGATTAGGAATTGGCTGGATGGAAGAAGACAGAGGGTAGTAGTTGATGGCAAAGTTTCTTCATGGAGTGCCGTCACTAGCGGTGTTCCGCAAGGATCTGTTTTGGGACCATTGCTGTTTGTCATTTTTATAAATGACCTGGAAGAGGGGTTAGAAGGTTGGGTGAGCAAGTTTGCGGATGATACGAAAGTCGGAGGAGTTGTTGACAGTGAGGAAGGATGTGGCAGGTTACAGCAGGATATAGAGAAGCTGCAGAGCTGGGCAGAAAGGTGGCAAATGGAATTCAATGTAGCTAAGTGTGAGGTGATTCACTTTGGGAAGAATAACAAAAAGATGGGGTACTGGGCTAACGGTCGGATACTTGGTAGTGTGGATGAGCAGAGGGATCTTGGTGTCCATGTACACAGATCTCTGAAAGTTGCCACCCAGGTAAATAGTGCGGTGAGGAAGGCATATGGCGTACTGGCTTTTATTGGTAGAGGAATTGAGTTCCGGAGTCCTGAGGTCATGATGCAGTTGTATAAGACTCTGGTGCGGCCGCATCTGGAATATTGTGTGCAGTTTTGGTCGCCATACTATAGGAAGGATGTGGAGGCACTGGAACGGGTGCAGAGGAGGTTTACCAGGATGTTGCCTGGTATGGAAGGAAGATCGTATGAGGAAAGACTGAGACACTTAGGGCTGTTTTCATTAGAGAAAAGAAGGTTTAGGGGTGACTTGATTGAGGTGTACAAGATGATTAGGGGGTTAGATAGGGTTGACAGTGTGAACCTTTTCCCGCGTATGGAGTCAGGTATTACAAGGGGGCATAGCTTTAAATTAAGTGGGGGTAGATATAGGACTGAAGTTAGGGGTAGGTTCTTCACTCAGCGAGTTGTAAGTTCATGGAATGCCCTGCCAGTAGCAGTGGTGGACTCTCCCTCTTTATGGGCATTTAAGCGGGCATTGGATAGGTATATGGAGGATAGTGGGTTAGTATAGGTTAGGTGGGCTTGGATCGGCGCAACATCGAGGGCCAAAGGGCCTGTACTGCGCTGTATTGTTCTATGTTCTATGTTCTATGAAAAAAAGAGGGAGTTTGAACGTTGGAAATTGGCACTTAGACAGGAGTTCAAAAATTTGCTTCCTGAATTAATAAGAACTCATGTGGAAGAGCAGAGAGTTAAAACAGCAAGACTGACATCAGAAATGGCTGATGATTGAGTTGATCAATAAATCAAAATTGGGCTACCAAAATCAATTTCAATCCATGAGGGATAATAATTGTGGATAAGAGAAATTCTCGTGTGGAAAGGAAAAAATAGATCTCGGTGAAGATCACAAGGATGATTTACTACAGGGTAAAAAGGAAACCCTTGAAGGGGAAAGAGAAGTGAAAAATCTCTGGTGTCTTCAATAAAGTAGGCCACATGGAGTCAGTGTTAGTGGGTTAGGAAAAGCATTGAAAGCCAGATGTAGGAAAACAAGACAAGCCAGTGAATTTTGTTGGAGTGGTAACATAGAGCACTGTGGAGACTAGAAAGCTGCACCAGAATGTACAAGCTGGTTGAAGTTTGTTTTTGGAGGAAGTGCCAGATCTTCTTAAACCATACACCGTGAAGTTAAAGCATAGGCCAGGAGCAGCAGGAAAGAGGGAACAATTTTCAGAGATCCTCTCAACCTGTGATGCTAAAAGATGAGGATATATGTACCTCTGAAAGACTATTGCCAGAAAAGGTAAGAGTAACGGGAATTCACATTGAAATAAAAAATACTCAATTGTAAGAAGTGAGGTGAGAGTATCTAGTGAAGAGGGGAGAAGTCATAGTAGGAGTACTGGACAAACTTTCAGCTCCAGGAATATAATTTATCGTTGCTAATGATGTTGCTGATTCACCGGTAGGAGCGCTGTTGACTGTGGTTGAAAAGCCAATGGAAATTTAGGCAACTGAACTATTGCAGGACACATATCCTGGGATATTTCCTGACTGAGTGGTAACGAGGTCACAAGGTCACCAATTGAAACAGGAAAGATCAAAGAGTACAGATAAGAAAGTTGAAGGGAAATTAGCAGAGACACTGTTTGATCAGATAGTCCAGACAAACCAGGAACAGATAAATGACAAAGCAGACATCTTTAGCTCAGGTAAATTAAGTAAGTTACAGCAAAAAGATGAAAATTTAAAGCAATTGTATCAAAAGACATACATAAAACAAATCCTATTGGATTGTTATTATCTTAAAAAAGATGTCTTAATGAGGAAATAGAGAACATCACATTCAGGCAGACGAGAAATGGGCAGAAGTTTATCAAGTTGTATTGCCAGTGGGTTATAGAAAGGACGTGTTGCGTGTAGCACATTAGCAACCTGCGTAAATTATCTGTTTGAAATTCACATTATTTAATTGTCATTTCTGTGTGTGACAACTGTTTAGTAAAGGATTAAGTCTGTCCTTGTCTGTCACAGAAACTCCATGTAAATATGCTTCATCCTGGTTGGAGGATTTGAGCTATAGACAGAGGTTGAATAGGTTGAACTGTTTCCCTGGAGAGTGACCTTATAGAAGTTTATAAAATCATAAGGCACATGGAGAAGTGGTGGAGCCTGGTACAATTACAACATTTAAAAGGCATCTGGATGGGTATAATGAGAAAACCTTAAAACTTGTCCTTAAATACTTAGACTAAATGTAATGTTGAATTATAGAGCACAAGAAAATAAACAGGGCAGGCAGGGAGGCATCAGGCCACAAAAGGGGGAACCGAGGATGTGCAGAAGATTAAAAACACCTGTTCTCACCAAGCAATTAAGAACATTTGCCTTAACATCAATGAATCTGTGTAAAAAGGACGCAGTAATAACATTTCACAGTTGTTAACATGTGAAATTAATGACAGTGTTTGTGATCTCGGAAACTTTATATCATCTCAATAGCATGCCAAAAACCTTGTAATAAACAGTTGGGTCCTATTAACTATAATGGATTCTTATGTGTGTGTATGTGTGTGTATGAATGTTTTGAAGTTATTTGCATTTTGGACTTTATGATGAATGAGTAGCCATCGCTGATTATGAAATGCAAACTCTGTAAAATGTAATATTGATGAAGCTTTAACTTACTTAGTGTTCTTACAGACCGTAACTGCCCCATTGTCAATTCCAACTCATCAGATCTTCTGCCTTCTTTGAATTTGAATCACAACCCTGAAAAGAAAGCATGTTTAATTTGAGACTAATGATTCATTTAAAATTCAACCTTATGGTAACATTTCAGCCCCATATACAGAATGATGCTGTGTTAAAGATAAAAAACAGGAGTCTCCTCCCAGCTTAAAAATTATTCTGACACAATCTGTCAGGAAGCCATTTTATGGTCAAAGCTTGCCCTCCTCACTAAGAAGCCTTTTTGAAAAATAATGATCTCTGGCATGTGCAAGGTTACCTTATGACCTCTCCCACTTAGTTTAGACTGATACCTCTTTATGATAGGGACTTACCTCACCAACAGGCACTGACTCGGCTGGATCTGTTTTTCCCACCTGATGGATGGCTAAGGGCCTATGGGAGTGATCAGTTAAGTGCACACAGACCTGTTAATTAACCTTTCTTCCTTATGAATTACTGCCTTCCCACTGTCTGTCTAATTAAGAACATGCAGTGTTTTTTGTAAAACTTTGTAAACAGGAAGCCTGTTTGTGACAAAAGAGTGGAGTAGCCTGCGAGGGCTCTTAAAGGAAGAGTTGGTATCCCACTCTTCTAAGGTTATAGAACCTTAGCTAACCTGGCCTTTAGGTGTCAATGTTACGTTATAACAGTGATGCTATTGGTAAATAAAGGTGAAGGCTAAAATTAAACTGTTTGTCAGATCTCCATGACGAACCAAAAGAGACTAATAAGTCTGAGTCCATAAGGGATTCCCTGGGCGGTCTCAACTTTAACAATATGAATAGAAAGGGTTTAGAGAGAGATGGGCTAAATGCTGACAAATGGGACTAGATTAGATTAGGATATCTGGTTGGCATGGACAAGTTGGACCGAAGGGTCTGTTTCCATGCTATATGTCTCTATGACTCGACAACTCTTCAGTAATTCTTCCCCGTCAGTGAACACAGTTTGCTGGTTACACTTTGCTTTGAACCGAGGAAGTATTACAGTGTCTTAGTCCCTCAGGTATTCGTCTGGAGGAAGACAGAGACACCACCTGTAAATCAACATGAGGCTAGTCTGGCAATATTGAACTGATTCATTGCACCTTCATTAGGATGTTTGTTGTTTTTTTTCTTTAAAGCCAACAACTTAACCAGAACCACGGATCTGATTCTATTTTTGCCCTAAGCTGCTTCTTGTCTGGAGATTTTGTTTGTTTTTCATGTGATTCGATACTAATTGATTTGGAGATGTTGGTGTTGGACTGGGGTGCACAATGTTAAAAATCACACATCAGGTGCTTCAAAAAAAACTGTTGCACTATAACCTGGTGTTGTGTGATTTTTAACTTGATACCAATTGAGTGAGATCCAGAACTGAACAACAACTGCCCAGCACCATGAATGGGAGTATTCAACCACCAGGATGCTTGCACAGTTCAATATCCAACTCCCCAACTACTTGTTGGAGAGAGGAAAAATGGTGCTACTTCTAATGTTTTTACCAAGACCCCAGTGTATGTCCTTTTACAATAGTATCACACTCCTACAGTTGATTCACACAAACTCAAGAAAGAGCGGGAAACAAAATGAAATTAAAACAGGGTTCAGAGGATTGCAAACCTCAAGAAAGTCCCACAGCAGCTTCGTCCCGCTCTGCCTCCCTCAGTCTGAGAAAGGCCTCTCTCTTCCCCCCAGTCCACTCACTCCAAGTTCCGGGACCAGTTCCTGCTCCGCTCGGCCTCTTACAAACAGCCCCCGGTTCTCCCTGAACTCACCCCGAATCAATCCCGGTCTCGGAGCCCCCTCTGTGTCCCAGGCTCCCATCCCGATGTGCTGCTGGAAGGAGCCTGCTGTTCCCTTGCTTCCCTGAGCGCTGATGTCTCCAATACGTTTTTTTTCAAACAAACCTCTTGCACTCACTGAGTAAATGCTTCTCAATGGCAGCGCTGGGGGAGGGCCTCATGCATGCGATCCTCTGCTCAGGAACAGTCAGCTTTGGGGAGAAAAACTTCAGTCCCAGATACAGTTGGGGCTGGAGTGAGTGGAGGCGGAGCTGGATGATCAGAGACATTGCCCTGCTCTGTCTGAATTCCTCTGAATTCTGAATTAACACACAACCTATCACTGTGAAAAAAAACTCATCCATTTGAAATTGTGATTACATTTGTTGTCAAGTTACACAATCTGCTGGAACCTGACCGTGAGTGTTTTCTACGCTTGGGGTCGATGCAACTCATTCTCAATTGCACAGAGTTAAAGAGAAATGAAAAGAAAAAGTTTCTATGTCATACTTTGCTTGAGTCAAGTGTTGAGTCACGTCTTGAGTGTGGGATTCATATATTTTTGAGAACTTGATTGATAACTGTGGGCCCAGAGACCTATCGATAACTGCTTAGGCATCGTGCAGCTTCATATAGGAATTTACAGTATTCCTCAGTGTTATGCGAATGCGTGTTAACCAGCAACTGTTAGCATGCTATATATGTGTCACTTTAACGTTGTATCTGTTGTGTCCTTATTTACACATTTTGCATTAACTCAGCATCTGTCCATCCAGACTCTGGTCCTCTGTGTAATAGTCAATTAGTGTTACTTCAAGACGGGTTTTATTCTGTATCCATCAAATGCTGATGTAAGCAGTAAAACGTTATGCTATTTGCCAGCCACTTAAATATTCCTGCAATCTGTGCCCCTAGGAGAGGCGAGTTCTGCAGATGCTGAGGATTTGAGGGCTTATGCCTGAAACGTTTAGATGAAGGGCTTATGCCCGATACATGGATTTTCCTGCTCCTCGGATGCTGCCTGACCTGCTGTACTTTTCCAGCACCATACACTCAACACCAATCTGTGCCTGTCTGTTTCTGGGATGTAAAGCACTTTTGTAAACCCTATTTCAGAGTCTTTACATATCAGTATGTTACTAGACTGAAACAAACCTTCGGAAGTGTAACTTATTTTACTCTGAAGGTGTCACCCTTTGACATAAGAATGTGTTTCATGTAGTATCTACAATTTTGAATGTACCAGATACCACTTTGGACAGACTCAGGTAGGACTCACTTCCCTCCACTCCCATACCCTATAAATATCAGCTTCTGCACACAGACAGTCACCCAAGGCTGGAATCGAACCTGGGACCCTGGTGCTGTGAGGCAGCAGTGCTAACCACTGAGCCACTGTGCCACCCCAATAGCAGGGGTGAGATCTCCAGTAAGAATACGCCCAACCATTTTATATTTACAATGAGAGCCTATATATCAATCTGCAAATTGCAGATTCTGCAATGTGAGTACAGTTGTCACTCTCTCCCTGTCAGTTTATGCGATGTGCATACTTGAGTGAAGTTATCTGCCTGTACGTGTTGGTTTCCAGTTACTGAATATGCGAGTAGAGTGATACCTCTACTCGCATATTCAGTAAGATATGCATACTTGAGTGAAGTTATGACCCTATACCTGTTGGTTTCTGCTATGTGAATATGACAGCTTTTGCTCTGTGAATGTGATTGTTTAATTATCAATCTGTCCATGTCAGTTTCAGCATTGTTAAAATTTGAACATTGTTATCAATATCTACCTGCCATCTTCTGCCAAGTGAACATGTGTGGGTCTGTATTGAAATGTACCTTTTGCTTTCTGCGGCGTGAATGCATGAGTGTGGTTGTCAATCTTTCCGTCAGTTTCTGCTATGTGAATGTATGGTGTAGTTATCCATCTGGACTGATGAAGGGCTTTTAGCCAAAACCTCAATTCTTCTGTTCCTTGGATGCTTCCTGACCTGCTGTGCTTTTCCAGTACCACACTCCTGACTCTAATCTCCAGCATCTGCAGTCCTCACTTTTTGCGTATCCATCTGTACCTGTCAGTTTCTGATCTGTGAATATGGAAGTGTAGTTATTGATCTCTCCAATTTGAATATGACTGTCTCTCCCTGTCAGTTTCTGTGATGTGAAGATGATGGTCCAATTATCTATCTGCCCATGTCAGATTCTGCTGTGTGAATACGAGTGTCATTATCAGTCTCTACCTGTCAGCTTTTGCTATGTCAATGCGATGTTAATTATTAATCTGTCTCATTAGGTTCTAGGTGAGTGTAAGAATGTAGTTATCAATATATACCTGTCAGATTTTTCTCTGGGAATATGAGAATGTATTATCAAAATGTATCTGTCTGTTTCTGCAATGTGAATGTGTTTGTGCAATCATCAGTCTATCCCTGACAGCTTCAACCATATGAATGGATGAGTGCATCTGTACCTGAAAGTATCTTTACCTGTCTGTTTGTGCTCTGTGAATAAGTGAGTGTACTTACATATTTGTCTCTGTTTAACATGACACTTGCAGAAACTGCAGGAGCTCTTTTTAGTTCAAATCTCTGTTCCTCAACATGAATAAGATTTCATCGATTGCCATCCATATCATGGTGGCAGAGTGGTGCCAGGGATGCAGATTCAATTCCAACCATGCTTCATTATCTGTGTGTAGTTTGCACATGTTTCCTCTGGGTGCTGTTGTTTTTCTGTATGGTCCAAACGTGTGCAGGTTTGCTGGATTAGCCATGGTAAATTGTCCTGTAGTCTTTAAGGATGTGCAGTGTCAGTGAGTTAACTATGGTAAGCGGGGAGTTATGGGGATAGAGTGGGGTCTACACCTGGGTGGGATCCGCTTTGGAGAGTTGTTGCAGGGGGATGGGCCAAATGACCTCTATCTGCACTGGAGAAATTCTATGTACTGTAAATGAAAATGAGACTTTTTATACCATTGTCAGTCTCTGACAGTATAGAGCAGTTTGGACAATTTCCACAACTTCTATGGTAGGGTTTATGATTGTAAGTTATATTCTGAATGTGCATTTTGAATTTATTGTTCACATGTTTATAACAAGACCACTTTGAGAGCTTTTTCATTCTGTGTCCAATAATCTCTAGGGATCTGTCTGAATGTGTACCTTTTCATGTCAATATTTCATTTCCCTTTGGACCACTTGAAAACAAAGTATTCATTCAGTCATTTTGTAAGAGGTGTGTTCTGTTTTCACTTTGTGGAAATGAATTAAATTGCAATATTTGTTTCAATCTGACACTTGGCCTGTTATCTAATTCCTCCAGCTTGGACAAACAGAATTGATATATGAATTACATACAGTCATAGAGTCAGACAGCAAGTTTAAACCATGGTAAGATAATTGGATGAATACTTAATCTGAATGTTTATTTACTTCTTTCTCTACTTAACTGGAATACATTGTGCATATGCAATAGGGGGTTCAGTATTTCTGAACAAACAAGTGGAGTTTACTTTTTGACCAATGTGATGCCATACATTTAAATTTGATTGGAAGTTCACTTGAATACTGGGACTGACATATTTCACTCTTACCCTGTCCTGTTTAACTTCATTAATGAAATGCTCGCTCTCCCAACCATGTGATCCTTGTGGGCATGATTTTTCTATTTTTGCCTATGGACCTATTAACCTGGCAGTACTTCTGAACTTTGTAAGTTATTCTATACCCACTGTGTATTGGCACTATCTCATTCTTTGTTGCGTCCAGAAATCAGTTGCCTTCACACCCTTCATTACATGAATAAGGACAATAACTGGCACAGTCAGCAACTATTTGCTCTGCTCTTCCATTCACTTGTACGGCTTGTGTACTTGGGAATTACTATCTACCTGTCAGTCTGTGCTATTCAATGGGACTGGTCCTTCAAAATTCTGCTCCGATGTGACAGGCTGCCACAGAGTAGAGCCACGTTGTCCAGTGAAGAACTTAGACACTAAAATTTAATGTTGACTATTCAGACTGTTCTCCATTGTGTATACACACTTATTTTATATATAAAAAAGATTTTTGAAAGGAACAGTTATGACACAGGGAGGATGCCTATACTCACTTGACCCTGCTTCAGTCTTCCTGCATTGTGTGACTGAACAGTTTAAATGTTTGCTGTAAAGTGGACAGCCAGTTAGCAAAGTGGGACAGGAGAGAGTTCTCAGTTCATGTTTCCTGAAGTGAATGGGAAAGATCTTATTTTCTGTAATTGTTTGTATCTGTAGGATTCATAGACAAGTAAAGCTGTAACACATTGCCACAGAAACGAGTCTGTGCTGTTCTTAAAAGTCAAGGTGGGAAAAGCAATGGACTTTTGCAATTCTGATAGTACGGAATCTAACTGGGAGTAGTGATATCAAGGACTGGCCTTCAGAGAGTCATACAGTTGTACAGCACAGAAACAGGTCCTTTAGTGCTGTTAGTGCTGACCAGAGATCCTAATCTGACCAAGTCCCATTTGCCAGCATTTGGTCTGTCCCCCTCTAAACCCATCCTATTCATGTACCAATCCAGGTGCCTACATAAGGTTGTAATTGTACCCACCACCTCCACTTCCTCTGGTAGCTCATTCCATACAAGCACCACCCTCTGCAATGATAAAGTAACCCCACAAGTGCTTTTTAAACCTTTTCCTTCTCACCTTAAACCTATGCCCTCTATCTTTGGACTCCCCAACACTAGAAAAAAAAAGACCTTGCGTATTCACCCTCTCAAATGTCACTCATGATTTTATTAACCTCATTAAGGTCATACCTCAGCCTCAGACAGTCCAGGGGGAAAAGCAATAGCCTATTTGGAGTCTCCCCATAACTCAAATCCTCCAGTCCTGGCAACGAAACATACGGATGGGAGTAATGCAGTTGATGTGGTTTACATGGACAACAATAAGGCCTTTGTCGGAGCGTAAACCCCAAACCAGAGATAAAAGACTCAGGAGGCAGGCAGGCAGGATTCAGGCAAGTGGGAGGTGTTTATTCAAGCAGAAACCAGTTAATGCAGGGAGAGGGCCAAAGGATCTTCCCATGAGACTGGCGTCAGAAGAGAGATCCATGCGCACACTGATTTTACAATAAAAAAAGCAGTATTTATTGTACACATTCTGTGGACAGTCACAAATAACATGATTAATATGTTCCTCCCGCTTACTTTGCATACCCTATCCTATGAGACGCCTAATCAATGATGGGCATCCATTGGACAGCTCCAGGTTAACATGATCTCAAGGTGATTAGCAGATACTGTAATTGCTCGGCTTTGGGATCTTTCTATGTATCCTATTTGTTCGCATTCCAGAGTTACTTGCTATACTCCTTCGGGTTTCTATCAATCAGTCTAACTTATCTTGAGGGACATCCTGGATGCTGTTATTCATTGTATTTAATTTTCATCAAATTCTATTGCTACTCTTACATGCCCGACAGTCCTTATTATATATGAAGAAAAAACAAAACTGTTAATTTTGCATTACTTGCTAAAAATTTGTAATTTTAATTTCTCTTATAAAGTTAGTTAAAATGTGTAAAGTCACACAGTTATGAAACTGAGTAGTATAAGATAACTTTAGCTGTTGCCCCCTCAGTTGTTTTAGGGGATTAATGGGCTGTATCTAACATCTGGTGCCTGTTCATTTACTGGCACAATTCTATTTCATTTAATGTGGCTGGAGTTACTCGTTTATCAGACCTTAGGTCTGCTGGTCAGAACTGTTTCGAATGGAAACAGGCTGGGTCCTTTTTACTGTCCTCTGAGTGGCTTGTTCAATGGTATCATTATGTCTTACTGTTTGTGAACAGGCTGATATGCTTAGTTTCTGCCATTGTCTCTCACATCCTGTTGTTTAATTCTACTTTCCACTTATCGGCCAGTTTGTGTTAACAGATGTGGGCCACTCTATTCTGGCAGGTACAGGCCACCCCGACAGCCTTTGACAAAGTCCCATATAAAAGACTGGTCGAAGACTGACTCTTGAAGTCTTAAGCAAACTGGATCTGAAATTAGCTTGCAGACAGGATGCAAAGTGTGATGGTGATGGGTTGTGTTTGTGATTGGAAGCCTGTGACCAGCGGTGTCCCACAGGGATCAGTGCTGGGATCCTTGCTGTTCATTATGTACATTAACGACTTGCATGTGAATGTAGAATGTATAATTACTATATTTATAGATGAGATTTTAGTGTGGAAGTGCAAAATGTGTTGATGCAGGCTTGGAGGGCAAAGGGCCTGTTACTGTGCTGTACTATTTTTTCTTCTTCGACATGAAAATTGGCAGCACGATTGACAGTGAGGGGGCTGGTCTCAGGCTGCAGTGAGTACCACCGGCAGAACAATGGCTCTGATATTCCTGATAACTGTGATATAATGCATTTTAGGAGGTCTAACAAGGGAAAGAATTACACAATGAAGGATAAGTCCCTAGGGAGTACTGAGGAAGAAAGGGAGCTTGGTATACAAGTCTATAGATCCCAGAAGGAAACAGCACAGGCAGACAGTCTGCTGAAGGAGGCGTACAGAATGCTGGCTTTTAATACCTGAGCTGTACAATTTAAAAGAAAGGAAGTCTTATTACAATTTTATAAAACATTGATTAGGCCACAGATGGAATACTGTGTGCAGTTTTGGCTGCCACCCTATCAGAATGATGTGATTGTACTGGAGAGGGTGCAGTGGGTTGAAAAGTCTCCATTGAGGTAAGACTAGATGGGTTGGGTTTGGTTTTCTTGGAGTAGAGGAGGCTGAGGGAGGATCTGACTGAAGAATACCAGATTACCAGAAATGTAGGCAGAGTAGATTGAGAGAATCTTTCTCCCTGTGACCGATGTGTCTAAGTCCAGAGGGCACAAGTTGAAGTGGAGGAGAAAACAGCTTAGAGGAAATGAGAGAAAAATATTTTGACCCAGAGGGTGGGTAAAGTTTGGAACGTTGTTCCTGAGAGGGTGATTGAGTACTCTCACAGCATTTAAGCAGCATCAGGACATACTTTTAAAAAGCCAGGGTATAGTCAGCTATGGGCCAACTGCAGCTAAGTGGGATGAATGTAGTTTGGTGGTTGTTAAACATCATGGACATGGTGGGCCAAAAGGTCTGTTTCAATGCTGTACGACTATATCTCTATAACATCCTTGTTAAACTTGAGGTGGTACAACATCCTTCTTGCAGCAAATTGTACACAATCTTCTAAAAGTGGATTCACCAATATCCTGCACAGCCACCAGATGACCTCCCAACTCCTACACTCAATATCCTGAACAATGAAGGCAAGCACGCCAAATGCCTTTTTCACCACCCTGTCTATCTGCAACTACATTCATGGACTTGGAGGTGCCAGTGTTGGACTCGGATGGACAAAGTGAAAAATAACAACACCAGGCTTTCGTCTATTTGGAAACACTAGCTTTTGAAGCACTGCACCTTCATCAGGTGGTAGCAGGAGGAACAGTGCTTTGACAGCTAGTGCTTCCAAATAAACCTGTTTGAGTACATTCAAGGAAATCTTCACTGGCACACTGAGATTTCTTAGTTAAGCAACACTCCCCAATGCCCTACCATTAAGGTTGGAATTCGTGCCTGGGTTTGCCTTCTCAAAACATATGTAAACTAAACTACAACTGCCACTCCTTAGCCCACTGACCCACCTGACAAGAGGTATAGTTAGTAAGTATGCAGATGGCACTAAAATTGGAGGTGTAATGGACAGCGAAGATGATTACCTCGGATTACAACAGGACCTTGATCAGATGGGCCAATGGGCTGAGAAGTGGCAGATGGACTTTAATTTAGATATATGCGAGGTGCTGCATATTGGGAAAGCAAATCTTAGTAGGACTTATACACTTAATGGTAAGGTCCTAGGGAGTTTTCCTGAACAAAGAGACCTTGGAATGCAAGTTCATAGCTCCTTGAAAGTGGAGTTGCAGATTGATAGGATAGTGAAGGAGGCGTTTGGCACGCTTTCCTTTATTGGTCAGTGAATTGATTACAGGAGTTGGGAGATCATGTTGCGGCTGTACAGGACATTGGTTAGGCCACAGTTGGAATATTGCATGCAATTCTGGTCTCCTAACTATCGGAAAGATATTGTGAAACCTGAAGGGGTTCAGAAAAGATTTACAAGGATGTTGCCAGGGTTGGAGTATTGAGGTATCGGGAGATGTTGAATACGCTTAAGGCTGTTTTTGGAGGGGTAACCTAATAGAGGTTTATAAAATCATGAGAGCTATGGATAGGATAAATAGACAACATTTATTCCCTAGGGTAGGGGAGTCCAGAGTGAGAGGGCATAGGCTTGGGGTTAGAGGGGAAGATTTAAAAGGGATCTGGAGAGCAATTTTTTTCAATGTCACGTAGTGTGTGCATAGAATAAACTGCCAGAGAAATTGGTGGAGACTGGTACAATTACACCATTTAAAAGGCACCTGGATGGATACAAGAACAGGAAGGGTTTAGAGGGATATGGGCCATATGCTGGCAAATGAGACTGGATTAGTTCAGGATATCTGGTTGACATGGATTAGTCCAGCTGAAGTATCTGTTTCGGTGCTGTATAAATCTATGACTATATGGTTGTGAATAATAACATTTATTAGAAATGGGGTGATGTGCATGGAGAATGGAGAGAGATTAAAAAAATTGTAATTCCTTGGTGGTATTTCACTCTTTGTTTGAAATTGAGCTCAATGTGCGTCTAATTCAAACTGCTGTGACTGTGGAAAGGATGTTCTTTAGTATGACAATGGTAACATACCTGCTGTTTGTTCGAAGGACTTGGCTTTGCCCCTTGGGAATGTGTCTTGGTCCTTCAAGTATTTGTCTGGAGGAAGACAGAAGAGATATTTCCTGTAAATCAACAAACGTTTGAATGCAACATTCATTTAATAATCATTAGGCTGTTTTTCTTTCAAACCAGCAAGTCCAACAGAACTATAGATCTGATTCTATTCTTGGCCTGAGCTGCTCTTTGTCTGGTAATTGTAATAAAAGTATCTGTACCAACTCACTGAGAACCAGATACTAACCAACACCTCCACACTACAAGGCGACACGGTGGCACAGTGATTAGCACTGCTGCCTCACAGCGCCAGAGACCCGGGTTCAATTCCCGCCTCAGGCGACTGACTGTGTGGAGTTTGCATGTTCTTCCCGTGTCGGCGTGGGTTTCCTCCGGGTACTCCGGTTTCCTCCCACAGTCCAAAGATGTGCAGGTCAGGTAAATTGGCCACGCTAAATTGCCCGTAGTGTTAGGTAAGGGGTAAATGTAGGGGTATGGGTGGGTTGCGCTTCGGCGGGGCGGTGTGGACTTGTTGGGCCGAAGGGCCTGTTTCCACACTGTAAGTAATCTAATCTAATCAAAGTGTGTATCTAAGCTCAGAGTTTCCTTATCAATCCATACCCGTCAGTTCCAGTGAGGTGAATGTGGGAATACAGCTATCAACCTGTACCTGTCAAAATAAGCTGTGCAAATGTGAGTGAATGTAGTTATCAATCTGTCCCTGTCACACTCTGGTTAATAAATTTACATTTTGGCACCGCAGAGACTGACAGGGACAGATTAATAACGACACTCACATTCACAGAGCATAAACTGACAGGTATAAATTGATAACTAAACTCATACCCACACAATAAACTTGCAGGGACTGGTTGTTAAAAACATTTTAAGTAAATAAAATCAGTCCCTGTGTGTTTCACTGACGAGGATGTGAGAGTTTAGTCATCAATATGTACCTGTCAGTTTCTGCCCTGTGAATGTGAGTTTACAGACCAATCTGTCCTGAACAGTTTCTACTGTGTATCTGAGATTGTAGTTTTCAACCTGAACCTGTCAGTTTCAGCTATGAGAAGGTGACTGTCATTATCAGTATCTATCTGTCAGTTTCTGCTGCATGAATATTAAATGCAGTCATCATATTGTACCCATCAGTTTCTTCTATGTGAATGTAGATATTGATCTTTATTTGTCTGCTTTAGCTATACCAATGTGTGAATGCAATTATCAAACAGTACTGGTCAGGGGTTTGCTATTTGATGTCTTTGTCAATCTGTTTCTACTGTGTCAATTTAAGAGTGTCGATACCAACCTGTCCCTGTCAGTTTATTTCCTGTCAATGTGAATACAGTTATTGATCAGATTCTGATTCTGCTATCAGATTCTGCTAAGAATATGGATGTATTAATCAAACTGTAGTGGTCAGTTTCAGCGATGTGAATGTGGGAGTACAGTTATCATTCTCTACCTGTCAACTTCTTCTTTGTCAAAGTGAGTAACTCAATCTGTACCTTTCAGACTCTGCTGCGTGAATACATAAATATAGTTATCACTCTGCAGCTGTCAGTTTCTGCTTGGTGAATATGTAATTGTCAATCTATCCCTGCTATGTGAATGTGTGAGCTGAGTTTTCATCTGTTGCTATCAGCTTCTGCTTTGTGAATGTGAGTTTAGTTATCAATATTACCCCGTCAGGCTCTGTAATTCCAGTGTTTTCAGCGTATTTATGCATCTTTTCCTGTCAGTTTGTGAGACTAGTTATCAGCCTGTACCTGTCAGATTCTGCTATACAAATATAAGACTGCAGTTATTTATTTAATTTGATCATTGTTATCACATATCCTGAGATAAATTGCACCTTACAGTTAGATCATCTCATCCAAAGTCCATCAAGGTGATAGAATAGAATCCAGAATACAGTGTTAAAGCTGCAGAGATTAGCATCAAAATTTAGAAGTCCGTTCAAAAGTCTAATAATAGCGGAGAAGCAGTTGTTGAATCTGTTGGATGGTGTATTCCAACTTCTGTATTTTCTACCTGTCAGACCAGGGTGGAGGAGCGTATAACTGGGGTCGGATGGGTCTTTCATGTTGTTGGTTGCTTTCCTGAGACAGGGGGAAGTGGAAATGGAGCCTTTGGATGGAAGGCTGCTTTCAGTGATGGATTGGGCTGAGTCACAACTCTCTGTAGTTTCTTGTGGTCTTGGGCAGAACAGAAACCATAGTACACTGTGAC
The DNA here is from genome assembly GCF_037043375.1 of Chiloscyllium plagiosum. NCBI lineage: Eukaryota > Metazoa > Chordata > Chondrichthyes > Orectolobiformes > Hemiscylliidae > Chiloscyllium > Chiloscyllium plagiosum. The sequence continues at coordinate 9,243,670 of NW_028270187.1, forward strand.
ACATCCAAATGGGATGCTTTCTGTGGTGCACCTATAAAAGTTTGCAAGAGTCTTTATGGACATGCTGAATTCCCTTAGCCATCTGAGGAAATCTGCTTAGTGAATGTCATAGAGATGTACAGCACGGAAACAGACCCTTTGGTCCAACTTGTCCATGCCAACTAGATAACCCAACCCAATCTAGTCTCACCAGCCAGCACCCGGCCCATATCCCTCCAAATACCTCCTATTCATATACCATCTAGATGCCTTTTAAATGCTGCAATTGTACCAGCCTCCACCACATCGTCCTGGCAGGTCATTCCATGCAAGTATCACCCTTTGCATGAAAATGTGCCCCTTAGGTCTCTTTTATATCTCGTTCTGGACTCCCCCACCCCAAGGAAAAGACTTTGTCTATTTATCCTATCCATGCCCCTCATGATTTTATAAACCTCTATAATGTCACCCCTCAGCCTCCGATGCTCCAGGGAAAACAGCCCTAGCCTATTCAACCTCTCCCAATAGCTCAAATCCTCCAAACCTGGTAACATCCTTGTAAATCTTTTCTGAACCCTTTCAAAATTCACAATATCATTCCTGTAGGAAGGAGATCAGAATTGCACGCAATATTCCAACAGTGGCCTAACCAATGTCATGTACAGCTGCAAGGTGACCTCCCAACAACTATTCTGGATCAGTGGTGCTGGAAGAGCACAGCAATTCAGGCAGCATCCGAAAAGCTTTGAAATCGACGTTTCATTATGTTTGGATAATTGTCAGTCCAAGTCGGCCAGGTACTGCTATGTGAATATGAGAAATTACTTTTTAACAGTCCCTGTCAGTTTATGCTTCATGAATGTTTTGTTTAGTTAAGAACCCTTCCTGGTCAGGATCTGTAATGTAAATCTGAGTGCATTTATCAATGTTTGCATGACAGATTTTCTTTTGCGAACATGTGAATGTGGTTATCAATTTTCCCTGGTAGTGTGCTCTGTGAATATGAAAATGTATTTATTAATCTCTAAATGAAAACCAAAAGAACTGCAGATGCTGGAAATCAGAAACTAAAACAAATTGCTGGAAAGGCTCAGCAGGTCTGACAGAGTCTGTGGACAGAAATCAGAGTTAAAATTTCCAGGCTAGTAACCCTTCCTGTGAAGAGATGGTAGCCAGGAAAATATTAGTTGTTGTGCAGAAGATAGGGTTTGTTGAAGGGTAAGGGAGTAAATGGTGGATGGAGATAAAATCCAAAGAGAGGAAAGAACAGTTGGACAGACAAACTAGTGGATCACAGTCAGACGAGGATGGTAATAGCTATTGATGGAGACTGTTAGTGAGTTTTGGTGTACATTAGAAGACCCTGTGATAACACTGGGTGGTGTTTGAAGTTTTGGGTAATGAGCTCTACCTCTAAAGTTGTAGAATTCAATATTGAGTCCGGAAGGCTGTCAAGTTCCCAAGCAGAAAATGAGGTGCTATTCTTCTGGCTTGCACTGAGCTCCACTGGAGCACTGCAGCAAGCCTGAGACAGAGATGTTGGCCAGGGAACAGGGTGGTGTGTTGAAGTGGCAGGCAACTAGAAGCTCAGGGACATTTTTTCTGGACAGAATGTAGGTGTTCTGCACAGTGGACACCCAATCTACACTCAGTTTCCCCAGCATAGAGAAGACCAAATGGTAGCTATGAAAATGCACACAATCAGTTCTGAGGAGGGGTCACTAGACCTCAAATGTTAAGTCTGATTTCCCTCCACCAATGCTACCAAACCTGTGGATTTTCCAGCAATTTTTGTTATTAATTTCTACCTGTCAGTTTCTGTGCTGTAAACAGGAGTGTAATTATCAAACTGTACATGTCAATGTATGCGATTTGAAACAGGGAGTGTTATTAATCTGTTCCAACAAGTTTTGATGATGAGAATGTAGTTATCAGTCTTCCTCTGAAATGTCCTGCCATGTGCACATGTTCATGATTGACCAATCTGTCCCTGTTATATTCTGTTCTGTGTATCTCAGGATGGAGTTATGAATCTGTATCTGTCAACATCTAGTTTATAAATGTGCAAATGCATTAAGCAGACTGTAGCTGCCAGTGTTTGCTAAACGAATGTGTTAGTTTAGTTTGTGCGTGTGCGCATGTATATTTATGTATCATTCTCTCCCTTTTCAGTTTCTGCAGAGTGAACATGAGAGAGCAGCTATCAATCTACCCCCTGGGCAATAAATACTGGCCTAGCCAGTGATGCCCTCATCCAATGAATGAATTTAGCAAAAAACAATCCTCTGTGACTGAGATTCATTCTGTGATAGTAGTTTTTAAGGGTGTTGTGATTGGGCCTTAAACTCTTCTGCATTTTGTGATTTATGACAGAGTCACAGAATTGATATAGCCATTCAGCCCATTGTGTCTGCACTGGGACATTCTGTTGTTCATCTGTTCTCCATACTAATTTCCACTAATTGTTGGGTGTCTGAACATCATCCACTCACTACCAGTTTTTCAAGGTAATTGCTCATGTGAGTTTAGTTCTGCAGTATTCTGCCTTTGAATAACTATAGTGACAGTTTGGTTTTGTATGCAACAGCATCAGGTGGAGTGTGTGAATCTCATTCTCTTTACACGTTGAGTTGTATTTGTTTGACCAATATTCACTAACACTTTGAACCAACATTAATCCCTCAAACACTGTTTACCTTTACCATGAATCTGGATGTTATTATTTTCAGACTTTTGCATTTACATTTTTTGTATGCAGGAGTCTTTATCAGTTGCTGCGGGACACTAAAATGCAACATTGAACACTAACTGAAGCGATTAATGGTTTGGTGAGGCAATTTATAACTGTCCATATTTGGGAATACCTGGGCCTAAATTTCATTCTTTTTTCCCTTTCTCCATTAACTGGCTGAGTGAGTGAGTTTTCTGTTGTGCTGCCAATCTGTATCACTTTAAAGGAGCGGTACTGGTCTGTACCACACTGACATTTTCTGTCTGTCTATCTCCTTATGTTTCCAGTTCTGCATGTCATGATCTGATCCACTTTGAGGTAAGTTTAATGCCTTATAAATCAGTGTTTCATTCATTAAAATGTACAGAAATTCTTCTGTATTATTCAGGTTCTCAACAAGAATGTGAGTGTGGATAAAGTGTGTTTGCATCAGCACCAGGCCAAGAGTGAGAACTGAATTCAACCGATCAGTCTCTGATACTTTATACCAATATGCTCCTTATTCTAGGTTATTGTATCTCACAGTGGTTCAGTGTTATCTAAATTGAAACATGTCACTTTTAGTAACTGCAAGCATAATTAATTGTTTAAATTTCTACTACTTGACATGAATGAGGTTGTATCCATTGCCACTCGAGTCAGCTCCAGTCAGTGAAAGTGGATGTGTTTCTATATCTAATATTTGGCCTCGTACATGTAGTTGGATAATGTCCACAGCCTATGTCCTTTAGTTTTAGAGCCTATAGGATCCATAGACAGGTGAACATGCAACACATTACAACAGAAAGACATCTGTGCTTTTCTTCAGAATCAAGGGGAGAAAAGCAATAGACTTTTGTAATTCCTATAGTGCAGAGCCGAACCAGGAACAGTGGGGATATCAAGGTCTGGTTTTCAGGATGCTATCACTTTTTGCATTGTGACATACTTTACCAATGAATTAATGATCAGTATTAACCGAATCAATTTGCAACCAAGTGAACACTTCCAACTGCATTGCAGCTGACTGAAGACAATGCCCCTTGTGCAGAAAAGAGAATTGGCCAATTCTATTTTATTTACCAATCTGGACAGGATCTGGTGCAAACCATTAGCAGTATTCTTGTGTTGCTCTCTGGTATGGCGGGGGAAAACAAAAGGTCTTTTATTTTCCTCTATCGGTGAAGAATATTTAAACAGTCAAATTAATTTAATGAACAATCAACTCTTGTTGGTTAAAATAAAGGAGCAGCTTGACAAACCTATCAATTTTAGCTTTTTCTTTCTTTCTGCACTGCTTTAAATAGTAATGATCTGATTCCATTGACTCCTTGACAAAACTGTATCCTGATTCCTTGATTTTTTTCGTAGTTTAATGAAGAGATAGTCAAGATGAACGCAGGGTTCTTCCTAGATTTCTTGAAACAAATTTTGAAAGACACAAGAAAAAAAAACTTTCTTCCTTGACTGAAAAAAAAATCCTACAAAATGATGAAATGGAGAATGGTGTTATGATACAGATGGGAATGACAACTTCTCTGCTGCCATGAAAAATCAATGGAAATGGAATACTCATTGAGTTAATGATTCTAATCCCTTTCAATCAGCTGTGTTGTTAAAGACTGTTTTTGATCAGTGCAGACTTAATCATTTGAATATTCTGTGCTGTCGATCTCTTTGACTTGTGATCTGAGAGTAGAAATCAGTTTGGTGAAATGTTTTCTGCTAGTTGGGGTGTATATGGATTTTCATCACTTAGATGTTGTAATGTGTATTTCAGGATGATGTACAAATTTGCAACTATTGTTAGTCAGTCAGTAGCTGTGTGAGATGGAATAGTGTGCGCATGCGCAAGCACACATATGGGGGTGGGATGGAGATGGTGGTTGTGGGTGTGTACACACGCTATGAGCACTCTCAACATCAGGTTTTGGGCCAGAGGTTCATTTGGAATTTACATAGTTTAATTGTTGTGTCTTTTCCTGGACAATGATTTATCAAAAACGTAATTTTGACTTTCTCAGTTACTGAAAATATCAAAGTTTCCTTCTGCATCTGCACTCAATATCTTCATATATCCATGTTGTAACAATGTAACAGCATGACTTGTTTGTTCACCTTGATTGTAACTTTAAACTTGGCTTTACTACATGTGGATTAATGTAATTCCTGAATGTATATTTCATATGAGGATACAGTGTATCCCTCTTCTGATGTTGCAAATGATAACTGGCTATGCATAATGGAATTTATTGGAACTGAGCTTTTGTGCATTGAGTATAAAGAGATCTTTTTAAAAATATTTCATCAGTTGTGAGACTCTTGGATTGAATGCATACTTCTGGAAATTGAACTTAATGTGTATCTATGACTGGAAAGGATGTTTTCCAATCTGACAACTGTAACATACCTGCTAGTTGTTAGAAGCAGATGGTCATACTTGGCTTTGTACTGAGGAAATATTACATTATCTTGGTCCATCAAACATTTGCCTGGAGGAAAAAAAAAGAGCGATATCATCATTTCTGAGTAGAAAGACATCAACTGATCAACGCAACATTCAGGTCATGATCATGATACTTTGCTTTTAAACAGAGCAAGGTCTGGTTACAAAACGACACTGAGCTCCTCCTAGTCTTTTTCTGTTTGCGAAATTCTGAAACAATTTACTCGGATGAAAGAAAACTAACCAACATATGCACAGCTCCAAAAATAGAATGATTACACAGTTCAATATCTAGCTCCCCAAAAAAACTGAAGGAAGAACAACGGGCACTTTTATCACATGTAGATACACTGCCCTTTATTTCCCAACAATTCAATGTTTATTCGTAACAAACAGCGGGAAACACAAGCCAAACAATGAATTCCCATCAGTGTTTAGGGGATTAAAAACCACAAGAATGTCCCACAGCAGCTTCTTCCCGCTCTGCCTCCCTCAGCAGTCCCACACACAGCCCGAGAAAGGCCTCTCTCTTCCCACCAGCCCGCTCACTCCAAGTTCCGGGACCAGTTCCTGCTCCGCTCGGCCTCTTACAAACAGCCCCCGGTTCTCCCTGAACTCACCCCGAATCAATCCCGGTCTCGGAGCCCCCTCTGTGTCCCAGGCACCCATCCCGATGTGCTGCTGGAAGGAGCCAGCTGTTCCCTCGCTTCCCTGGACGCTGATCTCTCCATTGCGGCCTGTTTCAAACAAACCTCTTGCACTCACTGAGTAAATGCTCCTCAATTCTGGATTAGTGGTGCTGGAAGAGCATAGCAGTCCAGGCAGCTTCGAAATCGACGTTTCGGGCAAAAGCCCTACAACAGGAATAAAGGCAGTGAGCCTGGAGAGATAAGCTAGGGGTGGGTGGGGGTGGGGAAAAGTAAGTGCTTCAGGGCAGAGGAAATGACCTGGGAGTTGCAGTGGAAGAGGGACTCCCTGAGATTCTTGTAGAGGAGGAAAACTTCTTCAAGGCAGGCATCCTTGCAAGAGGATTCGCAGTAGGGTTACAATCAACGATGTAAAAACAATGACTGCAGATGCTGGATTAGTGGTACTCCTCAATGGCAGCGCTAGGTGAGGGCCTCACGCATGCGCTTCTCTGCTCAAGAACAATCAGAATTGGAGGAGGGACAGCTTTGCGCATGCGCTGCTTTTCCCAATACTTCCCAGAAACAAACATCAATTGGTCATTTCCCCAATTCCTTTTTCTCCCAGTTTGACCAAAGGAACTGGGACTGTCGGGGAAGGGCAGAGAAGGTTTCAAGCTGGGACATTGTCCCTTTATGAAGCTCCAATAGAGCTCATTCCCGGGTCATGTTAATAACTCAGAATTTCTGTGTTACGATCGAGCCCTCCACAATCACCTGATGAAGGAGCGTCGCTCCGAAAGCTAGTGTGCTTCCAATTAAACCTGTTGGACTATAACCTAGTGTTGTGTAATTTTTAACTATGTTAACTGTGGTATTCAATCCTGCTGACCTTCATCCACAAATATTAATTCCTTTCCGAAAGGAACATAAGTGGAATAGGTGGAACATTCTTACTAAGGCAGAATGTAACTGTTTGAGAGAGTCTTGCATCACAGTGTTAGTCCCTGTTTCTGGTTCAGGAGGCGTGTGCAAAAATCAGACCTGGAGCAGCAGCAATAAAATCTCTTGGCCTCGATTCAGTTTACAGTGGACAACAGATGTTAGTATCAGGTATGCTGCAGACAGAAACCTTGTGATGTATTGTATGTCACAACGAAAGACCCCAGGTGTTTTTGTTTATTCACTCTGGGGACGTGGACGTCGCTGGCTGAGCCTAGCATTTATTCCCCTTTGAGCAGGCGGTGGTGAGCCACCTTCTGGAACAGCTGTTGTCTATGTGCTGCCCACAATGCCACGAACTGGGAATTCGAGTGAAATTGAAAATGAAAATGAAACTGGAAAGGCACTGCATCGGAGGAGCAGCAAAGTCAATGTTTTATTTGCGAATACAAATAAATCATATATTAAACATAGACAACTGGGGTGAAATGCATCTCTTGAACAGTATGAAAATAGTAGGGGCATTCTTGAGAGGGAGATTAGAAAGGCAAAAGGGGGATATGAGATAGTCTTGGCAGATAAGGTTAAAATTAGTTCAAAGAGATGCTACAAATTCATGCAGAGCAAGTTAGCAATTAGAGAGAGAGAGGAAGACACCTTAAAGATCAAAGAAGTAGTTGTTATTGTCGTCAGAGCCTTTTCGCTGACAGAGAATGCAAACTCAGCAGGCAGGCAGAACTCAGGCAAGTGGGGGTGTACTCATGTGAAACCCAGTTAAAGCAGGAACAGGGGCAAAGGATCCTCTCCAGAGGCCAGCCTTTGAAGGGAAATCCATGACACACTGTGAATTTATAACAAAAATCAGTATTTTTATAAATTTGCTGTTAACAATCACATACAACTTGATCACACTGCTCCTCCCTCTTACTTTGTAAACCAAATCCTATAAGACATCTAATCAATGATGGGCATTCCTTTAACAGGCATCGGCTTCCCATGGCCTTATGGCGTTGAACAGGTACTATAATGACTAGTCCTTGCCATCTTGCTATGCATCCTCTTCATCACATTCCAAAGTTAATTGCTAGACTCCTTCAGGCCTCTCAGGCTGGCTTTATCTGCAGTCAGTTTGAATTCTGTTATTTATTTTATCTCATGTGCTTTCTTTATGAAATTCTATTATTCCTCTTATATTATCCACTGTTCTCATTATTTGCGTTAAAAATACCAAAGGCATTTAATTTTAACTAGTTGCTATAGGATTTGTAATAATGCTTTCTGTTCTGGTTAGTTTAGGTATAAATATTTCTTAGGACATTGTGATTAATGATTGTGAGTAATCTATTTTGTCCAGGGAGAATGAGCCTACTTCTGAAAAGTTACTAACTTTCACACATAGGCATAAATGTTTTGGTTCCATGTATCTATATTTATGTTGTAGAAACTCTAAATAAAATTATTGCTTGATATTGCAAATTAATTAAGAAACAACTGTTTAATATGAAATAGCATACTAAACTCCCTAAGTAGCTACAGGACCAACAGTTAGCTATGTCTCGCACCTGGAGCTTATTCGTTGGATGGTATAATCACACTTTTATTACTGAGCTGAGAATATTGCCTTGTTTGTCTTGGTGGCATGTTCTGATCTGGGATGGTTGCTGCTCAAGGCAACTGTCTTTGGAGTAGTTTTGTTCAAAGGTCTCATTGTTTACTTTAAGGCTGGGACAGACTGTTAGTCACATTCATTTCCTTTCAGCCATCTTGCATCTTAGTTCTAAAGCAGGTTGCCTTTTTATTTGTCAGCCATTTTGTGTGAGCAGACATGGACCATTTTGTTATCAGCAGATCCAGTTCACCTCTGCAGTTCAGTTTGAATTTCAGAAGATGGGAGAGGCAGAAAATGAATTTTCACATTTTTTTGCTGGGAAGCAGCAAACTCAGGGAAATAAATATTGATGTTTTGAAAACAGTACACATTACTGAAGAGGAAATGCTGGAGGTCTTTGAAAGCATATGATTGGATAAATCTCAGAGATCTGATCTAATGTATCCCAGGACATTATGGGAAGTTAAGGAGGATATAATGATTCCCCTTGCAGAAACATTTGTATCATCTGTAACTACGCTGAGGTGCTGGATGACTAGGTATTGGGTAATATTTTGCCATTATTTTAAGAAGGGATATAAGGAGAATCTGGTAAGTATAGACCAGTGAGTCTGACTTGTGTGGTGGGTGCATTGGTGGAGATGCTTCTGAAAGGTAGGATTCAAATGTACAGTTTGGGGAGGGGTGGTGGGAGAAGGCAAGGAATTATTAGGAATTGTCAGGATAGTTTGGTAGAAGGAAATTATATTTCCCAAGGCTGATTGAGATTGTTGAGGGAGTATCCAAGAAGGTTGAGGACACAGTGGTAAACATTATTGACTTTGTCTTTGGTAATGCCTTTGACAAGTTTCTGCATTGTAGACTAAATAGTAGGGTTAGATTACATGGGATTCTGGTTGAGCATGCCAATTCGATACAAAATTGGCTTAACAGCAGGAGACTGAGAGGTGGTGGACAGTTGCTTTTCAGACTGGATGCCTGTTACCAATGGCGTTCCACCCCAATCAGTGCTGGGTCCACTCTTGTTTGTTTTTCTTTCATATGCAAATGATATAGATGAGAATATAGTAGGCATGCTTAGTAAGTTTTCAGATGTCACCAAAATTGGTAGTATAATGGATAGTGAAGGCTATCTAAGCTTGGAAAGAAATCTTGATCAATTGAATCAATGGCCTGAGGAATGGCAGATGGATTTATTGAGGCATTACATTTTTACAAAGCAAACAAGGTTAGGGCTTATACAACTACAAGTAGGGCCCTGGATAAAGTTGTAGAACAGAGAGACCTTGTGGATCAGCTCATATTCTTGAAGTTTGCATCACATGTAGACAGTGTGGTGAAGAAAACATCTAGCATGTTTGCCTTAATTGCTTAGCCCTTTGAGTACAGGAGTTCAAAAGTCATATTGACGTCATATAGGATGATGGGGAGGCCTCTTCTGGATTACCATATCAAATTCTGGTCGGCCTGTTATTATGGGATACTATTGAACTGAAAATGGTTCAGAAAAGATCTAGTAGAATGATGCTGGGAATGTAGGGTTTCCATTATAAGAATAGGCTTGGTCTTTTCTTCTCTGGAGCCTAAGATCTTGTTGGGTGATAAGAGTTTTGACAATCATGAGGGCTAAAGGTAAGATGTATTTCATATGCTAAGGGATTGCAAGACTCTGAGGCATATTTTTAACGTAAAAGGAAACAGATTTTAAAAAGCAACCTTTTTTTTAAATAACAATGTGGTTTGCATGGAATTAGCTTCCAAAGGAAGTGATGCATGTAGGTACAGTCACAATATTTGAATGACATTTCGATAAGTACAAAATTAGGAAAGGTTTGGAGAGTTATGGGCCAACAAACAGGCACATGGTACTAATCTAGTTTGAGGTTATAGTGGGTATGGATTGGTAGGACAGAAAGATCTGTTTCTGTGCTGTTTAACTGACTCTTGCTGTGAGGCAAATGTTCTAGTTTGTTGCCAGTTCACTTTGAAAGCGTCGAAATGACAGTAGAAAGCCCCATTCAGAGCATTCTGCGATCAGACAACACCCTGTGTTTGGAAATTTAAGTGTAAAATGAATCTATCTGTGGAATTCAAAGATAGGGCACTTTTCCTGTTTGCCAGAGATCAAAATCAAGTTCATACCCCACAGGAGCGTGTAGCTCCCGAACTGGTCCAGTATTAAAGAGCAACTTGAACAACTCGAAGATGCTGAAGATGACTCTGCGGCCCCCATTATATTCCCTCTCTACGTACAGGGAAAAGGCTCTACATACGAACGCTTTAGAGTTAAAAGCACAGAGGGTCAGCGACCACTCATTATAAACTTTCTTGTGACACTGAGCCAATTCAGCTCTTACTAAATGCACTTCAAGATAACGTGAAACTGCCTGCAAGCGAGGAGTACAGGGACTGAGTGATTCATTTTTTGGAATCTAATTAAAGACACGAGATGACAGACATATACAGAGCAATAAAAATGATGCACTACGACCCTTGTTAGATTTGCGGTGTATAATTTATCCATGAAAAACTTTTCACGCTCCTTGTGTCACAGTTCGAACGACGAACGGCAATGAGGTAAGGTTTCATATTAGATCACACACACAGCGACAGTACAGTACCAAATAAAACAGGGACTGAAACCGATATCAATTAAAGGAAAGTAATTCAATCCGACAGAGGGGAGAGTTTACCTCCTTTCACAGATGTTGTGAGTGGCTCTTAAAAGAGCCTTTGGTTTGTCAGATTCAAGAATGGTCTCTTCACTTTTTAGCGGCTCCCCTAGCGGCGGTTTTCTTGGGCAGCAGCACGGCCTGGATATTAGGCAGCACCCCGCCCTGAGCGATGGTCACCCCTCCCAGCAGCTTGTTGAGCTCCTCGTCGTTGCGCACGGCCAGCTGCAGGTGCCTGGGGATGATGCGGGTCTTCTTGTTGTCCCGGGCCGCGTTGCCGGCCAGCTCCAGGATTTCAGCCGTCAGATACTCCAGCACCGCAGCCAGATAGACCGGCACTCCGGCACCCACACGCTCAGCATAGTTACCCTTTCTCAGGAGCCTGTGAACACGGCCCACCCGAACTGCAGGCCAGCCCGGGATGACCGAGACTTCGCCTTGGAACGAGCTTTCCCACCGCCCTTTCCTCCTCTTCCAGACATTTTTTTTTATTTCAAAAATATACTTTATTCATAAAATAATTTGATGGTCTGTACAATTGGTCATGCCATACATATGTAAACATGTACATACAGAGATCAAAACTTATCATTTTTATACAGGTCTGTACATTTTTTGATCATATGCCCATATAATTAGCTGAGGCATCATCAGAGCCCAAATGACTGCATGGGCCCCCTGTTCTTCGTGGTCTTTCCCCACTGCGCCTTGGCGGCAGCTGCCCCAAGCTTCAGCGCGTCCCTCAACACGTAGTCCTGGACCATGGAATGTGCCAGTCTGCAACACTCAGTCGGGGTCAACTCCTTCAGCTGGAAGATCAGCAGGTTTCGGACCACCCAGAGAGCGTCCTTCACCGAGTTGATGATCCTCCAGGCACAGTTGATGTTCGTCTCGGTGTGCGTCCCGGGGAACAGGCCGTAGAGCACGGAGTCCCGCGTCACGGCGCTGCTCGGGACGAACCTCGACAAACACCACTGCATCCCTCTCCAGACTTCCTCTGCGTAGGCACATTCCAGAAGGAGGTGTGTGACAGTTTCGTCCCCCCCCCGCAGCCGCTTCGAGGGCAGCGTGCTGAGAGTCCGGGCGTGCATAAAGGATCTCACAGGCAGAGCCCTTCTCACCACCAGCCAAGCCATGTCTTGGTGCTTGTTGGAAAGTTCTGGCGATGAGGCATTCTCCCAAATGGCTTTGACAGTCTGCTCAGGGAACCGCTCGATAGGATCCGCCCTCTCCTTTTCCCGAAGGGTCTCAAGGACACTACGTGCTGACCACTTCCTAATGGACTTGTGGTCAAAGGTGTTTTCTCTTGATAAATTTCTCCACGAAGGACAGGTGATACGGACTGGTCCAACTACTCGAAGCGTTCCGCGGCAGCGAGGCCAGGCCCATCCTTCGCAACACCGGGAACAAGTAGAACCTCAGTACGTAGTGACACTTGGTGTTTGCGTACCGGGGATCCATGCACAGCTTGATGCAGCCACACACAAAGGTGGCCATCAGGGTGAAGGTGGCATTGGGTGTATTTTTTCCCCCATTGCCCAGATCTTTATACAGTGAGTCCCTTCGGACCCGGTCCATCTTTGACCTCCATATAAACTGGAAGATGGCCCGGGTGACTGCAGCGGCACAGGTTCTGGGAATAGGCCAGACCTGTGTAATGTATAACAGCAATGACAGTGCCTCACACCTGATGACCAGGTTTTTTCCCGCGATGGAGAGCGACCGTAGCTTCCATCTGCCCAGTTTCTGCCTCACTTTGCTGATACGCTCCTCCCAAGACTTGGCGCACGCCCCAGCCCCTCCGAACCAAATACCCAGCACCTTCAGGTGGTCGGTCCTCTTCCAGACATAGTCACAAACTCACACAACCACTTTCAGAGAGAATGCTGCATTCCGCCCACATTGCGGTCTCTTATACCTTCGGGAGGAATGGTGGGGGGGCCGTGTCTGATTGGGAATTGAAACAATATTAGGAGGTGCTGAACAATGTGACCAATCAGATATCTGCTTCATTCCCCAATCCGCTTTTTTACAATTTGAAAAGCCCGCCAATATGTACCAACAAGTACGGAGTTTAAACACAAAAGAATGCACGACGACTCGAGATAATTTACTTTTACATTAAAAGTGTACCCTCTAACTCTCTACCTCAGTCCCTAGCCTATTGGAACCTGCCCATTTCGGATCTTGAATTGGGATTTTCTAAACATTAAATACAAGCGGAAACAAAAAAGGCGCCAAACCCTGCAATCTGCAACTAATCATTTACTTCACACTTCAACAGCACCCCGACATACTGACAAAACAGGAGATTACGTTCTCCCGAGTAAGTGCATTAATAGTGAGCACGATCATTCGAGAATATTTTAAAGTTGCCCTCCCTATTGCACACCATCATAGATCGGTAAAAGCTCCACATTTGCGCTGCCACTTCTTCAGCTGTTTTAGTTTTATTTCAGTGCATTTTGCAAGGTTCTGCATCCGGACAATATCCGTGCGGAGATTTGGAAATGAAAATAAACAAAGTAAAATCGGACTCAGAGGGAAACATTTTGTTTTGCTTGCCGGGGGCAAAACCTAGAGTTCGTGCCCCACCGGAAATTGTAGCTCCTGACCTGTTCAAATAACAAAGAGCAACAAGGACACATACAAACAGCTGAAAAATGACTCATTGGCGTTTAACATGTATATCCCATAGTCCCTGCCTGGGGAGAGAGATCAAGACCACATCCGTGAATAAGACGCGCACCGTGTCAGCGATCAATCATGAATTTACACATTTATAGAACATATACCGCAAAGACATAAATTGTACATACTCCAAAACATAACGGTTCAGCTGTCTCAGGGAAGTTGTGGGTGGCTCATAAAAGAGCCTTTGGGTTGTGGATGTGTGTTTCAGTGCAATGCGGCCCTTCACTTGGAGCTGGTGTACTTGGTCACCGCCTTTGTATCCTCCGACACGGCGTGCTTGGCCAGCTCCCCGGGCAGCAGCAGCCGCACGGCGGTCTGGATCTCCCGGGAGCTGATGGTGCTGCGCTTGTTGTAATGGGCCAGGCGGGAAGCCTCTCCCGCGATGCGCTCGAAAATATCGTTGACGAACGAGTTCATGATGCTCATGGCCTTGGAGGAGATGCCGGTGTCGGGGTGAACCTGCTTCATCACTTTATAGATGTAGAAACTTTCTTTCCTGGACCGCCTTCTCTTCTTACCGCCCTCTTCGCGCGCTTCTGAGCAACTTGACCCTTCTTTTCCTCAAGGTAAAAACAATGACTGCAGATGCTGGAAACCAGATTCTGGATTAGTGGTGCTGGAAGAGCACAGCAGTTCAGGCAGCATCCAAGGAGCTTCGAAATCGACGCTTCGGGGAAAATCACTGCCTTTATTCCTGATGAAGGGCTTTTGCCCGAAACGTCGATTTCGAAGCTCCTTGGATGCTGCCTGAACTGCTGTGCTCTTCCAATACCACTAATCCAGAATCTTCTTTTTCTCAGCCATAGCGCCGCTCATTGTCAGACACAGAAGAAAGGAAAGCGGGCTCTTTATGGACTGATGGCGTCATCAATGCTAATGAGGGATCGGGGAAATCCTGGCTCGTGATTGGCTACTTTGTAGGCACGGTAACTTCACTCTGATTGGTTGGTGTGGGACTCAATGTGGATGTCTGGATCTGCAATATCATCGGAAACACAAACCGAAATTTTGTGAAGGGATCAAATTCCGAGCTCACTCTAAAATGTGACATTCTACTTGTAATGTATTCTGTATCTTTTGATAATGATTTTCTTTTCTCTTCCATTTTAAAATCGGCATCACATTTGTTGTCAAGTGAGAAAATGCACTGCAATCTGACAGGGAGTGTGTTTTACTCCTGGAAATGATGGAACTACTTGACAATTGCATCGTGTTGGAGGAAAGTGGGAGTTAGGCAAGGTTCTCTTTAGCTCGTGTTTCTTGCTGAAGATGAAGGACATTCTACCATCATCTACTCTGTAAACTCCTTTCAGTTATCTTTTCCCCTATTCTTCTTCAAATCTCCAATAAGAATCAGCGCAAAGTATTCATACATTACTCAGAATAGCTGCCAGGGTGTGTATCATTGTCAGTTCTAATCTGATTACCTCAAATGACTGAAGGGAACTTACCTGTGCCTTTTGCTTTCTGCTGACAACGTGAATTTTACTCCATGAATGTTTGGTTTCTCAATCAGTGTCAGCAGCCTCCTGCCGATTTTTCAGTTCCTGAAATCTTACTTTGCAACACATTAGAATAGATATCATTCAGTGCGTTTCAGTTTCTAGCAGGACTTTTTTTTCATTATAAACTTTGCTGTGTGGATTTTCTCTGAACGTCATTTGATGACAAGTCATTTGTACTCACTCTGAACTGGTCACGGTTATTTATGGATTATTTTGAACATGGTACTTGTGTAAATTTTAATTGTGTCAATTTCTTGTGTTATTTGTTTCATCACTGTGATTCCCTGATTACACTGTGAATGATGTGTTGTTCAGAATTTCAGGTTGGTTAAGGATTAGTTTACCACTCATTAGTGGCTGTGAAAAATGGGTGTATGGTTTTTGATCTACCCATTTGAGCTATCGGGAGGTGAATGATTATTACTCTCTCACACAATCTGTCCCTGTCAGTTTCTGCCATCTGAATGTGAGTGTAGTCATCAGTCTGTACCTGTCAGTTCTTCCAAAATGATTACGTTTGTGCAATTATCACTCAATCCCAGAAAGTCTCTGTTGTGACAATGTATAATTGTCATTACCATTGCGGTGCCTATCAGTCTTTGACATGAGAATGTTTGACCGGCTTTATCAATCTGTACCTGTTTCTTTCTGCTCAATGAATTTGTCTGTGTAATTATCAGTCTCTGCTATGTGAATATGGGAATGCTTTTATCAATATTACCTTTTCAGTTTCTGTGTTGGGAATATGTTAATGTTGTTATTAACATGTACCTGTCAGCTTCTGCTTTGTGAGTATCTCAGTTTAGTTAAACTGTTCCTCACAGGTTGTGATGTGTATGCCAATCTAGTCATCAATCTGTATTTGTCTGTTCTTCCACAGTCATTATGTTTGTGTAATTATCAGTCTATCCTCAAGATCTCTGCTGTGAGAATGTGTATTTGTAGTCATCAGCTCTGAAAATGTGTTGCTGGAAAAGCGCAGCAGGTCATGCAGCATCCAAGGAACAGGAGAATTGACGTTTCGGGCATAAGCCCTTCTTCATTCCTGAAGAAGGGCTTATGCCCGAAACGTTGATTCTCCTGTTTCTTGGATGCTGCCTGACCTGCTGCACTTTTCCAGCAACACATTTTTAGCTCTGATTTCCAACATCTGCAGACCTCACTTTCTCCCCCTATTTGCAGTCATCCGTCTGTCCCTGGCAGTGTTTGCTCTGTGAACGGGAGTGTATTCACTAACTGGTCCTTGACAGTTTCTGTTATGCAAATGAGGGTTTTGCTATTCATTTCTTTATGTTCATTTCTGCTATTCAAAGTTTGACTGGCATTATTAATCTGTACCTGTCAGTTTCTGCTCAGTGAATATGTCTGTGTAATTAACAGTCTACCCCTATCTGTCTCTGCTATGTGACTGTGTGAATGCTTTCATCAGTCTCACCTTGTCAGTTTTGTGTTGTAAATATGGTCATCAACCTTTACCTGACGTTTTCTATTTTGTGAATAAGAGAGTTTGGATATTAATGTGTATCTGTCAGCTTCTGCGTTGTGCATATCTGAATTTGGCTTAATCTATTCCTGAATGTTACTCTGGTGCACTTATGGCAGTGTAGTTATCTATCTTTACCAGTTCATTTCTGTCATGTGAATATGAGAGCACTTATCCAGTTAGAATGATAATGTGGCTTTGAAAGGTACATTTTGTCCTGTCCACAGTAGTTAACATACAAAGCAATAAAGAAGGAATTGGAATAACTTAACTCTATTGGAAAACTTAACAGAATAATGGGCACTGTAACTCTTCCTAATTAACCGTTCCAGTATTATCCCATAAACATTGTTGGCAAAAGACAAACTCAATAAAACAGATAGTCTCATATACGACTCCAGTAGCAGAAATAGAATCTGCAGTTTCTGACTGTAACTGAGAGGTGAAAACTAGCTTTTTCATCTTCAGCACACCAACAGCTTTGGTGAAAGCCAAAACTAAAAATGTCATTCTGTGAGAGCTTGACTACACCCATTCAGGCTGTTTCTGATATTCCAACTTTAAAAAGGAGCCTCAAACTGTTTACTCTAGTGGAGACTTCTCGACACTTCTGCCATAAAACCTCACTTCAAGAACAAAGAGCAACATAAACATCTTAAAGCCACAATAACACCAAACCTTCCACCCCTCTTAGAAAGAACCCATCAATACCCTACCACTGACACTCGCATTTGTTGGGATGAACTGGTCCTCACCCTCTGCAATTTCTCCTTCGAATCCTCCCACTTCCTCCAGACCAAAGGGGTAACCATGGGCATCTGTATGGGCCCCAGCTCTGCCTGTCTCTTTGTCGGCTACGTAGAACAGTCCACTTTCCATTGTTACACCGGCACCACTCCCCACCTCTTCCTCCGCTACATTGATGACTGCATCGGCACCACCTCGTGCTCCCGCATCAACTTCACCAACACATTCCACCCCCACCTTGAATTCACCTGGACCATCTCTGACACCTCCTTTCCCTCCCTGGACCTCTCCATCTCCATTAATGACGACTGACTTGACACTGACCTTTTTTACAAATGCACCGACTCCCGCAGCTACCTGGATTACACCTCTTCCCACCCGATCTCCTGCAAAAATGCCATCCTGTATTCCCAATTCCTCCACCTCTGCTGCATCTGCTCCCAGTTCCATCACAGAACACACCAGATGGCCTCCTTCTTTAGAGATCACAATTTCCCTTCTCAACTGATTGAAGATGCCCTCCAACGCATCTCGTCCACCTCCCGCACCTCCGCCCTCAAACCCCATCCCTCCAACCGTAACAAGGACAGAACCATCCTGGTCCTCACTTTCCACCCTACCAACCTTCGCATTAACCATATCATCTGCCGACATTTCCACCACCTCCAAACAGACCCCAGCACCAGAGATATATTTCTCTACCCACCCTTTTCCGCAAAGACCATTCCCTCAGTGATTACCTGGTCAGGTCCACTACCCTCCCATCCTGGCACCCTCCCCTGCCACCACAGAAATTGCAAAACCTGCAACCACACCTCCTCCCTCACCACCATCCAAGGCCCCAAAGGAGCCTTCTACATCCATCAAAGTTTTACCTGCATATCCACCAATGCCATTTTTTGTATGCGTTGCTCCTGATGCAGTCTCCTCTACACTGGGGAGATTAGATGCCTCCTCGCAGCGCAGTTCAGGCAACATCTTCGGGACACCGCACCAAACAACCCCACTGCCCCATGGCCCAACAGTTTTACTCCCCCTCCCACTCTGCCGAGGACATGCAGGTCCAGGGCCTCCTTCACCACCACTCTCTCACCACCCGAATCCTGGAGGAAGAACACCTCATCTTCCGCCTCAGAATATTTCAACCCCAGGGCAACAATGTGGACTTCACCAGCTTCCTCATTTCCCCTCCCCCCACTTTACCTCAGTTCCAAACTTCCAGCTCAGCACCGCCCACATGACCTATCCTACCTGTCAGTCTCCCCTCCCACCTATCCGCTCCACCGTCCCCTCTGACCTATCACCTCCATCCCCACCCCCATTCACCTGTTGTACTTTGTGCTACTTTCCCCCCCATTCCCACCCCCTCTCATTTATCTCTCCACCCTGGAGGCTTCCTGCCTCAATTCCTGATGAAGTGCTTTTGCCCGAAACATCGATTTTCCTGCTCCGCAGATGCAGTCTGATCTGCTGTGCTTTTCCAGCACCAATCTGATCTAAGCTCTGGTTTCCAGCATCTGCAGTCCTCACTTTTGCATAATATATAGAAATGGCCTAACTTTATAAAAAATTCTTTACCCTTACATTATTAGTACACAATACATATACATTTCAGTGACTCTAAGCATGAAAACATTCACAACGACAGTCCAAGTTTTCCTGCTACGAAACGTTTCCAACTTTTGTCATCAAACTTACGACAACACCTTGGCAATTAGGTTCTCTTGTCCTGCCATGTATCTAATTTGCAAATTGAATGACTGAGATAATAAGCTTCATCGAAACAGTTTGTAATTTTTGTTCTTAAATTTCTCTAAAAACAACAAATCCAAGGTCTCCTTCTCAAATGTAAAGTATTTCTGTTGATGAGTCTTCAGTTTTCTGTAAAGATACCCAATAGGCCTCAAACTGTTGGGTCTTGTGATTCGGTGTCTCTGCCTTAAAATTACTCTTCAAGGACAAAATAAACCTCTTAAAGCCACAGTCTGATCACACAGTCTCCATCTCTCACTTCCTGCATTGTGAATATGAAAATTCATTTATCGACCTGTACCTGTCCATTCTTGTCACATGAACATGTAAGTGTTGTCATTAAGGTGTCCCCGTAAGTTATTGCAATTCAAGCATGTGACTGTTGTTATAAATCTATTCTCTCAGTTTCTGCTGTGCGAATGTGAGTTTAGTTATCAATCTGTATCTGTCAATTTCTGCTAGGTGTAAAAGTGCGAGTGTCAATATATGGCTGTCAGATTTTGTTCTGTGAATAGTTATCAAACTGTACCTGTCAGTTCATGTTCTGTGAAATGGGAGTGTTATCAACTTGTTCCTGTCACTTTCTGCATTGTGAATATTAATCTTTCTAGGACAGTTACTATTGTGTAAACGTGAGTGTGTATTTAGCAATCAGAGGTCTACTTGTCAGTTTCCGACCTCTGAATGTAATTTTAGCTATCATAACGTACCGGTCAGTTTGTTTTTATCTTTGTGAACAATAACCAAACTCAACTGCTACCTGATAGCAGTTGAGTTTGGTTATTGATCTGTAATGCCACTTTCTGATAGGTGAACATTTGAGCAGTTATTCATCTGTACACGATACTTTCTGATATCTGAATATGAAAGTGTAGTTGTCAACCCACTCCTGCTGGTATGTGCAATGAAAATAAGAGTGTGTGTGTGTCACTTTCTGTCATGTGAATGACAGAATGTGAGTGTTATGAATCTATCCATGGCAGTGTCCGCAAAAGGTTGTGTGTGTGTGTGAGAGAGAGAGACTACCCTGTCAATATGTGTGTTGCCATCAATGTCTTTTTGCCTGTTTCTGCAAAGTGAACGAGTGAACAAAGGTATCAATGCATGCTTGTCAGTTTCTATTGGGTAAAGGGACGTATCTCTCTGGCAGCCACTAAAATTCTCAGTGAGGGTGTGATTCTTTATGTGATACTCGTTATGAGGGTGACTTTAGGCAGATCTATTTCAGTTCGTGAGTGCATATTTTGGACAAGAATTCAGACATTCCAGTTTCAAAATTGTTCAAATGTCAATGAACTGTGAATGGTAAATTTGTTCAAACTGGACACATGTGCATTGTGAATTGTGAGAACAAAACAAACTGATATTTTCTCAGTTGTTTGAACATCTCTCTCTCAAACTGAGCTCAACGAGTTTCAGCTGTCTGTCTATGAGAGTGTTGATATGAACATGTAGCTGTAAGTTTCTGCTTTGGTAATGTCCAAATGCCTTCATCAAAATGTATGTCAGTTTCTGTAACGTGAATGTGTGAGTCCAGTTATCAATTTATGGTGGTTATCATCTATACCTGTTAGTTTCTGCTACATGAATGAATGAGGATGGTTTTCAACCTGTTCCTGTCAGTTTGTGTTGTGAATGTGTCAGTGTAGTTATCAGTCTGCATCTGTCAATTTCTGCTAGGTCAATGAGAGAGTGTAGTTCCCAATATGTACCTGTGAGATTCTGCTCTGTTATTTTTGAGTATCATTATCAAGCTGTACATGACAGTGTGTTTTTCCCTCTGTGAAATTGAAAGTGTAGTAATAAGTCTTTACCGGTTAGGTTATGCTATGGGAAAGTTTTTGTCAGTTTCCGCTATCCATCTGTGCCTGTCTGTTTCAGCTATCTGAATGTATGAGTGCAAGTATCAATCTGTGTGTCTCAGTTTCTGCTACGTCAATAAGCGAATTTAGTTTTTGATCTGTACTTGTCAGTTTCAGATATGTGAATGTATGAATGCAGTTATTAATATATCCCTGAATGTTTCTGCTTATAAATATGCAAATATATTCATTAAATCATACCTGTCATTTTCTGCAATATGAATGTGAAAATGTAGTTATCAATCTGTAACTATCAGTTTCTGTTCTGTGAACATACGAGTGTTGTAATCAATCTGTACCAGTCAGTTTCTAAAATGTGAATATTCTTGTATAATGCAGCATATTATACGGCACAGTGGCTCAGTGGTTGGCTGTGTTGCCTCACAGCGCCAGAGATCTGGATTCGATTCCAGCCTCAGGTGACTGTCTGCGTGGAGTTTGCACATTCTCCCTGTGTCTGTGTGGGTTTCCTCTGGGTGCCCCGGTTTCCTCCCACAGTCCAAAGAAGAGGTTTTGTGAATTGGCATGCTAAATTGTCCGCAGTGTTCAAGGATGTGTGGGTTAAGTGCATTAGTCAGGGGTAAATGTAGAGTGATAAGGGAATGGCTCTGGTTGAGATCATTTTAAGAGGGTCGGTGTGGACTTGCAGGGCTAAAGGTCCTGTTCCAAAACTGTATGCATTCTAATTCTAACTAAAAGACTAACCCTGAAAGTTTCTGCTAGATGAGTTATTAATGACTAATAAATTTATATTTAATCTCTCCCAATCAGTTTCTGATTTGATAATGTATGAATGCATTTATCAATCTGAATCTGTCATTCTTTGTAATATGAATATGTGAGTACAGTTACTATTCTATGCCTGGAGACATAGGAGTGGAGGCTAGGAAACTTGGGGAATTAAATATTGACATCGTGAAAACAGTTCACATGCCAAAAGGTGTTTTTAGATTAGATTAGATTAGATTACAGTGTTGAAACAGGCCTTCGGCCCAACAAGTCCACACCGAGCCGCCGAAGCGCAACCCACCCATCCCCCTACATTTACCCCTTACCTAACACTACGGGCAATTTAGCATGGCCTGACCTGCACATCTTTGGACTGTGGGAGGAAACCGGAGCACCCAGAGGAAACCCATGCAGACACGGGGAGAACGTGCAAACTCCACACAGTCAATCGCCTGAGGCGGGAATTGAACCCAGGTCTCTGGCGCTGTGAGGCAGCGTGTTAGAGACGTTAAAAAAAAAATAAAGGTGTCTCAAACTCTTGGACCTGATCAAGTATATCTCATGATGTTGTAGGAAGCTGTATTAATAATTTGAATTAATGATATTATTTTTTCATATTGATATTGTGTGCTCAGTAATGATTCCCTACTTGTCACATATGGCTGCTGAAATTATGTAAAAGCACGATGTCATTGTTTATCCGGTTTGTGACATTTAAAATGTAAATTGGATTTAGTACACCAATTGCCTACTTTAGACAACCAGTCAGCTTCAAAAATGCTGTGAATGGTAGTGGCCTATGAATCATATTAACTGAAACTGGGAAGATGTCTATGGAGAATGCAGAGAAAAAAGAAATTTGTCTTTCTGCAGTTGTGTCTAACTGTCCATTTCTTTGGATATATCTCTGGAAATTGAGCTCAAACTAAGTCTCATTCAATCTGCTCTGTGCCTGTGGAAAGGATGTTCTCTGTTTTGACAGTGGTAACATACCTTCTGTTTGTTAGAAGCAGCTGGTCACAATTGGCTTTGTACCGAGGAAATATGACATTCAAATATTTCCTTGGAGGAACACAGAAGATTTTTCAGCTGTAAATCAATATAAGCAACGTTAGGCAAGATTTAACTGATTAGTGTGGCAGTCAGTTAATAATCATTTGGGTATTTTTAAACCTAGCAATTCAAACAGAACCAGGTTTCAATTCCACTCTTTCTCCTTTTCTTTTATTTGCAACTTTGTGACAATTGGGTGAGATCCAGAAATATTATCTGTTCACCTCCATGAATGGGAATTCCTGAAGCAGCTGCAACGCTGACATACACCAATAGCAAGCTGCCAATACACTAAATGTTGAAGGAAAGAACAAGGGACGCTATGTCTAATGTTTTACTCGAAACTTCAAGTCTGTTCACTCTAATAAGTATCCTTTATAAGATTGTCGCAAAATTATGGTCTGTACTTCCATTCTTCACTGCCCAGTATCAACAAACAGTATGAAACAGAAGTCAAACAATGAATTCCCATCAGTGTGTAGGGGATTAAAAAACCCCAAGAACCAGCTTCTTCCCGCTCTGCCTCCCTCAGCAGGCCCACACACAGCCTGAGAAAGGCCTCTCTCTTCCCCCCAGCCCGCTCACTCCAAGTTCCGGGACCAGTTCCTGCTCCGCTCGGCCTCTTACAACCAGCCCCCGGTTCTCCCTGAACTCACCCCGAATCAATCCCGGTCTCGGAGCCTCCTCTGTGTCCCAGGCTCCCATCCCGATGTGCTGCTGGAAGGAGCCTGCTGTTCCCTCGCTTCCCTGGGCGCTGATCTCTCCATTGCGGTCTGTTCCAAACAAACCTCTTGCACTCAAGAGTAAATGCTGGGGCAGCGCCTCACGCATGCGCTCCTCTACTCGTCACAAAGGTTCAATTTTGGGGGAAGGAGCTGCATCGCGCATGCGCTGCTTCAGGATGCAAGAATTAGATTAGATTACATACAGTGTGGAAACAGGCCCTTCGGCCCAACAAGTCCACACCGCCCCGCCGAAGCGCAACCCACCCATACACCTTCCCCTACCCCTACATCTACCCCTTACCTAACACAACGGGCAATTTAGCCTGGCCAATTCACCTGACCTGCACATCTTTGGACTGTGGGAGGAAACCGGAGCACCCGGAGGAAACCCACGCAGACACGGGGAGAACGTGCAAACTCCACACAGAGGTGGGAATTGAACCCGGGTCTCTGGCGCTGTGAGGCAGCAGTGCTAACCACTGGGCCACCGTGCCGTCCACAATCATTCACATTAAACCGACAGTGATAGCAGCAGTGCTAAACCCATACCCAGTGTTGTGGATTAGTATCAAAGCACAAATATTACTTCCAAAAGAAAATAAGAGACTAAATAAGCTTGGATTGTTTTCTTTCGAGCAGAGAAGGCTGAATGATTTCAGTCTGGTGGCTCATGATTTTGGTGTAAAAGGTTATTAGGCGTATGGACAGGGTGAATAAAGAGAAGCTGTTTCCCGTGTTTGAAGATCAACCACAAGTGGTAAAGATATAAAGGATATTGTAGGTGCAGACTCGATGGCTGATGTATGAGTATATCTGTGCTGTATGAATATATCTGTGTCAGCTGTTGCTCTGCGTATCTCAGAGTGTAGTTATTAATCTGTACATGTCAATCTCTGGTTTATTACTGCATTTATCATACGCCACATGTCAAAGCTTTTGTCGTGTATATGTGAGAATCTAGTTATCAACCTGCAACTTTCATACAGCCTTTGATTCAACTGGTCCACTCTGATCAGATACCCTAGACTGACCAAATCTCATTTGCTAGCATTTGGCACATATCCCTTTTTATCCTTCCTGTTCATTTACCCATTCAGGTTACTTTTAAATGTTGTAATTGTTCCCAACCATCATCAATTCCTCTGGAAGCTCATTCCATATGGACATCACCCTTGCATGAAAGGTTGTCCCTTAGGTCATTTTAAATCTTTGCCCTCTCACCTTAGACCTATGCCCTCTATGCTCCACCACTCGAGGAGAAAGACCTTGGCTTTTCATTCCATCGATGCCCCTCATGATTTTATAAGCAGCTGTAAAAATCACCCTCAGCTTCTGATCCTCCACAGAATAAAAAGCCCCAGCCTCTCCTGATAGTTCAAACCCTCTAGTCCTGGTAACATCTCTGTCAATATTTTTTGCACCCTCTTAAGATTAACGACATTTTTCCTATAGCCGCGTGACCAAAATTGTATGCAGTCCGCTAAAAGTGCCCTAACCAATGTTCTGTGCAGCTCTAACATGATATTCCAGCTCCTAAACTCGATATGCTTACCAAAGAAGGCAAGCATGCCAAACTTCTTTTTTCCACAATCTGTTATACCTGCCACTCCACTTTCAAGCAGCTATTCATATGCACCTGCAGGTCTTATTGTTTGGCAACACTCGCCAGGGTCCTACCATTAACTGTGTAAGTCCTGCCCTATTTTGAGCAATGAGAATATATGTGTAACTACCATTCTCTCCCTGTCAGCCTCTGCAATGTGAATATGTGAGAGCAGCTTCGTCAGTTTCTGCAGTGTGACTGTGAGAGTGAAGTCCTTAATCTGTACGAACCACTTTCTACTCTTGCGTACCAATTTGGCTTAATTCTCTGGCAGCCACTAATATTCTCCGTGACTGCGGTTTATTCCGTGAGAGAAGGAATGAGATGTTTAATTAACATATCGGGATGGTTTTGAAATGTGAAATAAAGAGATTAATTGCAGATTGCAGTTCTTGGCGCTTGGTTTTGTTTCTGCCAGTTCGTCAGGTCCAGAAAAAAAAACGGTAGAAAGAAACAGATGCGGTTCGGCAAATGAATGAGCGAGAGAGATTGTCTGAAGTATACATTTGTAACCTAATTAACAGGTATTGGTGGATTCTCCTCTGAACAACGTCCTCCTTCTTATACAGCATTCTTTTATGCAAAACATACTCCGTTACTTGTGAATCGGCGGGCTTTTCAAATTGGAAAGAAAACTGATTATGATTTGGCGCTGGCTTCGAGAGAAGAGAACGTACCCTCTCTTCTCTGCCTCTTGGGAACATATTAATCTTTTTTTCTGCTATTTGCTCAAGTTACTCTCTATTTAATTATTCCGGAAGCTACAAGCCCCGGTTGGGGCGTAAGCCCTGAGTTTCATCATTGGGAAATAAAATAAGTTCCCTTTTTCTTACAGCCCAGACAAACTGAACAACCGAACTTGTACCGGGTAGATACAGTTCAAAATGAACCGAAATCAAACCAGAACAGTTGCCGGACTGGAATTGTTAATGTGGAGCTTTTGCAACAAGGGAGTACGATATTAAAATAATACCTAAGGCGGTGTTCGTTATCAATGCGCTCACGGCGAAGAACGTTCATGAAATCCTGACAGGGCTGAATGAGGGCATTCGGCCCATCGAGTCTGAACCTCCCCTCCAAAGAGCATGTCGGATCCTTCAAACAGCTCATGTGTTCACTCCTCCTAAAGAGAGACTGTGTGAACTGTACTTTTGTAATCTAAAAGCAAATTAACGATGAAGTACGAAAGCATTTTTTCTATTAAACTCCTACGTCTCGGCGGGATGTCCAAATCTGAAGGAAGACGGTTGATGATTTCCCGCCTGCCTTCTCAGCAATGATCAGATAGTAGTCATGATTTGGAGATGCCGGTGTTGGACTGGGGTGTACAAAGTTAAAAATCACACAACACCAGAAGATAGTGCAACAGGTTTAATTGAAAGCACTAGCTTTCGGAGCGTCCACGTGATGAACCTGTTCGACTATAACCTGGTATTGTGTGGTTTTTAACAATGATCATACAGTTACAGCTGGTGGGAACGCCAAGGGAGACAATTAGGAGAGAGGGTCTTTAATCCGGAATACTCCACTACCTTCATATATGATGTACAAATTACATTTCAGTATGTTTTTTTAACTGCCGCTCAATGGGAATAACTCCCCGGCAATGCATTACTCACTGGTGTTTAATATGCTCGCTATCTCTCTCGGAATAAAAAGACTCTGTCTCGAAAAGTTGACGCACTGGCGAGTCAATTTTTTTTGCAGATGTAAATTAGGAAAGGGAGTAATGAAGAATTGTTTTTGTAATGGCAAAAACAAATCACCGAATAAGAATTCACGCATTCTCCTCTGGCATGCTGGCGGGCATTTCAATTCAAAATAAAAGCGGCTGGTCTCTTGGCGCCAAATCTTCTCCCGCGCCTTCTCCACAAGCACAAGCCATGTTTACCACCACGATAAACAGTGAGGAGAGAGGGCTATTGTTGGGGGAATTCCTAATTGTGTAGTAAAATTACAAATCTCTAATATTGTATTATAATAAATTCTGCGATCACCGAAGACCTCGGTCGGTGTATTTTCATTGTCGCTGACTGACTCCAAATCAATATTTCACTCAATCTCCATTTACTTGTTCCTTTCATAATAACAATACTAATACATCGTTTCCTGCTCTCTCTGGATGGTTTAGTGGCTCTGAAAAGAGCCGTTGTGTTTTTCTCTCTCTCTCTCGGGGTGAATGTGCAGGGCCGGCCAGGCTCCGTTTAGGCGCGCTCCCCGCGGATCCGGCGGGCCAGCTGGATGTCTTTGGGCATGATGGTGACCCGCTTGGCGTGGATGGCACACAGGTTGGTGTCCTCAAACAGCCCCACCAGGTAAGCCTCGCTGGCCTCCTGCAGGGCCATCACCGCCGAGCTCTGGAAGCGCAGGTCGGTCTTGAAGTCCTGAGCGATCTCTCGCACCAGGCGCTGGAAGGGCAGTTTGCGGATCAGCAGCTCGGTGGATTTCTGGTAGCGGCGGATCTCCCGCAGAGCCACCGTGCCGGGCCTGTAGCGATGAGGCTTCTTCACTCCGCCCGTGGCCGGAGCGCTCTTGCGGGCCGCTTTGGTCGCCAGCTGCTTGCGGGGAGCTTTCCCTCCGGTGGATTTGCGCGCTGTCTGCTTGGTTCTGGCCATTCTCTTCCACTCGCTGTAACACACACACAGGCTGCTGCTGTCAATGCTGAGGCTGCTGCGGTGCTGCCTATTTAAGGGAACGGAGAGCCCGCCCTAGAGCTGGGATTGGATACAGCCCTGTCCCTCAACCCACAGAGAAACAGCTCCGGAAGGCACAGAAAAGGCTGGAAAAGAATTGTTGAAGGCTGATTGGATAACGTGAAATGACAGTTGGTCAGTTTGAAAATTCCCGCCGAATTCATCCTCACAAACCCTGAGGTTAAATTAACCATTAAAACGCAAAACACCATCCGTCTGCAACGAAGATAAAATTTAATATTTTATAGTATTTCTTTAAATTCTAGTTAACTGTCAGCGCGGACAGGAGGCGGGATCATTGCCTGATCTGTCTGTAACAGGCAGGAGGAAAGGCGGGGTTGAAAACAGCCCAGACAAACTGAACAACCGAACTTGTACCGGCCGTGAATCAATCTAAACAACCCCGCCAATTTAAACATATTAAAGGCTAATGCAGTGTACACCGATAAAAGGGCAGAATCTCACTTAATCTGTTTTTTAAATCACCTTCCCTATTCTCAGGTCTCCAATTTCGTAAACCATGGCAAGTGTGTATTTGATTTATTCAGATCAATTAATATGGAAGCTGGTCTGCGCTCGGCGCCGGGACAGGGAACATTGGATCCGGGCTCAGCTCTTTCCTGAGAGATGTGGGTGGCTCTGATAAGAGCCTTTGGGTTCAGATGGTTACATGTTACACTGACTGGTTCATTTCTTTGCTGCTGTCTTGGTCACTTTCGCTTTGGGCTTGGCCTTGCCTTTAGTCGGTTTGCTGAGGGGTTTGGGGGTTTTAGGGCCCTTGGCCTTTTTCACCTTCTTCACGGGAGTCCGTTTCTTTGGCGCGGCTTTGCTCACCGCTTTCTTTGGCGGTGCCGTCTTCTTGCCGCTCGCTTTCTTGGCTGGGGATTTCTTGACTGTCGCTTTCTTGGCTGGGGATTTCTTGGCTGTCGCTTTCTTGGCCTGGGATTTCTTTGCTGTCGCCTTCTTGGCCGGTGATTTCTTCACGGCCGGTTTCTTGGCGGCTGCTGATGTTCCCGCCTTCTTTCCCGCTTTTGCCTTGACTGGATTCTTAGGGAGTTTGAAGGAGCCGGAGACGCCCTGGCCCTTGACCAGAACAAGGGAGCCGTTCGCCAGGCACCTCCTGATACTCATCTTGATCTGTGCCTTTCGCTTTCCCACATCGATCCCACTTCTCTCCAGCGCCTTCTTTACAGCGGACAGAGACGCCCCTCTGCGATCCTTGATATCCCCGACAACCTTCAGAATCAGCTCTCCCAACCCGGGACCGGGTGTTTTCTTCCTGGGAGCCGCCGCCTTCTTCTTGGGAGCCTTGGCTTTGGTGGGAGCGGCGGCTGGAGGAGCCGTTTCGGCGGCTGCACTGTCGCTCATGTTGAGAACTCTGCGCTGAATCTCTCTCTTGGTCAGTCTGAACTGGGTCAGCAATGAAGCTGCTGGGGGCGGCACTGAGCAACTTCAAGGCAGCGAGCGGACGGCGCAGGGACAACCCGCCGTCAGCTCCCTGATCCTGCTGCCTCTCTGTGTTTCTCTCACGGCCTAAACTCTCCGATTCCTCTGAAATTCCGCATCTCCAGAGAACCAGGCTCGATCGCTCCTCATCCTGACACTGGAAGGTTTACGGCCGAAAAGTTTTCACTCGAATTGACGGCTCCGTTGTCGAGTTAAACGCATTTTGCTGCAGCACTGATGGCGCTCTCTGAGCTGAACGATGATATTGTCGCTACTTTTAGACCGAAATCTTGAAACTAACAAATGTATTGCCTTGAATTCTACCTTTGAGGTTTAGAAGGGGAGCAGAGGGATAACCTGAATTGCAAATACTTTTGAGTTACATAAGAGAGACTTGGAAAATCATAATATTAGCGCGCACACAAACACAGGTACGTTAGACTAACCGTCCGCCCTTATCCGACAGTCTCTCTGACACAGTATTCACATTCACACAGTCTTTGCTGCGGTGTCCAGGGAGTTAGTTGTAGTTTTTCTCCTCATTAACTGTTATACTCTCATCAGCTCTACTGTTTACATCCTCAAAGATGGCCAGTCGGTTTGTCAAGCTTAGAAGACAGAACAGTGTGCACTGGAACATGCCCTTCATGTTCATGCTGTCTCTCGCAAATCCTGAATACTGTTTTGTCAAATGCTTTACAATCCTGGAGGAGATGGAGGGCATGGGTGGTGTCACGAACGTAGGTGGGGAGTTCTTGGACTAATGGGGACAGGACCATGTCGAGGTATGCCGAGATAGCAAACTGCCGCCGCGATATTAACCGCTACCTGAACTCCCACACCCCTCCCACCCACTCCAACCTCTCACCCTCGGAACGCGCAGCCCTCCACTCCCTACGTTCCAACCCCAACCTCACCATCAAACCAGCTGACAAGGGAGGCGCAGTAGTAGTTTGGCGCACTGACCTTTACACCGCTGAGGCTAAACGCCAGCTCGCAGATACCTCCTCCTACCGTCCCCTTGACCATGACCCCACCCCCCACCACCAAACCATCATCTCCCAGACCATCCATAACCTCATCATCTCAGGGGACCTCCCATCCACCGCCTCCAACCTCATAGTCCCACAACCCCGCACCGCCCGTTTCTACCTCCTGCCCAAAATCCACAAACCTGACTGCCCCGGACGACCCATCGTCTCAGCCTGCTCCTGCCCAACCGAACTCATCTCGGCATACCTCGACACGGTCCTGTCCCCATTAGTCCAAGAACTCCCCACCTACGTTCGAGACACCACCCATGCCCTCCATCTCCTCCAGGATTTCCGCTTCCCCGGTCCCCAACGCCTCATCTTCACCATGGACATCCAGTCCCTGTACACCTCCATCCCCCATCATGAAGGACTCAAGGCACTCCGCTTCTTCCTTTCCCGCCGTACCACCCAGTACCCTTCCACCGACACCCTCCTTCGACTGACCGACCTGGTCCTCACCCTGAACAACTTTTCTTTCCAATCCTCCCACTTTCTCCAAACAAAAGGAGTAGCCATGGGCAACCGCATGGGCCCCAGCTATGCCTGCCTCTTCGTAGGGTATGTGGAACAATCCATCTTCCGCAACTACTCTGGCCCCACCCCCCATCTTTTCCTTCGCTACATTGATGACTGTATCGGCGCTACCTCGTGCTCCCACGAGGAGGTTGAACAGTTCATCCACTACACTAACACCTTCCACCCCGACCTCAAATTCACCTGGACAGTCTCGGACTCCTCCCTCCCCTTCCTAGACCTTTCTGTTTCTATCTCAGGCGACCGAATCAACACGGACATCTACTACAAACCAACCGACTCCCACAGCTACCTGGACTACACCTCCTCCCATCCTGCCCCCTGTAAAAACGCCATCCCATTCTCCCAATTCCTTCGTCTCCGCCGCATCTGCTCCCAGGAGGACCAGTTCAAAATACGTACAACACAGATGGCCTCCTTCTTCAAGGACCGCAATTTCCCCCCCGACGTGGTCGATGGTGCCCTCCACCGCATCTCCTCCACTTCCCGCTCCTCCGCCCTTGAGCCCCGCCCCTCCAACCGCCACCAGGACAGAACCCCACTGGTCCTCACCTACCACCCCACTAATCTCCATGTACAGCGCATCATCCGCCGTCACTTCCGCCACCTCCAAACAGACCCCAGCACCAAGGATATATTTCCCTCCCCTCCCCTATCAGCTTTCCGTAGAGACCACTCCCTCCGCGACTCCCTTGTCAGATCCACACCCCCCACCGACCCAACCTCCACTCCCGGCACCTTCCCTTGCAACCGCAGGAGGTGCAACACTTGCGCCCACACCTACCCCCTCACTTCTCTCCAAGGCCCCAAAGGAAACTTCCATATCCGCCACAGATTCACCTGCACCTCCACCCACATCATCTACTGCATCCGCTGCAGCCGGTGTGGCATCCTCTATATTGGGGAGACAGGCCGCCTACTTGCGGAGCGATTCAGAGAGCACCTCTGGGCCACCCGGACGAACCAACCCAACCACCCTGTAGCACAGCATTTCAACTCCCCCTCCCACTCCACCGAGGATATGCAGGTCATTGGACTCATCCACCGCCAAACCACAACAACGCGACAGTCGGAGGAGGAGCGTCTTATCTTCCGACTGGGAACCCTCCAACCACAGGGGATGAACTTGGACTTCACCAGTTTCTTCATCCCCCCTCCCCCCCACCTTGTCTCAGCCAAATCCCTCCAGCCCGGCACCGCCTTCCTGACCTGCAGTCTTCTTCTTGACCTCTCCGCCTCCATCCTACTCCGACCTATCACCCTCACCTTGACCTCTTTCCACCTATCACATTTCCAACGCCCCTCCTCCAAGTCCCTCCTCCCTACCTTTTATCTTCTCCTGCTGAACGCTCTCTGCTCATTCCTGAAGAAGGGCCTGTGCCCGAAACGTCGAATCTCCTGTTCCCTGGATGCTGCCTGACCTGCTGTGCTGTTCCAGCAATAAAGTTTCAACTGTTTCCTAACCTTCAATCCTACCCACTTTCCCAACATTATTTCTCAAATAATACTGATTTGATTCAGTTTTTCCTTCTCAGTAAACTCCCCAACTTTACTACTTTGTTAGTTGTGTGAACATTTGTGAACAGAGAACAACATAATGTTAGAGATTTTTGAGACTTTTTTGTTCCCCATTTTAAACTCCCCTTTTTTATGTTGTAAGTGACATATGGTCCTCTTTACCAACCTATTTCTCCCTTTACACATTTATTTTTGCTTCAACCAATTTTTTTCTTTCATGGCTTCTGCAACATTACTGTTTTCTTCATTTGCTCTTTGTTAGTCAAATCTCTTTTCCCTGCCATTGGCTGAATTTAGATCTGTTTGCAGCCTTCACATCTTTTACTATATATCCTCCCAAATTTTAGGCCTTTTCATTGGACCAAAAAGTATCTTGTATAGCCGTTTCAAATTTCACAATATCCTTTCCATGGGAGAGAAACCAGAATTGCACATAATATTCCAAAAGTGGCACAAACAATATTCTGTACACCCACAATGTGTTCTCCTAACTTACATACTCAAAGCTCTGACCAGTAAGGGCAAACATATAAATGCCTTCTTTGCTATCCTATCTAACTATAATTCTACTTTCAAGCAACAATGAATCTGCATTCCAACGTCTCTTAGTTCAGCAACACTCCACAGGACCTTAATATTAAGTGTGTAAGTCCTGCCCTGATGTGCCTTTGCAAATTGTTGCACCTCATATTGATTTAAATTGAACTCAATATGCCAATCCTGGGTCCAATCGCCCAACTGATTGAGATCCTGCTGTATTCTGAGGTAGCCTTCTTTGCAGGCCACTACACCTCCAATTTTTGTGTAATCTGCAAACTTATTAACAATAGGTGCAACTTCACATCCAAATCATTCATAATAATGTGGAAGTGCTAGTGTTGGACCGAGGTGTGCAAAGTTAAAAATGACACAACACCAGGTTATACTCCAACAGGTTTATTTGTAAGTCCAAGCATTCAGAGCATCGACACCTGATGGAGGAGCAGCACTCTGAAAGCTTGTACTTCCAAATAAACTTGTTGGACTATAACTTGGTGTTGTCATTTTTTAAGCTAAAAGCATTTATATAAATCTTGAAAAACAGCGGACGCAGCAGTGATTCTTGCAGCACATCACTTGTCACAGGCCTCCAGTCTGAAAAGCATCCCCACACCACCACCCTCTGTCTTTTACCTTCAAACAAGTTGTGTATCCAAATGGCGAGTTCTCCCTGCATTCCATGTGATCTAATCTTGCTAACCAACTTCCCATGGGGAACCTTGTCAAATGTCTTACTGAAGGCCATTTAGATCACATCCACCACTTTGCTCTCATCAGTCCTCTTCCTTACCAATTAAAAAAGAAACTTAGTTGAGTTAGTGATACATGACTCCCCATGCAGAAAGCCATGTTGATTACATCTAAAATAATCCTGGCCTTTTGAAAAGATGTAAATCCTGTCTCTCAGAATCGCCTCAACTGTGTGCCTCCTGTCAATGTTATGCTCACTGTTCAATAGTTCCCTGGCTTTGTCTTACCACCATTATTAAACAGTGGCACCACGTTGGCCAACCTCCAGTCTTTTTGCACCTCAACTGTGACTATTGATGGTATAAATATCTCAGCAAGGGGCCCAACAATCACTTCCCTAGCTTATCACCGTGTTCCAGGGTACACCTGATCACGTGCTTTATGTTTTAAACCATCCAGTAGCACCTCCTCTGTATTATGAACATTTTTCAAGCTGTCACCATCTATTTCCCACATTCTACATCTTCCATTTCCTTCTCCTCAGTAAGAACTTGCTTAGTATCTCCCACATTTCCTGTTGTTCCACACAAAGACTGCCCTGCTAATCTTTGCTGGGCCCTTTTGTCCTTCATGTATTTATAAAATCTGTTTAAATTCTCCCTAACAATATTTGCCAATGGTATTTTATGTTCCATTTTTGCCCTCCTGATTTCCATCTTAAGTTTTTCCCTATTGCCTTTATACTTTTTGAAGGATTCAGTCAACCTCTGCTGTATTTAACTAATATATGCTTCCTTCTCATTGGACCAAAACCTCAACTTCTTTTCTCATCCAGCATTT
Source organism: Chiloscyllium plagiosum (assembly GCF_037043375.1). Taxonomy (NCBI): domain Eukaryota; kingdom Metazoa; phylum Chordata; class Chondrichthyes; order Orectolobiformes; family Hemiscylliidae; genus Chiloscyllium; species Chiloscyllium plagiosum. The sequence goes on from NW_028270187.1 coordinate 9,278,102, forward strand.
CCTACACTTACCAGTCATGCCTTTCACTCTAACAGGAACATACTGTCTCTGGACTCTCGTTTTCTCATTGTTGAAGGCTTCCCATTTTCCAGCCATCCCTTTGCCTGTGAATATTTGCCGTCACTCAACTTTTGAAGATTCTTGCATAATACTCTCAAAATTGGCCTTCCTCCAAATTAGAATTTTAACTTTGAGATCTGGTATATCCTTTTCAATAACAGTTTTAAATTATGGTCACTGGCACCAAAATGCTCCCCCACTGCCACATCATTATATCCCAAGTATAGGTCAAGCTTTGCACCTTGGCTAGAAGGTACCTTCACATACTGAATCAAAAAATGTTCTTGTGCACGCTTAAGGAATTTCTCTCTGTTGAAACTATTAACAAAATGGCAGTCCCAATCTATGTTTGGAATGTTAAAATCCCTTACCATAACCACGCTAGTATTCCTGCAGATCTAAGATCTCCTTACAAATTTGTTTCTCAATTTCCTCATGACTGTTGGGGTGTCTACAGTCCAATCCCAATAAGATGATCAAACCCTTTCTTATTTCTCAGTTCCACCCAAATAATTCCCAGGAAAATCCTCCCTAAGTATATCTGTAAGCTTATCTCTTACCAAACACGTCACTCCCCATTTTCTCTTGCTGCCCGCCTCCCCCCATCATTTGATTCCTGGAACATTAAGTTGCAGTTGTGTCCATTACCGAACCATGTCTCTGTAATTGCTATGATATCCCAAGACCAATCCCATTTTCCTAACCACCATGTCTCTGTAATTGCTATGATATCTCAAGACCAATCCCATTTTCCTAACCATGTCCTGAGATCATCCTTCTTCCCTGTTAGGCCTCTTGAATTGAAATAAACACAGCTTAATTTATGGATCCTAAGTCATTCTCTTATGTTCCTCCTGCCCTGACTGTTTGACTTGCCAACTATACCAGTCTCAGATCGATCTCTTTCCTCACAATCTCCCTGGTTCCCGCCCCACACCTTACTAGTTTAATCCCTCCCCAGCATCTCCAGGAAATGACCCTGCCAGTATATTAGACCCCTTCCAATTCAGCTGCAATCCATCCTTTTTATACAAGTCACGTCTTCTCCAGAAGAGATTCCAATGATCCAAAAATGTGAACCCTTCTCCCCTGCACCAGCTCCTGACTTGGGCATTACTTTACTCTATCATCCTACTGCTACCCTCACTCGCTCGGAGCAGTGGGAGTAATCTACATGTTACTACCGGAGAGGACCTCCTTTCTAAATTCTTGCCTCTTCCTTATTCTTCCTTCGGAATCTAATCCTTTCCCCTTCCTATGTAGTTGGTTCCAGTGTTTACTCTGGCTGGTCCCTCTCAATTTTGTGAATATTGTGTACTCTGTCCAAGATATCCTTGATCTTGGCACCAGGGAGGCAACACGCTATTCTGATTTCTCGCTGTCGGCCGGAGAGACGTCTGTCTGACAAAGAGATTCGAGTTTTGTAATTTGTAAAAGGAGGACCTTCCAAATCGCGACTACTTCCATCTAAAACGAATTAAAGCAGCTGATGTCAGGGAACACCGCCTTGATATCGGACAAGTTCCCCTCCAAGGCACTCACGATACTGACTTGGAAATAAAACCGCTTTCTTTCACTGTCACTGGATCAAGACCCTGGAATTCCCTGTTCGTGGCATTGTGGGCAGCACATGGACAACGGCTGTTCCAGAAGGTTGCACACCACCGCCTTCTTAAAGGAATGGAGAATAAATGGTAGGCTCAGCCAGCGACATCCACGTTCCAGGAGTGAATAAACAAAAACAGCTGGGGTCTCTTGTTGTGGCATACAATACATCACAAGGTTTCTGTCTGCAGCATACATGACACTAAAATCTGTCATCCACTACAAATTAAATCGAGTCCCAGAGATGTTGTTGCACACCTGGTCTGACTATTGCACGGCCCTCCAGACGCAGAAAAATAAGCTGTGATTCAAGACTCTCTCCATCAGTTATTTTCTGCCTTCATAATAATGTTCCACTTATTCCATGGACAAGGAGTTAATATTTGTGGATGAGGGTCACCAGTATTAAATACCACAGTTAACGCGCGATATGACCAAATGTTGTCGAATGGGGTAGCACAGGGGATGGGCTGAGTGGCCGCCAGTTTCTCCGCCCCTGATCAGATTGTGAGAGAGCCGGAGGGAGGAGTTATTAACATGAGCCGGGAATGAGCACCATTGGAGCTTCCTAAAGAGACAATGTCCCAGCTTGAAACCTTCTCTGCCCTTTCCCCCGACAGTCCCACTTCCTTTGGTGAAACTGAGAGAAAAGGGAATTGGGGGAAATGACCAATTGATGTTTGTTTCTGGGATGCATTAGGAAAAGCAGCGCATGCGCGATGATTGTTCCTGAGCAGAGGAGCGCATGCGTGCGGCCCTCCCCCAGCTCTGCCATTGAGGAGCATTTACTCAGTGAGTGCAAGAGGTTTGTTTGAAACAGGCCGCAATGGAGAGATCAGCGCCCAGGGAAGCGAGGGAACAGCAGGCTCCTTCCAGCAGCACATCGGGATGGGAGCCTGGGACACAGAGGGGGCTCCGAGACCGGGATTGATTCGGGGTGAGTTCAGGGAGAACCGGGGGCTGTTTGTAAGAGGCCGAACGGAGCAGGAACTGGTCCCGGAACTTGGAGTGAGCGGGCTGGGGGGAAGAGAGAGGCCTTTCTCGGGCTGTGTGTGGGCCTGCTGAGGGAGGCAGAGCGGGAAGAAGCTGCTGTGGGACATTCTTGGGGTTTGCAATCCTCTAAACACTGACGGAATTAAATGTTTGGCTTCTGTTTCATGCTGTTTGTTGCGAATAGACGTTGATATAAAGGACAGTAGAATCAGATGTGATAATCCTGTGAAGGGTAAATATAGCAGGCACCGGATAAATGTCTCCAACTATGTGAAATCGTGCCCAGTATTTGTTTTTCAACAGTTAGTGTATTGGGAGCTGGACATTGAACTGTGGAATCATTACATTTGTGGAACTGTGCATATGTTGGTTAGTTTATTTTTATCTCAGTAAAATGTTTTAGAATTTGGGAAACAAAAAAAGACTGGAAGGAGCTCAAGGCTCGAGTGGAACCAGGATCAGCTCTGTTCAGCTTACTCTGTTCAAAAACAAAGAATTATAATGATCATGACCTGAATATTGCATTGATCATTTGATGTGTTTCTACTCAGCTGCTAGTGATGTACAGGAGATCTCTCTTTTGTCTTTCTCCAGGCAAATATTTGATGGATCAATCCTAGGGTGACCAGCTGCTTCTCACACCCAGCAGGTATGTTACTACTGTCGGCGAGGAGAATGTCCTTTCCTCTGTCTGAATGGATTGAGTCAGATGCGCATTGAGCTCCATTTCCAGAAGTACATATTCAATCCAAGAGTTAAACACACTGACTATATATATATCGATATTATTCTTCCCAGTTCTCAGTGGTTAGCACCTCAGTGACAGTAAATTCCATTATTCAAAGCCAATTATCATTCATAAGATTAGAAGCAGGTTAGACTGTATGCTTATAATAAATATATATTTATGAGCTGCATTAAATTCTTATGTAGGTTTGGCATTTTTAAAGTTGCAATCAATTAGAACAAACTGATCATAGTGTTACATGGTTATAACAAATTATATATAGAATAAAATTATTCTTTTGATAAACAGTTGTCCTGTACAAAGACAATCAAACAATGTAAATTTCAAATGAACCTCTTGGTCAAGCATTATCTACAGAGGATGCTTCACATACGTACATACACTACTGTGTCTGTCTCTCTCACTCTCATTCTCACTCTCAGCCTGGTGTTGATGAAAACACACTTTATGCACGCTCCCATTCTGGTTGAGGGCCTGAGTAATGCAGAAGCATTTCCAGACTTTTTAAATGTATGAAACACTGATTAATAAGACATTAAACCCACCTTATAAAGTGTATCAGATCATGACATGCAGAACTGGAATCACAGTGACATACAGACAATGTTGGTGTTATATAGACCAGTACCACTCTTCAAAGTGATACAGATTGGCAGCACAACAGAAAACTCACTCACTCAGCCAGTTAATGGTAAAAGGGAAAAAAATGCAATTTAGGCCCACAACTACTTCCAGATATGGACGGTCATAAATTGACTGACCTAATTATTAATTGCTTCAGAAGATGTTAGTATTAGATGTTACATTATTGCAGTGCCCAGCAGCAACTTCCAAAGACTACTGCACACACACAATGTAAAAAGAAAACTGAGATTAAATACAATAAAATTAGATTCTTGGCAAAGATAAGTATTGAAACAACATTAATCCCTCAATCACACAGGTTTATCAAATATTGAACGGGTTTATCCTACACCCTGCTGAAAAAAACACAACTGAACATAGAAAGAGAATGGCATCCATATACTCGACTTGTCACTGCACACAGAGCAAAACTGGCACTATAGGTAGTCAAAGGCTGATAACTGCATAACTAATCTCAAATTGGCATTTACACTGAGACACTGGCAGTGAGTGAATGAAGATTAGAATCCCACCAATTAGTGGAAACTGGTATGGAGAACAGATAAAGAATAGAATGTGCCAGTGCAGACACAGCAGGCTGAATGGCTGTACCAATTCTGTGATTGTGTCATAAATCATAAAATGTATAAGGGATTAAGGCCCAATTTCAACACCCTAAACACTATTATCACAGATTGAATCACAGTCACAGATTTTTTTTTTCGAATTCATTCATGGGATGGGGGCACCACTGACACAGCCAGTATTTATTGCCCTTCCCTAACTACCCATGCAGCCACATTGATGTGGGTGTAGAGTCACATGCAGGCCAGACAAGGGAAGCATGTCCGTTTCCTTCATTCAAGGAATTATTGAACCAGATGAATTTTTCTGGCAATCAACAATAGATTCATGGACATCATTAGACTCTTAGAATATCATTGGCTGCCAGAGAATTGAGCAACTTTGATATATAAGAGTTGAAAGTGACTGGAACTCATTGAGAACTTCAATCTCACAGTCACACAGCAGAAACTGGCTTGTATTCACACATGGACAGCAGACATCAAGTTCTATGGACACAACCAAAATTGACACACATCGATTGATATCTGCTCTCACATACTCACATTGCAGCAACTAAAAGGGAGAGAACAATAATCATGAACACACATACGACAAGTACGTGTTGGTAACTAGACTAACACATTCGCATAGCAAAACCTGACAGGTACAGTATGATAAATGATTTTGCACATTTATAAACAAGAAGCTGATAGATACAAATTAATAACTGCACTCTCAGATGCACAGAGCAGAATCTGACAGGGACAGGTTGGTTAATAACTCACACATACAGGTGGCAGTAAATTCCAGAGAAAGATTGATAACTACACTTTCATATTTATAAAGCAGAAACTGACACGAATAGATTGATTATGCTCCCATTTTTCAAATCACATAATTTGACGCACAATTTAATAACGACTCTCACATATTCACAGGGAAGAAACTGACAGGCAGAGATTGATAACAAAACAAACATTAGTGGAAAATTCTGGCAGCATTTCAGTCTAGTAACCAGTCTTCAGAACTGATGGTGGCAAAGATAATGCACACAATGTGGTCTCCTCAATGTTGGAGCAACTGAGTGTAGATTGGGTGTCCACTGTGCAGAGTACCTACATTCTGTCCAGAGAAAAAGACCCTGAGCTTCCAGTTGTCTACCACTTCAACACACCACCCTGTTCCCTGGCCAAGATCTCTGTCTCAGGCTCGCTTCAGTGCTCCAGTGAAGCTCAGTGCAAGCTGGAAGAACTGCACCTAATTTTCTGCTTGGGATCTCAACAGCTACAGAGCTTGAGCTCTCCCATGTCATTACCCAAAACCCCACATATCCGACCTTGTTAACATATAGTCTGCAACTATACACCACCAATTGTTAGCCACTAACCGACCCTATTAACAGGCTATTCACCCACTTAGTATGATAGTTATCCACTCCTTTGTTTGTCCTACTGTTCTTCTCTTTCTCTGGACTCTATCTCCATCTGTCTTTTACTATCACCCTTCCACCCACCCTATCTTCTGTAGAAAAACTAATATTTTCCTAGCTACCACCAGAAAATACAGAAGTCTGAATACACCACCCAACAAACTCAAGAACACCTTCTCTCCTGTTATCAGACTTGAATGAACTGGTCAAATTTTAAAGCGAAAGTGTAGATGCTGGAGATTAGTCAAGATTAGAGTGGTGCTGGAAAAGCACAGCAGGTCAGGCAGTATTCAAGGAGCAGGAAAATCAACATTTTGGACATTCCTGATGAAAGGTTTTTGCCCGAAACGTCGTTTTTCCTGCTCCTCGGATGCTACCTGACCTGCTGTGCTTTTCTAGCACCAACCTAATCTCGCTCAAATTTTAACGTTAATCTCTCTCTCTTTGCACCTTTAATACTGTATTGCAGATTCTGTTCTATTACCCTGATGCATTTTGTATGATATTATCTGCCTGTAAAGTGCACAAAGCAATACTTTCCATTATATCTCAGTGCATGTTACAATAATAAATCAGATCAAATCAAATGGATAGCTACACTCTCAGAGAGCAGAATCTGAGAGGTACAGGTTGATAACTACAATCACACAAACTGACAGGAAAAGATTAATAAATACACTCAAACACTGGAATTACAGAGCCTGACAGGGAAAGATTGATAACTAAACTCTCACATTCACAAAGCAGAAACTGATAGCGACAGGTGAAAACTCAGCTCACACATTCACATAGTAGAAACTGGAAGGATTGTCAATTATATTCACCAAGCAGAAACTGACAGCTACAGATTGACAACTATCTTTATGTATTTACACAGCAGAGTCTGAAAGATACAGATTGACAGTTACACTCACTTTGACAAAGAAGAAAATGACAGGTAGAGAATGATAACTGTACTCCCACATTCGCATCGCTGAAACTGACAGCTACAGTTTGATTACTATGCCCACATTCACAGAGCAGAAGTTAATCAATAACTGTATTGACAGGGAAGAAACTGACAGGGACAGATTGGTATTTACATTGTCATATTGACATAGTAGAAATAGATTTACAATGACACTGGTGTCAAATAGCAAAACCTGACAGATACTGTTTGATAATTGCTCTCTCATATTGTTACAGCTTAAACTAACAGTGAGAGATGAATATCCACATTCTCACAGAATAAACTGTTGGGTACAAATTGATGACTGCATTTCATATTCATACAGCAGAAACTGACAGGTAGAGACTAATATCGAAACTCGCATTCTTATAGCTGAAACTGACAGGTATACACTCAGACACACAGCAGAAACTGTTAGGGACAGATTGGTAAAGCAAACACGCACATTCGCAGGGCAGAAACTGACATATATATAGATAACTAAACTCCCATATCTACATCGGAGAAACACATAGGGACTGATCCTATTTATTTATAATGTATGAAATATATTTATCAACAAGTCCCTGGCAGTTTCCACTATGTGGATGCACGAGTTCAGTTATCAATCTGCACCTGTAGGTTTATGCTATGTGAATGTATGAGTGTAGTTATCAGTCTGTCCCTATTTGTCTCTGTGATGAGAACATGTAAATATATTTACCAGAGAGTGACAGGGACAGACTGATAACTGCATTCACTCACATATTTGTACAGATTATGTGGATTGATAATTACAGTTTGATAATGACACTCCGATATTAACAGGTACATCTTGATAATTGTCCTCACACATTCACTGAGCAGGAACTGACAGCGAGAGATAGATAAAGAAACTTTCATATCCAGGAACGCACTTGCATTAGATTATCACATATTAGATTAACAGGGGAATTGAGTTTAGGAGTCATGAGATCTTGTTGCAGCTCTATAAAACTTTGGTTAGACCGCACTTGGAATACTGCATCCAGCTCTGGTCGCCCTATTATAAGAAAGATGTGGATGCTTTGGAGAGGGTTCAGAGGAGGTTAACCAGGATCCTGCCTGGACTGGAGGGCTTATCTTATGAGCAGAGGTTGACTGAGCTCGGACTTTTTTCGGACTTTGGAGAAAAGGAGGAGAAGAGGGGACCTAATTGAGGTATACAAGATAATGAGACGCATAGATAGAGTCGATAGCCAGAGACTATTTCCCAGGGCAGAAATGACTAACACGAGGGTCATGGTTTTAAGCTGGTTGGAGGAAAGTATAGAGGGGATGTCAGAGGCGGGTTCTTTACACACACAGTTGAGAATATGGAATGCATTGCCAGCAGCAGTTGTGGAGGCAGGGTCATTGGGGACATTTAGGAGACTCCTGGACATGCATATGGTCACAGAGATTTGAGGGTGCATACATGAGGATCAGTGGTCGGCACAACATCGTGGGCTGAAGGGCCTGTTCTGTGCTGTACTGTTCTATGTTCTATATGTTGATGTGCTGGTTGGTATCCGGTTCTCAGTGAATTGGTATAGATTTTTTTGATACAGTCACCAAAAAGCAGGTCAGACCAAGAATAGAATCAGTCTGTAGTCCTGTTGGAATTGCTGTTTTGAAGGAAAAAAACAGCCTAATGATTATTAAATTATTACATTGACTTAATGTTGATTTACAAACGATGTCTCTTCTGCCTTCCTCCAGGCAATTACTTGAAGGACTAAGACAGTGTAATATGTCCTCAGTACAAAGCCAAGTGTGATCAGTTCCTTCTAACAAACAGCAGGTATGTTACTGCTGTCAGACTGAATAATATCCTTTCCATAGTTATAGAGCAGATTGAATTAGACACACATTGATTCAATTTCCAGAGAGAAATTTTCAAATCAAGAGTTAAATATCATGGAGGAATTACATTTGTTTTTTTACAATTACAGTGACCCTCCTGATTTTATAAACCTCTATAAGGTCACCTCTCAGCCTCCAACACTCCATGGCAAACAGGTCCAGCCTGTTCAGCCTCTCCCTTTCACTCAAACACTCCAACCCTGGCAACAATCGGGTAAATCTTTTCTGAATGTTTCAAGTTTCACAACATCCTTCCAATAGGAAGGAGACCAGAATTGTACACAATATTCCAAAAGTGGCTCAACCAATTACCTACACAGCTGTAACATTCTTCTTCATTATCCTATTGACCGGCGACTCCACTTTCAAGGAACTATGAACGTGCACTCCATGGTCTCTTTGTTCATCAATACTCCCCGGGACCTTACCATTAAGTGTATAGCCCCTGCGTTGATGTGCCTTTCCAAAGTGAAGCACCTCAAACTTATCTGAATTAAACTCCATCTGCTACTGGTCAGCCCAGTGGCCCATCTGATCATGATCCTGTTGTAATCTGAGAGGACCTTCTTTGCTGTCCACTACATCGCCAATTTTTGTGTCATCTGCAAACCTTTATGTTCACATTCAAATCATTTATAAAAATAAGGAAAAGCAGTGAACTCAGCACCGATCCTTGTGGCACACAGCTGATCACAAGTCTCCAGTCTGAAAGGTAGCCCTCCACAACCACCTTCTATCTTCCATGTTCAAGTCAATTCTGTGTCCAAATTGCTAGTTCTTCCCCCCCCGATTTTCATGTGATCTAACTTTGCTAACCAGTCTATAATGAGGAAACTTGTCCAACATCTTACTGAAGTCCATATTGATCACCTCATCAATCTTCGAGTCAAAGAGATGTACAGCACAGAAACAGACCCTTTGGTCCAACTCGTCCAAGCCAACCAGATATCCCAACCCAAACTAGTCCCACCTGCCAGCACCCGGCCCATACCCCTCCAAACAATTGCTATTCACATATGCATTCAGACGCTTTTTAAAAGTTGCAATTGTACCAGCCTCCACCACTTCCTCTGGCAGCTCATTCCATACATGTACCACCTTCTGCATGAAAACCTTGCCACTTAGATTTCTTTTATTTTCCATCTCACCCTAAACCTATGCCCAATAGTTCTGGACTCCCCTACCCCAGGGAACATAACTTGTAAATTTATCCTATCCACGACCCACATAAATTTATAAACCTCTATAAGGTCACCCCTCAGTCTCTGATGCTCCAGGGAAAACAGGCCCAGCCTATTCAACTTCTCCCTGTAACTCAAATCCTCCCTGTAACTCAAATCCTCCAACCATGGCAACATCCTTGTAAATCCTTTATGACCCCTTTGAAATTTCACAACATCCTTCTGATAGGAAGGAGACCAGAATTGTTTGCAATATTCCAGCAGCGGTCTAACCAATGTCCTTTACAGCTGAAACATGTACTCAATACTCTAACCAATAAAGGAAAGCATATCGAATGCCTTCTTCAATATACCATCTAGCTGTGACCCTACTTTCAAGGAACCATGCACGTGTACTCCGAAGTCTCTTTGTTCAATAACACTCCCTAGGACCTTACCATTAAGTGTATAAATCCTACTAAGATTTGCTTTCCCAAAAGGCAGCACCTCGCATTTATCTGAATTCAACTCCATCTGCCACTCCTCAGCCCATTGGCCCATCTGATCAAGATCCTGTTTGTAATCTGAGGTAAACTTCTTCGCTGTCCACTACACTTCCAATTTTGGTGTCTTACCTCCTTTGCTCACATCCAAATCATTTATATAAATGATGAAAAGTAGTGGACCCAATACCAATCCTTGTGGCACTCCACTGGTCCCATGCCTCGAGTCTTAAAAACAACCCTATACTACCACCCTCTGACTTCTACCTTTGAGCCAGTTCTGTATCCAAAATGGCTAGTTCTCCCAGTATTCCATGAGATCTAACCTTGCTAACCAGTCTCCCATGGGGAAATCCTCTTTGTTACTTCTTCAAAAAACTTAATGGAGTTTGAGAGTCATGGTTTCCCATGCACAAAACGATGTTCACTGTCCCGAATCAGTCATTGTCGTTCAAAATGCATGTAAATTCTGTCCCTCAGGATTCCCTCCACCATCTTGCCCAACACTGATAGCAGGCTTCCCAGCCTAAAGGTCCCTGACTTTTCCTTGCCACCTTTCTTAAATAGTGGCACGACGTTAGCCAAATTTTAGTCTTCCGGCGCCTCACCTGTAACTATCAATGATAAAAATATCTCGGCAAGGGACACAGTAATCACTTCCGTAACCGCCCACAGAGTTCTAGGGTACGTCTGATCAGGTCCTGGGGATTTATCCACTTTTGTGCATTTCAAGACATCCAGGACTACTTTGTGTGTAATATTTCTTCAGGAATGAAGAAGGGCTTATGCCCGAAACGTCGATTCTCCTGTTCCCTGGATGCTGCCTGACCTGCTGCGCTTTTCCAACAGGACAGAGTTAACCCTTTAATGAATAATTGTCACATAAAGTCACATGACAATTAAATAATGTGAATTCCAAACACCCAGGACAAACCTGACAAATAAAACTGCAGATGCTAGAGGCTGGAAACAAGGAGAAATTGCTGAAAAAGAAACTCAGCGTGTCTGGCAGCATGTGTGGAGAGAAAGCAGAGTTAATGTTTTGGGACCAGTAACTGTTATTCAGAACTGAGCTTCTCCAGGAATTTCTGTTTTTATTCCTGACAATATAGAATAATTACTGCAGGCACACACACACACAGCAACTGACTTAATTCAGAATTAGTTCAAAATACAAACACCATGGCTGCAGAGCAGGACTAACAGTTCTGGAGTTCCATATGTATTGCAGGCAACAGGAAATGATCCAATCGAGATGAATATCACTCTCACATGGAGTCATTGTGGTCTGCAGCAGTCAGAAACATCCAGCTAATAATTCTACTCCCACGCAGACAGCATTCCATTTCCATCAATGTATCATGGTGGCAGAAGAGCTGCCATCCCCACCTTTAGCACAACGTCATTCTCCATTTCTCCAACTTGCAGGAACAGATTTTCTATGACTCTATTTTCATCATAAAGGCTTCTTGTGCCATTATTTCGAAGTAATTTTCATTTTCTACAAATAGCCCTGCATTCCTATGAAGTCTGATATAAGTCACAAGAACACTCAATACCATTTTCTCAAATACTCAATGTGATCACATAATCGTAATTTTAAACAATGGAGTAGGAAAGATGTAGTGAGATAATAGAACATGACAGCGTAGTATACTATTGCATTTTCATCCATATATTTATCCAATGACCATTTAAATGCCTGTAAAGTGGGTGAGTATACTACAGTTCCAGGCAGAACATTCCACGCCTCTACTACTCTCTGAGTAAAGAAACTACCTCTGACATCTGTCTTATGTTTATCGTCCCTCAATTTAATGTGATGTCCACTGCTGCTCGCCATCACCATCGGAGGAATAAGGCGCTCACTGCCCACACTATCTAACCCTCTGATTATTTTGTGTGTCTTTATTAAGTTACCTCTCAACCACCTTCTCTCTAATGAAGCTTCATCTCCCTCAGCCTTTCCTCATAAGGCATTCCCTCCAGACCAGGCAACGGCACAGTAAATCACCTATAAATCCTTTCCAAAGCTTCCACATTCGTACTGTCATGTGGGGACTAGAATTGGATGCAATTTTCCAAGTGCAGCCACACCAGAGTTTTGTAGAGCTGCAGCATGACCTCATCATTCCAAAACTCAATTCCTCTCCCAATAAAAGCCTTCTTAACAACGATATCAACCTGGGTGGCAGCTTTCAGGGATCTATGTACATGTACACAGAGATCTCTCTGCTCATCTACACTACCAAGAACATTACCAATAGACCTGTACTCCTTCCAAAGTGAATCATCTCACATTTTTCCACATTAAACTCCATTTGCCACCTCTCAACCCAACTCTGCAGCTTATCTATGTACCTGTGTAACCTGCAACATCCTTCAGCACTGTCTGCAACTCCATTGACCTTAGTATCATCCGCAAATTTTGCAAACCCATCCTTCTAAGCCCTCACCCAAAACATATCCTTGCGGTACACTACTAGTAACTGACTGCAGGATGAACATTTCTAATCAATTACCACCCTCTGTCTTCTTTCAGCTAGCCAATTTCTGAGCCAAACCGCTAAATCACCCTCAATCCCATGCCTCCATATTTTGTGCAATAGCCTACAGTTGGGAACCTTACTGAAAACACCTAATCAAACACTTTACTGAAATCCATATACACTGCATCAACTGCTTTCCCCTCATCCACCTGTTTGGTCACCTTCTCAAAGAACTCAATAAGGTTTGTGAGGCACGACCTACCCTTCACAAAACCATATTGGCTATTCCTAATCAACTTATTCCTATTGAGATGATTATAAATCCTGTCTATTCTAGCCTTTTCCAATATTTTACCCACAACCGAAGAAAGGCTCACTGATCTATAATTACCTGGGTGGTCTCTATTCCCCTTCTTGAACAAAGGGACAACATTTGCTATCTTCTGGTCTTCTGGCACTATTCCTGTAGACAATGACGACATAAAGATCAAAGTCCAAGGCTCTGCAATCTACTCCCTGGCTTCCCAGAGAATCCTAGGATAAATCCCATCTGGCCCAGGGGGTTATCTATTTTCACACTTTCCAGAATTGCTAACATGTCCTCCTTGTGAACTTATCTCCCATCTAGTCTAGTAGCCTGTAACGCAATATTCTCATCGACAACGTTGTCTTTTTCCAGTGTGAATACCGATTTTAAAAAGTATTCATTTTGCACTTCTCCTATCTCCTCGGACTCCACGCACAACTTCCCACTCCTGTCCTTGATTGACCCGAATCTAATTCTAGTCATTCTTTTGTTCCTGATATAGCTATAGAAAGCATTAGGATTTTCCTTGATCCTGTCTGCCAAAGACTTCTCTTGTCTCCTCCTGGCTCCTCTTAGTTCTCTCTTTAGGTCATTCCTGGCTAGCTTTTAAAAATCAAGCGTCCTAAAGGTGCCTTCACATCTCATCGTAACATAAGCCTTCTTCCTCTTGACAAGAGATCAACTTCCTTCGTAAACCACGGCTCCCTCACTCTCCACTTCCTCCCTGCCTGACAGGTATATGCTAATCAAGGACACACAGTAGCTGTCCTTGAATAAGCTCCACATTTCAATTGTGCCGATCCCCTACAGTTTCCTACCCCATCCAGTACATCATAAATCTCACCGAATTGCATCATAATTGCCTTTTCCCCCAGTTATAAATCTTGCCCTGCAGTACATACCTATCCCTTTCCTTCGCTAAAGTAAACATAACCGAATTGTGGTCACTCTCGCCAAAGTGCTCACCTACCTCCAAATCTAACACCTGGCCGGGTACATTACCCAGTACCAAATCCATTGTTGCCTGTCTACATACTGTGTCAGGAAAGCTTCTGCACACACTGGACAAAAAACTGATCCATCTGAAGTACTCAAATTATAGTATTTCCAGTCAATACTTTGAAATTTAAAGTCCCCCATAATAACTACCCTGTTACACTCACTTCTATCCAGAATCATCTTTACAAGCCTTTCCTCTACATCTCTGGAACTATTCTGAGGCCTATAGAAAACTCCTAACAGGGTGACCTGTCCTGTCCTGTTTCTAACCTCAGCCCAGACTACCTCATTAGATGAGTCCTCAAACATTCTTTCTGCGACCAGAATACTGTCCGTGACTAACAATGTCACACCTCCCCCTCTTCTACTGTCTTCTCTGTTCTTACTGAAACATCAAAATTCCGGAACCTATGACAACCACTCCTGTCCCTGCTCGATCCATGTCTCTGAAATGGCACAACATTAAAGTCCCAGGTACAAACCCATGCTTCAAGTTCACCCACCTTATTCCGGATGCTCCTGACGTTGAAGTAGACACACTTCAAACCACCTTCGTGCTTGCCAGTGCACACTTGCAACATTGAAGCCATATTTCTGACCTCACTATGCTCAACCACTGGACACAGTAACCACAATTTAGGTTCCTATTCCCCCTACTGAATTTGTTTAAACCCTCCCAAAGAGCATTAGCAAAGTTCCCCAGGATATTGGTACTACTTTGCTTCAGGTATAATCCACCATGTTTGTAGAAGTCTCACCTACCCCAATTATCCAGGTATCCGAAATGCTCCCTCCCACACTATCCCTTTCATCACGTGTTCAACTCCTCTATCTCTCTCGCTCTATCTCTCTCTCGCTCTATCTCTCTCTCGCTCTATCTCTCTCTCGCTCTATCTCTCTCTCGCTCTATCTCTCTCTCGCTCTATCTCTCTCTCGCTCTATCTCTCTCTCGCTCTATCTCTCTCTCGCTCTATCTCTCTCTCGCTCTATCTCTCTCTCGCTCTATCTCTCTCTCGCTCTATCTCTCTCTCGCTCTATCTCTCTCTCGCTCTATCTCTCTCTCGCTCTATCTCTCTCTCGCTCTATCTCTCTCTCGCTCTATCTCTCTCTCGCTCTATCTCTCTCTCGCTCTATCTCTCTCTCGCTCTATCTCTCTCTCGCTCTATCTCTCTCTCGCTCTATCTCTCTCTCGCTCTATCTCTCTCTCGCTCTATCTCTCTCTCGCTCTATCTCTCTCTCGCTCTATCTCTCTCTCGCTCTATCTCTCTCTCGCTCTATCTCTCTCTCGCTCTATCTCTCTCTCGCTCTATCTCTCTCTCGCTCTATCTCTCTCTCGCTCTATCTCTCTCTCGCTCTATCTCTCTATCTCTCTCGCTCTATCTCTCTATCTCTCTCGCTCTCTCTCTCTATCTCTCTCGCTCTATCTCTCTATCTCTCTCGCTCTATCTCTCTATCTCTCTCTCTCTCGCTCTATCTCTCTCTCTCTCGCTCTATCTATCTATCTATATATATATCTCTCACTATATATATCTCACTATATATATATATATATATATATATCTCTCTATCACATGGCATGGGCAACAAACCAAAGATAACAAATCTGCTTGTTCTAGCTCCCTGACTTTCTGCCTTAAATCCCCATCCCTTTTCCTACCTATGTTGTCAGTGTCTATGTGGGCCATGACTTGGGGCACTTACCCCTCCCCCTCAAGATCTGAGATATCTTGAACCCTTGCACCTGGGAGGCAACACACCAACGATGAGTCTCTCTCATTCCCACAGAACTTCCTTTATGTCCCTTTAACTATGGAGAGCCCAATGACGAATGCACTCTTCCCCCCCCCCCCCCCCCCCCTGCCAGGACAACGGGGACAAACCCTGTGCCAGAGACCTGTACCCTGTGGCTTACTGCTGGTATGTTCTCTTCCCCCGCCCCCGCCCCCGCCCATCAACAGTATCCAAAACAGTATATTTGTTATTAAGGGGAATGGCCACAGGAGCTCCCTGCACTATTTACTGGTTCCCTTTCAGTCCCCTGACAGTAACCCATTGGCCATTTTTCTTGTACCTGAGGTGACTATGTCTTGGTAACTCCCCACAAGATAATGTAGATTATTAAAGCTGCTCATTTCTCTTCTTGTGAGAAGAATTCAAAAATTTCATTCTTCAAAAAATTTAGTTTGGTTCTTCCAATTTCATGAGAGAAAATCATTACATTCTCCTCCTCTCTGTAGAGCCACACAATACACTGCAGGGTGATTAACACCTACCTTTACTTCAACAGTCTTCAAGTAATTATATCACTGTCCACTGAAAAAAAATACTAATTCTGACCTTGATCAGATAGGTCAATGGGCCAAGAAGTGACAGATTCAGTTTCATTTAGATACATGAGGTGTTAGATTTTGATTAAGACAAACCAGGGCAGGACTTGTACACTTAATGGTGGGGCCTTGGCAATTGTTGGTGAACAAAGAGACTGAGGGTTGCAGCTGCAGATTTTCTTGAAAGTAGAGCCACAGGGAGATAGGACGGTGAAGAAAGCGTTTGGCATGCTTCCCTTCATTGGTCAGAACATTGAGTGTAGGAGTTGGGATGTCATCTGGTTGCTGTACAGGATATTAGTGATGCCACTTTTATGAGATTACATACAACGCTCATCACCCTTCTCCAGGAAGGATGTTGTTAAACTTGAGATGCTGCAGAAAAGATTTACAAGGATGTTATAGCGATATAGAGTCATACAGCATAGAAACAGACCCTTCAGCCCACCATGTCCATGATGTCCAACAAACACCAAACTGCATTCATCCTATTTATCTGCACTTGGTCAATAACTGACTGATTTCTTAAGGGCATATCCTGATGCTGCTTAAATGCTGTGAGACTATTCCATCGCACTCTCAGGCAGCATATTACAAACTTTACCCACCATCTAGGTCAAAATATTTTTTTCAGATATCCTCTAAACTGCTTTCCACACAACTTCAACTTTTGCCCTCTGGTCTTAGGCACATCAGCCAAGGGGAGAAAGATTCTCACAATCTACTCCGTCTGCATCTTTCACAATTTAGTATATCTCAGTCAGAACCTCCCTCAACATCCTCTGCTCCAAGGAAACCAAACCTAGCTCATACGGTCTCCCTTTTTGATGGAGACTTTCCAACCCACTGCATCCTCTCCAGTCAATCCCATCCTTCTAATTGTGTGGCAATAAGAACTGCACACAGTATTTGATCTGTTTTATAAAGTTGGAATAAGACTTCCTTGCTCTTATATTCGACAGCTCCGGAAAGCATTGTGTATGCCGCCTTCAGTAGCCTGTCTGCCTATGTTGACACCTTCTGGGATGTATAGACTTGTACACCAAGGTCCCTTTGTTCCTCAGTACTCCCTCAGGACCAATCCTTCATTGTGTAATTCTTTCCGTTACTGGACCTCCCAGAATACATTACCTCACATTTATTAGGATTAAATTCCATCTGCCATTGCTCTGCCCAATGTACTCATACTGTACCTGAGACCACCCCCCTCACTGTCAACAACATCACCAACTTTCATGCCATAGAGCAAAGAACAGAAACAGGTCCTTTGCAAACCAAGACTGCACTGAAACATTTAATACTTCCACATGAAAAAGTCATCTGCAGGCTTACTAATTATATTTTCTACATTCACATCCAATTATTAATATGTATATAACAAGCAGCAAGGATCCCAGCACTGATCCCTGTGATACACCACTAGTCACAGGCTTCCAATCACAAACACAACCCTCCACCATTATAGTTTGCATCCTGTCTGCAAGCTAACTTCAGATCCAGTTTGCTTAAGACTCCAAGAGCCAATCTTGGACCAGTCTTTTATATGGGATTTTGTCAAAGGTTTTCAGGATGGCCTGTACCAGGCCAGAATAGAGTGGCCCATGTCTGTTGACACAAACTGGTATGTAAGTGTAAAGTAGAATTAAACAGCAGGATGTGAAACAGAATGGCAGGCAGAATCTGAGCCATACAGCCCACTCACACATAGTAAGGTAAAATGATACCATTGAACAAGCCATTCCAAGGACCCAGCCTGTTCCAATTTGAAACAGTTCTGACAAGAAGACCGAAGGTCCGGTAAATGAGCAACTCCAGCCACATTAAACGAAAGGGTAATTGTCCCAGTTACTGAACAGCCACCAGGTGCTAGTTACAGCCCATTAATGCCCTAAAACAGCTGAGGGTGCAACAGCTAAAGTTATCTTATAGTACTCCGTTTCTTGATGTAAGTTTGAATATTAAGAAAAATTCTTGCAAAGAGTCTTAGCATCATCACAGTAGTTTTCAGCATGGCAAATAGGTGTATAATACCAAAGCATAAAGTGGAAAAGAAGCATTTAAACCTGGAAGTCAAGGTTAGTTACTTTAGGTAATGACTTCTCTTATGGCCAAATCACAATAGATTGCTCACAGCCCATTAATCACAAAGTACTAACAGTTGGGGCAAATAAATTACTTCACACTTTGTAACTAACTTTTTTATAACAAAAATTAAAATTACAAGTCTATGGCAAGTAAGTCAAAACAAACTGTCCTTTGTTTTTTCTTCATATATTCCCCACTGTCCTAATTATACCAGAGAAACAATTGAACTTGATAAAATGGAATACAATGTATAATAGCATTCAAACTGTCCTGAGACAAGCTAGCTTGAGAGAAACCGGAAGGTGTATCGCACATAACTTTGGAATATGAATGAATAGGATGCATAGAAAGATCACAAGGCCAAGAGATTTCAATGTCCGCTAAACTCTGAGAGGTCAGGGGATCCTGGGGCAGTCCATAGAAATGCCCATCATTGATTAGGTATCTCATTGAATAGGATATGCAAAGTAAGAGAGAGGAACATCTTAATAAAGTTGTATGTGATTGTTATCAGAAAGTTTATTAAAAATATTGCTTTTTATTGTAAAATCAGAGTGTGTCATAGACCTCTGTTCTGAGGCCAGTCTCGGAGGACAGTCTTTTGTCCTCTCGGAGGCTGTATGCCTGCACTAACCTCCTACCACTTGCCTGAATACTGCCTCCTGCTGAGTCTGTCATCCCCGGTCAGGGCTTATGCTCCTGACTGAAGTACATAAAAATCACGTCAACTGCTCTACTCTCATCAGAATTCTTCATTGCCAGGACTGGGGGTTTTGAGTTATAGGGAAAGGCTGAACAGGCTGTTGCTTTGTTCCCTGGACTGTCGGAGAATCAGATGTGACCTTTACACAGGATGTGAAAATCATGATGGGCATGATAGGGTGAATAGCCAAGGTCTTTTCCAGAGTATGGGTGTGTGCAAAAATAGAGGCCACAGGTTTAATTTGTGGAGAAAGGATTTAAGAAGGACCTAAGGGGTTACGTTATGCTTGTATGGAATGAGCTACCAGAGGAAGTGGAGGTGGTGGGTACAATTACAACCTTTTATAGCCACCTGGATATATACAAGAATAGGAACAGTTTAGAGGGATAGGCGCCAAGTGCTCCATAATGTGGGGGTGCCAGCATTGCACTCGGGTGGACAATGTTACAAATCACACAACTTCAGTTTCTCAGACAATAGGTTTATTTGAAAGCACTAGCTTTCAGTGCACTACTCCTTCATCGCTCTGAAAGCTCGTGCTCCCACATAAACCTGTTGTATTATATAACCTGGTGTCATGCGATCTTAATTTAAATGGGACGAGGTCAGATCAGGATCTCTGGTCAGCAATAACAGCTTGGACCAAAGGATCTGTTTCTGTGCTATATAACTGTATGACTCTCTGAAGACCACAGCTTGATATCATTATTCCCAGTTAGACTCCGCACTATTAGAGTTGCAAAAGTCTATTACTTTTACCTCCTTAACTCTGAAGAACAGCACCGATCCTTTCTGTGACATTGTGTTCTGGTTTCACTTGTCTGTGAATCCTACAGATACAGTCAAAGAAAATAAGATCTTTCCCATTCACTTCAGGAAACATGAACTGAAAACTCTCTCCTTTGCTAACTGGCTGTTCACTTGACAGCAAACACTTAATTAATCCTGCTTCAATCTTCCTGCACTGTGTTACTGAGAAGTTTGAGTGTGGGCATCCTTCCTGTATCATAACAACTGTTTCTTTCAAATATCTTTTGGCACGGTGGCTCAGTGGTTAACATTGTTGCCTCACAGCATCAGAGTCCCAGATTCGATTACAACTTCGGGTGACTGTCTGTGTGGAGTTTGCACATTCTACCTGTGTCTGTGTGGGTTTCCTCCGGGTGCTCCGGTTTCCTCCCACAATCCAAAGATGTGCAGGTTAGGTGAATTGGCCATGCTTAAGTTGTCAATTAGGTGCATAATTCAGAGGGAAAAGGGGTTTGGGTGGGTTACTCTTCGGAGGGTCGGTGTGGACCTGTTGGGTTGAAGGGCCTGTTTCCACACTGTAGGGAATCTAATTTAATCTAAAAATCAATGCATGTACAGAACAGCACGCGTAGTCAACATTAAATTTTAGTTTCCAAGTTTTTCACTAGTCAATATGGCTCTAATCTGTTCACAGTCTGTCATGTCTGAGCAGAGTTTTGAAGGACAATAAGCTGTATCCACAGTCCCATTGAATAGCACAGACTGACAGGTAGAGAGTACTTCCCAAGTATACAAACCATATAAGTGAATGGAAGAAACAAGATGAGTTCTGCACTCACAGAAGAACAAAAAGTTGCAGACTGCACCAGTCCTTATTCTTGTAAGGAAGGACTTAAGGAAACTGATAATTTCTGGACAGAACAAAGAGTGAGATGGTGCCAATACACAGTGGGTACAGAATAACTTGCAACATACAGAAATATAGTCAGGTCAATAGGTCTATTGGAAAAAAATAGAAAAGACATGAACTCAGAGGTCTCAGGTGGGACAATTAGCATTTCATTAAACATGTTATCCAGGACAGTGTGAGAGTGAAGTATGTCAGTCCCAGTGTACAAGTGGACTTCCAATAGATTTGAAATGCTGTTATCACCTTGGTCAAAACGTAAGTTCTACTTGTTTATTAGAAATACTGAACCTATTGCATGTTCACAATGTATTCCACTTTAGTAGGGAAAGAAGTAAGTAAAAATCCAGACTAATTATTCATCCAATTATCTCACCATGGCTTAAACATGTTGTCTGACGCTCTGACTATATGTAATTAATGTATCAATTCTTTTTATCCAAACTGGAGGAATTAAATAGCAGGCCAAGCGCCAGATTGAAACAAATATTGCAATTTAATTTGTTTCCACAAGAAGAAAACAGAACACATCTCAGACAAAATGACTGAATAAATACTTTGTTTTCAAATGGTCCAAAGGGAAATCAAACATTGACATGAAAAGGTAAATATTTAAACAGACACCCAGAGATTATTGGACACAGAATGAAGAAACTCTCATACTGGTCTTGTTATAAACATGTGAACAATAAATTCAAAGTACACATTCAGACCAGAGAGTGATCAATCCAGAAAATACCTTACATTCATAAACTTACCATCAAATAAAAGTTGTGGAAATTATCCAAACTGCTTTAGAGTGACAGAGACTGACAATAGTCTAAAAAGTCTCATTTTCATTTACAGTATGTAGAATTTCTCCAGTGCAGATAGGGGTCATTCGGCCCATCGGCCTGCAACAACTTGACAAAGCACATCCCACCTAGCTATAGACCCCACCCTACCCCCGTAACCACATCTTTACCATAGTTAACCCACCTAGTCTGAATATTGCAGGGCAATTTACCATGGCTAGTCCAGCTAACTTGCATATGTTTGGACTGTGAAAGGAAACTAGAGCACCAAGAGGGAACTGTTATGAAGATGTGGGTGTACTGTACCTTTAAGAAAGTTACCAACTAGTAGAACTACCGGACATCACCAAGTGTTCTGATAAAAACAAGGTAACATTTGGTTGAAGAACCCAAGTAGCTGTTTGCCTGGAGACAAAAACATTTGAATTCAACCAATCAGTTGAAATTATAGCCCAAAGGTATCAAATTCCAATCCAGTTTGAATTGAGTATATTGACAATCTTAAAAGCTAAAGACATATCTGAAACTCTGGAGGTATAAGACTGGGGAAAATTGAACAGTTGGGAGGAGAATTGCCAAGCCACCAGCATGTAAAAAGACTCCATGAAAATTAGCTCTGTTAAAGGTACCTTTATCGATCAGTGACCTGTGAAGCACAATCCCCAAGAAGAACAAAAGACAACCGTATACAGAAAAGAACCAAAAGCACTTTTGAGATAAGCAGTTTTGTTTTGTAAATCTTAATCAGAAGTTCTATCGGACTAGTATTATAGGAGATAGGTTAGAGCAAGGAGTTGTAAATACTTGTTAGTTAGTCACTCTCTGTTATACTTAAAGTAAAGATGAATAGCTTTATTTATTAAACTGGTTCTAGGCCTGTCAAATTTTCACAGATTACTGCATGGGATAAATCTTTTCAGTGTTGCTGGTTTTAAATTCGCAAAGGGTTTACCCATGTCGTATCAAAACCAATGCCGACATGGGGAGCATGTCTGTGTGCAATTTGCACACAGACAATGAGCCAAGGCTGGAATCGACCCTGGCACCAGTGTGCCACCATGCTACCCTGACATGGATGGCAATAGATAAAATCTTATTGAAGTTGAGCAACAGAGACTGAAGTAAAAAGTGCTCCTGCAGTAAAAAGTGCTCCAGCAAGTGTCATGTTAAATAGAGCCAAATATTATAAGTACACTCATTTATTCACAGCACACACACTGAAAGATACTTTCAAATGCACTCATCCATTCATTTAGTTGAAACTGTCAGGTACAGATTGAAAACTGCACTCAAACATTCACATTGGAGAAACTGACAGGTATAGATTTAAAACAAAGTTCTCATATTCTTTCAAAAAACATTTTTATAACACTCACATATTCTCAGAGCTGAGTATACACAGGCAGATAAAAATGTCACTGACTTCTCTTTTTTCTTATTGCCTTCTGCGTTGAGACATTTAAACTGACACAAACCTGAAAAAATTAACAACTGTAGTACCCTGCAATTGCATGACAAATGGAGCTGGCCGGCAACGCGGCCCGGGACAACCTTTCACTTTATATCTACCTTACGGTGTGCTTACAGATCACATACTGACAGATTCAATTACAAGTCACCGTGACACAACAGGGATGGAGTAAAAAAAACATTTGATCTGAATGTTAGAAATGTTGAGATATTTGCTCTCTCACATGCCAGTTAACCAAGAGAACGCCAAAACAGCTGCCGGATTGAAATGTGATGATATTGCTGAATCTGAGAGCGAGAGCAGTAAGGGAGGACAGCTTTAAAATATCATCTAAACACCGTGTTCGCCATCGTTACTAAGCCGGAAGAATGTTGTGTGTTGATTTATCAGGATGCCGGGTTGCTACTGAAATGTGAAGTGAGAAGTCAAATGCAGACTGCAATATCTGGCCTGTTTCGTTTCAGCTTCTTAAGGTTTAGAAAATTACCCACTCGAGATCAGAAATGGACGGATACAGGTCGGCAAATGAGGAAGAGACTGATCGAGTGAAGTATACATTTTTAAACTAAAAGTAAAAGACACGAGTATTTTATTAAAAAAAAGTCTTGCTCCTTTTTTGTACTTCATTTTTCAATATAAAGCGCATTCCTTTGTTTGTAAATTGGCGGGCTTTTCAAACTGGAAAGAAGGTGGTTGATGATTTGGCGCCGGTACTTTCCGCCCTCCTCCCCGTGCCCTCTCCGGATTGGGGAATGAGGCAGATATCTGATTGGGAATTGGAACAACATTAGGCGGGGCTGGACAATGGGACCAATCAGAAATGGCCGCCCCCACCATTCCTCCCGAAGGTATAAGAGGCCGCAATGTGGGCGGAGTGCAGCATTCTCTGTGAAAGTGCTTGTGAGTTTGTGACCATGTCTGGAAGAGGAAAGGGCGGTGGGAAAGCTCGCGCCAAGGCGAAGTCTCGGTCGTCCCGGGCTGGCCTGCAGTTCCCGGTGGGCCGTGTTCACAGGCTCCTGAGAAAGGGTAACTATGCTGAGCGTGTGGGTGCCGGAGCGCCGGTCTATCTGGCTGCGGTGCTGGAGTATCTGACGGCTGAAATCCTGGAGCTGGCCGGCAACGCGGCCCGGGACAACAAGAAGACCCGCATCATCCCCAGGCACCTGCAGCTGGCCGTGCGCAACGACGAGGAGCTCAACAAGCTGCTGGGAGGGGTGACCATCGCTCAGGGCGGGGTGCTGCCTAATATCCAGGCCGTGCTGCTGCCCAAGAAAACTTCCGCTGCTGGATCTGCTAAAAAATGAAGAGACCATCCTTGAATCTGACAACCCAAAGGCTCTTTTAAGAGCCACTCACAGCATCTGTCAAAGGGGCTACACCGTCATTGCTGTTGGGTTTATTTTTACTTTTAATATGGAGAAGCTTGAACTTTGAACCTGAGATCAGTTCATTACTATCGCCTTGTTATTCAATACTTGTGGTTTGGACTGGGGTGTATAAAGTTAAAAATCACGCAACACCAACTTGTAGCCCAACAAGTTTATTTGTATGCACTAGCTTTCGGAGATTTCATCACGTGCTTGTAGAATATAAGATCGTAAGACACAGAATTTTTCGCAAACGTTTACAGTGTGCTGTAACTGAAACCATATATTAAAAGAAACCTGGATTGTTTGTTAATCTCTAATATTTTAGCATGACCATGTTAGTTTCAGGTTTTACAAATATAAATCGCAGAACATCTAGTATTAAATTCTTAAGTGAACTTGAACAACTGGTGTCACGTTGGCCCAGATACTGCCTTTAAGGTGTAAGCTGCCCTGTGTGAAACTGTCTGTGCCAAAATGAAATCACACAACACCAGGTTATAGTCCAACAGGTTTAATTGGAAGCACACTAGCTTTCGTTGCGTCGCTCCTTCATCTGGTGATAGTGGAGGGCTCAATCCTAACAGAATTTATAGCAAAAATTTAGTGTTATGTAACTGAAATTATACATTGAAAAATTGATTCTGTTAAGCCTTTCACCTGTTAGAATACAGTGATAGTTTCACTTCTTTCATGTGTAAATCACAAAACCTTTGTGATTTCGGGGTCTTTTCTACATGTTAGTGGGCTTTTCAAATTTGAAAATGAGCCGTTGATCTTTTGGCGCCAATTCTAACCCATCCCCCATTAGTTAAATTCTGGAATTTATTATGACAAAATCTGCGATCACCGGAGAGCTCAGTACTTGGAACTTGACTGCCGTTGTCTGTGCCTTTCGTGTTTAACTGACTCCCTATTAATGCTTTAGTCAGCTCCTATGCACTTCCTAAAATATGATACCAATGTCCGCAAGTAGTCGATCTCTTGACGACAAATCTTTCCCATCCCCCAACGACGAGGCTTATGAATACCGAGACACAGAGGGAGATTCGCGGGAATTTATAATTCACTACCACAATGTCATGTTAAAATTATATTCCACAATCTGCTGTAATTAATTCTGCGAACACGGGAGATCTCATTAGTTATGACTTCACTGCCCATGTCAATATCGCTTATACCTCATTCCCTATTGACTAATTTGTTTTACGATTGCAATATTAATGCAACCCATCGTTCCCCGCTCTCTCGGAACGGTGGAGTGGCTCTGAAAAGAGCCGTTGTGTTTTCCGTTCTGTCTCGGGGCGAATGTGTAGGGCCGGCCAGGCTCCGTTTAGGCGCGCTCCCCGCGGATCCGGCGGGCCAGCTGGATGTCTTTGGGCATGATGGTGACCCGCTTGGCGTGGATGGCGCACAGGTTGGTGTCCTCAAACAGTCCCACCAGGTAAGCCTCGCTGGCCTCCTGCAGGGCCATCACCGCCGAGCTCTGGAAGCGCAGGTCGGTCTTGAAGTCCTGAGCGATCTCTCGCACCAGGCGCTGGAAGGGCAGTTTGCGGATCAGCAGCTCGGTGGATTTCTGGTAACGACGGATCTCCCGCAGAGCCAATCCTCAAACAAGCTGCCCGGCTCTCAGGGCAACTCCATGCAATCCTGTCACGGTAGGCGCTGCAAGACGTGTCAGTGTGGACATCGATACCACCATTACGAGTGGGGACACCTCCCACCTTGTACATGGCAGGTACTCATGTGACTCAGCTAGGAGAAAGTGAGGACTGCAGATGCTGGAGATCAGAGCTGAAAATCTGTTGCTGGAAAAGCGCAACAGGTCAGGCAGCATCCAAGGAGCAGGAGAGTCGACGTTTCGGGCATGAGCCCTTCTTCAGGAATGAGGAGAGTGTGCCAAGCAGGCTAAGATAAAAGGTAAGGAGGAGGGGAGTTGGATATGCAATAGGTGGAAAGAGGTTAAGGCGAGGGTGATAGGCCGGAGTGGGGGTGGGGGTGGAGA
Source organism: Chiloscyllium plagiosum (assembly GCF_037043375.1). Lineage (NCBI taxonomy): Eukaryota > Metazoa > Chordata > Chondrichthyes > Orectolobiformes > Hemiscylliidae > Chiloscyllium > Chiloscyllium plagiosum. The sequence goes on from NW_028270187.1 coordinate 9,304,807, forward strand.
GGTCAGGAAGAAGATTGCAGGTTCGGAAGCTAGTGCTGATTTCGAGGGTTGGGACTGAGACAAGGTGGGGGAGAGGAAATGATGACGGATGATACGATGTATAAGAAGGTTGATGGGGTGGTAGGAGCATACATCGTATCATCCGTCGTCATTTCCGGCACCACAAGGGATATATTTCCCTTCCCTCCCCTATCAGTGTTCCGAAAAGACACTCCCTCCGTGACTCCCTTGTCAGGTCCACACCCCCCACAAACCCAACTTCCACTCCCAGCACCTTCCCCTGCAACCGCAAGAAATGCAAAACTTGTGCCCACACCTCCCCCCTTACTTCCCCCAAGGCCCCAAAGGATCCTTCCATATCCACCACAAATTCACCTGCACCTCCGCACACATAATTTACTGCACCCGATGTGGCCTCCTCTACATTGGAGAGACAGGCCGCCTACTTGCTGAACGTTTCAGAGAACACCTCTGGGACACCCGGACCAACCAATCCAACCGCCCCGTGGCTCAACACTTCAACTCCCCGAGGTAAAAACAATGACTGCAGATGTTGGAAACCAGATTCTGGATTAGTGGTGCTCAAGAGCACAGCAGGCAGCAGCCAAGGAGCTTCGAAATCGACGTTTCGGGCAAAAGCCCTTCATCAGGAATAAAGGCAGGGAGCCTGAAGCGTGGAGATAAGCTCGAGGAGGGTGGGGGTGGGGAGATAGTAACATAGAGTACAATGGGTGAGTGGGGGAGGAGATGAAGGTGATAGGTCAGGGAGGAGAGGGTGGAGTGGATAGGTGGAAAAGGAGATAGGCAGGTAGGACAAGTCATGGGGACAGTGCTGAGCTGGAAGTTTAGGAAATGACCTGGGAGTTGCAGTGGGAGAGGGACTCCCTGAGATTCTTGTAGAGAGAGGAGGAAAACTTCTTCAAGGCAGGCATCCTTGCAAGAGGATTCACAGAAGGTAAAAACAAGGTAAAAACGAGGTAAAAACAATGACTGCAGATGCTGGAAACCAGATTCTGGATTAGTGGTGCTGGAAGAGCACAGCAGTTCAGGCAGCAGCCAAGGAGCTTTGAAATCGACGTTTCGGGCAAAATTCCTTCATCAGGAATAAAGGCAGTGAGCCTGAAGCGTGGAAAGATAAGCTAGAGGAGGATGGGGGTGGGGAGAAAGTAGCATAGAGTACAATGGGTGAGTGGGGGAGGGTTCCCCCTCCCACTCCACCAAGGACATGCAGGTCCTTGGACTCCTCCATCGCCAGAACATAGCAACACGACGGCTGGAGGAAGAGTGCCTCATCTTCCGCCGAGGAACTCTACAACCAAAAGGGATGAACTTAGATTTCTCCAGTCTCCTCATTTCCCCTCCCCCCCCCCCCCCCACGTTGTCTCAGTCCCAACCCTCGAACTCAGTACCACCTTCCTAACATGCAATCTTCTTCCTGACCTCTCCACGCCCACCCCGGCCTATCACCCTCACCTTAACCTCCTTCCATCTATAGCCTTTCCAACGCCCCTTCTCCTACTCCCTACCTTTTATCTTAGCCTGCTCGGCACACTCTCTCCTTATTCCTGAAGAAGGGCTCATGCCCCAAACGTCGATTCTCCTTGGATGCTGCCTGACCTGCTGCGCTTTTCTAGCAACACATTTTCAGCTCTGATCTCCAGCCCTCACTTTCTCCTAGCAGAGAAAAGTGGCTGAGCAGCGGCTGATAGCTAAGTTCGGTACCCAGAAGGAGGGCCTCAACTGGGACCTTCGGTTCATATCACGTTACAGGTGACCAATATTGCACTATATACACACATATACTCGTACACCCACACACACAGACGTGCACACAGACACCCAAACACACCCTTACAGACACACACTCCCACATGCACCCCTCACAGACTTAAGACACTCTACACATACACTTTCTCATACTCAACCCTCAACCCAGACAGACACACAAAGACACACATGCACACATTTTATTGGGTGAATTTGAACTTGCAGGGTTACATTGTACTTTGCACAAAAACTGCATGCATTTATGTAAAACTCCGTTGTCTCACTTTTTAGGTTAGAATCAACCTAAATATCATGACATAGACAGAACACGGGGCCAATACCTTCAGCATATTGTCTAGATATCAACATTGTTAACAGCTGACCCGAGAATGCAACATTTTTTAAAAAAGGTTTTGTGATTTACACATGAAAGTGAAACTATCACTATATTCTAACAGATGAAAGGCTTAACAATCAATTTTTCAATGTATAATTTCAGTTACATCACACTAAAGTTTTGCTATATTTTTGCTGGTGTTGTGTGATTTCATTTCGGTATAGACAGTTTCACACAGGGCAGCTTACACCTTAAAGGCAGTATCTGGGCCAACGTGACACCAGTTGTTCATGTTCACTTGAGAATTTAATATTAGATGTTCTGCGATTTATATTTGTAAAAACTGAAACTAACATGGTCATGCTAAAATATTAGAGATTAACAAACAATCCAGGTTTCTTTTAATATATGGTTTCAGTTACAGCACACTAAACGTTTGCGAAAAATTCTGTGTCTTACGATCTTATATTCTACAAGCACGTGATGAAAGCTCCGAAAGCTAGTGCATACAAATAAACTTGTTGGGCTACAAGTTGGTGTTTCGTGATTTTTAACTTTATACACCCCAGTGCAACATCAGCATCTCCAAACCACAAGTATTGAATAACAAGGCGATAGTAATGAACTGATCTCAGGTTCAAAGTTCAAGCTTCTCCATATTACCCAATAGAAATGACGGAGTAGCTCCATTGACAGATGCTGTGAGTGGCTCTGAAAAGAGCCTTTGGGTTGTCAGATTCAAGAATGGTCTCTTCATTTTTTAGCGGATCCAGCAGCGGAAGTTTTCTTGGGCAGCAGCACGGCCTGGATATTAGGCAGCACCCCGCCCTGAGCGATGGTCACCCCTCCCAGCAGCTTGTTGAGCTCCTCGTCGTTGCGCACGGCCAGCTGCAGGTGCCTGGGGATGATGCGGGTCTTCTTGTTGTCCCGGGCCGCGTTGCCGGCCAGCTCCAGGATTTCAGCCGTCAGATACTCCAGCACCGCAGCCAGATAGACCGGCGCTCCGGCACCCACACGCTCAGCATAGTTACCCTTTCTCAGGAGCCTGTGAACACGGCCCACCGGGAACTGCAGGCCAGCCCGGGACGACCGAGACTTCGCCTTGGCGCGAGCTTTCCCACCGCCCTTTCCTCTTCCAGACATTATCACAAGCGCTTTCAGAGAGAATGCTACACTCCGCCCACATCGCGGCCTCTTATACCTTCGGGAGGAATGGTGGGGGCGGCCATTTTTGATTGGTCCCATTGTCCAGCCCCGCCTAATGTTGTTCCAATTCCCAATCAGATATCTGCCTCATTCCCCAATCCGGAGAGGGCACGGGGAGGAGGGCGGAAAGTACCGGCGCCAAATCATCAACCACCTTCTTTCCAATTTGAAAAGCCCGCCAATTTACAAACAAAGGAATGCGCTTTATATTGAAAAATGAAGTACAAAAAAGGAGCAAGACTTTTTTTTATAAAATACTCGTGTCTTTTACTTTTAGTTTAAAAATGTATACTTCACTCGATCTGTCTCTTCCTCATTTGCCGACCTGTATCCGTCCATTTCTGATCTTGAGTGGGTAATTTTCTAAACCTTAAGAAGCTGAAACGAAACAGGCCAGATATTGCAGTCTGCATTTGACTTCTCACTTCACATTTCAGTCGCAACCCGGCATCCTGATAAATCAACACACAACATTCTTCCGGCTTAGTAACGATGGCGAACACGGTGTTTAGATGATATTTTAAAGCTGTCCTCCCTTACTGCTCTCGCTCTCAGATTCAGCAATATCATCACATTTCAATCCGGCAGCTGTTTTGGTGTTCTCTTGGTTAACTGGCATGTGAGAGAGCAAATATCTCAACATTTCTAACATTCAGATCAAATGTTTTTTTTAACTCCATCCCTGTTGTGTCACGGTGACTTGTAATTGAATCTGTCAGTATGTGATCTGTCAGCACACCGTAAGGTAGATATAAAGTGAAAGGTGAAAGATGCCTTCCATTTGTCATGCAGGGTATATACACTACAGTTATTAATTTCTTTCAGGTTTGTGTCATTGTAAATGTCTCAAAGCAGAAGGCAATAAGAAAAAGTAGAAGTTAGTGACATTTTTATCTGCCTGTGTGTACTCAGCTCTGAGAATATGAGTGTTATAAAAATGTTTTTTGAAAGAATATGAGAACTTTGTTTTAAATCTATACCCGTCAGTTTCTCCAATGTGAATATTTGAGTGCAGTTTTCAATCTGTACCTGACAGTTTCAACTTAATGAATGGATGAGTGCATTTGAAAGTATCTTTTAGTGTGTGTGAGCTGTGAATAAATTAGTGTACTTACAATATTTGGCTCTATTTAACATGACACTTGCCAGAAACTGCAGGAGCAGTTTTTACTTCAAGTCTCTGTTGCTCAACATCAATAAGATTTTATCTATTGCCATCCATGTCAGGGTAGCATGGTGGCACACTGGTGCAAGGGACCCAGTTTCAATCCCAGCCTTGGCTCATTGTGCAAATTGCACACAGACATGCTCCCCCTGTCTGCATTGGTTTTGATACGACATGGGGTAAGCCCCTTTGGTAATTTAAAGCCAACAACATTGAAAAGATTTGTTAAAATTTGACAGGCCTAGAAACCGTAGATCAAGCCCGACATTTCACATGATTCGATACCAACTGAGTAAGACCTAGAAACTGAGCAACAACTGAACACCTCCGTGAATGGGACTATTCACCACCGGGATGCTAATATAGTTCAATATCTAACTCCCAATATACTACCTGTTGGAGAGAGGAAAAACGACACGATATCTAATGGCTTTACCAAGACCCATCTGTTTGTCCTTTTAGAGGAGTATCGCATTCCTTCCGTCGGTATGTATATATCCAGACAACTTTTAAATGTCGTAATTGTACCAGCCTCCACAACTTCTCCATGTCCCTTGTGATTTTATGGACCTCTATAAAAGGTCCCTCTCCAGGGAAAACAGATCCAACCTATTCAGCCTCTCCCTATACCTCAAATCCTCCAGCCTGTATGAAGCACATTTACATGAAGTTTATCTGTGACTGAGAAAGACAGAATTAATCCTTTACTGAATAATTCTCAGACACAGAGATGACAATTAAATGTGAATTCCAAACAATCTGTACAAAAGTCTGAGTTTTTCTCACTCCTAAATGACCTCCTCGTGGTAGCTCATGTGCTATTCGACACCTCCCTCCGTAACCCACTGGCAATACAACTCGATAAACTTCTGCATATTTCTCATCAGCCTGAATATGTGATGGTCTCCATTTCCTCATTAAGACATCATTTTTAAAGATGCAGGGACAGATTCAAATTCTTCTTCTGTGTATGCCTTTTGATACAATTGCTTTAAATTTGCTTAAGATTTAAGCTAAACATGTCTGCTTTATCATCTGTGTGTTCCCGGTTTGTCTCAACCATCCGATCCAACAGGGTCTCTGCTAATTTCACTTCAACCTTCTTATCTATACCCTTGTTCTCTTCTGTTTCAACTGGTGACTGTGACTTTGTCACTGCACAGTCAGGAATAATCCCAGGATATATGTCCAGCAATAATTCAGTTGCCTGAGTTTCCATTGGCTTTTCAACAACAGTAGCCAGAACTCCTACCGGTGAATCAACAATATCATTATCAAGGATAAATTGTATTCCCGGAGCTGAGAGTTTGTCCATTACTCCACTCTTGGAGAAACTGACGGGTATAGATTTAAAACAAAGTTCTCATATTCTTTCAAAAAACATTTTTATAACACTCATATTCTCAGAGCTGAGTACACACAGGCAGATAAAAAGTCTCCACTCTTCACTGGACACTCTAACCTCACTTCTCACAATCTTGTCTCAACATGAATTCCTGTTACTGGAACCTTTTTCTGGCAATAGTCCTTCACAGGTGCATATCTCCTCATCTTTTAGCATCACAGATTTAGAGGACCTTTTATCTCTAAATATTGTAACCACTTTACCTGCTCCTCCTGGCCTATGCGAGTAAACTTTACCTTTAGATGTGGATGGTTTAAGAAGATCTGACACCTCCAACCAGCTTGTACATTCTGTTGCAGCTTTTGAACCTCCATTGTGCTTTCTGTTACCACTCCAACAAAATTCACTGGCTTATCCTGTTTCCTACATCTGGTTCCCCAGTGTTTTTCCTGACCACCAACACTGATTTATGTAGCCTACTGTATTGCAGCGAAAACACCAGAGCTTCTTAACTTCTCTTTCCCCTTCAAGGGTTTCCTTTTTACCCGGTGGTAAGTCATCCTTATGATCTTCACCGAGATCTATTCATTTCCATGTGAGGATTTTTCGTGTCCTCAACTTCTATCCCTCATGAATTGAAATTGGTTTTGGAAGCCAAACTTTGACTTATGGACCAACTCATAACCATCAGCCATTTCAGCTGCCAATCTTGCCATTATAACTCTCTGCTCTTCCACATGAGTTTTCACGAATTCAGCAAGTGTCAATTTCCAAAGTTCAAACTCCCTCTCTTTTTTCCTTTCCTTTCTCTCCTTTTTCTCTCTCTCCTCTCTTTCTTCTGTATTTAATCATAATTCAAAATATTTCATTTCTGTCGGCCTTTCCGTGTGTTTTGCCTCTAACTCAAGTTGCTAAATTTTCCATTGAATGTTAGACATCTCTGAAGATTCTGATGGTGTTTCCAACAAATTTAAATGCTGAGCTATTGCTGTAATTATCTCTCCTTTCCTCATGGAAGGACACAGCCTCAATTCCAGCTTGTCTGCTATTTCCAGCAGCTTACCTTTAATTACCTTTTGTAAAAGCCCCAAAATCACTTCTTCCACCCCCACAGAACACTCTTGTTGACTGAAAGAGTCATTGCTCTCCCAAACACTAATACCTACCACTCGCTGCCTTAGAGTCCAATAACCCTAATCCCCAATAGAACAAATCCTGCAAAGAGCCCCTAAACATGCCGGATCCCCTCAAAACATTTCAAGAAGCCTGCACCCTAACTTTGCTAGTTGTTTTAAGCAGGTGTAACGCGAATATTCCAGAAGTGATGTTGCTGGTCAAACCACGTTGTTTTAAACAACACAGAAATGATTTACAAGATTATCAAATGAAACACAAAGAAATGTTCCTATGTCTTATAAGAGAACAGAATGCTAAATAGGTTAACCTATCCAAAAACCCAACAGATTGTACGAACTTAACGATATTGTTCCCAATACTTGCACCAATCCCCACAAACACCCTTTGGCACAAAAAGGTAAAAACAATACAGGGTCTTACAGGAGAGATGTCAGAGAGGGAGAGTACCAGCATGGACCTGCTTCTTTGGGTTCAACAGCTTTTTAAATTGCCTGACTGCTTTCAGTCAACAGCCAGACAGCCAAAAGCCAAATCAAACCAGAGAAAAGCTGAACTGGGAAAACTGGGCCACTCCCCTTTCATTGTACAAGTGTTCTTTTTCAAAATTTGGAAGCCTTTTTCCTGAGGCATTGCCTGTTAGCTATAATCAAAATGGTCCTAAAACCCATCAAGTCATACTTTTCGGAGCCTGTGTCTTTTACAAGATTGTTAAAGGAGCAGAAACATCACAGCAAACTGGTTCAAAAAGTAAAAACTGTGGGATACATGGTAATGTGGTGAATTGGATGCAAAGTTGGTTTAGTAACAGGAAACAAATAGTAATGGCTGATGGCTGCTCTTGTGAATGGAAAGTTGCTTCAAATGGTGCTCTGCATGGCTCAGTGTTGGGAGGTCTGCTGTTTGTTTTATACATTAATGATTTAGACTTGAATGTGGTGGGCAGATTTGTGAAATTTGCAGATGACACAAAAATTGTCCAATCGTGGAGAGTGTGGAAGATAGCTGTAAGCTCCAAAACTATCATAGATTTTTTAGTGGAGTGTGCAGAAAAGTGGCAGATGGAGTTTCGCTTCGATAAGTGTGAGGGAATGCATTTTGGGAAATCAAACAGTAAATGGGAATAGACAATAAATGGGAATATAGTGAGAGATCTTGGTGTGCAAGTACTCAGGTCCCTAAAGGTAGATGGGGTTGTAAAGGAGGCACGTGGAATGCTCTTCTTCATAGGAAGAGGGATGAAATACAAAAGTAGGGATATAATAATGAAACTGTATAAGGCACTGGTGGCTACACTGAAGTATTGTGTGCAGTCGGGTCCCCACATCACAGGAAGGACGTCTTTGCTCTGGAGAGAGTGCAGAGGAGATTTATTAAATGTTGCCAGGTAAAAACAAGGATTGCAGATGCTGGAAACCAGATTCTAGTTTTGGGTGGTGCTGGAAAATCTCGGCAGTTCAGTCAGCATCCGAGAAGCAGGAAAAATCGATGTTTCGGGCAAATTCCTGATAAAGGGCTTTTGCCCAAAACGTCGATATTCCTGCTCCTCGGATGCTGCCTGAACTGCTGTGCTTTTCCAGCAACACTCTAACCTAGAATGTTGCTAGTTCTGGTTAATTGTAGCTATCGGGACAGATTGGAGAGTTTGGGGTTGTATTCTTTGGAAAAGAGGTGCCAAGATAAAGGAATACTAAATAGTGAGCGACTAATGAAGGAGCTGAACGCCAAAAGCTAGTACTTCCAAATAAACCTGTTGAACTATAACCTGGTTTTGAGCGATTTTTCACTAAATAGTGAGAGGGAGAGATTAGAGGAAACTGTTCCCTTTGTCAGAGAGTTCAAACACCAGGGATC